>NC_037334.1:95828279-97078279 GCF_002263795.3 Bos taurus
GATGGCACTACATTTATGGCAGAAAGAGAAGAGAACTAAAGAGCCTTTTGATGAAAGTGAAAAAGGAGAGTAAAAAAGCTGGCTTAAAACTCAACATTCAAAAAACTAAGATTGTGGCATCCAGTCCCATCACTTCACAGCATATATATTGGGAAACAACAGAAACAGTGACAGACTTTATTTTCTTGGGCTCCAAAATCACTGCAGATGGTGACTGTAGCCAAGAAATTACAAGACACTTGCTCCTTGGAGGAAAAGCTATGACCAACCTAGAATGCATATTAAAAAGCAGATACATTACTTTACTGACAAAGGTCCATATAGTCAAAGCTATGGTTTTTTCAGTAGCCATGTATGAATGTGAGAACTGGACAATAAAGAAAGCTGAGCTCCAAAGAATTGATGCTTTTGAACTGTGGTGTTGGAGAAGACTCTTGAGAGTCCCTTGGACTGCAAGGAGATCCAACCAGTCCATCCTAAAGGAAATCAATCCTGAATATTCATTGGAAGGACTGATGCTGAAGCTCCAATACTTTGGCCACCTGATGTGAAGAACTGACTCCTTTGAAAATACCCCGATGCTGGGAAAGATTGAAGGCAGGAGGAGGAGGGGACGACAGGATGAGTTGGTTGGGTGGCATCACCAACTTGATAGACGTGAGTTTGAGGAAGTTCCGGGAGTTGGTAATGGACAGGGAGGCCTGGCATGCTGCAGTCCATGGGGGTGCAAAAAGTTGGACATGACTGAGTGACTGAACTGAAACTGAATGATCAGATGCTATAATATAGATCACAAGTTAAGGGACATTGCATATCGACCCATATTGATGGCACAAATTGAGGTTCCTATCAAAATGGGTAACTGAGTTAATAAAGCCTATGATTATTGAGAGGAAAATTAATACAGTAGTTGAAATATATAATTGCTGGCTAAGGAAAAATGGGCCATGATGGCTTTTTAAAAAAAAAAATGAACTAATTACAGGATTCAGCTGCTTAAGCTTTAATTCGGCAGAGGACCAAAGAGCCCTCAGACTCCCGCGGAGCTTTCTCTCTCCCTCTCTGCTGGAGCTAACCCTTCGACGTAATTAAGAAATAATTTCAGAGTGGCCACACATGTAGGCAATCAGACCCAATATAAGAAACACCTGTTTTTACTTCCATTCTGGCCCGCTTACTAATAGGGCATATTTGTCTTGGGACATTATGTTTGCTTGTGTAATTGTGCATAGCACATTTTCAGATTTGACCACAGAGGAGTCCTGGAAGCAGCTCTGAGTGAGTGTATCTGAGTAAGCAAGGCACAAAAAGCTTTCCTCATCTTCTGTACACACAACGTAAGCATAAGGAGGCCGTGTGCTACCCTCTGCCCACATCATGCAGAGCAAACAGGAAGCTGTCCGTGAACTGCTTTGGTCTCTCCAGACTTAGCAACCAGCCTCCTTTTGTTTGGTTAACAATTCCAGACCTATCCAAGCAAAAGAGGTGGAAAATACACAACAACGGTTAAACATGGAAAGTGCTGACAATGGCCCGGATATTAGACAAGTGGAAGAGGCTCTCTGATCCAGTGGGAGGACATGTTTCAAGTGTTTGGAGTTTCAATATCGTGCACTTTAGCTACACTCTGACAAGCATTCTCATGACCTAGCTCAGAAGAAGGATGTTCTGAGAGTCACAGAAGAAGGGGAAGAGTTGCTTGAGGACATGGAGAACACAGAGATGGTAGAACTGCAAGAAGGACATGATCAGAGGAGAAATAAAACTCAGGTCCAAAGAGCCAGAGCAGAATGAAAAGTGGTGTCCAGTTGCCTTGTTTATGCCAATGAATGGAAATGAAGTGGAGAAAAAAGGCAATGGGATGGAAAAGTCATGCTTGCAAAAAGTAGCTGCATATTCATGGTAAAAAGTATTTTTAGGCTTGAATTATCTCACATTTTCCTCAATTTTATACTTTCTTTTGTGGGCAGAAATATATAAAAATATAAGCTATTTTCAGGACTTTTGTAGAAACTGTATGTTGTTAGACATAATTTCTGAGATAAAAGTTTTATAGAGGTATAATTCATACTGTAAAATTTATCCTTTGAAAGTATACGGTTCAGTGGGGCTTTTTCATATATTCTCAGAGCTGTACAACTCTCACCACTACCTAATTTTAGAACATTTCATCCCTCATCCCCCCAGATCCCATGCCAGTAGGAGTCACTCTCCATTTCTGCCCCCAACCTCTTCAGCCACTAACCTGATTTCTGTCTCTGTGGATTTGCCTGTTGTAGATATTTCATAGAGATGGAATCATACAATATGTAACCTTTTGTGTCTAGCTTCTTTGACCCATTATGATGTTTTCAAGATTCCTCCATGTTGTAGCATAAGCCATTACTTTGGGCCTAAATAATATTCTAGCAATGAATATCTCATATTTTATTTCTCTGTTCATCAGTTGATTGATGTATGGATTGTTTCCATTTTTTTGGCTATTATGAATAGTACTACTTTTGGCATCCTTGTGCAAGCTTTTGTGTGGATATACATTTTCAGTTATCTTGGGTATATAGAAGTGGAATTATTTGATCATGTAACTGTATGTTTAACTCTTTGAGAAACTACCCTCTCTCTGAGATATCAATTTCTTAATAAAAATTTAAGAAGTCTGAACGAGCATCTCCAGAACATGCTTCCCAGTGCCAATATTCTGATAGTATGTTTGTTAACATGATAACCGCTACCCATTGTGATTCTGAATATTTCATTTCTGGGGAGGATGGCATGGTTGAACATGTATGTAAGAGCTTGATAACAGTGAAAGCACCCAGTTTCATTCATGGAGACAAAATTCCATTTGACAACTGATACTTTTCTCTAAATTCATTTGTGATTTGAAACTCAGCTTTATTTTCCTCTTGTATGTTAATGATACACAGTGAAATACTTGAATGAGCTGAGAAAAGTTTAAGAAAATGTCAAGTGTCCTTTTTGGTGAAATCAAAATCCTGTGGGTTGGTCGCTTTTTGATTTAGGAAAGGTTATTATCATTGATTTTATCAAAGTCCCAAAGTGATTTTCAGAACACATTGCTCCTTGGGGGTAGGACGAATGCCAGTCCTTTCTGTGAGTCCCTGATCTTACCCAAGAGAGAAATCCAGTATTAATTCCTGTTCTTCTGGAAGTATTTTCTTGAAAATAACAAACCTCCACTTAGAGAAAAGCTGTTACTCTGATTCTGTTCATTCATACTGATACTGATTTATGTTAAAGGGGCATCCATATGGCTTCATCAGTCATAAACACATTAGTGGAACATAGATAATAGTGCCTCAGTTGAGCCTCACAGGCAGATTTCACTCCCGGAGTGTTTGGGTTTCTCCTTCCTCTTTCACCTCCCTTGTCCAAATCTGAACTTCCCATCTACTTCTCTTTTATTTTTCTTTATTTAACCTTCTACGATCACTTGACTTTGTTTCACCTCTGTCTCTTATTCTTTTCAAACCTTTTGACCCTTTAACCATTCTATTTTAACATGAGGACTCAGAAAATGATAGTGAGAAAAGGGAGGAAAAAGTAGAATGAGAAGAAGAATCTGGAGGAGGATCTAGAAGCAAAGATAACTGTGCTTGGGGAGCATCAAGTGAAAGGACAAGCTACTCAGTACTTAGAGAAACATTTGATAATGTGCTATCATATAAAAATGTGATACATTTTCTGGGAAGGCAAGACTAGAGTGTTTAAAGAAAAAGTACCCAGGCTAGACACAGCACACTTTTCCCAACATTGCAAAAGAACTGCAGAAACATGCTATCTGACTTTTTAATAAGCTCACTTCCTCTTTGAAATAGACAACTGTAAGCAAAGTATTTTCCTGGGTTATTTCTCTCCCCTTGTTCCTTGGGAACTCTTTTTGCTCAGCCGAAAATGAGTACATTTTCGTACAGTACGTATGAGTGCATACATACTGTCTCTGATGTATTTGTAGGGTTTCATGTAAGGAGTCGTTATGTAATTGAATTCAAGTACCAGGCTTCCCAGAACCCACTTGCCAATGCAGGAGACATAAGAGACACAGGTTCAATCCCTGCGTTGGGAAGATCCCCTGGAGGAGGAAATGAAGACCCACTCCAGTATTCTTGCCTGGAGAATCCCAAGGACAGAGGAACTTGGCAGACTACAGTCCATAGAGTCGCAAAGAGTCAGACATCAGGTCCCATACCTTGTGTGTGTGTCTTTTGATAAAAGTCCTAGGTTTTATATAGTCATTTATTACATATTAATGTCAGTATACTTGAGATTTCCATAGCTGATTCCATGTAGGTCAAAGAGCATATAATCAAAATAGCATTGAGCAAGTCACATATTATATTGCTTTGAGCCATTTGCAGTCCAAATACTTAATACCCACTAATTAATGTTGATTGTAATGACAGAAAGAGAAAAAACCTTAAAAAAAAACAACATATTTCTTTGTCAACCCTTTTATTATGAAACAGCACAGTAGAAATCTATTCCATAATAAAGTGAGTAAACCTAAATATATACTTTAATGTATATTGTAAATACTTGTATGGTCATGCATGACACAGGTCAAGAAGTAGAACATAGCCAACTCTAGCTTTACAGGAATCTGGACATCTGCTCTGGTTTGAATGTTTGTGTCTCCCTCCCAGATTCATACTCTAGCCCCAAAGATGATGGTGTTCGTCGGAGGGGCTTTGGGAGGGCCATTAGATCATGAGAGTGGAGCCCTCGTGAATGGATTAACGGTCCTCCCCTTCTGCCATGCAAGGGGACCCTCACCTGGCCATGCTGGAACCCTGATCTCAGACTTCCAGCTTCCAGAACAGAGGAAAGTCATTCTCTTTTTTATAAGCTCTCCTGACGTATTTTGTTAAACAGCTGCCCAAATGGACTAAGATAACATATAACAGAGCAAGTCCCCCCATCTTGTCCTTCTGGGGTGGCTTCCTTCTTCATAATTTGTTGTTCTATTTACATTTTAGAAATAGCTTTTCAAGTTCTAACAAAAATCCTGCTGGAGCTTTCATTAGAACTGCATTGGATTTATAGATTGATATGGAGAACAGAGTATATTTATTATTTATTTAAGTCTTTTTCCTGTAATTTTACAATGATCTCTATAGAAGTCTGGCATATGTTTTGGAAGATTTATTTCAAAGTATTTGATCTTACAAAAATTATGTCAAAATTTTATAATTTTATGTACAGAAATCTTGGACAGTGATAAAATTTTCCCCTAGACATTTGATATTTTATAATACTGTAAATACCATCTCTATTTATCTCTCTCTTTTATATTTTGTCATTTAGAAAGAAAATAGATTTTTGTGTATTTGATTTTTTTATCCTGCTGCTTGCACAGCTATAGATTCCTTTAGATTTTTAATGTATAAAACCATTCATCTATAAATAATAATTTTTGCTATTCATTTTTAATCCTTATACATTTTCTTTTCTTACCTTACAATACCAACTAGGACTTCCAGTACCATATGAAATGCAAGCGTTATTCTTATCTTGAGAGAGAGACTTACAGTATTCTTATCATTAAACATAATGTATGTGATAGGTGTTTATAGATAATCTTTGTCCAATAAGGAATTTTGGTTTTTTTACCCTTCACTTGATATGGGATTTGATATTTAAATCATGATGGATACTGAATTTTCTTAAGATCTAGGTGTGAAGGTGTTCACTGTTAACTGGAGTCTCATTGCTTCTAGACCATTTTAGTGAAAAGAGCTGGGAAATACAGGTATGGGTAAATACACTCACATGTATATATGAATATATATACATATATATATCCATCTGTGTGTGTGAGAGAGTGTGTGTGTGTGTGTGAGAAGGAGTGTGTATGTGTGTGCTTGTGTACCTTTGAGTTCATAATCGATAAATCCAATTCCAATCTGTACACACGGTTCATTCTAGCCTTTCTCCTTGCCTTATTTGTAATTTTTCCTTCAGGAAAAACCTGGATCTCATTACCCAGAATATACTTATTTTTTCAAACCTAGAACATAAAGTAATTTTAGATTTTCTAACCCACAACTCTTTAAAAAAAAAAAAAAAAAAAGCAAAAACAAATGTACTGATTAGAGTACTATATTTGTGTATAGTTCCTTTTGTCCTTAGCCTTGGAATTACTGTGAAAATACTGTTTAAAGAATTGCTTAGATTCCTCTTCTTTTTCCCCTACCTTCTTCAATGTGATTTTATTGTTGTTGTTTACTTGTTTTATAGTTAGGTGCCTTTGGTTACTCTTTTCATTCTGTTTGGAGTTGCTTTCATGCGTCACTTAATTTAAAATTTTTGACACAAACTAAGATTAAATTAATGGTTGTGAAACATTAAGTTAAGTCACTCGCTCAGTCGTGTCCAACTCTTTTCGACCCTGCGGACTGTAGCCCACCAGGCTCCTCCATCCATGGGATTCTCCAGGCAAGAATACTGGAGTGGGTTGCCATTTCCTTCTCCAGGGGATTTTCCTGACCCAGGGCTCGAACCCAGGTCTCCCACATTGCAGGCAGACGCTTTAATCTCTGAGCCACCAGGGAAACCCAAGTTAAGTTGCTCACTCAGTCGCGTCCGACTCTTTGTGACCCCATGGACCAGGCTCCTCCATCCATGGGATTCTCCATGGGATTCTCCAGGCAAGAATGTGAAATATTACCATGGTTCTAAAAGCCAGAACTGTATGAAAGGGTACATTCAGAGCAGTGTCACTCAGATCATTCCTCTTTTCTGTTTTATTCTCCCATTCTTTCCAACCCATTCCCACTCACCCTTTGTAGATAACCTATCTCATTATTTTATCTTTTGTCCTTTCTGTATTTGTTTGCACAAATGAGCAAATAAGTACATTTAATCTCACATCCAGTTTCCCTTACAAGAAATCTTACCATAGGTACTCAAATTTTGCTTTTTTATATTTATCCTGGAAATCATCCCATATTAGTTCATAAATTTCTTCATTATCTTTGTGATTACTGCTGCATGCTGCTAAGTCACTTCAGTTGTGTCCGACTCTGTGCGACCCCACAGACAGTAGCCCACCAGGCTCCCCTGTCCCTGGGATTCTCCAGGCAAGAACGCTGGAGTGGGTTGCCATTTCCTTCTCCAATGCGTGAAAGTGAAAAATGAAAGTGAAGTCGCTCAGTCGTGTCTGACTCTTCGCGACCCCATGGACTGCAGCCTACCAGGCTCCTCTGTCCATGGGATTTTCCAGGCAAGAGTACTGGAGTGGGGTGCCATTGCCTTCTCCATAGTACTCCATAATTTATTCAGCTACTCTATAAGAAGTTTACAGTACCTCCAATATTTTGCAGTACAAACAGTACAACAATATAACCTCATATGCATATATTTTTGTATTGTTGGGAATGTAAGTTCCTAAAAGTCACTTGGTCAACAGGTAAATGCATACATAGATTTATTAGAAATTGCCAAATTCTAGAATGGTTGTGCCAGTTAATGTTTGCTTCAGCAGTGTTCCTTACAGCCTTGCCAAAAGAGTGCATTGCCATACATTTTAATAACTGTTGATTGTATAAATGAAAAATGTTATCTTAGTGTTTTAATTTTTATTTATCTAATTATTAGTAATTTTGAGCATCTTTTCAGATGCTGAAGGGCTATTTTATATTATTTTTTCTGTTAACTGTCTTTTGTGTCTTTCTCCCATTTTCCTATTTGCTTTTCATTTTTGTTCCTTAAATTTTAAGAATTCTTTTTACATTAGGGATGTTAGTCCTTGGTCTGTGATATAGGTTGAAAATATTTTCTGTGAGTTCAGTTCTCCTGTAATTATCAGTTCTCCTTTGATTACGGTGTGTGTGTTTTGCCGTGTACAAATGCTTATTGTTGTCATCAGAATTATTAGTCATTTCTTTTATTCCATCTGTATTTTAAAGCGTAGTTAGAAAAACTTTTCCTACAGTGAGATTAAAGAGAAATTCACTCATGTTTTTCTTCTAATATTTATATCGTTTTATTTTTGCCTGTATGTATAATACTATTTTTAGTATTTGTCCCTAATCTTCTTGAAGTTCATTCTTGTGTGTGGACCTAGTTTTATATTTTTCCAAATGGCTACTCAGTTTTTTCAGCACTATTTATTTAGAAGCCTATCTTTCTAAAAGCAATGTGGTACCCTGGATTGGATCCTAGGACAGAAAAGAGCATTAATATCTGAGACTCTGTGTTCTCTTGAGTAAATTGTTGATAATCTCTGTCTCAAAATACTGGTGTGAAGCTTAAATGATGTAACCTATACACTACACTGGCCACTTAATAAGTGCTGCTGCTGCTGCTGCTAAGTTGCTTCAGTCGTGTCCGACTCTGTGCGACCCCGTAGACGGCAGCCCACCAGACTTCCCCATCACTGGGATTCTCCAGGCAAGAACACTGGAGTGGGTTGCCACTGCCTTCTCCAATGCGTGAACGTGAAAAGTGAAAGTGAAGTCGCTCAGTCGTGTCCAACTCTAGCGACCCCATGGACTGCAGCCCACCAGGCTCCTCCGTCCATGGGATTTTCTAGGCAAAAGTACTGAGTGGGGTGCCATTGCTTTTTCCTAATAAGTGCTAATTTCCTTCTTATTAAATAGCTACTGTCTGTCAGCTCAGTGAATCTAGATGAAGCACTGTCTAGAGCAGTGTTTCTCAAATACTAGTGTTCATGAACCTCTCCTGGCATGCTGGCTACAAGGCAGATTCCCTGGCCCCGTCCTTCAGATATTCTAGCTGAGTGGGTCTGGTGTGATTCAGGAACCTGCATTGTACTCAGACCCATGTGTTATTTTGAAGCCAAACCCCAAGAAGCATGAGCCTAAGGGGAATGCCTATCTCATCCATCCCATGGTAATGACTACAAATATGCAAAAACAAACCAGCTAGGATCATAAATCACTATATTCATAAAACTATTTTACATCAGTTACAGACCAATATGTGATAAAATACTAAAGATTTAAAAGCTAAAATGCAATTAAAATTGAAGTGCCATTGCGATGAAAGTGCAATTAGAGTTTATTTGAAACAGGTAATTTTTGAGACAGATTACAAAGAACATTAGGAATGAGGGTGTAAAGGGAGCTGTTGTTTGTGTGTTTAGTAACTTTTGGGTACATTAGTACATTGCCTACACCAAAATGTATTGAATGGAGGAAATATGTCAAATATGTCAAATGGAGGAGAATACATCAAATGGAAGAGAAAGACAGAAAATGCATTGTTCTTTGGCATTCCAAAACTAACTAGACAAAGCAGACGATAAAGGGGATCTCGCCTAGAACAGATTTTTTATTTTTAATTGCAGTTAAGCTAAAAATCCGCCTCCAGTGCAGGAGACCTGGGATCAATCCCTGGGTTGGGAAGATCCCCTGGGAAAGGGGAAGGCTACCCACTCCAGTATTCTGGCCAGGAGAATTCCATGGACTGTATAGTCCACGGGGTCATAGAGAGTCAGGCACGACTGAGAGACTTTCACTTCACTTAAACTAAAAATAATATGTGCTTGACTTATACACAAATTTAAATTTTATGCCAGAACATGTCTCCCCTGCTTTTGACTTTGATTAATAGATTGATGCTAAAAGCACACTTACTCTTCAGAACCCCTTACAAAAGAATTATGTCTCTATGTCTCTTACTCCACTACTGAGCCAGGCAGGAGGTGAAAGGGAGACCTCAGCTATGATTCATTCACGAGTATTGTGTCTAAAAGTAATTTTTGTGGCAGCTCAACCACCGAGTGATTTCAAATTTCTGAATAGGTGGTAAAGTACATCAGCGTGATTAAATGCACTCCCACAGGGGCAAGTGTTCTTAGTATCGTCATGTAGCCTGTAGACTCTAACCTGAGAGTCTAGATGTTCAAAAACACCCGTCACAATACGTTGAACATGATTATGTTTTCTGTGGAGAGATGGTGTATGCCGGTCAGGCTCTGGACTAAAGAGTAAAATCTGAAGTGACCGCCTTCCAAAAAAAATTCAGCTGCCAAGGTTAATTTTTTTTCTTTTATCTAGGAATTTCCAAAGATTAGAAACCAACTTTGCATATTTAGAAAACTTGGTCATTTTATTCCAAATGGGTGATTCCTCAGCTAGGTGACTTTGAGGAATCAAATACAAGTTGAGATCAAACCACCTTTTGTCTCATTCTAATGGAGACAATAGAATGCATTGGAAATAACCGTCAAGGTCCTATACAAATAATATACACTATGTATATACATGTATCCATATGATTTATATCAGACACTGTCTTCTAGTTTGATGATGATTTGCAGTCTTTTGAAAAAATTGTATCTCTGTAAAGAAGCATCCCTCACAAATAGAAGGGGAGAAAGGGGCAAATAGATGTGTATTTTGTGTTTGTAGAAAGTTTCTGAAAACGTTAAAATTGTTAAAAAGATGATGTGAATACAAATGTAAAGCTTGAGTATCAGCTTTTCATAAATCTGTTATCTCTACCTTGTTCTGTTACATCGCACCCATCTGTTACAATGTGGCCTTCTTTGGCAGGACCCAAGATCCCTTGCCAACCCAACCACCCCACCCATGGCCCACTTCGCAAAGGGAGAAAGAATGAGGTGAAGAGAAGGAAGTCTCACTATATAAGCAAACACATACTGGGAGAGAAAAACAGAGAAAGAGAAGGCATTCTGATTTTAGAAATGGTAGAACGGATGATTTGTACCAGAACCACAGAACACAGATGCATAAAATCTAGTCATTATAGAAATCATGGGTCATAGGCCAAAAATACAGTTTATGCGTATATGTGTCACCATGCACTGTAGCATTAACCAAGCTACCACAGTAAATAAACAATCGTGGAGCTAAAATAATGATAAATTAGAATGGAAAGGCAAAAAAGAACAGCATCTTGAAATGGCATCTATTTTAAGCCAACACTGGCGCTGCAGCAATACTAGAATTAAATTATGTATATGCATGAAATATTCAAACTCTGCCACATTTGATAACAGCATGGTCTTCAGAGTAGAATACTGAATTTACGTCCTCGATATGCCCAGTTAATGTGCTAATTTATCTTGCAAATATAAAATTTAAATAACTCTAATAGCTCACCCATTAATTTAGCCATAAACAGCCTTAAGTCCTATGTGAAAATAAAAGTCTATGGTTTTGTGTATCCCTTGCACGTGAGAACTGAGAAGGAATGTGTGTTTGATGCTAGTAATTCACTTACAGCCTTGGAGCTTATTTTAAGACTCATTGGTTATGTGGCCAAAAGGAAAGGACATATTTTTTAAAGCACCCAGAAATTAGTGTATGCAGATGTCACATGTCATTTGGCCTGAGATTTTCACACTGTTAAGAGCTTAATGAAATTCAGTGCTCCGTTGTCACTGGTGAAGCTGACCTCAGGGCCTCTTAGCACAAAAACACATTACAAAATTGAAAAGGCTTTGAGGCTATGGGGAGAGGACATTCCTCCCAACAACTCTGCAGCCAGATTAGACAGATGTGGTGGTCTTTGTAATTGTGTTAGGACCTGAGGGTTACAGAAGTTATAAGTGACTTGACTGAGGTCACAAGCCAGATTGAAGACAGGTCAAGTTTGTGCAGTTCCGTAATTCTGAACGTTGAATCAGTAACTCCCAGAGTCATATTCCACAGATATCAGCTGACCGAGAATAGAATGCTTGCCAGAATATTTACCAGAAAGGTCAAGCCATACCTTACCTTGATCCGTTACCAGGACCTTTCCAGATTCTTGATAACAATATTATAGAAATGAATACAGCTGCCACAAGACTCTTAGCAAGCAAAGCTTTTTTATTAAAAGAGCTTGTGCATAAGGAAGAAGGTGGGGGCAAAAAATGCCAGCTCTCCAAGTAGAAGGGATGGGTTGCTTTTTATATCAAAAGGGAGGGTTGTCTCTTGATCACTGATAATTTCCAGAAATCCTCAAACTTCTTTGATCAGTAGCAGGTGTCTCCATGGTGGCAGTCAGGAATAGGGAGCATTTCTTTGAGAGGAAAGAAATGCATGAGAATTTTCTGCAAGAAAGCACAGGAGCAGATATAGTAGGAATTAAAGCTGAGCTTCTTGTGTTGTGGCAACTGTTGTTCAGCCGCCAAGTCATGACCGACTCTGCGAGCACCACGTCACGCTTCCCTGTCCTTCCACCATCTCCTACAGTTTGTTCCAACTCATGTCCATTAAGCCAGTGATGCTATCTAACCATCTCATCCTCTGCTGCACCCTTCTCCTTTTGCCTTCAATCTTTCCCAGCATCGAGGTCTTTTCCAATGAGTCACAGGTGGCCAAAATATTGGAGCTTCAGCTTCAGCATCAGTCCTTCCAATGAGTATTCAGGGTTGATTTCCTTTAGTATTGACTGGTTAGATGTCCTTGCTGTCCAAGGGACTCTCAAGAATCTTCTCCAGCACCATAGTTTGAAAGCATCAGTTCTTCAGTGCTCAGCTTTCTTTATGGTTCAACTCTCACTAGGGATGTGTTCTGTGTTTTGAGTCACTTCAGTCATGTCTGACTCTTTGCAACCCCATGGACTGTACCCTGCCAGGCTCCTCTGTCCGTGGGATTCTCCAGGCAAGAATACCAGAGTGGATGGCCATACCCTCCTCCAGGGGATCTTCCTGACCCAGGGATCATACCCCACATCTCCTGCAGCTTCTGCACTGCAGGCAGATTCTTTACCTCTGATGCACCGGGGAAGTACCTCACTAGGTATACTCATGGCAACTAGGTATACTCGTCAGTGTAACAGGAATAAAGTTCACCTTTTATCCCTGCAAACCTAGTTTTTTTCCTCTGGGAGTCAGGCCCCCAGGATCTTTGTTCTCTAGCTTGCAGGGCCTGTATTGGTCAAGGCCGGTCCCCATTCCTTTTCCAAAGTGGGTATACTCTTGTCTTCCTGTGTCAGAACCGATGTGTCCCCCTGAGGCTACCAAAATATCCTCGAATTTCCTCAGCCTCTAGCCAAAATTATGTTCCATTTTCTCTTTTCACAAGCAAATTATAATGAAAAAAAAAAAAACTTTGCTTCAAATACTGTAAAAAGGCCTTAGATACAGTCAAGAAGAGATGATATATCATGTATTGAGGTGTCTGGCATGATGACATAAAAATTCTCCACACAGATTGGAGAATTTATGACTTACAGACAGTAATATTCTATTAATCTGAAAAATAAATATGTTTACACAGCACCTGTTTTCAGTTGATTCCTGACTCTCACCAAATTTTAAAGCCAGCTTGACTGAGAACATTTTCAGTTCAGTTGAGTACAGTCTCTCAGTCATGTCCGACTGCAACCCCATGGACTGCAGCACACTAGGCTTCCTTGTCCATCACCAACTCCCAGAGTTTACTCAAACTCATCTTCATCGAGTCAGTGATGCCATCCAACCATCTCATCTTCTGTTGTCCCCTTCTCCTGCCTTCAATCATTCCCATCATCACAGTCTTTTCAAATGATTCAGTTCTTTGCATCAGGTGGCCAAAGTATTGGAGTTTCAGCTTCAACATCAGTCCTTCCAATGAATATTCAGGACTGATCTCCTTTAGGATGGACTGGTTGGATCTCCTTGCAGTTCAAGGGACTCTCAAGTGTCTTCTCCAGCACCACAGTTCAAGAGCATCATTTCTTCAGTGCTCAGCTTTCTTTATAGTTTTCTTTTCAAATTGAATATATGGTGTACATGTGTATGTGAATTTTGCATTTGCAAATTGAACCGATTAAGTCTAAATTTAGCTTGCACTTTTTTTTTTCTGTTATTTCTCAGAAGTTCAACTAAAAACATGGTCAACCTCCTACCAGGCTTGTTCTGGACAGCTCTCCACAGCTGTTATTTTAAAGTTATCTACATACCTTCCAACATCTAGTTTTTACTCTCTGATGGAAAATGAAATTCTTTGCTTCACTGAGGTACATTGAATTTCTTGAGATTATGATTTAGGCAAGAGAATGTCTTTAAACTCTTCTGGGTTCTAGCAATCTGTCTGGTGTCGCACCAAGCATTCAACCCCTCCTCATCAAACTGAGGTCTTCTACTCTTGTGCTCTTTAAACATTAAAACAAGAAAGAGCTGCAATCAGACCTAATTGAAGTGAATTGTTTAAATGAGATTCAAAGAAGAGATACAGACAATTGTAAAACTGCCTGAAAATCCAATGCTAAGGGATTGGAAGGACGGTAGGTGGAAGGTAAATTGCTTCAATTCCTGCCTCCCATGTTTGTGGAAGACATCTTTACTTAGTCAGGACACTCTTTCCAGGATCAGCTGTGTGGAGACAAGGATTGATAGATTGGTTGATTTCTTTCTTTTGTGTGTTTTGGATTCCTGGGACATTTCCTGGCATATTCACATAGTAGGCATTCTGTATGCAACTGTTGAATGAAATGACCCAAATGCAGCCTCAGCATCCCATGCCACGCATTGTACCGCAGTGTGGTACACTGCAATCCTGTGCACTGCATAGCCTATGCGGTGCTCTAGGCAATCAAAGTGAAGACCCGCTTGCCGTCCTTGGATTGTTGTTTCTTAGATGCTGACTTCGTTGTGAGGGTGCCAGACCAAAGCATACGGAATTAGCCAATTGTTGCCTCACAAAGCAGGCCCAGTATCTCCTCTGGCTCTGATCCACCTGCATTATGGCTTGAGGGCTGACCTGCTCTCAGAGAAGTACTAGCGTTGGTGACTTGAACATAAGGTGACATGGTACAAATCTGAACAATGCAGGCATGGGTACCATGTTAGATTTCTGGGACTGCTGTTAGCAATTTACCAACTACTGTATGGCTTAAAACAATAGATATTTATACTGTCTCATTTCTGGAGGCTAGAAATCGAAAACTGACGTGTTCACAGTGCCACACTCCCTCTGAGGCTCTAGGAGGAAGCCCTGTCATCTCTTCCAGCTTCTGGAGGCTCTGGCTGTTCCTTGGCTTGTGGCAGCTTAACCCTAGTCTCTGCTTCTATCATCACATGCCCTGTCCCCCTGTATGGGTCTTTGTAGCCAAGTCTTCTTCTTTGTTCTCTTGCACAGACCCCAGTCACTGGATTTAGGGCTCTAAGCCAGTGAGATTCCTCTTAACTTGATTACATCTACACAGATCCTATTTCCAAGTGAAAGTCACTCAGTTGTGTCCAACTCTTTGTGACCCCCATGGACTGTGTCCAGGGAATTCTCCAGGCCAGAATACTGGAGTGGGTAGCCTTTCCCTTCTCCAGGGCATCTTCCCAAGCCAGGGATTAAACCCAGGTCTCCTGCATTGCAGGCAGATTCTTTACCAGCTGAGCCACAAACAAGATCCCAATTCACCAGTGCCGGAGGTTAGGATTGGAATGTAACTTTGAGGGAACACAACTCAACCCACTTTAGTCACTGTCCTCATGGAGCTTACCATTGAGAGTGAAGATACAGATACATACATAGGAAATCCATAGGGGGAATAAAGGATGCTGTGAAAACAACTCAGAAGAGCACCTAGTCAGAGTGCCTGATGGATTCAGAATTGCACTCCGAAGTCTGACAACAGCGGCCTAACAAGAGATTTATTTGTATTACTCAACAGGAAATTGGAGGTAGGCCGTCCACATCTGGTGCAACCACGCCAGGAAATCACTTCCTTCTCCCGCACTGTGGTTCTTATGGCCTCAAAATATTTCCAAGCTGGACATCAGGTCTGCATTACAAGTAAAAGGGGAAGGAGCAGGGAGAGGGCATCTGTGGACTGGGTCTGACCCTTTATGTCCTGGAGTCCCCACCTGACCAGCTTCTATTTGTAACTCATTGACCAGGACTGAGTCACATAGCCATTCAGAGTTTCAGAGAGACTAAGGAAGTGAGTATCACTAGTTGGGCCACACCAGTCTCTACAAAATTACGGTTCTGTTGACATAGAGGGATGAGGGGAACTAGCAGATTCTGCCAGAGAAGCTGTCCCAGTGATAGCCAAAGCTGAGACTCAAAGGATAAGTTAGTACAGAGGGCACAGAGGGGATTTCCAAAAGGAAGGAAGGAAGAGTGTTTATATGGATCTGGAAGTAAGAAAGAGCTAGCAAGAGGAAATACTTTATGTCTAAATTGTAGCATATGCAGTGGGAAGTCACACTATGAGATGAATCTAGGGAGGAAAGTAGGGGTTGAATCATAAAAGGGCCAGTAAGGAAGAAGATGTCTGGAGAAGGAAATGGCAACGCACTCCAGTATTCTTGTCTGGGAAATCCCATGGACAGAGGAGCCTGGCGGGTTACAGCCCATGGTGATATATATATATATATATAATTTGGGGCTTTGGGATATAATAAGAAACCAACTTTGGCTGTTTTAAGCAGAAAAGGAAATGTATTCAAATGTTCTGAGCGAGCTCACAGAACTTTCCAGACCTAAAGAACCACATAGGGCTGCATTATCAGGAAGAAGGTCCAAATCAGGATGCAGAACTGACGAGTCAGGCTGCCCCTGCCACCGCTGCTGAGCCCTGACCCCACGAAACACCAGACGCTACCCCCTAAGCCATGCTTCCGAGGGCCTGGGAAGGCTCCCCTCCTGAAGTTACTTGCTAATTACAACTTGCGTCACCTCCAAACTCAAAGTCTGAGCAAGAGGCCCCTGTCATGGGCCTGAATTCCAGCTTGCAAGGAAGTCTGCATAGTTGGCTATGTTTTACGTTTTTTTTTTTTTTTTTTTTTTAACTTTTTTAACTTTAACTTGGCATGAGAAGAGGCTCCTACTCTTACCAAGAAACTCCCCCAAACGTAGGAAGAAGCTTCAGATGCTGGGCAACCAGAATGGCCAAGGGACTCTGTGAGATCACAGAAAGGATGTCCAGGAAGTACCTGAGAGAAAGAAAGAAGACTGTGGTCAGGGAGTGGGAGAGGGGAGGTTGAATTTAAGAAGAGGAACCATCCTGGTGTCTGGTCAGGGTCTTGTTCTCAGGAAATGCCTTCACATGAGGAGATAGTGTGCACACTGAGACCAGATACTAGGTCTCTGGATGATGCCAAACTGCCTTGTGGACTGAGACGACTGTGATATTTTTCCCTTCTGTGCCTGTTTTAAAAATGATAGCAATAAGAAAAACTGTGCCATTGGACAAGACGACGAGAAGAGGAGACAAGGCCTTGCCTGTCCTCTGCCTCTTGGCTGGTGCTCTCGGTCAAAGGCGTCAGACTCCCCATGCGGGGGAGATGGTCAGGAGCTCACCTCTGCCCCTGCCCCCAGGGGAAGCCCTAAATACAGCCTTGGTTCCCTGAGAACCTGACCCCACGGGTAGTTCCTCCTTTTGTTGCTGTTCAGTTGCTAAGTTGTGTCTGCATCTTTGCCACCCTGTGGACTGTAGCACGCCAGGTGCCTCTGTCCTCCACTATCTCCCAGAGTTTGCTCAGATTCAGAACCATTGCATCGGTGATGGCATCCAATCATCTCATCCTCTGTCGCCCACTTCTTCTCCTGCCCTCAGTCTTTCCCAGCATCAGAGTCTTTTCTAATAGGTTGGCTTGTCGCATCAGGTGGCCAAAGTATTGAAACTTCAGCAGCAGTCCTTCCAATAAACATTCAGAGCTGATTTCATTCAAGATTGACTGGTTTGATCTCCTTTCTATCCAAGGGATGCTCAAGAGTCTTACCCAACACCATGATTTGAAGGCATTAATTCTTCAGCATTCAGCCTTCTTTACTGTCCAACTCTCACATCCATACCTGTGTGTGTGTGTGTGTGTGTGTGTGTGTGTGTGTTAGTTGCTCAGTTGTGTCTGACTCTTTGCAACACCACAGATTATAGCCCAACCAGGCTTCTCTGTCCATGGAATTCTCCAGGCAAGAATACTGGAGAGTATTGCCATTCCCTTCTCCAAAAGAACTTCCCATCCCAGGGATCAAACCCTGGTCTCCCTCGTCACAGGCAGATTCTTTACTGTTTGAGCTACGGGGAAGTCTGTATCCATAACTGACTACTAGAAAAACCATAGCTTTGTCAAGAAAGTGATGTCTCTGCTTTTTAATATCCTGTCTAAGATTTGTCATAGCTTTCCTTCCAAGGAGCAAGAGTCTTTGAATTTCATGGCTACAGTAATCATCCACAGTGGTTTTGGAGCCCAAGAAAATGTCACTGTTTCCACTTTTCCTCTTTTGCCATTAAGTGATGGGGCTGGATGCCATGATCTTAGTTTTTTGAATATTGGGTTTTAAGCCACTTTTTTCACTCTTCTCTTTCACCCTTATGAAGAGGCTCTTTAGTTCTTCTTTACTTTCTGCCATTAGAGTGGCATCATCAGTGTATCTGAGGTTGTTGATATCTCTCCTGGCAATCTTGATTCCAGCTTGTAATTCATGCAGCCCGGCATTTTGCATGATGTACTCTGTGTATAAGTTAAATAAGCAAGGTGAAAATATACAGCTTTGTTGTACTCCTTTGCCAATTTTGAACTGGTCCATTGTTCCATGTCTGGTTCTAACTGTTCCTTCTTAACCTGCATACAGGTTTCTCAGGAGGCAGGTAAAGTGGTCTGGTGTTCCCATCTCTTTAAGACCTTTCCACAGTTTGTTGTGATCCACACAGTCAAAGGCTTTTGCATAGTCAATGAAGCAAAAGTAGATGTTTTTTTCTGAAATTCCCTTGTTTCTCTATGATCCAATGAATGTTGGCAATTTTATCTCTGGTTCCTCTGCCTTTTCTAAACCCAGGCTGTACATGTGGAAGTTCTTGGTTCATGTACTATTGAAGCCTAGCTTGAAAGATTTTGAGCATAACCGTGCTAGCATGTGGAATGAATGCAGTTTTGCAGTAGTTTGTGCATTCTTTGGCATTGCCCTTCTATGAGATTGGAGTGAAAACTGACCTTTTCCAGTCCTGTGACCACTGCTGAGTTTTCTAAATTTGCTGACATACTGAGCATAGCACTTTAACAGCATAATCTTTTAGGATTTTAAAGAGTTCAGGTCATCTTCCAGTGTCATATCTTGTTACTTTTTCATACTATTCATGGGATTCTCATGGCAAGAATACTGGAGTAGTTTGCCATTCCCTTCTGCAGTGGACCATGTTTTGAGAGAACTCTCCACTATGACCCATCCATTTTGGGTGGCCCTGCACAGAATGACTCATAGCTTCCTTTGAGTTATGTAGGCCCCTTTGCTGTGACAAGGTTGTGATCCATGAGAGGGATTTGTCCTTTGAACCTCCTTTCAAACACTACACTGCCCCCCTCTTCCTGACTACAGTCTTCTTTCACTTAGGACTCCCTGTATATCTGTACACCCTTTCTGTTATCTCCCAGAGTCCCTTGGCCATTCTGATTGCCCAAAATCTGATACTTCTTCCTGGCCAGTGGTAGGTCTGTCAGAGTGTACCCTCATCCCAGCTTTTGGGGAAATGAAGACTAGGGTGAGTAGCTGAGGACGGGATCTGGGACCATGCTTCCCCATCTTTACCTCTCATAGTAGCATCTTCATTTGAAATGACTTCCAAAGTATTTGTTACCGTGGTACTTTTCTCCTGCTGCCCTTGAGGAGCTGAAATCTCTAAATCCCACTAATGTTAAGCCCCAGCTCTTGTTGCAGGAAGTAATAAATAATGAAAATCTTTGGATATTCTTCTTTCCGTCTCATACCAAAGCATAAGAAAGGAACCTGAATATTAACTTTAGCAGCTTTCAGACCCAGCTGCTTTTCCTGTTAAATAATAAGCAAACGCTGCAAAGCAGATCAGTGTGGCTGAGTGCCCTGAGGTTTGCAGGTGGGCAAGGAGCAGCAGTAGTGGGTCAGAGGGTGCCCTATTGATCACACAGATTACTTTGACAAATTACTGGGTCCATGAGTTGCAAGGAGGGATCCTGGAAGTTCCCATGCCCTCAAGTGAGGGGACATGGATGGGCAAAGGATTGGGGGTAAAATAAGAAGTTGCTGCTAATAAGATTGTCAAACAGGGGAGGTTTCTAGGACTATAGCTCCCGAGAGTAGGGGGCAGCTCATATTCTCCAATGGCCAGATGGAAACAGTTGCAGCTTAAAGGTCAGCAGTGCAGGAAGAGAACAGAACAGTAGAGAGAGGAGAGGATCCAGTGTACAGTCAGGGGATCTAAGAGTTCAGCTACCCCTGCCATAGGGTCATGGTTCATTTCCCTTCATATACCAGAACTCCACTGCTTTATTTTGGTCAGGAAAAGGTAGTCTCCAGAAGAAACAATTTCAACCCTTCTTTACTTGTGATTGAACGTTTAGAAGAAAGTAAAATATTATTTCTTGGCAAGTCTTCTCCCTGCTGGTGGGGATCTCATAAGGAAAATCACTTCTACCATTAGAAAATAAGAAAGCTGCTCCTTTGGGTGCACATTTAGGGTTAGAGTGAGTAAATTTAACATGCAACTACATTTCTCATTAGAATTTATTTTTGTTGATTTTTTTCACGCCGAGGGCTTTTTGTTTTTATTTTCAGATAGCACCAAACTCATTTTTCTCCACGTTTATGCTTGTTTGCATCACTTGATTATTTCTTAACGATGTTCACTTGAAAGAATGTCATGGTTATCTGATGCCAAGTTGACCACTTACCATCATCCCAGCAACACTTCTGAAGTGATGCTAGGAATTATCCAGAAAGATGTTTTAGCTAGAGCTATGCTCAGAAATTTTTATAGCCAGGCCAGAGCAGTATCACTCTACCTCTTTATTTCTATTCTTTTTTATTTATTCCAAACACTTGGAACATTTTAAATGGAAACTCCAAGAAAATTATAAATGCATTTCAAAGACATCACTTCCTTGGCTAGCCCATTCTCTATGCTTAACCTGAAAGGCTACCCACATGAGTATCCCATGGGACAGTCCTGATATTCATGGCAAATAAGTCCAACTTCCAATCAGTAGGAAGATAATTGTTCAGTATTATACTTTTCTTTCCCCTTTCATTCAAGCACACATGCACACTCTATTAACACATCCTCCAGTGTTCTTGCTTGGAGAATCCCAGGGACGGGGGAGCCTGGTGGGCTGTCATCTCTGGGGTCACACAGAGTCGGACACGACTGAAGCAACTTAGCAGCAGCAGCAGCAGTACATACAGTTCACAGTTGTCTAATAATAAGTGGACAGATCTTAGTATAGAAAGAAGCCATATCAATGCCAGTCATGATGTGAACAGCTAAAAAGAAAGTCTATTCTTAGCAGTCTTTTAATTAAGTCTGAAGATCCCAGCTAGACATCAATCTCTATTTCCTTCATAGTTGTTGATCTGGTAACTGGTAGATCAATGAGTTAAAAAAGGAAAAAACAACAACGGAAGTTTCACAGAATTTGCAAATTCAAAAGACTGCTTTTTATGTTTCATAAGGTAAAAATATACAAAGTCTTCTGAAAATTTGCAAGATCTCCATAATCTAGGCAGGGTACTTATCCTTCTGGTTTAACCAGATTTTGATAATTTACATCAGGGGGTACATACATGGATATATGAGTAGAGAGTGTAGAGACATAGGCACACATACATACAATACGAGCATCTCTGGACTGGCTCTGCCTCTGTGTGGCCCATTCAAGTCTTCCATTTATTTTCCAAATGGATCCATCAACCTAGGTTAAGTTGTGTCTTTGTGAAACCTTCTTACACAATAGTTACTTCTTGGAATAATTGGACAACCACCTTGACAATTTGCTTTCACTAACATTATCAGCAATTATTTTGACAACAGTCACCATTGTATTTTGACTCATAGCGCTGCGACATCCAGGGATGGTGCCCAGTGTTCCTAGGGTGATGGTACAGGCTACATATGCTCTCAGTGCCACCGCTGGGCTATTTTAAGAGGTGCTAACACAAAAATCTGCATGTCTTCTCTTCCTAGTCTTTTGCAGGTGAGAATATTCATTTTCTGTCCCCAATTTGATTCAATTATCCAGGTTGCAAATGCCAAATTTGAACATATAATCAAGAGGTCTAAAATGAGGATAAAGAGCATCAGAGAGGATGACAAAGTGGGAGGACAGGAGGGCCTGTAGATTTTCCTCATCAAGCAAACTGTGTAAGAAGGCACCTTCAGGCTCAGAAGCTGGAGATGATTACTAGACTCCAAGGCAGTGGGACGAGAGAGCGCATGCTACTTCAGGCTCAGAGGCCGGAGATGATTACTAGACTCCAAGGCAGTGGGACGAGAGAGCTCATGCTACCCAGGGACACAAATCAAATGTTCAAACACCCATTTTTATGCCCCTGATTCATGCTGCTAATTTAAGCATTTCTTTTTAAGCAGTGATATAAGTATGTTTTTCCAGATAATTGATGACTTTGGGCAAATATCTCACTTCTCTTTTTAAGAAGCTTAAATCATTTGTATTTTCTAAAAGTTCACCACTTTATAACTTATTGCAATTTGCTTTATCAAAATAAAGTATGAATCCCCTTCTTCTGCTCTTATGTCTAAGTGAGTATATTATCTATCCTAACAAGGTCCCAATAGAAACCAATTTTGTTGTTATTGTTCAGTGGCTAAGTCATATCCGACTCTTTGCGACCCCATGGACTGCAGCACACCAGGCTTCCCTGTCCTTCACCATCTCCTGGAGTTTACTCAAACTCACGTCCACTGAGTTGGTGATGCCATCCAACCATTTTATCCCCCTCTCCTGCCTTCAATCTTTCCCAGTATCAGGGTCTTTTCTTTCACATTAGGTAGCCAAAGTATTGAAGCTTCAGCTTCAGCATTAGTCCTTTCAGTGAATATTCAGGATTGATTTCCCTTAGGGTTGACTGGTTTGATCTCTTTGCAGTCCAAAGGATTCTCAAGAGTCTTCTCCAGAACCACAGTTCAAAAGCATCATTTCTTTGGTGCTCAGCCTTCTGTCTGGTCTAATTCTCAACATCCATGTATGACTACTGAAAAACCAATAGTATCGCTAATAAATGAAATATTTGTGTAATTCTTTGCTATGAAAAACTAATAGAATAAAAACTGAGTGCATTTTATGCCTCATTTTACCCCACATCAAATTTATCCATCTTAAATATTATACATCACTTGAAGTGAAGCACATTTGATACAAATGCACATTGGCCAAATTATAGGATTTAACTGCAAAGTGAAAATTGCCTCATTGTTTCCAATCATCTTGTCACAATCTGTTCTTGGTTTTCTGGAAGGTGTTACCAGTTTTCTGGAAAGTCTTTGGTCCTTACTCTATTGGTCAAGGTGAACCTTCATACCATTTCTATCTTTGCAGTTTCATCTGGTTAATTATTTGAGTACGATTGTGCTTAATATACATATATAGTCATTAAGAAACTACACTAAAACAGATTAACATAAAGTAGAAAGAATACTCTTTCTTGTTTCTAACATCCTAATTTATTTTACTGACGTTTATCCAATAAGCAGTTACTGAGCACTTACTTTATGTCCTGCGCGTGACTGGTGACAATGATGTATTAATAAGACTCTCTTTTCTCCAGAAAGCATAAAATGAGTTAGAGTGAGAGCCCAGCTTGGCCACTGAATACTTTATGATAACAAGCTTCAGTTTCTTCCTTATCAATAAGGAGTAATGACTAGTTCTCACAGCATCCTTGATAGAACCAGTTGAACACGTGAAGTGGTACACAAGGCATGGCTGGTGATAGAGATAAAGGAGGTGAGAAGGGAACTGTGATGTCAGTTGGGTATAACTGAGGCAACTGAACAGTAGCAGAAGTTGAAGAAGCGAGAAGTGTGCACTGGCAGGATGCACACAGAGCAGGGTGTCTGTCTATAGAACCCAGGTCAGGTCCCCAGGTCACTTGGGAGGAGACTGCATTTATCATGTACATGGTGCATTGAAAACTCTGATGTCAGCGTTGATAGAAGGACTCATGTCGTTAGCGGTTGCTTCTGGATTTGATTGTCTATTTAATTAAACTACCAGACAATCAACTTAGCAACACTAATTCAGCAGATCTTTTTGAAAGTAAGTGTGCACAGTGAAAATATTTGGGGAAAAGGTTGCTGTGAAGTTAGCCTTTGAAATTTATTCAATCGTTGAAAAAAGATATACTGAGTAACTACCATGAGCCAAACACCCTTACGTATTTTGGAGGGGGGAGGGAAATTACAAGAAATTATAAGAGGGCAAATGCATCTGAGGTCAAAAGGGAGAAAACCCACTTACTAGGTGAAGAGGGAGGCAGGAGCAGTCCAGCCAGTGGGGGTAGCTAGCCCTAGATAAGGACAAGCCAAGCTCTGCGGGAGAACTTTTTTGGGGGGTGGATGCTGGGTTTATCAGAAGAGGTTAGAGAATTAAGAAGTCACAGGAACAACCAGGCAAGTGTAGATCATGTTACATAGCTGCATTTGATCCTAAGACCTTTAGAAAGACATTAATGGTTTTAAGGGAGGAAAAAACAAAAAACAAAAAAAAAAAAACCGCCATCAGATGTGCAGAGAAGTAAGTTGACTCTGGCTCCAGCGTGGAGCATGGTTTGCAGGGAATTAAGGCAGGAGTTAGAAAAATTTGGAAAGTCACTGGGGAGTCCAGGCAGGGAAATTTGGTGGCCTGGACTGAGGTAGTTCAATGGAAATGGGGAGAAAGGAATTGAATATGGAAATAAGGTACAGAGGAATCAAGGTTGATCCTAGTAAACTGCTGTACATCAGGATGGATAAAGAACACCATGTGTTGAAATGGTTGGGATTGGAAGGGACAGGATGAATCCTATTCTGGGCAGGTTGACTATTTATTGCCTACAAATATATCTTAAGTTGATCTGACTTGTAGGCCATTGCATCAGTGGATTGAGTAACTCCAGCAATAGGCTGAAGTGAAGTTAGAGATCTGGAAATATTGACACTTACAGTCCTAGGAGGTGCAGTTAGGCAGTTGGATAAGATCATCCAGAGAAAGTGAGAAGACAGCCTGAGAATGAACTTGGAGCCGTTACATACAAGGCAGGAGCAGAGGACAAGAACTTCATAAAGGTCAAGGAAATGCTTAAAGAGGCAGGAAGAAAAGCAGGTAATTTGGTGCCATGGAAACCAAGAGAAGAGCATCTAGTAGGAAGGACAAGGAGTCTATACGATCATGGTTCACAGAGAAGCAACCAGTGACCTTTGGAAAGCAGTTTCAGCGAAATGGAACAGGAATGAGCTAAATTAGCAGATAGCAGATTAAAGGGTGGCGAGCACATGCTGATAGTGGGCACAGCTCTTTCAAGAGCTGTGGCCATCAAGGGGAAGAAACAATTAGGATGGCAGTCAAAGTGGGGGTGGGGGGTGGGGGCAGATTTAGACCACAAATAGCCTTCCAGAGAACAAGACAGTCCCTGGAGCGGATTTCATTGGCGCTAATGGATACCCCTCAGTAGCCACTGCCAGAGTGAGGCCTACAGCTGAACTGGTACGTGGAGAGAGCTCTCAACCTGAAAAAAGAACGTGTATGAAGGACGCAGTGAAGGGATGTTGGGATCTTTCTCACTACATTTAATAAGTAGAAAAAAGCAAAGAGATTTACATTTTGATTCATGCTGTCTTTTTCCCTGCCTCCCTTCTAGTCCTCTCCTGTATGTGCTGTGTATTCCATTTAAGAAGACTCTCTAGTCTAGAGAAAAAGGAGCTCCTCATGGGAAGAAATGATCACCCAGAGTCACTAGCCGTAGCCCTGCCTTGTTCTCACAAAGTCAGTATCCAGCCCTGGTTTGTCATGTTCTGCTCAATGGCTTCTCTCTTTGCTCACAAAATCAAACTTACTGTGAATCTGCAAGAGCCAAGTGACAGGTGATTCTAATTCAGATCAGAGCCTGCTTTGTACATCCATTAAAAGTGGTTTCAAGAATATCTTCTGGCATTTTGAGTAAATATGCAGATACCCAATTTGTAACCCAAGGAAACCAATGTAAAAATTCTTTATTGCCCACTCTGTTAAGAGGCAGTTTGAGCTGGATCATCTGTGGAGCTGGGTTATGGCTTGCTTGGGGTCCAATAAGAAGCAGATGCATTATAAGTGAGAATGTTTGTATTTATTTACAAAGCAGCAATATTTCAACCCCCTCGTAGCCATAACATTTCAGGAACAGTCTTTAAAAGTCTGTTTGGTATTTGATTTCAAGATGAACTCAAACAATTTTCTCATCTGTAGAATACATGAAAAGGTAAATAAGTGGAAAAATACTTTTGAAAGGATTTAAATTGGTGGCTTTCAGTGACTAAAGATAAAATCCTACTGGTTAAAAATTGCCTACTCATGTCTGAAGGGGAAGTAATAAAATATCATACCAATAAAAAGTAATAATCACAGTCACTGTGGATCTGCAAAACCTTATTAAATATCCCTTGACAACAATTTTGAAGAAAACTCTAAGTAATTATTGAGCCTCATTTTAAATTAAAACCTGGCCCTGGTGCCCACGTCATTCTTACGCATTCATGCTAACGAAGGAGACTTATGATGGCTTTGTGTATATTGCTGTAGAGTTAGCTGACTGGCCACCCTTATGATATAATCTCTCTCTACTGCAATTTAATTAAAACAGAAAGATCTGACCTTTGCTGGAGATTTTCTTATCCATAGTGCTAAAAATATCCCCTGGAAACAATCTGTCAATATGATCTGTCAAACACAACCCTGCTAGTACTAGAGAAGAAGAGAAGGAAATGAGAAAAACTAGGACTAGTAAAGGTTAGCACAGGTTAGCACATGGTTAGTTGTCATTGAACCAGAGTTGCAAGGTTGTCTATAAGGAGGATAAGAAATACATTTGAGTCACCAAATTACATGAAGCAATGGATGAAAGTCCTCCAGGCAGTGCCCATGTATAAGAAAGGCCTTATATAATAGAATAGGGTGATGAGAATTGCCTGTCATTCCCTCATCCCTCTTCTAGAATTATGCTTGCATCTGTTTTGCTTTGGATGACCCTTAGAGGATTCAGAGCCATGATTTATAGATATTCACAATATTTTCCTGTCCTATAGCCCCAAGAATTCTGTGCATCCTGTAAGAAGATTTTGTAATGAAGAAAGAACTCTTCTCTTGATGGTGACAGGAGTTCACTACCCACTCTGTTCTGATGATTGAGATGTTCCTGTCTGGTCACAGGACGGATGTTATTTATCTTTATAGCTATGATGAGAGAGGAAAATTTCTCCTTTTCACTATGTGAATGTTGGCTTCTAATTTTGAGTACAATCTTATGGATGAGAAATGAAAGTGTTAGAGCGAAGAATAGATCAAGGAGAAACAGGGCCCATGCTGGTAAAGAAGTTCTGCTAATCATTCAATGGAGAATGGCAAAAAGGTCCAGATTTGAGGTTAGACAGACCCAGAGTCAACTTCTTTAGTACTTCATAGTCACCACACCTTAGGAAATTTACCCATCACTTCGTAGTCATCACACCTTAGGAAATTTACCCATCACTTCTGAGTCCCTGGCTCAGCCTATTAAGTGTCTATTAAAACAGTTTTATCAACTTCACAGACTTGTCAAGATAATAAGGATGACTTTAGTATATTATCTGGTATTTGATGTTGAATAATAAGTACATATTTGATGTTTAATAATAAGTAGAAAAGGACTTCCCTGTAGCTCAAATGGTAAAGAATCTGCCTGCAATGCAGGAGACATGGGTTCGATTCCTGGATCAGGAAGATCCCCTGGAGAAGGGAATGGCAATCTGCTGCAGTATTCTTGCCTGGAGAATTCCATGGACAGAGGATACTGGTGAGCTGCAGCCCATGGGGTTGCAAAGAGTTGGACGCGACTGAGTGACTTACACACACATAACACACACAATAAGTAGGAACTATTATAAACAGTCAAGAAAATGAAAACATCTCTAAAGAAGCTGTGGATCAAGATAAGAAGCCACAGATTCCCCAATAAAATACAAACATAAGTTAGATTCAAATGGCCAAACTCCTTTTGTCAGCCAATGAATCAGTCAGCACGTTGGTCAAACCTAACTAGCACTTCAACTATCTGTACTTTAAGTAGTGCCACTTACCAACTGTGCATTTGGAAAACTGAGATGATCTAAGGTGTGGACAAAGACTAAGAGGAGTATGTTTTGTTCATATTTGTATTCAGAGCAAATCCGCAAAATCAGCATGGAATAAGCATTAGCCGTCAGAATGTGTGACTACTGACAAGTGAGGTGGCCGTGACAGTGTTTACACATGATTATCAGTCTTACCTCCTCTGTAATGTCTAGCATTGAACTTTAAATGTAGTAAATGCTCATTAATATTGATTGAATTAAACTCTTACTGTGTGTTAACCTGGTCATTTTTGCAAAGGTGAGGTTAATTAGGAAGAAAAAAGTTGAATTAAAAATGATCAATTTGAGGATTTATAAAATAATTATTCTGACTTCCTCATGAAGATTTTTCTGTTTTTGTGTCTGTTGTCTGATTTAAATTTGATCTTCACTATTTTTTCTTTTGATTAAATAACCTTTTAGTTACTTTAAAAAATATATTTATTTTTATTGATAACAAAATCCATTGGTATATGACTTGTTCTAAAAGACATGAAACAACTCTGTCTTGATTTGTAGTTTACAAACAGCTGTCAGGATTCTTGTGAAAACTCTTGCAAATTGAGAAAGCAAGTTCAGAGGGGTCAAGCAATTTGCCAAAATCAGATGACTGGTGAAGTGCAGACTCAAAGCTCATACCCAAATCACATGGACTCAAGTCCAGTGCTGTGTTCTATTTACACCATGCAGCTTCTTTACTGCTGGTATGAAGTCAATGCCAGGCTTTATTTGGGGCAGACTGTAAGCTTACTGACGATTCTGTTAGTGCTGTGTCCATCTTCTTTTGCTCCAAGCTTCAAAGAACCTGCATAAATGCGTGTTTAATAAGTCTGTTACATGCGTTTGAGGACTCTTGTCAATCTTTTTACATTACCAGGATTCTGTTTCTCATGAGAGGCTGGAATTTCTCTGAGTATATTCCTCTCTTAGGCCTATGGTTACCATTACCAATGGCTTCGCTCATATTCACAACTGTTAAGTTTCCCCAACACATACAGTTGTGACTCTTAAAGACACTTTCAGCCCAGCTAATGATTTTGTATGAGCAGATTAGAGTTGTCTGAAAAGTGAAGCCATCAGAATTTCAGTTGTAGTGAAACATATATACTCTGCCTGTCTACATCTGCTTTTAAATCAAGTACAAGCTTTCGTAATTATGCTCAGCAGAGACATCTGGAAGAGGTGTTGATACTTGTTGGCAGTAGACACCAGATGGGTTATTCAATATGGAGCAGATGGTAAATTTATATTAAATAATTATAAGTGCGGACTTCTCCACCAATCATGATGCTCATTTTTTATTGATAGTTTTCCCATTTGAGTTTAACTGAGTTTTCTAAGTTTCTTTTTCAAACACATATGAGTTAAGGAGAAAAAGAGGATAAATTTTCTCCTTGATCAGAGAATATTTCTGGCCCTCAAGATACTTGGGGCTTGAAAAATGAACTCTGATGAGCCTGTGATATTAAGGTAGAGCTAAGAGACTCATCGATTTCTCATCAGACTCATCAGTCAGTCTCTCCCATCAGGAAGCTTCCATAAGCCTCTTACCCTTTTCCATCAGAGGGCAGACAGAAGTGAAAACCACAATCACAGAAAACTAACCAATTTGATCACATGGACCGTAGCCTTGTCTAACTCATGAGCCATGCCCTCTAGGGCCACCCAAGATGAATGGGTCATGGTGGAGAGTTCTGACAAATTGTGGTCCACTGGAGAAGGGAATGGCAAACCACTTCAGTATTCTTGCCTTGAGAACCCATGAACAGTATGAAAAGGTAAAAAGATAGGACACTGAAAGATGAACTCCCCAGGTCGGTAGGTGCCCAATATGCTACTGGAGATCAGTGAAGAAACAACTCCAGAAAGAATGAAGAGATGGACCCAAAACAAAAACAACACCCAGTTGTGGATGCAACTGGTGATAGAAGCAAGGTCCGATGCTGTAAAGAGCAATATTGCATAGGAACCTGGAATGTCAGGTGCATGAATCAAGGCAAATTGGAAGTGGTCAAACAGGAGATGGCAAGAGTGAACATTGACATTTTAGGAATCAGAGAACTAAAGGGGACTGGAATGGGTGAATTTAACTCAGATGACCATTATATCTATCACTGTGGGCAAGAATCCCTTAGAAGAAATGGAGTAGCCATCATAGTCAACAAAAGAGTCCAAAATGCAGTACTTGCTGCAATCTCAAAAACAACAGAATGATCTCTGTTCGTTTCCAAGGCAAACCATTCAGTATCACAGTAATCCAAGTCTATGTCCCAACCAGCAATGTTGAAGATGCTGAAGTTGAACGGTTCTATGAAGACCTACAAGACTTTCTAGAACTAACTCCCCCAAAAGATATCCTTTTCACTATTGGGGACTGGAATGCAAAAGTAGGGGGTCAAGAGATACCTGGAGTAACAGACAAATTTGGCCTTGCAGTACAGAATGAATCAGGGAAAAGGCTAATGGAGTTTTGCCAAGAGAATGCACTGGTCATAGCAAATACCCTCTTCCAACAACACAAGAGAAGACTCTACACATGGACGTGACCAGATGGTCAACACCAAAATCAGATTGATTATATTCTTTGCAGCCAAAGATGGAGAAGCTCTATACAGTCAGCAAAAACAAGACTGGGAGCTGACTGTGGCTCAGATCACGAACTCCTTATTACCAAATTCAGACTTAAATTGAAGAAAGTAGGGAAAACCACTAGACCATTCAGGTATGACCTGAATCAAATCCTTTACAATTATACAGTGGAAGTGACAAATAGATTCAAGGGATTAGATCTGATAGACAGAGTGCCTGAAGAACTGTGGACAGTTCCTGACATTGTACAGGAGGCAGGGATCAAGACCACCCCCAAGAAAAAGAAATGCATCAAGGCAAAATGGTTGTCTGAGGAGGCCTTACAAATAGCTGTGAATAGAAGAAAAGTGAAATGCAAAGGAGAAAAGGAAAGATATATCCATTTGAATGCAGAGTTTCAAAGAATAGCAAGGAGAGATAAGAAAGCCTGCCTCAGTGATCAATGCAAAGAAATAGAGGAAAACAATAGAATGGGAAAGGCTAGAGATCTCTTCAAGAAAATTAGAGATACCAAGGGAACATTTCATGCAAAGATGGGCTCAATAAAAGACAGAAACGGTAGGGACCTAACAGAAGCAGAAGATATTAAGAAGAGGTGGCAAGAATACACAGAAGAACTGTACAAAAAAGATCTTCATGACCCAGATAATCACGATGGTGTGATCACCAACCTAGAGCCAGACATCCTGGACTGTGAAGTCAAGTGGGCCTTAGAAAGCATCACTACAAGCAAAGCTAGTGGAGGTGATGGAATTCCAGTTGAGCTATTTCAAATCCTGAAAGATGACTCTGTGAAAGTGCTGCACTCACTATGCGAGCAAATTTGGAAAACTCAGCAGTGGCCACAGGACTGGAAAAGGTCAGTTTTCATTGCAATCCCAAAGAAAGGCAATGCCAAAGAATGCTCAAACTACTGCACATTTGCACTCATCTCACATGCTAGCAAATAATGCTCAAAATTCTCCAAGCCAGGCTTCAACAGTATGTGAACTTTCAGATGTTCAAGATGGATTTAGAAAAGGCAGAGGAACCAGAGACCAAATTGCCAACATCTTTTGGATCATAGAAAAAGCAAGAGAGTTCCAGAAAAATATCTACTTCTGCTTTATTGACTATGCCCCAGTCTTTGATTGTGTAAGCCACAACAAACTCTGGAAAATTCCTAAAGCGATGGGAATACCAGATCATCTAACCTGACTCTTGAGAAATCTGTATGCAGGTCAAGAAGCAACAGTTAGAACTGGACATGGAACAACAGACTTTTTCCAAATTGGGAAAGGTGTATGTCAAGGCTGTGTATTGTCACCCTGCTTATTTAACTTATATGCAGAGTACATGATGAGAAATGCTGGGCTGGATGAAGCACAAGCTGAAATCAAAATTGCCAGGAGAAATATCAATAACCTCAGATATACAGATGATATCCCCCTTATGGCAGAAAGTGAAGAACAAAAGAGCCTCTTGATGAAAGTGAAAGAAGAGAGTGAAAAAGTTGGCTTAAAACTTAATATTCAGAAAACTAAGATCATGGCATCTGGTCCCATCACTTCATGGCAAATAGAAACAATGGAAACAGTGGCTGACTTTATTTTTCTGGACTCCAAAATCACTGCAGATGGTGACTGCAGCCATGAAATTGAAAGATGCTTGCTCCTTGGATGAAATGTTATGACCAACCTAGACAGCATATTAAGAAGCAGAGATATTACTTTGCCAACCAAAGTTCATCTAGTGAAAGCTATAGCTTTTCCAGTAGTCATGTATGGATGTGAGAGTACTATAAAGAAAGCTGAACACAGAAGAATTAATGCTTTTGAACTGGGATATTGGAGAAGACTCTTGAGAGTCCCTTGGACTGAAAGGAGATCCAACCAGTCCATCCTAAAGGAAATCAGTCCTGAATATTCACTGGAAGGACTGATGCTGAAGCTGAAACTCCAATACTTTTTCTGCCTGATGTGAAGAACTGATTCATTTGAAAAGACCCTGATGCTGGGAAAGATTGAAGGTGGGAGCAGATGGGGATGACAGAAGATGAACTGGTTGGATGGCATCACCGACTCAATGGACATGACTTTGAATAAATTCCAGGAGTTGGTGATGGACATGGAGGCCAGGAGAGCTGCAGTCCATGGGGTCGCAAAGACTGGGACATGACTGAGCAACTGAGCTGAACTGAAATAGACTCATCATTGTTTTTATGGCCACAGATCAAGGATTTTTCTACTTCTGCTCTGCCAATTAGTGTAGCCTATTTCTCACAACCCTCCTACCCCTATTCTGTACTGTCAAAAAAATTCCCAGTTCAGTTCAGTCACTTAGTCATGTCTGCCTCTTTGCGACCAGAATTTTTCAGATTGTGTCCCTCAGAACCCTAGGGGCTCATGCAGTTATCCCATGAGCTGCCTCAAGGAGTGCCAGGGAAGTTCAACAGGCAGAGCCTCCCCCTCTACCCCATCCCCATTTCCACCAGAGTAGCTCACTTTCGTCTGTAGATTACACTGCAGTTCTATGTAAGATCTCTTGGCGACTGTTTCTGCACCTAAAAAATTTACAAAAATTCACTGCTTTGATAAAGTCAACTTGGATCCTCCCCCAAGGACTCTTCTGTGGTCCCCAGGTGGCCTCCAATTTATGTACCTTGGTATCTTACCATATATATGATGTGGGCCTCTGAGAGATTCTCTAAGAAAAGAGAAGCACAGGGTCATATAATCGCGGAAAAAAGCCAATTAAAAAGTGGGCATACCATACACAAGGTGTAGATTTTTAAGTTCTTGATCCTTTCCATTAAACTGGTGGATCTCAGGTAGAGTTGAGGCAGAGAAAGTGGAACACTAAAAGTATCTGAGACTGCTTTTGGCTGCTGTAATGATTGGGGAACATCATTGTGATCATTAGGGGCCAGGAATGCTAAACATCTATAATATGCTAGACAGTTCTGTATAATGAGATTGAGCCTCTCTACCAGAAGGCTAATACTATACTTTGAAACTACTGTATAATAATGGTCTATTCTCTTAACATAGTAAATCATGGGGAATGCTCTTCAAATTCTCCCTAGAGGTTAGAGAATGCAGATTTGTTTATATAAATTAGTACATCATATTGTCATAGCATAATAACTTTAATGTTGGTTAGTCACTAAGTTGTGTCCGACTCATTGTGATCCCATGGACTGTAGTACATCCAGGCTCCTCTGTCTTCCACTGTTTCCCGGAGTTTGCTCAGATTCATGTCTGAGTCAGTGATGCTATCTAACCATCTTATCCTCTGCCGCCCCCTTCTTTTGCCTTCAATCTTTCCCAGCATCAGGGTCTGTTCCAATAAGTTGGTTCTTTACATCAGGTTGCCAAAGTATTAGAGCTTCAGCAACAGTCCTTCCAATGATTAATCAGGATTAATTTCCTGTAGGATTGACTGATTTGGTCTCCTTGCAGTCCAAGGGACTCGCAAGAGTCTTCTCCAGCACCGCAGTTTGAAAGCATCAATTCTTCAGTGCTCAGCCTTCTTTATGGTCCAGGTCTCACATCCGTACATGACTACTGGAAAAACTATAGCTTTGACTGTATGGACCTTTGTTGGCAAAGTAATGTCTCTGCTTTTTAATATGCTGTCTAGGTTTGTCATAGTTTTCCTTCCAAGGAGCAAGTGTCTTTTAATTTCATGGCTACAGTCACAATCTGCAGTGATTTTGGACCCCCCAAAAATAAAATCTGTCACTGCTTCCACTTTTTCTCCTTCTATTTGCCATGAAGTGATGGGACCAGATGCCATGATCTTCATTTTTTGAATGTTGAGTTTTAAGCCAGCTTTTTCACTCTCCCCTTTCACCTTCATCAAGAGGCTCTTTAGTTCCTCTTCCCTTCCTGCCATTAGAGTGGTTATCATCTGCATATCTGAGGATGTTGATATATCTTCTGGCAATCTTGATTCTAGCTTGTGATTTCATCCAGCCCGGCATTTCCCTCTGCATGATCTACTCAGCATAGAAGTTAAATAAACAGGGTGACAATATACGGCCTTGTTGTAGAAGTTAAATAAACAGGGAGACAATATACAGCCTTGTCGTACTCCTTTCCCAATTGTGAATCAGTCCATTGTTCCATGTCTGGTTCTAACTGTTGCTTCTTTTTTTTTTTTAAACTTTACATAATTGTATTAGTTTTGCCAAATATCAAAATGAATCCGCCACAGGTATACATGTGTTCCCCATCCTGAACCCTCCTCCCTCCTCCCTCCCCATACCATCCCTCTGGGCCGTCCTAGTGCACCAGCCCCAAGCATCCAGCATCGTGCATCGAACCTGGACTGGCAACTCGTTTCCTACATGATATTTTACATGTTTCATTGCCATTCTCCCAAATCTTCCCACCCTCTCCCTCTCCCACAGAGTCCATAAGACTGTTCTATACATCAGTGTCTCTTTTGCTGTCTCGTACACCGGGTTATTGTTACCCTCTTTCTAAATTCCATATATATGTGTTAGTATACTGTATTTATGTTTTTCCTTCTGGCTTACTTCACTCTGTATAATAGGCTCCAGTTTCATCCACCTCATTAGAACTGATTCAAATGTATTCTTTTTAATGGCTGAGTAATACTCCATTGTGTATATGTACCACAGCTTTCTTATCCATTCATCTGCTGATGGACATCTAGGTTGCTTCCATGTCTTGGCTATTATAAACAGTGCTGCGATGAACATTGGGGTACACGTGTCTCTTTCCCTTCTGGTTTCCTCAGTGTGTATGCCCAGCAGTGGGGTTGCTGGATCATAAGGCAGTTCTATTTCCAGTTTTTTAAGGAATCTCCACACTGTTCTCCATAGTGGCTGTACTAGTTTGCATTCCCACCAACAGTGTAAGAGGGTTCCTTTTCTCCACACCCTCTCCAGCATTTATTATTTGTAGACTTTTGGATCGCAGCCATTCTGACTGGTGTGAAATGGTACCTCATAGTGGTTTTGATTTGCATTTCTCTGATAATGAGTGATGTTGAGCATCTTTTCATGTGTTTGTTAGCCATCTGTATGTCTTCTTTGGAGAAATGTCTATTTAGTTCTTTGGCCCATTTTTTGATTGGGTCGTTTATTTTTCTGGAGTTGAGCTGTAGGAGTTGCTTGTATATTTTAGGAGGCAAGAATATACAATGGATTAAAGACAATCTCTTTAACAAGTGGTGCTGGGAAATCTGGTCAACCACTTGTAAAAGAATGAAACTGGACCACTTTCTAACACCATACACAAAAATAAACTCAAAATGGATTAAAGATCTAAACGTAAGACCAGAAACTATAAAACTCCTAGAGGAGAACATAGGCAAAACACTCTCCGACATACATCACAGCAGGATCCTCTATGACCCACATCCCAGAATATTGGAAATAAAAGCAAAAATAAACAAATGGGACCTAATTAACCTTAAAAGCTTCTGCACATCAAAGGAAACTATTAGCAAGGTGAAAAGACAGCCTTCAGAATGGGAGAAAATAATAGCAAATGAAGCAACCGACAAACAACTAATCTCAAAAATAACTGTTGCTTCTTGACCTGCAAAGAGGTTTCTCAGGAGACAGGTAAGGTGGTCTGGTATTCCCATGTCTTGAAGAATTTTCCACAGTTTGTTGTGATCCACATTGTCAAAAGCTTTGGCGTAGTCAGTAAAGCAGAAGTTTTTCTGAAACCCCTTGCTTTTTCTATGATCCAGCGGATGTTGGCAATTTGATCTCTGGTTCATCTGCCTTTTCTAAATACAGCTTGAACATCTGGACATTCTCAGTTCATGTACTCTGGAAACCTAACTCAAAGGATTTTGAGTATTACCTGGCTAGCATATGAAATGAGTATAATTGTACAATAGTTTGAAGATTCTTTGGCATTGCCTTTCTTTGGGATTGGAATGAAAACTGACCTTTTTCAGTCCTGTGGCCACTGCTGAGTTTTCCAAATGTGCAGGAGAAGGCGAAGGCACCACATTCCAGTACTCTTGCCTGGAAAATACCACAGACGGAGGAGCCTGGTAGGCTGCAGTCCATGGGGTCACGAAGAGTCGGATGCAACTGAGCAACTTGACTTTCACTTTTCACTTTCATGCATTGGAGAAGGAAATGGCAACCTACTCCAGTGTTCTTGCCTGGAGAATCCCAGGGATGTGGGAGCCTGGTGGGCTGCTGTCTATGGGGTCGCACAGAGTCGGACATGACTGAGTTGACTTAGCAGCAGCAGTGGCAGCAGGCATATTGAGTGCAGCACTTTAACAGCATCGTTGTCTAGGATTTTAAAAAGCTCAGCTGGAATTTCATCACCTCCACTAGTTTTGTTCATAGTAATGTTTCCTAAGGCCCCCTTGACTTCACACACTGGGAAGTCATTGAACATAGAATTAAATCACCATTTCCTCATTCCATACTTTCTGAGCATCATTTAGAGGCTCATATGTATCTGCTGCTGACTGTTTCATCCCCTACATCAATTGTAGTCTCATTATAACTTAATATATTAGCTAACAGGTTATTACACATTGATATTTCAACAGTTTGGATCAATGTAATGTGGTCTGTGAGACAGATCTATTTTCAGACACTGAATCAGGCTTTAGATCCTGTAGAATAAAGGACTCCTAAATCAAAGGTCTACTTGACCCAGGGATCGAACCTATGTCTCCTTAATTGCAGGCAGATTCTTTACTACTGAGCCACCTGGGAAACACGTCTAGAATAAGCCACAAAGTTTAAGCCACTTTATAAGGCCTGGTTGGCCTCTGACCGTTCCTTGTATATCACTGTCTTAACCTGAACCTTATTCCAAACTATAACACAAACATTCCTCTTGTAGAAAGTACTTGGCCAAGAGCAGATTAAAGATTTAATTTTGGAGTATGGCTTTTGAAAGCATGTGAATGAAATTTAATTTATATTCTGTCATCACTGTGAATCCGGATGGCATCTGGAAATGGCACTGAACGCATTGTGTTAAATAGAAGATTAAGGTATATGGCATGACACGTTAGGAACAAAAAATGCAAATCCTTTTAAAATAGTTTTTATTTGTTTTATTTCTTGCTGCACTGGGTCTTTGTTGCTTTGCAGGGGCTTCTCTAGTTGCAGTGAGTGGGGGCTACTCTTGGTTGCGGTTCTTGGGCTGCTCATTGCAGTGGCTTCTCTTGTTGCAGAGCACGGACTCGAGGGCGCGTGGACTCAGTAGTTACAGCTCAGAGGCTCTAGAGTGCTGGCTCAGTAGTTGTGGTTCATGAGCTTAGTTTTTCTGAGGCATGTGGAATCTTCCTAGACTAGGGATCGAACCTGTGTCCTCTGCATTGGCACACAGATTCTTATCCATTGCACCATGAGGGAAGTCCTGCAAACACTTGTATGTAAGATTTTTCTCTAGCATTCCACTCATTGTTAATAACTTCTTCCTTTTTGCTTTTATGTAACTTTACTTATGAGAATCTTATAGAATATGACTAACTCATAAAATTTTAATACAGTTGGACACATGACTAAAAATATCACCTGTTAGTATAATTAATAATCAACTGTAGGCTTCAGAGCAGAACCAAGTAGAGTTAGGAAAAATAATTCCTTTGAGAAAACTGTTTGCTAATTCAATGTGTTATGGGAAGGACTGCCTTTGATTCAATAGTCTATCCCAGGGTTGAAGTGATTATAATAATCTTTGAGGATTCCCTGATGTCTCAACTGGTAAAGAATCCTCCTGCAATGCAGTTGATCCCGGTTCGACTCCTGGGTTGGGAAGATTCCCTGGAGAAGGGAACAGCTACCCACTCCAGTATTCTGGCCTGGAGAATTCCATGGACTATACAGTCCATAGGTTCACAAATAGTCGGACACAACTAAGCGACTTTCACTTTTATGTGAATTCAGTATTCTGTTACAAACAGATATTTCTTTCTGAGTGACGAGAAGTCATCAACAGTATCTAATGATATCCAGAATAGAAAAGCAGCAGTCAAAAAACTGAGTATGTGCAATGAACATTGATGAACCATTTTCTTATTTTTGTTAACATCCAACAATGTATTTTCGATGTGAAAAATACTAAACCTAAGTATAATAGCAGCCTAATAATGACTGCCATTTTTTGAGTACTGGATATGAACAAGGCATTTTGTCAAATGAAGATGTAGTGTTTCTTTTAATCTAGAGAAGTCATCAGATAGTTGTTTCTAGATGAAGATAGCATGTTCCTTAAAATAGACCTTTCCTGGAAAAAGCTTCATTTCTTAGATTTTTGGAGTTATTATTCAAATGTACAAGAAGTGAGTGGTAACCATTATCTTGGAGGAAGGATGTAGCAGAACCTTCTATGAGCTGACAAAGGTTTCTCCCTGGCACTAGGAAAAGTTTAGTAAATTTACCTAGAGAATAATGTCCTTTTGGAGAGAAGCAAGACAAAACCCCTCTGTCTCCTTTTGAGGCTCAACTCTACTGAAGCTTCTACAATGTTTGGGAATGGCACAAACTGAGATTTTCAGGTGGAAAAAAACCAAGGATACCAAAGAGCAGTTTGGGATGAGGGAAGGGGGCATATAATGATGAATAGGATCAATACCAGACCCACTATCTCTGTACAGAGTTCACCTTGGAAGAATTTAACTCAGCCCAATAATTGGGTTCGCAAAACTCCTGGAAGCCCCCTTTAGTTTATATAAGACATGCTCAGCTATCCAAAGCTCTCTGGACAAACTGAGTAAGGGAATGTGAAATTTTGAGAGGATAATTACAAATATTTGTCCTGCCCTTGCAAACATAAATCTAGGTTTCCACAGAGACTCATAGGCGTAACAATTTCTATTTTGCTTTTTAAGCCAGCTTGAGGCAGACCTGAGGGTGACTAGGGAGTAACAAGGGTTAGGTTTTTCTGAGGTCAAGCCCCTCCTCTTCCATGGATAAAGAAATTCATGGGATGTGATGCTTGCCATTTTTAAATGTGCAAGTTGGGTAATAAACAACCACAGAGAATCCCCTCCTCGTTTATTACAAAGGGAGTGGTTCTCCTGGTAATGCAGATTGTGAATAGTTCACAACATTTCTAAAATTATGTTGTGTTTTATAATGTATACTATAATATATAGTAAATAATATGCACTCAGTACAAAATCCATAGTAAAAAGAGAGTCATACTCCTGGATCACCGAGGTGCATCGTGCGTTAGGGCAACACGATCATGCAGAAGTCACGGCTGGGTGGAATGTCAGACACAAGATTCCGTGTGTGTGCTATCCTTCTCCCTTCCTGCCCTTCCCAGCCTCGCCCCTCTTCCATCCCAAGACTGTCAGTAACAACACATGGGCCCTCCTGTTTGCTGACAGGCTGTGACAGCACTTAGATAATGGGCCCCCTCAGCCTCTAGGAGATGCCATGCTCTCTCCACACAGCTGGGCTTAGAGGCGAGATTTCTGTCACACAGACACAGGCAATTAAACTGAGCACAGCTTATTAGTGCCACTTAGTTCAGGAACAGTGAATCTGAGGCTCTGGGAATAAGAGAGAATCTACTCCTCTGAGATGGACTTGATGACCTCTGGAGGTCACTTCCGTGTCCTTTTAAAAAGTAATGAAGAGGAAAATGCAGCTCAAGACCAGGCTTCGTAAGAGTTGGCGTTTGGACGCGTGTGCTTCAGACATCCGCAGGGCAGAACTGCCTCCTTCCCGAGCCTACCACTGGAGAGGGCCTGGTGAGGATCACCAGTGATTATCAGATCACCTGGAGGTGGATTTTCACTGCTCTGGGAACAAAGCTCAAAATACCTAACATGATCTATTTCACCTTCCTTATCTGGACCGGTGAGCCTTCCAGCCTCCTCTCTTCTGACTCTCCCACGTGCTGCATATAGAGAAGACAATAGGCCACTACCCACATGCTCCAAATATTCAAGAAATTTCAACCAAAATTTCAACAGAGGGATATGAGTATATGTAAACTGTCATTTTGGCTTGCTGATCCAAAATGCATGTGAAGTGCAAAGAGCCAGGGATAGCAGCTCAGAGTCAATCTTGAAGAAGAGTAAAGCTGGAGGAGATACAATATGCACTCTCAAGGCATATTATGAAGTGATAATGACAGTGTGGTGTAGGCATAATCATATACAAATAGGCAGACTCACACGTGTGCATACAAATGATGACAAAAATCATGTTGCAGTACAGGAGGGAAAAGGTCATCATTACACAAATGTTGCTGAATTAACTGCACATCCCTAACAGAAAAGAAATGAACCTCGACCCCCACCTTTTACTACACACAAAAACCAACTCGAGATGTTATAGATCCACATATGAAGTGAGAAACCATAAAACTTTTAGAGGAAAACATGGGAGATTATTTTGGCATAAACAAAACAATTTTAAATAGGATATGAAAAGTACTAGCTATTAAAAAAAATAGTACATCAAAGAACAGTAGTAAAATAGTAAAAAGGCAAGCCACTTGTAAAATGTTTGCACTTTAAATGGTTTGACAGAAGACCCAGATGTATCAAAAATAGGTAACCCCTCTATTTCAATAAGAAAAAGGCTCACCAACCAGTAAAACAAATGGATAAGGGATTCAACAAGATGTTTTACATAAGAGAGGATAGAAACCATGAAAAGTTATTTAACCTTATTAGTCATCAGAGATATGCAAAAAAAATTATGGTATCTCTGCACACTCACCAGAATGACTGAAATTTAAAAGCTTGACAATACTGAAGCCCGGTGAGGATTGATACAAGTTGAACTTTTATGTACTGCAGGTGGAAATATAAATAGAAACAACCAGGTTGGAAACTCTTTGGCAGTGTTTTTAAAAACTGATTATAAGCAAAACCCATGACACTGTAATTCCATTCCCAGGTATCTACATATATAGGAAAGATACATAAGAATACTCATAGTAGCAGCATTTGTAATAAGCCCAAACTGAAAACAGCCCAAATCAACAGTTCAGTGGATAAATCTATTGTGATGTATTCAGACAGTGGAACACTCTAAGTAATGAAGATGAATAAATTATAAAACTACACAAAGTGTATGAATCTCACAATGTTGGAAAAAAGCTAAAGACAAAGCAGTGCCTACTACACAACTCAGCCATCTGCATGATGTTCCAAAACAGGCAAAACTGACATACTGGGATGGAGTCCATGCAATCCTCACCTCCAGAGGGGCCAGTAATGGAGGAGGCACGGGGCGCGGGGTGTTCCGGGATGCTGGGTATATTCTGTGTCTTGACCTCGGTGTGTTGGTTATGCAGCTGTGCCCAGCTTATAAAAGTCATCAAGCTATACAGCTGGTGTGCACTTTACATATGCAGTGTTTGAATAAGATAATTCACTTTTTATCAAAGTATTTGAGGAAGGAATCTGCAATGTCTCCACTTACTCTTGTTTGAGGGAGGCCCTGGTTCTCTTCAAACTCAGCCAAGGGAAGCTTCTGGGGACACTGTTTAGAAGGAAAAGGAGATCTCTGTAGAGTAATAACTCTTTCCATTGGACCATGGGTAGCATGTGATTTCATTATGTTATTCTCTCTAACTTTGTATTTGCCTTTAATCTTCCATAATAAAACAATTCTTTTTCTAAAAATCTATAGAGTATAAAACCTGATTTTCACCAAAGCAAATCAGCAGCCAGTGTAGTCTCTTTCTACTCTGTCTAGTATGTTAGCTCCCTAAGGAAACATCTTTGATGCTTTTGAACTGTGGTGTTGGAAAAGACTCTTGAGAGTCCCTTGGACTGCAAGGAGATCCAACCAGTCCATCCTAAAGGAAATCAGCCCTGAATATTCATTGGAAGGACTGATGCTGAAGCTGAAACTCCAATACTTTGGCCACCTAATGAGAAGAACTGACTCCTTGGAAAAGACCCTGATGCTGGGAGAGATTAAAGGCAGGAGGAGAACAAGATGACAGAAGATGAGATGGATGGATGGCATCACCAACTTGTTGGACATGAATTTGAGTAGACTCTGGGAGTTAATGATGGATAGGGAGGCCTGGAATGCTGCAGTCCATGGCGTTGCAAGGAGTCGGACACGACTGAACGACTGAACTGAACTGAAAGAAAATATCATCATCAGAGCTCTTTGCTTACATTGGAAAGCTCCCTTTGTTCTTATGTATTCTGTTTTTCTCTCCTTGGAACTAAAGATGTTCACTTTTTCCTCTCACACAAGACTCCCACCAGCCAATTATATCATCTTCCATCCCAGTGCCTCTTCCATCCCAGGAGCCTAATGAATGACCAAATGATGAATATAAACTTCAGTGAAGAACGTGTAAGACAGTAGATAAAACTAAAGAACATGAGCTGAGAATAGACTAAATGTCAAGCTAACGCGAGGTCCCATGCCGAATCAACAAAAAGCAAGTGATTAATTATGGAGTGGAGCAATAGAGATGCATGCAAACATTTCAGTGAGGTGCAGTGATGCAGCTTAAAGTCCAAAACAACAGGCCAAGTGATTTTGGGGTGGGAAAATATTTTTTAAATTCATATTTCATATAAATATTACCCTATTTTTACCACAAAAAATAATTAAGAAATGCTTTAAAAGATCGACAAAGTAAAACTGCAGATAAAAGCTACAGATAATTTTATTTCCTATATACCAAGATATTCTTCCTAAATTAACAGAAGCAGCGCTTCGTAAAATTGATTTAGTTTGTAAAAACAAGGAGAGAACAGTTGCCATTCAAGAAGTCACACAACCCTCTATGTAAAAATACCCTAACTCTGATTTAGTTTTACTTTGAAATTATTGTTTTTATGTACCTTTTTATAACATTTTTATACTGTTCTCACTTCAGGCTTAAACGTTTGTTCATTTTTTTCTCCTCTTCAGTCTAGGTAAGGTACCTGGCTCTCCCAGGAATGGAGCAAAAGTGAAATTTCCCTTTGTCCTCACAATCTAATTCTACCCCTATCTCGCCTCTTCACCAGAGAGAGATTAAAGGGAAGTGGGTTCAGTTTCCTTACCAACTAAATTACAGTCTCCAGTTAGAAGTTGGGCAAGCTGCAAAAATAAACCTCAAATGTAGTTCAGTCCCTTGGAAATTCTAAACCAGTATGTATTCCCACCAACCCCAAGCCCCGTGCTGTGCATACTAAGAGACACTGGGCTTCAAACACGGCAGGGAGGAGGTTTAATGATGTTCCGCTGGAGTAATAGAGGATCCGTGTTTCTTTGCAGTGAGGAAATTCACTGAAATTAACCAAGAAAAGAGCTGAAATACAAAACATTTCAATTTTTTTAACTTTTTTTTTTTTAACTCTTCATCGCTGTCTGTACTTCTGCTAAGCACAAGGCATAGAGGTGGGGAATAGGACAGGATCGGGCACAGTCCAAGAACAGCAAGGCCAAGCAAACAGGCTGACCCATTTCTAAGAGATTAAGAACAGAGCCTCAGGTTTCTCTGAGGATACTCAGCTCCCTTGTAGCAGCACAATATAAGGGTAATGATAGCTTGTGCTGGGTAGTTTCCAGCAGGTATTGAGGACGCATCCTTATCCATACTTGGAAAATGTCTAGAATTTAAAATGAAATACAAGTAATCACATGAGTAGGGGCTGAGATTTGTCTTTATCTGCAAATTAGACTCCCAGCATAAGGACATAATGGCATGGAGAGCATGGAACAGCAAGACGAAAAGAAGGAAACCAGAAACAGTCTTCTTAAGCTATACTTGCTAAACCTTTTTAACTATTAAGTTTTTTAGGGTGGAAAATTAGTGTGAGTGAAATTAGTATCAAAAGAAACATCAACTTCCTTATTGATATTATCATTTTCTTTATATAATTACTTTGGGGGTTTCCCTGGTGGTTCAGACAGTAAAGCATCTGCCTGCAATACGGGAGACCTGGGTTGGATCCCTGGGTTGGAAGGATCCCCTGGAGAAGGAAATGGCAACCCACTCCAGTACTCTTGCCTGGAAAATTCCAGTGGAGGAGCCTGGTAGGCTACAGTGCATGGGGTTGCAAAGAGTGGACATGACTGGGCAACTTCACTGGTATATAATTACTTTAAGTTAACTGTATAGTAAACATGTTTACAAATAGTTTCAACCAATAGTGAGAGCTCTCACAGACTAAGCTATTTTGTTTTTGTGCTATAGTCAGAAGACTTGCCTAGAATTGGCAGAAACTGTCCAATATGGATGTAGCTGGTTCCAGGACCGATTTTATCCATAACCCAGACTCTTTCTACCTTTCTGCTCTCATCTTGAGCATATTGATTTTTCTTCTTGAAGCTTGTCTCTTTATAGTAAGAGGATGGTGATTTCAGCTTCAGGCATCACTTCTATATGCAATTACACCCCAAGACAGAAAAGCCCATTTCTCCTCAAGTGTCTTATTTTCTTAGAAATTTTTCTGAGAATCTTTCAGCAATCCTGCTGTATCTCATTGGTCAGATATGCCTAAAGGTAAAATTAATCACTGATGAGGAGAATAGACCATTCCTGGTCTAGACTCATCGTGATTTGTTCCCTGGGGCTGGATGGCCTTCCTTATATGCCATGCTTCTTAACACCTAGACAAAATAGGGATTCTCTTAACATGAGAGAAGGGAATATTGCCTGTTGAAATGGCAACAGATTCCATGTGCCACAGGTACGTTCATAAAGTTCTGAATTAAGGGGTCTACCAGGTATGATTACAGGTAGATATTGGAACTAGGTGTATAAATACTAACTATGACAATGACAGTCTTGTTCCCACAGCGGGACAACCAATTCATAGCAGTGTGTAAGGAAACCTTCTTTGAGTAACTACTCTGTTCTTGTCACCTGTGTTATGATAAGATACAATTATGAAGACATCAGTGTCAACCCTCAAGGATCTCACAGTCTAATATAGTTTTGAGGTATGATCAAGATTCTGGTGAGTAAGAAATCAAAGTGATAAGATAAGAAAAACTAAAAAAACGGACAAGATGGAATTCCCTACAGTGAAAGATTATAATCTAGGTTAGGGAATAGACCTAATGCTAGAAAACCAACTAGAGAGTAATTAGATAAAGCTGAAATAGTAGCTTAGGAATTCTACACTGAGGGAAGATTTAAGTTGTTTGGAGAGCGATAGAAAGTTTTTGAGGGCAGTAGTGATATGACCAGATCGCAATAATGGAAGATGAGCGTGATGGCCATTAGACATACGGTGAAAATACTGTGTCTAGTACAGCCACTGTAGTTGCTAGGAAGTGCATAACTTGGAAGCACTAAGAACCTAAACTAAGGTTGGGATCGTGGTTATGGAAATAGGGGGTGGAATAAAGACAGATTTTAAAGGAACAATGGTCAGAGTTTTGTTGACTGCAAAAGACAGAAATGAAGGTAAATCCAATAATTAGAGCCTGGATGGCAAGAATGCCTAATAGCTTCTCCCAGAGAAGCAGTAGCCCCAAGTACTGGATCTGATCATCCTCCTGAGGTTCCAGGGCCATATGGAGTGGGGTGGAGTGGGCTGCAGGATGTGGTACCAAGTGTAAATAGAATCAAGCTAAGAAAGTTGTAACTAAAAGTTAGGCAGTGTCAACCTAATTGAGGTGTCAACCTGAAAATTTAGGCAGAGAGGCTTGATCCAGATAAAAGACAAAGTTCAGACACCAGAGGCATCAGACATGGAAAGAAGTTATTAAATATGAAACCTTGGGGCAAATATACAAACAAGGTAATATGGTAAAAACAAGCATCAATATGTCAGGAAACACAATAAATGTACATGAACTAACATTGTTTTCAGTTAAAAGACAAAGATTAAAAATATGAATTTTTAAAAATGCTATCTATAAACAGTTGACAAGAAGCATACATGAAAGATAGGTATGGAAAGGAATAAACTTGTCATCCCAGTTAAATACCAATCAAAAGAGCATGTGTAACAACATCAATATCTGACAAAACTTACGTAATAAAGTGTTACTAAGAATAAAACAGTAATCACATAATTCAAAATAGGTTTAAATTACCAGAAATATATAAAAATACTGAATTTATAATAGTCATAAAAATGCCAAAACTTAACCAGAAGAAAGTTTGTTTTGTTTCTATACACGTCAGATGATTACCAATGAATGTTTGTTGTGCAAGGTGTAAAGGTCAACAAAGCAATTAACTGACCCCTGTACCCACCACTTGATTTACATAGTACTCAGAAAGAAATGAACAAGTTCACTGTCAGAGTAGGAAATGTTAATATACCTCTTTCAGTAATTTTTAAAGATAAAACCATCAGTAATGGTTTGGAAGATTTGGACAAACACAGCAAGATCGATCTAATAATCCCACCATGTATATTTAGCTTTTTTCTTCCCACAGCTCCCATAACACAAATCCTATACTTCAAGATCTTGGCTCTGTTGCTGCCTCCACAAGAAAATACAGAGTTCTACCCTCTTGCCTTGGCCCACATAGCTCTCCAGCCTCCAAAGGGACAGAGTATCTTGACATGTATGGTCATTTATTTTTCTTTGGTTTTATTCTCTTTGTTCATATGTTTGCAATTGTTTAGTAAGCTGACTGGTGGCAGAAATACAGTTCAAAATTTAGCAGGGCCTCAGCAAAGACCCTACTAAAATTAAAGCAAACTAAAGATTGACTAGGGCTTGCCTGATAGCTCAGATGATAAAGAATCTGCTTGCAATTCAGGAGACCCTGGTTCAATTCCTGGGTTGGGCAGATCCCCTGGAGACAGGATAGGCTACCCACTCCAGTATTCTTGGGCTTCCCTGGTAGCTCAGATGGTAAAGAATCCACATGCAATGCAGGAGACCTGGATTCAATCCCTGGGTTGGGAAGATCCCCTAGAGAAGGGCATGGCAATCCACTCCAGTATTCTTGCCTGGAGAATTCTCATGGACAAGGGAATCTGGCTGGCTATTGTCCAAGGGGTCACAAAGAATCAAACACAACTGAGTGACTAAGCACAAAGATTAACTAAATGAATTTCCTTGTTTCAATTAAAAAGTAACGCATGTTCATTGTTACAAGTGAGCAATCCAAAGATGTATGAAAAAAATGTAGCTCTCTGTCTCCTCCTCCCTTTTAAGGTGGTCCAGATGACCTAATTATATCTATATACTAAGTTATCTGTCCAAAATTATTCATATTATTTGGGGGGAAGTAAAGGATTTTTTCTACTGAATATTAGATATACTATATTACATTAATTAGAAGTATTTCTATATTGAACAGATCATGAAAAATTTTCCCAGATTAATAAATATGAATCCAACTCATTCCTTTTACTGCCTGTATGACACCTTATATTATAGATGCCTCATAATTCTTCATCCCTTTTTGATTGATTGGTTTGGGTTTCCAGTTCTTCTGCCTCCCAACATGGTACGTTTTCTTTTCTGTAGGACAAGTTACCAAGAGGGGAATTTGGGAGTCCTCTTTTATTATTATTATTTTCTATTTAACAAGGTCAATTTTCTTTCTTTTTTTATTATTATTTTTTTTTACTTTACAATATTGTATTGGTTTTGCCATGCATCAACATGCATCCACCATGGGTGTACACATGTTCCCCATCCTGAACACCCCTCCCACCTTCCTCCCCATACCATCCCTCTGGGTCATCCCAGTGCACCAGCCCCAAGCTTCCTGTATCCTGCATCGAACCTGGACTGGCGATTCATTTCTTATATGATATTATACATGTTTTAATGCCATTCTCCCAAATCATTCCCCCCTCCCTCTGGGAGTCCTCTTTTAACTTTAAAAGTTAGTTCTGTTCTCTATGTCCGTTTCTCCATTGCTGCCCTGAAAGTAAATTTATCAGCACCATCTTTTTAGATTCCATATATATGTGTCAGTATGCGATATTTATATTTCTCTTTCTGACTTACTTCACTCTGTAGAATAGGCTCTAGTTTTGTCCACCTCCTTAGAACAGACTCAAATGTGTTCCTTTTATGGCTGAGTAGTATTCCATTGTATATATGTACCACAGCTTCTATATCCATTCATCTGTCGATGGGCATCTAGGTTGCTTCTATGTTCTAGCTATGGACATAGGGGGAGGAGAGGAGGGAGAAGGGGAGATGTATAGAGAGAGTAACATGGAAATTTACGATACCATGTGTAAAATAGACAGCCAACGGGAATTTGCTGTATGACTCAGGGAATTCAAACAGGGGCTCTGTGACGGGCTGAAGCACAGGATGGGGAGGGGGACGGGAGAGAAGTCTGGGAGGGAGGGCACATGGCTGTGCCTGTGGCTGATTCCTGTTGATATATGACAGAAAATCACAAAATTCTGTAAAGCAATTATCCTTCAACTAAAAACAAATTTTTTAAGTTAATTATTATCTTATAAAAGCCTGCTGCAGATCACTTCCCTACAAGCAATATGTTGAAGGGGCTGCTTCCTATCTTCTGTGCACTATCGTACCTTTTAGTTTTTATCAATCTGCAATGTGAAGACTAGTATCTCATGTTCCTTTGGTCTGCATATCCCTAGTCACCAGGGGCAATAAGCCTTTTCATGTATTAACTGTAATTTACATAACTTTGTCTGTGAGCTGTCTGTCTATATTCTTTGCCCATTTTTCTACTTTTTTGTCTTAGAAATACTTGTTCACCATATGTTCTTTTATGTGAGGTGGAAGTAACGGAGGAGGTGGGGTGGCCAAGACAGTCCTCGTTGACCTGAGTTATTATTGCTTTGCCTCAAACCTCCCTTTCACTTTGGCTGTAAAGACATGGTTCCATCTCTCTGGGAAGTTGAATGCTTCCATTTAAAAAAAAATTTTTTTTTAAAGGAAAGAGAAGAAAGGGGGAGAAAAGCACTTCCCCAGAGCACATAATCCTCTTTGCTACCCATGAAACCTGCTGCTGCTACACAATTCATGTGGGATTTATATTCTGGCAACCAAAGAGCACAGCACAAAACCCACCTGCAGAGACCCTGCAGTCTGGAGTGCCAATGTTCAGGAACCATCCGCTTAATGTCATGCTGGTCTATTGAAAAACGTGGACTCCTTCTGATAGTCTCACTTGAGGGAATAGAAGCCCCAAGCATCGCAGCCGCAGTGACAGAGCCCCTGCCCTCCCTGACCACCCTTTGCACCTTTTTACACAAGTCCGCATCTGTCTTTTCTTCCCTGGCCTTGCACCCCACTTTTCCTATTTCACAAGTGCCTCATTCACTTTCCTAATCTTAATGAGCTTCAAGCTGGTTTTTTAAAAGGTGGGAAAAAAAATAGGAAAAGAAACCTCATTTTGCAGCCAATATGCCTCTAGCAGGCTTTCCCACAGAGAGAGAAGAGTGAGTCTCAAGACTGTGGGGAGGCTGACCCGCAAGGCAGGAGGCAGCTGTCTGCTTTTATTAAAATGCCACCTGAGCCAGAGTCTGATTTCTTTGAGGACCGGTTGACTATCCTTCACATGCAGGACCTGTGACACACGCTTCTGCGGCTTTTGTCCCTAAGCCCTCAGGTCAGTTTTAGGGAGGAGATTAAAACCCTGCCACCCGCTGGACTCAGCGGTAAAGAATCCGCCTACCAATGCAGGAGACACAAGGGATGTGGGTTTGATCCCTGGGTGGGGAAGATCCCCTGGAGGAGGGCATGGCAATGCACTCCAGTATTCTTGCCTGGAGAATCCCATGGACAGAGGAGCCTGGCGGGCTACAGTCCCTCACTCTCCTCACCTCCCGCCTCCCTGACTCTGTCTGGCCCCATCAGCTGCTCTAGAAGTGGACCAGCACACCCAGTTCAGCACAGTTTCTGTTTGTCTCTTTCCTCGTTTCCTGTGTGCGGTGGCAGTTTATTCTCTGATCCTGTCAGGAAGTCCTCCGGAGAATTCCAAGAACTTGGTAACATGAATGCACTTGCATATTTCAGCCCACACAGAGACCAGCTTGAAATGTCAGATGATAGCTGCGTTTGAGCAAATACTAATCTATGAGCAGATTTTAAAATTAAACCATATCCCAAGAATAGAGTTTGCATTTAGGATACTTCTTTTTCCTTAGTCTAATTTTTTTTATTTTAATCTTAAAGGAAAACCATGCCTAAACAGTTTCTTCCCCTTCCCTCTTTTAAGAGATGTACTGAGGTGTCAGTTCAGTTCAGTTGCTCAGTCGTGTCCAACTCTTTGCGACCCCATGAATCACAGCACGCCAGGCTTCCCTGTCCATCACCAACTCCCGGAGTTCACTCAGACTCACATCCATCAAGTCAGTGATGCCATCCAGCCATCTCATCCTCTGTTGTCCCCTTCTCCTCCTGCCCCCAATCTCTCCCAGCATCAGAGTCTTTTCCAATGAGTCAACTTTTCCCATAAGGTGGCCAAAGTATTGGAGTTTCAGCTTTAGCATCATTCCTTCCAAAGAACACCCAGGGCTAATCTCCTTTAGAATGGACTGGTTGGATCTCCTTGCAGTCCAAGGGACTCTCAAGAGTCTTCTCCAACACCACAGTTCAAAAGCATCAATTCTTTGGCACTCAGCCGTCTTCACAGTCCAATTCTCACATCCATACATGACCACTGGAAAAACCATAGCCTTGACTAGATGAACCTTTGTTGGCAAAGTAATGTCTCTGATTTTCAATGTACTATCTAGGTTGGTCATAACTTTCCTTCCAAGGAGTAAGTGTCTTTTAATTTCATGGCTGCAATCACCATCTGCAGTGATTTTGGAGCCCCCCAAAAGAAAGTCTGACACTGTTTCCACTGTTTCCCCATCTATTTCCCATGAAGTGATGGGACCAGATGCCATGATCTTAGTTTTCTGAATGTTGAGATTTCAGCCAACTTTTTCACTCTCCACTTTCACTTTCATCAAGAGGCTTTTGAGTTCCTCTTCACTTTCTGCCATAAGGGTGGTATCATCTGCATATCTGAGGTTATTGATATTTCTCCTGGCAATCTTGATTCCAGCTTGTGTTTCTTCCAGTCCGGCATTTCTCATGATGTACTATGCATATAAGTTAAATAAGCAGGGTGACCATATACAGCCTTGACGTACTCCTTTTCCTATTTGGAACCAGTCTGTTGTTCCATGTCCAGTTCTAACTGTTGCTTCCTGATCTGCATATAGGTTTCTCAAGAGGCAGGTCAGGTGGTCTGGTATTCCCATCTCCTTCAAAATTTTCCACAGTTTATTGTGATCCACACAGTCAAAGGCTTTGGCATTGTCAATACTGCAGAAATAGATGTTTTTCTGGAACTCTCTTGCTTTTTTGATGATCCAGCAGATGTTGTTAATTTGATCTCTGGTTCCTCTGCCTTTTCTAAAACCAGCTTGAACATCTGGAAGTTCACGGTTCATGTATTGCTGAAGCCTGGCTTGGAGAATTTTGAGCATTACTTTACTAGCGTGCGAGATGAGTGCAATTGTGCGGTAGTTTGAGCATTCTTTGGCATTGCCTTTCTTTGGGATTGAAATGAAAATTCATGTCTCCATAAAAGCTCACCGATTCTAAGTGTGCAGTTTGTAAACTTTTGGTAACTGTAAGTAATTGTGCAGCCATCCCCACAATCCAGTTGTAGAACAGCTCTATCACCTCAAAACTTCCCCCTTGATAACTGGAGTTGATACTTGCTCCTACTTCCAACCCAGGCAACTGCTGATCTGCTTTCTTTCTCTGTAGTTTTGCCTTTTTCTAGAAGTTTCATATAAGCGAAATATCACAATACACAGTCCTTTGTATCTAGCTTCTTTCAGTTAGAATAATGTTTTTGAGGTTCATCCATGCTCTTGCCTGTATCGGTGTTTCGGTCTTTACTACAGCAGCATAGTATGCCATTGCATGGCGATACCACATTTCATTGATTCATTCACCTGCTGACGGACACTGGGGTTGTGTCATAGTTTTGACTATGGCACCTCTACTATGAATATTTGCATGTAAGTCTTTGTGTAGACGTGTTTTCATTTCTCTTGGGTAAATTCCAAGTAGCAGAGTTGCAAGATCATGGGGTAAGTGTATGTTTAACTCTCTCAGAAACTGTCAAACAAATTCTGAAGACATTTGTTAATAAGTCTCATCTTTTTAAGGTCGCATTTGTCATGAAATTACCCAGTCTAAAGGAATAAATAAATAAAAGTTCTGAGCAGCATTTTGTGGTTTTTAGGACTGGAATCATGGGCAGTCGTAGTAATGGAACTAAGGAAAGGGAGCAGTTTTAAGTCTTTTTCCATTCCTTCTCAGCCTTCATCCAAGAGCTCTTTAGAATCCTACTGACAAAGGAAAAGCGCACAGCCACCACCAGCTCTCAGTCCTTCGGTTCCCTCTTTCCTTGTCCTGCCTCTGTGAGCCACCACTGAAGGCGCCCCTTTCAGATTTCTTTGGCTAAGAAGACTCCAGTGAGCCTTCCTAGGGGGCAGGAACAGAGGATTCTGGGTGCACATGCCTTGTTGTCCTATGGACACCAGCAAAGTGGAAGCTGCTACAGTTATCAGGTGATGACTGCAGATTGTGGACTCCTGAGATCAGGAGAGAAGTTAGTCCTTACCCAGGTGGTTTGGGAAGACAAGGCCATAGCCACAAAGAAAGAGATTTTTCAACTTCAGTTCTGCTACTTACAATTTTATGACCTTAAGCAAATTTTTAATCTTTATAATTCTCAGTTTTCACCTGACAGGGTTACTGTGAGGATTAACTGGGATAATAATAGAATGCATATAATGTAAGGTCTTTGATGGCAGGAAATCTTTGTGTGAATCCCAGGAGCTTAGAACAGTGCTAGGCATGTAGGAGGTGTTTAGCAAATGCTCACAGATTGACTAAAGTACTTAATGTAATACGTGATACCTACAGAGATTATTCATTCATTCACTCATTGAATCTTTTGTTTAATATTTATTGAGTATCTACTATATCTTTGTTGAGAGCTGAACTGTGCCACCAACATATGAGTAGCTGATTAAGACAAGTCAAAATGAAACGGTCTAGCCTTTAACCACTTCCTGTGATAATATTAGCATGAGGTTATAGTAGAGAAAGCACAGATTCCCCCATCATTCCACTTTCCCCAGAGAAGGACACTGGCGAGGGTTAGATGGCTCAGCCCAGACATGGGGAATTGTCTCACTATCAAGAGTCCTGGTTGAAAGACTCCTGCCATGTTATGGACCCCAGAGCCATGGGGTGGGAGACGGGTAAAGGCGGAGAGGAAATAGCTGGAAGACAAAAAGCACCGAGTACTGAGCAGAGTGGAGAAAATATCTTCAGATTTTCATTTCTCCAGCATCTACCCCACCTCCTGCCGCCTGCAACCCTACTCCCAGCTCTCAGAGGCACCTAACAAGGCCTCTACTTAAGGATCTTGATAAAGAGACCCCCCACGTAAAGATCCCTTGGCTGCAAATATAAATACCTGTAAGAGTTTGACCAGTCAAGGGTAGGGGGTGGGAAGGCTGATGATGTGAGTCTGATATGGGGAGGGCAGACTTTCTCCATCAGACTTTCAGGCAGAGCCTTGGTAAAGGCCTGTGGTTGGGCCTGAAAAAAATCACAACACAGGCTTCTGGCCAGGAGTCAAACTCCTGAATGCTGCTGTTAGTGTGGATGTGGCCTCTGCCTTCACAAAAACCTGCAAGCTATTGAGTAGGCAGAATATAGACAAACAAAAAAATCCCTCACTGCAAATTGTGATGAGGGCCCTGAAAGTGTCAGGTGGCTGCGGGGCAGAGTCTGGGGCAGGAGACAGCAGATGCTCCTACACTGGCCTGAGCACTGCAGCTCGTGCCCTCTGAGGGGAGGCCTGAGCTGAGGACGGAGAGGAGCCTGCCAGACTGGGGGTGGGGGGGGCGGGGTTGGGGAAGGCGGAGCACACAGGAAGCTAAATAAGTGTTCATTCGTCCCCACTTTGTTCCATCAGGCTTTAACTAATTAAGGATGCTACGCTTGAGGGGCAATGTGACTTCTGCGGTGGCTCATCCGAATCTGTGTAATAATCCTCCACTCGGTAGCAATTATTTCTTTGATGTATGAAACTGGTGCATCCAGTCGAATCTTTTCTGTAGTTATGCAGATCTCAAACACACATGAGTCAGATGTTCCTAGGATCCAAATAATCTTTTATAAATCTGAACAAACCTCTGTCGTGTAGCTATACGGGAGGGCCAGAAGAATCAATTTAGCTAAAACTCCTTGGTGCTCTCGATTTCTCTGAATATTAGAGCCTGGAGATGCTGCGGAAAACAGTGGTTAAATTGACTTTAGGGAGGAAGGGAAGGGTCCCTGGTTATTTTCCTCTGCGAGGGTTCTGGAAGATGCCCTATACCCCTCAGCCTCTCTTCTGTAAGCCTCTGACACAAAGTTTACTGTCAGGAACAAACTGCTCCTTCAGTTAATTGTGAAAAAAAAAAAAAAAAAACATGCACACACAGTACAAAGCGACTGGCAGGTATTGTAAATCTTGTTTTTGCTCAAGATTATTTATCTTTCTAAAAAGTCTGCTCCCTTTCATGTTCATTGCTTAGCGGTCAGCTCAAAGGAGTCAGTCCCTTGCACAAAGTCCCTAACATTACGCACCTAAATTTTCAAAACTTTGTTTTGGACGAGGTTGGACTGAGGTACTCAACTATTTATATCCCAGATTTAGTATTTCTTAAATGAGTTCTGTTGGGCACCGCAGGGTGGAAGTGGGGCCCTATACTGGAGGAGGTATGTGGGCGCTGGAGGATCCCACGAAAGCACAAGCTCACAAGTTGGCATGGGTCCCTCCCGAGCGGAACGCCACCTTAGGACTTTCCTGTAACTCAGTTCGAGAGATGAGCTTGTTAAAAGGAATTCTGGCCAAGTTGTGAGAGTGTAGACATCAAGTGAACTGTTGGGAGCAAATTCTCCCTGAAGTTTTCCTATGACCTGGGCTAAGTTACTTACTCAATCTCTGTCTCACCATCCTTGTTTATTAAAAAAAAAGAAAAGGATTTGAGATTAATATTTTCTACCTTAGAAAGTTGTTCTGAGAATTTAATTCATAGATAATGCTTCAAGTCGCTCTTACCTCCTATTGCATTGGTCTGCGATTCCTTTTCAAAGTTAACTTCAAAATCTCCTTCCCCACTGTAGTTTTCGAAGTTTCTAAATGTGAAATTTAAAGGAAAAAAACATTTTTAGGAGTCTCTGTCATGTCTCATGCAAATGAGAATTAGCAGTTCTGTTTGCAATTAACAGAGTCAGTAAGTAGCTGAGAGCGCTGCTGTCCTCGGAAGAAAGCTCTTCGTTCGAGTGGCCGTGAGGCTAAGCCACGCCTCCCAGAGCCCAACCAGGGAGGCGGCAGGGTTAATTACGTACTATAAACCACCTAGTGGTTTCAATCCAATTTAAAACGGTCTGGATGTTTATAAAGCCTTATTTTTAATTTGGCTTTGACAAAGTGCTATCTCAATTTTAACAATCCCCCTGAGCTCTGTGACTCATATCATCAGAGATCTGACCTTTCAGCAGAAGTGGGAAAGGATCTTAAGTTGTTACCTTGACAACACAAGGTAAGCAGGATGCTTTGAGCTCTGGTGTTTCTGCTATAAATAATCTGTCTTTGACCAGACACTGGCCAGAGAAATATTAACATGAACACAGAGAGCAATGAGCTGGGTTGGCGATGGGGAGCATCTGCATTTCAGGAGACTGTTTTAATCACCATTTTTAGGAATTATTCCCAGAGGCACTTTTGAAGCAATTAACCAATAAACTGATAAGAGAGAATGGCTTCAATTTCTAAAAATGGGAATCCACACAAATGAAGATTGGTAGTACTTGATTATGTGAGGGTTTCTCTATACTTATGTGTACCATTGTCTAAATTCTGTTTTCCTTCCAAGTATTTATTCTCCGGTTTCCCAACAGCCTGTAAAACCGAACAGAGAGAAGCTAACAACGAACTTTGGCCTTTTGGCCATAACTTATTTGATGTTACCCTGCACAGTAGCAGGAAAGGAACAGCAATAAAACTGGGTGGCTTTTAAAACACTGTGGATTATTAAAGAAAGAAAAATCAAAGCCTTTTGGATTAAAGTAACAAAATACTACGGAATTTTTTTTTGACCAGCTATACTCTTGGATCGGTTTGAGATTTATGGCTGTGATTATCCTTTTGCTTGCTGACGTAAATTAGTCTTCTGGGAAGTCCAGGTTATTTCTCAATAAGCTTTAATAGTCTGTGAGTCAGAGTAGGTGCTGCTTATAATGAGTCTTGCAGGATTTACAGGATGGCAAGGAAGAAATTGAGGAAGCATGCTCATCTAGTGGCCTTTGTAATAGTGCCGAAAAATATTTTCTGAATAAGAGCCTTTGCTCCAGTATCTTCTTGCTGCTTTTTAACATAATTTACCCAGGAAGATTTCCTAAAGGTACCTTCCAGTTGCATGAGATTCTATATGACTATTAATGCTTCTTCTTGTTGTGGGATCAAAATATACACTCTCAGATTCATGTGAGCAAAATAGGATAATGATTTGTTTTTTCCAATTGATCTTGTTTTCTTAAATTCTTGCTCTGATGATTGCAAGGGAGCTGCTCTAAATTAAGAGACACTTAAAGAGACATTAACAACCAAACATAACATGTCACCCTTAATTAAACCTCAATTCAAACAAGCCAACAGAAAAAGGCAATGTGAAACAATCAGAGACATTTAAAACGGACTGTATATTAGATGGGAGAAGGCAATGGCAACCCACTCCAGTGTTCTTGCCTGGAGAATCCCAGGGACGGCAGAGTCTGGTGGGTTGCCGTCTATGGGGTCGCACAGAGTTGGACACGACTGACTTAGCAGCAGCAGCAGCAGCATATTAGATAATTCATGAAATGGTTGTTAATTGCCTAAGTGTGATGATAACATTGAGGTAATGTTAGAAATTGTTTTTCTCCATATGCCTACTGAAGTCCATAGAAGCAAAATGGCATGAGGATTTGCTATAAAATATTTTTTTTAAAAAAAGAATTGAGTTATTAAGGAAACAAGAATGACAAAAACTATAATATGAATAATTTATATATGGAATTTATTATACTATTCTATTTTTCAAGTTTCAAAATATTCATAATTTAAAAAAATCTTTTCTAACCCAAAGCAGTCTCTCTCTCCTCTTTTTCAAGATAGTGCCTTGTAAAGATGGCTAGTGTCTTCTTGGAATAGAGGATGGTGTGAAGTCTGACTCTCAGGGCATTCTCTTCTCTGGGTCCTCTGCTTCTGAAGAGACTGTGACTTTCAGAGTTGAGTCAGGTTAGCACGTCGTGGTTGAACTCTCATGGTTTCCCCCTTGCCCGCTTGTCTCTTTACTCTGCTTTTGGTTGTGCTGCTGATGCTTGGAGGCCTAGCTCTGATGACCAGTAGATTTGGGGCTTGGGTGATCCATGCTGTGGCTCCCAGCCCCAGAGCCATAGTGCCTGTCTGCAGCGAACCCTCCTGGCCAGTGAGTTCACCAGCTGATCAGTTCAGTTCAGTTCGGTGGCTCAGTCGTGTCCAAATCTTCTTGACCCCGTGGACTGTAGCACACCAGGCCTCCCTGTCCATCACCAACTCCTGGAGCTTGCTCAAACTCATGTCCATCGAGTTGGTGATGCCACCAGCTCGGCATCACTGACTCACCAGCTGGTATCTTCAGTTATTTCCACATGCTGGCCCCTCACCCCAGACACAGAAATGTCTAGATTCCTAACACTCTGGGAGAAAGCCATGGAGAATCAATGGAGCAGAGAGGATATTGCATACAATCTCTTAGCCACTTTTCTCAGCCGATTTTACTCTCCTCCCCCTGCCTGTTGGATGCAGCGGATAGTTTTAACCCCGGGGCTTCTCTGGGAAGCGCAGATTTTTCAGATGGGCCTAGAGAAGGACAAACCAGGACTTTTTCTGAAATCAACTCAACACATCTGAGTCCTTAAACCCTTCATAGCCAGCCTCTTGGGCTTCTCTTCCTTTTCTGCTAGCCTGGTTACCGGGCACAGAAAGGCTTCCCCAAAGGGCATGGTGTTCACAACTGTGGTTTCTCATTAGAATGTGTGCTCATGATCTGTTTCCCTCACTAAAATGAAAACTCCATGAGGGCAGAAATCGTATCTCTTTTATTTACTGCTGTATGCTCAGCATCTGAAGCAGTGTTTAGCACATGTTAGGTGCTCAATAAAAACATATTGAATAAACAGGTAGTGAGCAATCACTGTATACAATTTTCCATAGCACTTATTTTGGGAACCACACATGCTTTAGTGTAAATACTTTGTTAATGTCTATAGCTCCCATTACAAGTTTTGCTGAAACTTGCCTGGTGAAAGGTTTCCCAGGTAACTTGGTGGTAAAGAACTCACCTCTGCCAATGCAGGGGACACAGGGCAGACGAGTTCGATCCCTGGGTCAGGAAGATCACCTAGAGGAGAAAATGGCAACCCACTCCAGTAATTCTTGCCTGGGAAATCCCATAGACAGAGGAGCTTGGTGGGCTACATTCCATGGGATCACGAAAGAGATGGACATAACTGAGTGACTGAGCATCCGAGCACTCCTGATGAAATTGAACCTGAATGCTTGCTGAACACTTGATTCCCAGGTCTTTTTCCCTGAGTTTCTGATTCTGTAGGTCTAGAGTAGAAATTAGGAGTCTGTATGTTTTACAGGTGCCAAGGAGCCTCCTCCTATTAGGCAGCTGTGGAAAACACTGCTCTAGAACATAAGCTTTACCTGAAAGTGAAAGTCGCTCAGTTGTGTCTGACTCTTTGTGACACCATGGTCTATACAGTCCATGGAATTCTCTAGGCCAGAATCCTGGAGTGGGTAGCCTTTCCCTTCTCCAGGGGATCTTCCCAACCCAGGGATCAAACCCTGGTCTCCCCCATTGCAGGTGGATTCTTTATCAGCTGAGCCACTAGGGAAGCTTTATCTAGGAGGTACCTTGTCTGGTTTTAATCATTGGAGAGATCTGGCACATAGCAAGACCTCATTACATCTTTGCTGAATGAATGAATGACTGATATATAGTGGTGAACACATACCAGCTCTTTCTGATGTGATATTCTCTTTTCAACAACCAAACTGAACTTCCTTAGAAAGATTAGATGGGTTAATTAGTGAAAAACCATCACTTGAGTTTCTGGCATATTATGTTTCAACCTGGTGGATGGAAATGTAGTTTTTTTTTTTTTAACTACCTCCTTAATAATAAGATAGAATATAGCTATCAAGAAATCAGCTGGGTTCTCTTCTGAGGCTGAAATAAAAAAGGTGTTTACCAAACTATGACAATTAAATCTTTACTATGAATAATCATAAAGAAGCAGTAAATCTGTCACCTTTTCAGATATCAGAAACGTGAATTAATATTTTTTTCAGTTTTGTTCTGAAAACATTTATCAGATAAATAGTTAGATGGAATACATAAGAGCTATCATTTCTCTATTACCATTTTGATGGTAAAATTAAAATTCTTAACTCTTAAAATTCAAATACTATGATTACATCACTAGAGAGGCAGCCTGGAACCACAGAATGATCACTGGACTTGGGGGCAGAAAAACCTCAGTCCTAATCCTGACTCACTTGGCTGCTAATTGGCTATATGACCTTTCTCAAATCATGTCCTCTCTCGGCCTGGTTAGTTTCCTTGAGAGTTAAAACGTTAAGATTGAGTTAGTTAATGTTTGGGATTTATTATAGCTTTCACATTCCATAGTTCCTTTATTCACAGCAAGACACTTCTCTAGGCACTGGGGCTGCCACAGTGAACAAAAGAGACAAATATCTTCCTCTGGGGAACTTATGTTCTACTGAGAATCGAGCATAAAAAGTAAATAAGCTAAGATAGTTAGATGGATAGAAAGAAATACAAAGCAGAGAATAGAGTGTAGAGTAGCAAGAGTAAATAGGATGGGCAGAAAAATCTCCACTGAGATTTTAAGTAAATACTTGTTGCCTTTTGACAACACAGAATTCATATGTCAAGTCCATCAGATAAGGCTGTGACCAAAAGCAAAAAATAAAGCTGGAGAGAGTGGGGTGCGAATGCCAATTCCTATTAAGAGCTGTGGAAAATAAACCAGTTAATGTGGAAAATAAACCAGACAGTTACTGTAACTGGAGAATATAGTGGTTTCTCAGCTCCAGCACTGTGGCCATGTAGGATTTGGGTCCAGTTTTACCAGATCTGCTGTCTTCCAAGAGAAATAAAAAATCTGATTTTTAAAAATTGATTTACAATATTATGTTAGTTTTAGGTCCAAATCAGGGTGATTTGGTTATACATACATATATATACATATTCTTTTTTTAAAATTATTTTCCATGATAGATTGGAAAGCACACATGTGACTCTTCTGTCCCTCATGTAAGGACACCAATGGTCATATTGAACTGTGGTGTTCGAGAAGACTCTTGAGGGTCCCTTGGACAGCAAGGAGATCCAGCCACTCCATCCTAAGGGAAATCAGTCCTGAATATTCATTGGAAGGACTGATGCTGAAGCTGAAACTCCAATACTTTGGCCACCTGATACAAAGAGCTGACTCATTGCAAAAGACCCTGATCCTATTAAAGATTGAAGGCAGGAGGAGCAGAGGACAACAGAAGATGAGATGGTTGGATGGCATCACCAACGTAACGGACATGAGTTTGAATAAGCTCTGGGAGTTGGTGATGGACAGGGAGGCCTGGTGTGCTGCAGTCCATGGGGCTGCAAAGAGTCGGACATGACTGAACAACTGAACTGAACTGGTTATATTGAATTAAGGGCCCATCCTACCAGTTGACCTCATTTTAACTAATCACATCTGCAGTGACCCTCTTTCCAGATAGTCACATTCTAAGGTATTGAGGATTTGGACTTCAACGTATATTTTGTAAGGAAGACAAAATTTAGCTCATAATAGCTATCAATTAGTATGCATTTAAAAAAATAGTGCCTTAGTTAACACTCTGGAAGAAATAAATCGTATAGGTGACTCACAGCTTATTCACTTGGGAACTTTAGGCCAAACATTAAGGAGCCTCCAGAAAGGACTGTAAGCTCAATTAGAGCAGACATCGCTCTCTCTGTTTGTCTCTGAGACCCTGGCTCACAGTGCAGTGCCTGCCGAGTATCTGCTGAAATAATGAGTAGATGAATGAATGGTGAGATTTCTTTTATGTACCAGATAATCTGGAACACTATGCTATTAGCACAGAAAGAATCTATCTTTACTTGCAATCGATCAAGACTGTACTCAACGTTCAATACTTTCTGTAGGTTTCCACTCAAATTTGGACAGAGCCGTATAGAATAGTAACCCCACTCCTAACCTGGCACTCCCATCCTGTTCCTCTGCCTTGGATTTCTGTGGATTGTGAGACTTGGGCCTGTGTCTGAGACACTGCTCTGAGATGCTGCCCAACCAGCCTGTTCTATTTTTCACTTGATCTTAAATGCCAGTCTTTCTTTTTCTGTGACAGAGATTGCCTGTGGTTTACCCAGTATCCCGTCTTCCCTTTCCTTAAAGGCAGAATGCGAGGGCAATTTTCCCAGCTGAAAAACAATACTTTCAAGCCTCGTTCACCAGCAAGAATAGCTAAATAGATGTAAGTGGCAGTCTTGGGGCATGGCTTCTGGAAAGCTCTTTATGTCCTATTCAACCATCCTGTTTTGTGCTAGAAGGTAAATGTGACAACCAGAGCAACAGCAGTCATTTGGGACCCTAAAGGAGTGTCAACAATGAAAGCTACACATTGAGGGGGGTGGCGTGAGAGAAGTAGCCTGGCTTCCTGCTAATATCTTGGAGTCACCATATTAACATCAGACAACTTACATCCGTACTTCCTTCATGTGAAAAGAAAAGTGCAATCTCTGATTTGTTTCAACCCCAGTGCAAATCATACTTCTGTCTTCTCCTTCCCTTTTTGTGCTAAGTCGCTTCAGTCATGTCCAACTCTTTGCAACCCTATGGACTATAACCCACCAGACTCCCCTATCCACAGAGATTCTCCAGGCAAGAATACTAGAGTGGGTTGCCATGCCCTCTTCCAGGGGATCTTCCCAACCTAGGGGTCGAACCTGCGTCTCTTACATCTTCTGCAAGGGCAGGCAGATTCTTTACCCCTGGTGCCACCTGGGAAGTTTTGCTGTCTTTTTCAGGGAAAGACATTTCCCAGGCTCTCTTGCCTTCTCCTTTCCAGAAAGAGACAGCTAACAGGAAGCACTGATTGAACCCCGGAGGGCCGGAGGAGGGGAAAAGCCAGAGTCTGTCTTCTCCTTTCTCTCTGCTGCAGGAGAGGCAGTGGATATAGGGCTAACTCGCACCAGACCAGCTTCTCTCCACAGGGAAAGCTCCAGCTTCTGTCCAGTGGTCCCCGCTCCTGGGACCCAGCATCACCATCCCGCTCATCTCTGCATCTGACAGTGGGAGGGCCTTCCTCAGTTGCTAATCAGTAGGTTTCTCGCTGAATCCCACTTGACTTCTCAGCTCTTTCCTCATCTGTGTAACAGATACCTGTATATAATGCCCTTTTTGACTGTCTGTTTTCTGAATGGAGCCTGAATGATCCAGTACCGAGGTCTGCAGGAGAGAGGAAATCCCAGCCGAACACAAAGCCTGCCTCTTGTATCTCCCATCAGAATTTGTGGAAGCAGCAGAGCAGAAGCCTCCAAGATCTAAAGCCTGTCGATGCCGCAGTTAAACCCACAGATCCTGGCCACTTTCACCCTCCAGATCAGAGCCTTTCCTGAACCTTCTGAACCAATGTGAGAGAACAAACTGGAAGGTCTCATCTCTCCTGGGCAGTGCTGGGTGTTTGCTGTTGGCAATCACATCTCTGTCGCAGACTCTCCTTGGAGCCGGCAGAAAGTCCCATGGGCACCCTGCTTCTCCACTTTTGCCCCTGGGGCCAGGTAGAAAGTGGGATCCTGGGGTCTCACCACGATCTTCCTGCATTGTCTGCTCTTTGAGACAGTCTATTTCCTAGAGTATTTCCTAAATGTGTGCAAGCGGTGGTTTATACTCCTCCCTTTGGCATTCAATCCACAGTCTCCACAAGTCTCCAAGTCTCCACCTTGCTTTCCCACTTCGTTTTCCGCAGTCCTGGAGGGTGTGAGGCTGGGAGGCCAGATTTGATGGTGACAGACCCTCCCACCAGTTCCAGCATTCCACTTGTATCCTTCCCGTCCTGCCAAGGACTAATGCCACCGTCTTTAAAATCTATATTGGCTGATATGAGAGTCCATATTTCCCACTCTGCCAGCGTCTTCTGTAGGAAATATTCTGTGGAATCATACTGATGAGCCTTCACATCATAGCACAGTTCTAGATTTCTGCTAAGCCATTATCCACACAGCAGATTTCAGTGCTTGATGTTCCTTGTCATGGAAGGATATGCTGAGTACACCAGCAGCTCAGGCTGAATCTGCCCATCACTTGTCTACCGCAGTACAGCGGTCCTGGCTTATTTCACGTGATGTAGCCACTCCCCGTACTACATTTCAGCAATGCCACCCCCTTCCATGTTCGTAAGGTATAATTCAAGAATAAACTCAAATGTACTCATAGGTGATCGTACACATGCAAAGAGTTTGGAGGATGGCTCAAATATTCAATTCTTATTCCCACAAAGATTGCCTTTCAAACCATACAGAATTCACTGGCTGTTGACACCAGGAAGTTCTTTTTCCCTTTATATTCTCTCCCCTGCTTGAGGTCTTCCCTGCCCCTTGTGATCATGGCCAGCAAAACCTGTCCCTCTTTCCAGCCCAAGGAAACAAAACCGGACCCTCGAATCCTTGAGTGAGCAGCACTTATGGAAGCAAACAAAACTCTTTTTGCTGATATTGATCAGTTCTCATCATGTAGCTTCAGTGTCTGTATGCCCTTGTTCTCTCCCTTCAAGGGCAAGAATGAGGAGTAATAAAAAAGTTCAAGGTGACACTGGACTCCATCCTGCTGCAGAAGAGAATAAGCAATGGATTAATTTTATACTAATGAGGAAAAATCGTAAAATTAATTTTAGAAAGTTTTAGGGAACATAGAATTGGAAGAAACAGAGATGGATATAAGTCCAAAGGATTTCTAAGATAGAACCTTATAACTAAAAAGTCCTTTTTCCTTTAATATTTCTCTATATAACTGTGGTTTTATAAATACCATTCTTCAAGATAGACAGCTAGAGACTGACAGATAAACCTGCTAGGCAACCCAGCCTATCAATTATGAAACTGCCGGTGAGCAAGTCTTCACATCAAAGTCACCAAGTTGCAAAAGAATTATCTGTGAAGAAAGAAGCCTCAGCTAACATGGTAAACATGCATTTCAGGGGAATGAAAAAATCTTGCTCATAGTCCTTCTACAAAAACAACAATTTTTATTCACATAGAAATGGTTGCAAGGGACATACAAAGCTGTGAACTGAAATGGAAGCACATCAATACATTATTTCTGTTCAAAACATCTCTGCTTGACTCACCCATCTCCGCAGTCTGGAATAACATGGTGAACCTTCCAGTTGTGGGAAAATAAAAGAGATTGGTTCTGAATAATCTCTATTTTTTACATGTGTTCGCTCATGCTGTGAAGCAAAGAGGTATACTGACCTTGCACCTTTTAACATCCATTCTTATTTCTCAGGCTGAGTCTGCACACCAGTGACTTTCTTACTGGTGGTTGGAGGTATTTTGCAATGGCAGGCTATGTGCCCTAAAAAAACACAATTGCTTTGAAAAATAAATGTTAGTCACTCTTAATCCCCCAAACAGATTTTCCTTATTTGGTGAAAATGTTCGGGGACAAGCCCAAGTAAGAAGAATGCACATGATTTAAGGCCGTTTGCTACGGTTCACAACTTAACTAGCTGCTTGACCTCTGTTATACCTAAGCACACTCAGCTCTAAAAGAACTGCACTTTTCACTTCTAATATGCATTTATAACTGGAAAATAAAGTACGATCTACCATGCTCACACTGAACTTGGATGGTCCTGGGGGGAAAATATCCAGCTCTATTTTGTACAATCACAAAACATTCAGTCTGGAAGGAACCACAGCAGTGGTTCTCTCCAGCACCCCGTAACAATGAAGAGAAAAAGGACACTTAGAGATGGCCTGATTTTAGCACTAAAGTCTCCTGTGCTGGGAAGCCCCCTTGATCTTGGAATGGTTGGTTAGTCTAAGATTAGGTCTCAATTTCAGGTCCTCTGATTACTGACTCGGTGATGTTTGTCCCACCCATTTTTGTTTTTACTGAGATTATAGTTGTCCTACCACTGAAGACAATTTGTAAATAATTGTAAGTGCTAATTATGCATTCACAGTATATTTAAAGGATGAAATAAAATTTAGAGTTTTAGTTTCCCCATATGCTCTTTTAGTGGATTGAGACATGCCCTAAATATTATTTTACTTTATTCTCTCCCTTTTTATTCCTAGAAAGACATAAATTTGTGTTGTTATACATGGCTTAGGCTGATAACAATCAGTAGACGGTTCAGATAAACAAAATGAATTGGAGAGGTTATGAGTTATTTGCACATGTCACCGTGGAGACAAGAGAATGGATTGTCACCATGGAGACTTGTATAAACACTCTGCCTGTAATGATCTCCATGTGAAATCAGATGTAGAAGAGATTTGGGGAGGAGGGTATGTAAATGGAGCTGTATGACTGGAGTGAGTTGTGTAAGGTTAAGGATGTCAAAGTAAGTTGACAGATTCTGCATTCACCATTACTCCACTGCCAATGAGCAGGAAAAAGAACTGCAGGGAAAGCCTCAAAGTTCAGAGGGTGAGAAAAGTGTGTTTCATCATGTCCTAAGATACTGCAGGATTTGAGAAGTTTCCCATTCACTGTACAACTCCTTTTCTGACACTGGCTATTCATCACTGTCATTATAGCAAGTTCTCTGGAGTTAGCATGTGATAATAAGAATTGTTGTTGTTGTTCAGTCGCTCAGTCATGTCCAACTCTTTGCAACCCCATGGACTGCAGCACGCCAGGCTTCCCTGTCCTTCACCAACTCCAGGAGCTTGCTCAAACTCGTGTCTATTGAGTCGGTGATGCCATCCAACCATCTCATCCTCTGTCGCCCACTTCTCATCCTGCCCTCAATCTTCCCCAGCATCAGGGTCTTTTCCAATGAGTCAGTTCTTCGCATCAGGTAGCCAAAGTACTGGAGTTTCAGCTTCAGCATCAGTTCTTCCAATGAATATTCAGGACTGATTTCCTTTAGGATGGACTGGTTGGATCTCCTTGTAGTCCAAGAGACTCTCAAGAGTCTTCCCCAACACCACTGTTCAAAAGCATCTGTTCTTCAGCACTCAGCTTTCTTTATGGTCCATCTGTCACATCCATGCATGACTACTGGAAAACCATAGCTTTGACTAGACGGACATCTGTCAGCAAAGTAATGTCTCTGCTTTTTAATATGCTGTCTAGGTTTGTCATAGCTTTTTTCCCAAGGAACAAGTATTTTTTAATTTCATGGCTGCAGTCACCATCTGCAGTGATTTTGGAGCCCAAGAAAATAAAGTCCGTCAGTGTTTCCATTGTTTCCCCATCTATTTGATGGGACTGGATGCCAGGATCTTAGTTTTTTGAATGTTGAGCTTTAAGCCAGCTTTGCCACTCTTCTCTTTCACCTTAATCAAGAGGCTCTTTAGTTCTTCTTCACTTTCTGCCATAAGGGTGGCGTCATCTGCATATCTGAGGTTATTGATATTTCTCCCGGCAATCTTGATACAAGCTAAAATCAAGATAATGAGGATAGCAGTCTTTATTCAGTCTTATCACATTGCCAAGATGGTGACAAGCTCTTTATGATTGTTATCACTTTGAACATTTTACCAATGAAGAAACTGGGGTGCAGAGAAGTTAAATATCCTGCCCAAGGTCACACAGCTAGAAAATGATAAAGCCAGGATTCCTATCAGGCAGTCTGGTAGCAGAGCTCATGTTCTAAAATACTAAACTCTCACGAGAAGATGTGCTTGTCTTTGAGGCAATTCAAATGTAACTAAGGAAATGAAGTAATGAAGAGTGGCACCAGGGAACTAGAACCTATACACATTTCACGTGGTATTTAGTTATAGCTTCAACGCACAACATGACTCTTATTCCTTTACCTCCTCCTCCTCTACAGATAGAACACTGGAGTGGGTTGCCATTCCCTTCTCCAGGGGATCTTCCCAACCCAGGGATCGAACCTGGGTCTCCTGCGTTGCAGGGAGACTCTTTACCATCTGAGCCACCTGGGAAGCCCTTAATATACAATGTGAATCTTATTCCTTTACCTCTTTCTCCTCTACAGATAGATATACATCAACTATTGGAGTTTTAGTTACAGAGAGCAGAATCCACAATTGCTAGCTAAAAGAAAGGAATATACTAAAGGGAATCAGTTTAGTCGTGGGATATCTGGGAGGATCAGAGAATCATCCTCAAAAGCTACAGAACCCTAATTATACCATCTGCCCGTTTTAGTGTACATCTGGGCTGTTAATAGGCATTTAAATCAGATTTACCTTAAAAATGTACATTTACGCTTTCAGGTGGATTGACTCAAGGGTTGGACTCAGTTGGAAAAACACTTGACTTTTCCCCATAAATTCAAATACCTCACAGAACACTTGTGGACAGCATCCCATGGGCACAGCTGTTCTGGTACAAAACTGTGATAAGGCGTTCCTGGTGATCCAGGAAGCTTTGTGTTGAGTCAAGCAACTCTCTTTGAGAAGGAATAGTATCGCGCTTTGCCTGACAGCAAGGATCAACAGAATGTATCGTAATCTTAAAAGACAGCTGCGAGTATCAATCATCTTGGATAAAGTCCTTTGATTCACATCTCATGGAAGATTCCTTCACAAATTATCGATACACACCAGGGGAATCAACCTGCGTTTTGTACTAAGGATTCAGCAGACAGCAAAGTACACAGGAGCTTCTTCTTCCTGAGGGAAAGCAGAGGATGATGGAAAGCCCACAGGATCTGGACTAAGAACAAAGTTGTTTGAATACCAAATCTGAAAGTATGGGGGTGGTGTCTGGCACCAGGCAGGCATGTTATAACTGATAGTTCATTTCTTCCACCGCATCTAACCCCTTGGCTCCTCTCTGAATGTGAACAGATTCCAGGCTGAACTTGTGGAAATCAAATTAAAAGAAGCTAATATGTTTTTAACCCTTTGGTTGCTGGTAGCTATGTAAAGAGATTCTGTTTTCCTTTTCTCATTGAATGAAAATTTATAGCCTAATTTGTGACACACTCTTAGCAAGTGTGTGGGATTTCATAGCATGACTTTTAATATACTACACACCTCATTTCATCTTTGTAATCTATTTTCTCTCTCTTTTAAAAAAATATTTGTAGCTCATCTTGTCATTTTATATGCACTTTTTCATGCTTATATCCAGTTTTGGAAAACAGTGGTAACTGCCCCCCGCCCCCCGCCCACTTGGGCACTCCTGTGATACCCCAGCCCCTCTTTGTTGTTTCAAGAGCACCTCTGGTCCCTATATTTGTTCTGGCTGTGCTCAAGGCTCCCTCAAAACCAATCCCACTTTTGCCTGAGTTTTAGGCCAGCTGGGATTTTCATCTTCAATTAATCCATCTGCTTCCATCTCTCAAAGATTTCTCATGATTTCTAATCCCTAAGAGTGTCCCATCGTATCTCCCAGCGCTGATTTGAGTTTGTTTTACTTTCTCGTCTCTTCCGCTGTTTCTAGAGGTGAGTCAGGAACTGGTGAATGTGTTCATGTGTCGTCTTCCCAAGGTAGCCCCTCCTCCCTTCTTCAGTTCAGATCTGAACTGCCAACAGTCCTCTGAACACACACACAGACGTGCTACAGGAGCTTCAACTCACAACATCTGAAATAAACGCCTCACCCCCAACAAATGTGTTACGTGTATATGTGTGTGCATGTGTGTATGTGTGCGTGTGTGTGCATGTGTGCATATGTGTGCATTTGTGTGTGTGAATGTGTGTACGTGTGCATGTGTGTGTGTTCCTTGTATAACCAAGGAAGATGGAAGATTGTGTTCTGGCTGCTCTCACTCTCTCAGCTCTCTCCCGTAATAAATATCCAAGCTTTTAGGTGTTCCACCTCTTAAATATCCAGATTTATCCATTCCTTGTCATCATTTTATTGCCGTAGCAGAACAGAATCCAGTTTTACCCCTTCAGCCCATTCTCCAAGCTGTTTTCAAAGTGAGATGTCTAAAAGATACCGCCTTTCCAGAATCCTTCTGGCTTCCAGGCGTCTGCATGGTGCACGTGAGCCCTTTAGCAGAGGGCCTCCTTCAGCACCGAGCCCCTCGCTGGCCGCGATAGGCGCTCCTCCGCAATAGTCAAACTTTGTTGTCAGCTACGCACCCTCTGCTCTTTCATGCATCCGCGCTTTTGTGCATACTGTTCCTTCTACTTCAAATGCTTTTCCTTGCCTCAGCCCACCCTTGCTGCCCGCCTGCTTCATCTCTCAACAGATATCTGTGTCGCACCTACTATGTGCAGGCTTGGCTCCAGACATGGACCAGGGCACATAAGTCTTTGCTCTCAGTTTAAGAATGTATTGAATGCTACTTGGGCTGTGTGCCCGGAGCACGTCCTCCAGTCCAAGAGATTCCATTCTAGTCGGAGATGCACACCAGCCAGATGAGCTCTGTGAGGCTCAGCGTGGGTCCTCCTGAACCTCTTCTGCATCTCCCAGGCTGGCTAAGCCCAGCACATCCTGTGACCTGACCCCTGGATGTTTGTGTGGTCACCTCTGCCATGGAACTGTAGGATTCCTGAGCTGCATTCTTCCTTTTATCTGCCTAACAGTGTTGGGCACCTAGGAAAAACTTAGTAAGTGTTGACTGAACACCTGCTAAGCTAAGTCAATTTGATCATGCCCTTCTGCTACTTAAAATCCTTTGCTGACTCATCACTGTTAAAGATTTTAAGTCTAAACTCCTTACCTTGGCATACAGTGTCCTTCAGGCTGGCCCTGGCTTCTCCTTCCGGCTTCTCCTTCCTCAGTCCCCAGCCATGTTTCTTTTGCTCCAGCCATGCCATACTGTGTCTCCTGCTCCCCAAATAACCTCTAGGATTTCTCAAGGGGATTAGTGAAGTCGCTCAGTCATGTTTGACTCTTTGCAACCCCATGGACTGTACCCTACCAGGCTCCTCTGTCCATGGGATTTTTCAGGCAAGGGTACTGGAGTGGGTTGCCATTTCCTTCTCCAGGAGATCTTCCCGACCCAGGGATCAAACCCAGGTCTCCAGCATTGCAGGTAAACGCTTTACTGTCTGAGTCATGAGGAACGTCCAATGTCCATAGTGAAATGCTCTATGCAGTGAGTCTTCCTTTAATACAACCTTGTTTGTTGTTCATAACCAAGTCAAAGATCACACATCCTCATATGTCACATGCCCATCCATAGGACTTGTCATTCCTGTACTTACATAGTCACTTGGATTCATTTACGACCTTCTATTGTAATCATCTATTTCTGTGTGTCTGTCTCGCTGTCTGCTTATTTCGTGTGCTTTGAGTTTTTCAAAGACAAGAATTATATCTTATTAATCTTTGACTGGCCTCTAATTTCCTATGGTATATATCTCAGCTGTTAGAATATAACATATGATGAGGTAATTTCTGATTTAATGAATGGATTTTTTTATAACTTGTCATTGTACTACATAGGATGACAAGACAAGGGTTAAACCTAGTTTACTCAATGTTTTTGCAGACAATACAATTCAAGGTCCTATTCTCAAACCAAATTAGAAGATTTATTTTTAAGTTGTTGACCACCTGGTCTTCATTCGTCTTCCTTTTCTAATGTAAAAGATCAAATAATCTGTCCTTGCAGTATTTTATTTTCCCATTTCTAGCAGAATAGTATGTCAGTCTTGTCACCTACTTATTGCCTCCAACACACTGCATACATGAGACAATATCAGTTTCTTGAAGGCAAGTCTCTCTTACCCAATTTAAAATGCCTTTAGGTAGCTGTTGGAAAGGATCATTTTAGCCTGTCACAAACCCATCTATCGGTGAACTGAATGTGGCACAGTGAAAAAAATTACGAGAGTCAGTGTAAAAAAAGAGCCTTAAAAGAAAAAATGTAACCTATGTTTTCCCCAGGCCATGTGAGCACCTTGTCTCATGCCATCGATCCTGGACCGGCAATCTGTTTCATATATGATAATATACATGTTTCACTGCTTTTCTCTCAGATCATCCCACCCTAGCCTTCTCCCACAGAGTTCAAAAGCTTATTCTTTACGTCTGTGTCTCTTTTGCTGTCTCACATATAGGGTCATCGTTATCATCTTTCTAAATTTCCTATATATGTGTTAGCATACTGTATTGCTGTTTTTCTTTCTGACTTACTTCACTCTGTATAATAGGCTCCAGTTTCATCCACCTCATTAGAGCTGATCCAAAAGCAATCTTTTTAATAGCTGAGTAATATTCCATTGTGTATATGTGCCACAACTTCCTTATCTATTCGTCTGCCGATGGACATCTACATTGCTTCCATGTCCTGGCTATTATAAACAGTGCTGCAATGAACATTGGGATACATGTGTCTACATGTGTCTCTTTCAATTCTGGTTTCCTTGGTGTGTGTGCCCAGCAGTGGGATTGCGTTTTTTAAGGACTCTCCACACTGTTCTCCATGGTGGCTGTACTAGTTTGCATTCCCACTAACAGTAGTAAAGTGTTCCCTTTTCTCTGCGGACTTGTAATCTTCAGCAGTGCCTCTCGCTGCCTTTGAAGCCATCCTCTTTCTTGGGTTATCGATGCCGTGAGCTGATGCCCTGCCCACTTGTACACCACACCACTGCTGCTACGGTGCTGCTACCCCACTGCCACCACCGCCTGTCCCTCCTGCCACCATCTGCCATGACCCACCACCTCCTCCCGCCACTGGCATCACCTCCTCCCGATGCCCATAGTTACACCATGCAGGCCCCTAAACTCAATTCCCAATCACACCAAATATTTTAAGGAACATAGGTATTTTCGTTTTAACTTTCAGATCCTTCTCACTTTGTGGCTTGAGTGCAATCCAAGCATGTTCAGAAATGAGCTGAGTGTTACCTTTGGAGCATCCTGGAACTCTCCCTCTAGTCCAGGGACCTCACCAGCTTATGGACCTGTCTCGTTCCTTGCTTAGAATGGGCTCAGGCCCAGAGGCTCCACAGCCACTCAAACACACATGCCTGCTGGATCAGCCTAGAAATTCATTGTGAACACTCAAGCTAGCTTCCTTTCTACGCATCTTAGGAACACATGCACACATAGGTACATGTCCTTATTGAAAAATGTCAGAGAGAATGCAAAATTCACATGTTTGTGAAATTACTCTGTTATCCCCTGGTACTGTGAAATTGCTGATATTGTGGAATTCTTCTGAGAATATAAAATCTGGTGTTATCTCATTTGCCTTGAGGAATATCATCTGGGATATCTCAAAATAATAGTTAGGCTTGTCAAGATAGGAGGTTATTTCTCTGTAGAGTGGAGGAAGTCTGAAGCTAGGCCAGTCCAGGCCTGGTGGTGAAGCTCTGTGAGGTCACCAGGGCCTGGACCATACCCTTCTTTCTGATCCACCCTCAACACGCAGTGTCCACTGCAAGAACCCAGGTTGCTGCTGGAGCATTGGGAGCTGCATCCCAGTCCGCAGGAAAGAGGAAGGGCCAAGAAAGACGTGCCCCTTCTCTTTAAGGACACTCTACACTCAGAATTTACATGCTAGGTTTCCACTTACCTCTGATGGGTCAGAGCTTGGCTGCAGCACCACATTTAGCTGCAAAAGAGGCTGGGAAATGAACCCTTTACTACATGTATCCAGGTTTCCAGCCACATCAGCAGTTCTGCTGCCAGGAAGGAGGCCAAGAATACATAATCAAAGAGAACTGGGAGTCTCTGCGATAAAGAGATTTTTTTCCCTCCCCCTTTATAGATTTCAACCTGGCACATGCAAGAGGAAGAGGTCATTGAATTGTTTATGCTTATGAATTGTTATGTTCCACACCAGTGTGTGTGAAAGGATCACCTATTGATCACTTAATTCATATTCCATCTTGCTGCTGTTGATACATTTCCCTTCCCCGTCATGAAAAGGTAGCTCAGCTATTATCCCCATGTCTAACAGGCTCTTGTGTTGTGGGATCAAGAGCCAACATTGACAGGTGCTCAGCAGGTAAACCCAGCCTCAACTTTTGCTTTCATGGCATAAATTCATGGAAACAATGATAGCAAAGTATCTGTAAGGGGAGAGGAGCTCCAAAGTTTGGGGAAAGCAGAAGTGGATTGGAGAGAGGTGTTGAAGCTTCCTTGAGGCAGAAGGGGTCAGGGTTTGGGCTGTCTGGCAGCTAGGAGGGACCAGAGCTGTGCTCACTCATAGACCTCTGCATTGCCTTCAGAGCACATCCTAAGAGCAGCGGCCCTGTGTGTGGCTCAGGCAGCCAGATGTGAGTCGTAAAGCACCTCCCAGAGTTGAAAATGTTCTCTCTGCCCGAGTAGCCCATTTCTCAGAGAGATGAACCAGACAGTGAAAGTGAAAGTGAAGTCATGTCCAACTCTTTGCAACCGTATGAACTGTAGCCTACCAGGCTCCTCCATCCATGGAATTTTCCATTGGGTTGCCATTGCCTTCTCCAGGAAAATGTATATTGTGGGAGTGGGTCTAGTGAAAGTGAAAGTGAGACAGTAAGGTGTGCCATCTCTATTCTGGACTTCAAGTGAACTGAGACTATCCTGTGACCCTGGGGAAGTAGAGGCCAAGCCCAAAATGAGATCAAGGGTGAATTTTCCTCCATGAGCAGATAGGAGCTCAGGGAGAATCTTTTTTTCCAACATAGTATTTTTTAAACCACCTATTGTCAATTAATATTTACTCCTGCTATGAGGATAGGGCTAAATGTAGAACTCAGGCCTCCTGAGTAATAACCTTGCACTCTCCTGGTGCAGCTTTGCTGTCTCTGAAGGCCAAGGTTAGAAGTGGGAACCATATTGATCACTGAAGAGTGATTCATCCTAACTCCTCAGCCTGCTGCCTTGGCTCATCATTTTTTGTTTTCCCACATTGATTTAATCCTACATAGTCACATTTTAGGCTATCAACTCCCTGAAGGCAGGTACTCGGTCTAGACTATGACATGGACCAAGGCATGTTATGTTGCTCACACAACATAACACGTTGTTGTTCCATAATGTGTTGTTCCATTGACCCTTCCTCATGTCATCATCGTGGTGAAATTCGTTAGGCATGCACCATGTTTCCTTCCCCTAATCTGGGGTTTGTTATAGAATTATACATCAGAGCCAAGTCTCCAAGGGAAACCCAAGGTGTTACAACCAGTGATATTGATGATTTAATAGATGATGTTATTTTTCTGAACTTCAAATGAAACCAGTGGGTTATGAGGATTCATCCCTCAGCTGAGTCACAAAGACAAGTTTCTGCCCTCTTGCAGTTAAAAATTCATGAAGCATTTTCAAACGGCTGTTGAGAATCAGGCTCAGTTACATTCTTGCCCTTTCCTAACTTAAATATTATTTCTATGATTCACTGCCATTGGAGGTCTTCACTTTTGCCTATGAGTTGTAATCTGATGTTTCCGCTGAGTCAAGAATCTGGTTATCATTTAGTTAAGCTAAAGAAAAATATAAGCATTACAGGGAATCAAGCAATAAAACAAAATATAAACGGCAGTTCGTTTCACTGTGTTTTGCTACAAAGGTTGGCAAGCTGCGAAAATTGGCATGCCAGGGTTGTCTCCCCAAGGTGGATGAACCAATAGCTAAAATGAGGCTAGAGACATTTGTCAGCAACTGCTTTCCTGCCCCTTGATAGTTCTCTCGATCAGAGGGAACTTCGGTTTCCAACCAGAAAGGTGAAAGTGAGAGGCAATTGATCCCCTGACAACGAAAGCTGATCTGTGTCTCATAACTGGCCCACATGCCACAGATTGCTGGTGCCTATGTTTGTACCACGTTACTGGGTTTCAGATAGCAAGTTTTGCAACTGCAATATCCTCTGAGATGCCTTTGCTTTTGTCTCTATGGCATCAGACTATTTCCCCATTTTGTGGCCAAGTTATTGGAAGGAAGGCAGGGACCTTGGAGAACTTGCTTTTTCAGGATTGTTAATGTCACATAACTTCCTGCTATCTTGCTGTTAATTATTCATAAAGCAATGCTTTTAAGTATAGTTAATTTAAAATTTGTGTTTTAAAATTTGTGTTAGTGAAGTAATTCAGTTATATATATATATAAATACACATACACACATATATATTCCTTTTCAAATTCTTTTCCATTATAGGTTATTATAAGATATTGATTATTGTTCTATGTGTTATATAGTAGGTCCTTGCCCTTTACCTATTTTATACAAATACCAGTGTGTTTATGTTAAGCCCATAGTCCTAATTTATCTCTCCTCACTCCCCCCAGGAAATTCATGAAACATTTTCAGAAGCCTCTTGATATATAACATGGGGCCCCAAGTTGCACAGAACCTTGGCTGCCATCTGTTTTGCCAAAAGTTTTACTTTTGTTTTAGGTTCGAAGGACTCATTAACAAAAGAAACTACATGTCATACACAATAAATAATTTCAATATTTAATAGAGGATTATTTAACTAAATTTCAATGTACAGTCATTGAAAGAAGAGCAATAGAAATAATAGAGAAAAGTAACAGCACATACATCACCAAATTGGGCTGACCAACATCCAGACTTAAACAGCACTGGGGAGTCCCTCCTTAACAGTAATCTGGAGTCCCAGTTGGGAAAAGGTCCCGGGAGGTGCATCCACCCCATGAGTGAGACTTCAAATTGCAGTTTTGGGGGCTCCTGCATATAACCCCAGGCCACGAACTGGCGGTATCATCAGTTTGGGAGCAAAAATGCAGCTGGCTTTCCTTTAACTTCTAATGCTCTTTGTTTCACCTTACAAGTCATAAGATTTTCTGAACCCAGGGGTCTAGCCAGGCTGCCAGGAGCTCAAGAAGATCCAAGACCCACTCCCTCTTTTATCTAAAGTGCCACTTGACTTGCTGGTAGTGATTGGTGTGTTTGCAGTCAGGCACGCCGTTCAGGCAGGATCAGAAGTCAGTCAGAGGCCTGCTGTTGTGCTTCTGAAGCCTGAACAAGGTTAGTTCCATTTTAATTTCCTTAACTTGATCTCAGTGTCTGACTGTGAGGATTCTTGTGGAGGTTCTAACCTTGTCTCTGTCCCTATGCTCAATGGCGAAGTTTAGTAAATTCCTTGAATCTAGTTTGTGCCCAGTCTGACTCGTCCCTCTATGACAAAGGTCAAGGCCCACCAGAAAACCTAGAATTGTCATCTGCAATAATAATAATAAAAGAAATAGAGCTAATAATGATGATGCCACTTCCCTTGGAAACTTCTCTTGGAAAAGCAAGAATGTTTCTTTCTTAGGATTCCCCAGCAATCATCTCAAGTCTCACTGGACCAAAGTAGATCACATACCCACCCTAGGACCAAGAACCATGGCCAGGAGGTGGGACTGTGTCGCTTAAGGCCTGAGCCAGGAATATTGAGCTAAGACCCAAATGCAAAGGACCTATAGGGTTGGTCATGCAAACCCAGACAAGAATGGGATAGTTTCCAGAAGGAGAATGAGTGATGGGAAGATAGCAGCAATGCTCATAGCAACTAACAATATGCTTTTAGCACTTGATTTATATTTTCACATTTCTAAGAACTTTTTCACTTAATACTCACCAAAAAAAAAAAAAAAAAACACAGAGAGAGGTTCTGATTTTATGCACATGTTCAGATAAAAAAAATTGAAACTCAGGGAAGCTGAGTTTACTTGATAAATTTACCCAGCCAAAAAGTGGTTTAAAGAAAGAAAGTGAAGTCGCTCAGTCATGTCTGACTCTTTCAGACCCCATGGACTGTATGCAGCCTACCAGGCTCCTCGGTCCTTGGAATTTTCCAGGCAAGAGTACTAGAGTGGGTTGCCATTTCCTTCTTCAGGTGATCTTTCCGACCCAGGGATCAAACCCAGGTCTCTCACATTGTAGGCAGACGCTTTACCGTCTGAGCCACGAGGAAAGCCCTAAAAGTGGTTTTAACTGGTATTCAAATCTAGGTGGTCTGACTTTAAAACTTGAATTTATTTGGTCTCCTCCTAAGGAAGTATTTCTAAGCTTAGCCAGAGCACAGTGAGGGAGGCATGTGTTGTCCTGGGCTTAGGAGACCAATGCAGTAGACACAGATCCAGTTAATTAGCACAACTTCCTCCCCATCTGTGGTTCTGTCAATAGCCACCTCTCCAAGCAATCATTCACCTCTCCACCAGGCCCCTCCGGTTTCCTTTATAGCTTCCTTGAGACCAGAGGAAGGCCTTACAAGGTGAATGATTTTCTATGAACCTCGTCCCCACAGGATAGGAGCTGCCTGCCGGAGACTAGGGCACATGTTTCAAGGGTCTTACAGGATAAGAGGGGCAGAAGGAGAGTCTCCCTAGCAGTTGGTTTCCTTCGGATGTGATAAGACAAGCTCTTATTACTACATAAAACAGCACTTATTGCTATATCAAATATATACCTTAAAAACTGGATTAAATAACAGTTTCCAAGAATTTGTTTCATTAAAATCAAGAATTACAACATAAAAGGTATTCTTTTCCTTTGACAGCTAGTAGCATTCGTAAGCTTAGTCCAAGTGATTCTTTCTAGTGCCAAGAGATAAAAAAAGGATCTTGTGGTGAAGACTGGTCTGGCCAAAATACATATTCAGAGCCGTTAATCATATCTTACTCTGTCAGTTCCCAGGGCTTAGTTCTCTGGGTAACCAGCTTTGTGTTTCTGCTTCTTCCCTGGAGAGGCAGGTGTGGGAATCAAGCCAAGGATCTGTAGCAGGACAATTGACACATACCTGATGAATACGGCTCTTCGTGACAGCGAGATCCTCTCGATCTGTCTGATCTATTTCATGATGTTTTATTTGGCAGGATTAAAGGAGTGAAATATAGAGAGCTGTCTGGCTTTAGCAGGAAAGTCTTGCTGCTTTTTTATTCCTGTGTTCTCAGTGATGTCATGATTCATAATCCATTTTGAACTTAACATTCATGGCCCTAATCAAGCAAGCCATATCAGTTTCATAAAGTTGGGTCAGGTAAGGACAAAAGGAAAAGACTGAGAGAAAATTCATTTGGAGCTCTCACCCTGTAGATGGCAAAGAGATGGCATATATCAAAAAAGATGGCATATACCACGTCAAGAAGTGGCATATGCCTTAAAATGCACTCACATTGTTCTCTGGACTAAACTGTATTCACAAGTATTATAGTATTCTGTCTTTTTAATTAATTTTTACTGAAGTATAGTTGCTTTATGATATTGAGTTAATTTCTGCTATACAGAAAAGTGACTCAGTCATACCCTCTTTTTTGGATTCCCTTCCATTTAAATCACCACAGGGCATTAAGTAGAATTCCCCGTGCCGTACAGCAAGTTCCCTTTAGTTATTTTACGTATGTAGTGTATATATGTCAATCCCGATCTCCCAGTTCACCTCCTCCTCCCTTCCTCCCCACCCCCATATCATATACATGATATTATATGGATATTTGTTTTTCTCTTTCTGATTTACCTACTTCACTCTGTATGATGGTCTCTAGGTCTGCCTGTGTCTCTGCTAATGATACAATTTTTTTCCATTCCTCTGTTGCTGGACATTTTGGTTGCTTCCGTATCCTATCTATTGGAAATAGTGCTGAAATGAACATTGGGGTACAAGTATCTTTTTGAATTATGGTTTTCTCTGGGTATATGCCCAGGAGTGGGATTGCTGGGTCAAATGGTAGTTTCTAGGTTTCTAAGGAACCCCCATACTCTTCTCCATCATGGCTCTATCAATACAGTATTCTGCTTTAATTGAGTTATGTCTTCAGGTTGCAAGTAAATTTTAAAAAGTAAGTGATGGGATGAGTTTTTAGAATATTTTTGAGGCCCTTTCAGGCAGTTTTCAGATGATTGTAAATAAGAAAACATTTTGAGATCTCAGCATTCATTTTAAGCTGTATCTAACTATTCCACAGTATTTGTTAAATTCTTCCTATGTGTCAAGCACTATGGTAGTGCTAAAAGAGCAGTGACATATATGACAGCACAGTCCCTACCTGTAGTGGGTCTTACCATTTAATAAGAAAGGGGGGAAATAAACATAATATTAATAAATAATTTCAAATTTAAAAAGTTCTATGAAGATTGATAGCAGGCTGCCAAGAGACAAAATACCAGTGTGGGAAGGAGGGAGAAACTTTGTATAGTTAGGGAAGTTTTGCCTAAGGATGAGAAGAAAGTAGCCATGTAGGTAGAGAAGAGAGGGGCATTCCTGGAAAAGGAAATAAGATTGGAAATCTCTGCAGAGGGAAAGGGCCCTTTCCTGAGACAGGGGCAAGCTGGAGAGGAGAATGTTGGAAACTAGCATTGAAAGTATCTGAAATGCTCGAGATTTCAAATAGGCAGTTGGATTAAAGAGCCTGGAGTCTAGAAGTCAAGTCAGGGAAGGAGGTGCAGATAAGGAACAATCAGCATATAGATAAACATTTAAGAATGATCCAGTGGATAAGATTGTCTTCGAAGAGAGTATAGAGAAAAGAGAAACTCCTACATGAAGGCATCAATACGAAAGAGGGAGCCAGTAAACGAGTGAGCCCAGCAGAACTGGGAGAGCAGAGGTCATAGGAGTCAAAAAAAGAGAGTTACTGGTTAAGGACGGTGGGGTGATGAGCACATCCCCCATTCCCCTTTCTATGCCAAGACCTAGGAAACGACATCAGTGACGCGGTTTTAGAAAAGACATAAACCTGACTACAGCAAAGACATGGGGAAGAACCGCCAGTGGCTTCATTTCAGTGATTTCTGGAGGATGGAAAGGAGATGAAAGAGTGACTGAGTGGACCGAGGGAGACACAGCACAGAGAACACTGCAAGAGACGGGGTTACAGGGAGACCTGAACTGCTCTGCAGAATCCTGGAGGATTGTACCACAGAGAACACAAGTGAGGCTAAGGGCTGAACACAGAGGAATGGGTTGAAAGGAAGTATATACATAACTGTTGCTCTTCGAGCACATTCACCCCTGCATTCTGAATCTCTGGCTAGAAAAAGCAAACAAACAAAAGCTCCTCTCTATAAGTTGAAGGCCTATACTCTACAGTTCCTAGAAGTTACCTCCTTTAAATAAAATCTACCTCCCTAACAGGCATGTTAGTTCAGTTCAGTTCAGCTCAGTCGTGTCTGACTCTTTGCAATCCCATGGACTGCAGCATGCCAGGCCTCCCTGTCCATCATCAACTCCCAGAGTTTGCTCAAACTTATGTCCATGGAGTCAGTGATGCCATCCAGCCATCTCATCCTCTGTCATCCCCTTCTCCTCCTGCCTTCAATGTTTCCCAGCATCAGGATCTTTTCTAAGGAGTCAGTTCTTGGCATCAGTCCTCCCAATGAATATTCAGGACTAATTTCCTTTAGGATTGACTGGTTTGATCTCCTTGCAGTCCAAGGGACTCTCAAGACTCTTCTCCAACACTACAGTTCAAAAGCATCAATCCTCGGTGCTCAGGTTCCTTTATAGTCCAACTCTCACATCCATACATGACTACTGAAAAAACCATAGTTTTGACTAGATGGACCTTTGTTGGCAAAATAATGTCTCTGCTTTTTAATATGCTGTCTAGGTTGGTCACATTGTTTCTTCCAAGGAGCAAGCGTCTATTAATTTCATGGCTGGAATCACCATCTGCAGTGATTTTGGAATCTGGATCATGGAGCCTGAAGCATGGAGAACTAACATGCTTTAATAAGGCATGTTAACCTCGATCTAAATCTGTGAGATGACAGGGTCTTCCATGTACCCAGAGCACCCAACTAACTTTTTATTGCCTCATTCTTAAATATGAATAGACATTTAAAGATCACTAGATTCTGAGAAGGTGTCCAACACAAAGAGTCATGATGAACAAGAGGTAAATGTGAGTCTAGAGGAAGTGAAATTTTAATATATGGAACAGAAAATTCTTCAAAAAGCTTGCAGCAAAAAGAAAGGAATCATCAAAATGGAAGATGTTTGAATAATAAAATATGACTGCCAACGTACAACATTCAATGGAAGCATTGCAAATCAAAATGGAAATATCAAAAAGTAGAATGAGTCAGAGATAGAAAATATTATTCACAAATAAAAATAAGTGATGTAGAAAGAAAACTAAAGAAACCAGATGTTCCCAAAACTGACTAATGGAAGTGCCAGAAAGAGAACAAACAATAAACTATCAAAGAAATAATGCAAGGATACTTCAGAGAGACAGATTTAAAGGTCTACAGATTTTACAGGATCTGCAGTCCTACGTGGATGAAAGACCCACACCTAGGCACATCTTGTTGAAAATAGAAGCATCAAGGGTATAAACTTGATCTGAAATGCTTTCTCAGTGGGATATGGAGGAAACAACTTATAAAGAAGTAAGAATCACCTTCTCGTCAGACTTTGCAATTAGCAATACCAAGGGCTAGAAGACAGCAGAGCAATGTAAAGTTTCAAAGGAAAATGATTTTCAAACTGTAATTCTGTATCTAGCTAAACCATAAACCATGGTATATGAAGATAGAATAAAGATACTTTATGTATACAAGGACTCAGAAAACTTTGCCTCCCGTATAACCTTTTTTCTGTGGTAATAAATCAAGGGGTAAATAACAACAAAGAGATGACATGGGATCCAAATAACAGAATCTCTAACTCATGCCTGTGAAGGGAAGGCTGGGGCTTTTGCTCAAAGAGAAGGACATTAGAAGGTGCTCAGAGGGAGGTCTCCAGACCCAGACTAGATTTCAAACTAGGCTCCACAGATTCCTAGGAAACACAGAGACCTTTTCAGGGAGTCTGTGAGATCGAGATCCAAGATAGACACTTTTCATAACAATACTAAGATATGCCTTTTGTATGGCTTTGAAATTTGCATAAGCCAAGATGGTTAAAATTGCTTACTAGCATAAATGCATTGGTGCTACCAAGCAGTATTAACAGGCACTGATTTCTCCTCTGCCACACACTCCGGTGAAAACAACCAGGAACAAAAACGAAAAAGAACCCACCACCCTTTATTTTAAATGTCATAGACAAAACAGCACAAATTGTTGGTCTTCTTCATCTTGACTCTTGAGGATGTCTTTTTTAATATTCTTCGCATCAAAACAAATGTGCACAACCCTCCATCAATGGCAGCATGAAGGTGTTCTTGGGGACAAGCACTTGTGCAGCTGTTTCTGAGCTAAATTAGACACTTTTGCCATGAAGCACTATTTTTACTTGAGTGAACAATTGATAGACAAACTCTGATTATTCAAACTTGGAGTTTTGGCAGACATTTCCTAAAATGAGTGAAATGAGCCCGTCGCTTCAAAGAAAAGAACTGACAGTATTTATTGCCACTGTCAAAATGCAAACTGTCAAGCAGAAATGACAATCTTGGAAAACTTGTATCCACTACTATGAACCTGACAGATTCTCGATACTTAAAGACCTTTCTGATGAGATCAGTGGTGATATTAACAAATGTTATTTTTTTGATATTGTAAAGTAACATGTGTCAACATTGGGAAGATACGTATAACTCATTGAATCAACACTGCCTAAATAACCAGTGCATGGTATTATATCACACACAAGCAAAAGAGCTCCTGAAAGTATGCGATGAATAGATTTTAATGTAACAAAGTATGAAAACTGCATTGGTAGGGTGTCAAAATACTGTAAGCACTTTCTTGACTTGTAGTTTTTAGGATCAAAATATAAGTCTAGTTCCTATTGCAGAACCAATGGTAAATAGTATCAGCCTTGCCTTATCAATAGAATAAGTACAGAAGACAGAAAGTAGGAGCTGGAAGTGGAAAGAGGAGATAAAGAATAGGGCAGGAGCGCTAATTCCCTCACATTCCAAAAAGTCAGAAGATATAACCTGTAGTTGATCGAATAAGAATTTGAAGCTGTTGGTATTTTAGAAAGCTTGTAAGGAAACAGCAATTAACATAGCAAGTATGATTCTATTGAAAAAAAATGGGGAAGGGAGAATGGAAATCACGCAAGGGAACTAAATCTTCATTCATCATCACAGAAGCAAAGGGATAAAGTAAAAAACCAGGAGATTTTAAAATATTTATAAATAAGGAGCTCACTCCTAGAAGAAACTGCTTTTTTTAAATTAGAATTTATTGCCTCTGGAGAGTTGGATAAAGCATGGGATATGGTCACATGAGTTGCCAGAAAAAATATGAAATACTCAGTTAAATTTGAATTTCAGATAAACAACAAATACTTTTTTTTTTTTAGCATAATATACTCCCAATATTAAATGGGATATACTTATATTTTTAAAATGCATTGTTTATCTGAAATTCAAGTTTAACTGGGTATCCTGTATTTTTATTTTTTAAATCAGCAACTGAATGGAGTTTTCTTTTTTTTAATGATGGACCCTTTTGCACATTTAAATTATATAGCCACAGATAATTAACAAGACCCTACTGCATAGCACAGGAATCCACTCAGTGCTTTGTGGTGACCTAAATAGGAAGATTCTTGAGAGTCCCTTGGACTGCAACATCCAACCAGTCCATCCTAAAGGAGATCAGTCCTGGGTGTTCATTGGAAGGACTGATGTTGAAGCTGAAAGTCCAATACTGTGGCCACCTCATGCAAAGAATTGACTCATTGGGAAAGACCCTAATGCTGGGAAGGATTGGGGGCAGGAGGAGAAGGGGACTACAGAGGGTGAGATGGCTGGATGGCATTACCAACTCAATGGGCATGGGTTTGGGTGGACTCCGGGAGTTGGTGATGGACATAGGAGGCCCTATGATTCATGGGGTTGCAAAGAGTCAGACACGACTGAGAGACTGAAATGAACTGAAATAGGAAGGAGATCCAAAAAAAGAGGGGATGTGTGTATATGTATAGCTTATTCACTTTGCTGTACAGTACCAACTCACACAACATTATAAAGCAACTTTTAAAAGAATATACATAGTATGATTCTAAGTATAAATAAATCACAACAGAGAAAACCAAATATATTTATAAAACCACATGTTAATCACCATGTGTCAAATATTTAAGATTTTTTTTTTTTTAAAAAGAAGAAGATGCTGGGCCAGTACTATCTAATGTCAGTGAAGGTTCAATAGATGAGGTTACCAGATTTGTCTATTGCATTTTGCCACATGGAGCTCAATGGTGTCTTTGACAAGAACAGTTTTAGTGGAGTGATGGGTCTGCAGCCTGGATTTCAGTGGATTCATGAGTGAGCAAAAAGTGAGGAAGAAGAGGTAATTACAGGATCAGAGAAGAGGAAGGTAAGGCATGGATATGAGATTTGAAGAAGGCATAGGTATGAGATTTGAAGAAAATCTGTGGGTTATAGGATTGATGATATATTTTTCTTTCTGTATAGCCACCACATATCTCAAAGTAATCCATTTTTGAGCTGTCATCTCAAATCTGTGCCACATTATAAAGGATATCCTGACAATAATTTGGGATCATGCCACAGGAAGTGACCCCTTCTGCCCCCAAAGAGCTTAGTAAGCAAGGGCCCAACTTTTAGGTGGAGGAATGTTTGTGACAACATGAATGTTCTTTATAGAAAGGAAGAAGTGAGTAAAAATTCAATATAGTGATTTGCCATATCATATTGTCACAGGGGAGCCTGGGATGGGAATCTACAATCCCATTCTCACTAACAAAAGTTACCAAACCAGACTGTCTTCTTCCAGGAGAACCTCAAAAGTCTACCTTTCACATTTAAATCTACCCAGTGCTTGAATATGTAAAGTCTTAGGGAAATACAAATTTGACTGAGACATAGAGCCTGCTTCCAAGGAAGAAAACTTCACTATAGTAGCTAGTCAGATTTCCCCTGACTATTGACCAGCTGATTGGCTTCAGGTCGGATTGAAGCCTACCCTTGCTGACCTCTGTCCCCTAACTCAACTTAGTCACTATGCTTCACTTCTCCCAAAGCTTATCTCAGAATTGAACTTGAACTGGCTTCTTCACCAAAAAAATATAAAAGCAACTTACCTCTTCTCAGTAGGTTTTGTAAAACTGTCTGAACACATTTTTCTCTCATTGGAACAACATGCAAGCCATCTTGCCCCCAGTTAGGCTTTCCAAGCACTCTCTCCTCCCCTTGAGTAGTGCTACGGTTTAAAAAGCCCTCTGCTTTGTTCTACTGTGGTCACATCGGTGTATGATTAGCCATTGAGATGAGAACTTATTAAAACACAGTTTCTGTGAGCAACACAGGAAGAGTTTTTTTAAAAAAATCCTTATCTAGTCAACTCTCATGGCAAATGACTCATCATTTCCTCTCCAAAGAGGTTAAGCTCATCTCATTTCTCCAAAAACTGCCATTTCTCTTTTCTTCACCTATAAACTCTGACATTTTGAAAGCAGCAGAGAAATGAAAGAGCAGCAATAAAAGGTGGACAACTTTCTTTTCCTTTGCTTTGGAGGTGCTACTTCCAAGAGTAATCTGATTGTCACTAAGCCCCTCAGGCCATGCTTCTTTCTACCTGAGGCCAGTCTCAGTATGCATCCCTAAATAAAACTAGAGATGTCTAATATATATGTAGGAGAGACCCTTGAGAGTCCCTTGGACTACAAGGAGATCCAACCAGTCCATCCTAAAGGAGATCAGTCCTGGATGTTCATTGGAAGGACTGATGTTGAAGCTGAAAACTCCAATACTTTGGCCACCTGATGCGAAGAGCTGACTCATTTGAAAAGACCCTGATGCTGGGAAAGATTGAGGGCAGGAGGAGAAGGGGACAACACAGGATGAGATGGTTGGATGGCATCACCAACTCAATGGACATGAGTTTGGGTGAACTTCAGGAGTTGGTGATGGACAGGAAGGCCTGGCGTGCTGCAGTTCATGGGGTCACAAAGAATCAGACACAACTGAGTGACTAAACTGAACTGAATATATATGTTTGTGAGTATGTTTTTTAGGGGGAGGAAGGGATTGTCTGCACATCATACACCAAAAGTGTCCTTTATGTCCATAAATCATCTTAGCTCTTCCCCTAAAATATCTTCCTGTAATAGCTTCTACTCATCCAGCCCTATCTCCCATTGATCTCTCACTTCTCAGCCTCTTCTCTCCCTCAGCTCCCTGAAAACCCTGCTCAGTTCATGTGATGTACACATAAGGCAAACACAACAGCTTGCAAAACAAAAATGCTTCATTAAACAAAGCAGGGCCACGTGGTGTCCTTCAAGCCCTCCAGGGAATAGCTTCCTTTCAACCACAGAGGTTATCGAGAGCCGTTATCAGGTTCTAGGGATAAATTTACAATCACTACTTAATTTGAAGTTATTTAGGAAAGTAGGCCAGTGAATGGTGATTGATATAGATATAAAGTTATATAAGGATATGTGGATGTGAGTCTTACATCATGGTTATTTGTAGAAGGGGAAGTCCTCTTCTGTATTCATTTTTTAGGATAGAAAATGGTTTAAAGGTCCTTTGGAAACCAGTGTGGTTTGGAAAACATTTAAAAGCATATAAATGAATAATAAACACTGGACCAGCAAAGCTATGACCAAGGACCTTCAAAATCTTGGAAAATATTAAACTTTGTAACATCTCTTGAATTTCTGAATTGTTAGTAGAATCAGTAGACAAACCAGGAAATGTTCAAATAGCTAGAAATAGGTCTGAGACTAACCTCAGTCTTGAAAGTTTTGCAACATGAGTCTTTTGAAATCAAAAGGAACAAAAAGTGTAATATTGAATTACTATGTCATTGGTCACACGTAAGACCTCTCATACCTCCCTCAGATGTACAGTCTTCTGGCCAGAAAATGGAGTGACTTTCGGGATATCATCTCTGTTTCACACCATTGGATAGGGATATCACGTTACTGCACTCTGGCTGTGTAAGACTTTAAAAAATCCTCAAGAAGTGAAGATTAAAAAAAAAAAATCAATGTCAAATGACTCATAGAGGCATTATTTTTAATGGTTCTGCTGCTGTCATGTCACCCTAAGAGGAAGCTCTTCATATTCGGTCAATATGATGACACGAAACCATTCTGAATTTTATGTGAAAAATACCACAGAACTTTCATTGTAATAATCCTTGATTGGTCCCATCAACAACTAACATTTGCAGTTAAAGTAAAGGCAAACTCTGTTCTCCCTTATTTGTATTTTCTCATAAAATATGTATGAAGACAATCACAGCAAATGTCAGAATATCACCCTTTTAAAAATTCATCAGCATTGACTCATACTGTTCAAAATTGAATAATATGTTGAATGGCTTAAAAAACCAGCAAAACTTGAGAGTCAAAGTCTTGAGACAATACACTTAATCCTGTTTGAATCGACCATGCAATCTTTATATCTTGCAAACTGTTTGAAAGTGAAAAAGTGGAATAATGAGAACTTATATTCTGTAATTAGGTTCTTAAATGTTGAAAATTGCATATAGCGTAGGTTAATTGACACGTTTATCATTACAGTGTAATGGTCTTTGTCCTGAGTAATATTCTTTGCTCTGAAATCTACCTTGATATTAATATAGTCATTCCACTTTTATTTCAATTAATGTTAATGTGTTCCATTCATTTAGTTTTAACTTGTTCATGTCTCTATATTAAAAGTTTGGTCTTCCTTTTTTAAGCTATCTAACAATCTCCACATTTAATTGGTGTTTTTATACCATTTATATTTAATGTGAATATTGATATCATTGGGTTTAAATCTTATCATCTTGATTTTTTATTTCAATGCATCTATCTTTGTTCATTTTTTCCTTTTCCTTTTCTCTGCCTTGTCATAGGTTAATTGAATATTTTTATTATTTAATTTTATCCTTTTTTTGGCTTATTATACATATCTTTGTTATTTTAATGGCTGTTTTAGGGTTTCTAGTGTATATCTTTATCTTATTACAGTGTACCTTTTTTTTTTTTACCCAGTTTCTTTTATTCACTTGCTTATTCACATGTTTTTTTTTTTAATTTTATTTTATTTTTAAACTTTACATAATTGTATTAGTTTTGCCAAATATCAAAATGAATCCATCACAGGTATACATGTACTCCCCATCCTGAACCCTCCTCCCTCCTCCCTCCCCATACCATCCCTCTGGGTCATCCCAGTACACTAGCCCCAAGCGTCCAGTATCGTGCATTGAACCTGGACTGGCATCTCGTTTCATACATGATATTTTACATGTTTCAATGCCATTCTCCCAAATCTTCCCACCCTCTCCCTCTCCCACAGAGTCCATAAGACTGTTCCATACCTCCGTGTCTCTTTTGCTGTCTCGTACACAGGGTTATTGTTATCATCTTTCTAAATTCCATATATATGCGTTAGTATACTGTATTGGTGTTTTTCCTTCTGGCTTACTTCACTCTGTATAATAGGCTCCAGTTTCATCTACCTCATTAGAACTGATTCAAATGAATTCTTTTTAATGGCTGAGTAATACTCCATTGTGTATATGTACTACAGCTTTCTTATCCATTCATCTGCTGATGGACACAGTGTACCTTTAATATTTATAGAATTAAAATCTTTTAACAATTTAGTCCTATTTCTCCCTTCTTTGTCTTTATCCTCTTGTTGGCATAAAATTTATACAGATATTATAAACTCTGCAGGATATCATTTTTGTCTTTGTTTCAAACAGTTTGCTATTTTTAAATGAAATTTAAATAATAAGAAAAAACTCAACCGGCGTAAGTTACCATTTCTGGTGCTTTGTATCCTTTGTACAAGTCTGGGTTCCCATCTGGTATCATGGTGCCTCTGCTGAAAGGATCTTCTCTAACATTTCTTGTGGTGCATATCTGCTGCTGATGGATTTTTCTCAGGTTTTGTAAGTCTAAAAAAACATTTATTCCATCTTTATATTTTTCTCTCAGTATTTTTTATCAATAGACTTTACTTTTAGAACCATTTAAGATTTATAGAAAAAAAAGAGTAGTACAGAAAGTGCTCATATATCTCTCTGTACATACTTTCCCCTATTATTTATATCTTACATTAGTGTGGCACATTCATTACACTAATAAAACAATATTGGTATGCCATTATTAACTAAAAACCATGGTTTATTCACAGTTCCTTAGTTTTTACCTAATGTCTTTATTCTAAGATCCCATCCAAGACACCATATACTCATAGTTCTCAGGTTTCCTTAGACTCAGTTTCTTAGACGGTCCTTATTTTTGATGACCTTGACAATTTTGAAGAATAGTAGGATGCTCCTGCATGTGAAATTGTCTGATGTTTTCCCTCATTATTTAGACTGGGGTTATGGGTTTTCGGGTACTTCCCTGGTGGTTCAGCAGTAAAGAATCCACCTGCAACGTGGAAGACACGGGAGATGCGAATTTGATCCCTGGGTCGGGAAGATGCCCTGGAGGAGGGCACAGCAACCCATTGCGGTGTTCTTGCCTAGAGAATCCCCATGGACAGAGGAGCCTGGTGGGCCACAGTCCCGGGGGTCACAAAGAGTCAGACACGACTAAAGCAACTTGGCACACACACATGGATTTTAGGATTTTAAGGAGAAAGAGCACAGAGGTAAATTCGTATTTTCGTTACGTGGTATCAAGGGCATATACTATCGGTGTGATTTATCATTGACAGTACTGCCCTTGATCACTGGCTGAAGTAGTTTGTCAGGTTTTTCCAATGTAAGATTCCTCTTCCTCCTGCCTTTCCATACTGTACTCTTTGAGAGCAGATCATAAGGCTCAGGGCTGGGGGTTATGCTCTATCCCCTTTAGGAGGGAGCATCTGTAATTCACTTGGAATTCTTCTACATGAGACATTTATTTTTCAGTCATTTGTATCAGTATGTGCTCATGAATGTCTATCTTATATTTTGGATTATAATCCAATACTACTTTATTTTTTCATTTGAAGCGTTCCAGCTTCAGCTATCAGGAGCTCTTTCAGCTGGCTCCTGTGCCCCTTTGCCATTCATCAGTGTCATCCTTTATCTGGTTTTGAGCACTTATTTATTTCTGGCACTACAAGCTGACAAACCACTCCAAGCTCATCTTGTGTTTTTCCTGCCCAAGTCCTAAAGACAGCCATTTCTCCAAAAAGCCCTGTTTCCTGTTATTGGAGGATGGCATTAGAAACCAAGGTCTGGGTGCTGGGAATGCTCATGCTAAAGGGGTGTCATTTTGTTTAGATCCTCTCGGCTGACAAAGCAATATGAGTGTGTGTACTGAAGTGTATCTTCGTGTGCTGTCTACACATGTCTGTATATATTTCTAAATGTAATCATCAGTATCTATTGTAAATTAAATTGAGTTCGTACTGATGTCTTTATTACCAAATGGATCATTCTAGCCCGCTCTTTTTGCTGATCCGTATATTTTTCCTGAAACAGTGAAAAGCCTAGATCCCACCATCTGCCATCTGTTTACTTAATTTTTAATTCCAGCATGGTGTTCATTGGAAGGACTGATGTTGAAGCTGAAACTCCAATACTTTGGCCACCTCATGCGAAGAGTTGACTCATTGGAAAAGACTCTGATGCTGGGAGGGATTGTGGGCAGGAGGAGAAGGGGACGACAGAGGATGAGGTGGCTGGATGGCATCACCTACTTGATGGACATGAGTTTGGGTTGAACTCTGGGAGTTGGTCATGGACAGGGAGGCCTGGTGTGCTGCGATTCATGGGGTCGCAAAGAGTCGGATACGACCGAGCGACTGAACTGAACTGATACACATAAAGCAGAGTCAAAATTGTTAATACATACACCCATGACGGGAAAAAACTGTATTGACTAGAGTCAGTACTTCTCTGCAATTCTTTTGGCCTTTTGTCTTAAAAAACAAACTCCATTTCCACAGTTTTTTAGGTCAGCACTTTTCCTTCACTCCTTTCTTTGAGGCTGTTTCATATGTTTGTAATACACTTAGATTCTCTTGTAATAAACTGCATTTTTCCCTGGGATTCCCTGAACCAGAGGGAATAAATGATTTTTTTCATGTCTATAGATTAAGTTTTGCTCTTTGTACTTTAAAATTCTATAGGTTTAACAAACACATGTTGATGTATCCACTCTGACAGCATCATAAAGAACAGTTTCATCTGTGTTTTACTTCTTCCATGTTTTACCTTTTCAATTTTCTCTTCTCCTCCAAACTCCTAGCCAGTGATTTTTTTAATCGTCTCTATAGTTCTGCTTTTTCAAGAACGTCATCTGATTTGAATCAGTACGTAGCAGTATATAGCCATCTCAAACTTATTTCCCTTACTTAGCAATATTATTTAAGGCTCTTCTGCGAAAAGACTCTGATGCTGGGAGGGATTGGGGGCAGGAGGAGAAGGGGACAACAGAGGATGAGATGGCTGGATGGCATCACCGACTCAATGGACATGAGTCTGAGTGAACTCCGGGAGTTAGTGCTGGACAGGGAGGCCTGGTGTGCTGCAATTCATGGGGTCGCAAAGAGTCGGACACGACTGAGCGACTGAACCAAACCAAACCGTGACTTTTTAATGGCTTAATAGGTCATTTCTGAATTATATGGTTGAATAATATCCCATTGTATAAATGTACCAAAGTGTATCTGTTTATCTTTTGAAGACCATCTTGGTTGCTTCAAGATTTTGGCAATGATTATACAATTGCCATAACCTTCATGTGTGGACATGCTTTAAACTAAATTAAGTAAATACCTAGGTGTGTAACTCCTGGATAATATGTTAAGACAAAACTGTGTTTAGTTTTGTAAGAAACTGCCAAACTCTCTTCCAAAGTGGGCTGCAATTTGCATTCCCACCAGCAATGAATGAGAGTTCCTGTTTGATGCATCACCGCCTTTGAGATTGTCGGCTTCAGGATTTTAACATTCTAATAAGTGTGCGGTGGTATGTGACTGCTCTTTTCATTTGCAACTGTGACAAATGAAGTTGAGCATCTTTTCATATGCTCACTTGCCAAATGTGTGTCACACACATCACAACAGTCAGCAGCAGTTAGCCAGGTCAGTCTTAGTAAGAGCAAGTCCAGATTGTTCAGCCCATGTAAGGTTTTATCCATGCCACTATGTCACTTATCTGATGCTACTTATCTCAGAGGCCTACTGAACAAGCATTGAGCAAGCATTGTCTGGGGAAAGAGGCTGACTGACATGCAAAATGTGTCCTTTTCTTCGTGGACTAAGAGCGTCCTCTGGAGTGAATGCTCTTTGCTGATCTTTTACTTGGTTCACAAATGTCTTCACTGTTTGTGACCGTTAACCATCTTTAGTCCAGCCACATGTTTCTTCCTCAGGTTTCTTTGTCATTAAGCCCTCACCCTTGTTCCTTCTAAGTTACTGACAATCCAGCCAAACCGTTAGCCACCGCCTATGAATATATCTGTTTTTCTGGCTGTCTCTTACTGGCAAAATGTACAGCTAAATATACTGCTCATAGTTCTGACCACAACGACTGATTTTCCTTCACTACTGCCCTACAAGTTTATTTCTGAGAAGAGTACTGTAGCTCTCCACTTTGGGGCCATATTAATATAATGGGCAGACCCATTTGTAAACTAGAATTTTTTTCTTTATATTTTGGATAGTTGGTTATTAGAAACATCCCAGGTGACCAAAACCATGGACTGATAGATAGGGGACGATGCAGTAGTAGCCAAGTGTTCAATGTCTGGGCCTCCTGTCCCACTACCTTGGATCTCCCCAAGCTTAGTCTATTATATTCCATTCCTACCTGATGATGTATTGTTCTGAGCACAGTAAACCTTGTGGCTAGGTGGGTCAGAAACAGCCAGTTTCATGATGGCAAGCTCAGGCCATATGGTCATCTGATGACACATGATCAGGGATTCAAGCTCTTTACCAGTGCTTATTAGAAAGTCAGAAGTTGTTTCGCAAAATTAAAAAAAAAGAAAAAGTTTTTCAGAAAGCTATTTGCTCCCAAATCCTAGGCTTCACTGTGATTCTCTTCTGGGGCTTGCCAGAGGTTCATATGCCATCTCTCATTTGCCACACACCACGAATATTAGTGGATCTCAGGTCATGGTGCAGACTGCCTTCTTTTAGAGATCAAAGCAGCAGATTCAGATGTGGCATATATTGCCTAGGTAATATTCCAAAATCCAAAAAGTCCATCAAACATCACACCTCTTTTTAGTGGCAGGGATATAAGGGGCAGAAACTGGTCTTTCATCTTGGAGTAGGTATTTCAACACTCCCAGGACCAACTCTCAGGAATGTCACTGAAGTGGGGGGCTCCTGAATCATCTTGGGGCTATTGCCTACTCTATTCCTAAGTTCTCAGAGGTCTTCCTAAGTCATCTGAAGTGCTCGATATTTTCTGCACCTCAGTTCCAAGTAGCACATGTCATCAGTGTCATGGAGCAATGTGTTCCATGACACTGACATCGTGGAATGTCAAGGTAATCAAGGTCTTTCTAAACTATATTACAGCGAGAAGCAGGAGAACTGATACAGCTGTAGGGCAAGGCTGTGAAAGTAATCTGTGACAAACCAGACAAAACCGAACTGCTCCAGGTGGTCTTTACAAATGCCTATGGAGAAAAAGGAATTTGTTAGATTGAAGATGGAAACCAAGTGCCAGAGACCATACTGGCTTGATCTAGGAGAGATACTGCCCCCGGGACAGGAACTGGAATTGGAAGTCACTTCCTGATTAAGTTTATGTTTAAGTTTACATAGTCTTTCTCCAAGATCCGTCCTACTTTTGAACAAGTTCAGTTCAGTTGCTCAGTCGTGTCCAACTCTTTGTGACCCCATGAATCGCAGCACGCCAGGCCTCTGTGTCCATCACCAACTCCCAGAGTTCAACCCAAACTCATGTCCATCGAGTCGGTGATGCCATCCAACCATCTCATCCTCTGTCGTCCCCTTCTCCTCCTGCCCTACAGTCTTTTCTAATGAGTCAGCTCTTCACATCAGGTGGTCAAAGTATTGGAGTTTCAGCTTCAACATCATTCCTTCCAATGAACACTCAGAACTGATCTCCTTCAGAATGGACTGGTTGGATCTCCTTGCAGTCCAAGGGACTCTCAAGAGTCTTCTCCAACACCACAGTTCAAAAGTATCAATTCTTCGGCACTCAGCTTTCTTTATAGTCCAACTCTCACATCCACACATGACCACTGGAAAAACCATAGCCTTGACTAGACGAACCTTTGTTGGCTTGAACAAGTTAAACAGGTAAATTAAAAGGGGTAATGATAGTTCATGACCCCTGCTTCTTTAAAGTCTCTGATGGTGTTAATATCAGCAGGTTCCCTGAGGATGCCCTGTTGTTTTTTGGTTCACTACCTTGGTAGGACACAGAAAACTAGTCAATCTAATCACACTAGGACCACAGCCTTGTCTAACTCAATGAAACTAAGCCATGCCCGTGGGGCAACCCAAGACGGGTGGGTCATGGTGGGGAGATATGACAGAATGTGGTCCACTGGAGAAGGGAATGGCAAACCACTTCAGTATTCTTGCCTTGAGAACCCCATGAACAGTATGAAAAGGCAAAATGATAGGATACTGAAAAAGAAACTCCCCAGGTCAGTAGGTACCCAATATGCTACTGGAGATGAGTGGAGAAATAACTCCAGAAAGAATGAAGGGATGGAGCCAAAGCAAAAACAATACCCAGCTGTGGATGTGGCTAGTGATAGAAGCAAGGTCCGATGCTGTAAAGAGCAATATTGCATAGGAACCTGGAATGTCAGGTCCATGAATCAAGGCAAATTGGAAGTAGTCAAACAAGAGATGGCAAGAGTGAATGTCGACATTCTAGGAATCAGGGAACTGAAATGGACTGGAATGGGTGAATTTAACTCAGATGACCATTATATCTACTACTGCGGGCAGGAATCCCTCAGAAGAAATGGAGTAGCCATCATGGTCAACAAGTGTCCGAAATGCAGTACTTGGATGCAATCTCAAAAATGACACAATGATCTCTCTTCGTTTCCAAGGCAAACCATTCAATATCACAGTAATCCAAGTCTATGTCCCAACCAGTAACACTGAAGAAGCTGAAGTTGAATGGTTCTATGAAGACCTACAAGGCCTTTTAGAACTAACACCCAAAAAAGATGTCTTTTTCATTATAGGGGACTGGAATGCAAAAGTAGGAAGTCAAGAAACACCTGGAGTAACAGGCAAATTTGGCCTTGGAATACAGAATGAAGCAGGGCAAAGACTAATAGAGTTTTGCCAAGAAAATGCACTGATCATAACAAACACCCTCTTTCAACAACATAAGAGAAGACTCTATACATGGACATCACCAGATGGTCAACACTGAAATCAGATTGATTATATTCTTTGCAGCCAAAGATGGAGAAGCTCTATACAGTCAGCAAAAACAAGACCAGGAGCTGACTGTGGCTCAGACCATGAACTCCTTATTGCAAATTCGGACTTAAATTGAAGAAAGTAGAGAAAACCACCAGACCATTCAGGTATGACCTAAATCAAATCCCTTATGATTATACACTGGAAGTGAGAAATAGATTTAAGGGCTAGATCTAATAGATAGAGTGCCTGATGAACTATGGAATGAGGTTCGTGACATTGTACAGGATACAGGGATCGAGACCATCCCCATGGAAAAGAAATGCAAAAAAAGCAAAATGGCTGTCTGGGGAGGCCTTACAAATAGCTGTGAAAAGAAGAGAAGCAAAAAGCAAAGGAGAAAAGGAAAAATAAGCATCTGAATGCAGAGTTCCAAAGAATAGCAAGGAGAGATAAGAAAGCCTTCTTCAGCGATCAATGCAAAGAAATAGAGGAAAACAACAGAATGGGAAAGACTAGAGATCTCTTCAAGAAAATCAGAGATACCAAAGGAACATTTCATGCAAAGATGGGCTCGATAAAGGACAGAAATGGTATGGACCTAACAGAAGCAGAAGACATTAAGAAGAGATGGCAAGAATACACAGAAGAACTGTACAAAAAAGATCTTCACAACCCAGATAATCATGATGGTGTGATCACTGACCTAGAGCCAGACATCCTGGAATGTAAAGTCAAGTGGGCCTTAGAAAGCATCACTACGAACAAAGCTAGTGGAGGTAATGGAATTCCAGTTGAGCTATTCCAAATCCTGAAAGATGATTCTGTGAAAGTGTTGGACTCAATATGCCAGCAAATCTGGAAAACTCAGCAGTGGCCACAGGACTGGAAAAGGTCAGTTTTCACTCTAATCCCAAAGAAAGGCAATGCCAAAGAATGCTCAAACTACCGCACAATTGCACTCATCTCACACGCTAGTAAAGTAATGCTCAAAATTCTCCAAGCCAGGCTTCAGCAATATGTGAACCATGAACTTCCTGATGTTCAAGCTGGTTTTAGAAAAGGCAGAGGAACCAGAGATCAAATTGCCAACATCTGCTGGATCATGGAAAAAGCAAGAGAGTTCCAGAAAAGCATCTATTTCTGCTTCATTGACTATGCCAAAGCCTTTGACTGTGTGGATCACAATAAACTGTGGAAAATTCTTGAAGAGATGGGAATACCAGACCACCTGATCTGCCTCTTGAGAAATTTGTATGCAGGTCAGGAAGCAACAGTCAGAACTGGACATGGAACAACAGACTGGTTCCAAATAGGAAAAGGAGTACGTCAAGGCTGTATATTGTCACCCTCCTTATTTAACTTATATGCAGAGTACATCATGAGAAACGCTGGACTGGAAGAAACACAAACTGGAATCAAGATTGCCAGGAGAAATATCAATAACCTCAGATATGCAAATGACACCACCCTTATGGCAGAGAGTGAAGAGGAACTCAAAAGCCTCTTGATGAAAGTGAAAGAGGAGAGTGAAAAAGTTGGCTGAAAGCTCAACATTCAGAAAACGAAGATCATGGCATCCGGTCCCATCACTTCATGGGAAATAGATGGGGAAACAGTGGAAACAGTGTCAGACTTTATTTTTCTGGGCTCCAAAATCACTGCAGATGGTGACTTCAGCCATGAAATCAAAAGACGCTTACTCCTTGGAAGGAAAGTTATGACCAACCTAGATAGCATATTGAAAAGCAGAGACATTACTTTGCCAACAAAGGTTCGTCTAGTCATAGCTATGGTTTTTCCTGTGGTCATGTATGAATGTGAGAGTTGGACTGTGAAGAAGGCTGAGCACCGAAGAATTGATGCTTTTGAACTGTGGTGTTGGAGAAGACTCTTGAGAGTCCCTTGGACTGCAAGGAGATCCAACCAGTCCATTCTGAAGGAGATCAGCCCTGGGATTTCTTTGGAAGGAATGATGCTAAAGCTGAAACTCCAGTACTTTGGCCACCTCATGCGAAGAGTTGACTCATTGGAAAAGACTCTGATGCTGGGAGGGATTGTGGGCAGGAGGAGAAGGGGACGACAGAGGATGAGATGGCTGGATGGCATCACTGACTCAATGGACATGAGTCTGAGTGAACTCCGGGAGTTGGTGATGGATAGGGAGGCCTGGCGTACTGCGATTCATGGGGTCGCAAAGAGTGGGACATGACTGAGCGACTGATCTGATCTGATCTGATCTGACCTTGGTAGGAACTGGAATAAATTTCAGGATCTGAAATCCAATGTGGGGACTCCATCCATCGCTAAGCATGTCTGTCCCAATTATACATCAAGAACTGAAGAAATAAGCACAAGGTGGGTCCTTGGGCCTACGTGGTCACTGTTAGACTTAAAATGTTACCTACAGTCGTAGCCTCCACTCTGATTGGTGGGTCACAATGGCATCTGGGAGTCAGTCAGTTCAGAGCAATGGGTGGTAATTCCCCAAACATCTGGGTACTTTTCTCCAAGTCCTTTGGAGAAGCCTTAGAGAAAGATTTATATCATGTTCTTCTTCAACAAGATAAGACACAAATTACCCTCCAACCAAGGAATTCAGGGTCTATGAATTGACTTCAGTCTCTCACTGAAGCCGTGATTCTCCACTATGGTGATGCTAGTCATCTTTTTAACAACCATAGCTAGAGTTTTCTGTCATACAGACCAACTAATACTCCAGCAGACATCCCATCTAGAGCATGAGACACCCCAAAGATCTCTGGGATCCTGTGCAGGAATCCCCTATGACCATACCCTGTCTCCACACAGGGAGCAACTATAGCATTTTCAAGGATGCAGTACTTCTCTCTCTAATTTGTTTCTCAGTGCTTCAGTGAAGTGAGTATGTATTCTGAGTATGATTGCCAGATTTAGCAAAAAAAAAAGAGAGAGAGAGATATCCAGCTGAATTTGAATTTCAGATAAATAGCAAAAAATGTAGCAGAAATACGTCCCTGCTCTGGCCCTGAGTTCTCCCCAGGCCAGAGCTATTCACAGCTGGCAGGCAGACTCTTTAGCAGGGCAGGGAACTGGATGCAGGAAATCACGCCACCAGGATGCTAGCATGCTAAAACTGGTGGACAGGAAGCCACACACCAGGCCAGGCAAGCTTGAAGGTAAGCATCATTGTCACAGGAGAAAGCCAAGAAAATCAGGAAAAAATGCTCCTTCTTCCTGCACTGACCCTCCAGCACCCTCTGCTGGCAAGGGAGAAATACTTACTGGAGCCAGCTCCCATATCACCAGCAGGGCAAAAAAGGATAGATTGAACCCCCTTCTGTGCCACTGCTGAATAGGGACTGATGAATGGGTAGAGTTGAGCTAAACCAGTAAGCCTGTTGCAGTGCAGGAGACCTGGGTTTGATCCCTCCATCGAGAAGATCCCCTGGAGAAGGGCATGGCAACCCACTCCAGTATTCTTGCCTGGAGAATCCCATGGACAGAGGAGCCTGGCAGGCTACAGTCTATGGGGTTGCAGAGAGTTGGACATGACTGAGTCACTGACACTTTCACTTAAAACTGGCTCTAATAACTGACAGCGATACAAATGATAAAACCCTGCACTATTAGCATGTGCTGCTGCTGCTGCTGCTAAGTCGCTTCAGTTGTGTCCGACTCTGTGCGACCCCACAGACAGCAGCCCACCAGGCTCCCCCATCCCTGGGATTCTCCAGGCAAGAACACTGGAGTGGGTTGCCATTTCCTTCTCCAATGCATGAAAGTGAAAAGTGAAAGTGAAAGTGAAAGTGAAGTCGCTCAGTCGTGTCCGACTCCTAGCAACCCCATGGATTGCAGCCTACCAGACTCCTCCGTCCGTGGGATTTGCCAGGCAAGAGTACTGGAGTGGGGTGCCATTGCCTTCTCTGATTAGCATGTGAATAACACACAAGTCAGTGGAATGGACCCCTAACACCAAACAGACTTCTGACATTTGGCATATGAAAAATTAAGCATTTAAGTAAGCGGAGAATAATGAATTATTCAAAATTGGTGTGCAAAATTATTAAAATTATATGTACACACACTTTCCCTCAGCACTTTGCACTTCTAAAAACTTTACGGTTGATGTACTCATTGCACTATTTTTTATGATAGTGAAAGGCTGAAAATGACCTTCAATGTCTTCTATGGCTTGAATGCCATAAAATTCATACATTGACTCCTACCCTCAAGGATGATGGTATTAGGAGGTGGGGGCTTGGGAGTTGCTGAGGTCATGAGGATGGAGCCCTCACAAAATGGATTATTTTCTTATAAAAGAAGGACCAGAGAGATCCATCAACCCTTCCATCATGTGAAGGTACAGCAAGAAAGTGCAGGCTATGTACCCGAAAGAGAGCTCTCGGGCATGCTGGCATCCTGACCTTGGACTTCCAACATCTAGAATTTGACAAATAAACTTCTGTTGTCTATAACCTGCCCATTCTGCAGCATTTTGTTAAAACAGCCCAAGTGGGCTAAGACAATATCCATTGTTGGCGTTGGTGTTGGTTAAATGCTTATATGTCCATTCAATGGAATATGATGTAGCTCATTAAAAAAGAAAAAAGGGAAGCAGCTCATTTGGAATGTGGAATGATGTCCAGAAATATTTTTAAGTGAAAAAAATCATAGTGCAGAAAGTTTGCATAATATTATACTACTTCATAAATATTAATATGTATCTATAAGCATGAGATCCCTGAAAACAGGAAACTAGTAATCGCAGTTTTCTCCAGGGAAGTAAAATGTTGAACTGTCAGGAATGGAATGAAGCGTACTTGAACTGTGTCCACATTTAGATACTTTTAGAATTTTGTACCATATTGCATATATTACCTATGCAAAAATATGTCACTTTTATAAATTATTTTTAATGCTTGCAATATACCAGTGATGCTTGCTGCTGCAGTTGCTGGACTCTATTGTTAATTGGATTTTAAGGAGCACAGTTTGGCAAGGACCGTCCTCTCCATACCAGGCCTGCCCACCCTGTTCAAGGCAGAGGACTCAGGCGAGGCCTCTTGATCCTGCACAGACCTGTGTCCTGATCTGTTCTGCAGACACAGTGACGCACGCTTCTTGCCTTTCTCCGAACATGTTGGCAATACTCTTTGCTGTAGGCAGGCTGTCGAGAGCGTTCATCTTAGAAGGTGCTGCTTGAATATGTGAGCTATGTAGTGATACAGGCTCAGTAAGAAAGGACTTTTCCAGTCCATGATAAATAACATTGGTTCCATCATGAGGCCCTGGTCCACGATACATTTCATAAAGAACACTGTCTTCTATGCAATGGCTTCATTAAGCTGTTGGCCCTACTTCTGAACAATGATTGATATGCAAGAGAAAGAGATGCTTTTATTTATCCCACAGGGTCCCCAAATGCTGAATTTTGTAGAAAATAGGTGCAAAGAAGGATCCTTTTATTCCTAACCACCTCTAAGGACCATAGAACACTTTTGTTCAGTATAGTTTTCTTTGTTGTTCAATCTTTGTTTTCTTTGTTTGCTTCAGAGATATAGTGGAAGCCTTCACGATATATCAGTTCCAGGGAAAAGGTTAACTGACAATAAGATCTTCGTATCTGTCAACTTTTTCACTTGGGTGTACTCTGACTCCAGAGACTATTGTCTGAATCTGGCTTTGCTTTCCAGAATCTTTCCTTTTTGAAACAGACACTCATCCTGGTGGCCAGCAAATACTTTTGCATTCAAGAGAATTAATATACTTTTTAAGAACAAGCTAACTTTCAACCAGGCAAAACTTTGCTGTCACCAGAGTCCTTCAGGCTCACCTCAGCTCTGAATCAATGAGGCGTTCAACTGGAGAACACATTCGCTAAGACTTCAACTTAAATATCACCTCCTTTCTGAAGTATCTGCCAGCTGACTTCCAGGCAGAGTTACTGTCTCCTTCTTCCTTTGAAAACATGCCTAGACCTCAACTAAAACATGTGTCAGATGGTATGATAAACTTTTATTTATACTCTTGCTTCCTTCCCTGGCCTGCCCTCCAGCTATTGTGAGTACTAGACCCCAAATCAGCCGCTAGCTGTGCTGTTTAACATGATGCTCGGTCTGTCGTAATTGTTGCCATTTAGTTGCTCAGTCATATTGGACTCTTTTGCAACCCCTTGGACTGTAGCCCGCCAGGCTTCTCTGTCCAAGTGATTTCCCAGGTAAGAATGCTGGAATGGGTTGCTATTCCCTTCTCCAAGGGATCTTTCCAACCCAGGGGTCAAACCTATAACTCCTGCATTGGTAGGCAGATTCTCTACCATTGAGCTACCAGGGAAGCCCCCATTATAATTACTCTGCAGTTAATAAATAGAGGGAATAAATAAATGAAGTGGTATTGAGCACACTCAGAAGGCAGCTTTTAAATGGACAGAGCCTTGGGTGAGTCAGGGAGCACAGAAAATAGATTGCCTAATTTTTCCGGCGCCAACACTCGCTTCAGCAGTACATATACTAAAAATGAGTACATGAGAGGTCTGCAGTCTCCCCACGAGACAGAGCAGAAGGGAATACCTTCCCTCCTACGGGATAATTGGTGCTCAAATCAAACCTCGAAATCCTATATTCACTCTCCCTTTTAGTGGGAAGGCTCTCTGCCTGGCTAGAATTTCAACAGACATATTTCCAACTGGCTCTATTATCGTGACCCAAATATAAATATCATGGCAGGAGCCCATGAGGTGGGAGCACAATTTATCCTAACTGAAAATAGAGGCGGAAAAGCATCAGCCCTAGTATCCTTGATACTAGAGTGGGGTTGCCATAGCAACCAGCTGAGTCACTAATGAAAAAAGAACAGTTGCACTATGACTAGGCTGACATTCTGTGACATTCTCTTATTTTACTGTAGCTCTAATGATGTCTTCAGTAGGAAAGATGGAGAGAAAAGGGTCTGACCTCTCTATTAAACCTGCAACTAGCTTGACACGCTCTGCCTTTAGCCTAATGAATGTGAATTTCTGTGTGCAAATTCTGCCTCAGAGAAAAGCACTTTAGGAATTTGTCTGATTCATACATCAGACTTGTTGATTCCATTGTTCCCTTAATGCAATCCCTTCTCTTCTAAATTAAGATCGCAATGAAGCAGATGAGCCCCATAAGCAAAACAGGAAGGGAAAAAATGAGTGAAAAGTTGTGTGACAGGGTGATGCTAATCCATCACTGATGACATGAAATTGAAGAAAACAACCAGAAGCAGTTTCTGACCCTTCTTCAAACAGGATGAACCACAGGCAGTTAAGCAAGAAAGCTAGGAACCTCTGCAAAGACAGAGGGAACCTGTTGGAAATACAAGCTGAGAGCATCACAGTCCATGTGTTTATGTGCTGGTCACTCTTTTCAGAGCACTGAGCCAGGCACAAAGCAGGTGAAGCAAAGAAAGAATAGCTCAAGTCATCTGAAGTCTAGAGTTGACAGAGGGAAGGAAAGGGTTAGCAACCTAGAAAATACATACGAACTATACATGACCTCTACCCCTGCTAGGGCAGACATGGAAACCAATGCATTTACAATTGGAAGGTTTAAAAAATTGAAGTTGATAAAAAATTTTAGTAAAAAGCTGACACAACTTTAATTGCATATACAAATGGAGTTTAAAAATAGACACTGTCATTGAGTTTGCTAAATAGTAAGAATGCTTTATTTATGTTTTCCCCCCCACATGGACTTGTTTGCAAACATGTGAATTTGTTTTAAACACAACACTGGGTTGCTTTCATCTGCACAAGAAGGGCCACAAAAATGGGTGTCAGCATTTGCTGCAAATTACGTGGGCGTTTCTGAATCTGAGTGTAGGCATATACATCTCTTTCTCAGCAGGAAAGAAGAGAACTCATTCATTCCTAAAGCAGCCTTCTAGCCTCCCATCTTTCGTCAGCATAACACCGCTAGACTCATTTTCTAGTCTATGACTCAAATCACGTTATTCCCCTCCTCCAGATCTTCATTTACCCCTTTTATCAAGTCACTCTCCTAGTTAAGACCAGATGATGGCTCCGCACTGAAAACCAATTCACACCCAATTCTCCCTGATTTGTAACACCCCCCACAGTTTGGCTCCAGCACATCTGTCCATCCTGAGCTCCTGTTTCCCACAATGCTAACCCTTCCTTCCAAACCGTATCCTCTCCTTCCTAACCACAAAGCGGCATTACCAGTTCTCACCTCCACACCTTCCCTCTGCCCACCCAATCCTCACTCATCCTCTGAGAAACTGCAAGCTCCCCCTCCTCCACGGGGTGTCCTCTGGCTGTTGATTTTGGAAATGGGAGTCGGGGGCCTCCGCTCTTGACTATTCACCATTTTCCTTACACGTTCTTCGTGTGTCTCTTGACTACAGTGTCCTTGAGCACAGGCTCTGGCTCATATTGTCTTTTCGTGTATATGCTGCTGTAACACATTAATTCAACAAATACTGGTTTACCATGGTGGGAAAGATGGGTGAGCAGGGTCAGAGCAGGCAACTGAAGACCAGTCAGCATCATTTTATGTTCGATTTTGCAGTATCCAGAAGGTGGGGAGGGCGTGATACCTATGGGCAGGGTAATTTGGAACCAGATGATGCAGATGTTTCAGAGTCACCTAAGGATCTGGACATTTCATTAAACCCTGCTTTAGCAGAGCTTCTGAGTCCCATGGAAGGGGAGGGGATAAAAGAGGAGGCAGGTGACATGCCTTTTCCTGATTTAACCTAGGCAGTTTTACCTTTATTGACTCTACACATTTAGACTTCTTGGACTTTGGGGCAAAATTTCTTTTGAAGAAAGGGCACTTTTTGAAAACACCCAGTTTGAAACTTCTATTTCTGGGTAGGAAAATATGTAATATTTTTATTATATAAAATTAATTTTTATATGAATTTTAATATTAAATTAAAATTTAATGTTTGTAAGTGGGTAGGGACGAACAGGTGTCTAGCTCTGAGTCAAGGCTGAATCCCCACCAGAACATTGGTGGATGGCTTAGCCTTCCAGAGACTCTCACACCACCGTACACCTCTAACAGATGCTGTTTCACTTTTTTCTTGCCATTAAGAAGCTGAAAGTAGAGGTGGTTGATTTATCCCTCTAATACTGAGCAGGATGGGGAGTGTTCTGGCATTATGGTTTGCCTTCAGGTACCGAGAAGTGAGGTGCTTCTTCCTTCCTTTTTCTTTCTGTGCATATTTCTTTCATTTTCATAGGGATGTTTCCTTCCTGTGCATGTTGCACAAGGGAATATTTCAAAGGGCTGGTGAAAGGCAACTAAAATGACTGGATGTCTGCTAATGTGTATCATAACTCAGTCTGTACTTACGTAGAATATTGTGAACAATATTCTGCGTAACAACATTCTACATGAGCATAAAAGCCAAACAGAAGGGACAGTGAAAATTGTATGGAAGGGAATAATAATACATGTGTGAGAAATCAGCACAGAAGCAGCCTTTGTTGTTCTGTCAGAGCCCAAAATAGAAGAGCGTCCTGGCACAGAGCAGCAGCAACACTCTGTACAGACAGACCAGCTCTCCTCTGGACCCACCGCCCCCAGAACACAAGCCTGAGGCTGCACCTCCTCAGCTGTTGCTGTTACACATTTTAGGATAATGAGTGGAAGAAACTCCCTGAGGACTTCTTGATGCCAAACCAAGAGAAATAAAACTGCATTTTATGGAATGCCTATTTGCTGAAATAGGCATTCAAAACACATTCCTAACATTCTAGCCCTTGAAAGAACAGACACAGTGAGGGACCTCCTCACTCAGAGTTCTGTCTCTGTCACAAAAATGTGACCTGTGTGGTAGTCACGTCAGAATGGGAAGTATTCATGCTTGGGGGTCAGACGGAGCTGAGTTCAAATTCTGGCTCAGCCGCTTGATGATAAAGAGAAAGTGAAAATCACTCAGTCCTGTCCAACTTTTTGGGACCTCATGGACTATACAGCCCACGGAATTCTCCAGACCAGAATACCGGAGTGGATAGCCTTTCCCTTCTCCAGGGGATCTTCCCAACCCAGGGATCAAACCGGGGTCTCCTGCACTGCAGATGGATTCTTTACCAGCTGAGCCAGAAGGGAAACTCAAGAACACTGGAGTGGGTAGCCTATCCCTTCTCCAGAGGATCTTCCCAACCCAAGAATCGAACCGGGGTCTCCTGCATTGCAGGAGGATTCTTTACCAACTGAGCTATGAGGGAAGCCCTGCTTGATGACAAATGAACAATAAATAGGAATAGCTATTATTTTGCTCCCTGTGACTCATGCATGTGAAGGAAAACCCCCTGGGAGACCCACAAGCACCCTGTTTCTGAGACCCAGAGGCCAGCCCCTCTGGCTGTCTTTGTACGTCACATCCCTCTTGCTTCTGTCACCCTGGCCCAGACATACCAGCCTCTCTGCAGCCCCTCTCCCTGAGGTCCACATGGATCTTCAGTTTCCCCTTTTGTTATTTTCAGTTTTGTTTCACTGCTAACTTAGGAATACTCAGATTTGGGAAGGTCTCTCCTTTGAAGGGACTAAAAGTCTTGAAACAGTCATAAACAAGTCATCAATAGTGACAAGATAATGACTTCTCTGGTCGAATATCTCAAGCTGGCTATGAAAGCACCCACGGTTATTGCATTTTTCCTTTGGACCCCCCTCAGCGCTGTTTTACTGTTTGAAGAGAGCAGTTCCCTCCTGCCTACCCTCTTACATGTGCACAAAGCACATTGTTTATATTTATTTATTTTTAATTAGAGGATAATTGCTTTCCAATACTGTGTCATTTCTGCCATATCCACATGAATCAGCCGTAGGTATACATATGTCCCCTCCCTCTGGAACCTCCCTCCCACCTCGCACCCCATCCCAACCCTCTAGGTTGTCTGAGAGCCCCGGGTTGAGTTCCCTGCATCATACAGAAAATTCCCACTGGCTGTCTGTTTTACAAAAAGTAATGTATATGTTCTATGCCACTCTCTCAATTTGTCCCACCCTCTTCTTCCCCCATTGTATCCACAAGTCTGTTCCCTATGTCTGCATCTCCATTGCTGCCCAGCAAATAGGTTCATGAGTACATCTTTCTAGATTCCATATTCCACACACACGCATTAATATATGATATTTTTCCTCTCTCTGACTTACTTCAGTCTGTGTAATAGGCAGAGCACATTTCTGCTTGGAATCTGTAAACAAGACATCTGATTATGGCTCCCGTTTGACATTATGCCTCACCTGTTTCAGTCGCTGACAGCAGGTGGCACCTGTCTCTCAATCACATCTCTCAGTCTAAGACCTTCTCAGTCTAATTCCATCTGACTGACATCACAGTGACGGGTTGCATCCTCAGCTATAACAAAAATAAATTTATAGCTTGATCTAAAATCGGTAGCTCACTTGTGAATGTCGAACAGCACTGCAGTTGAGAAGCACATTTATAGACCTGTTTGTCTGCCTCCACAGACTGTGAGAGCCTTAGGATCCTTGGGGAAAAAAAAAATGCTTGTGACTTGTTTACCACAGTGAACATGTACCCAACCGAGGAGGCCCTCAAAAATATTTATGAAATGACTTTTGAGACCAATAAAAATAATAGCATTTATGTATTCACAACTGTTTCCCCATCATGCTAGCTGAGAAAGAAGGAACTTTTCTTCACCGATTGTGGAGCTGTGGCCTAGATTACTTCTGTAGAGATCAGGGAAATGAGAACAGTGGCTGAATTGGAAGGATTGGGGGGAAGCTAAGTTAGTTCACATTAAAATGGATCTGAAACTCACATAAGGACAACTGATTATAAAGATGAAAAACAGAGGGAATGAAGGAGAAAAGCTTAAAAAGGTAGAGCTGGAGAAGGGATAGAAAATAGATAGATAATAGATAGATATCAGGGGAAATCCTTCCATAATGAATATTCTGTACTGTTGCAGTGAAAATACAATGAAGGTAAAGAGGATCCTTAGGGCATGTGCAGTGTACCTTCCAATGAGTTACCCCTTTAGCATTTCTTTAAGCAACTTTAGTAAAGATTTACATCCATTTTCACAACTTTGGGGAGAATGTTAAACTGATATTTCTTTTGAATGCCGTACAATGCTGAAATTGACCACACAATGACCCAAGTTTATCCGATTTGTAGACAGAATAACTCGGTTAAGTGGAAGGGTGAACTTAGATGATCCTCAGGCCAACACTGTCAGGAACCAAAAAATTCAGTGTCAATGGCTCCCAACTTTTGGTTAGCAAGATATGGTGATCCCTAGAACTCTGAATGGTGTTATGAAGTTAGGGCCTTCCTGCATAATGCTGCCACACTGGGTGAGTCCATGTTCGGAGAAGCAGAGGTTAGCCAGCAGAGCTTAATTCTGTCAAACTGCTGGAGTGTCTTAGCCTCTGATTTTGAATGGTAAACCCTGAGGAGTGATCTCAGAAGCCAGAGCTGTCCTTTGTAACGGGTCCAAGTTCAGAGCTATAGATAAAATATTAAAAGCTGGACCTCATTCAGGCTCCATGTTTTGCAGGGCTCAATACTGCAGCTGGGAGGCGGGGGAGGGCGCAGAGAGGACATGTAAAGAAGCTACTCTGTCATTTGTGACTTTAAAAACATCTCAGGAGGCTTAGCTCTCTTTCTCATTAATACCTCTTCACTTTGATCAGAAAAAGAGTGGAAGCTGATTTCTCTTCTTCACACAGGTAGTCTCTGTCATCTTTTTGTTGTTGTTGATTTATTTGACATATCAATGCTATGAATTTTGAGACTATTCCATATAGTTATTGATGGGGCTCGTAGGAGAATGAAGTTGATAAAGAAACATGTTGAGTTTTGATCTAGGTTGATTCACCCGGGAATGGTTATAATTGCCTGAACAGACCGTTGAATGGAGTCAGTATGCTTGATAAGTCTTCTGTTATCAATAACCATTCCAGGGGGAAAGGAGTCACAGATTTTCAGTTCATTGCTCCTTCATGCCAGTCTGGCTTCTCTTCCACTGTGATCTCCACAGAGGGGGGTTTGATAAGAAATAGCATCCTGCACCACTTTCTATACCCCAACCCTGCTTTACTTTCCTTTATCGCTCTTATATTACATGCTCATTATAGTATGTGCTTGTTTACTTACCTGTTCATTGCCTATCTCTCCAAATGGAATATAATTCCTTGAGGGTAGGAGCTTTGCTGTGCTCACTGAGGTATCCTAAAATGCTGCCTAACATGTACAAGGTGCTGTTTTTATTGAATATATAAATATAGCATTAATTAGTAAATGAATTGTTGAATGGAATTAGTGAATTAGTTCATACATGAATGGACATCTACCATGTTCCAGCAGTGATAGCTTTATAACCATTAAACACTTGAATCCGATCCCAACCCTGTCACCTAAGTATTGCTTTCTAGAGTTAACAGGTATGGAAACTGAGGCTCAGAGGGGTTAAAAAATTTGCCCCAGAAATATGCACGCAGTAAGTTACAGACAAAGAATTTGAAGCTGATTCTTTCTGATTATATAACTTGTGCTATTTCTATGACACGTTACTTTGTAGAAAAGCTGTAAGCCAGGTAGTTTAATATGCTTCAAAGCTGCAACCCTGGAGAGGGTTTTTTTAGAGAAACCATTCAGTAGTACCTTTGGTTTTTTAGAGAAACCATTCAGTAATACCTTTGAATCTTGAGATCTCTTGGTCTCCCTTTCCCGATCCCCTCTAACTACATCTGACTTGGACATGAAAACAAGACTTGCATAGTTCCCTTGGCTGAAAATAAAGCTTGCTTGCTGCTGGTCTCTGCACCTTGGACAGGCTTCCTCTTGCTTCAGTTATTTGCCAGCCAGCAGAGCAGCTGTGAGCCTGCCAGAGCTGAAGGGAGTCTGTATTTGTCTACCAACTGTCTGCAGCCCTGGAGGATATGGCTCACAGCATTATGCACAGCCTGGCGGGACTTGGTAAAACAGCAGGAAGAAAGGTCAAATGAATAACAAGTGTGTTCAGGATGCAATAGAAATAAGCCAGGCAGGGTATTGAGTGGTCACAGGAACAGGTTACTTGATGACTAACTGGGGAGAAGGACAGGAACAGTGATATTGAAGGACAAGGAGGTAGGTGACTGCTGTGGTTGCTGAGTCTATCCCATTACAGATAGGTTGTTTTGGTTTTTTTTTTTTTTTTGTCTTTTATGCTTTATGCCCTTGGACTGTACACTGGGTGTGATGACTCAAATGGGTAAGAGCCAGATGGTTTTCTATCAGATCTTTACGGGAGTCCCTGGAAGATGAGAAATTTAAACTTCAATAACCTTAAGTAAGGTTCTTCTTCAGTAAAACATCTTCAGTAACCTTAAGACTGTTTTTTTCTTCTTTTTATTTTGTCTTTTTGTGCTTTTTAATGAAGTAAATTTATAAGAAATGTCAAACACAAATCATAAATGTATAGTCTGATGAACACCAACAGATGTGCATACCCATGTAACCTTCACTGCAAACAAGACAGAAAATACTGACAGGAGTTTAGAAAGTTCCTTTGTGCTCCTTCACAGGTAACCCCCCCACTGCTCCCTCAGACAGCCACTTCTGAGGCCATGTAAGAGATTAGTTCTATCTGTTCTAGAGTAAAAACTTGTACTCTTTTCTCTTGATCAGTATGATGTTTTTGAGATTTTCCTATGATCTATGCCTTAGTATTTAATTAAAAGTGATTTGACTGCTGAATGATATTCCATTATAAATATCCAAACTTGTTATCCAAACCCTCATATGTTTTCCCATCTCTAATTGGATTGATTGGTTTTGTCCTGTTGGGTTTTGATAATGCTTTATATATTTTAGGTACTCAGTTCAGTTCAGTTCAGTCGCTCAGTCATGTCCGACTTTTTGCGACCCCATGAATCCCAGCACGCCAGGCCTCCTTGTCCATCACCAACTCCCGAAGTTCACTCAAACTCATGTGCATCAAGTCGGTGATGCCATCCAGCCATCTCATCCTCTGTCATCCCCTTCTCCTCCTGCCCCAATCCCTCCCAGCATCAGAGTCTTTTCCAATGAGTCAACTCTTTGCATGAGGTGGCCAAAGTACTGGAGTTTCAGCTTCAACATCAGTCCTTCCAAAGAAATCCCAGGGCTGATCTCCTTCAGAATGGACTGGTTGGATCTCCTTGCAGTCCATGGGACTCTCAAGAGTCTTCTCCAACACCGCAGTTCAAAAGCATCAATTCTTCGGTGCTCAGCCTTCTTCACAGTCCAACTCTCACATCCATACACGACCACTGGAAAAACCATAGCCTTGACTAGACGGACCTTTGTTGGCAAAGTAATGTCTCTGCTTTTCAATATGCTATCTAGGTTGGTCATAACTTTCCTTCCAAGGAGTAAGTGTCTTCATAGCTGCAATTACCACCTGCAGTGATTTTGGAGCCCCCAAAAATAAAGTCTGACACTGTTTCCACTGTTTCCCCATCTATTTCCCATGAAGTGATGGGGATGCCATGATCTTCATTTTCTGAATGTTGAGCTTTAAACCAACTTTTTCACTCTCCTCTTTCACTTTCATCAAGAGGCTTTTTAGTTCCTCTTCACTTTCTGCCATAAGGGTGGTGTCATCTGCATATCTGAGGTTATTGATATTTCTCCCAGCAATCTTGATTCCAACTTGTCCTTCTTCCAGCCCAGCGTTTCTCATGATGTACTCTGCATATAAGTTAAATAAACAGGGTGACAATATACAGCCTTGACGTAATCCTTTTCCTATTTGGAACCAGTCTGTTGTTCCATGTCCAGTTCTAACTGTTGCTTCCTGACCTGCATACAGGTTTCTCAAGAGGCAGGTCAGGTGGTCTTGTATTCCCATCTCTTCAAGAATTTTCCACAGTTTATTGTAATCCACACAGTCAAAGGCTTTGGCATAGTCAATAAAGCAGAAATAAATGTTTTTCTGGAACTCTCTTGCTTTTTTGATGATCCAGCAGATGTTGGCAATTTGATCTCTGGTTCCTCTGCCTTTTCTAAAACCAGCTTGAACATCTGGAAGTTCAAAGTTCACATATTGCTGAAGCCTGGCTTGGACAATTTTGAGCATTACTTTACTAGCGTGCGAGATGAGTGCAATTGTGCGGTAGTTTGAGCATTCTTTGGCATTGCCTTTCTTTGGGATTGGAATGAAAACTGATCTTTTCCAGTCCTGTGGCCACTGCTGAGTTTTCCAAACTTGTTGGCATATTGAATGCAGCATTTTCACAGCATCATCTTTCAGGATTTGAAGTAGCTCAACTGGAATTCCATCACCTCCACTAGCTTTGTTTGTAGTGATGCTGTCTAAGGCCCACTTGACTTTACATTCCAGGATGTCTGGCTCTAAGTGAGTGATCACACCATCATGATTATCTTTAGGTACTAGTCATATATTAAATATATGGTTTGCAACTATTTTCTTCTGTTGTATAGCTTCTCTTTTCATCTTTTTAAGAAGGGTTTTCGCATAGCAATAGTTTTCATTTCGATATGGTCCATTGTATCAAATCTTCCTTTTACAGATTATACTTTCTGAGATGTTGAGTCTAAGAACTCTTTGTTTAGCCCTAGATTCCCCAAATATTCTCCTTTTTGTTTTTCTGATGGTTTTATTACATTTCTGTCAATGATCCATTTCTGGTTAATTTTTATATAAGTTATGGAGTTTAGATCAAGATTCATCCTTTTGCCTATACACCGGTTGCTCTGGCTGGCATCACTTGTTGAAAAGGCTAGTTTCCTCCATAAATTTATTTTTGCACCTTTGTCAAAAACTAGGTCAGCATATTTGTGTGGGTCTATCTCTAGGTTCTCTATTATGTTCTACTGATTTATGTATCTCTCTGCTTGTGCTTTTCAAATAAATGACAGAATAAGTTTGTCTATGTCATAAACAAATAACAAATAATTTTGCTTGGGTCTTGATAGGAATCAAATTAAACCTATAGACTACTTTGGGGAGAATTGCAAACTTCACTTTGTTGAGTCTTCCAAATGAAGGGTATATGCTTTCATTTATTTGAGTCCTTTTTTATTTCTTTCATCAGCATTTATTAATTTTCAGCATACAGATGCTACATGTATTTTGTTAAGTGTATACTGAAGTATTTTCAACTTAATTGCAGTTTCACATATATTATTAGAATATGAAAATGAGATTGATCTCTGTGTGTTGATCTTATATGCTATGACTTTAACTCACTAATTCTAGGATTGTTTTTTATTCATTTCTTAGGATTTTGCATGTAGACAGTCATGTCATCTGCAAACAGAAATTATTTCATTTTGTCATTTTGAGTCTGTATATGTCTTTATTCTTTCCCTTACTTACTTACTTTAGTGGCTAGAAGTCCCAGTACTGTGTTGAATAGAGTGCTGAGAGTAGATGTCCTTTCCTTGTTCCTCATTTTAGAGGAAAAGTGCTCAGTTCTGCATCATGAAGTATGATGTCAGTTGTAGGATTTTGTGTTTATCAAGGTGAGACAGTTCCTTAACTTACTGAAAGGTTTTATCATGAATGGGTGTTAGATTATATTAAATGTTTTTTCTATGTCAACTGACACAACTATATGATTTTTCTTGATTTTTAAACAACTTTGTTGATATGATGAATTACACTGGTTGATTTTGGAATGATGAATTGGTCTTGCTTGCCTGGAATAAATCTACTTGATCATGGTATAATTCTTTTAAATCATGTTCATATTTGATTTGCTAAAGGATTTCTTTTTTAAAAAACTAAATTCATGAGATATATTGATCTGTAGTTTCTTCTGTGTACTATATCTGTCTGGTTGTTATCAAGGTAATAATAGACTGATAAAATGACTTGGAAAGTATTCCCTCTTCTATTTTCTGAAAGAAAAAAAAAAGCTTGTGTAAAATTCGTGCTAAATCTTCTTTAAGTGTTTGGTAGAATTTTCCAGTTAAACCATCTGAGTCTGGAGATTTATTTTTCATAAACTTCTTCTTTATGAATTTAATTTTAAAAATATTATGAGGACTATTTGGATCATCTTTTTCATCTTGGTTGACTTTTGGTAGTTTGAGGGTTTTCAAGTAATTGATTAATTTATTCTTAGTTATCAAACTTATGATCATAGATCATAAAGTAGCTCATAGTTCAGTTCAGTTGCTTGGTCGTGTCCGACTCTGCAACCCCAGGGACTGTAGCACACCAGGCTTCCCTGTCCATCACCAACTCCTGGAGCCTACTCAAACTCATGTCCATCACATTGGTGATGCCATTCAACCATCTCATCCTCTGTTGTCCCCTTTTCCTCCCACCTTTAATCTTTCCTAGCATCAGGGTCTTTTCAAATGAGTCAGCTCTTCGCATCAGGTGGCCAAAGTATTGGAGTTTCAGCTTCAGCATCAATTCTTCCAATGAATATTCAGGACTGATTTCCTTTAGGATTGACTGGTTGGATCTCCTTGCAGTCCAACGGACTCTCAAGAGTCTTCTCCAACACCACAATTCAAAAGTATCAATTCTTCGGTGCTCAGCTTTCTTTATAGTCCAATTCTCACTTCCATACATGCCTACTGGAAAAACCATAGTTTTAACCAAGGGGACCTTTATTGGTAAAGTAATGTCTCTGCTTTTAAATATGCTGTCTAAGTTGGTCATAGTTTTTCTTCCAAGGAGCAAGTGTCTTTTAATTTCATGGCTGCAGTCACCATCTGCAGTGATTTTGTAGGCCAAAAAAATAAAGTCAGCCACTGTTTTCATTGTTTCCCCATCTATTTACCATGACGTGATGGAATCAGATGCAATGGTCTTTGTTTTTTGGATGTTGAGTTTTAAGCCAACATTTTCACTCTCCTCTTTCACTTTCATCAAGAGGTTCTTTAGTTCTTCTTCACTTTCTGCCATAAGGATGGTGTCATCTGCATATCTGAGGTTATTGATATTTATCCTGGCAATCCTGATTCCAGCTTGTGCTTGATTCAACCCAGCATCTCTCATGATGTACTCTGCATATAAGTTAAATAAGCAGGGTGACAATATACAGCCTTGACGTACTTCTTTCCCTATTTGGAACCAGTCTATTGTTCCATGTCCAGTTCTAACTATTGCTTCTTGACCTGCATACAGATTTCTCAGGCAGCAGTTCAGGTGGTCTGGTATTCCCATCTCTTCAAGAATCTTCCACAGTTTGTTGTGATCCACACAGTCAAAGGCTTTGGCATAGTCAATAAAGCAAGAGTAGATGCTTTCCTGGAACTCTCTTGCTTTTTCGATGATCCAGCGTATGTTGGCAATTTGATGTCTGGTTCCTCTGCCTTTTCTAAATCCAATTTGAATATCTAGAAGTTCATGGTTCATGCACTGTTGAAGCCTGGCCTGAAGAATTTTGAGCATTACTTTGCTAGTGTGTGAGACGAGTGCAATTGTGCGGTAGTTTGAGCACTCTTTGGCATTGCCTTTCTTTGAGATTGGAATGAAAACTGACCTTTTCCAGTCCTGTGGCCACTCCTGAGTTATCCAGATTTAGTGACATATTGAATGCAGCACTTTCACAGTATCATCTTTAAGATTTGAAATAGCTCAACTGGAATTCTGTCACCTCCACTAGCTTTGTTTGTAGTGATGCTTTCTAAGGCCCACTTGACTTCAGATTCCAGGATATCTGGCTCTAGGTGAGTGATCACACCATCTTGCTTATCTGGGTCATGATGATCTTTTTTGTATAGTTCTTCTTTGTATTCTTGCCACCTCTTCTTAATATCTTCTGCTTCTGTTAGGTCCCTACCATTTCTGTCCTTTATCGAGCCCATCTTTGCATGAAATGTCCCCTTGGTATCTCTAATTTTCTTGAAGAGATCTCTAGTCTTTCCCATTCTGTTTTTTCCCTCTATTTCTTTTCACTGATCACTGAGGAAGGCTTTCTTATCTCTCCTTGGTATTCTTTGGAACTCTGCATTCAGATGGGTATATCTTTCCTTTTCTCCTTTGCCTTTCATTTCTTTTCTCAGCTATTAGTAAGGCCTCATCAGACAACCATTTTGCCTTTTTGCATTTCTTTTTCTTGGAGATGGGCTTGATCACTGCCTCCTGTACAATGTCACAAACCTCCGTCCATAGTTCTTCAGGCACTCTGTCTATCAGATCTTATCCCTTGAATCTATTTGTCATTTCCACTGTAAGGGATTTGATTTAGGCCATTATTATCTTTTTGATAATTGCAGGATTTGTAGTGATATCTGCTATTTCCTTCCTGATTTTGATAATTGTCCCAGTGAAGAAGGGGAGTCTCTTTCAAGAGGAGGTGAGAGGCATCTTAGTCTGGCATTTGTTGTGATAGGGTCCCCTTCATGGTAACCCCCTACCTCAAGCTCCACGATGACCCTGGGCAGAGTATATGAGATCAGAGAGGCTTTGCAGCCAAGTCACATGTTGTAATGGGTCCCTTTTGCCTGTTTATCCCACTAGCTTTGGTACTTGGGAGGAGTGGAAGGGTAGTCCCTAGCCTGACAGCAACTGAGAGATCTTCTTGGCCATGTATTATTCGGAGGGTCTCTAGTTCTATTCCTCTTGCCCAATGTGTCAGGCTGATTTCAGAAGGATGTTTTCAGAGGAGTTCCCTTTCAACCCAGAGCAGGAATGAGTCCACTTGGGCTGCCATCTATTGCTAGGTTGGGGGCCAGGGAAATGCCAAGTTTGAATCACCTTCTTCTGTTGGGTAGGACCTGCAAAATGCCTTGCCATTGTGCTGTTTTGTCTGTCTGGGGTCCCAAACAAGTTTCCCTTCTTATCACCCATCAGGGTCTCCTCTGGCTGTCTCTTGAGTTATTTCCAGTGTAGTTAATATTTAGGGGAATGAGCAAGGAGAAAGAGGTCTCCACCATTCTGTCCAGACCAGAGTTTGTGTATATTTTTAAAAGAGGAGTTGTCATTTGTTCTCAAATGTCTCCTATCTGTGTTTAAAAACTTCATCATTCCAGGGACCAGAGTCATTTTTGCACTCGTGGTTCCTAGCCATTGCTGCTTTGAAGCAGCCACATGATCCCCAAATTCCTTCTGTGACTTGGTGCCTGGATCTGTCATAGAAGCAGCTTGTGAGAATGAGTGGTCAACAGGTTATTGTTTGGGGAAAAACCAATAACAAAGTCAGTCAAGTCCCAACACATGGATAAATATCTTCAGTTAAATGTTTATATTGTGAACATGGCCTTCCTTCTCTTTTCTCTTAAGCCTGTCTTAAGATTCATCTTAACTGGATCTAATGTGTCCATAAGACAAAGGAAAGGACTTCCTTGGTAGCTCAGTTAGTAAAGAATCCACCTGCAATGCGGGAGACCTGGATTTGATCCCTGGATTGGGAAGATCCTCTGGAGTAGGAAACGGCTACCCACTCCAGTATTCTGACCTGGAGAATTCCATGGACTGTGTAGACCATGGGGTCACAAAGAGTCAGACACGACTGAGCCACTTTCACTTTCACTAAGACAAAGGAAAATATAAAGGGACTTATCTGGAATCTTACCACACTTATTTACTAAAGGTTTTAGATTAATTTCCCCAAAAGCTGAGTAATGAGAGCCTCTGTATTAAAATGCAGATTCAGTATTCAACAAGTATATCATAAATCAGAATGATGATTTTACATGGATATAATAAAACTTAATGAGAATAAATGTAAAATCATATATTTAGGTACAAAACATTACTAAGTGAATACAGGTCAGGAAGCAATTTATCAACAGTTTTATTTGATAACCAGAATAAAAGATTTAGTTACTGTGACCTAAAAAGCTATGATAATTTTAATACAAATTTTGGAACTGGGGCAAAAGCTAAAGATCCTTCATGCTCTATCATGGTGCTTCTCAAATTTTAATGTGCATGCAGATTACTTGGATATCCTGTACAGCAGAAGATTCTGATTTAGTAGACACTGCATGAGGCAGGAGATTGTGTGGTCAAAAAATCTCCAGATGATGCTAGTTCTGTTGATCAGGGAACCACACTTTGAGAAGCAAAGCCTTATACCATACAGATCACTTCTAGGGTGAGATATTCATTTATGAGCAAGCACCACATCTTCAGAGAATCTTTGAGTAATGAATCTGTTCAGAGAACATAAGGCTGGATAGTTAGAAGTTAGACACTAAAAAAGAAAGTAGATCAAATTGGAAATGATGGTCATCTCTGATTGGTGTGATTCTAAAGGAGATTTATTTTATTTCCTTTCCTTGTATGTGTTTAATCAACATATTTCAATGACAAAAGAAGTTAGACACTAAGTTCCATGAGTATCAGTAGAAAGATCAACCTTTAATCAAGTAAGAGCTCATTCAAATTGATAATATAAACCATCCAAAGACAAACTGACAAACAATTCTACAATGACAATAAAAAAATTTTTTAAAAATCACAGAAGACCAAACACAGATAATAATAAAAACTCAGTTGGTGGACAGGCAAACGTTTAAAAACTTGATAAAAATCCAATGGGAAATAGGCGTCTTTGGTAGAATATGAATTACAACAATCTTTTTGAAAAGTAATCCAGCATTATCTGTTAAAATACAAAATGTGCACATATACTTTGTCTCATCAATTCCAATTGTGAGAGTCTTCTCTAATGAAATAAACCTAGAATTAGGAAGATACTCACCAGTAAGTTCACTGTAACACTTTTTTGTGAAAAGAGCTTGCAAACAACCTGAATGTCCATCAACTAGTGATTGGTAAACAGTGGCATATGCAATCGAAGGGAGAACTTTACATAAATACTTGGGTGGAATAATGAGGTAGGAAGCTCCTCATACTAGAATGTTCCATCAAAGGCTGTTAGAAATTCTTTCTGGGGAATTCTTTTAGAGAATTCTAAACATATTAGTCTGTGTGATTTCTTAGTTTCCTTCTGACTCAGAAATTCTATAATTCTATAAATTCAGCACAGTGGCCTCAATGAGAGAAAGGAAGGAAGGCAAGTTTTCTACCCTATTTTTATCTACTCTCCTTATTTTAGAGTTGGGACTTTGGGAGCAGTCATAAGGGGTGAAATATTTTCATTAGCATGTATGCAGGCCACAAACTGAAGCTATTTCATTTAGATATATAATAAATGAAGAACAAATGGTTATTGGTTCTCTATGCCTAATTGTTGAAATAAGATCCATATTTCAAAAAATGCCTCTTTTATATTCATAGTCACTAGCAGAAAGTGACTAATTTGTGACTGTGCAGGGACACAGCATTAAACACCCTGAGCATATGGATAAGTGACTCTGTGTGTCTAAGATGGATGGAGCCCAACGCCTGCTCCTTTGCCAGGAGCGTGGGCCAGCATAAATGTACTCAGGAAGCAGAGAAAGCCATCTCCTTGTGTACTGGACGGGGGTGAGCAGCCGGACGCCTGCATTTCCCTCCATCAGTGATTTGCAATCTGTGATACTTCCTCAGAGGTGCTTCGGGGGCCCAGCAAGCATTCATTGCAAGTGTTTGAAATATGTTCAAATAGTTATTTTTAAGACTGTAATTAAAAACTAGCTAGCAAACACATTCAAATGTGATACATATCCAATTTTAACACACTGGAAACCATCAAAATATGAATATACATTCTCACTGATTGGCTGTTTAACAAGTATCATGAATGTCAAAGCATGAAATAAGGTTGTGTATTAAAATTCTATTGTTTGTTTTATGATTCAGTATAATTTGGAAGATAGGAAATTTCACTGCTAAAGCTCTTGATAATCCCTGCCCCAAAACACAAGCAAGGGAAAACAGGAAAGTAAAGGTAGGGTGAGTGAAGCTCGAAACATTTCTGTTAGAGTGATTTCTTCACATAACTCTCAAATCTTTCAGTTACTTATTTATTTATTCATTTGGCTGCACTGGGTCTTGGCTACAGCCCGTAGGGTCTTCATTGTGTCATGCAGGATCTGTCATTGCGGTGCACGGACTCTCTAGTTATGATGCACAAGTTCTGGCACAGGGATTTCAGTACTTGGGGCACAAGGGCTCTGGAGTTGCAGGCTCACCAGTTGTGGCTCAGACTTAGTTACTCTGCAGCATGTGAGATCTTAGTTCCCCTCCCAGGGATGGAACCCATGGTCCCTGCATTACAAGGCAGATTCTTAACCACTGGACCACCAGGAAGTCCTTAGTCCTCAAATCTTTAAATGGTCCTTACTTCCTTCAGAACACCCCACCTTAAAATATAAAAGCTCTTTATCCCACTGGAGAACATCTGTTTTGTTCTTTTCAGTATCTGGTCATCCTTCTTCCCTGATTCTTATTTTATACTGTCATTTGGGGCGGAGGAGGGAGTTGTTACTGGGAGTTGGAGTTAAGTTAAATGTTGGTAAATGACTTGCACGACAGTTTCTATTTGAAAGAAAGGAGTTCCTCTTGAAATAGTTCTTTTTCTATTGCAAATGTATTTTGAGAAATTAAGTGAGCTAGGAAACTTTCCAACACAGACCTAGAGTTTGAGTGTTTTGGTTCAGATTCTAGTTCCACCATCTTTATGGTACAGTGTAACACACGCACCTTTTCTAAGTGCTGCTGTTTCCCTTTCAGCAATCTGGGGATAATATTAGCACTGTCACGACAGGGTTCTTGTGAAGGAAACAATATCCAGAAAGTATTTAGCATGGTATCTAGCATGGGATAAGCATTCCACATATATTAATGCCACTATTGTTTTATACATTTTTTTGCCCAAATTTAAATACTATGAGAACTATGGATACCAAGGAGAAGAATAAAGGGGAAGGCTAAGAGGCACTCTGTGTGCAATCATTTATGCTATAGAATTGTCATAAGACTTTTGCATTTATTATTTTATTCCTCAATAAAACTTTGTGATTAGAAACCAATGTTCTGAGAAGACACCAAACAGCAAGTGATGAAGGTAGAAGAGAGCAGATAGAAATGAGGTCTTTTAAGGTAAATCTAGTACTCTTTCATACTGCCCATGAAGTTCTCCAGGCAAGAATACTGGAGTGGGTTGCCATTTCCTTCTCCAGTGGACCATGTTTTGTCAGAATTCTTCACTATGACCTGTCCATCTTGGGTGGCCTGCATGGCATGGCTCATAGCTTCACTGAGTTACACAAGCATCTTCACCATGATGAGGCTGTGATCCATGAAGGGGTTGACCAAACTTGGAAAGATAGTGGACGACAGAGGAGCCTGGTATGTTGCAGTACATGGAGTTGCACAGAGTTGGACACGACTTAGTGACTGAGAAACAGTACTCTTTCTTCTATGGTGTGCCTTCTGTCATAGTTGCAAGACAGAGCTGTTAAAGTTAATAACAGGTTGCTGGGTTTTTTCTGCTCATTATTTTTCATAGGTATGGAATTCTGATGCCCCCTAGATGATAACTAATGCTGGCCATTTTTCACTCCTCTGATATTAATTTTTGTGTAAATATAAGACAGTTGGTAACCCCTTCACTGCATGAAGCAGAGGAGGGAAGAATTTCACAAAAGGAAGATGTTACTTCAGTTGGGAAAACAAAACAAAATAACCTCACTTACTTTAACAGACAAAATGTTATATAGGAAATTGGTTGAAAGGCACTGGAGGACTGAAAAGGCAAACGGGGACACACGGAGTTAATACAGAGTTAATACAGAGAAACTCAGTGTAGGAAGCAACTTTCACCGATAGGACCAGAGAAACACAGGGCAGAATCTGGGATCATTAACCCGTAAGTTTGGAGGAGGAGCCCAGATTCCTCCTCCCTTATCAAGCCTTGTCATTTCTCTTGAGCGCCCTCTATTGGCAGAGCCTCGGTAGCAACCGGATGACAAAGCAGAAAATGGCGGAGTCCCCAGCTCCAGCCTCACAGGCAGGTTTGGAACTGAGAGGCAGTCGCTTAGTAACCAGTACCGATGTATGCACGCACCGTCATGGTTAAGTGCGATTAATATATAAGATGTGTGTTACAGGATGAATTGTGTCCCTCCTAACTGATATGTTGAAACCTCACCTTCTAGTACCTTAGAATATAACTGTATGTGGAGATAGGCCTTTAAAGAGGTATAAGGTAAAGGGGGCTGTTAGGGTAGGCCCGAATCCTTTATGACTGGTGTTCTTACAAGAGATCAGGACACAGCACAGATCAAGGGACAGCTGTGGAAGGGCACAGCAGAAGAGGTGGCCATATGCAAGCCAAGGAAAGCAGCCTGAGAATGAAACTAAGCCGACTGATACCTCGGAGTTGGACCTCTAACCTCTACAACTGTTCAGTTCAGTTCAGTTCAGCTGCTCAGTCTTGTCTGACTCTTTGCAACCTCATGAACTGCAGCACGCCAGGCCTCCCTGTCCATCACCAACTCCCAGAGTTCACTCAAACTCACGTCCATCGAGTCAGTGATGCCATCCAGCCATCTCATCCTCCGTCGTCCCCTTCTCCTCCTGCCCCCCAGTCGCTCCCAGAGTTAGGGTCTTTTCCAATAAGTCAACTCTCCGCATCAGGTGGCCAAAGTATTGGAGTTTCAGCTTCAGCATCAGCCCTTCTAATGAACACCCAGGACTGATCTCCTTTAGGATGGACTGGTTGGATCTCCTTGTAGTCCAAGGGACTCTCAAGAGTCTTCTACAACACCACAATTCAAAAGCATCAATTCTTTGGTGCTCAGCTTTCTTCACAGTCCAACTCTCACATCCATACATGACCACAGGAAAAACCATAGCCTTGACTAGACGGACCTTTGTTGGCAAAGTACTGTCTCTGCTTTTCAATATGCTGTCTAGGTTGGTCATAACTTTCCAAGGAGTAAGCATCTTTTAATTTCATGGCTGCAGTCACCATCTGCAGTGATTTTGGAGCACCCAAAATAAAGTCTGACCCTGTTTCCACTGTTTCCCCATCTATTTCCCATGAAGTGATGGGACCAGATAATAAATTTCTGGTGTTTAATCCACCCAGTCGGTAGCATTTTGCTACAGTAGCCCTAGCCCACTAATACCGTGTGCTACAGAAGAAGCAATTATTTTATACTGGATGTCCTCTAGACTCCATTATATTCAATTGTTTTTATTGCTATTTACATTATATATTATCTCAACTCTTCAGCCCCTATCTGTCTTCATTTCCACTGGATTAGGTTCTTATGTCCCATTCAAATTATACCCAATTAATTTCCCTACCACCGGTTTTCCTACCTTCGGTTTGTCCTGCCTGCACAGAATAACCCTGATTACTCCATAGCTTAAGCCTTTTAATTCACTTCCTATAAACTGTAGATTAATGCCCAAATTCCTGTGTATGGATTCCAGGCTGCTTCTCCTCCTTCTGTCCTGCCAGATCTCATCTGCTGAAGTCTCTCAGAGCCTTTATCATATATAGCAAGGTGGTTTACGGGTGAGGGCTTAGAGTTTGGAGCTATAGAAAAGCAAAATGTATATAAAATGGAAGAATTACCACAATCCATCGACATGCTAGGAATCAGCAAACTGAAATGGACTGGAATGGGTGAATTTAACTCAGATGACCATTATATCTACTACTACAGGCAGGAATCCCTCAGAAGAAATGGAGTAGCCATCGTGGTCAACAAAAGAGTCCGAAATGCAGTACTTGGATGCAATCTCAAAAATGACACAATGATCTCTCTTTGTTTCCAAGGCAAACCATTCAATATCACAGTAATCCAAGTCTATGCCCCAACCAGTAATGCTGAAGAAGCTGAACGGTTCTATGAAGACCTACAAGACCTTTTAGAACTAACACCCAAAAAAGATGTCCTTTTCATTATAGGGGACTGGAATGCAAAAGTAGGAAGTCAAGAAACACCTGGAGTAACAGGCAAATTTGGCCTTGGAATACGGAATGAAGCAGGGCAAAGACTAATAGAGTTTTGCCAAGAAAATGCATTGGTCATAACAAACACCCTCTTCCAACAACACAAGAGAAGACTCTACACATGGACATCACCAGATGGTCAACACCTAAATCAGATTGATTATATTCTTTGCAGCCAAAGATGGAGAAGCTCTATACAGTACAGTCAGCAAAAACAAGACCAGAAGCTGACTGTGGCTCAGACCATGAACTCCTTATTGCCAAATTCAGACTTAAATTGAAGAAAGTAGGGAACACCACTAGGCCATTCAGGTATGACCTAAATCAAATCCCTTATGATTATACAGTGGAAGTGAGAAATAGATTTAGGGGCCTAGATCTAATAGAGTGCCTGATGAACTATGGAATGAGGTTCGTGACTTTGTACAGGAGACAGGGATCAAGACCATCCCCATGGAAAAGAAATGCCAAAAAAGCAAAATGGCTGTCTGGGGAGGCCTTACAAATAGCTGTGAAAAGAAGAGAAGCAAAAAGCAAAGGAGAAAAGGAAAGATAGAAGCATCTGAATGCAGAGTTCCAAAGAACAGCAAGAAAAGATAAGAAAGCCTTCTTCAGCGATCAATGCAAAGAAATAGAGGAAAACAACAGAATGGGAAAAACTAGAGATCTCTTCAAGAAAATCAGAGATACCAAAGGAACATTTCATGCAAAGATGGGCTCGATAAAGGACAGAAATGGTATGGACCTAACAGAAGCAGAAGATATTAAGAAGAGATGGCAAGAGTACACAGAAGAACTGTACAAAAAGGATCTTCATGACCCAGATAATCACGATGGTGTGATCACTGACCTAGAAGCCAGACATCCTGGAATTTGAAGTCACGTGGGCCTTAGAAAGCATCACTACAAACAAAGCTAGTGGAGGTGATAGAATTCCAGTTGAGCTACTCCAAATCCTGAAAGATGATGCTGTGAAAGTGCTGCACTCAATATGCCAGCAAATTTGGAAAACTCAGCAGTGGCCACAGGACTGGAAAAAGTCAGTTTTCACTCCAATCCCAAAGAAAGGCAATGCCAAAGAATGCTCAAACTACCGCACAATTGCACTCATCTCACATGCTAGTAAAGTAATGCTCAAAATTCTCCAAGCCAGGCTTCAGCAATATGTGAACCGTGAACTTCCTGAGGTTCAAGCTGGTTTTAGAAAAGGCAGAGGAACCAGAGATCAAATTGCCAACATCCGCTGGATCATGGAAAAAGCAAGAGAGTTCCAGAAAAGCATCTATTTCTGCTTTATTGGCTATGCCAAAGCCTTTGACTGTGTGGATCACAATAAACTGTGGAAATTTCTGAAAGAGATGGGAATACCAGACCACCTGATCTGCCTCTTGAGAAATTTGTATGCAGGTCAGGAAGCAACAGTTAGAACTGGACATGGAACAACAGACTGGTTCCAAATAGGAAAAGGAGTACGTCAAGGCTGTATATGGTCACCCTGTTTATTTAACTTATGTGCAGAGTACATCATGAGAAACGCTGGACTGGAAGAAACACAAGCTGGAATCAAGATTGCTGGGAGAAATATCAATAACCTCAGATATGCAGATGACACCACCCTTATGGCAGAAAGTGAAGAGGAACTCAAAAGCCTCTTGATGAAAGTGAAAGTGGAGAGTGAAAAAGTTGGCTTAAAGCTCAACATTCAGAAAACAAAGATCACGGCACCCGGTCCCATCACTTCATGGGAAACAGATGGGGAAACAGTGGAAACAGGGTCAGACTTTATTTTTCTGGGCTCCAAAATCACTGCAGATGGTGACTGCAGCCATGAAATTAAAAGATGCTTACTCCTTGGAAGGAAAGTTATGTCCAACCTAGATAGCATATTAAAAAGCACAGACATTACTTTGCCAACAAAGGTTCATCTAGTGAAGGCTATGGTTTTTCCTGTGGTCATGTATGGATGTGAGAGTTGGACTGTGAAGAAGGCTGAGCACTGAAGAATTGATGCTTTTGAGCTGTGGTGTTGTAGAAGACTCTTGAGAGTCCCTTGGACTGCAAGGAGATCCAACCAGTCCATTCTGAAGGAGATCAGCCCTGGGATTTCTTTGGAAGGAATGATGCTAAAGCTGAAACTCCAGTACTTTGGCCACCTCATGCGAAGAGTTGACTCATTGGAAAAGACTCTGACGCTGGGAGGGATTGGGGGCAAGAGGAGAAGGGAATGACAGAGGATGAGATGGCTGGATGGCATCATTCACTCGATGGACATGAGTCTCAGTAAACTCCAGGAGTTGGTGATGGACAGGGAGGCCTGGTGTACTGTGATTCATGGGGTCGCAAAGAGTCGGACATGACTGAGCGACTGATCTGATCTGATCAGTTCTATGATGAATTCCACTCAGCATTCTGTTTCTGATAGAGGATCTAAAAGTTAAGAGACAGTTAGGACTTTCAGAGGGCTGGCCCATCTTCCCAGTGTCTCATGAAAATCTGCAGAGGGACTAAAAGCATGCCTACCTAGTAGGAATTAATCAGGGGTGAATTCAGAAAGGGAAGAGGAGAAGAGGAATAATAAGAGCTCCAACTGGCCAGGCACCTACAGTGTTAGCCAGTCACTGTGTTAAGCCCTCTCTATACGTTATGTATACCATGTAAGTCTCAAGCAAAACACCCTAAGGTATTTTTATCTCCATATTACAGAACACACTCAAGATCATTGAGGTAGGAAAGCTGCCTTCAAGCCAAGATTTATTAGAGTTTAAAGCCTATGATCTTTTCACTGTGTCAAGCTGCCTCAGCTATTACTGAACATAGAGTGTTATTTGTTTCTATAATTGCTCTGGTTATTTAAGCAATAGAGTTTTGCTTTCAGAAAATAAGACCCTCATTTAATTCACCACATCAGCTAGTAAAGCAGCTCTTTGTATAGAAAGCAAAATTAACCTATATTTAATAGCAACCCATTATAGCTGCCAGGGCCATTGTCTCCGCAGCACAGAAGGTCTATTGCAGGTGCCTAGAGTTGCAACAACATAATAATGCATTTTGTCTTTCAAAGGGTAAAGACCTAGGATTGAAAGTGGTTGGCTGGGGAGACTGATGAAGACTTCTGACTAGTAAAAGAATAGTCCTGCTGGTAAGTATAAGAAGAAACTGTTAGAAATATTATTTCTGGATTGGCTGCTGCACATATAAGTTGGTAAATATTTTGAGTGTCCTCTTTGTGAGTAGAGAATAGTTTGGGCACAGAACAAAATGGCTGTTTCTTTGACTTGTTAAATGCATCTGTCTTTTAAGCAGAAAAGTGGGTAGAAAATGAGTAATAAGAACATTGAGCTTAATGAATCCTGATACATGGCAAATCTACTGACAATTTCAGCTCTGTGGACATGTTCGAAGAGATTTCATCTTCAAGAAATAGTTCGAGATCAATCAGGAGGAAACTGTTGATGGAGAAACACTGAAGATCAATTCCTGATACCACTAAGGTGAGGGTATTCTTTGTTGCTAGTAACATATGGTATTTAAATAAGGAATATTCTGGCAGATTTGCTTAGCTGTTTTGGAAAAGCTTCAGTTCTCATGGAAAGTAGTCTTTCTTACATATAATCTTTCTTGTGGTATTTAATGTAGAAGACATAGCACAGTGCTTGTCACAGGTGTAGTTCAGCTTTCTTGTCCTTATTGAAACTCTGGCTGTTCATACTTTTGTTCCACAATCCAGCCACCACCTGGGTGTAATTACCTAAACTGTAATCACTTCAGAGGAAACAATAGCTTCTAGAATGCTGTTATTTCTTTTATTAACCAAAACCTGTACATACAATTAAGTTAGATGTTCTAACCTATGTTAAATTTATATTTTCTTCATTAAAATAAGATAGCAGTTCAGGAGGTTTTGCCATTTGATACCTGTAGTTGTCTAAGTCTAATAATTTCAATGCAGATAAGGAAAAAGGTGCTTTTACCAACTGGATGAAAGTGCAGTAAAATGGCCAGAAAAATTATTTATATTCAGATCCCAAGAGAGTAATCCATTTACACTCAGAAGCATGAAATCTGATTGCCCTTTTCTCTAATGTGAAACACCATGTACTACAATTTATTGACTATAAAACTACTCATCCATGGTCAAAGTATTTTGTGCCATGATTTCTTAATGCAATTTTCTGAGAAAGGATTGGTGTGAAATTGATCAACAGTTACCCCATATGGAGAAAGTCCCACCCCCATTTTTTAGCTCTGCATAGAAGGAGAAGTCAATGGCGCCCCACTCCAGTACTCTTGCCTGGAATATCACTTGGACAGAGGAGCCTGGTGGGCTGCAGTCCATGGGGTCACTAAGAGTCAGACACAACTGAGGGACTTCACTTTCACTTTTCATTTTCATGCATTGGAGAAGGAAATGGCAACCCACTCCAGTGTTCTTGCCTGGAGAATCCCAGGGACGGGGGAGCCTGGTGGGCTGCCGTCTATGGGGTTGCACAGAGTCGGATACGACTGAAGCGACTTAGCAGCAGCAGCAGCAACATAGAAGGAAGACCTCCATAAAAATGGTAATGGAATTCTGCATTTCACTTTCATAATTTATTTGAAAATGAAAACAGTAATTTTTTAGGCCTCCAGAATCACTAAGTTGTCTTCCCACATATTCTTTTTTCTTCCCTGTTTGTTGTAAAGATAGACGTTTTCTTTTCCAGCTTTTCCAGCTTGTTACTTCAACTACCCTTCCTTCCAATGACCTTTTCATTCAGGAAACAGTGAGTTCAGTTACAATACTTTAAAGATAGTAGATTTCTAAGTAATGTTAAATTCACTCCCTGTGAATCAATTTAGATTCATCTAATGCTCATATTACAAAAATTGATGTACTAAATTGCCAAATGTTCCATAAACTTTTCAAAGAGGCTGAAGTAAAGTGTTTGGGTCTTATATAAATAAACACTTTTGTAAAAATTCCCAATTTTCCACAATTTGAATTTGAATAGAGATATATTTCCTTTCAGTCTCATAGCGTGTCAGTGCTTTTTATTATTTGAAAACTGGTTTGTGTAAAACTAGGAGGTTTAAGTTTTCATTTTCAAAATGTTTTGAGTCTTGGGAATTCATTTCTTCTTTCAAGAAATTATAAAGCCATTGAGTTTATATTAAATGCCACTTTTCACTTAGTCTGAAAGTCATTTTTACATTTGCCATTAAATTTATTTCCACTTGGAAATAGAACATTTCATCTGAATCTGCATTTGTTGACAGTTGGGAAGAAACAGGAACAGTTTCTAGAGCAAATGGTTTAGTCACAATCTTAGGAGGAAAGGATATTTTGTTTTAGGTTAAGGGATTCTTTTAATGGCAGAATTTATCTGCATCAAGGACCATGAGAATATAATAATTTTCAACATAATTATGTTTCTTTGAGTATGTTCAATCTAGTACAAGAGTCTTGCTAAATAACCAGCTCTCACCTCTCTTTGACAAGGATCTTTCTTTGATTACAAGAAAGCCAAATTTAGTCCTCTGCACTCCAGACAAGTGTTCCTTATAATAGGAACTGTCAGTTATAATCACTTTACATGGGTTTTAAAAGAGTGTTACCAAGAACAATAATTTGAAGTTTCTAACTAGATGTGTATAACAGAACCGAGGCAGGCTTAGCCAAGTAAGAGTGTTGGACTTTACCTACAATTTGACTTTACAATTTGGACTTTACCTATACTATTTCTGGCATTCTAGTAACTAATCTAGTGTGTGTGTGTGAAGTCGCTGTAGTAACTAATATTAAAAAATCAAGAAATTTTATAATTTTTCAAGGCTTCCCTGGTGGCTCAGAGGGTAAAGAATCTGCCTGGAATGCAGGAGACCCCGGTTCAATTCCCCAGATTGGGAAGATCTTCTGGAGAAGGGCTTGGCAACCCACTCCAGTATTCTTGCCTGGAAAATTCCATGGACAGAGGAGCCTGATGGGCTACAGTCCACAGGATCGCAAAGAATCGGACATGACTGAGCGACTAACACACACACATAAATTTCCAAAATATTGTTGTTTTTCCAGAGCAAGCTGAGTTAATGAGCTATCTAGCTCCTTGTTACGTAGCGTATGGTTCAGGAACCCACCTGGTGTTGTCTGGGAGTTTGTAGGAAATGCAGAGTCTCAGACCTGTGGAATGCTCTTCTTTAATGAATCCCCCAGGTGTTGCATGAGCATAGTAACGTTTGAGAAGCAGCATATAGTGAACGTGGGTACTCGGAAGGGCTGAAGAATGTTTATTGCAGAGAGTGTCCCTGTTTATGTGTGAGGCAGGCTGCTGTGCAGCAAATGGTCTGCAGGTGCACGGAGGCAATGACCGCCCGAGGGTGGGGACTGGCGCAGCCAGAACCCTGGGCAGCCCCTGCAGGTGCAGGCGACCTTGCCCACTGACCCCCAGGCATCACACAGATCACATCATTAGCTGTGTGCGCTGCTACCTGGAAAGGCAACAGAATGCAGCTCAGATGAATTAGATTTAATGGGGGGATATTTTCCTGAGAAGGATTAGAGACCGAAAGTGTAGAGAAGCAGTAAACCGCTGCTCTTAGAAAGAAAGTGAGAGTGAAGTCGCTCAGTCATGTCCGACACTTTGTGACCCCATGGACTGTAGCCTGGCAGGCTCCTCCGTCCACGAGATTTTCCAGGCAAGGATACTAGGGGGTGGGTTGCCTTTCCTTTTCCAGCGGATCTTCCCGACCCAGGGATCGAATTTCGGTCTCTCACATTGCAGGCAGACTCTTTACCATCTGAGCCACCAGGGAAGCCGATGCTCTCGGGCAGAGACAACTCAGCAGTGGGGAAGCCAGGATGAGACAAGGTTTGGTTGCGTTCTCCAACTCCTTACATAGTTAAATAAGCAGAACTTAAACAATAATCACATGATATTGGAACAATAGCTCCTGCCTGGTGGATTTGTTGTTCATAGCTCTTGCTTTAAGATAAAGTAGCAGAGCCAAAAACATGCATAAATTTTTTCAGCAGTAAATCCTTGACAATGGCAATGGAAGGATCACTGAATAATACGATAAAGAGCAAATCAGAAAAAGCATTTCTCTAAGCTGTATTTGTCAAAATATTTGTCCTGTGCTTTGAAGAGGGCAGCTTCAACATTGATATAAGAGCCCAACTCCATTGCGATTGTTATTGCTGTAAATGGCCTTGTGCTTTAGTAAATTTTTCAGTTAATATTTTAACTCTTGTTCCTTAGTATGGGTCGGCCTTTTTCAATGAATATGTGTATTTTTTAATTTTAAAGGGACAAAACTAAAGAATTCCACAGTCTTGGCCTCTCAGAGCACAGCAGTGGCCTCCAATTGACTTCTCTAGGTACAGTTTCCCTCTTTTCAACCCGTTACCCATGTAGCTGTCGGAGAGAAAATTTGCAAATACAAATCCTTTAATGCCACCTTTCTGCTTATACTTCTCCAATGATAATTGCATCGCTTTACGGAGAGTTGAAACTCTTTCACGTGATTCTCATGGTATTTCTTAAGTCTCAGCTTCCTTTACGATCTCACGCCCACCAGCATTCCAGCCACATCATCAGCTGAGTTCCCCACACGTGCAGGGCTTTATGATGCCTCGCGCCTTCTTTGCACCTGCCGTCTCTTCAGCTATAATGCGCTTCTCCTCCTCTGTTCACTTGGGTAAGCCTTTCTCATCCTTGAGACCTCAGCCCCAGTGCCGACCCCTCTTGGAAAGTCCTCTTCTTTACTTCCTTTCTACTGAGTTGTTCCTCTGGAGCCCTGTATACGTCTTGATCATGGATTTCTCATAGGATTTTGAAATTCAGACCAGCCCTGTGAGCGTGCAAGCTGTATAGTTTACACAGAACCCTGCTCTCTGGAGGGCCCTGTACTTTACCTCATGCTCTGGTATCACCTCTTTGAAATTCCTGATAATTTCATCTTTAAATTTGTGTTTTGAAGTGAACTCCCATAGGACAATGGAATGTACCCCTGAGCAGAGGACACCCATGCAGTGTGTGTGTGTCATTCTTTAAACAGCTCCATCCACCTAAAACATTGGCAACTCTGGGACTCCCTAGGTGGCTCAGTGGTAAAGAATCTGCCTGCCGTTGCAGGAGGTGTCAGAGACATGGGTTCGATCCCTGGGTCAGGAAGTTCCCCCGGAAAAGGAAATGGCAACCCTCTCCAGTATTCTTGCCTAGAAGATCCCATGGACAGAGGAGCCTGGTGGGCTACAGTCCATGGGGTCACTAGACATGCTCAGCAACTGAGCATGCACGTCTACTACTGAGTAAGCAGTGGTATTTACAAGCCCAAAAGGACATGCTTTCTTTTCCAGCTAGAACTTGCTTTGAAGACAGAAAGAAGCCAGTGATGTTCTAACAAGGAAGAATGAGCAAGGAATCCCATCTTCCTTCCTACTCTTCTCAACGTCCCTGTGTTAGCAACCACTCACACCAGAAATGATAGCACAGGGGAAAAAAGGGAAAGGTAGGCAGCCCACAGTCCCTTTACTTCCATCCCTTACTGATTCGCCAGGACACTAAAGGCAGAGAGTACACGCGTGGCAAGAAGCTTTACATTATAGGGTTAATGGGGACTTTTATTCTGATTTTTTAAAGAGAGGTTTCACACTTTCATGCTGCAGCTGACCCTGCTGACCCAGTCATAGTCTCTGCTGTCCTTATCTGTGTGCCTCATTAGATTAGGGGTTTCCTGAAGGGGGGAGAGTGTTTTTCACCTGAGTATCCCTATTGCTTTCACGAAGCAAACTCTCACATGATGAATTTTAAAAGGCAACTGTGGCTAATCTTAATGTTTCTAGAAAAGGAGCAACAAAATAAACAACTCTCATACCAGAATGAAAGTGAAAGAAAGTGAAGTTGCTCAGTCGTGTCCGACTGTTTGCGACCCCATGGACTGTAGCCTACCAGGCTTCTCTGTCCATGGGATTTTCCAGGCAGAGTACTGGAGTGGGGTGCCATTTCCTTCTCCAGGGGATCTTCCTGACCCAGGGATTGAACCCAGGTCTCCTGTGTTGTGGGCAGATGCTTTACCCTCTGAGCCACCAGAGAAGCCCTGAAGGAGTGCCTGACAAAGTACCTTTTGTCTTCAAGGTGCCAATATGGGGTAGGGAGGAGAAAACCAAACCCCCAATCAGTTGGTGCTGGTTTTGAACATCTGCTGTATCTGTGCTAGGTGTGTGAGAGAGCCACATTATATCTAAGAGTCCATCATGAGGTCTGGCTGCTTCCTCCCAGAAACAGGATAAATGGTGAGGACTTAATGCTCACAGGAGATATTTATATACATGCAGCATCACAGGGGCCAGGGGCCGGGAGATCTGCCTAAGATACCAAAGTGGATGTCTATGTACACAGAGAAAAGCATGATTCCTGCATGGGCAACTCAGGGTGAGGTGGAAAAATCCTGGTAAATGGTCTGGCTTCAGCCTCAAGGCCAGGCTGTAGCCCAAGCCCCTAGATTCCTATCAAGCAGGTATTGTCTGGAGTGTTTGTGTGCGTAGACCTGGGGCCTGGTCACCAGGAAGATAGAGACTCAACAGCAGAACCGCAGGTCCCAAGAAGGACAACTGAAAGGATCAGGACCCTGGTCTTGGAAGGCAGTGGAGTCACAGAAGTTTCAACAATTCAGGAAGGTTCTCAGAACAGTATCTCAGACAGGACCAAAGCAGGAAACTGACCCACAACCAAGGCCAAGGATGGAATATGGGGAACGAACAAGCAGGGACCATGGTGGGTTCGGGTACTTAGATGGGGAGTGGCACAGACCCTGTGGGCATCGGTGAGTCCAGCTGAGAAGGAGACCTAGAGGCTAAAGGAATTGTTTAAGTAATGGAGGGGAAGAAAGCAGGGGATATGCACAAAACTTAGATAGGAAACTTACAGTTTAGTTGCAGAAAGAAAACAAACACACGCAAAACAAAATAGGGTTGAACTCAGCCTAACACTGGAGAAGGCAATGGCACCCCACTCCAGTACTCTTGCCTGGAAAATCCCATGGATGGAGGAGCCTAGTAGGCTGCAGTCCATGGGGTCGTTAAGAGTCGGACACGACTGAGCGACTTCACTTTCCCTTTTCACTTTCATGCACTGGAGAAGGAAATGGCAACCCACTCCAGTGTTCTTGCCTGGAGAATCCCAGGGATGGGGGAGCCTGGTGGGCTGCCATCTATGGGGTCACACAGAGTTGGACACGACTGAAGTGACTTAGCAGCAGCAGCAGCCTAACACATTAGAGCCAAATAATGAAGTTCACTTTTTAAGTAGTATGAACATCAAAGTGGATTGGAGGAGTGAGTGAAGGCTTCCGGGAGGAGGTGGCACGAGACCTGAATATTAGAGAGACTCAGTCCAGGCAGGAAGGCTGTAATAAACCCACAGGAAGCTGATCTCTGTGGCGGTGATCTCCATAAAGGATCTCTGCCTGGGAGTATGGAACCCTGGGGAGGCCGGTGTGTAGGCTGACACTCCTCCATACATGGCCATGTCCTAGAACCTGCGAACATTAGCTCACGTGGCAAGAAGAACAGCAGATGAGATCCGATTATGAGGTGGGCTGATTATCTGTGTGAGCTCAGGGCAATTCACAGCAGCCCTTAGAAGACAGATGCCAGCCAGGTCAGAGGAGAGGGAAGCAGAGATTGGAGTGATGTGCTTTGAAGATGGAGGAAACAACGTCAAACTAAGGAATGCAGGCAGCTACCAAAAGCACAGAAAGCAAGGAAACAGATTCCCCCTCAGACCCTCCAGGAAAAACCCCTGTGACCACCTTGACGTTAGCAGTCAGACTGATTTTTGACTTTCTAACCTTCGAAACCATAAGAGAATAAATCTGTGTCGTGTTAAGCCACTGAGAGTGCGCTAATCTGTTACAGCAGCAATGGGAAGCTCACAGAGGTGCTGAAGAACACGGACTAAGATGCTTAGCCCTTTACAATCAAAGGGCTATGCCAGTAAAACCAGATGCAACCAAGTGCGTGATAGAACTTGCTGAGACCCTCTTCCCTCCTCCACATAGATCACAGAGGGGGCTTCGACCTCACCCCAGTCAGCCCACAGCCCAGTGTCCCAAGCCTTTGGGTGCCAGCAGGTCTGGGATAGGTCAAGTGCTGGGAGTTTGGTTTGGGGCAAGGTCTCTCTTCCTGGCTTGCCAAAAGCTGCCTTGCCACTGTGACCTCACGGAGCTTTTCCTCTTTGTGCGTGTGGAGAGAGATGTCCCTTGTGTCTCTTCTGACAGGACCCCTGTCCTATCAGATCCACCCTTATGATCTCACTGGGCTTTAATCCTCCTTCAAGAGCCTGTCTCCAAATACAGTCACACTGGGGGTTCAGTTCAGTTTAGTCACTCAGTCATGTCTGACTATTTGCAACCCCATGAACTGCAGCACGCCAAGCTTCCTTGTCCATCACCAACTCCCAGAGCTTACTCAGTCTCTTGTCCATTGAGTCAGTGATGCCATCCAATCATCTCATCCTCCGTTGTCTCCTTCTCCTCCTGCCTTCAATCTTTCCTAGCATCAGGGTCTTTTCAAATGAGTCAGTTCTTCACATCAGGTGGCCAAAGTATGGGAGTTTCAGCTTCAGCATCAGTCCTTCCAATGAATATTCAGGACTGATTTCCTTTAGGATGGACTGGTTGGATCTCCTTGCAGTCCAAGGGACTCTCAAGAGTCTTCTCCAACACCACAGTTCAAAAGCATCCATTCTTCAGCACTCAGCTGTCTTTATAGTCCAACTCTCACATCCATACATGACCACTGGAAAACATAGCTTTTAGCGCTCCAAAATACGAATGGGGGTTGGGGGGGGGTGACATAATTCAGTCTGCATCAGATGTTGACAGTCAGGATAGCACCATTTTTTACTTCTAGGGTCCATGACCTCATAGTTATTATTGTGATGAAGACCATATCAGAAAACAATATGAAAAATACTTTCAGGACACCTTTTAATATTCATGCATTCTTAAATCTTTCTAATGCCACAGTTTTCCCAAGAATTCAGCCATCTGCCCTAAGAGAGAAGGGGACCCCATTGCATCCTGTCACCTTTTCCTCATCCCCTTTGTGACAGGCTAATTACAGTGAGTACAATAGAAGAGATGCTATCTTTTTGTAAAAACTGTACAGCTGAGGGCTGGCTGTCAGGAGGTAATTATACAGACAGGAGTTGGTCTCAAGCAGGACATGAGGGTTTACCGTCCCAGGTACATAGAATGCCTAGGGAGCTCCACTAATTAACACCAGCTGGAGATGTAGCCTTCTGTCTCTTTCAAACAACGTCAGCAGCAGTGACAAGCCTGCAACTTCCAACATCACCCTCCTTCATTAGTTTGCTCTGACTCACCCTCCTCACATCCTACCACCCGATAAACCTTCCATCGAGTGACTTATCTTTCCATGTGCTGGGTAGCACTCAAACTACTGCCTTTTCTTGTCCTTATTTCCTACTGAATAATTATCCAGTGTCCGCTCTGTGCAAGGACATTCATATGTGCTATTTTATTCAGCCTCATTGTAATCTGGGTAAGTAGACATCATCCCTCTATGAATGAATACAGTGAGGAGCAGAGCAGTGATGTGGTTCGGCACTAGCATTGAGTCATCCCAGTGGGCATCCGGAGGCATGGAAGGGGCAGGGAACAGGGAGAGAAGGCTGGAGGAAGGAGGCGACGCAGCTGCAGGTGGGGGAAGCCGCGGTGCACCAGCTGAGCTCATCTCTCCCATCCCTGAGTCAATATCGTCCTTCACATTCCCCAGAGATGCTCAGCCCAGAGAGTGATTTTATGGGAATCCATCATAACAGGAACTTGTGCAACTGGCTTGATGAGAATTGGTTAGACTAGCTGTCCAGACATGGCAAAACTCTGTTCTATAAATAAGCTTGTATGCCTAAGGAGAGCTTACAGTCAGCCTACAGGAAAATATGCTCTATTTTTGCTGCATATTTCCTTGTCCCAAGTGAAATGACAAAAGACCCCTTTTTTTTTTTTGGCCTTTGTCCCAAGTATTTCTCCCCACCCAAGTTGAGAAAGAGCCCTAAATCTGTGCACAGGCCAGCCAGTTCCCTGCACTCAGCCTCCATCATGTTCAGGACCGAAAAGGATGGTCGCATCCCAGCCGTGCCACCACTGGAAAAAACAAGTGGGAAACCAGCTTCCCTCCCAGCTGTGCTTTCTCTAGGACAACAGCCTTGATCTTTGGGAAGACAGGCCATGGCTTGGCTCTGCTTACTTTCTTTCTCTCTGAGCTGGGCCACGTGGGCTGGGTGCCACAGAGCAAGCCAATAAATACTGCTCCTATTTTTCTATGAGAAAAAGTGATGATGGTCACTATTATGAACCGAATGTTTGGGTCTTTCCGAAACACCTATGTCGAAAGCCTACCAGGTGGTGGTATTAGGAGGTGGTGGTATTAGGAGGTGGTGGTATTAGGAGGTACCTTTGGGAGGTAATGAGGGTGGAACCCTCATGAGTGGAATTAGTGCTCAGTTGCTAAGTCCTGTCCGACTTTTTGTGACCTCGTATACTGTAGCCCGCCCGGCTTCTCTGTCCATGGGATTTTTCCAGGCAAGAATACTGGAGTGGGTTGCCGTTTCCTCCTCTGGGGGATCTTCCTAACCCAGGGATCAAACCAACATCTCCTGCAGTGGTAGGTGGATTCTTTATCACTGTGCCACCTGGGAAGCCCCATGAATGAGATTAGTGACCTTATAAGAGTCATGAGAGAGGTGCTCCCCTTTCTGCTCTGGGCCATGGGAGGATACAAGTGTGACTTGACTATCTGCATCCCAGAAGAGGGCTCTCACCAGAACCTGAGCATGTTGGTACCCTGGTCTTGGACTTCTGGCCTGTAGTAGTCCTGTGGGAAATGAATGTCTGGTGTTTCAGTTCACTCAGTTGTGTCCAACTCTTTGTGACCCCATGGACTGCAGCATGCCAGGCCTCCCTGTCCATCACTAACTCCCAAAGCTTGCATAAACTCATGTCCATCGAGTCAGTGATGCCATCTAACCATCTCATCCTCTGTCGTCCCCTTCTCCTCCTGCCTTCAATCTCTCCCAGCATCAGACTCTTTTCAAATGAGTCAGCTCTTCGCATCAGGTGGCCAAAGTATTAGAGTTTCAGCTTCAACACCAGTCCTTCCAATGAATATTCAGGACTTATTTCCTTTAGGATGGACTGGTTGGATCAATCTCCTTGCAGTCCAAGGGACTCTCAAGAGTCTTCTGGTGTTTACAAGCTACCTAATCTAGGGCGTGTTTGCTGTAGCATCTCAAGAAGAATAAGAAATCATTGATACAGAACTTTTGTGAGACTTCTAGAGGTATGGTTGTGTTTATAGAAAAGTCTTAAGTCACCAAACAGACAAGGTAAAAATCATGATTTGACCAAGGCCTATCTTAACTTAGGACTTTGAAGAGTAGTGTCCCAATCTGTTCCCCAGGCTTAAAAATGTTCAAGTGGTATAATTTTCAGTCTCTAAACTCAGAGATTCAAAAATATCTCTATTGGTTTATTTCCTATAAATCAAATGAAATATGAATTTAAGCAAACATCTTCCCAAGCTGTCAGGGAATTCACGTCAGGTAATATTGGAACTGGCTTCCTATTCAGGTCTGATGAGTACCCGGAAGCCTGCAGTATCCTGTAACATCTGTTTTCTATCTGCCTTTCTGGGGGTCTTCATCCCTCAAGCCATTAAGGACGCCATGACAGCTGCGTTGCTTAAATCCATAGTGGTCTGTCAGAGTCCCCAAGCTTGAAGCCAGCCTCATGGGAGGTACAGAAATGCTTGCAGAGGCTGGAAACCCCCTTCCCAAGGTGTCCTGATCCGTCATCTCTGAAGTATTGCCACCCCCTTGGGTTCAGATGTGGGCGCAGGTAGGTCCACAGACCTCCCTCCCTCTCTCACCAGAGAAAAATCTCTTTTCTTTCCCTTTTCTTTCTCCCAAACAGCTTCTTCATTTCCTGTATTTCCCCTTTCCCTCTACTCAAAACATTCTGCATTATTGCTTCATTGGGCTTAGGTTTCAAAAACATTCAAAGTGTTTCAAACACTTAGGTTTGAAGTGATTCATGTTATATCTCCCGGTTGTAGTGGCTAAACTTGGCCCTGGGTTTGTGAGGTTTAAGTAGGTTTAGTACAATGTGGGCAGTGCTAAAGCCATATCTGGCCCCCAACCCCCACCAAAAAAAAAAATATGATTGATGGGCAAGCCTGGGATGCACTGGTCCTACCAACCAGTGTGCCTTTTGGTTTTATCCCTTCCCTTTCTGGATTGCTGCCCTACCGGCTCCGTAATACAGAAAGGTCTCTCACATACGTGTACCTCCTAGTCCTTCTTATCCTGATGAGACTTACTTGAACCGTGAGTGAACACCTAACCCAAGGCCCGCCATTCTCTGAAATGGCCTCAAGAAAGAGTTCTGCCCCTAAGGGCACCCTAAGTGGGTGGTGATGACCACACCTGGATATTCTGCCGTACCCAGTTTGAGTCCAGAGACAGAGAGAAAATGGTGGATAATGGGGAGAATTGCAGATGCAGAGCTGAAAAGTGAAGTGACAGGAATGGAGAAGAAGCCAAGAAAGAACAGGAGATCTGTGCTGCTGACCTAGCGACAGGACATGTGGTGGCTCGAACAGTGCAAGTGAATGACGCTCAGTCGTCTGACTCTTTGCGACCCCATAGACTATACAGTCCACGGAAGTCTCCAGGCCAGAGTACTGGAGCGGGTAGCCTTTCCCTTCTCCAGGGGATCTTCCCAACCCAGGGACCAAACCCAGGCCTCCCACACTGCAGGCGGATTCTTTACCAGCTGAGCAACCAGGGAAGCCCGAGAATACTGGAGTGGGTAGCCTATCCCTTCTCCAGCGGATCTTCCCAACCCAGGAATCGAACTGGGGTCTCCTGCATTGCAGGCCGATTCTTTACCAACTGAGCTGTCAGAGTGTTCTCACCTAAAAGATCCTCCAGATCTGATTTTTTTCTGAAGAGCCTGTCTACACATGGTTCCTGTTTTCCTTCCATCTCTGCAGATCCCCTCCACACTCTCTAATCCTCTGACTCAACCCGAGCCTCTCTCTGGTCCTTGCAACCTACGAGAGGCTCATTCACATCTATCCGAAGCAAGACTCCCGAGGCTTAAGTATTAGGGCGGTCAAAGAGCAGTAAACAATGATTCACTGATTAATAAACATCTCAAAGGGCAGCAAATAACAGGTGATTTTTTTTTTTTTTTCCTTTTTTCCTTTCTGAAGTTTGAAGATAAGGAAGCCCTGGAGAAATAGGCGCTGATGAAAACATTTGGAAACCTGTTAGACGTCTCCCCTGCTCCTCCTCCTCTGGATTTTTCCTCCTCTTCTCTGTGTTCCTCGGCTTTCCTTACAGTTTTCTGTTCCTGCTCCCCACCTCCCTCTACGATTTATCTTCCCTGTGTGACTCTCCTCTCTCTCTGCCTCTTCACATTCCTTCTCCCTCTGGTTTCCCCTTCTGTGTCAATGTCCCCCCACCCCACTCCCTTCACTACCTCTCATTCCCTCGCTCTTTCACCCTCTTCCTTCTCTGGCTGCCTCTCCTCTCATCTCTTTCCTTGCTGCCATTCTTTAATGACTGCACATGAAAAGGAAATCTATGTATTGGGATTTCTTGTGTTTATTGTATTTTGTATTCTGTTTTCTTAATTTAATAGCAGGCGATCTGAGCATTTTATTTGTGATTAATTAAAAGAAATACCAATGCAATCCGCTTTTGCATGTGTCCCTCCGATTGTTTTCTGCCATGCACTGTGGCCTTGGCAGAAAATAAAGGCTTTCCAAGCCCAGGACTGTGCATAGAAGGTTACCAGGGAAACAATGGATTCCCTGATCAGTTTCTATTTGAAAGACTTTAAAAAAAAAAAAAAAAAGACAAGAAACACTCCCTGGTGTTTAAGTAGAAAAGAGAACAGAAAGAGAAAGATGTGATCAATTATTTGCTAAATTAGATTATTAATTCAGAAGGTACAGAATTCTTATTACAGTGCAAATAGCAATTTTAGCCTTACTATATAGACATTAGCTCTCTCGGTGGTCCCCTGTAGCTGATATAAATCTCTCTGCTAGATTAGTCTTTTAATTTTTCCATGCTGTACATTTCCTTCGTGAATCTGAAAGTAAAATGTTTCAGAATATATCCTACCCTTCATAGGCTCAGGCCAAAGCCCCAGTCATAATTCTTACCATCCTGTCAAATGATTATAATTCCTGGTGACATTAATGTCACCAGAGAAAGTTATCCATGGTTTCTTAAGCATTATAATGCTAATTGCTCATTTGTCTCCAAGAGCATAGTCATCTGCCACCTAGTGTCTTAATTAAAAAACTGCAGTAAGTGATGCCTTCAGCCAGGTTCCCCGTGAACTCCCGGCTGGACGCTCTGGGTTTAGCTTCAGACTCTTCTGGGCAGCAGACAAGTCCCTTTATGAGAGGCCACCAGACCCAGCCTCTCCACTCTGAGCGGCAGAATCCCACCTGTGACGTCAGGTGGGGTCTCGGGGTCTATACGTGAGAGCATCCAGAGGAGTGAGCTGACTCAGAACTTCACGGGGGAGCCAGGGGGCGCTGAGAATGGGCAAAACGTACATGGCGTGAGAACTGTTCAAAATGCATGCAGTCCATATAACAGGTTACCTCAACGATACTTACATGCAGTGAGCGAAACTATGTCTTCACTTAACATTTCAGAAATGTTTATGTGTTGACTGCAGGCTGGGCATTGGGAATGAGACAGGCAGTGTCAGAAAAGGGTCCCGCCCTTGGAAAGCTGAAGTGAGGAAGATGGGTAACAAACAAACAAGACAAGTTCATATTAGGATGTATATATATAAAGGAAATAAACAGGGTCGGCAGGTAAACTTCCTCCACAGCTTTGTTTAAGGTGGCCAGGGAAAACCTACTCCAGAAACTGGCCTTTGAATGCGACTCACATACCGAGAACATGCCAAGCATAAAAGTAGCTGGGGAGAGTCCTTCTAGGCAAAGCAAACAGCAAGTGCAAAGGCCTGGAAAAAGAAAGCAGCCTGGCATGTCCAAGGGCCAGAGAAAGGACAGTGTATCAATTTCTGAAGTGTGATGACGGGGACCGAGTGGTGTTTGTTCTCTAGACATTGCCAGTTCGGGACAGGAGAAGTAAAATTGCCGTCTGAGACTTAAATTTTGAGATCAGTACATGATGGATTGTATATTTATCAGGACTCTTTTTGGTTCCAAGAGGCAGAAATCTAAATCAGACCAAATTAAGAGAAAACAAAGTTGATAGGGGAGGGTTTATTGGAGGATTTTTCATGGAATCGGAAGGAATACTCTCTGGGGCTGCTGGAGCCAAGGGTTCTATGTCACCAGCTCTCTCTGCCTCTGTGTGCATGTTGAAGTCAGTCTGTCCTAGGACTAGGCTAGAACCATAGATGCTGGTACCTCTGAGCTTCATACAGCCTCCTAATCAAGCAAGAAACAAAGGGTTTTTCCTCCCAACCCAGTTTGAAAAACACAGGGAGGGACTCTGATTTCCTTGACTTTGTCTTACTCCTTGAGCTGATTGCTATGGTCAGGGAAGCGAGGGATTATGGCCCAGGTAGCCTTTGTCCTGTGCCCACCCCTGTGGCCAGTTACTGCAAATGCAGAGGAATTATGTGGGAATGGGAACATGGCCCCTGGGATATCAATATTACTCTGATTTGTCTATCAGAAACAAGAAAAGAAATATGCCACATCGTATGAAGGCTAGCACATCAGTAAGATGTTTCTTTAGATTAAAAAGAAAAATGACAAGGAGGTATTGAGTGATATTAATACTACCCAAAGAAAGAATGTATTTTTTCTGAGTCTTGTTCAGCCATTAAAATACAGAAAGAAAAAAAAAAAAAATCCTGGAGCTGAAACCTGGTGATTCTCCCCTAAATGATATCTGGGGGCAGGGAGTCTTGGCTACTGTCCCCTCTGGTGAGGCATATTGATGAGCCAGCCACTCTCTCTGAGCTGGCCCCTCTGTGCCCCTATCCTTTTTCATTCAGCATGATCAGTGAGTTTCTGATAGTAATTTGAAGTACATACTCACTGAAGAACTTAAAAGGCTCTGTTAGCTTGAACATAGCCAGGGATAGTCTTAGTTCTTTTCCCAGTAAGATTTTTTCTTCTTTCTTGACCCAGGTTTTGTTGATATGCTTCTATGTCCCACACTGGTTCGCTTGAGATTTTACTCTCTTGTAATATCATTAACAAGCATATCTGAGTCTTTGCATCAGCTGTTTCTGTTAGCTTATGTAGAATTTGGCATCCTTTTCACTAAGAAGATTTTACTTCCATCTAAAGGGTCCTACAAAATGCTCTCCTGCTAGTTTACCTTTGATAGGAAAATATCTTCTCCTTCAATTTTTATGACACTACAGTTCATCTGTGTGTGTGTGTCCCTCTGGCTACCTGCCTTGTCTTCAGCATGGTCAGCGTCCACTTTTTTGGAGAAAGTTCTATATTCCATTGCTTTTGACATAAAAACAACCATTTAACTACTGAACATGGGTTCAATCTTGGACAAAATTATGAATGACAATAAAGATTGAGTGCAAAATATTAAATACCTTTCTAGACTGCATAGAGTTCCTCATTATTTTCCCCATGTATTCACTCATCAACATGACTAGTGTTTATTGTACTGGGAATACGAGGGGAAGACAGGATCTCAGTAGTCATTATGGTCAAAATGTACTGCAATCACTTGATTCTCAATAATATCTGGATTCCACCACGGCTGAAAAGATGATGAATAAGACTTGGGTTCTGATGTTAAGACCTTTTAAATTTGGGACTGGAACAGATAAATGTGTACAGATAAGGTTGATGCTAGGGCTACATGGTGAATTTTTTTTTTTTTTTTAACATGGTGAATTTTAAACAATGCAGCAGAGATGTATTCAGGAGGAAACAATTCATGGTGATTGAGGTCTGTGGGAGGAGGCACTGAGGCCATGGTGATGGAATTGCCTTTGTAGGACTTGAACAGCTTGAACAGGTGAAGAGGAAGAGAAATTCCAGGTATGGGGGACAGGGCACATAAAGGAACCTCCATTCAAGGGATTTTCCAGGCAAGGATACTGGAGTGGGTTGCCAGTTCCTTCTCCGAGGCATCTTCCTGACCCAGGGATTGAACCCGGGTCTCCCACACTGCAGGCAGACTCTTTACCATCTGAGCCACCAGAGAAGCCCATAAAAGGACTGAAGAGGAGTGGTAAAGAATCCGTTGGAGGAACGTTGACTCATAGGAATGAATCACTGAGTCCGTTAGAATGGAGCAAAGAATTTGGGACTGATGGAAAATTAGGCTTAAAGTCCTAGACGGCAGAATGTAGGCCACTCAGTGTCCATGCAGAGGATCTAGAATTTGTTATGTAACAATGGCAATCCATCAAAGAGGCGTGATCAAAACGATGTCTTTGTCAGCCGCTCATAGAATGAGCTCAGTGGACAAGAGGCTGAGAAGGCTGGAGCACAAAGTATCCCTTAGCTGTCGCCTTGCCATTTGTGCAGGCAGAAAATAAAAATCTGACTTCTGCTGGTGCCTGAGAAAACAGAAGAGAGATGGTTTCGGGAGGCCTCGGAGATGAAGAGCAGAGGGGCGAAGAGGGGAGGGAGCCACTGAGCGTGACTCCAAAGACCCTCGCCATCCAGGGGGCCGAGGGATGCTGAGGCCACACTCAGAGGCAGAAAACTGGAGAAAAGAGCAAATTGAAGCTCCTGACACGTCACGTGTGAGACTTCAGGGAAACATTCAGGTGGGGCTGTTCAGCCTAGAACTAAGTCTCTGGCACATTATGGGACGTACTGAGAGCTGCCTTTCATGCACTGTCTGCCATGTGCTGGTAAGTTTTATAACAACTAAAGTAGATACCAGGAGCCACAATCTTCTTAAAAAAGAGAGAGAGAACTCAGACACTCAAATTTCCCACATTCACACAGCTAATGGGGGCCAAAACCAGAATTTGAATCCAGTTTTGCCCAATTCTAACATCTGCGTGATTTTCAATATTTTGCTTTCTCCTGCACTTCTCCTCCTTATTTCTTGAGGGACAACTCAGCTTAATTGTTTACATAGGTGTATACAATAATTCTCAGCCTGAAAAGAGAAGTTTTAGGTCATTCACTTCATTGTTAGCCAGGGTAAAAGGAAAAATAGTAAGAATATTTCACGTATTTCATGCTCAAAGGCTTCTAACTGAATTCTGCCAGGGGAGTGGTGAGCAAACAGAACAAACAGGATGCAGTTTTCTGAGTTCTGTTTTTAGGCTCTAGAAACAACTATGCCATCCCACAGGTGTAGTACATACTGTACTAATAAGGAACCATAATTTTAGAAAAGTGAATAACCATCATTATTAGTTTTATGTTAAATAGCAGACTCTGGATAGAGAGATTGGGGCTCTACTTCTGCTGTTGACTCTAGTTACTGTGTTGTAAAAATTTAGTATTTTAAGATCGTAATGTCCCCACCTAGTAAAACAGCTTGTGACGACGTGTTTTCAAGAAGATTTTGTATATCTTAGACAAAACTGCTCCTGCTGGTGAGATTTGAAATTATCCCTTAAATATACAGATACGGGAACATTCTACCATTTCTATTCCTTTGGGTCAATGTCAAAGGGGCAGTATCACTTTAAAATCTATATGTATATATGTGTATGTGTGTATATATACACATATATGTGTTTGTGTTCGAATATATCTGTAATGATCTATAATGGAGTCAAACAGATACCGATAAGGCAGCTGTTCTCAATCCTGACAGCACATTTGAATCATTTGTGGAGATTTAAAAAAAAAAAACAAAAAAAAAACCAATAGCACCCTTGGCCCCAGCTTTGAGATTCTAATTCAATGGATCTGGGGTGGGGCCCTGGCATTAGTGGATCCTAAGAGCTAACCAGCATGAACAAGCACTGCCCTGAGGAGAGTGCTTTGCAGGTGGATAAACCTGAATTTTCTTCCAAGGAGCAAGCATCTTTTAATTTCATGGCTGCAGTCACCATCTGCAGTGATCTTGGAGCCCAAGAAAATAAAGTCTTTCACTGTTTCCATTGTTTCCCCAGCTATTTGCCATGAAGTGATGGGACCAGATGTCATGATCTTCATTTTCTGAATGCTGAGTTTTAAGCCAACTTTTTCACTCTCCTCTTTCACTTTCATCAAGAGATTCTTTAGTTCTTCTTCACGTTCTCCCATAAGGGTGGTGTCATCTGCATATCTGAAGTTATTGATATTTCTCCTGCCAATATTGATTCCAGCTTGTGCTTCATCCAGCCCAGCGTTTCTCATGATGTACTCTGCATAGAAGTTAAATAAGCAGGGTGACAATATACAGCCTCGACGTACTCCTTTTCCTATTTGGAACCAGTCTGTTGTTCCATGTCCAGTTCTAACTGTTGCTTCCTGACGTGCATACAGGTTTCTCAAGAGGCAGATCAGGTGGTCTGGTATTCCCATCTCTTTCAGAATTTTCCACAGTTTATTGTGAACCACACAGTCAAAGGCTTTGACATAGTCAATAAAGCAGAAATAGATGTTTTTCTGGAACCCTCTTGCTTTTTCTATGATCCAACAGATGTTGACAATTTGATCTCTGGTTCCTCTGCCTTTTCTAAATGCAACTTGAACATCTGGAAGTTCATGGTTCACGTACTGTTGAAGCCTAGCTTGGAGAATTTTGAGCATTACTTTGCTAGCGTGTGAGATGAGTGCAATTGTGTGGTAGTTTGAACATTCTTTGGCATTGCCTTTCTTTGAGATTGGAATGAAAATTGACCTTTTCCAGTCCTGTGACCACTCCTGAGTTTTCCAGCTTTGGTATCATACTGAGTGAGTGCTTTCACAGCATCATTTTTTAGGATTTGAAATAGCTCAGTTGGAATTCCATTACCTCCACTAGCTTTGTTTGTAGTTATGCTTCCTAAGGTCCACTTGACTTTGCATTCCAGGATGTCTGGCTCTAGGTGAGTGAACACACCATCATGGTTATCTAGGTCATGAAGATCTTTTTTGTACAGTTCTTCTGTGTATTCTTACCACCTCTTATTAATATCTTCTGCTTCTGTTAGGTCCATACCATTTCTGTCCTTTATTGTGCCCATCTTTGCATGAAATGTTCCCTTGGTATCTCTAATTTTCTTGAAGAGATCTCTATTCTTTACCATTCTATTATTTTCCTCTATTTCTGAGGGGGAAAAAAGCCCCTGAGGAAGGCTTTTTTTATCTCTCCTTGATATTCTTTGGAATTCTGCATTCAAGTGGGTATATTTTTCCTTTTCTCCTTTGCTCCTCAGAAGAAAAGTTATGACCAACCTAGACAGCATAATAAAAAGCAGAGACATAACTTTACCAACAAAGGCCCTAGTCAAAGCTATGGTTTTTCCAGTGGTTATGTATTGATGCGAGAGTTGGACTATAAAGAAAGCTGAGCCCTGAAGAATAGATGCTTTCAAAATGTGGTGTTGGAAAAGACTCTTGAGAGTCCCTTGGACTGCAAGGAGATCCAACCAGTCCATCCTAAAGGAAATCAGTCCTGAATATTCATTGGAAGGACTGATGCTGAAGCTGAAACTCCAATAGTTTGGCTACCTGATGCGAAGAACCGAGTCATTTGAAAAGACCCTGATGCTGGGAAAGATTGAAGGCGGGAGGAGAAGTGGACAACAGAGGATGAGGTGGCTGGATGGTATCACCGATTCGATGGGCATGAGTTTGAGTAAACTCTGGGAGTTGGTCATCGACCCAGAAGCCTGGCGTGCTGCAGTCCATGGAGTCACAAAGAGTTGGACACGACTGAGCTGAAATTTGAATTTGAACTCTACTTTACTACCTATTGGCTTTGTCTTTTTTTGGTCAATTATTTAACTTCTCTGGGTCTCAGCATTTCATCTGTGCACGAAGAGCGATAGCTATTTTGTGGAGTTACCCCAAAGATTAGGTATACAGAGGGCCCAGTGCCCCATGCAGGCCATGCTGATGGAATGACTGAGAGCCAGGCTGAGGAGCTAAGACAGAGGAAGGGGCTGGAGGAGCAGAGAGGAGAGGTGGGAAAGGGCCGGGCAAAGCCAACTGAGGCTGCCTCCACCTTATAAAGACATGTGTCCTGCTCCTCACGTTTGGCTTGGAATCCAGTTAAAAGCAAGAGGTTGGCTCAGAAAGAATGAGCAATTTCCCCCAAGGAAGCCCTGCAGTGTGGAACACCAGGTTGCTCTGCCACCCTTCTCTCTCTCTCTCTTTTTTTTTTGACCTGGGAAGGTTTACAGTACCTGTGTGCAACCTGAAACCTTGGTCTTGGGTTTGACACTTACTCTGGAACATCGTCCCATCCCAGTGGTCCTCAAGATGTCCCCAGCCCAGCAGCACCAGTATCGTGTGGAAATTTATCAGAAATGTGACACTGTGGGACCCCTCCCCTCTGACCTTCTGAGTCAGAGATTGGGGAAGGGGCCCAGCAAACTCATTTACAAGCTCCCTGGATGATTTTGATGCTAAAGTTTGAGACCCACTGTACTGAAGTCTTAGAGCAGGTGCCCTCAGCAGTAAAAACAGTTACAATAAGACAAAGCCACAGAAATTTGTATTTCATTCACTAGTGTATCCTAAATTTTGTCTTCTTGGCTCAATGAATTTTATAAATGGGGGAATATCCCAATTAATTTTCCTTCAGAAAGAAATATAAAATCATCTTTTTTTTAAAATTTAAATTTATTTATTTTAATTGGAACCTAATTACTTTACAATATTGTATTGGTTCTGCCACACATCAACATGAATCCACCACACATGTACACGTGTTCCCATCCTGAACTCCCCTCCCACCTCCCTCCCCATACCATCCCTCTGGGTCGTCCCAGAGCACCAGCCCTGAGCATCCTGTATCCTGCATCGAACCTGGACTGGCAATTCATTTCTTATATGATATTATACATGTTTCAGTGCCATTCTCCCAAATCATCCCACCCTCTCCCTCTCCCACAGAGTCCAAAAGACTGTTCTATACATCAGTGTCTCTTTTGCTGTCTCGCATACAGGGTTATCGTTACCATCTTTCTAAATTCCATATATATGCATTAGTATACTGTATTGGTGTTTTTCTTTCTGGCTTACTTCACTCTGTATAATAGGCTCCAGTTTCATCCACCTCATTAGAACTGATTCAAATGTATTCTTTTTAATGGCTGAGTAATACTCCATTGTGTATATGTACCACAGCTTTCTTATCCATTCATCTGCTGATGGACATCTAGGTTGCCTCCAATGTCCTGGTTTTTTTAGACCTCAGTTGCTAAAGTTCTCAGACTTAAAGTTACAAATTACCATATTTACCTGTGTATGTGTGTTCTTTCATATGCTTAAATATATATTTAATTTTCGATTCAGCTTTGCAAAGCTTTCCTTTCACAGTCACTTCTTTATATGTTGTAGGTTACTCTGCTGCACTTCCCAATTGGGTATGTTCTTCCAGTCAGGTTGGTCTGTCCTAGTGAGCCTAATTTGCACTGACAGCGCCTTTTATACAAGGAGAGACCACCAGTGCAGGGTGTAGAAGCTTAGATTCTAGAATCAGCCACCACACGTATACATATGTGTGTGTGTATATATATTATCAGAGACATTAAACTTGTATTTTGGGGTGAATTACTTAATCTCTGAGACCCTTATTTCCTTGTCTATTGAAAATGGAATTAATAATTAATACCTGTGCCTATCTTATGGGATTTTTGCAGAACATGCTAAATACTCAGTAAATGCTACCTGTTGGTATTGTGACTTCAAGAAGTCTCTCAATGAGATATAAAACACGTGTCAATTTTTGAAGTAAGAAGAAGTGAATGATAGGATTTTTGTGGGATTTGTAATAAAGTATTCAAAGCAGTGCTTTTTAAACCTTAGCAAGTATACAGATCCCCCGAGGTTCTGGTTAAAAGACAGACATGGGTCGATCCGGTATGTCTGAGATGGGGGTCTGACATCCTTGATTTCCAACAAGCTCCCCAGGGACACCCATGCTGCTTGTCCCAGTTAAAAGCAAAGGGCTTATGTCCTAGGACGTGTTAAATACTCAGTAAACATTAGCTATTGATATTGGGACTTCCAGAAGTCTTGTGCTTTTAATAACAATTTGAAATTTCTTTCAAAACTCAGAATTTTTAATCAGGTAGACATTATATAAAATCTGGGTCTTTCAAAGCTAGGGGATGTTTACAAGATCTGGCTACTCTTAATTGCTTTGTTTGGGTTTTACAAAGGGGGAGAAGAAGAGTATTTTTCCTCTTTGTAAGGAGCTGCTTTCCACCCCAGTCAGAGGCGCTCACCCATGTGCTCCGTCATACCTTCTACCTGAAATGCCCTCCCCTTTTTCAGCCACGCAAATCCTAACCTGACCTCAACATCTAGCTCTTTTAGGACAAATCTTGCTCAGCACGTGAGTGACTTACCACACAAGTTTGCACGGTGTAATTCTAAAATAGCAGTATCACATTTTAAGTAAAACCACGAGTACCGATACACTTGGCAATCAGTGTTGTCCTTCATACCATTTGAAGAGACTTAGGGATTTATGGACCCACTCCAGTGTTCTTGCCTGGAGAATCCCAGGGACGGGGGAGCCTGGTGGGCTGCTGTCTATAGGGTTGCACAGAGTCGGACACAACTGAAGCGACTTAGCAGCAGCAGCAGCAGCAGCAGGAGCAGGGGTTTATGGAGTTTCCCAGGTGGCGCTAGTGGTAAAGAACCCTCCTGCAAATTCAGGAATCATAGGAGACACAGGTAATCCCTGGGTTGGGAAGATCCCCTGGAGAAAGGAAATGGCAACCCATTCCAGTATTCTTGCCCGGAGAATCCCCATGGACAGAGGAGCCTGGTTGGTTCCAGTCCTTGGGGTCACAAAGAGTTGGACATGACTGAGTGACTGAGCATGCATGCATGCATGGGTTTATGATGGTGCTGCCATTGCTTCAAACAGGTTTGGAGCTTGTTTTACTCTTTTGGAGTTGTCTCTCTACTAGTACATACTAGGCTGTGTCACATGACAGAAAAAGATTCTAATACCTCATTGCCTGAATGCTATAAAAGTTTATTTTTCAGTGGCATCCTGGCCTAAAGGCAGGTCTGGGGCCTTTCCTAAAGGCTCTTCTCCAAATACTGGCTCAGGAGTTAAGGCTCCTTCCCACATGTGTTTCTGGCCTGTTGGAACACTGGGCTGCCGGCTAACAAGGTTGGGGAGAGCATGGACAGTGGCGTGGGAGGACTATGATCAGGGCCGGAATGACTGTTCACAGGATCCTGCAAACCTCTGCACCCAGATAAGGAAACAGTGCTGGTGAGCGCTCGCCAAGGTCTGCCACAGAGTCATTTCACAGGATGTGTTATAACGACCTTCCCAGCCAGTGCAGGAGGCTTGGCCAAGCGCAGTGCTTGGTCCTGAGTCAGCGGAAACACCATGTCCTTCCCCCTTAGGGTGGGCTGGCAGAGACTGTGGCATCAGAGTCTAACCACCACGTTTGGTCATAAATAGCCTTATCCATAGTATCTAGTGTGCCATGCAAATACCATTTTGTGGTTTGGGAATGGAGTGTAGGGGGGAAGACACTCGTATTTGGTCATACCTAGCTCTGACCATCCTAGACAGCATATTGAAAAGCAGAGACATTATGTTGCCAACAAAGGTCCGTCTAGTCAAGGCTATGGTTTTCCCAGTGGTCATGTATGGATGTGAGGGTTGGACTATAAAGAAAGCTGAGCACTGAAGAATTGATGCTTTTGAACTATGGTGTTGGAGAAGACTCTTGAGAGTCCCTTGGACTGCAAGGAGAACCAACCAGTCCATCCTAAAGGAGATCAGTCCTGAATATTGATTGGAAGGACTGATGCTGAAGCTGAAACTCAAATACTTTGGCCACCTGATAGGAAGAACTGACTCATTGGAAAAGACCCTGATGCTGGGAAAGATTGAAGTTGGGAGGAGAAGGGGACGACAGAGGATAAGATGGTTGGATGGCATCACTGACTCAATGGACATGAGTTTGAGTAAACTTCGGGAGTTGGTGATAGACAGGAAGGCCTGGTGTGCTGCAGTCCATGGAGTCGCAAAGAGTCAGACACGACTGAGTGACTGCACTGAACTGAGCTATTGACCAAAAGCCATTTTATCTGATTTGGCCACTCTTCTTGACTCTTCCCCAAGTCAAATTTATCTCCCAGTTATCTTCCCATTAGAGAAACTCAAGTTAGAGTAGTATATATTCTGACCATAATTCTATAAAGAGTTCCAGAAGTGTCTTATTAGTGAAATCATCAGGATAAATGTCTCATGTCATGAGGAGGCTGCACTAACTTCGTTTTTATCTGTGAAATAGTCTGCTTGTTAAAATAGCCGTGTGCGAGTTGACTCCATCCTGCCAGGGATATCTTCCCTCCTCTTCCTCTCCTCCCCGTCCCCTCTCCCTCCTGTCCCTCCTCCCCCTCCCCTTTCTTTCTTTCTTTTTTTTTTTCTTTATTTCAGATATGTTACAGGCGGGCTGTTCTTTCCCTTGTAGCCTCCCCATAGTGAGTAGCTTACTACTAGACCCCTGACAGGTGCCCAGAAAAAGAAGTTATTTGTTGATTAATGTGCTCTGTAAACATGTTCATTTTAAAAAATAGGTTTAATGTGGATCTTTTATGGTGAAATTAAAAACATTCCTTCCAAGATATAATTATTTAATCTCACAATCAATTATTTGGAAGCATTTCAATCCTCATTAATGATCACAGCCATATTTTAATATATGTCATTCATTTTAGGTACATTGTCTTTCTTTCTGTGTATGTATGTATGTGTTAGTCGCTCAGTCGTGGCTGAATCTTTGTGATCCCATGGACAGTAGCCTGCCAGGCTCCCATGGAATTCTCCAGGTAAGAATACTGGAGTGGGTTCCCATTCCCTTCTCCAGGGGATCTTCCTGACCCAGGGACCGAACCCTGGTCTCCTGCATTGCAGGCAGATAGTTTATCCCCTGAGCCACCAGGGATCCCTTCAAACATAAAAATTCTAGAAAATATTATTTTAAAAGTATATACCATTGACCTTAAATTATTAGATGATACAGATATTACTGAGCTATTCGATGTTGCAGATCTTTTCCCTGTAAGGATACAGTATCCTCAGTGGAATGCCATCACCTCTCCCTCTCCAAAAGCAGCATTGGTGCTGTTATTCAGACATCAAGTTGTGTCCAACTCTTTGTGACCCCATGGGCTGCAGCATGCCGGGCCTCCCTGTCCCTTTCTATCTCCCAGAGTTTGAAGATATCTCCCAGATATGAACTCTCCAAGTTCACGTCCATTGAATCAGCAATGCCATCCAAACATCTCATCCTCTGTCGCCCTCTTCCCCTTCTGCCTTCAGTCTTTCCCAGCATCAGGATCTCTTCCAATGAGTTGGCTCTTCTCATCAGGTGGCCAAAGTATTGGATCAGCATCACCATCAGTCCTTCCAGTGAACACCCAGGACTGATCTCCTTTAGGACGGACTGGTTGGATCTCCTTGTAGTCCAAGGACTCTCAAGAGTCTTCTCCAACACCACAGTTCAAAAGCATCAATTCTTCAGTGCTCTGCCTTCTTTATGGTCCAGCTCTCACATCATCAAGAGACTCTTTAGTTCCTCTTCACTTTCTAGAAGGAGCTACCATCCTAAATTTGGTGAGTATTATTCATATGCCTATATTACTTCTTAGTGCATATGTATAGACACAGAAATACTATAATATTATTTTGCAGGTTAGAAATTTTACAAATGGCATTTTCTTCCTATGTCTTTGGCAATTGCCTTTTTTTCCCCAATGTTATTCTTCTGAGGTGTGTGTTATTATATACATCTCTAATCCATTTCTTTTAACTGCTGTACAGTAATCAATACTGCAAGAAAATGTATTCATCTATTCTACTATGTTAGTATGCTTCTAGGTTCTTCCCAATATGTTTGTATTTACAAGAAAAGAGCTTCTATAAAATCCTTGTAAATGCCTCAGTGAGAGCGTGTGCTAAAGTGTTTCCAGAACAGACCCACAGGAGTGGGAATGATGGCTTTACAAGGTCTTGCTGTTAACTTTACAGGGTCATGCCAAATTGATTTATAACGCCACCACTGTCATATACCAAATCCCCAAATATGTGCAGAACTGTTTCTGAACTCTATTCTGTTCCACTGGTCACTGTGTCCGCCAGTGTATCACACCACACCGCCTTCACTATTTTTATATTAATAGTTGTATAGCAAGTTTTTATATCTGGTAGAGTGACTCTCCCATCTGGTCTTCTCTTTCAAAGTTGTTTAAGCTATTCCCAGCCATTTTATTTTACATAAGCTTTAGAATGAGCTTGTCAAAGTTCAACAGAAAGCCCAGTTAAGGTTGTCACTTGAACTGCATGAGAAGAGATGAACCGGAAGAGGACTGACTGCTTTATAGTATTGGGTCTTCCTATCCTTGAACCTGGTTTCCTCTCTCACATTAAGTCTTCTCTTTAATGTCTTTCTAAGAAATTTTGTACTTTCTTTTCTTTTTTAAAACTGAGCATCTTTTATTAGTTTTAATGTAGGCACAGTCTATTTTTCTTATGTTTCACTCTTGGGCTTCCCTGGTGGCTCAACTGGTAAAAAACCCGCCTGCAATGCAGGGGACCTGGGTTCAATCTCTGGGTTGGGAGGATCCCCTGGAGAAAGGAAAGGCTACCCACTCCAGTATTCTGGCCTGGAGAATTCCGTGGACGAATCGGACCCATGGGGTCGCAAAGAGTTGGACATGACTGAGCGACTTTCACTTCACTCACACTTTAAATGTTCACAATGTTATGAGTTAGATATTTTCTTGTCTATTTTATAACTAAGGAAAGTAAGGTTCAAAAAGATTCAATAACTTATCACACATCATTGGTGGCAAGTGACAGGGATGGGATGCAAAGTAAGTGCTGTCTGACTCCCCAGTCCAGGGCTCTTCGTCTCCAGTCCATACTGGCTTGTGATGAGTTTCTTCAGTGACAGCATTTTCAAATTAAACAACTTTGTGTTTAAAAGTGTAAAGTAATAAGAAGAAGAACAAGAATAAACATCTATCTCTCTGGGGAAAACATCAAGAATAGTACTTCTTGCTGCTACTAAGTCGCTTCAGTTCTGTCCGACTCTGTGTGACCCCATAGACAGCAGCCCACCAGGCTTCCCCATCCCTGGGATTCTCCAGGCAAGAACACTGGAGTGGGTTGCCATTGCCTTCTCCAATGCATGACAGTGAAAAGTGAAAAGGAAGTCGCTCAGTCGTGTCCGACCCTCAGCGACACCATGGACTGCAGCCTTCCAGGCTCCTCCATCCATGGGATTTTCCAGGCAAGAGTACTGGAGTGGGGTGCCATTGCCTTCTCCGATAGTACTTCTTAAACTTTAATATTTATATAAATGACCTGGAGATCCTGTTAAGTGTTCCTCTTGATCTAGTAAGTCTAGAGTCTGAGATTCTTCTTTTCCAAGGAGCTCTTTTATGTAAGTATAACAGAAATGTTATACTTGTTTTCATAATTACCAGTTTTTTGTTAGGTTTAATGCTAGGCTCCTTAACATCTTTTATTATCCCTGCTCATGTTATCTGTGTTTTCTGTTTAAATCCTCATTAATGCTGTGAATTAGACATTTATAACTAAGGAAACTAAGCTTGAAAAGATTAAGTTACTCTCCAGTTGTCATAGGTAGTAAGTAAATGACCAGGTAATGCCCATACTGCTGGTCCAAGGAGCTCACTTGGAGAACCATGACTCTATAGTTTTCCTCTAGAAAGTGACCCTTTAATTAACAATGATTAAAGGAGAGAACTCCACCAGATGGCAGCAGAAGCTCGTACAGTCCAACCTGGACTGTTGGACTGTAAAGAAAGCTGAGCTCCAAAGCGTTGATGCTTTTGAACTGTGGTGTTGGAGAAGACTCTTGAGAGTCCCTTGGACTGCAAGGAGATCCAGCCAGTCCATCCTAAGGGAGATCAGTCCTGAATATTAATTGGAAGGACTGATGCTGAGGCTGAAACTCCAATACTTCGGCCACCTGATGCAAAGAGCTGACTCATTTGAAAAGACCCTGATGCTGGGAAAGATTGAAGGCAGGAGGAGAAGGGGAAGACAGAGGATGAGATGGTTGGATGGCATCACTGACTCAATGGACATGGGTTTGAGTAAACTCCAGGAGTTGGTGATGGACAGGGAGGCCTGGCACGCTGCGGTTCATGGGGTCGCAAAGAGTCAGGCACCACTGAGCGACTGAACTGACTTACTGGACTGACTCCACTTTTCTGCTGATTGTTCCTGGTGGATGTCTGACTTAGATTACTTCAAAGAGAGGAATCTTGTTCTCTTCCCCCTGCGTTTCTGTGATCCCCTCCCTACCACAGGGCTTAACTGTGGACGACGGGTTTTCAGCAGGAGCATCCAGCTGGGCACAGGGTATTGTGCCCACAGCTCCTCTCAGAAAGCTTATTTCAAGAGGCTTGTAAATGAGAGTGAAAAATTGTTTCCTACCCTTTGCTGTTTCATCATAGTAAGGTCAATTTAGGCACTTAACCAAGAATGGGAGGCATGATTTGAAATGTTTGGCAGGATATGAGAGGAGGAAATGATTCATTCATTATGGGACAGGGCGGGGGGCGGGGAGGGAAAACTGTTCAGGCAGATAAACCTGCAGCAGAGTCCAAAGATTTAGGGAGAATTCAAGGAATATGTGGGCAGACCAGTCGCTTCAGGCAGGAGCCCAGACCCAGCTTTGCTGAGGGTCCTCAGACCGTCCCTCTTACTCAGCTCTTCTTCTTGTTTTTTTTTTTAAATTCTTCTGAACCTGACTTCCCTGGTGGTTCAGATGGTAAAGCATCTGCCTACAATGCAGGAGACCCAGGTTCGGTCCCTGGGTCAGGAAGATCCTTGGAGAAGGAAATGGCAACCCACTCCAGTATTCTTGCCTGGAGAATCCCATGGATGGAGAAACCTGGTGGGCTACAGTCCACAGGGGTTGCAAAGAGTCGGACACGACTGAGCAACTTCACTCTCACTTTCTGAACCTGAAGAAGATTAATTATGGAAAGGAATTCTCATGTTCCCATCCTGAGCTTGGGAAGGTGAAAACAGAATGACAGACTCCTGACTTTGACTCACAAGCCTGAGCCTGGGCCCTGGGGAGGCCCCAGGGTGCCCTGAGAAGGCTCCAGCATGGGGAGGTGTTGGTCAGTCGCTGGGGAAGGCCCACCTCCTTGTGGCCCTCATTCCGCAGTAATCATCTCTCCCACTGGTGTAGTCAGCACACATGTCTCCGAGCTCTCTGCCCGCATCTCTCAGATGGCTTCATCAGGGGGCACATGAGCTCATGGAGAATGAAGCAAACCAAAGAGGGTTGTTGGAGGCTCTGCTTGGCTGAGACCAGCACTGAAGGAGAATATAACCTAGTCCGCTGCTCTGGAAACCAGGCAGGCCAGAGAGCCTAAGAGGGCTGGCCAGGGGATCGTGGTGATGAGGCTCTCACTGGCCCTTTTAGTTAAGGACCACTGCTTCAAGCCTTTGCTGGGAAGGAGGGCTCAGGGGACAGGTTCCATGCCAGTGAGGCCCAGAAAGCTGAAGTTCAGCGAGGTCAGGGCCACTGCTCCAAATCCTATGGCTGCAAAGTGTAGACTGAGCTATGAACGCAAGACTCCAATGTGTGAGCTCTCAGACGCTGGGCTACAGCCCCCAATAGTTGTTTTATTGAATTCATTTATTTTGCAAAACACACACACAGAACACCAGAAATAAAAAACCAATCATCTAGAGACAGGTGAGTGGCAACAAGACTTAGAAGATCTTAGACAATCAGCTCTGAGCCCCACAGCTTTCCTCTGGGTCTGAAGATTCTGCCTCTGTCCCCATGAGGCGTGGTGCCCTGGGCTCTGGAACTTTCAGCCACATTTCCCTGCTGTGGCTTTGACCACACCTTCCTTATGGCTCTCCACCTTCTTCCTTTGATATATGTCAAGGCCATAGCCTGAATCATAGGTTAATATCCTGGGATTAGTTGCTACTGTGAATCATTTCAGAAAACAAAGACATCTTTTGTTAAAAAAAAAAAAAAAATTCTTCTCAGTTAATTCTTGTTATCTCACCAGTGGTTCTCAACTCTGTTCTGGTCACAGATTCTCCTGAGAATGTAGTGAAAAGCTACAGACCTGCTACCCTATAAAACACACACACACACACACACACACACCCACACACACACACACACACACGGACACACAACTTCAGGAAGGCTCATATACCCTCTGAATTCTATCCCGAAACCTCAAGCTGGGAACCCCTGCCTTAGATGGCCATTATTTGGTGTATTTAAATTGAGGCACACTCACAAAATGCCATTGGCACCCTTCAGTAAGGAATAAGAGAGAATAGGAAGGGACAGAATTTGGAGGTTATCTTGAATCATACATTTTACATCTTTAGGTGAGCATAAATAATAGTGCTTTAAAAGCTCTAGAAGAAGCATTTTCATAGGAAAATGTTAAAGGTAATTTATTGTTCGCAGTGGTTGCATCAGGTGAAAAATGAGGGAGCAGGATTTGAAGGACACTTCACAGTGGGGCAAGGACCCGGGCTCTGCCCCACAGAGTACATGGACCTGCTCCCTGGATAGGACTGGGCTCTCCCTTGCTGTTAGCTGCTGGGTGTGTGGAGCTGGGGGGTCCTATCTTGGGTTGGGGGAACAGACCAGGGGAGACTTTAGTTCCATCACACAGTACTGCTAAGGCTACTCAAGTCCACCTCTCAAGAGGGGAGCAGACTCCCAAGTCCAAGGTAAAGTTGAGCACCTTAGGAGGCTAGAGCCAGCCCTTGAGGAGCTCTGTCTGGGCTCTGTGCTCCTTGGGGTTTAAAGATGCTATGACAGGGCTTTGCCATCACTCTTCCATCTTGGTTTGCCTGATGCTCTCCTGAAAGTCTTGCATCTCAGGAAACCCTAGTCTTGGGCAAACTGAGATAGTTGGTCACCCAACTTGAGCCCTGGATAGTGACCTTCAGTAAGATCTTTAATCTCTCTGAATGTCAGCTTGCACATCGATAAACTAAGGCTATCAAACCTGTGTTTCAGAGTTTATGAAGATTAGATTGGTGGTAACACATGTCCAGGGCTTTCCAGGTGGCTCAGAGGTAAAGAATCCACCTACCAATGCAGGAGACGCAGGTTTGATTCCTATATCGGGAAAATGCCCTGGAGGAGGGCATGGCAACCCACTCCAGTATTCTTGCCCAGAGAATCCCATGGAAGGAGGAGCCTGACAGGCTACAGTTCATAGGATCACAAACAGATATGACTGAGCACACGCGCACAAATGCATGTACAGGTCTTTCTCAATTTACAATGGGCTTCCTCCTTGCTCCAGTATTGTCCAGCCTGGAGAATTCCATGGACTATATAGTCCATGGGGTCGCAAAGAGTCAGACACGATTGAGTGACTTTCACTTTTTATCCCAATAAATCCATCATAAGTTGAAAGTATCGTAAGTAGAAAATGCATTTAATACCCCTAACCTACTAAACAGTATTCTTAGCCAAAGACCCTGATGCTGGGAAAGATTGAAGGTGGGAGGAAAAAGGGACAACAAAGAATGAGATGGTTGGATGGCATCACCAACTCGATGGACATGAGTTTGAGCAAGCTCCAGGAGTTGGTGATGGACAGGGAAGCCTGGCATGCTACAGTCCATGGGGTCACAAAGTGTCAGACATGACTGAGCAACTGAACTGAACTGAGGGCTACTAGAATACCTACGTTTCCCTCCTCAAGTCTCCCAGGGCCTCTCGGGCAGGTAATGAAGCCCAGCATCCATCTGGAGTCAGGAGTACAAGCCTAAGGTTAAAATGTGATAGTGGCTAAGTCAACCATTAACTCCCTTTCTAAACTCTTTTCTCTTCCTTCTTAGAACTCTTAAAATTTCCCACAGGAACCTCAGATTCTCTGCCTTTCCCTTCAAAAATTTGCCCTCAGGAAAGGAGTTGCTAGCAGACATCTGTACTTTAAGTGATTTAAAAGAAACTCCTAAAAGGGTTGGCATTTTAAATGTCTTGTAACATACAAGGCCTTGTCTCCCTGTAAAGGAAATTCCAAGGCTTCCCTGATGGCTCAACGGGTAAAGAATCCACCTGCAGTGCAGGAGACACAGGTTTGATCCCTGGGTTGGGAGGATCCCTTGGAGAGGGAAATGGCAACCGACTCCAATATTCTTGCCTGGAGAATTCAGTGGACAGAGGAGCCCAGCAGGCTACAGTCTGTGGGGTCACAGAGTCACACACATACAAAAGAAATTCCCACACTGGAAAGTTTGACTCTTTGATGGCTGTATGCATTCCATGAAGTTCAGCTGCTCTTAGGAGCAAGCAGTTAAGATTGCAGCAGTTAAGCAAGGTGGAGATTCATTTCCGCTCCTTCCTGAAAGGCCAGGGCTGGCAGTTCTACAGCTGTCATAGACCAAAGCATTGTCAGTCTTTCTTTCCCTCCTGCTCAGAGCTGGTTTTCATCCTAAAGGTTACTTCCTAGTCCCCATACCTGCTGGAGCTCCATTGTTACAGGCCATTTAAGGCATAAGAAAGAGGAAAGGTCAAGGGCTCAGAGTCAGACTGCTGAGTCAGTCCCATTTGAGCAGCCTTCCCAGAAGTCCAGGCGACACTTATGTTCACATCTCATTGGCCGGAGTTTAATTACATGATTACCACCAGTTGCAAAAGATATTGGGAAATAGACTTCTTTCTGGGTAGATTTCAGCCTTACCTAAAATCAGGACTCGCATACTAAGAAAGGGGAGCATGCACTTAGAAAATGTACCAAACGGAGAACCTACTCTTAGTGAAAGCTTTTGTAGTTTTCCTTGGGGGCAGGTTGACTAGAATCACTGTAGCTTCAGGTTTCTCTATCTCCTTGTTCTGGTGACCAGCCCAAATTTAATCACCCTACAATGATCAATAAAAGAAAGAATGAAGGAATTAAGCTATTGCAAGACTTTACTTCAGTCACTAATCATTGGGTCAGATTTCCAAAGGATGTTTGGTCTCGGGACTTAAAAAACCTACAGTATAGACTTTTCATTTACCTGGGGTTTTAAGGATTATTGTGTTCTCTTAGGTTCCATATATAGCTTCCTGATTGTTCCTCATCTCTGAAATGAAATTAAATTCTGAAAGCAGCCAGGAACTCTTAAGAACAGAGGCTATTTCTTCTCTAACATCTATTGATCGTGACTCACATAGGAAATATAAAATGACCAATGAGCCTTCAGCCCATGACTTAGAATTGGTAATATAGTGGTGGCTGATTGCTGTGGAGAAATAAATCTTATGAGACAATTTCTAGCTTGTCCAAGAAGGAGTAAATCATTTGAGCTCAGTTGCTATGTGCAAGCTGGAGCTAACATTACCAAAGACGTCAGCCGGGTGCAATGCACATAGTATTGGGTCTGATGCTAAAGAAATTCTTCTGATTCTTTTTCTATGGACACATGGTTCTCTCTAACATTAAGGGTTAATCTCAGAAGTAAAGGCAATGAACTAAATCAACCTTTGAGGTAAAAATAGTAGTAAGTAAGTGCTAGAGTTGGCTTCACAAACATCATGGCTCTGACCCAGGGTGGAAGCATTATTAGATATGTGAGTTTGATTGACTGGAAAGAGAGTTTAGAAATCGTTAAGTGCTCTATTTAAAGCAAGCATTGAGAACAAACTAAACCAGGAGGTATCTTCATTTTAGACTGAAAAGCAGGGCCTTTTTCTCAAGCAAGAAAAAGCAAAATTTGCATTGTGCAGGCAGTTGCCATTTGCTGACTCATCTTTTGTGGAACCCTCTAGAAGGAGATGATATACTGCAGGGAGTAGCAATAGCAGCCAGAGTACATTAGCCCCGATGGAGAAGGAGCATTTAGTGCTGTTTCCTGAATTCAAAGCAGTCATTGTCCAATTGTGTCTTTTTGTGAAATGCCTCATTATGCAAGAAATATAAATTGGTTTTCCTCCACAAATAGATTGTTTCTGGTGTTTCACAGATTGCGTCATATGCAGCGTGCCTCAGCGATTCCTATAATGTGACACTCTTAGCTGTCCTCTTCTGCGCTCTCATCTAGCTGGCAGGCCAGAGAATCTAAAAGGTAGTAATGGCAATTGTTTTCAGCAATTCCATAGCAGCCAGTGAAGAGAACATTAAAGCTAAGTGGCACTGCTAAATTCATAGGATAGTAAAATACTGGGGGTGAGCATGGAGCCCGTGGGTTACTTCTTTCCAAAGTCAGTAATGGTAAAAACAGCAGCTAAGTGAGGCACCCATTCTACAAATAGCTTTACGTTCATAGGCTCATTTAATTCTCCCAGCAATGCTCTAAGGAATATTTATGCCCCCCACTTTTCAGAATAGGAAAGACAGTCTCAAGGTCTCATTGAGGTTAAGTGGCAGTGCAATTATTTACATCCGGACCTGTCTCAATCCAAATCCATGCTGCTTTCTCCTCCATTTGATTGCCTCGTGAAGATTCAGAGTCCATTCTCCTCTAATATTATTTTAACATAACTTTTTGGAAGAAAAGAAGAGAGATGTTAGGGTTTTTTTTTTCTTTCAGAACACGATAATTTTGTTAATTTTTCAGAGACATTTAAGCGACATTATTTTAGCCAGATCTAAGTTGCTCCCAAGCATTCTGTACATTTTCTAGATTATTATTGGACCTTTTATCCATGTGCTATACTAGGGCTTGCCACAAATATTTATAGGTGTAATGAGGAAATAACCACTGCTGCTGCAAGGGGAAGTGTTCCGATACCAAGCTTGTGTGTGTGTTTTCTCGGCATACCTTTCTGTGGGAAAGTAGCAACTACTCTTAGTCAGACCATGGAGTCTCTACTCTGACTAAGTGTCTATCATTGAACAAGTTTCGAACAGTCTGGGAAAATAGTTTAATGAGATTCCAATCTTGTCAATACACAGGTCTAGTTTGTCTTTTACACATGTAATCTGGAAAGAATTATATAAGAATTACAACAATAGTTACCATTGACCAGTAGGATTCCAAGTGTGTTTTTCTCTTTGGTGTTGTCCAAATTTCCTAAAATAAATGGATATCCCTAATATAATGTATCCCAAAGTGATATTTTTAATGGACATGAAAATTCCCAAAGCATGGAATGAGTGGCTGGAGGCACAGATATATAGCATGAAGCCTGTTAGTATTACACCATCTCTTGTTTATGACTGTGATCACTAATAATAACGATCTTTGATATCATCTTTGCCACTTTTCAGAGGCTGAAAAAATAAACTGATCTCAAAAAAAAAATGGCAAAGTGAAAGAGTTTGCCATAGAGTTAATCACTATGAACCGGTATCATTTAGGGAGCAAATATTCTCATCCCTTCATATGGCTTTGTGTTTGTATTCCCTTTGTACAAGGATTGCTTCTAGAGATAAGAAACGGTGGCATCATTTTGGTTATCTATTTCCACGGCAACACTTGGATTCAGGGAATAGCTCTTGGTACCTTTGCTACTTATCGTGTGCAATTTTCATGGGCACAGGATCTTTCTAAGTTAGTGAGGTTAATTTCATGTGAGACTGTCTTATTTGTTGTAAATGTCTGAAGCAGAAGTGAGATGCAATTTTGACTTGCAGAACTTCTGTCTATGTCAGCAATTCCGTGAACAGCGACAGACAGCACTAACTAGCACCGTGAAAAATAACTCGATTTTTATGAGAGCTCTCTCTTAAAAAGATTTCAAAACAAAATTCTTTTTAGGATTATGACTTAGAGTGTGACAATGAGGGTGTTTTCAGTTTTCTAGTTAAGTTTCTGTATTTCTCTCTCTCTCATACACACATATACACTTCATAAAGTAGAATATGAATTCTCCTTTAATCTCTACTGAAATTGGATAGACCAAAATTTTGTCCAAAATTCTCTCCTTCTAGTGTTTTCCTGGTAAATGCTTGAAACTAGCGACAAAATTGTAGAGAGAGTTCGGAGGCAGAATTCTGGTCTTATTTTGCCACAGCCTCTGTGATCTTGGGCAGTTTTCTTCATCTGTCTGTACTTCCAATTCCTCATCAGTAAAATCATCTAAGCTAATAAAAGTAAGGAAAACCCGTTTCAAAGAAGAGTAATAAAATAGAAAACAGAAAACGAGGATTGCCTCTATCGCCACTCCAACACAACTTCTGTTCCCGTTTCCTCCACACACACAGGGTCCATAGAAGGAAAGAAGGAATGAAAGAGGTCACCCCACTGCCGGCCAAGCGTGCATATGACCCCCAAGCAATTTTCAGATTACTGTTCACTTCAGGTTCAAGCAGTGTATTTACAGCCCCCACACATCCATACAACTTGAGTGATATAAGCTGGTTTATCTAATGGCCCATTAAATTTATACCCACCAAATCATATTACTTTGCCAACAAAGGTTCGTCTAGTCACGGCTATGGATTTTCTGGTAGTCATGTAGAGATATGAGTGTTGGACTATAAAGAAAGCTGAGCACTGAAGAATTGATGCTTTTGAACACTGGTGCTGGAGAAGATTCTTGAGAGTCCCTTGGACTGCAAGGAGAGCCAACCAGTCCATCCCAAAGATCAGTCCTGGCTGTTCACTGGAAGGACTGATGCTGAAGCTGAAACTCCAATACTTTGACCACCTGATGCGAAGAGCTGACTCCTTGGAAAAGACCCTGATTCTGGGAAAGATTGAAGGTGGGAGGAGAAGGGGATGACAGAGGATGAGATGGTTGCATGGCATCATCGACTCAATGGACATGAGTTTGAGTAAAGTCCAGGAATTGGTGATGGACAGGGAGGCCTGGTGTGCTGCAGTCCATGGGATCACAAAGAGTTGGACACAACTGAGCAAATGAGCTGAACTGAACTGAAATTTATCTTGACATTCAGGGATGTAGGTCTAATTTCAGAATAAACAACAACCCCTTCTCTTCTTTTTTTTATTCTCCCTAATATTTTTTAAGAGGAAGGGGAATTTGTTACAGGGTACTAGGGAGTTCATAGGCTTTCCAAGAGGGCCTAACTCTGAAGAGCAGTGTATCTTTTTCTCTGGGGAATGCAAAATCATGGGGAATATCAGGCACAAGTGGCATTCTGCTGGTTCAGCCAACTGGACCCTGGTTGTAATCTGGGAAATCCAGGAAAGACACAGAGTGACCCGGCCTTGAGGAGGTCACTCTAACCTGCAGATGAGTCAAGAACAGGCACCTGAACCAGTGAAACTTAACCTGCCCTTTGGCCCTCCAGTAAAACCAGGGGCCTCAGGGCAATCTGATTGCAGTCTCTCATCTAGGGCTTTCTGGTGTTACTAAAATGTCCCCGAGCTCTCCCAGCTGGTGAGCATCAGCAAAACCCAGCATTCCAGCCCAGGGTCTGTGCTCTGACGCCCAAAGTGTGGTTTGTGAATGAGCCGTATCTGCGTCCCCAGAGCTTGTTACTTCACCTTCTGGCCCACGTTTCATGACAGGTAAGAGGAGAGTAATACCTCCTTTGCCTGCTTTAGAGGCTGGTTGTGAAAGTCTTCGACAAATTTTTTTACTGCTCTGCAGAAGAGTGAGAATATTCAGGGTAGTATCATGAATCTGCTAAGAAGTCCATCTTAGGCTGCTTTAAGGACTCCTTATATGAATGACCTCCTTGCTCCTTTGCTGTGATCGGAGCTTCTTTCATGAGTGATGGTGATTGTAGAGAGTAACATTTTTTCTCTCTTTAATATTTTCTTTGACAAAATGCAAAGTTTGGAACTCTAATGATACTCTTCTTTTTTGTAATTTTAGTTAGTCTATGAAATAAAAGTCTGCAATCCACCATGTGAAAATGGTTGGAAAACTATAAAAAAAAAATGAGGTGTTAGTATTTTCTTAAGCAGAAAATACTTCCTGAGAAAACTCCTGTCTAAAGGGAAAAAGGTTATGCTTATTGGCCAGAAATGTAAATATCTCTATGGTCTCCTGTATTAATTGCAATTGTGGGGTTGTTGGGAAGGCAGAAGAGGATTCAAGGAGACCATTAGTTCCTCATGCCCCATGAGGTACTACCAGAAGTTGTGGGGCTCCTCTTCAGGTCCCCTTCCTCAGGCACTCCGAGCTTCCTGGTCATAAAGCAAATCCCGAAGGTGAAATTTTGGGCTTCTCTGGTGGCTCAGATGGTAAAGAATCTGCCTGCAATGTGGGAGACCTGGGTTCAATCCCTGGGTTGGGACGATCCCCGGGAGAAGAGAATGACTACCCATTCTGGTATTCTTGCCTAGAGAATTCCATGGACAGAGGAGCCTCGGAGGTGACAATCCATGAGTCACACAGAAGGTGAAATTTACCTTTTTGTCATTCTTTTCCTTTTCATTTCATTGGGCAAGTGCCTTATCCTACAAGGTGAAGAGGAAAGATTTTTTTTCCTCCATTGATTGCTTTTGGTAGGAGAATACCTGTTTTAAGTGAAAATAGATGTTACCATTTCTTATACAGACATTGAGAAAGAAGATAAAGTCTTTTAAGCATTGTTGATTTTTAAAGCATCTTTTTCCCTTTTTTTAAGCATCCTTTTAAAGTGACCATCTCAGTGCACAAACTTTTCTCCACTTAAAATTATCTATTTATCTTTCACTAAACAAAGGCCCCATTTGTAATCAGATCAGATCAGTCGCTCAGTCGTGTCTGACTCTTTGAGACCCCATGAATCACAGCACGCCAGGCCTCCCTGTCCATCACCAACTCCCGGAGTTCACTCAGACTCACGTCCATCGGTCAGTGATGCCATCCAGCCATCTCATCCTCTGTCGTCCCCTTCTCCTCTTGCCCCCAATCCCTCCCAGCATCAGAGTCTTTTCCAATGAGTCAACTCTTCTCATGAGGTGGCCAAAGTACTGGAATTTCAGCTTTAGCATCATTCCTTCCAAAGAAATCCCAGGGCTGATCTCCTTCAGAATGGACTGGTTGGATCTCCTTGCAGTCCAAGGGACTCTCAAGAGTCTTCTCCAACACCACAGTTCAAAAGCATCAATTCTTCAGTGCTCAGCCTTCTTCACAGTCCAACTCTCACATCCATACATGACCACAGGAAAAACCATAGCCTTGACTAGACGGACCTTTGTTGGCAAAGTAATGTCTCTGCTTTTGAATATGCTATTTAGGTTGGTCATGACTTTCCTTCTAAGAGGTAAGCGTCTTTTAATTTCATGGCTGCAGTCACCATCTGCAGTGATTTTGGAGCCCAAAAAATAAAGTCTGACACTGTTTCCACTGTTTCCCCATCTATTTCCCATGAAGTGATGGGACCGGATGCCATGATCTTGGTTTTCTGAATGTTGAGCTTTAAGCCAACCTTTTCACTCTCCACTTTCACCTTCATCAAGAGGCTTTTTAGTTCCTCTTCACTTTCTGCCATAAGGGTGTTGTCATCTGAGGTTATTGATATTTCTCCCAGCAATCTTGATTCCAGCTTGTGTTTCTTCCAGTCCAGCGTTTCTCATGCACTAAATAGTTCTGGAAACTTTGTTTACAATTGCTCTATAGAGAAGAAAGAAAAGAAAGTTCATTCAGAAACTCGCCCACAGCTATAATGTTTGAAAGGGTGTCATAATGTTATAAAGTTTGAAAGGGTGTCACTCAGTAACTTGCTGCTCAGAATTTGTTGTTGTTTTTAGTCACTAAGTCAAGTCCGACTCTTTTGGGGCCCCATGGACTGTAGCCCGCCAGGCTCCTCTGTCCATGGGATTTCCCAGGCAAGAATACTGGAGTGGGCTGCCATTTCCTTCTCCAGCGGGTCAACCCAGGGATCGAACCAGCATCTCCTGCTTGGCAGGTGGATTCTTCACCACTAAACCACAGAGGAAGCCCACTGCTGAGAAGAGATGCCCTCAACAATGGTGAGCATCAGCTTTAACCCTTTTATAAATCACAGAGCATAAAAACTGTGTTTATGGACTGAATGAGGTTTCTACTTCTCTGCGATAAGTGTGTCCTGACAACATATGGAACGCTAACAATGGAAGGAAATAACAGAGATCAGCCCGTCAGCCTCCTCATTTTAAGAATCTAAGAGACTGCCTGATGTAGTTGAAAGTATGTTGGTTTGAAGCCAAGCAGGCAGATCTGCCCAGGCTGGGCTCAGCCATTTGACAGCTGTGAGGCCTCAGGATGTCATTCGTCACTCACACCCCAGCTTTCTTATCTGTGAAGCGAGGATAATAATATCCTGAGATAATCCAAGTCCCAGAAAGCTGGGAAGTTAAGTGACTTTCACAATTAGTTTAACCTTCAGAGCCCAGATTAGAAAGCAAGAACGGGATGCTGTTTCCCTGCATGATGAGACCACGACCAGTTAACAAAGATCTTGTCGCTGAAGGAACAGGTCATGTGATCATACAACTGCTTGTTTTCTGCATTCTGGCCCTTCTTGGTTCGTAGTGAACTGGGAGTCTGCACCTCTCGTGCTGAAGTCCTTAGAAGAGTTTAGCATCTGTAACAAATGATCCCTTGACTTCACAGGCGTAAGAGGCAGGGAACACCTTGACTCCTCATATTCAGTGACCTATCTGTGAAAGAATTCCTTCTAATTAAATGATACCTAATATGGAAAGTTCGCCTCTGAGAGCCTAGCACTGGGACTTCAATGAACTTCATTTCCTCCCTGCCTTCCTTTTTTTTTCTCTCTCTCTCTTGAGGATGATAGCATGAAAGGCAGAATTAAAGAGCATCTACTCAAGCAGCTTGGGCTTGCCTACTTCCTGTCTTTCGATCCACTGCTCTGCTGCCTTAGAGAAAGGACCTCCCTACCCCTTTCTGCCCAACCCTGACTTTCCCAGGCTGGACTGCATGTCACAGCCCTTATTTGGTGTTGACTTTGGCAGAGGTGAACTTCTTTGCACTCAAGTGCTATAAATTTTGCAAACACAGTGTTAAGCGACAGCCATGCCCTAGACCAGCAAAGCCTCGGATGTTGTGGAGGAGGCTCGACAAGATCAGTCTCAGAAGAAGGCAGTGCCAGGCCACTGGGCACCTCAGCCTAGAGGAGCCTGGGTCTCCTGATCACAGCTCTCTGCCTTCGCAGTTAGGCATCCATTCAACTAATCTGTGTGGAGCCCGGCCCTGGGCACCTGGCATGTATCAATGACCCAAACAGTTATGTTCCCTGACTTCAGCGCTTTCTATCAGATTAGAAATTGGAGAAGGAAATGGCAACCCACTCCAGTGTTCTTGCCTGGAGAATCCCATGGACGGAGAAGCCTGGTGGGCTGCAGTCCATTGGGTCGCACAGAGTCAGACACGACTGAAGCAACTTGGCAGCAGCAGCAGCATCAGATTAGAAACAAGAACCCAATAAACTGCAGATCAACATAACTGCCTGTGCAGGATAAAGTTCAGTTCAGTTCAGTTCAGTCACTCAGTCACGTCCGACTCTTCGACCCCACGAATTACAGCACGCCAGGCCTCCCTGTCCATCACCAACTTGCAGAGTCTTCCCAAACTCATGTCCATCGAGTCAGTGATGTCATACAGCCATCTCATCCTCAGTCGTCCCCTTCTCCTCCTGCCCCCAATCCTTCCCAGTATTAGGGTCTTTTCAAATGAGTCAACTCTTTGTGTGAGATGGCCAAAGTATTGGAGTTTCAGCTTCAACATCAGTCCTTCAAATGAACACCCAGGACTAATCTCCTTTAGGATGGACTGGTTGGATCTCCTTGCAGTCCAAGGGACTCTCAAGAGTCTTCTCCAACACCACAGTTCAAAAGCATCAATTCTTCAGCACTCAGCTTTCTTTGTAGTCCAGTTCTCACATCCATGCATAACTACTGGAAAAACCATAGCCATGACGAGATGGACCTTTGCTGGCAAAGTAATGTCTCTGATTTTCAATATACTATCTAGGTTGGTCATAACTTTCCTTCCAAGGAGTAAGTGTCTTTTAATTTCATGGCTGCAATCACCATCTGCAGTGATTTTGGAGCCCCCCAAAATAGTCTGACACTATTTCCCATGAAGTGATGAGACCAGATGCCATGATCTTAGTTTTCTGAATGTTGAGCTTTAAGCCAACTTTTTCACTCTCCTCCTTCACTTTCATCAAGAGGCTTTTTAGTTCCTCTTCACTTTCTGCCATAAGGGTGGTATCCTCTGCATATCTGAGGTTATTGATATTTCTCCTGGTATTCTTGATTCCAGCTTGTGCTTCATCCAGCCCAGTGTTTCTCATGATGTATTCTGTATGTAAGTTAAATAAGCAGGGTGACAATATACAGCCTTGATGTACTCCTGTTCCTATTTGGAACCAGTCTGTTGTTCCATGTCCAGTTCTAACTGTTGCTTCCTGACCTGCATACAAATCTCTCAAGAGGCAGGTCAGGTGGTCTGGTATTCCCATCTCTTTCAGAATTTAACACAGTTTATTGTGATCCACACAGTCAAAGGCTTTGGCATAGTCAATAAAGCAGAAATAGATGTTTTTCTGGAACTCTCTTGCTTTTTCGATGATCCAGCGGATGTTGGCAATTTGATCTCTGGTTCCTCTGCCTTTTCTAAAACCAGCTTGAACATCTGGAAGTTCATGGTTCACGTACTGCTGAAGCCTGGCTTGGAGAATTTTGAGCATTACTTTACTAGCGTGTGAGATGAGTGCAATTGTGCGGTAGTTTGAGCATTCTTTGGCATTGCCTTTCTTTGGGATTAGAATGAAAACTGACCTTTTCCAGTCCTGTAGCCACTGCTGAGTTTTCCAGATTTGCTGGCATATTGAGTGCAGCACTTTCACAGCATCATCTTTCAGGATTTTAAATAGCTCAACTGGAATGCCATCACCTCCACTAGCTTTGTTCGTAGTGATGCTTTCTAAAGCCCACTTGACTTAACATTCCAGGATGTCTGGCTCTAGGTGAATGATCACACATTGTGATTATCTGGGTCGTGAAGATCTTTTTTGTACAGTTCTTCTGTGTATTCTTGCCACCTCTTCTTAATATCTTCTGCTTCTGTTAGGTCCATACCATTTCTGTTCTTTATCGAGCCCATCTTTGCATGAAATGTTCCCTTGGTATCTCTAATTTTCTTGAAGAGATCTCTAGTCTTTCCCATTCTGTTGTTTTCCTCTATTTCTTTGCATTGATCACTGAGGAAGGCTTTTTCATCTCTCCTTGCTATTCTTTGGAATTCTGCATTCAGATGGGAATATCTTTCCTTTTCTCCTTTGTTTTTCACTTCTCTTCTTTTCACAGCTATTTGTAAGTCCTCCCCAGACAGCCATTTTGCTTTTTTGCATTTCTTTTCCATGGGGATGGTCTTGATCCCTGTCTCCTGTACAATGTCATGAACCTCCATCCATAGTTCATCAGGCACTCTATCTATCAGATCTAGTCCCTTAAATCTATTTATCACTTCCACTGTATAATCATAAGGATAAAGTTAGCTTTCGTAAATAGTGTGAGGAAGGAACACGTGGTTCATTCTTTTACATTTGGTTATTCCATTGGAGAAGGGAATGGCAACCCACTCCAGTGTTCTTGCCTGGAGAATCCCCATGTACAGAGGACCCTGGTGGGCTACAGCGCATGGGGTCGCAAGGAGTCGGACACAACTGAGTGGCTAACACTACTACACTACATTATTCCATACCATTCGTAAAAACAGACTATCTTTCTCCCCCATTTAATGTTCTTGATACTCATAAAAATCAGTTCACCATAAATGTATACGTTTACTCCTGGATTTGCAGTTCTCTTCCATTGGTCTATATTACCATCTCTATGCCAGTATCACATTCTCTTGATCACTTAGACTTGTAGTTAGTTTTGAAATCAGGAAGGCCATGTCCTCCAACTCTGCTCTTCTTTGTCAAGATTGTTTTGGCTATTCTGCATCCCTTGCAGTTGAAAATTTAATAGGGATTGCATTTAATCTGTAGATTAATTTTCATAGTATTACCATACAAACAATAGTAAGTCTTAACAATTTATTTATTCAGATCCTCTTTAATTTCTTTAAACAATGTTTTGTAGTTTTTGGTATATATACAGTAGTTCATTTAAGTGGTTTTTTTTTCTTTTGATGCTATTGTAAATGGAATTTTTTCTTGGTTTTCAGATGAAGTGTCTTCTCTTATGTAAAACTTTCCCTGACCTTTACTCCCCAAAGTGAGAGCAAATAACTCTCCACTCCATACTCCCTGCCTACCCGCCATATACCCATAGTAACCCACTGTAATATACGAAATGGCCCACATCTGTGAAATGTCAATTTCCCTTACCTGTAGGGAAGAGACCATGTTCTATTCACCCTTTCTTGTTCTGAATACTTTCAGTTTAGTTCAGTTCAGTCTCTCAGTCGTGTCCAACTCTGTAACCCCATGGACCGCAGCACACCAGGCCTCCCTGTCTATCACCAACTCCCGGAGCTTGCTCAAACTCATGCCATCCAACCATCTCATCCTCTGTCATCCTCTTCTCCTCCCACCTTCAGTCTTTCACAGCATCAGGGTCTTTTCAAATGAGTCAGTTCTTCGCATCAGGTGGCCAAAGTATTGGGAGTTTCAGCTTCAGCATCAGTCCTTCCAATGAATATTCAGGACTGATTTCCTTTAGGATCTGGAGAAGGGAATGGCAAACCACTTCAGTTTTCTTGCCTTGAGAACCCCTGAATACTTACTTAGGGGCAATCATTCAATAGCAACCCAGTAAATGTTTATAGAAAATATAAGAGAGGAAATAATTTCCATCACTGAGGCTTTTAAATGAGACTGGGCAGATCAGTTAGGAGCACTGGGGAGAGGGAAGATTGGGGATTGAGTCTGGAGATGAAGGTGACAGAGGCTGGAGCTGGTCTCCCACTTTCCGCATCAAGGGAGCAGCAATGTGAGGATGATTCTGCCAGTGTTTGAAGATGATTGATAGGTTGTTTATATCAGAGGAATGTCAACCTGGAGAGTTCCTTCCAGGAACTTGCTTACACATGGTTATGAGAAGGTGAGTCTGATGTGTGTTAATATGTGTAGAAATAGGAAAGAATGTGAGAAGTGTTGGGAATTCATAATTTTTGAGATTTAGTAGCTGGTTAAATTTGAAGAGGAGGAAATCAATGGTTATAATGTTTTGATTATGAGAGGCCAAGAAAATGGACAGAAATCGCCAAGTTTTAGAATGAAGCTAGGGATGAAAGTTTGATGGTCTTGGCAATTTTAGCAAAAGGCTCCCCTTCACTCAGAAACACAGTCTCCACTGATCATTCTGGGAGACAGCATCTCAAGTCTTCACTTTCATAAACTCTGTTCCTCTCTGTTAAATCCCAGCTAGTGTATATCTTGTCTCTAATTTTCCAACCATTTAGAACAACTCATGACTCATCCTGATTCCTCCAGTCTGAAAATGGAGAGAAATTATTTCTTTATTCCCATAATGTGTTTCTGAGTTCAGGCTAGCCTGGTAGTATAAATTCCTTGAGCATGCCAAATATAAAATGGTGTATACAATGTTTGTGTTGTCTGACTACATAAAGAGCTTATCTTTTGTAAGGACACAAAGCAGTGTTTTGATATTGGAAGAATGCACTGATATTTTTTAGCAGAGTAGGCATGTTCCATTTAGCTCTTTATTGTACTTTTTAAATCAATGTAACCTTCACAGTAGAATCAGAATGAATAAAAGGGGTTCAAGTCTTGGTTCTTTTATTCATTGACCTATGCACATTATCTGAGTTTCATGAAAGTCAATTTTTACAGTGTAGGGTTGTTGTAAAGATTATGTGAAATTATGCATGAATATATCAAGTCCCTTACAGAGAGATGCTTACACACATATTTTCAAAATATGAAAATATTTTCACACATATTTTCACATATTTCACACATACACACATATGTGTGTATGCTTACACACATATTTTCAAAATATGAAAATATTTCTCCTTCTTTTTCCAAATATGGCATGCTTTCCACCCTTAAACTTCAGATAAACCAAGTCGAGTGGAATGGGCTTTTACCTTGAAATAGGGAACCAGAGAGCTGGGGTTGGAGAGGATAGAAGCAGTCTCATTTCCTGAACCTTAAGGGCCTTTCCATTCTGAATCCTACTAGTAAAAAAAATCAGTAGTGCTCCCTCTGAAATGAAATATATTGTACCCAACATAGTTTCCATTTTTGACCAATTTCTGGTATATTCTACCAGGACTATAATTTTTTAGTCTTTTTGAGCTTTTACATTCATTAAACCTCAAGGGTGAGACCTACAAAACTACGTGTGATTAAAAACAAACATTTGCATTCTGACTGTTCAGCAATTTAGAGGATTCAGAAGAGCACTGGGCAAGGTGTCTTTACTTAAAACACTCACTGTCTATTTAGAAGGATAAATATTGTGTAATGATAACGAATCACAGTAATTTGGCACTAAACGTTGTGATTCAGACTTTAGGTATCATAGAAATTCTGACAGGAGGATTATTTTCAGAGGCTTTATGGCTAGAGGGAGACCTTAAACTCTAAGTAGAATATGACACATTAGGTGGGTGGATTTCCTATGAGAAAGAGCGCCTGAAGCATGGACAAGCATGATAGCAGAGTCATTGTACCTGGTAGGAGATTTAAAATATCTTGACCAAAGGGAAGCTTTTTTGATGGGAGTTATGGGGAAATGATAGGAGCTAGAATCAATTCATGGAGAAGGAAATGGCAACCCACTCCAGTATTCTTGCCTGGAGAATCCCAGGGACGGGAGAGCCTGGTGGGCTGCTGTCTATGGGGTCGCACAGAGCCGGACACGACTGAAGCAACTTAGCAGCAGAATCAATTCATACAGACTTTGCTCTTTTCTTTGTTTCCAAATCTGAACTACCTGTTTGTTTTGAGGGGGAGAAATGAGAATGTCTAGAAGGAACAAATATTACCAGGCACCCAATGAAAGAAGACTTAGCTACAACCACTCTCTGAGTTGGTTGGGAACTAAGGACTATTTATAAGATCAAGAAGACTATAAAATCACGTTTGCTTCTGTCTTAGTGGGTATCAGGAAGAGATGCCTGCCTCCAATTCCACTAGCTACTCCAAGACTGGGCAGCTGCCATTCAAATGGCAATAGCCTCTTTGAAATAGTAAATGACTTTTATTTGTGCTTAGTGAAAAAATTGCTTCTGCTTCAGGTTGAAGATTCTTTGACTTGGCTTATGAGAGATAAACTTGAATAGCTTAATTTCTCCCTACTTTTTACATCAACTCATCCTTCCTACTGCTTCCTAAGACCCTGGTCAATAACTAATCCTGTCAATATTTAATCTTGGTGATGTCAAACTCTGCTTGGTACAGGTACACAACCACACGTCAGGAGCAGGATTTTGAAAGTCAAAAACACTTAAATGCCTGACTTGACCTCTCTGTGACTCAAGTTTCCTTATCTGCAAAAGGATTATAATAATAGTACTAACAATGTCTTTTCTTACCTAAAACCTTAAACTTGCAAGAAATTGAGATTTTTTTCTTTATTTCATCAAAGCCTATGTTAAAACTGCCACCAAAATTGGGAAAAGTAAGGATCATCTCTTGACCAGTGAGATATACTTTTGCTTCTCCTGCATTGGCAAGAGAATTCTTTACCACTCTGCCACCTGGGAACCCTCTTCCTGTTCCTCCTCTAATAGACAATTAATATGAGTGGCTTTCTTTGTGTCTTCCATAGATTTTGTCATGTCCGGTTCTTGGTAACCCCATGGAATGTAGGCCACCAAGATCCCCTGTCCATGGGATTTCCCAGGCAAGAATGCTGGAGTGGGTTGCCATTTCCTTCTCCAGGGGATCTTCCTGACCCAGAAATCGGACCCATGTCTCCTGCTAGGCAGGTGGATTCTTTCCCACTGAGCCACCTGGGAAGCCCATAGATATTAATACTTTTATATAGTACTAATACTTTTTCTTAGTATTAAGTATTAATACTAATATATAATAATAATACTTTTTCTTTTTTCTCCCCTTTTAGCCAAAGAACTGCCTCTTTTTTCATATTGCTCTGAACTTTGCATTTTATACTTTGGAGAACATTCCATAGGAGTATAAGAAGAACTTCCCCATTGTTTTTTATAGATGTTTGCTCCATAATTTATTTAATGAATGCCCTATTGATAGAAATTTAGGTTGCCTCCAAAATATTCTCATTAAATGCAATACTTCTATTAAAAACTCAGATATCATTTTGCATATGTGCAAATATGTCTACAATATATAATTCTAGAAGTTATGTGAGTCAAAAGTTCGATGCACTTGTAATTTTTATAGATATTGATAATTATTTGATACCCTGTTTCTCTGTGTTCTTCCCAATGCATCATTATTGAAATTTTCTACATTTGCCAGTTCTGAAAGGTAGAAAAAATGATACTGAGGTACAATTTTAATTTTCATTCGCTTATCATGAGTGAATATGAGCATCTTTTCGTATGTTAAGAGGTGCTCATAATGTTTTTAATAAAATTTCAATTAATGAGACTCAAGATAAAAATTATGTAAAAACAAGATAATAGCATAGTTTAATGATGTAAATAAATATCTTTTCTCTCTGAGCATCTTTCCTATTCAGATAACACAGTTTTGCAGGAGTGAACAAAGCATAATCTTTAAGAGAAGCTGAGTAGCTGGCCGACTATGTCTTGGGTCATCCCAACATCCGTTGTACTAATGCTAGTGTAATTTTACTACTGTGTTTACTACGTGCTGAGTGTGATCCTAAGCACTTTGCATTTCTTTTCTCAGTTAATTTCCGTAGCAACCATATTAGATAAGTTCCATTTCACAAATGAGAAAGGAAGGCCCCAGAGGCCAGGTAGCTTGCCCAAGTCTACTCAGCCAGGACATTCACACAGCTACTCAGAGAGGGGCTCACATAACCCCAAATTTCTGCAATGTGGATTTCCAGCCCTCCATTGTTCCATTTTAAATAATCCCAATCCAGGAGTAAATAAATTCAGCTTTTTAGGACACATCTTTCAAGCAACTTCTCCTGGTGAGCTGTTGTAGGAACAGTAACCAAAGGAATTTCAAGACCATAAAGTAACATTAATCATATAAAGACTGGCCCAGCTTTGTGAACCTTGAGGAGTTACGGTAACGATATCTCCCCAAAAGAATAACCCCAAAATATACACAATCAAAGAGCTTATTTTTCTCGTCTGAATATAAATTTTTATTTTTTATTAATAACTAGTTGATGTTATTTTTGATACAGCAATCTTACAAGATAAATAAGCTTTACTGTTTAAGCAAAATATGATATGGAGTATTATCCACATGAATAAATTTAAAAACTTAAAGGTTAAACTTATGTACAGGGTTCCTAGTGTGAAGAAATGTGTGAATGGGCCTTACATAAAGATGACCGGCCCTCTGGGTCACCACTGTGTTTTATAAAGCCTTGATGGAGACCTGAGACAGGCCTGGGTGGCCCGAATGGACCACCATCTTCCCTGATGGAAGTGTCGGGCAGAGCGCAGGGCTTGGCCGTGGAGAGTTCGGGCCCCTCATTGGTGTTTTACGAGATGCACAGCAGTAAGTAATGCCCTTACCTTACCAGGCCCTTCACCTCAATTGCTTCTCTTCCTTTGAAAAAAACAAAAACAAAACCCATTTGCATCCTTCAGAGGCTCCCTAAGACCGCCCCAAAGACCTTGGGTATTTTGTGCCAGACAGTGTCAGTTGGGAGGTACACACGGCAGCTCCTTTATTTTCGGATCAGTAGGCTCAAACCCTCTGTTTGGGTGTAGCCAGAAAGAACATTACAAACAGCCCAACTTGTCCGTCTCCCAGCAGTGAACACATTCATGGCCATTGTCAACACCAAGGCAACTTTCAACTTCCATGAGACTCATGGGTCTCAGTATTTTATATCTGCTCCATCTAGTTCCAAGAGTTTCTTCTGCACAAAGCGTACATTTGTTGCAGAGGAACCTCTCACCACCACGCATTTCTCTGTCCCTCTCAGTTTCCTCTCCTTCTCTGTCCTACAGCCCCCAGGGAGATTATGAGCAAACAGTCCCAGCCTGCCGCTGAGGACTTCTCCCCTTCTCTAGACACACTGGGCCTGGCATGTGACTCCTGTCTTCTTCTTGAGAACTTTTTTCTACCTTTCACTTTTCAGTCCACGTGTTGCCTCTTGGTCCTGCCCCTTTTCAGCATCAATAAGCATCCACCAACATTAGATAACTCTTACGTGTAGGCCTGTTCATCCTATGCATATGGGAAAGAGGAAATCACTTTAAGCCAATGAGAGGGTATGAAAGGAGAGAGAGTTCCTAGAAGCTCATACAGATTGAACTACAGGGACCCACACTTGTGATCAAGGTGGTTGAGCACTACAACCTGTGCCTAGAGTTATGAACACCACAGTGAGCTCTTTGCTCCATGGAATAGAAAAGTCAAGTCTCAGCCAAACACTCATTCATGCTTTTAAGGACATACGAAACTGTTTGAGAAACATGTAAGTTGGCTTTTCTTGGGGTTTCCTCTGTAGTCTGTTGCTTTGAGCTGGTGGATTGTCCTCAGTTGTGGGCAGGCATGTACATTAGGAGCCAAAATGTTTACAGAGGAATGCTGCACCTGCTGCCTGACGTTCGGGTATTTATAGCTAGGGATTTCTTTTTAACCAACAAAGCAGGATAGTTGCCCTTATAGCTTTCTCTACAGAGATCAGCCTTGATATAATGGCTATTCAGGTCCTATTAATAGAGATGAGGGCAGTTTCATATCTGGACAACTTAAAGAACGTAAGTTCTCCTTTACAGGAAGTTAGATCACCAGACAGAAATGGGTTAGAAGTATTTTTGTTGTTATTCAGTTGCTCAGTTGTGTCCAATTCTTTGCAACCCCATGGGCTGCAGCAGGCCAGGCTTCCCTGTCCTTCACCATCTCCCAGAGTTTGCTCAAACTCATGTCCATTGAGTTGCTGATGTCATCCAACCATCTCATCCTCTGTCGTCACCTTCTCTTGCCTTCAATCTTTCCCAGCATCAGGATCTTTTTCAGTGAGTCAGCTCTTCGTATCAGGTGGCCAAAGTATTGGAGATTCAGCATCAGTCCTTCCAATGAGTATTCAGGGTTGCTTTCCTTTAGGATTGACTGGTTTGATCTCCTTGCAGGCCAAGGGACTCTCAAGAGTCTTCTCCAACACCACAGTTCAAAAGCATCAAAGTATTTTAGATCCACTTAAATGTACTGGAATTATTTTCTATACCCTTGGCTTTTATTAAGGTTCAGTTTATGAACATGTTACAGCATCATTTCTAAATCTTCTGCAGGACCACTGTTGACTACATTGCACCTTTGATAAAGTACATGAACACAGAGATATATGTATATGGAGGGAGCTAATACAGAAAGATAAACATATAAAATAGAGATAGAGGAAGAAAGAAGGACAGCACCAAGATATTAACAGTGGTTAATATAAGATTATGGAATATCCTTTAAACTTTGCTCTACTTTTCAAACATTCAACAATAAAACTATATATGGTTTCATAATAAGAAAATAATTTTTAAAAATAACTAGGTGACTTTGGAAAGCCGTGTTTTAACTACCCATTAAGGGAATTTCATATTAATTATGTACTGTAGATAATAAAGCTCTTCTTTACAGGGGTAAAGATCAAGAATTCTGAAACTACTGTGCTTATAAGCTGGGATTGAACAAGTAAGTAAGTAGTGGCAGATGATGAAATCCAGTTCACTCAGTTTTGCAGTTGAAAGTTCCAGATAAGCCTTCTCTTTAGAAGGCTAGAATGGACCCTGTGGAATGCATCAGAGTTGGATATATCAGTATAAACTCATGTTAAGCTTAATATAGGTACAGTAATAATTATAGATGTGTGTATAAACATGGATTAGTATACATACGCATATTTCCTAGCTCTGTCCTGGAAGTTACGACACTTCAGTAGCAATGATCACAGCCAACTGCCAGATCTTGGTTTCTAATAAAATTTTTCCAATAAAAGGAATCAGGACTACTTGAAGAAATGGCTAATGCTTGTGCTGCAACAGGGAATGTAGAAGATGGGCCTGAAGCATCTTGTAGTGGCAGAAAGTAAGGGAGTGTTCACAAGTAAAACCATGGAGTATGTCAACGATAAACCTGAGCTGACCTGAAAGAGCCCTCAGTGGCAAAGCTGTGACAATTTGAGCAACTAAAGAAACACTGTAATATTAGATATAACCCAAAGTACAGAGTAAATATCTATGAGTCCACACTGATAAAAATAAATGGTTGAGTAAATAAGTAGGGGAGAAGAGACAAATATCCCATACAGGAGAACTTCAGCAACTTTATGTAGATACTCCATCCTCAAGGAGTTGGGACGTAACCCTCCAGCCCTTGAGTATGAGCTGTGTCTAGTGGCTTGCTTCCAAAGAGTGTAGAGAAGTGTACAAAAGTAACTTTCTGGTGGAGGAAGCTGATGGACACCATGACAGCTAAGTGATCGAGATTAACACATGGTTTAGTCGCTAAGTCATGCCCAATTCTTGCAACCTCAGGGACTGTAGCCCACCAGGCTCCTCTGTCCATGGGATTTCCCAACAAGAATACTGGAGTGGGTTGCCATTTCTTTCTCCAGGGGATCTTCCCGACCCTGGGATTGAATCCAGGTCTCCTGCATTGCAGGTGGATTCTTTATCTACTGAGCCACCAGGGAAAATAAGTCATGTTGATAGTGAGTATTTGTTATAAGAATGACCCTTCACTTCTATAGAACCTATTCTCCAAATTCATAATCCCAGACAAAAAAAAAAAAACATCATCAGACAAATCCAAAGTGAGGGACATTGTTTAAATACGTAAGCAGTATTCCTCTGAAGTGTCAAGTTCATCAGAACACAAGGGAAGTCTGAGAAACTTTTATAGTACAGGAGCCTAATGAGACGTTTTGACTAAATCTAATGTGATATCTTAGATGAGATTCTGGAGGAGAAAAAGAATGTCAGGGGAAAACGAAGGAAATTAGAATGACGTATGGAGTTTAGTTGATAGTATCGTGTTCGTTGGGTATGACAAGTATACCGTGTACCATGCAGTGCTGCTGCTGCTGCTGCTGCTAAGTCACTTCAGTCGTGGCTAACTCTGTGCAACCCCATAGATGGCAGCCCACCATGCTCCGCCATCCCTGGGATTCTCTAGGCAAGATCACTGGAGTGGGTTGCCATTTCCTTCTCCAATGCATGAAAGAAAGTGAAGTCGCTCAGTCATGTCCGACCCTCAGCGACCCCATGGACTACAGCCCACCAGGCTCCTCCGTCCATGGGGTTTTCCAGGCAAGAGTACTGGAGTGGGGTGCCATCGCCTTCTCCGCCATGCAGTGCTAACAACAGGGAAACTGGATGCTGGCTGTATTGCAGCCTTTCCATGCTTCTGAAATTATTTAATATAAAAATATTTTTTAAATAATTAGTAATAGATTTTCATACAAATATATATTTGAATCAGAATTCCCATAGAGACGTAAAGAGCAGAACAAAGCGAACACCAAAGTGAACATCAGTTCCGTTTGCCTAAGGCTGTCATAGTTTGGCAAGACAGCACAATGGATGAAAAGTAAGTGCTTTAGCTCCACACAGCTGTGTTCAAATCCCAGCTCTGCCGTTTACCAACTGTAGAACCTTGAGCAAGTTACATAATCACTCTGAACCTCAGTTTCCTTATCTGTTACCTCTGGAGAAGAAAACTGAATACCTGCTTCCTAGGATTATTCTGATAATTGAATGAGGTGGTGCATAAAAGCACTTAGCTTAGCGCCTTCTGTCTTATACTTGTGTAACAAATGCCAGTTGCAATTATTGCATTGTGTCTGTCATCATTATTAATTGAAAATTTTTAAACTATAGAGTACCCTCTTGACAGGGACAAACCAATTTTGTCTGGCTCCCAAGTCAGAAGCAACCTCTTTCCTAGCTGTTGAATGTTCTAGATCTGTCCCCATTCAGCCAGTGTTCCAGACGTTCCCTGGACCACAGAAGGATCCAGAGGCGAGCAATACTCTAGGAAAGTGCTCCTCCAGACCCACACATCTGACTGAGCTAGCAGGCAGAACTCACCCTGATGTGTTCATCCCTGATAATGGTACTTTTTTCCATTTCCTCAGGAAATATAAACTTGATGGAGATAACTTGTTTCATTTGTGTGTGTGCTAACAGAATGGCTGGTTATCTGAAATGACTCTAACATTTGCTAGGCAACCAGGAAACAAGTTTGGGCCGATGTATTCATGGTAATGAATACACCAAACACTAAGTCCTATAGTTCCCATCCTGGGGTAGGGACACATTGGTTATGATTCCTCAGGCCTGGAGGCAACACAGGAAACAGTCATGCAATTAACTATTCTGGCTGGGAAGTGGCTCTCTGGAAATTGAGTTCTAGTCTTGAAACCTGGCTCCTTCCCTGTAACTTCCATTCTTCTTCCACTCACAAACACCATTTTTTATTAAGTTAATTTTCTAGGTAGAAATTTTAGCCAGTCCAGTTCTCTCAACAGCCCATAACGGCTTGCTTCAGATTCTTAACAAATCAGGATTAATTCTTTAATGTGTTGTTTCTGTCTGGAATTTACCAAGGCAAAGTAGTTCATAGGAGTCAACTTTTATTTAAAAGAGTTATTATATTCTTGAGATATAGAAGTTTTCAAATGATTTTCTTATCCTTTCTATATGGCTTATTCTACCCCTCCCACTCCAAAAAATAGTCATCTAAATTTTCCTTAGGCCTGACCCTCATTTCCTCTCTCAGCGTGTCTTTCCCCCACTAAGCACTGTTTCTTGAAGCACGTCCAGAAGGTCTTTAGACTGGCTGATACACTGAGCAAACCATATTTCTTCACCACAGAGAAAAAGAAACCACAATTGGTCAACAGCGTGACTCACTCAGGCTTCCACCACCACACCCAAACCACACAACACTGCAGATTCTTTGGTTAGGTCTAGTCAAGAAATTAAAGCTGTCATGCAGGGCAAGCTTTTGTTTAGCCTTGTGTGCTTAATGTCACCTCTCTCTAGAGTTTATAATAGTCTTGTCCTTTCTTGTTGCAGATCACTTTATATAACATAATTAGTGAGGATTTTTATCACGCCCCCAGCCCCCCAACATTTCTGTTGTTTCAAGGACTGCAAGGAGACCCAACCTGTCCATCCTAAAGGAACTCAGTCCTGGATATTCATTGGAAGGACTGATGCTGAAGCTGAAACTCCAATACTTCAGCCACCTGATGTGAAGAGCTCATTTGAAAAGACCCTGATGCTGGGAAAGATTGAAGGCAGGAGGAGAAGGGGACAACAGAGGATGAGATGGTTGGATGGCATCACCGACTCAATGGACATGAGTTTGAGTAAACTCTGGGATTTGGTGATGGAGAGGGAGGCCTGGCGTGCTGCAGTCCATGGGGTCGCAAAGAGTTGGACACGACTGAGCAATTGAACTGAACCATTTGTCACATGTGGACAATGAGCTCATTCTAAGAGATTTTTCATTGGCTTGTAAGCTCATCATTGGTCCAGGCTTCCTTTTGCTGAGAGAATGTATATCTTTCGTTATAATACTCAAAAGTTATTTTGGGCATTCGCATAACCTTGATTTTTTTAACCCAATATATGAGAGATCCCCCACTTTCTGGAGTGGGGAGTTGACAACATGCCCCAGGAACCTTGTGTGGCATCCTTCAGCCCAATCCAGGTCCTCCTTCTCTGGGTGGAATCCCAGAGCCCATTAGGATTTCATTACTCTACCCCATTGCTTCCAACCCACAGTTGATGGGAGCAGAGGTTGACCTGATTACACTGACCTAAATGGGTTTGCTTCCCTCATTGGGAGGTAGGGACAGGATGAAGAAATGAAGGAGACAGAGAAAAACTAAGTAGCAAAAATTATGACATGAAGCACGTATACCTGAGGTTTACTGTGGGAACTGATAGTCCTTCAAGCCAGCCTGCAGTGAAAGGGCATGGCAGGTGTGCCAGGGGACCAGAGGGCAACATTGGCAACAGAGGAGGCGAGTGTCCTTGCAGCCTCCAAGCTATGAGCTCCAGTCCCAAAGGAGGCCTTGTTGCTTGAGTTCTGCGTGCGTGCTTAGTCGCTCAGTCGTGTCCGACTCTTTGCCTGACTGTCGCCTGCCAGGCTCCTCTATCCATGGGATTTTCAGGCAAGAATACTGGAGTGGGTTGCCATTTCCTCCTCCAGAGTCTTTAGTTCTGGAAGCCCTTAAGTCCTCAATTGATCCTGTGGACTGTAGCCCACAAGGCTCCTCTGTCCATGGGATTCTTCAGGCAAGAATGCTGGAGTGGGTTGTCATGCCCTTCTCCTCGGGATCTTCCTGAACCAGGGATTGAACCCAGGTCTCCTGCATCACAGGCAGATTCTTTACCACCTGATCCACCAGGGAAGTTCTCTTTAGTTCTGGGGGCCCTTAAATCCATGGAATGAAGCTGCCCTTCATTTTGTGGAGTAAAGTTGGCTTTTTTCTGTTACTTAACAACAAAGGTCTTAACAAATTCAGAGCATCACTTGAGAATTCCCTCCTCTCGCTCCTGCATATCCCATTCACAAATTTCTTTCTGGGCTGCCATTCAAACCTATTCCTAGAGACCTCCTAAGAAGAGTTGTTCCAAGCCCTCCCTGCACCTGGGTCCCTGCTTCTCCCAGCGGTCCTCACCCTTCTCTGCAGGAAGTCAGCTGTGTCCGTGCTAGGAGGTTTCCTCCCTGGACCAGGAGTCTTGCCCCTTTCCCCTTCCCTGCAGTTTTCCATGTTGTCGTTCTGCCTGGAAAGTCCCACCCCCTGATTGTCTAAATCCTGCATGTCCTTCAGGGCCCAGAATAAGCCCACTTGCCATGAGATCTGACCAGTCACTGCCCCACATTTTGTCCTTTTCCGACCTTGAAGATTCTGCCACATATTTATTGACACTGAAAAGCATTCAGAATCTTGTGTTAGATGAAGAATGCATTTCACCATGTAAATTATGGTGTTATAAAGAGAAATCTATGTGTCAGCAAATTAACTGTATGATGAGATTTGAGGGTAATTTTCATTTTGTTTTCCCAGTTTATGTTTTCTTAGTTATTTCTACATTAAACACCTAAGGTACAATAAAAATAATAAAATGAAAATTTTTTCTTTGAATTTTAAGGACTTCCATAATTCGTGTTGTCTCAAAATAGAGAACAAACCTACATAGTCTTGAATTGTTTTCCTTTCATTTATTCAGGATGGCTTTCACTTCCAAGTGCATTGTAGCATTCAGATCATACATCCTTGGTTTTTCTTAATCTTTCTGTTTTCTTAATCTTTCTGTTCTGCTCATTTTGATATGATCCATTGATCTTTCTGTTTTCTTAATTGATCTTTCTATTTTCTTAATCTTTCTGTTCTGCTCATTTTGACATGATCTACTGATTGATTAGCTTGTTCTTGATAATATCTGAGTGAAATCATGTAAAAGTTTATACTATGTATGAGTGTGTGTGCTCCCTCTGAAGGATGAGATAGTCAGGCTTTCATTGCTGCGATCCCTGTGACCATCATTTCTGTCACCAGTTTTTTTGGGGGGAAGACTTCAAGTAGCACTTCTTACATTTTGCATTGCATTGTTCTAATACAGACGAGATGATCACATATCCAAATATATATGTCAAGTGTGGATTTAAAAAAATAAACAAATGGTATACAAGTCATTCCTTGAGTGGGTTTGGCCAAATGCTCTATGTCAGGAGGCTCTATGACATAGGGCGTTTAAGTGGAGGTGTCACAGAGGAGTCACCTAAACATATGTCTTCCTCTCTGTGTGTGGCAATGAGCTGATTGTATCTGTAGCTAAATGTATAATTAAGTACTGTGGATTACTCAGTGGCCTTTTCTGCGTTTTTCCCCTTCCTTAGGGTTTTAATTGAGCACTATTTTGTGCTTCAGATAAAATGATATAAATCACTTGTCTTTCCTTAAAAAGATCCCTGTAACCCACTCGCTTTGATTATCAAAAAAGCAAAGGCAAATAATATGGCCAGAGTTGGAATAGACCCTAGGGTTGTCTAGACCTTGCATTACCTGAATGGTGTCATCTTAGGACCATCCCTAACCGTGGTCATCTGGTCTCTGCCCAGGTGACTGCTGCAGGTAGGATTCTGCACTGGTGTGGGCTTTGGACTCAGTTAAATATAGGTCTGAGTCACAACTCTGGTGCTTGGCTGTGAGCTCTTTGCAATTTGCTGAATCTCTCTGAGACTCAGTACCTTTATCTGTAAAACAAGCCTACTATTCCATACCTTACAGGGCTATTATTTTTTAAAACAGGTTACAGGGAACTTCTGACTGAATACACAGACTGAGCGTGTCTCTTGATTCCTTTTCTCCTCTGAAGCTCCACTAAAAGGAGAGTAAAGGAATTTAAAACAAATAGGAAAATTATAAGCTCACAAAGAGAGAATAGAACAGGAGACAGTTACAGACATGCCTGGAAAATGGGCAGTGAGAGTGGAATATGGAAACTGGCTTAGAGATTGGAGGAAGTGGCAGCCCAACCACCAGAAGCTACTGCCAGAAGTGAGCCAGGCTGAATGCCAGGGTGAAGTTTGGAATTTAGAGGTGGAGCATGGGCTGAATCCAGGGAAATGGCTGAGTATCTCCAGACTGAGGTTAGCCCCTCAGGCCCTTCCTTCCATCCCACACAGCAAGATAACTACCCCTTTCCAACCTCAGATAATATGAGAGACTCACCAAGAAAAGAACCAGAACAAGGAGAAGATAAGGAAATTAGAGGATCAAATCCAGACGTGCAATAGAGGGAAGGATATAATCAAACAGTGACATTAAAAAAATAAAAATAAAACAGAGGAACTGACCAACAGTCATTTACATACACACAAGAATCAGGTAGATGGGAAATAGGTAAACGAATAGGTACATGGAAAAAACATCTTAGGTTGATGGGTGGAGAAAGTAGAGGAGCAAACTTTACAGATAAATTAACTTTGCAAATGAAGCTTTTGAGGAGGAAGCCCATTGGAGGAGGATTGTCTGATTATTACCTTTGAATATCTTTCTACATGCCAAGGAGAATTACTAATACATTTGCTTCAGGAAGCAGCAGTTTACTAGGATAGGATAGACTGTAATGCAGTAACCAGCAAATTGGAAACTTCAATGGCTGGTCAAATAGAACATTTCTTTCTTATGCAAAGTTTACTGCAGGTCCATCGGCTCCCCAAGGCAGCGGACTTCCAAGTTATCCATGTTGTCTTTTACCTATAATGTCGTCATTTCACCTGAGACCTAGGCAGGGGAATGCAGAAGGTGTGGAATGTTCATAACCTCTCTCTTTTTTTTTTAAATACTGAAGGATAGTAGTTGATTTCCAGTGTTGTGTTGGTTTATGGTGTACAACGAAGTGATTCGATTAGTCATGTGTGTGTATGTACATGTATATTCTTTTTCATTATGGTTTGTTACAGGATGTTGAATATAATTCTGGCTGCTATATAGTAGGTCCTGGTGGCTTATCTGTTTTGCATATAGCAGTGTGTATATATTAATCCCCAACTCTTAATTTATTCTTCTCCCATCCCCTTGTCTCCTTTGGTAAACTTAGGCTTGTTTTTTAGGTCTGTGAGTCTTCTTTTGTTTCATAAATAAGTTCATTTCTGTCACATTTTAGATTCCACATGTAAGTAATATCATATGATATTTGTCTTTCTCTTTCTGACTTACTTCATTTGGTGTGATAACCTCTAGGCCCACCCATGTTGCTGCAAATGGCATTATTTCATTCTTTCTTTTTTGGAGGAGTAATAGTCCGTTGTGTATATGTACCACGTCTTCTTTATCCATCTTAGGTTGACGGATATTTAGGCAGCTTCCATGTCTTACCTATTGCCAATAGTGCTGCTATTTACATCAAGGTGTATGTATCTTTTCAACTTATAGTTTTCCCTGGATACACGCATGGGGGAGAATTGCTGGATCATGTGGCTGCTATTTACATCAAGGTGTATGTATCTTTTCAACTTATAGTTTTCCCTGGATACATGCATGGGGGAGAATTGCTGGATCATGTGGTAGATTTAGGGCTTCCCAGGTGGCACTGGTAGTAAAGAACCCACCTGCCAATTCAGGAGATGTAATAGACGTGGGTTTGTTCCCTGGTTTGGGAAAATCCCCTGGAGGAGGGCATGACAACCCACTCCAGTATTCTTGCCTGGAGGGTCCCATGGACAGAGGAGCCTGGCAGGCTATGGTGCACAGGGTCACAAAGAGTTGGGCACGGCTGAAATGCCTTAGCACGCACCTAGTAGATTTAATTTTAGTTTTTTAAGGAGCCTTCCTACTCTTCTCCATAGTGGCTGCACCAACTTACATTCCCACCAGCAGTGTGGGAGGTATAATCACTCTTTTATGTTCCAACCTGAAATAACCCACATCATCACTGCACTTCCAGTCAAGTAGCCAGATCTACCCACAAGGGCAGCATAATTACAAGGGAGTCTGGGAAATGAGGGGGTTCACATGGATATTTGGTGAGCATTAAATGTCTCTACCACAGGCTGAAAGTGTGGATAAGTGAGTGCCTGGCTCTACCAGGTATTGTGTGATTTACTTAACCTCTCTGTAGCTCAGTTTCTACAACTATAAGATGCAATGATGTCTAATTTATGGTATTGTTTGTTATAAGAATTATGTGGGAATATTCAAGTAAAGCATCTAGAGCAGTGTCTGTCACAAAGTTCTCAGTGATTATTGATAGCTATCATATTCTCATCAGTAGTAACTACCTTGCTATGTTCACCAGAGTTTGGCTAATCTTCATTGCCTCTAATAATTTGAAGTTTAGCCACAATGCTAAGGAAACACATTACACATGAATAGCATTTTATGGTTTAAATAGCCATAATAAATATGTAAAGCATGCATGATGAAGATAATTCCCATGTAATTAACTAAGAAAGATAAGAAACTGCTCAGGTGGGTCAAAGTCCCACTGCTAGCTCTGGGAGGAAGACTAGAATCCATTCCTCATAAGTGTTTGGTCCCAGACTGTCTTACCAAGGTAGAAACCAAGATGGCAAAGGTTGCTGTCTTATCAAGGTAGAAACCTAGATGGCAAAAGTTGCTGAATCTGAGCCACAGAGCAGATCAGTGGAGGAGAAAGAGTTAAAAACCTGGTCTCTTGATGTCCAATATTTAAGAGAAGGTGGTCATCAGTGGATCCTGGGAGAAGCAACATTCCCAGTCTCAGGCACCAGTGATGCTTCATGGCAGCAGAACTTTAACCATGCCTATGCCAGCAAATGTGGAAAACTCAGCAGGGGCCACAGGACTGGAAAAGGTCAGTTTTCATTCCAATCCCAAAGAAAGGCAATGCCAAAGAATGCTCAAACTACCGCACAATTGCACTCATCTCACACGCTAGTAAAATAATGCTCAAAATTCTCCAAGCCAGGCTTCAGCAATATGTGAACCGTGAACTTCCTGAGGTTCAAGCCGGTTTTAGAAAAGGCAGAGGAACCAGAGATCAAATTGCCAATATCTGCTGGATCATAGAAAAAGCAAGAGAGTTCCAGAAAAACATCTATTTCTGCTTTATTGACTATGCCAAAGCCTTTGACTGTGTGGATCACAATAAACTGTGTTAAATTCTGAAAGAGATGGGAATACCAGACCACCTGATCTGCCTCTTGAGAAATTTGTATGCAGGTCAGGAAGCAACAGTCAGAACTGGACATGGAACAACAGACTGGTTCCAAATAGGAAAAGGAGTACGTCAAGGCTGTATATTGTCACCCTGTTTATTTAACTTATATGCAGAGTACATCATGAGAAACGCTGGACTGGAAGAAACACAAGCTGGAATTGAGATTGCCAGGAGAAATCTCAATAACCTCAGATATGCAGATGACACCACCCTTATGGCAGAAAGTGAAGAGGAACTAAAAAGCCTCTTGATGAAAGTGAAAGTGGAGAGTGAAAAAGTTGGCTTAAAGCTAAACATTCAGAAAACCAAGATCATGGCATCCGGTCCTATCACTTCATGGGAAATAGATGGGGAAACAGTGGAAACAGTGTCAGACTTTATTTTTTGGGGCTCCAAAATCACTGCAGATGGTGACTGCAGCCATGAAATTAAAAGATGCTTACTCCTTGGAAGGAAAGTTATGACCAACCTAGATAGCATATTCAAAAGCAGAGACATTACTTTGCCAACAGAGGTTCATCTAGTCAAGGCTATGGTTTTTCCTGTGGTCATGTATGGATGTGAGAGTTGGACTGTGAAGAAGGCTGAGCACCGAAGATTTGATGCTTTTGAGCTGTGGTGTTGGAGAAGACTCTTGAGAGTCCCTTGGACTGCAAGGAGATCCAACCAGTCCGTTCTGAAGGAGATCAGCCCTGGGATTTCTTTGGAAGGAATGATGCTAAAGCTGAAACTCCAGTACTTTGGCCACCTCATGCGAAGAGTGGACTCATTGGAAAAGACTCTGATGCTAGGAGGGATTGGGGGCAAGAGGAGAAGGGGATGACAGAGGATGAGATGGCTGCACGGCATCACTGACTCGATGGACGTGGGTCTCAGTGAGCTCCGGGAGTTGGTAATGGACAGGGTGGCCTGGCGTGCTGTGATTCATGGGGTCGCAAAGAGTCGGACATGACTGAGTGACTGATCTGATCTGATCTGATTGAAACAAAATGTCTAGATGTGAGACAGCTACTAAGGTCAGGAACACACACTAACAGAAATACAATAATGGACTCTCCTCATCAGAATCCAGGGGTGCAGTGGGAATCACAGCTCATGGATATGGCAGGAATGTTTTTTTTTAATTAATTTTTTTATTGAAGGATAATTGCTTTACAGAATTTTGCTGTTTTCTGTCAAACCTCAACATGAATCAGCCATAGGTATACATATATCCCAAATCAAGCAGCTGAACTTTCTTTCAGCTTAAATCCTTTTCACAATTGAACAACCAGTCCATGCTAAAGGAAATCAATCCTGAATGCTCATTGGAAGGACTGATTTGAAGCTGAAACTCCAATACATTGGCCACCCAATGGGAAGAACTGACTCATTTGAAAAGACCCTGATGCTGGGAAAGATTGAGGGCAGGAGGAGAAGGGGACGACAGAGGATGAGATGGTTGGATGGCATCACCAACTGAACGGGCATGAGTTTGAATAAACTTCGGGAGTTGGTGAGGGACAGGGAGGTCTCGTGTGCTGTAGTCCATGGGGTCGCAAAGAGTCAGACACAACTGAGCGACTGAACTGAACTGAACTGAAATTGTATGAAATGCTCATCTCAAGCATTTTGAATGTAAGCAATTTTGCAGCCTCGTAATTGGGGTAGAGCAGTTTCTTCCCCTGTGATACCTCTTTTGTGCAGCATAGTCGTACCCACACAAAGCCACAAACACCTCCTGTAACAAAAATGTGACTAGTGCACCTCCCTCGTGCTAACACTCTTCTGGGCCCTGAGGAAAGATCAGTGAGCAAAAGAGACAAAGTCACCACTGCTCTATTAGTCAGACTTGGCTTAACAGGTCAGCTTTACTGTGTGTGATTCCCAGAGTCAGGGCTTCAGAGTTGATCTAACCTGTCGTGATTCCTGGCTCTGTGTGACCATAAACAAGTGTTTATATATCTCTCTTTATAGACACTATATATGTGTATATACATATATATTATACACTATATATGATATATATCATATATATGGTATATATATATTATATATATACCATATATTATATATGCTATATATAATATATATACCATACATTGTATATACTACATATATAATTTATTATATATGTGCTATATATAATACTATATATTATACTACTATATATAATATATAATACTATATATTATATACACTATATATGTATATAAATATATATATTTATCACATCCAATCTATGGTGATTCCTGGCTCTGCATGATCATGAAGACGTGTGTATATAGAAGTTCATAGTAGACATGTACTGAATAAAACACTGCATAAATCGTAACCATTATATTTATGAGCATTTGTTGAAAAAACCCCTTCTTCAAAGATGTTGCCATTTAAAGGAGAGCTGCTAAGTCGCTTCAGTCATGTCCGACTCTATGTGACCCCACAGACAGCAGCCCACCAGGCTCCCCGTCCCTGGGATTCTCCAGGCAAGAACACTGGAGTGGGTTGCCATTTCCTTCTCCAATGCATGAAAGTGAAAAGTGAAAGTGAAGTCGCTCAGTCGTGTCCGACTCTGTGGGACCCCATAGACAGCAGCCCACCAGGCTCCCCGTCCCTGGGATTCTCCAGGCAAGAACACTGGAGTGGGTTGCCATTTCCTTCTCCAATGCATGAAAGTGAAAAGTGAAAGTGAAGTCGCTCAGTCGTGTCCGACTCTGTGGGACCCCATAGACAGCAGCCCACCAGGCTCCTCGTCCCTGGGATTCTCCAGGCAAGAACACTGGAGTGGATTGCCATTTTCTTCTCCAATGCATGAAAGTGAAAAATGAAAGTGAAGTCACTCAGTCATGTCTGACTCTTAGCGACCCCATGGACTGCAGCCTACCAGGCTCCTCCGTCCATGGGATTTTCCAGGCAAGTGTACTGGAGTGGGGTGCCATTGCCTTCTCCGTTAAAGGAGAGCAATATCCCCCAAATACTAATTTAAGAGCTGAAATTTCACCCCAGAGAGAGAGAGAGAAACGGACGGGTTTGTGAGGGCGGGAATGCGGAGGTGCCACCACAGAGCACGGGGTGTTGCTGGGTGGCCCTGTTCTGAGAGGGCAAGACTGCCAAGACCTGTGAGGAAGTGCGCTTCAGACAGGTTGTGAAAGGGAGTGTTGAAAGAGTGGAAGAGAAAAACTTGAGCAAGGAGATCCAAAGCCTCATAAAGACAGCCTAAAATGTGAACTCAATCACACAGAGAGAAGGAAGCCCTTCTTCCTAAGAATGTTGTGGAGACACAACCTGAGTAAAGGTGGTTAACTCTTTCTAGCCTAGATGCTCAAATCAGAGTTCAGATTTGCAAGAGGCATTTCCTGGTACAGGAAGAAACTGCGAAAGGTCTGAATCATTTCTGAGCTGGGTCTTTATGCCTGTGTCCAGCATTCTGCCTCCTGGGTGTATTTGTTGGCTAAGTCTGCCATAACAACAGCTAGGGCTGGCTTAGAACAACTGAAATGTATTCTGTCTTAGTTCTGGAGGCTGAAGCCCAAAAGCGGCGTGTTGGCAGGGTCTCAGTCCTTTTGCAGATGCCTGTCTCAGGTCTCTCTCCAGCTTCTGGTAGTTTCTCAGCTTTCAGCAGCATAACTCCAGTCTGCACACAATGTCTACACTGTGTGTGCATCGGTACCCCAATTTTTTCTTTTTATGACATCCATCATCCTGGATTAGGGCCCATCTAATGACCTTATTTTACCTTTTCTATTTCTATAAAACCCTATCTCCAAATAAGGTCAAATTCTGTTGTATGGGGTTAAGATTCCAATGTACCTTTTTTGGAGGGACACAGTTAAACTCATAACACAGAAAAAAGGAAACAGACCTCATCATTAAAGTACTATTGGTTTGAATAGTACAAAGTGAAGTGAAGTGAAGTCGCTCAGTCGTGTCTGACTCTTTGCGACCCCATGGACTGTAGTCTACCAAGCTCCTCCATCCATGGAATTTTCCAGACAAGCATTCTAGAGTGGCCTGCCATTTCCTTCTCCAGGGGATCTTTCCAACCCGGAGATCGAACCCAGGTCTCCTGCACTGCAGACAGACGCTTTACCATCTGAGCCACCAGGAAAGCCCCAATAGTACAAAGCAATAACGTATTTGCGAATTCATATCAAGTAAAAATCCTATAGAAGCAAACGAGTTTTACAATGCAATGAAGCTTCTTTGCAAGAAGGCTGTTTTTACCACAGAACTACGCTGTGTTGATTTGAATAACAAGTCATGCTTAAAGCAAGATCTCCTGTTATCCATACTTTTAGAGTCTGAACTGGGTCTAATTAACAAACAGTGTTATGAAACCAAAAGGGTACTTTTGACCCTGCGGATACAGAGAACTGGGCTGTTAGCAGAGTAGAGTTTCCTTTACAGTTCTCTGTGTGTAACTGGGCAGCAACAAACCACCCTCCACTAATCGCATTGCAGACATGACGGCTGCACCAGCAGAAAAGTCAGGCCACTTTACAGAAACAAAAATCATCCAAGTCTCAAAAGTATTCCAGAAAGAGGTGGCAGGACACGGGACAAACATATAGCCCCTGTCCTGCCGTCTTTTTCTGGAATAGTTTTTCAGTATTCAAAAAACTTTTTACCTGCTTGTTAGTTCATAGCAGAGAGGCTTCAACTTCACCCTCCCAATTGTAATCACCTTTGTAAGTTTTATAAAATAGTTCAAAAAATAAGAATAATGTTTTTATATTTTAAAATAATTTGAGTGTAAGCTGGACTTAATGACTTGCTTCCGAAGAATAGCGTATAAGAAGGGAGAGACTAGAACTCCTCAGTGGAGGAACCCAGCAAACACCACCTTACTTAAGTGATGGAGATCACCATCGCTAGTGACAGAGCATGTGGATATCATTGTACCTTCAAGAGGACGTGATGAGAAGCCACTCACTACTGTAGTATTCTTCCCCCAGACCCACAGCCCCAGCCTACTCACCAGAAAAACATCAGATAACGTCAAATTGAGGGACGTTCTACAGAACACCTGACCAATACTCCTCAAAACTGTCAAAGTCATGAATGCCTGTCAAGAAAAGACTGAAGAGCTGTCACAGTGCACAGAGGAGTCTGAGAAGATGTGACGATAGTGTGAGATCCTGGATTACAGCCTCAAACAGAAAGAGGACATTAATGAGATAACTGGTGAAATAAAGTCTGGGGTTTGGTGAACAGTAATATACTAACTAATGTTGGTTTCTTAGCTTTGATGAATGTGTCACATAAGATGGTGACATTAGGACAACTGAAACTGGGAACTTTATACTACCTTTGCAGCTTTTTTCTAACTCTAAAATTATTACAAAATAAAATTTTACTAGAAAAATGATTTCCTATTTTAACAAGAATTTTCTGAGAATAAACACCCCTAAAAATTTGAAATAAACTTTTATTTGTAATCACCATGTTTAAAGGTTTAAAGATAATCTTCCAGTCGCACATTTACTGCTTGAAGGAGGTAACCAACATACTACCTGAATCTGCCAGGTAACAAAAGCACTCCTGTGGTGAGTATCTCTTCCAAAATCCTTGAAGGAGCAGCAAATATAAGTGGGTAAACAGAAGTTTAAGTGGAAGACCTGTACTCCAGAAGGATCCTAAAGTGTTCTTTTGAAATTCATAGATACCCATCGTGATGAAATAGATTTGTTTTAAAGGAAGTATTTTTTTAAAAAACAGCTTAATCGAAATATCTTTCACATACTACACAATTCACTCAATTTAACTATGCAATTCAGTGGTTTTTAGTATATTCACGAACATGGAAAGCACTAGTCAATTCTAGGATTTTTTTTTATCACCTCGAAAAGAAACCCCAAACCCTTTAGCTATCACCCTTCTGTCATAGGGCTTCCCTGGTAGCTCAGCTGGTAAAGAATCCACCTGCAATGCAGGAGACCCCAGTTCTATTCCTGGGTCAGGAAGATCCTCTGGAGAAAGGATAGACCCACTCCAGTATTCTTGAGCTTTCCTGGTGGCTCAGCTGGTAAAAAATCCACCTGCAGTGTGGGAGTGGAAGACCTGGGTTCAATCCCTGGGTTGGGAAGATCCCCTGGAGAAGGGAACGGCTACCCACTCCAGTATGCTGGCGTGGAGAATTCCATTGACTGTATAGTCCACGGAGTCACAAAGAGTCAGACACAACTGAGCGACTTTCACTTTCTCCTGTCCTTACAACCTTCTCTCCCCACCAGCCAACCCAGAACAGTTGCTAATCAACTTTTTGTCTCTATAGATTTGCATATTCTGAGCATTTTGTGTAAAAGGAATCATATATGACCTTTGATGACTGGCTAGCCATATTATTTTTATAATCTCCAGATGTACTCTGAAGAACAGATAGTTAAGGTACCTTGGAAAATTCACTGTTATCATTACAGATATTGAATCACCCATTTTGAAATATAATCTCAATTCCCAACCCACAAGATATATGTAGCCATCCACATTCCACTCCCCAGGCCATTATCAGTGTCTGTATGTAGCAAAGAATAACCTTAGCATAGTGGTTAGGCACCCACATCAGGAAGCGAGACCTCCAGATTCAAATGCTAGGGCTGTCACTTAGCAGCTCTGCAACCCAGGGCAAATTATTCAGTTTCTCTGGGCCTTAGTCTCCTCATCTGTAGCATGGGGGAAGTAACGGTCCCTACGTCATAAGGGTGAAACGAGCAAATATGACCTAGTGTGGAGAGCCATTCGGCGCAAATAGTACCACTGAGTGTTTAGACAGTACTGCTGACTTCCTGATCTTATGTGATCAGAGACGGTTTCAGTCATAAGCGTCTTTTTAAATTACCCAGTCCACTCCTTTCATCTTTTGAAGACGGAAGTTTAGCTTGGAAAGACTCAACAGTGCATTCTTACTCATTCCATAAATATTTTTTGAGGACATAGTCTGTGCCAGGGAGAGTCTCAAGTGTTGTGCATAAGATTGAAATGGTCTGTTTCATCATGGAGTCTAGTGGAGGATATGGATAAGCAGGCAAAAGGTGAATCAGAGAACATTAATATACACCTTTAGGAGGAATTGCATCATGGCAGAAGGAAACAAGGGGGATTAGAACAAAAGAACATCTGGTTGATTTCTGAAGTGTTTATAGAAGAACTTTCTGAGCAGGGGGTTGGGGGAACGTAGTTAAAGTAAGATACAGAGAGAAAGGATTTTAAAGATGTTTTGCTGAGTGTTCAGATTCTGTGCCCACTCAGGCACCTTCAACTGCAGTGAAGATTGAAATGCTTTTAGTTCCTTTTGGAGCACTGAGCCACTATTTCTTTAAATATAAGCCAAATTTAGGATTGAGCCGTGTCCTGGGCTGCAGTGCTGGGGAAGGTTAGAGCCTTGGGGATGGGAAGGCAGGAGTATTTCAGAAGGAAAGTGAGTGAAGGGAGCAACTGGGAAGAGCGGGCGTCCCCCAGGACCTGAAGGCAGGAAGGCAAGGCTGGAGAATGGTGGCCTGAATGTACAAGGTTGCAGATAGGGCTGCCTGGGACAGGACCATCCTGCAGGTCCTGGGAGGCCATGTTAAGGGATCACCCCCATTGGCACCGAGGAACCAGCAGGGACCGTAAACAAGAAAAGGAATGACTCACACATGGATCGTTAGCTGTTGGCCCACAAGCATAGTGCACTAACTGTGCAAACTGAGCCCTTTTTAGGAACCCGTACTCTCAGGATGGAAGGTTGCAAACTTACTTTTTGGGGAAACTAGCCAGGAAACTTCGGGAAATTAGCAAGGAAGGCAGAAGAAGCTGAAGGCTTAGAGCTTCGGGGCAAACAAAGGATGTCTTCTACCCACCTCCTCACCTGCTGCTGGACCTAAAGAGCAATCTTTTTGTTTGTTTGCTTGTTTTAATACTACGAGACAAACCTAGAAAAAAAAAGGTTATTTTCTCTTTATTTCTACCCGTTCTTAGCAATAACAGTGGTAAAATTGTTGTTTCCATGTATCTAGATACTAGTATTGACAGCATGGCTGCTCTGTGAAACAAGGTGTTCCTCTCTTTTGCCTTCTTGAAGACAAACTCAACTGTAAAAGGAGGAAAATTTTAATTAAATGGGTTATGCTTTCAAACCTAATGTTCTGTTATATAGCAGTTTGACAGCACATATTTGCAACATTTATTCTCTCCTCCATTCTTTTTGCAAAGTTCTATGGTGCTACATAGCCTTGAGGGGTGTAGCAGATGTGATAAACTACCTGAATTCCGCCCAGGGATGAAAGAGCCCTACCCAGGTTCCTACCCCAGCTCCTTGGAGTGCTGCCAGCTGGTAACCCTCATCAGCCCCCTTAGGGGTTCCCACCACTTAAAGGAGACACCCCCCCCCCTTCCTTAAAGTCACACTCCCTCCCCCTTCAACTGCATCTAAGGACTGGTTGATGCAGGCTTATTAAGGCTCAGCTCTCTCTTGCCAACCCTGGACATCTCTAAAGGGTACCACATCTTCGTCATTCCCTGCAGGATTATGTGAGACTTCTGCCAGGTCTGCACTCCAGCTCAACTTCTTCCTTTGCCCATCTTTCCTTACCTTAACCAGGTATTGAGCCCAAGAGGAGTCCCTAATATCTCCCTGGAAACTCAGCCCTCTGTGTTCCACCGAGACAAGAAGCAGAACATTGTGTCCAGCTGAAGAACAAGGCCTGAGGGTATATGCGGGTGTCTTACTCCCTTCAATTCAGTTCAGTTGCTCAGTCATGTCCAACTCTTTGCAACCCCATGAACCACAGCACCCCAGGCCTCCCTGTCCATCACTAACTCCTGGAGCTTACTCAGACTCATGTCCACTGAGTCAGTGATGCCATCCAACCATCTCATCCTCTGTTGTCCCCTTCTCCTCCTGCCCTCAATCTTTCTCAGCATCAGGGTTTTTTCAAATGAGTAAGCTCTTCACATCAGGTGGCCAAAGTATTGGAGTTTCAGCTTCAACATCAGTCCTTCCAATGAACACCGAGGACTGATCTCCTTTAGGATGGACTGGTTGGATCTCCTTGCAGTCCAAGGGACTTTCAAGAGTCTTCTCCAACACCACAGTTCAAAAGCATCAATTCTTTGGTGCTCAGCTTTCTTTATAGTCCAGCTCTCACATCCATACATGACCACTGGAAAAACCATAGCCTTGACTAGACAGACCTTTGTTGGCAAAGTGATGTCTGACTCCCTGGAGGGACGTAAAGGCTGGGAAGTAAAACCTGAGATCCCCTGTACAGGTGTGTGTATGATTCAAGTTCTTGTTTGGTAGTAGTGAAAACTAAAAGCTATCTCATCTGCTCTTGATTCTCTTTCCTGTCTTCCTCCTCTGACCCTCCAATCTTCCATTCTTTCTCCCTCCCCCTCCTCATCTGCCATTCACGCACAAGCCCGGGGTGAGCTGAGAAGCAAGGTGTCTTAGTCCATTCAGGCAACTATAACAAAACACCACAGACTGCAGGGCTTAGGAACAACAGAAATGTTTTTTCTCAAAGTTCTGGAGGCCAGAAGTCTGAAATCAGAGTGCCAGCCTGGTTGGGTGAGGGCCTCTTCCAAGTGGCAGACTTCTTGTTGCATTTTCATAAGATGGAAAGGACAAGGGGGCTCTCACAGGGATATTGCATAAGGGCATTAATTTCATTCATGAGGGCTGTGTCCTCAGGACCTAACACTTTGGAAGGTCTCACCTACTAACGCCACCAGCTTGGACACTGGCATCCCAATTTAGGAATTTGAGGGGACACAGACATTAAGGCAACGGCAAGCCTCCTGTGGTCTAAACATCGACTCCTCCAGGTCAGCACTCCCATTTCCTTTATGCACAGAACTTCAGGGCTTCCCTGGTGGCTCAGCTGGTAAAGAATTCGCCTGCAATGCAGGAGACCTGGGTTTGATCCCTGGGTTAGGAAGATTCCCCTGGAGAAGAGAATGGCTACCCACTCCAGTATTCTGGCCTGGAGAATTCCATGGATTGTATAGTCCATGAGGTCACAGAGAGTCAGACACGACTGAGTGACTTCCACTTTTCACTTTTTCACCCCTGACGGCATTCTTCAAGATAATTCAAGACAGAAGCAGGAAGCTCCTACTCAGATACATGTTTGTTAAAAGGGAAAGGAGACTCTGAGAGCCTTTGAATATTTTACTACTCAGTCTTTGCTGGTGTGCGCGCATGTTTATTTTCTGGTTTACTTAGGCAAACATTACTATGGAGTGGAGCAAACTTGGCTGTGAATGTTGAAATGGCCAACAGGACAGGCACGTTTCAGTAGCATCAGAGGGCACTTGAATGCCAGCCAGAAGATCCAGGTTTTCAGGGGTAAATTCCCCTCCGGGGGTGTAGAAAGAAATACCATCCAAAGTGAAGGGCACTGTGCATCCCTTCGAAAAATGCTCTGCCTCCTTTTAAGTTTTTACCCACCAGCTGCGTTACCAAAAACCTCTCAGCTGTCAGAGCCAATGGACACTCCCTGCTTTGTCTGACCCAACTTTTGAGTGAGGTTTTATACTATGGGGTGGAGAAGGCACTGGCAACCCACTCCAGTACTCTTGCCTGGAAACTCCCATGGACGGAGGAGCCTGGTAGGCTGCAGTCCATGGGGTCGCTAAGAGTTGGACATGACTGAGTGACTTCCCTTTCATTTTCCACTTTCATGCATTGGAGAAGGAAATGGCAACCCACTCCAGTGTTCTTGCCTGGAGAATCCCAGGGACGGAGGAGCCTGGTGGGCTGCCATCTATGGGGTCGCACAGAGTTGGACATGACTGAAGCGACTTAGCAGCAGCAGCAGCAGTTATACTATGGAGTGGGGCTTCCCTGTTAGCTCAGCTGGTAAAGAATCCACCTGCAATGCAGGAGACCCCAGTTTGATTCCTGGGTCGGGAAGATCTGCTGGAGAAGGAGTAGGCTACCCACTCCAGTATTCTTGGGCTTCCTTTGTGGCTCAACTGGTAAAGAACCCACCTGCAGTATGGGAGACCTGGGTTCCATCCCTGGGTTGGGAAGATCCCCTGGAGAAGGGAAAGGCTACCCACTCCAGTGTTCTGGCCTGGAGAATTCCATGGACTGTATAGTCCATGGGATTGCAAAGAGTCAGACACGACCGAGCGACTTTCACTTCCCTTCCCTTCATTTACACCGGGGGTCAGCCTTTCCTTTCAGAAGGCCCTCCTCCCTGAATCTTAGGGCTCACTTTTCCACCATCTTCCTTCTGCTCCTTGCCTGCACCTTCTCAGGCTGCCCTGGTTTCTTCTCTGGACATCATCCTGCCTTTATTTTTCTTCTTCATGCATTTCCTGATGAAAAGTGATGGAGGAGGGGAGTGGTGAGGCTGGGGAGGAGATACAATGTGGAGATTGTTCAGAGCAGGTTTCAACTCAAGTCAGAGATGAGGGAAGGATGCAGCCCTGAGCTCTCTCCTGTCCCCAGACCACCTGTCCCTCAGTCAGAAAGAGAAGCCCCTCCAGGGAACCAACAAGGCTCTTAGGCTGTCTCTGCTGGCAGCTGCCCTCATCGCATGGTCATTGTGGATTCATTCGTCTGTCTTCCCTACTAGATTCTGAGATCCTTGAGCTCCTGTTGCCTCCCCAGAGCCTGACATAGAGCAGGCATCCTGTTACAGACTAAATAAAGGAATAAAACAGAGCCATGTGTCCAGGCTCTATTGCAACCTCACTTTACTGTGCATTAAGGGCTTCCCTCATTAGCTTTCCCAGTCTTTCAATCTGGGAAAGACTGAGGGCAGGAGGAGAAAGGGATGACAGAGCATGAGATGGTTGGATGGCATCACTGACATGATGGACATGAGTTTGAACAAACTCCAGGAGTTGGTGATGGACAGGGGAGACTGTTGTGCTGTAGTCCATGGGGTTGCAAAGAGTTGGACAAGACTAAGTGATTGAACTGAACAGAACTGGTTAGCTTAGACAGTAAAGAATCTGCCTGCAATGCAGAAGACCCAGGTTCAATCCCTGGGTTGAGAAGATCCCCTGGAGAAGGGAATGGCAACCCACTCCAGTATTCTTGCCTAGAGAACTTTGTGAAAAGAGGCTACAGACCATGGAATCACAAACAGTTGGACATGACTGAGCAATGAATACACTTTACTGTGCATTACAAAGACCTTGTTTTTTACAAATTGAACATTTGCAGCAACCTTCCTTGGATCAAGTCTATCAATGCTATTTTTCTAGCAGCATTTGCTCATATCATGTCTCATATTTTTGCAAATTCACCAATTTACAGACTTTTTCATTATTATTATAGTTATGGTGATCTATGATCATTGATCTTTGATGTTAACATGATAATTGATTTTGGTTTATATTTTTAAATTAATACATATACATTACTTTTTTAGAAATGTTGTTTATTGCACACCTAATGGATACAGTGTAAACATAACTTTTATCTTTAGTTCAGTCAGTTCAGTCAGTCATGTCCAACTCTTTGTGACCCCATGGACTGTAGACGCAAGGCTTCCCTGTCCATCACCAACTTCCAGAGCTTACTCAAACTCATGTCCATTGAGTCAGTGACACCATCCAGCCACCTCATCCTCTGTCATCCCCTTCTCCTCCCACCTTCAATCTTCCCCACCATCGGGGTCTTTTCCAATGAGTCAGTTCTTCACATCGGGTGGCCAAAGTACTGGAGTTTCAGCTTCAATATCAGTCCTTCCAATGAATATTTAGGACTGATTTCCTTTAGGATGGAGTGGTTGATCTTGCAGTTCAAGGGATTCTCAAGAGTCTTCTCCAACACCACAGTTCAAAAGCATCATTCTTCAAAATCATCAATCAGTTGTGGATGTGACTTGTGATGGAAGTAAAGTGTGATGCTGTAAAGAGCAATATTGCATAGGAACCTGGAATGTTAGGTCCATGAATGTTAGTTCCAGCTTTCTTTATAGTCCAACTCTAACATCCATACATGACTACTGGAAAAACCATAGCTTTGACTAGATGGACCTTTGTTGGCAAAGTAATGTCTCTGCTTTTTAATATGCTATCTAGGTTGGTCGTAGCTTTTCCTCCAAGAAGCAAGCATCTTTTAATTTCATGGCTGCAATCACCATCTGCAGTGATTTTGGAGCCCCCCCAATAAAGTCTGTCACTGTTTCCATTGTTTCCCCATCTCTTTGCCATGAAGTGATGGGACCGAATGCCATGATCTTAGTTTTCTGAATGTTGAGTTTTAAGCCAACTATTTCACTCTCCTTTTTCACTTTCATCAAGAGGCTCTTTAGTTCCTCTTCACTTTCTGCCATAAGGGTGGTGTCATCTGCATATCTGAGGTTATTGATATTTCTCTCAGCAATCTTGATTCCAGCTTGTGCTTCATCCAGCCCAGCGTTTCTCATGATGTACTCTGCATAGAAGCTGAATAAGCAGGGTGACAATACACATCCTTGACGTACTCCTTTTCCTATTTGGAACCAGTCTGTAGTTCCATGTCCAGTTCTGACTATTGCTTCCTGACCTGCATACAGATTTCTCAGGAGGCAGATCAGGTGGTCTGGTATTCCCATCTCTTTCAGAATTTTCCACAGTTTGTTTTGATCCACATAGTCAAAGGCTTTAGCATAGTCAATAAAACAGAAGTAGATGTTTTCTGGGAGTTTCTTGCTTTTTCAATGATCCAATGGATGTTGGCAATTTAATCTCTGGTTCCTCTGCCTTTTCTAAATCCAGCTTGAACATCAGGAAGTTCATGGTTCATGTACTGTTGAAGCCTGGCTTCGAGGATTTTGAGCATCACTTTACTAGTGTGTGAGATGAGTGCAATTGTGCGGTAGTTTGAGCATTCTTTGGCATAGTCTTTCTTTGGGATTGGAATGAAAACTGACCTTTTCCAGTCCTGTGGCCACTTCTGAGTTTTCCAAATTTGCTGGCATATTGAGTGCAGCACTTTAACAGCAATCATCTTTTAGGATTTGAAATAGCTCAGCTGGAATTCCATCACCTCCACTAGCTTTGTTCATAGTGATGCTTCCTAAGGCCCACTTGACTTCACATTCCAGGATGTCTAGCTCTAGATGAGTGATCACACCATCATGGTTACCTGGGTCATGAAGATCTTTTTTGTATAGTTTTTCTGTGTATTCTTGCCACCTCTTAATGTCTTCTGCTTCTGTTAGGTCCATACCATTTCTGTCCTTTATTGTACCCATCTTTGCATGAAATGTTCCCTTGGTATCTCTAATTTTCTTGAAGAGATCTCTAGTCTTTCCCATTCTATTGTTTTCCTCTATTTCTTTGCATTGATCACTGAGGAAGGCTTTCTTATCTCTCCTTGCTATTCTTTGGAACTCTGCATCCAAATGGGTATATCTTTCCTTTTCTCCTTTGCCTTTTGCTTCTCTTCTTTTCTAAGCAATTTTTAAGGCCTCCTCAGACACCATTTTGCCTTGCTGCATTTCTTTGTCTTGGGGATGGTCTTGATCCCTGTGTCCTGTACAATTTCAGGAGCCTCCGTCCATAGTTCTTCAGGCAGTCTGTCTATCTGATCTAATCCCTTGAATCTATTTCTCACTTCCACTCCGGGAGTTTGTGACGGACAGGGAAGCCTGACATGCTGTAGTCCATAGGGTTGCAAAGAGTCGGATATGACTGACTGAACTGAACTGAACTGATCCCCACTTTCTTCTAACCACATCCCACCAGCCAGTCAGCCAGCTCAAGCCTGCTTTCCCTTCCTATAGTCCCCCAAACCCACAGAACCCCAAATTCCCAAAGTGCGTTTGTATTTATTCACCCACTGTGTGTCTTTCAATGCCACCCAAATGATCATGGGTTACAAATGCTATATGACTTCAGCTAAACTGTGAAGTCCCTGGAGGGCAGGAAATACGTATTTTAACCTTTATATCGCTCCGTCTACAGTCCTTTTCATCGTGCTTTACATGGAAGCCTTTCAAATATGACACTAGCCAGTTTAAGCTCAGTTTTATTTTTATTTTTGGTTGTGCTGGGTCTTCACTGCTGCGCACAGGCTTTCTCTAGTTGGACGAGGGGCACTACTCTGTTGTGGTGCGTGGGCTTCTCATCTCTGCGGCTTCTCTTGCTGTGAAGCACAGGCTCTAGGTGCGTGGCTTCAGTAGCTGCAGCCTGTGGACTCAGTAGTCATGGCACAAGGGCTTACTTGCCCCGTGTAGCATGTGAAATCTTCCTGGACCAGGGACCAAACCTGTGTCCCCTGCATTGACAGGCAGATCATTATCCACTGTACCACCAGGGAAGTCCCAAGTCCAATTTCAATACTCCATTAAAAAATGACTCAGACTTTAATGGGAACTGTTCTTTCAGAGTCAGAATAATGTACTCGGGGATACTGAATCTAGGCCCTTTAGGATCCTGGGAGAGGTGGTTCCAATTCCTGGGCCTGGAGGTAGGGCCATTATATCACTCCTTTCATTTTATGTTTGCTTAAATTACTGTAGGTGTTTGGTCACAATCATAAAAGCATTTTTCAGGTTTATGACATATTTTCTTTCATTGTGAATGTAACTGATGCCATCAATCAGTTTTTCTTGAATGGGCAATCATAGGCCCCATATTCAAGTTGATTCAAATTATGTATAAGTTGTCTTAGGTTCATCCTAAACAGCATTTCCTGGTTTGGGGCTGTGAATTATAACAAGCCTGAAGTGAAATGTTGCAAGGTGGACTAGAAAAGGCTCCTCTGCAGTGATTGCCTGCCTGTGGTTGCTGCCGGTTTGTGACAATCCAACAGAAGTAAACCTGTTAATGCTATTTTTTGGAAATATCAGATACACAAATATTTCCTTAAAGAGGAAATGCATTGCAATCATCCCTCCCTGCTCCCCCCCCAAGAAGAATGAAGCTAGCCGGTCCCTTGAATAAAGGGAAGTCAGAATGCCCAAAATGAGAAGGGAGAAGGAAAGAAGGATTCCATTCTGCCAAGGTCCATTCAGCATGACCAGTCTTTCCTTGTAAAGGAAACTGTCTGAAACACAGCACCGCAGAGAGCAGTGACCCCGAGGCTCACATTGTCAATGCCATGGCAGGGTTAACAGGTTTTCTTCTGTCAGATCTTCACAAACTGGCAGCAACCACAGGCAGACAATCACTGCAGAGGAGGAGCCTTTTCTAGTCTGGCTTATAACATTTCACTTCAAGCTTGTTATAATTCACAGCCCCAAACCAGGAAGTGCTCTTTAAGATGAACCAAAGACAAAAGCAATCTGGCCTCCTCGCAAACGAAATTCAACAGCCTCCTGAAAGGCAATGGGGTTTAAATTTAGGACTGTTCTTCGGTTTTGATTGGAACCCAAGACTTGTTCCACATGAAACATCATTGCACTTTCAAAACAAGTAAAGCCGCACAAAACACACCCAGGCCCGTGTGTGTACACACACACACACACACACACACACACACACACACACACACACACACAATCACAACACACGGAGTCACACACAGACCAATTTGTTTCTGCAATCCGCTTCCTCATCCAGAGGGTCCAGGCCCCGGGCCATCTGAGTTGGTAAATTCTCCTCCTAGTTAACTCAGAGCAGATTGCAGAAATGCTGTCTAATTCTTGAGATTCTTAGGGAGTGGGGCTTGAGATGTAGACGGGGCCACGCCCCGGTTCCGCTCTCCTTGCACAACTGCAAGCCAAGTCTAGGCAAGTCGGGGGGAAAACCCCGCCATCTCCAGCCCCTCCTCTCTGCGACCCACTGGGGCACCAAGGCGACCTCGGGTGGGGTGGGGTGTCCCTGGGAGAAGATACGGGACCCAGGGTGTGAGTTGCAAACAGGCAGCCCCGGGCTGCTGCCGCCCGGGCGCTGCCAACTGCAGGCAGGAAGGGGAGGGCCCTGCCCGGCGAAGGGGAGCTCTCGCGGGTCGGGGCTGGGTCGGAAAAGCTGCCTCACAGGCGCGCCCGCCAGCCCCTCCGCGCCCTCGCTCCCTCCCAGCGCTCCCCGGCTCCAGCCTCCCTTCCAGGCTCCGCCGCGCCCGCCCGGAGGCAGCGCTCGCACCGGCCTCGCCATGTCCCAGCCGGGCCCGAAGCCCGCCGCCTCCCCGCGGCCCCGGCGCGCTGCCCGCCACACCCAGGAGGTGAGTGGCGCTCCTACCGCCGGGGTTGAGCGCGGGGAGGATCTCGGGGCCCCCCGAAGCCTCGGGTCCACCTTCAGAGGAGGGTTAGCCTTCCTGGCCTTCTGTCCCTGGGCGCCACCCCTCCCAGGCCCGGAGAAACATCTGGAGAGAGACGGGTGTGGACTCAGAACCTGCCTCTGGGCAGGTGACCGGAGGGGCCCGCGGATGGCCCTGGGTCCCGGCCAAGTTCACTGGGCGCGGCGCAAGCCACATTGGAGTGGGCTTCCCTGGCGGCTCAGCTGGTGAAGAATCCGCCTACAATGCGGGAGACCTGGGCTCGTTGGGTTGGGAAGATCCCCTGGAGAAGGGAACTGGCTCCCAGTATCCTGGCCTGGAGAATTCCCTGCACTGGATAGTCCATGGGTGGCAGAGTCAGGACACGACTGAGCGACTTTTGCTCACTTGTCACTCATGCGTTGGGAAAAGTTGGTGGATGAGACAGGGGTGGGTGAGAAGCGGATAAGGGTAAAAGGAGAATGAAATTCATTTGGGACCCCCCGGGATTCCGGAGTCTGTAAGATCAGCAGAAAAGTCTGGTCTTCCGCCCAGTCAGGGCTGCAGGGCGTGGCTGCCTGGAGCAATAACACTTCTTCCCTAAGCAGCTTTGAGCCAAACCGGCAGGGCGGGGCGGGGCGGGGCGGGGCGGGGGCGGGGAGGGGCGGGGAGAGGGCGGGGTCAGCCCGAGGGGCGGGGTCTGGGTAGGCCCCGCCCAGCTGTCTTGCCCACCCCCTGACAGCCTAGGTGCTTACAGAGTTAGTCCCAGTCAGGTCTGCGGCAGGTGGAGTGCGAACCCGTGGCCCTTTGCTGCGCTGCACCCGTGTCCTCGCCGGGTCCCTCGGGTCTCTCGCTGCGTCTCTCGGAACACATCCATCGTCGCCATGGCATTTGCAAGCTGGTGGTACAAGACGGTAAATAGGAGTGATCGTCCCTGGGCAGGACTGGGAAGGGAATGTGCTCTGTCTTCCTGGGCTGTAGGCGAGGTCACTGTTCAGATTTTCGGGCGAGGGTTGGGGAGCAGGTTGTGACCTCCTCTCAGACCTTCAGGGGAGGCTCCGGGAGAGGCTGAGACCCACCCTGCTGTGGAATGTGGGAGCCAGCTCGGACGTACACGTGCTAGTCGGCGTGAGTTCAGGCTCACAAGTTGAATGGCATAGGGATTGTTGCTGGACGAATTCTGCCCTCGGACGCGGATTCCTGGATGAACGCGGACTCAGAAAGCGCTCAGCTCTAGAGTTTGTTTTTAACTCATAAGTAAAGCACAAAACTTTCAGAGGCGTGTTGTTGGGCGTGTATTTTCCAGCGCCAAGTAGACAGGTAACTAAGATAGTGGGGTGGGGCAAGGAAAAAAATCCCAAAACTCCAAGGAACATAAACAACTGAGATCAAGACCCTTGTTGAGAATGAGAGAGAGAGAGGGAGACTCTATACTTTATTGCTTGGATCGGGGGCAAAGATGTTCCATTTATTTAATGCACTGAATGCTTGTCCAACTATGTAAGTGTGATATCCAGTCAAGCTGGTACTTGTAATGTTTTGAACCAGGAAGCATGCTTTAATATTAGGATGCTTTCCAAAATAATAACAATACACATAAGTCTTGTTGACAGAAAGGATAGAAATATTTATATCCCATTGATTTATGATGAGAGTTGGAAAAAAGAAGTATACCCTTCTCTTTCATCATGTGGTACTGGGAACAACAAGAGTGTTGTAATCAGACACTCTTTAGAAGGAAACCTTGTACTGGAACCAGTAAAATGTCCCTTTTCATCCCGTGGCCATTCACTGAGCATCTACTATGTGTCAGACTCAGTGTTAGCCTCAAAGTGGAAAATGGACAGAATTCTTGTTCTCTTTTTTCAACCGGTTTCCACATCTATAAAACGTGGGTGATAATAGGTACCACATAAGGGTTGCTGAAGACTTAATTCCTGAATAAAAGTACCATACCCATACATCGCTGCTGCTGCTGCTGCTGCTTCTGCTGCTGCTAAGTCGCTTCAGTCGTGTCCGACTCTGTGCGACCCCATAGAGGGAAGCCCACCAGGCTCCCCCATCCCTGGGATTCTCCAGGCAAAGAACACTGGAGAAAATTTCCATTTTCCTTGAGATGTTTCTTCATGAATGCTTCCTTGTACATTTTCTGGGTTTTTTTGAATGTAGCATCTTATTGATGTGCTAAGAGCAAAAGTTTACTTTGAGTCATTATCGTCTTAAGCTCTGAACTACTGTTATTGATATTTGCAGATAATTCATATGGTGCATTTTGATAAGAACATGAATTATCTGCAAATATCAATAACAGTGGTTCAGAGCTAACATCACTTTTCTTCCAAATTCATGATTCTTCAAAGGAAATTATGCCTGGATTATTGGGATGAAAATAGTTTAAAGGTATGTTTTTAACCCTATTATGTTTAGGCACAGTCTGACATCTTTGCTGAAACCTCTCTTATAATTCAGTGTCAGAACTATTCTAAATTTTCTTTTTCTGCTAGTAGGAACCTCCTAGAATCAGTAACCTGCCAGTGATGAAGCGCTAACTTTTCCCCAACCAGAGCTGGTCAAATATAGTGTGAGCCACATATGTGATTTTAAATTTTCTAGTAATTACATTAGCTGACAGAGGAAATTAAAACGACATATTTTAATTAGCCCACTATATTCCAAATGGTACTATTTCAACATGGAATCAATGTGCAAATCATTGGGATATTGTAAATTTTCTTTTTCATTTTCTTCAAAATCTGGTGTGTATTTTACACTTAGAGCACATCTCAGTTAACACGACATATTTCAAGTGCTTAATAGGCATGAGTGGCTAATGACTACTGTATTGGACAGTATAGCTCTAGACATTGGTTTCTAACCACTTTCCTTTGGTGGCTGTGAGGGGATGACCACAGCCATTTTGAGAATTAAATGAAAGTCGTGGACCACTTTCCCACAACAAAATGTACACACATACAGAAGACCATCTATAATCCCTTAAAGACCCGTGGAGCCAATTTATATATGTGTATACACACATATATATGATTTATATTATATGCTATTAAATATAACATTTATGCAGTTTATTAATACAAAAATTTTATACAAAAACACGATATAATACATATCTGCATATATGTATATCATGCTTCAGTAAGTCCTATAATTAAAATGTCTTTACTGAGATCCTTTAATTACTGAAAAAGATTGTGAATGAGCTAACTTTAAAAATTTAGGCAGAATAAGGTAAAATAATTGAAGGGTGTATCTTTTGTTTTATTTTGTTTAAGGGATTGCCACCTATAAAGCCAATCAAAGAAACGCTTCAGTATATATTTTCCCAGTGAATACCATCAGTATTATGAATCTGATCTTTTGAAGAACTATGTGGTTTTAGTAAAAAAAAAAAAAAAAAAAAATTTACAAAGCTAGATTTGAAGGACATCTGATGACCTTCATAATGATGAAGCATGACGGAGAGTAAATTTTGTTGGCTGACACCAGTAATCATATTCCTGAGTCATAAGTTGACTCTATTAGACCGTGTTAATTAAAGATGTTTCTTGGCCTAATTAGACCCATTGGTCCAACGGCAGAGTCATCTAGGAGCAGTCATTTGGGAGGCCCCGCCATTGTGACCAGCCTGGGAAGAGTGTCACAAACCTTCCCTGGCAGGACAGACCACTTGGCTGCAGCGACTTTTAAGAATAAGGAATGTAAATTATAGATTCTGCAAAAAGGGCACAGCACCACCACCTTCTGCCTCGCCCCCAACCCGCCCCTCAACCCATCCCCCGCCTCTGTCTCTGAATTGGTTTGCTTCCCATTGCAGATAAGACTTAAGAGTACACCTGATGATATTATTCTTTAATCCATTTTGATACTTCCCAGAAATTTAATTGTATAAATACTTTTTAAAGAATGACGTAGCTTGCCGCTGGTGGTATAAATGGTGGGTGGCCACTGGAGGTTCCCAGGTGAACTAGTGGGTAATTAGTTCTGAGTAGACTGTCTCAATGGAGTATAAAACCTCTAAGCAAACCATCTTTGTTTTGTTTTTTCCTTGAGGTTTTAAAAAAAATTTTATTGTGGTAACATACAGCAAATGTGCCGTCTTTACCATTTATAGCTGTAAAGTTCAGTGGAAGTAAATATTCATAATTCTTGTGCGACTATCACTACCATCTAGCTTCAGAACAATTTTTATCTTGCAGAACTGGGACTCTATACTCATTAAACAATAAATTCTCATTCAATTTTCATATCTACATTTAAACGCATGGTACTATATTCCAGTATCTGTGTTCCTTATCATTTTTATTGTATTATGAAAGCATTTAACCTGAAATGTACCCTTTTAACAAATTTTTAAGTATACAGTGCATTATTGTTCACTGTAGGTACAATATTGTACAGCAGATCTCTGGAGCTTATTCATTTTCCTTGACCAAAACTTTATGCCTGTTGATCAGTAACTCTGAATTCTCCTCTCCCCTCAGTCCCTGCCAGCCATCATTCTACTTTCTGTCTCTATGATTTTGACTATCCTAGGCACCTCACATCAGTGGAGTTTTATAGTATATGCCTTTTTGTGACTGGCTTATTTCACTGGACTTCCCCGGTGGCTCAGATGGTAAAGCGTCTGCCTACAATGTGGGAGACCTGAGTTTGATCCCTGGGTTGGGAAGATCCCCTGGAGAAGGAAATGGCAACCCACTCCAGTATTCTTGCCTGGAAAATCCCATGGACGAAGGACCCTCATAGGCTACAGTCCATGGGGTCACAAACAGTCGGACAGGACTGAGCGACTTCACTAATCCCCTCAAGATTCATCCATGTTAAAGCATATATCAAAATTTTCTTCCTTTTAAGGCTGAAATACACACACACACACACACACAGAGTATTGTGCTCATCCATACAACTACTGTGGAAAACAGTAAGGTGGTTCCTCAAAAAACGGCCATCCACGGAAGCAACCCAAGTATACTTGACGACGTCTCTCAGGTCCTATAGGCTCTGTTTGTCGTTGCTGTACTAGTCACTCAGTCGTGTCTGACTCTTTGCAACCTCATGGACTGTAGCCCGCCAGGCTCCTCTGTCCACTGGATTCTCCAGGCAAGAATCCTGGAGTGGGTTGCCATGTCCTCCTCCAGGGGATCTTCAACCCAGGGATCAAACCTAGATCTCCTGCATTGCAGGCAGATTCTTTACCATCTGAGCCACTTGGGACACCCTGCGGGCTCTATTTACTTTAATCATTTTCCTTTCTGTTCCTCAGACTGTATAATTTCAGTTGTCCTATTTTTGATTGCAATGATTCTTTCTTCAGCCTCCTCAAGTCTGCCTTTGAATCCCTCTAGTGATTTTTTTCATTTCAGTTATTATATGTCTCCACTCTATAATTTTTTTTTGGTTTCTTTTTAGATGATATATTTTTTATTGGTATTTCCATTTTGTTTATGCATTGGTTTCTTGACTGTCTCCACACTTGCTTTAGTTCTTTGAGCATCTTTAAGGCAGTTGTTTTAAAGTTTTTATCTAGTGTATCTACTATCAGCTCTTAGGGACAGTTTCTGTTTTTTATTTGTTTTTTGTTTTTCTCCTTGATTGGGCAATACATCTCTGTTTCTTTGCATGCTTTGTGATTTCTTTTTTTTTTTTTTGGTTGAAAACTGGACATTTGAATCATTGAAAGTTTTGGAAATCAAATTCTCTTCTTTCCCTAGGGTTTGCTGTTTTGTTTTTGGTAATGATGGGATCTTTTTGTGCCAAGGTTCAGCCAAAAGTGTACACTGAAGAGCTTCTCAGGTCTTTTCTGATTCTGCACCTTTCCCTGGGCGTGAGCAATCTGTGATCAGAATACAGATCTGCAGTATTTGGAGGGCAGAGTCCTTTTGCATGCTCCAGGGCACACTTGCATGAGCTGTGTGCGCACACTTGCTGTGAGTTGTGTGTGCTCAGTCACTCAGTCCTGTCTGACTCTGTGACCCCATGGACTACAGCCTGCTCAGCTCCTCTGACAACTGGATTTTCCAGGCAAGAATACTGGAGTGGGTTGTCATTTCCTCCTCCAGGAGATCTTCCCAACCCAGAGATCAAACCCACGTCTCCTGAGTCTTCTTTACCCCTGAGCCACCTGAGCTGTGAATTGGGGACGAGGAATGGGCAGCTGCTGCTGAGCAGAGCTAAAATGGATGCAAATTAACCAAAACTTACCATTTAAATGTTCCCCTGGAAGTTGCAAGTCTTTGATAGACTCCAGAACTTACAGTAGTTACATCAGACAGATTCTGCCAGGGAGAATTTGTTCCAGATCAGGGGATGGATTCCTGGTACCTCTTACTTCATCTTCCCAGAATCTTCCCTTTAAACTGTTTTAAGGATTGAAATCCTGTTAATGTGATTCTAAACCTCTATTCTTCAAGTTGTCTCATTTTCTTTTCATAAAAAATGACCCAGAAAGCTTTGCAGCTACCATAAAGAAAAAATATCCAGTGTCTTTCACTTAAGAGAAGTGTGAAATTACTTGATCCAATGAGTACCATCTATGTAAGTTGCTTCCTCAGATGGGAGCGTCATTTAACTCCAGAAAATAAAGGGTCTATGGTTAGTTTTCCTAAAATTTATGGAATTCCTTCTGACTCTGGAGAACTTACAGAATATAAAAGTGCTTTGGTAAAGGCCAAAGATGTTCACAGTTGCTTATAGCCCACCTACTATGTGTCATGTGTTGAACAGGGTGCCCTGGACACAAAAATTGTGCTGATGGTCCATTCCTGGTCTTCTCTTGCCTTTCTCATAGATAAAAATCACAAGCACAGCCTAAAGACTAGTACAAAAGTAGCAGAGTAGCTATTGAAATTCTCATGGCGTCGTCTTTGACTCAGAGGAAATTAAAAAAGCCTTACTACAGTGGAACCCCTAAGCTAAACAAGGCAGAAAGGCAATCAATGTTACTTCTGAAAACTGGGCAAAAAGAAGGTGCACCCTTACACTGCCACCTGGGCATATCCACCAGAATGTTAAAATGTTAGAGAAAAGCAAAGGGAGTTCAGGGAAACATGAGGATTTCAGAATTATACATATGTTGCTGCTGCTGCTGCTAAGTCGCTTCAGTCGTGTCCGACTCTGTGTGACCCCATAGATGGCAATCCACCAGGCTCCCCCATCCCTGGGATTCTCCAGGCAAGAACACTGGAGTGGGTTGCCATTTCCTTCTCCAATGCATGAAAGTGAAAAGTGAAAGGGAAGTCGTTCAGTTGTGTCCGACTCTTTGCGACCCCATGGACTGCAGCCTACCAGGCTCCTCCATCCATAGGATTTTCCATGCAAGAGTACTGGAGTGGGGTGCCATTGCCTTCTCCATATACATATGCATTTAAACCTTAATTTGCGTCTTCTTTTTTATGAGAACCCCAAAGAAGCTTATCCTGTATTTCTATAGTTTAATAACAAATGTTTTCAGAGAAGCAGAAAGATACCATGCATCACACCTTTCATTTCCTTTCTTTAAATAATTATTCCCCCTATAAAACCTAGCACACAGCAGCTGCTCACTGATTATTTTTTTAGTAAATGAATTCTTCCTCTCATACTAGCCTTCTCCATTATTTTGGGGTTTTCAGTATTAAAAGCAAGTAAAAATGGCTAGGATATTCCCTTTGTGTGACTCTGTTGTTGTTCAACTGCTAAGTTGTATCCAACTCTTTTGCAGCCCCATGGATTGCAGCCTGCCAGGCTCCTCTCTCCCTGGGATTTCCCAGGCAAGAATCCTGGAGTGGGTTGGCATTTCCTTCCCCAGGGGAATCATCCCTTCCCAGGGATTGAACCCATGACTCCTGCATTGGCAGGTGGATTCTTTACTACTGAGTCTCCAGGGAAACCCTTTGTGTAACTTTAGGGAGATACAAGCTCTCAAGAAGATTCAAAAAATTTTTAAACTTTTTTTTTTAGCACAGAGGCAGAGAGAATAATATAACACCCTCCTCTTGTACCCATCACCTTCTATAATTATCAGCGTAACACTGTGCCTATCCTGCCTTATCTATCTTACTAGAAGCCCCACCAACACACACACACCCCACACCGTTGAAGTATTTTATAGCATGGGAATTGCACAATAAGTGCTATCCCTGTGACCAGCTTGGTGTTTGTTGTGTGAAAAACTGAGTTCTCTGTTCCCTGTGTACTTTGTTTCCTCATCTGTACTATGGAAATGTGAGACTAACGTGACACAGTGTCGTGAGGTAGGCAAAGTACTAAACATAAACTTAGCAGATGACTCTCGCTCCTTTGTACTTACGGCCAGTTAAAATCTAAATTCCCTGCTATATTATTTATAGCCTTAGAAAATGAAAGCTTAAACCTCTGTTTCTTCTCATATTCATTTTATTGTCTCATAATTCAGCATGCCAGTGAAAAAGAAGGGAGTGAAGTGACCTTTATTGTGTTCTTAAAATGAACGAGCCAATGGACCAGACTCCTCATTAACAGTGGACTGGGCTCCTCCTCACTTGTTTTGTACGTAAGCCAGCCCCTGGGGTAGGCATCATGACCTGCATTTTACAAGGAGAAAACAGAAAGTTTAAATCATTGGCTCAAAGTCTCATAGCATTGCAGACCCACATTCTTCCTGTCTTATCCGAGTTTGGGGAATGGAATGGAATGCAGGGAGCTGGTTGCCAGGTAACAGAAAAGGCCGGAAAGCCAACTGGGGTGGATGAGGCAACACAGGGGTTAGAAATCTAGGAAGCTGCTACCATTCCTAGACTGGAGGGGAAGCAGGATCACCTTGCAGAAGCTGAAACCACTGCTGGCCTGTCCTGCAGGAGGCTCCCATGGAGGCAGCCATCACACATTCCTACTACACCAACTGACCGGGGTCAGGGCAGGGAGTCCACCCTAGGGCAAGCAGGTCCACTTCGGCCTGCACCAGGGAGCCTGTTTTAAAGCAAAACCAGCTTTCCATCTTGAGCCTTATGTTTGTTGGCTGAACAGTCTTATTTTAGAAAGCAGAATACATGGAAAAATAAATTTTTAAGGGACTTTGCAGGAAATCCAGTTTGCATATTGTCTGTTAATTTTTCAAGCTATTCTGTTTTTCAGCTTTAAAAAAAGTCTTTTACCTAGTCTACTAACCTGAAAAGAGCAAAAGTACTTCCCAAGGAATGTTAGAGGTTTGTGGAAATGCAGTCATCAGTCAAGAATTGTTTGTCGGACCGCTGCCACGGTACTAGGAAAAAAAATTTAATCTACCATCTGGCTGAGCAGGCAAAATACACATTTATGAAGTAATCAGTGAGCAGGAGCGTATATAATAAAGTGCTGATTGGTTTGCTTTACTAAGAAAATAGAGACTTACATGCAACATGAAGATCTGATGTGCCATTAGCAGGACAAGGCTCAGAACTAGTCAGGAAATGCTGGGTTGAACACAGGGCACTGGGTTCCTGCCTTGAGCAGTTGGTTTACCCAGGAGGCCCTGAGCTGCCCTGGCCTGTCTGACTTGGGGAAGCTCCCATGGGTGCTGACTCAGTGGGGTGATTGGAGGAGTAGAAACCTCCACTTCCTGACATGGTGCCCACAGAGCTCCTCTCCAAGCAGTGGTTTCAGTCCTAGCCGGGTGTTAGTTTCAGCTGGGGAAGTTCAGGGATGTACATCTGTCCCCAGCATCACCCTGGATAAACTAAATCTGAATCCCCAGACTCTAGCTTAAGTGTTTCCAAAAGTGCTTGGGCACTTGTGACCTGCACTGAAAGACGAGTTGTTGTTCGGTCACTAAGTCTTGTCTGACTCTTTTTGACACCATGGACTGCCACACACTAGGCTTCCCATCCTTTACCATCTCCCTGAGTTTGTTCAAGCTCATGTCCGTTGAGTCAGTGATGCCATCCAATCATCTCATCCTCTGTCGCCCACTTCTTCTCCTGCCCTAAGTCCTTCACAACATCAGGGTCTTTTCCAATGAGTTGGCCAAAGTACTGGAGCTTCAGCTTTAGTATCAACCCTTCCAATGAATATTCAGGGTTGGTTTCCTCTAGGATTTACTGGTTGGAATCTCCTTGCAGTCCAAGGGACTCTCAAGAGTCTTCAACACCACAGTTCAAAGGCATCTATTCTGTGGTGCACAGCCTTCTTTCTGGTCCAACTCTTACATCTGTGCATGACTACTGGAAAAACCGTTGCATTGACTATACAGTCCTTTGTCAGAAAAGTAATGTCTTTGCTTTTTAATATGCTGTCTAATTTGGTCATAGCTTTTCTTTCAAGGAGCAAGTGTCTTTTAATTTCATGGCTGCAGTCACCATCTGCAGTGATTTTGGAGCCCCCTAAAATAAAATCTGTCACTGTTACCATTTTTCCCCGTCTATTTGCCATGAAGTGATGGAACCGGATGCCAAATTTTAGTTTTTTCGGATGTTGAATTTTAAGCCAACTTTCTCACTCTCCACATTCACCTTCATCAAAAGACTCTTTAGTTTCTCTTTGCTTTCTGCCATTAGTGGTGTCATCCGCATATCTGAGGTTATTGGTATTTCTCCCGACAATCTTGATTTCAGCTTGTGATTCATCCAGCCTGGTATTTCACATGATGTACTCTGCATATAAGTTAAATAAGCAGGGTGACAATACATAGCCTTGACATACTCCTTTCCCAATTTTGAACCAGTCCATTGTTCCATGTCCAGTTTTAACCATTGCTTCTTGACCTGCATACATGTTTCTCGGAGGTCAGGTAAGATGGTCTGGTATTCCCATCTCTTTGATATGCTGTCTAGGTTTGTCATAGCTTTTCTTCCATGGAGCAACCTACAGCTAAATGAAGGCTTTTTGATCCTTAGGGAGCACCCCTACCCCACCCTCCCCAGCAAGCCTTTGTCTCTGTGTGCAGCAGTGGTGCAGGGAGGGAGCTAAGCGGTGTGCACCAGGCTCCAGAGGGCCCTGGGATTACGTATCATTACTTCTTGATTTTGCCATAGCTGTCTCTGGACATGCAAACATTGATCTCCGTCAGCATTCCCCAAATTGCAGAAGGAAGATCTTCCAGCTGTTTTCACATAATCTTTATTATTTTCTTAAACAGCTTTATTTGGATATAATTCATAATTTACCTTTAAAATACACAATTCAGTATTTTTAATATTTTAATATTTTATTATTGAAAGTGAAAGTGAAAGTTGCTCAGTCATGTCCGACTCTTTTCAACCCCATGGGCTATACAGTCCATGGAATTCTCCAGGCCAAAATACTGGAGTGCGTAGCCTTTCTCTTCTCCAGGGGATCTTCCCCACCCAGGGATTGAACCTAGGTCTCCTGCATGTTGGCGGATTCTTTACCAGCTGAGCCACAAGGGAAGCCCCATTTTATTATTAACTCAGTATTATTATTTTATTAGTACTGAGTACAGAGTTGTCCAAGCATCACTTTAAGATCATTTTACAATGTTTTTGTCACCCTTAAATGAAACTCAGTACCTTTTTGGGGGGGGTTTAAATCTAACAGAGGCATTTCAGAAGCACACTAGTTTTTGATGCTCTTTCACAGCTGAGCTTAGGCTTGCAGAAGCTCAATTTTTGTCTGTCTTCCTTCTCTTCTTATATGTGTAGAAGTTCGAGCTTCAGCTCATCCTGTGACACATACCCTTGTCTCTGAGTGTGTCAGGGTGTATCTGGGTTGCCCTGGGGAGGCGACCCCAAATGCTGCAGAGCCAAAGCCTGGCGCTGGCATACGTCCTTAGCTGGGTGGGAGCACAGTGCCAAGCTTCATGGCTCCTTGCTCCTGTTGATTTCCTGAGACGTTTGTGAGATTGCTAGGGCAGAAAATTGTATGCATATTAATGCTGTCTTCTAGAATGAGGACAAAGGACAGCTATGCTTACCAAATATATAGCAATGCCAGGAGGTGGAAACAGGTTGGAAAATTCTTTTTGAAGCAAGACCAAAAAACCCTTTATCTGATATTTTCTCTGCCTCTAAACTCCTGTCACTCTTGTTCTTTCACGTGTTTTCATCTTAGCTCCTGGCTTCCGGGGCCGTATCCTCTGAGTGAAATGTCTCCTACTTTAGGACCAGCATCCTGCACTTCCTGTCTTTGCTCCCGTCCAGCTCCTAAAACATCCTAAAACAGGATGACACTTTGGTATTGTGTGTCTGATTAATTTCACACACACACAAAAAAGAACAGTTTTAGAATAGGAAGGTTTTATCTGGGTTTTGTTGATTTTTTTTTTTTTGAGTTGTTTTCCTTTTAGAGCATTGGATTGAGACTTTCTTGACGGGCATCAAAAGTTTTCAGCTAGCTTAACCAGCCCAGTCTCTGGCTTCCAGACTATAACCCACACATGTAGCTGACATGTAGTGTGACTGAGGAGGATCTTACGTTTCACATTCTATTTCTTTATCAATAAAATGAGCTGCCAGTTGTGTCTCTTTTTTACTGCTATGGCAGTCAAGGAGACCACAGAGAGGAAATGCCCAGTGCTGGGCTCACAAAGGAGATGCTTAGAACATGTTAGTTTCTTTCCACTCTTACAGAAAAGTCCTTCCTGGATATTTCAGGTTTGTGGTTCAGTCCCTTTTCCATGTTTCTCTCAGCTCATCCTGACCCACCAACTACATGTAGTGATAGTAGACGAAGGTTTCTTTCTTCACTCTTTGAGATACTTGCTGCAGCTTCCTAAGCTGGATCAAATCTGAAATGTATAATTTTCAAACATTTATTTCATCAGCAGAATGGAAAGTATGTGGAAAGTACACAGTTATTCCATGAATGTAGAAATCAGGCACTTTGAATCTCTCTCAATGAAAAGATATAACTGATTTTGTATCATTAATAAGCTACTGAATGGGGTTCCCTGGTGACTCAGATCGTAAAGAATCCGCCTGCAGTGTGGGAGACCTGGGTTCGATCCCTGGGTTGGCAAGATCCCCTGAAGGAGGGCATGGCAACCCACTCCAGTATTCTTGCCTGGAGAATTCCATGGACAGAGGAGCCTGGCGGGTTACAGTCCATCGGATTGCAAAGAGCTGGACACGACTTAGCGACTAAGCACAGCACAGCACCAGCTACTGAATATGAATAAGCGCCATTTCTTGGTCAGGGCAATGATTCACTTATAAAGTTTCCATTTACTGGAAATTGAATGGCATTAGGTAATTCTTATTAATTCTATTAGAGTTTTGTTAGAGTGAGGATGTATTGTAATTATAGAGGGAAAAGTCCTCAGTTTAAGGACATGCTTGATAAAATGTTTAGGGGTAAAGTCTCAGGATATCTTCAATTTACTTTCAAATGCTGGTACATATGCAAATATATGTAGATCATGTGTCTGTCCATAATATATGATGAGATGTCAGTATATGGCAACAATAGTTAATAGTTGTTGACTCTCAGTGATGGGACTATGGATATTTTTCTTTCAACTTTTCTGTATGTTAGAAAATTTTTATAATAAAAAGCCAGGTTAAAAAAACTAGAAAAAATATAATCCTGATAGTTACTAAAAAATGTCATTTCACTATGTGATTTTTATTTATATTATTATACTTACTCTATTGAGAGCAAATCTTTCTTTGAAGTTAAAAAATGACAATTCTTATAGTACATAATTTTTATAATTTGTCATTACAATTCAACATTTTAAAAAGCATTTTCTTTTTTAAAACCTCATTTCGTAAAACATATATTTATAATAGACATTTTAAGCAAAAAAAGCATTTGTTATATATTTATATATATCCCTCTCAAACTATTATTTGGAAACTATGTAATTGTGAGAGATTTTGAGCATTTCAGTGGAAGCAAGTAACTGATGATGTTGGTTAATCTGGAGGACTGCAATTTTGAAATACCAGGGAATCAACTTTATAAACGTTTTATAGTAAGATATCTATCTACCTTTATTTTAAAGAGAAAAGGCTGTCTGCATGTTTCCTGTAGGGTAGATCGTAATGTATGTTTCCCACCTGAGCAAGAACCGAAATGGGACCTTGCGGAGAGCATGGAGCCTTGCCCAAGACAAGAGCGAGTTGTGTGTCTGTATTCTCATTTCTAAAATGGAACTTCACACGTGGTGCTAGTGCAAAGCATCCGCCTGCCAATGCAGAAGACTCAGGAGATGCGGGTTCAGTCCCTGGGTTGGGAAGATCCCCTGGAGGAGGAAATGGCAACCCACTCCAGTATTCTTGCCTGAAGAATCCCATGGAGAGAGGAGCCTGGTGGGCTACAGACCTCGGGGTCACAAAGAGTCGGACGCGACTGAGCGAGTAAGCACATTTCTAAAATGGAGTAATCATACTTCCTAAAAGTAAATGAGGCTGTATGTTCAGTGTGTATGCTCAAACAGTGGGTATTGTTGTGACTAGATATTACCTATATCTAACCTGAAAAATATATAGAATTGGTGATAAAAATGAATTTGATATCATGGTTCTAAATTTACCAGTTCTGAAAGGAGACAAATTGAATAAATTTGTGTCATGTAGACCCATCCCTCTCAAATTCTCTCTCCAAACACTGAATAATTCTTCTCTTTTGCTCACCTATTATTCTTAAAGCTTATCAATGGCCATCTAGCTCTGACATATATATGTGGGCTTTTAAATGGCTCTTGTTTTTTCAAGATTCATTAATTACTCAATAGCTATTGCTCTCAACTGTGGACAAACTCTTTTTTTTTTAAACACACACCACATCTTCTTTATTCATCATCTGTTGATGGATACAGGTTGCTTCCATGTCTTGACAATTGTAAATAATGTTGTAAATGTAAACATGAACATTTTTGTCGTTGCTAGGTTGTGTCCACCTCTTTTGTGACCCTATGGAATATAGCCCGCTATACTCCTCTGTCTGTGCTTCCCTTGTAGCTCAGTTGGTAAAGAATCTTCCTGCAATGCAGGAGATCTGAGTTCAAGTCCTGGGTCGGGAAGATCCCCTGGAGAAGGAAATGGCAACCTGCTCCAGTATTGCCTGGAGAATCCCATGGACAGAGGAGCCCGGTGAGCTATAGTCCATGGGGTCGCATGAGCAGGACACACCTTAGTGACTAAACCACCACCCCCTCCTCTGTCCATGAAGTTTCCCAGGCAGGAATACTGGAGTGGGTTGCCATTTCCTTCTCCAGGGGTGGGCAAACTCTTGACTAGGTCATCTGGGTGAAACAAGCCCTGTAGAGAGCTTCATTAACCAAGCTACTGCAATCTGCCTGCTTTTCTGTGGGCAGAAATTCATGAGAGGTTTCTGTTTGGGGGAAAGTTTTCCATTTGTGAAAGTGATTTATTTCTAGTTTTTATACAAAGAACTACTGCACATGTCTAATATTGCTTAGCCTTTTTATTTTACAAAAATATCTGTTGATATGATTTAAAGAAATATTATCTTGTTTTATTTATCATAGTATGTGTGATATAGTTGGTAAGTCATGTCCAACTCTTTTGATCCCACAGAGTATAGCCTGTCAGGCTCCTCTGTCCACTGGATTTCCCAAGCAAGGATACTGGAGTGGGTTGCAATTTCTTTCTCCAGGGAATCTTTCCAACCCAGGGATCAAACCCAGGTCTCCTACATTGCAGGCAGATTCTTTACCGACTGAGCCATCAGGGAAGCTCTTATCATAGTATAGAGACAATAGATTTGCTGTCAGAAAACCAGCTTTGCAAGCTTTTCTCATTTACTGGGTGTATCTTTTTGTGAAAAGCGCATCACATGACTTTTATTCTTAATTTTTTTTAATCCATGAACTCAGGTGAGCATCTTTTTTTGTATCAGATAAAAATATATATGAAAGTTCCTGTAAGTAATAAAAAATGATAAACATTATTATTACTATTATTACTGTTATTGCCATTCTTTTTAATTTGAATAACTTGAGTGACATGCATATCCAGGTTTTGATTCCACTTTAGGGAACATGATGGGGTTTTATGTTTCAATGTAACTAAAGATGATTGGGCTAAGACCCAATAGTGAGCTTTTCATTTTCTTATATTTAGGTTCCTTTTCCCACTTTCTTGCATATCCCACTTGTATAAGAAATAATTCTTTATCCCTAATTTTCAGGAACATAAAATATTTTCATTTCTCAAAAAAATTCAAGAATGAGAACTTCCCTGATGGTCCAGTGGTTGGGAGTCTGCCTTTCAGTGCAGGGGGTGAGGGTTTGATCCCTGATGGGGGAAATAAGATCCCACATACTGTGGGGCGACTAAGCACCACCCCAGCAACTAGAGAGGCCACACACCTCACCTGAGACCCAATGCCACCAAAAATAAATAAAATAAATATTTTTAAAAGTACAATAATGTTCATGGCTTCTTTTATCTTATCAAACCAAATAGCGTGTAAACTACTTGACGCTTTTATATACCACATAAAAATACTTCCTTGCCAACGCAGGAGATGTCAGAGAAGCATGCGAATTGGCTCCCTGGGTTGGGAAGATCCCCTGGAGGAGGGCATGGCAATCCCCTCCAGTGTTCTTGCCTGGAGAATCCCATGGACAGAGGAGCCTTCCTGGCTGCAGTCCATAGGGTCGCAAAGAGTCAGACATGACTGAAGCAGCCCACCATGCATGCAAAAATACTCCCATTCATCACCAGTGTTCTTGTGAGAAAAATAATTCTGATTTAGGACATAATGAAATCCTAAAGCCATAAATAATGAACGTTGGAGGTATGGGGTTCCCAATGCACGCTTTATCTTTCTGTTTTGGTAAGTAGACAGAACTCCAGAGAATTTCCTCCCTTGAGTTTATGCTGAACTGAGGCTTAAGTAATGGCTTCAGCTCAACATGGTCCTCAGACATCTCATCTCCATGAGGAACCAAATGTCGCCTATGCTGGCAATTTGGGCTTTGAAATTCCAGGAGGCATTTTGTAGGAGACGAGATGCCGCCTTGGCACCACCATCAGATCTATGTCTGGTTAATTACAGACTTACTTTCTGCATCCCAAATAAATGTCTATAGCTTCCCTTTATTTTTGAAGGCCACCTATGTCAATGGAGAATTATTAACAGTTCTCAGGAGGAAGATTAAAGGTGTCCTTGTTTTTACAGTCTGTGTATTTAGCCCTTTGGGATTAAAGTCACTATTATATAATCTTGTATCACCTCCCTCTATTAAATGTTATCTCTTTTAATATTTTTACAGCATGTCAGTAGAAAAACCAGTGGATCGCCTTCCAAGTCAGGAGAAAAGAAAGGATCAGATGAGGTAATTTCTACAATACTGAATTTTCATTTTCTCCTGTTTTTAAATTGTGAATTCTATCATGAAATAAATAATGAGGTAGCAAATATCTCCTACTAAAATGTTGGCAAATTTAGTTTTAACTAAGAGCTGCTTCAATGCTGTAAGTGGAAATCATTAAAATAAATAAAGTGTTCCTCAGAGAGGAACTATTTCCTCCAGAAATAGTTTTCATTTAGGAGAACTCAGTTATTTAGGGTGTTGTCTCTATAGGAATTGGTGAATCTTAACTGTTTTTTCTGTTTTTTTTTTTTTTTTTTAACAAAAACATACAGAAGGGAAACCAAATGCTACTGTTGAAAAGGAAATCTTTTTTTATGAGAGTCATTGTGAAAGGAGAACAGTGATAACCTAGACTAAACCAGTCATTCAGGTTCACAAACAAAAGGGAGAGAAAAAGACTATTTTTATTTGGTTCCATCCTGTGGAAATACTAGTGGAAGCAAGCCTCACTTTCAGATGGGTTGTCTTTGAGTCCGTGAATTTCTCCTTTCACTGAACGATACCCCATTATGTTCACTATCAGCATCGTCTGGTCTCCATGAATGGGTCGTGTGAAAGTGCTAGCCTCTGAGAGGGTCCTAGGCTTGCTTCCTTTTGCTGCTTTTTACATTTTAAATCTCAATGGAATATTCATCTTCATTCAGTAGAAATAATTATCATCATTCATCCCAGTTTGTAAAAGAGCCAGGTCCTGAAAGGTACCTGGAAATTTAAAAAGCATAGAGTAACCATTTTGGTTTTTCTCTCTTATTAACATGCTTCCAGAAATCTAGCTTCTCTTTCTGCTTATTTTCTGCAGTTTTGAAATAGTCCATATATTTCTGTATATTCAGTATGAAGGGAGCCATTATGACTAGATCTTGCTATGAATTCTGCACGAAGGTTTAGTCCTCAGCTGTCTACTATTGTTTCCATTACCAACACCCAAGTCAATATAATTTAGATTATTTCTTACCATGCAAATCTGCAGTGAATATTTTTGTTTCCATGGAAGAAAATTTTCTTTACAAAGTAAAAATAAACTTTTATTAAGGTTTTATCCTGGCTCTTAGTTAAATTATTTAAACTTTTTTTCCATGAGAACAAGCCAACTTTTACTAGCATGAAGATCTATGTACCTAATATCACTCAGTTCCCCTATCAATCCTTCTCTTTAAATATCTTCCCAGATAAGTTATCTACCAAATAGGTTTCCTGTTGAATAAAGAGACAACTATAGTGTCTCTTTATTGTCCAGATCAGGAAATAATGTTTTTAGATGTTATTCTTTATGTTAATATTAATCAAGTTGAAAACATTTGCACAAGAAAGGAAATCTTCCAGTTCAATCAAGTGGATAGTGACCTAATTCTAAGAATCCTAGATCTTAGAGGATTATTCTCAACAATTACGTTTTTATGTGGAAGCTTAAATGTTATGTCTTGAATGTACAGATATCATTGGTTAAGGCAGCAGCTGCTCCCCCAGTGTTAGATCTCTTTTAATATCTGGACTATAAAATGCCTCATTTTCATTTTTATAAAGGGCTTGGGAAAATTGATAAGGAGTCCTGTTATCAGTACAATCAGAGGAGAATTCAAGACTTCTGTGTCTGTGTGATGACTGTGCTTGCAGTTCTTTGAAAGTGAAAGGCTGAGCTTCCATCTCAGGAGAAGAAAGAAAGAATTTTTCTTTTCTTTATCAGCAGTTGAAGCAAGTCTGACTTTGTTTCATAACACGTCTGGGAAATTCAGATTCACAGCTCTTGCGTTTGTGCCAGAACCTGGTCATCTGGGTCTGTTCTGCTCCACCCCAGCTGGCTGACAGAGAGGAGAGCCAGGCTTCGCCCTGCTCCCGTGACATAAATCACTGCAGAGGTTCAGATAGCCTGAGACTGAAGACTGCTTATTATCTCGCCAAATTCTGCCCGTATCTATTTGATAGGGTGGACGGATGTGTAAGTTGAATCATCTAGTGGTCTAGTTATATTTCTAATGTAGTCTGTCTCCAAGGAGTCTCTCATTCCGTATGTCATGGATGACATATTATGGCCCTGGAGACAATTCAAGGAAATCATCCGTTTGGCATTATTTTTACTCTATGTTCGTGATTATAAAACCACGTGCAGTCTGGACTTGTCATCTGCCCTGCCTACCATCTACAACCAGTTACTATCGTCTTCAGATTACTAGGGAAAGATTTCCTAAAACTGATTCTTTCGCACAAATGCTTTCTTATCTGCTGTTCTGTTGAACAAGAAGTAAGATTAAGAAGCTTATTGGGGGGGTTTGGTTATCCATTTTCAAACTAGCATCTACCTCCAAAGAGTAAACAGCTTGTTGTCCCCAAGCATATGCAAACATACTGGTTAAGCTTCCAAGGACTAAGCCAGGCCTTTGAAATAAAGTCAGTTTGAAAATGTGCTTTCTCTGCTCAGGGATACTTCTCCAGTGCCTTTCATTTGGAGGTGCAAGAAAAAGGGTACAGAGAAGGGCTTCGGGAAGATTTAACCAGGATTGAAAATGATTAGGATCAGACAAGAACCATTATGATATTGTCATAGGCAAAACTACCTGGGGATGAATGCAGCTGTGTGAATTTCAGAGTTCTTTCTCTTCTGCTGCCATAAATGGTTTTTATTTATCTTGAATATTACTCCTATACACCCACTAAGTGATCCTAGGATGTCTGCAGTTATTTTAATAGACTATTGCAACTAAAATATCATTTGTCATGTTGCATTTGCAGTATAAATGCTTGAGGATGGAGTTGAGTAAGTTTCTTTGAAAATGTATGTTTTGTTTTTTGTGACAATTGTTAAGAACTTAAGTTCTTCTCAGGTGTAGAGGAACTGTAAGACCAAAAGTTGAATGGACTAAAAAAACCAAAGATAAAATGACTACAGAGTAGGAAAGAGAAAAATGAAAACATTTAGCAGCACCTTTAAATACAGTGGAACAAAGTTGTCTTTCCAAACCTGCAATCACATCTATTTAAAGTGTTTGACTGACACATCTGACCACCCTGGGGGAGTGTGAGCATCTTAGCAGCATATTTCCGTGACGTCCTGAGAAATAGAATTTAAGACATGGGATGCACACGATCTCACAGAGCCTGTTTTAAGGACTTCAGATTTAATGATGGATATATTTTTATAGGTAAAGAAAGGGAGATGTATAGAGTCTAAACTGCTCCTTGAAGGTATTTGATAAATTCTCTGTACCATAACAGCTTTCGTGGTATTCTTCCCTCAGTGTGTTTACCTCTCCTGCTTCTAAAGTCCATGAATTACTCCAACATTTTAAAATTTCTTTCTAACATATTTTTTCTCTTGATGAGATTAGTCTTTTTTAATTGCAAAAGTAATATGTACTTGTGAAAAGCAAAAGTATTTACCCTGTCTTACCACTTAAGTTATCACTGCTGCTACAAAATTTTGTGTGTACTCTCAAATCATTGTGATGATATTATATGTTCATAGTTATTATATATACTGATTTTTGTAGCTTTTAAATAATGATGCAGCTCTTACATATCATTATAGAAACGTATTTCAATATGTTTCTTCTAAAGAAAATTTAGAAGGTATCAACAATTTTAAAGAAATAAACACTGTCATCTAGAATTCCAGCCCTACAGAAATGGCCACTATTTCTATCTTTGAGTATTTTCCTTCATCTTTTTTCTATGTGTGTTCATGTTAGTCACTTAGTCTTGTCCTACTCTTTGCGATCCCATGGACCACAGTCCACCAGGCTCCTCTGTCTATGGAATTCTCCAGGCAGGAATACCGGGATGGGTAACCATTCCCTTCTCCAGAGGATCTTCCCGACCCAGGGATCTAACCTGGGTGTCTTGCATTGCAGGCAGATTTTTTACCATCTGAGGCACCAGGGAAGCCATATTTTATGTTTAAGCTGAGATAACAAAGGAACATTACTAGACTAAAAGGGCCTAGACTAAAGATGATAAACAATGTGCTTTGTGATAGATAAATATTTTCCAATTGAGAGAAGTCATCATTGTGTGTGGCTTTTAAATACATGGGGTTTTCCAGGTGGCGCTAGTGGTAAGAATCTACCTGCCAAAGCAGGAGATGTAAAAGATGCTGGTCCCACCGAGTTGGGAAGATCCCCTGGAGAAGGGAATGGCAACCCACTTCAGTGTTCTTGCCTGGAGAATTCCACAGACATGGAGCCCACCAGAGGAGCCTGGTGGGCTACAACCCATGAGGTCGCAAAGAGTCGGACATGACCGAGCGACTAACACTTCCACTTTTAAATACATAGAAAATCGTATTTAAGTACCTTGGCATTTCACATAATATTTAATCTGGTTATTATTTTGTGCTGTGTGTTTGAGAGAGGAAAACAAGTTTCTTGTTAACAAGTTTTCTGGGACAGTGTTCCGGCCAACAAGTGATAAAGCCGTCCTTAGCAAATTCTGGAAAAGTGCCACAGCAAATGTTATTTTAAGGGGTGTTAAGTCATTACAATCTCTTGTCCACTTTAATTGTGGGGACTTGATTGTGCTGGACAAGTTCATGTCCCAGTGCCAAGAAGGAGGCAACTCTGAAAACGTGCCCCAAGGGCAGTCCCCGTCTGTCTTACCTGGAGATCCAGAACTCTGCTGGGTGTCCGATTTGAAAGGCTAAACTCACTAAAGGAAGTTCCAAAATCCTTTTCAATTGCAGTTTCCAATTTTTTTTTTTAATTCTAAATTTTTATTATTTTCCAATTAACTAAAATATTTTTAAGATAATTTATTTTTCAATGAAGGCATATGGATGGTGATTTTCTGCATCTGTGTGGATCTAAGCATGCTTTTCTGCTGGCCTCACACAAGGTGCTACTACAAAATTGTACGTTTTGGGGTAACAGTTCTGTTCCCTTAAAATATTCTACCTGTTTCTCCATAGTTTTCTGACTTTTTGTGCTATAGAAAAGATGTCTGAGGGAGCCTAATTGTTATTTATTTTTAGAGAACTTGTTTTTCCTGCTTTGGTGTATTTGTGATTTCTTTTTCTTTTATTCTTACAATTTTAAAAATTGCCAGGATGTGCCTACATGTGTGTTTTTCTATTAATTTTTTCCTAGAGTGTCTATTATGTAGTTATCGGTCTTATTTCAGTTTCTTTTTAAACATACATATAGTTCTGAGATCAGACATTCATTAGGCACCTGCCTCAGTTTTCTCTTTGACCTTCACCTTTGTATTCTGCTAGAGTTTCTGAACTTTATCCCCCATATTTTTATTTCTGTCATTTAAATTCTGCTCCTTGAAACTTCCAATACAGGTTTAAATTTTGCCTTTTCCCCTGTTGCATTGTACCCCTCTCTAATCCAGTCTTCCTGCCCTCTCTCTCTGTTTCACTCTGTTATTTTCCCATCTCCATCTTCTCTGTGTCTGTGGCTCTCTACCTGGCTTTCACGGGGGCAATGCCATCTCGTTTCCTATTAAGGATGCAGACAGTCTTCTGAAATTTTCTTCTTGTAGTGTATCATTTTATGAGATTTACTGTCTCAGTCTTCAGGAAAACGGCATCTTTCTTGACTGTTTTCCTTCTTCTCACTTATCTGATTAAATGTCTTTTTTTGGAACTCAGGCAAGGCCTAGGAGGCCAAAGTTTTTCTGCAAACCAGAGGCAGTGGAGGATGTGGTGAGTGGGTGGGAGGTGGCCTTTCCCGGGAAGCCTCCACAGGGTCCTGCTCAGTTACTGTCAGGGTGGAGATTTTACCTCAGTTTTGGCAATTCCCTGACTTCCTTTGTTGTTGAGTCAAATTCCAGCCTCTTCTGTGAGAAGATGATTAGAAAACTGCTGTCGAGATTATTTTGTAGTAGCCATTCCCGGAGTGGTCTCCTAATGACTCTCTTTCACGTCTTGAATCCAGTCTCCCCTTTTCTAGCCTCCTTCGGGTATAACCTGTGAAGTAGGCCTTCACTGCGGACTCTGTTCTGTTTATTAACTGTGTGTAGCTCCTCATGAGTTTCACCAGAAGGGCTTGAGGTGTAGGGCTTCGGGAGCATTCCATGTCGCCTCTTTTCTGGAATTTCTCTGACTGGTTTCCGGTGCGTGGGCCTCGTTCTGTGCGTGTGTCGTCATGACGTGCTTTAGGTACTGCTTGCGTCTCAGCGCCTGATACTTGTGTACGCACGTAATAGAGTTTGTATTTTCTTATGTGGAGCCTGCCATATGGGTCTTCGCCAGCCATCTATGGATTTAAGGTCAAAACCTATGGTTAGAATACCAGCCATTATGTAGCCATTCAAACAGCCTGTTTATCGGAAGACATGTTTTCAGGTTGAATTCTGAGAAAAACACAGGGAGTTTCTCAAATTCAGGACAAAAATTCTTTGCCGTCTTGAGACCACTGTAAGAGCATCTTCTTTCTCATGTGCCGTGGGAGCGCTGAAAAGCTCCCCAGTTAGCCCGCCCCCAGTCCACAGTGCCTAAAGAGGCAGCACGCTGTAGTTGCTGAGAGCAGGCCCTGGAGTCCCAGTGTGTGGACTTGTCCCCAGCTCTGCAACCTCCTAGCTGGGTGTTCTTAGGCAGATTCCTTTGCCTCCCTAAGGGTACCTTTCTCATGTGTCCATGGAGACAGCGATAGGTTCTACATGAGTTAATGTGAAGATCAATGAGACCAAGCAAATGAAGTGTCTAGAACAGTGCCTGGGACATGCGACGGTGTTAGCTGCTATCATGGTTATTATTATTACTACTGTTATTACTTTTACTAGCCAATGAGGAGAACTTGTTTGGCAATAAAGGTAAGCCCCTTATAGCTTTAGAGCCAGGACTCAAATTCTTTTGTTGACTATATATTGCCAAGCCTTTCCCATTAAAAAAGGAAGGAAGTTTGGTAGTTCATTAAGCTTAGTAGTCTTTCTTTGTTTCAAAACAACTCTGTTAACACCCAAAAATATATGCCAGTTGCTAGAAAATACAGTCCCTCTGTAACCAAGAACATGAAAATAATTTGCTGTTAAATTAAGAATCTGTGATATACAAAATGTTATCTAAGTAGTAGTGAGTGACTAATAAAAATAGTTATTATTGCACTTCAGAGTAATGAGCCTAACTGCGTAAGATCTTAGGTCCTACCAAAATTGTCTCTGAAGACTATACCTTATAGCATAGGGAATTAGAATAAAAGTTAAAAAAAAAATCAAAGGAATTGAATAGAAGTTACATTTCTTGGCTTTAGAATAGATCTTAAGTCCTGGAAACCCGAGGGACAAATCAATTAAATATTAATCCTGAAATACACTGTTTTAACATTTATATTTTTTTCAGTCTTCTCTCTAGACTTTATTAGCTTCTAAAAGATAATGGAATGACTGATTCAGAAGGGAGGATGACCTAAAATTGTGCCCACAGCAAGAAACCTTTATCATTTAAGGACTGAATATGTATGATTCTTGTCATAAAGTCAGTAATATTTTATCATATACCAATGTACATAATAACTTGTTAAGACCTTCCAAAAACAGTTCACTTGTGAAGTCAAAATCTCTTAGCAAGTTGACATCATAAATTAGTCTTTTATATTTCAATCCACATTATTACAGAACCCTTAGTAAATGTATAGAGCGCTGTTCATTTCAGTTCAGTTCAGTTGCTCAGTCGTGTCCAACTCTTTGTGACCCCATGGACTGCAGCACGCCAGGCCTCCCTGTCCATCACCAACTCCCAGAGTTTACCCAAACTCATGTCCATTGAGTCAGTGATGCCATCCAACCAGCTCATCCTCTGTCATCCCCTTCTCCTCCCACCTTCAATCTTTCCCAGCATCAGGGCCTTTTCAAATGAGTCAGCTCTTCACATCAGGTGGCCAAAGTATTGGAGTTTCAGCTTCAGCATCAGTCGTTCCAATGAACACTCAGGACTGATTTCCTTTAGGATGGACTGGTTGGATCTCCTTGCAGCCTAAGGGACCCTCAAGAGTCTTCTCCAACACCGCAGTTCAAAAGCATCAATTTGTTAGTATCATAAAAATTTATTTTAAACTTTGTTCCTCATCTCCTAGGACATTACATGAGATTATGCAATATTTCTCAAGTTTAAGCATGCCTATGAATCACCTGGACATAGTATGAAAAATTCAGACTCCTGGGCCCAGATCAGGGTGAGATCAGGCTTTCGGTATTTTTCCCAGTCACTCAGGTGACTCTTCTGACGGTGGTCTTCTGAGCACTTTTCGAGTAACACAGATAATTCTTACAGATCTCATAATGCAGTTCCTGGAAAATATGAGCTTTTCTTCCTTTTTTTCCTTTCTCATTTCCTTTTCTTTTTGAAATGCCTGCCCACCCCACCCCATCCCTCAGCCGTCTCCTGTCTCCATGTCCTGGGGACAGCGTGGCTCTGAAGCACATTGAGGGCACTGTGGTTTCAAGGAGTCATTGGACCAGATGGGGAGGCTTTGGTTGCAAGGGAGAAATGCAGAAATGCAAACCCTATTTCTTCCTACTTCTCCTAGGACCTCGTTCCTTAACTCTTCCCTCATTCCTTTTGTTATTGTTGTTTTTGAGTCACTAAGTCGCATCCCATTCTTTTTTTTTTCTTTTTACTCCTTATTTAATGACTCCTCTTTAGACGACATTTTAGTTTAGTCTTCCTCATCATGAACTATTTTAAAATATTTCGTTTGAAGCTGCTCAAGCTTCCATTCCATCTTCCTTTTTAACCCTCACTGCCAAAATTCTTGGTTGAAATTATTGAAGAAGCGAGTAGGGAGAAAGAAGAGAGAAACCAAAAGCAAATGTTAATAAATGGCTGCCTGAAGTAGGTAGGAAGGAGACACCAGTGAACGAGTCAAAGAAGCAGAAACAAAAGGGGTGGGGGAGCCTGGATGTTGCCGGGTCATGGGTCGGAAGGCTGGAAGGAGCACCTAGGCTGAGGATAGACCCGGGACTGGGAGCTGAGGGAGCTTTCTTGTTTGGAGACTGGGATATCGTCGGTTCACTTGAGAGCTGTTTCTGTTACGAGCCAGAGGCTGCTGAGTCAGTGGAGATTCGGCACCGATGACTCTTTTCCTCCAGTGTACGTGCATTTATAGTGAGCATCAGATAAAACAAAAGAAAAGAAAAAGTTTAAATCAGTGTTTATTTACACAGAAAGAGATAAGTGTTGCCATGTGTCACATGGTACAGATTTCTTGGATTGCTTGCCAGGTGTTTATAGGTAAATGGATTCATTTATCAATTGACCAATATCAAATAAGAAAGACATTATTTGGGAAGAGCTCAGGAATGAATTCTACACATATGTTTATCTTAATCATTAGGACTGTGGGCTTCGTGGTTGGTTTTTCACGTTAAGGTGGGCACCCCTGTTCTCTTTCTTTTTCAAATCAAGTCTCTGATTCCTAAGCGATCTAATTTGAGCTCAAAGTACGTAATGTTTGGACTTCAGCACCTTCCAGAAATATATCACTCTGAAGTCTGCAAAGTACAGTTTCAAAGAAAACACTTTTTTTACAGGAAACAGAGAGCTAAAGTGATCTCATGTTCACATTCCAATTTTGGTTTCACTTAGTGCTTGGGATAAAAATTACTTCTCTGAATGCAATATTGTTACTTTTTTTTTTCCTGCTTACCTTCTTAAAACACTGAGTTTACTCAGTCAAGTCTGAAACCATGCATCTCTTTCCCAGAAAAATGAAAGCTGACAAGAAAGTTGAATGACTAATTTTTAAAATATTGCATTTAAAAAATAATGAGGGTTCCTTGTACCAGCTATATGATGAGAGATTGCTGAACTATTTGTTAGATAGGATCTGGTGATACCTGCCTAACTTTAAAAATAGGATTCAGGGGACACCCAGTGGTTAAAAGGAGGAAATTCCTCCTGAGGTGCAGTGTTCAGTTAGAATAAGTATTTCTTGTCTCAGCAGTCAAAATGTTGATACATTGCTGATTTTGTCTTTCTGAATAAGCATATGTTAGCTGTATGTGTGTGCTTTAAGAAGAAAGGGACTTGGTTTTGACATTTATATGAATTTTCTTCAAGTATTTGAAAACTTACAAATTATAAGGTTAGAAATGTTAGAAATGTGATTAAACTTTTCTTTTAATGAAGACACAATAATATTAATAAATGAGAAATAAGCAACCCAGAGTCATAAATAAGAAAAACAATTAAAATTTTTTGACCCAGAAATTCCAGTTCTAGAAATTTTTTTCAAATACATAATCAGAGGTGTACTTGATGCCTGTGTACAAAGTATTCACCATAGCTTTATTTACAGTGATAACAAACTAGAGAAACAAACATACAGCTTTAATGAACTGGTGACGTTAACAGCACAAAAATAGTGAGTAAGGTATCTTTAACACCATGCTTTCAAGAACATTTAACAATGGAGGAAAATGTTTATGATAGGTAAAAAACGATGATAAAAGACCAGTAATTCCATGTATTTAACAAATTGTGTATATTTTGATTTGCATAAAAATAGAAAAATAACTGAATGTGGTTGTCTTGATTGGCAAGATTTCGAGTAATTTGTATTCTCTTCTTTATACTTTTCTCTTTATTCTAAACTTTTTTTTTTCATTAGAGGGAGAAGAATAATAAACAGCATAGATAATAAAAGGATAATGGAAGAAAATGTTGTAACAATGATCAAAGCTAAATCTGTGAATCTATCTGCTTAGACCTTAAAGGGAGAAATGTTTTATGTGCCTTTTTCCTTTGGAACCTTCAAGAGATGTTTCCAGAGTAAAGCTGCTGCTGCCACCCTTTGTGTGTGTGTGTGTGTGAGTGTGTGTGTGTGTGTGTGTGTGTGTGTGTGTGTGAGTGTGTGTGTACACACATGTGTTTGGCTAGAAGGGCACTTATTATATACGGACAGAGAATCAGGATTTAAGCACTAAGGCTGCATGGAGAGCGAGGATTGTTAATTATTTTTAGTTTATGTTCCTTTTGAAATCCAATGAAAACTGATTGTTTTCTCTGAAAATGACACATGTATATGAATAAAAGAATTTTTTAAAAAGTGACATACAACTTACATAGGTTCAGAGATACACACCATCCCTACCTGGGACAGGGGGAGGAATCTTATTGAGTAGCTATGTTTAGGAGTTATCATCTAATATTTTCCCAGTTGGATTAGTGTTGATGTCTGAAATTCCACCAGTAGCAACTTCCTTAACCTCTGAAGTAAGGATTGCCTTCCTGTGCATCCTCTTTTAAATTGTAGATATTTGTAGGAAGGATAATATATTAATTATTAACATCTCGGTGAGAAGTAGTTTAATAAGAGAGAAAGCAAATTATGTAAACACTATCTTTATAGATTTGATAAAGGTAGTAAAGAACTAGTGATCATTTGATATTGAACATATGTAGGGGTTACACACACACACCTTACAACAACCCCCATTCTCCTAATGAGAAAATCGAGGCACAACTTGATTAAATAACCTGTCCAAGGTCACACAGTTATATAATAGTGGACCCCAGGATGGAACTCATTTTCCAGAGTCTATACTCTTAACTCGGAGAAGGCAATGGCACCCCACTCCAGTACTCTTGCCTGGAAAATCCCATGGACGGAGGAGCCTGGTGGGCTGCAGTCCATGGGGTCGCTGAGGGTCGGACACAACTGAGCGACTTCACTTTCACTTTTCATTTCATGCATTGGAGAAGGAAATGGCAACCCACTCCAGTGTTCTTGCCTGGAGAATCCCAGGGATGGGGGGGCATGGTGGGCTGCCGTCTATGGGGTCGCACAGAGTCGGACACGACTGAAGCGACTTAGCAGCAGCAGCATACTCTTAACTAGTATCCAAAACTGTTTATAAAGTTATCTATTTAAAAAAGTCTACCTAATGCCAACTCCATAGACTTTCTTAAGGCTGTTGTCAGTTTTTGTAACTCACTTCTCTGACTCTTCATTGCCGTCTTTCTTCCTCATGCCCTCTTTTTACTCAAAAGATCTTTAAGCCAGGTTAAATCATTCCATTCCCTTGGCTCTAAAATGTAAGGGAGTGTAAGGACAGCTGCGCCCTCCTGGTGGACAGGAAGTGGGGCCCCAGGGAAACTGAGTCCCAGCACAAGTGGAGTGGGAGAAGAAAGCATCCTCCCAACCCCCTGTCAGTGCGGCCACCTCGGATAGAGAGACCTGAGCTAGACCACCCCCAGGCCTTCTGCCTGGAGACCATGCATGGCGCTGAGGAATCGGGAAACAACTCCATGCTGGCCACCATAACGTGCGTTACTAAGACTGCTGTGGACGGGATGATTCATTCAGTGAGTGAATTTCTGTGTAATAGGTTATGAGTTGATCTTAGGGCTTATCATTGTGACCTATTAAGCAGTGTTTCTCAGGGACTAACATAGCCTATTTACTGAACTGCATTTGGGGTAGCACCATTTATACGTGTTTCTGTAGTGAAAGCAACTTGTATTTGTCCGTAGACTACTTACAACCATGGTGTAAAAGAACATTTGTGAATAAAAGTCACAGCCTTATAATTGCTAGTATTGGGGAATCTGTCTCCTTGGAAAGAATCTTTTTCTAGATACTATTTTCCAATAAATCATGTGTTTTCATGTGGAAACACAATATTTGCTTTTCATTTTATGGGATGACTTAACTAAAGGAACTGACTTGTCAACAAATATGGCAAAACATTTTAATGAGAGTCCTTATGCTGAAAAATACTACATTTCATCAAGCCTAAGACACCACTGATCTAAAAATGCACTGATTAGAAAATGCTAAGAAAGAAAGAAAGATGACTATCAACTAATCTCTGACCAAAGCTTTATATTGATTTTAAGATGCATCAGTATGCAATAGGAAAGCAAATGGTGACTTAAAATCAATAAAACAAAATTCAGTAGTAACTTGAAAACTTATGTAATTACGATGTCCATTGTTCAAATAATTCTGAAACTAATTTCACTTTTGCATTCAGTTCACGAAACTGTTTCATATCCCCCTTCGATATTTTTTTCATTAAAATCACGATTTTTCATTTTGATAGCCTTCCCATATTTATCAGATATGAATCTGATTAACTTCCAGTAGTTTCAAACACTTAAATTGACATTCAGAGGATGAATATTTGTTTTGCTTTTAAGGATAATCAGATAATGTGTTGCAGACCATTCAACATACAGGATTTTTAAAATAGCTTAAGCAATTATTTGAGTATTCCAGCTACCAAGGAGCTTCCCTGGTGGCTCAGTGATTAAAAAAAAAAAAACTGCCTGCCAATGTAGGAGGTGCACGTTTGATCCCTGGATCAGGAAGATGCCCTGGAGAAGGAAATGGTAACCCACTCCAGTATTCTTGCTTGGGAAATCTCACAGACAGAGGAGCCTGGTGAGCTACATTCTATGGGGTTGTAAAGAGTCAGACACGACTTAGCAACTGAGCACACAGGCACACCAGCTACCAAGTTAAACCTTTGCGTGTTCATTTAATACAAAAGTTTTTGGGTAATTGTGTGCTCACAAATTCCATCAAATGTAGCATCCGATCTGTTACTTAAGAGAGTGTTGCAAGCTGAAGAATCCCTAGTCTGCTTCCTCTTGAGGGCTGTTACTTTGGTGGAAAGGTAGACAAGCTCCCTTCTTACCTTTGGGGTGGAGAGGAGAATCACTGGAACTCTGTGACACCTTCACAGCGGTGGATGGCACCATGACTTAGCTGGGGCAGAGGAAAAGCTCTCACCCATGGGTTGACTCCATTATCTCTTGAATCTTTGGGGGATGGGAGTCTAAAACCCAGCTTGCTCCTTCATACTCAACTCATCACTCTTAATAGGTATTTGTTGAGCTTCTTGTGAGTTTATATTTTCATGCAGTTTGGAAATGTTTGACCATTATTTCTTCAAGTATTTTGTTTTGTCTCCTCATCTCTCTATTCTTTGGAGGCTGTGGCTGTGCATGTATTAGCGGCATGGGATTGCCCCACAACTCAGCGATGCTCTGTTGTCTGTCCTCTAGCCCTTCACTCTCTGTTTCATTTTGGGTTATTTCTATTGCCATGTCTCCAAGTTCACTAATCTTTTCTTCTGCAGTGTCTCATCAGTTTTTAATTGCAGTGTGTTTTTCATCTCATACTTTTTTTTTTTTTTGGCCGTGTGAAATCTTAGTTCTCTGACCAGGAATGGAACCCATGTCCCCTGCAATGGAAGTGCAGGGTCTTAACCACTGAATCGCTAGGGAAGTCCCTGGGTAGTTTTATTAAGATATTTGCTATTTTTCTCCTAAACATACTTTTAGAAAGCTTTTTATTTTGAAATAATTATAGATTGCCAGAAAGTTGCAAAGATAATACAGCTGGTGCGACATACCGTTCACCTCGTTTCCCCACTGGTTACGTGGTCTACAACTATAATATGATATCAAGACTAGGAAACTTATATATATTCTATGCCATTTTATTACCTGTAGATTCACGTAGCCAGCCCTGCAATCAAGATACTATGCTTCTTGCACGTTATAGTTTTCCTGTGTATGGAAAAGCCCAAAGTTGCATTTTTCTGCTTCTAGGCATGCCTTGTAATTTTTTATTAGATAACAAACAGATGTGATTTTTATATTGTGCAAGTGCTTTTTGTTACTGTTGCTTTAAGTTTTCTGGAGCTTGGTTTTGGAACATAGTTAAGTTACTGGAGACACTTTGATCACTTTGACACTTTGGGGTTTGCTTTTAACCTTTGTTTGGCTGGACCAGAGCAGCTTTTAGAGGAGGAGCCTTTTTCTTCTTCATTCCCTACCCAGTGGTTCTGACTGCTGGCAACACATCCTGGTCCTGGCTCCCGGGAAACCCTTTGATATTGTCTCTGCTTCTTCCTTCTGGGTCTTCTTTCCCCACATTCAGGCTCTCTTCACATGCACATCTCTGGAGCTAACTTTTGCACCTCCCCTCTCTGGTGCCCTTCCCTTGACCTTTGAACTCCCAACTTCATCTCCTCAGCCCAGACAGACAGACAGCCACCGCATAATCCAACAGCTGGAAGCTCCGCGGGCAGTAGACGGTGGCAATCACAGGGCATCCCTGGTTTGTTTTCCCTCTCTGGGGGACCCCGTCCTTGCTGACTGGTGTCCAGCATCTGGAAACCGCTGTAGCATATAGTGGTCTAGGGTTTTCTTTAGTTATTTAAGGCAGAAACACTCCTTCCTTTTTAATCTCAATTTACTTACATAAGACTGTCATCAGTGTAAAAGGGAAACAAACCTGTGTTTGCCAGGAGGCTGTGGCCCAGCTTACAAACCGAAGTTCCTTCTTTTACTGTGAAGGGATTTGAGTTGTGACAGTTTTCTCATTTATACGCCTGGTCACTGACTTGCTTCTTTGTTCATTTAGCAATGCGCTTGAGTGTTCTGCAGGTATTTTACTAATATTGAAATGTGCCACAAAGGCTGTTGAAATCGCCTATCCCATATCCTGTCCTGACACCCTGTAGTACCTCAGAAGGAGGCTTGCCACTCCCAGAAACACTGAGGTCATGTTTATTCCTGCGGATCTTGATGACGCTGGATCACCCTCCCACACACACACTCACACACCGTGTGAGGCCTAGGGGAGCGAGGTCCAGAGGGGCCGGCATCTGTCACAGCTGACGCACGAGCACCAGGACCTGCTGCTCTGGCTCTGGAAGGCCACACTCATCACGGAAGCCTTTCAGCATTGACCCCGGAAGTGATCCCAGGTTCCCCTCAGCTAGCAGTTATCGGGCTCCCCAGGCGGCGCTAGTGGTAAAGAACCAGCCTACAATGCAGGAGACTTAAGAGACATGAGTTCAGTCCCTGGGTCGGGAAGATGCCCTGGAGGAGGGCATGGCAACCCGCTTCAGTATTCTTGGCCTGGAGAATCCCATGGCCAGAGGGGCCTGGTGGGCTAGTCCATGGGGTCACAAAGAGTCAGACATGACTGAAGTGACTTACCGTGCACAGCAGTTATTGAGTAATCACAGTATCTCTGAGTGTGGGCTTAGATGCACTGTATATATAATTTCATATCATCTCCAGAGTTCCTGTAAGACCAGTCACAGGACATGTTCTCACCAGTCAGAATCACTGGGTACAGTACTCACTGTATTGAAAAAAATTAGTTCTGCTCTGAAGGCTGCTCTTGTTCAACCTAACAAAGCTTAAAAGCAAACCTCAAAAGGATCAAATTTTTTCCAGGTAATAGAATCATGACCAGTCCTTAAAAAAAAAAAAAATCACTTTCTTTTCAATGAAAAAACTATTCTTCTATTATATAAATGGGCTTCCCTGGTGGCTCAGGTGATAGAAAATCCGCCTATGATGTGGGAGACCTGAGTTCAATCCCTGGGTTTGGAAGATCCCTTGAAGGAGAGCATGGTAACCCACTCCAGTATTCTTGCCTGGAGAATCTCCATGGACAGAGGAGCCTGGAGGGCTGCAGTCTATGGGGTTGCAAAGAGTCGGACATGACTGAGTGACTAAGCACATGTATTATATAGATAACAAAGCTCCAAAAAAATTCTCAGCAGCCACTAAGACCCATTATGAGTTAAAATTAGATGCACAGGGGTTGCCCTGGGTTGATGAGTCTGTCCCAGTGCCACTGGTTCAAGGCCTTGGGCCTCTCTCTCCCCCAGAGCAGCAATTTCTAACCTGTGAGCCACAGACTTCAGGCCACACTTCATTTCATACAGTCCTCTCAGTCTCTCTCTGAGATACAAATAGGATTATTTTCATTGCTCAGGTGAGAAAGTGAGTGTTTAATAGTGCTCATAAACTTGACCGAGGTCTCATAGTTGGCATTTGGTTGCAGCCAGGATTTTCCTGCCACATGTATCAAAGAGCAGGACCATTATTCTAGAGGATTTGGCACTTTTCTGTGTAGAGCCATCAGGTCTCAGGCTGGCATGAGGCCTCACTTAAGGGGCCTTTCCTGAGATTTTAGAAGATAGTGACACAGCAGCTTTGCCTGGCTCTCGGAATTTCATTGTTACTTTGAAAACTTGAATTCTTATTTTGAGACTTGAGTTCTGATTCATTCAATAAAAACTTTTGTTATGAACCACAACAGACATCCAAGAAATGCATGCCGTTAATTCCTTTCATGTCCTCCTGCAACAGCGGACAGGATGGATGTAATCTGTGCGTTCTTTATCCATCTTGTCTGCTCAAGACGAGGTGCCGTTTTATGGATCTCCTGGCCGGCAGACTCTGAACTTCTTTCGAGATGGGAGAGGCAGCTTCTAGCAGAAGGTGTGGATTCATGGTCCATGGAAACAGGGTCTATGTCTTCTCAGGAGTCTGCACCTGAGCAGGAAAAAATCACACAAATTCCCTATAAATGGACCGGACCTGATGACCTGGAGTCAGAGTCCAGTAGAGGCAGATCTGGCATGGATGGTGACACTTCTGTCAACTGTTTTTAAGACTGAGGCCCTATGACAGGCTGGCCTGCCAGGAAGGGTGACTCAGCCTTAGACGAGGGGCAGACTGTTCCTGACCATTTCCTTTCTATAAAACTTAAGTAAAACAGAGACGTGCTCGTAAATGTTAGAAGGAATGCGGTTGAATGGCAAGGGAGAATCTGTTCAGTGGCCTCGAAGAAAAATTAGTTGAACTCAAACTTTGAATTGTCCTGGTACCGGTGTTCTCACGTAACAGCTTAATCGTGTAGAGACCAGAGCGTGTCTGTGTGTGAAGACAAAGACAGAATCCTACAGGAGTGAGCTTGTTGCGAGTTTTCCCTTACTGTGAGTAAATGAATTCCATTCTATCCAGGGGTAGACCCAGCCCTGTCAGAGCTGTGAATGTGCAGACCTAGCTGGGTGAGAAATGTGTCCAGGCCAGACTGCGATTTCTAAGGACTGATGCTCATGGTTGGGGGGAGAGAGGGGGTGAGGATGAGGAAGACTGCACAAGTTAAGTTCACGCTGACGTGAAGCCAAGGGACTTTGAGAACTTTTCCCGTGGAGACAAGAAAGACTCCCAAGGACTAGATGGTAGGTACCCAGAGAAGGCAGGAAGCCAGCCAAGGCCTGCAAGAAACTGGTGGTCCCAGCCCACCTGACTGTGGGTCTGTCATGAACCCACCGCTTCGGACTCAGCATCTTGGTTCAGCATCCTGTATCACCTTGTTCCATGCTTGCTGGTGCCCACGTTGCTTCAGCGGCAGCAACTTCCCTCTGTTCCTCCAGCTAGCTAAACCCAGCCCAGGACCCTTATCCGTGCCGCCCTATCCACCTCGAGTGCCTCCCTTCCCCCGTGCCGCACTTTATGCTTGATTTATTTATACCAGATCTCAGTCAAATGTCACTTCTTTGTCTATCCTGTCTAAGGAACCCTTAGCCAGTTACTCTCTGTTACATGACCCTGTTTTATTATCTTTACAACACTCTTCACTCTCTGAAACCATCTTGATTTTTATTGACTTATTTAGAGTCCAAGTCCTCTTACTGGAATGTAAGCAGTACAGGAGTAAGACCTGTTTTGTTCAATTGGTCATTATATCACCACTGCCTAGAGGAGGACCAGGCTTCTAGCCAGGGTTCAGTAAATGTCCAGTGAGTAAAGGGATGGTGGTGATGGGTGGTTTAGTCGCTAAGTTGTATCCAACACTTGCGACCCCATGGACTGTAGCCCGCCAGGCTCCTCTGTCCGTGGGCTTCTCCAGGCAAGAATACTGGAGTGGGTTGCTGTTTCCTTCTCCAGAGGGGTCTTCCTGACCCAGGAATCGAACCTGGGTCTCCTGCATTGCAGACAGATTCTTTACCAAATGAGCTACAAGGGAAGCCCGGAGTAAAGGGATGCATGAAGTCAAATACAGCTGAAGAGAGAACCACGTCATGTATGTGTGGTTCACAGTGAAAACAATGTGTAACAATACAAATCTGAGAATAAGGGGTTTGTGCTGTGGTATATGTGTGCATATCTAAGCTTTTGTGCTGTGTTTCAAGTGCCTGACATTGTTAAGAGCTCTATAAATATTACATAATGGAAGATCATTTTTTACAAATTCTACTCCTGTTTCAGCTAAACTAAATTGGTCCTTTGTAAACTAGATAATTCAGTTGTCTCAAAGAACAAAGCAAGGTCATACCCACAGGAAAGCTGAGATACCCATCCTCAGTTGAGTTAAAAGATACTGAATTTAATAATAATTTTAAAATTACCTTTTAAAGTAAACGTTAAGTTTATACACAGGTAAAATAAAAATCATTATGTATGTTAAATTTATATTAAAAAAAAAGGCATGTGTATCAAGTTATTTTTAACTTAATGGTTTTGTAACTCAGCCAAAAGTTTTTAATTTTTGTGGGCAAATCTTAGCTAACGGGTGAAGTAGAATTCATTTACAGATAAGTCTGGGTCTGGTATGTGCATTCTGATGTGAGAATTGAAGCTGCAGTTAGTGCAGGATTGCAACGTGACCTTCCCTGATTACAGCTGGGACCACAAGTTAATAGCTGGAGCAGTGGACAGTGATTGGACTTTGCCAGGCTTCAGTCTCCTCACTGGAAATGAGGAGGTTGAAATGGAAAATGCAAGTATAATGAATAACCCCAATGCTATATGCTTGTCTTCCTTTCTTATATCCAACCCCTTACACGGAATCCATGTTATGCACTATGATTATCAGAAGCTGCTTGGCTCCTCTGTCCATGGTATTCTCCAGGCAAAAATATTGGAATTTGGTAGCCATTCTCTTCTCCAGGGGATCGTCTCCACCCAGGGATCAAACCCAGGTCTCCTGCATTGCAGGCAGATTCTTTACCATCTGAGCCACCAGGGAAGCCCTCTTTAATTCTATCACATTTATCTAGGATTTTTTTCTTCCTCTGGTTGATGGTAGTGCATGAATGCTTGGGAGAGACTACTTAGTTTACAGTTGATACTTTGGAGTCTGGGGCCCCTGCAGAGGCCTCTGAAGACCCTCAGACACCCATTAAAACGTGTCCACCCTGTTGATTCAGTGGGCACCCTGCAGGGCTCTGAGAATGGCCAACCAGTGGACACATGACCATTGGACTTTGAGGACAGCAAGCTGAGTTTCATCTTTTCTACTTGCTAAGACAGTATTTGCCCTGAAGGGAAACAAGGCTTCAGCTCAAACTTCAGCTCAAATTGTGGCAGACAGTTTCACAAAATTAAGCAATATAAATTTTGCTGAATATCTTCTAAATGTTAAAGAATTCAACCAAATTCTTCTCAATTATATATTTTTCAAAAAGTGTCCAAAGTTGTGTGTAAGTGGAAATGTAACTCTTTACAGTGTTATATATCACCTAATCGGCATGATAACCCCTCCTATGTATTCAATGCTTATAGTACATGCTTCATGTTTTATAGATACTGGATCATAATCTCGCCATGTTGCATTATAAACTTTATATGCTTGCTTCTCTGAAATACATAAGTAAAATTCATAAGTAAAAGATACAAGATATCAAGTCCTTGTGGAGAAAGCAACTGTATATTTTATCTTCCCCCCTTGTTTATTATCCATTTGTCACTTAAGTAGTTATATGCCACTGCCGCTGCTAAGTCGCTTCAGTCGTGTCCAACTCTGTGCGACCCCATAGACGGCAGCCCACCAGGCTCCCCTGTCACTGGGATTCTCCAGGCAAGAACACTGGAGTGGGTTGCCATTTCCTTCTCCAATGCATGAAAGTAAAAAGTGAAAGTGAAGTCACTCAGTCATGTCTGACTCTTAGCAACCCCATGGACTGCAGCCCACCAGGCTCCTCTGTCCATGGAGTTTTCCCGTCAAGAGAACTGGAGTGGGGTGCCATTGCCTTCTCCAAGTAGTTATATAAGAAAATAAAAAAAAAAAAGAACTCTTAACCCCACGATCAGAAAATAACCCCACATAAACTTCAGAGATCATACTATGCATGTTACTTTATAATGTGGCTTTTCTTTATGTAAAATATAAGTTAAGTATTTTCATTTAATGCAGTGTTCTTCTAAACATGATCTTTAAACAACCACATGACATTTCATCCTGTAGCTGTTCATAGCATGACCTCTTATGTGGGAGGCAGTGTAGGTAGGTGAGAGAATAAGGTCTGAAATAGACATTTTGCTTTTTACAAGCTGTGACCACGGCCAAGTTATATACTCACCCCATTCCTCCATCTCCTTACCCATAAAATGGGGATAACAATAGTAACAGCCTTATATTGTGTAATTTTAAGATTAACTAACTTGTTATACATGATACATGTTACATATTTATCATGTTATATGATGTTATACACGTTACACATGATGATGCTTAGAGCACTTACAATAGTACTGTAATATATTGTATTATTAGAGCATTATTTTATTATTATCTATAATTTAGTTATTCTGATGGAACAATTACCTGATACACATTGAGTAAGAACTCAATGTGCAGTGAAAATGAAGTGAAAGTCGCTCAGTTGTGTCTGACTCTTTGAGACCCCATGGACTATACAGTCCATGGGATCTCCAGGCCAGAATACTGGAGTGGGTAGCCTTTCCCTTCTCCAGGGATCTTCCCAGCCCAGGAATCAAACTGGGTTCTCCTGCATTGCAGGCAGATTCTTTACCAACTGAGCTATCAGGGAAGCCCTTATGGAGTGGGTAGCCTTTCCCTTCTCCAGGGGATCTTCCAGCCCAGGAATCGAACCTAGGTCTCCCACATTGCATTCGGATTCTTTACTGGCTGAGCCACAAGGGAAGCCCAAGAATACTGAAGTGGGTAGCCTATCCCTTCTCCAGCGGATCTTCCTGACCCAGGCATCGAACTGGGGTCTCCTGCATTGTAGGCAGATTCTTTACCAACTGAGCTATCAGGGAAGCCCAAGAACTCAAATAATTTATTATTATGCATCATTGTATTCTAACTTCAAAAAGCAAAAAACAGTATAGGTAATAAAGGACTCAATAAACATTCATTATTACCTATATTGTGTTTTGCTTTTTGAAGTCAGAATACCGTGATGAATATCTGTGAAAAAAAAAAGGCTTTTGCTCTTGTACTATTATTTCCCTAAGATAAGTTTCTTAGACATAGGATTGCATCCTTGCTGCTGAGTCACCCTCTGCAGCCTGTGCTAACGCCTGCTCTGCAGCGCTCAGGGTAAGAGAGAAAGAACGCACCCTGTCCCAGTGAGTGATGCTGTTCTGGGAATGCATGGCAGTGGAAAATGGCACCTGGCCATGTGAGGAGTTCGGCAGTTTTCCAAAACCATTGACTATTGAACAATTGCAATTTACTCAATGCACTCTTTCTTTTTAATATTTATATAGTCTTCAGGCTAAGATATAACAAATTAAAAACTTGTTTCACTTTTTGTGTGCTTAGCATTGAGTATATTAGTCTGAATTTTGCTTGAAAAGATACTTGTATTGACAGAAAAATTTGCGGTTGACCACACTGTTAAGGTATCTTCCCCCATCGAAGCTAATATTTTCTTTTTTTTTTTTTTCAGAAAAAAGCAACAAGCCTTGGGAGCAGTCAGCTCTCCAGAACTCAGGCTGATGAAAAAGCCCTGGTCCCCAAGGTCAGTCATTTCCTGGACATGAAAAGACACCTACTTTACAGATGTATCACTAGTGGGGGGTGGGACTTGTAGGGAAAACAGACATGTCAAATATGTCACTGAAAATGGAACAAAGTATCATTTCTGGGCAGGTGGGGGAGGTACAAAGCAACAGGCATAACATTTCTTAATAAGGATTGATGATTTAAGACCTAATAAAGACATTTGTGTTATTATTCTTACTGGCATCTAATAGTAAGAGTCCAAAAATATTAATCATTATTCTAAATGTTTATAAATAATATTTGATTTTTGCACATATTATGAGTAGAAATATAGTTTTTTCATTTCTTCAGAAAATAATTCAAATTATCTTTATGAGTATTAAGCATAGCAGGTTCTTGCTAAATGTGCTGTGTAATTATCTTATGTTATCTGTCACAACCTTATAATTATTATTCCTTTATACTTGAGGAAACCTGGGGTCAGAGAGGTTAAGTAACCTTGACAAGATCACAAAGCCAGTAAGATGGAGGTAGGGTTCAAACCCAGGCTTCCAGTTCACAAAAGATCCTGGACCTTTTAAAGTCTGACCAAGCCTTCTTCGGCAATATAACACTACCAAGTTTTGCAGCTTATAAAAACCACTGAAATTTCATCTTTCAAGATAAGCTGTAACTCCAATTTAAGCTAATAGTTTTTAATATATAAAGTAAAAGCTATCTATGCTCCTTCCACTTCAGCTGGTGATCTTCCAGTATGTCCAGGATTATCCAAACCTTAACCTGTTTCGGGATTGCCTATATGACTACTGAAAATAAGCCTTTTTTTCCCATTGAAACTGGTAGCTCTCCTGTGGAGGGCTGTGGACTTCCTCATTCATGTATGTTACTTGCTTGGTGAAGAGTGCATATTTTAGAGCCTCCTGGAGCCTCAGCTGCTGTCCAAACCCCTTATAAGTATCCAAACTAAAACCCAGCTGAGACATGAGAAGAGGCTGGGCCAGGGTATCTCTGCTGCCATTGCCCTTGTTAGTCCTCATACTCTCTTGTTTGGAGGTCTCCAACTAAAATATATTTTCTAGACATGTCCTATCTTTTGTAATATTATGACTTTTATTTAACTTGCACTTAAGTTATGCCTCTAAAAATTTGAAGCTTCATTAGTTCAGTCTCTCAGTCGTGTCCGCTCTTTGTGACCCCATGGACTGCAGCATGCCAGGCCTCCCTGTCCATCACCAACTACCGGAGTTTACTCAAACTCATGTCCATCGAGTTGGTGATGCCATCCAAACATCTAATCCTCTGCTGTCCCCTTCTTCTCCGGCTTTCAATCTTTCCCAGCATCAGGGTCTTTTTCAGTGAAAAGACTGGTTCTTTGCATCAGGTGGCCAAAGCTTCATTAGCCAGACCTCAATCTCAAGAGATTTTTAGTGAATCATTTGTAAATGGTTTCTAGAGTTGTCATTACCTAAACTCTTGGAGTTTCAGTACATTGTCCAGATCTCCTGCCTGGGAAGGGCCTTTATTCATTTCATTCATTCAAACTCTTGGAGGGTCAGTCCATTGTGGAAAATCACACTTAGGTATTTTTGTTTCCTTTATTTCCTGCCCACCCGCTCCTTGAATTTAGTGGTAAGAAGCAGTCCCTTTTACATTTTTTTTCTACCCAGGAGTATCATACACTCATTTCTAGGTAGAATTCTTGTGAAGAATTTGGCAATTCTCCTCAAACCTTGCCCCTGCCTCAGGAAGCTGTGGGAGGGAGTGTAGCTAGGAGGCAGAGACATTTAGCCACACAGTGACTGATTTAGTATTTACTGGCAGACTTGTAATTCTCTCCTTGGCTTCTCCCATCCCATTCTTCTATTGTTCTTTATCACTGTGGTTTCCTGACTGGAGTTCCTTCACCAATTTCCTGAATATTGTTTTTTCCAGGATTTAATTCTTCATTCCTTCCTTTTTATATCTTTAACCCTTACAGAGTATTAGAAATACATATATATATACACTTATATATGTGCATAATATATATACTTATATATGTGCATACATATATATTATATATATATATAATATATATATACTTTCTTAGTTTTTTAACTTTGTCTTTTGATACTAGATTGAAAGTCCTCAGTATCATCATCACTTAAAAATGACCATTCCCATGCATCATTTAATAGCATTTGTGACCCCTTGAAGCCTTTTATTACACAATAAATTATCACAACACACAGGCAAATGATATTCTCCCGACACATAACATGACAATAGTAGATATAATTGGTAGTGAGAATTAGTTCTGGTTTTCTTGATTCTGGACACATTCAACTCAAAGTAAGTGACAATTTTACTTATTAAGAAAAACTTCAGTTCAGTTCAGTTCAGTCGCTCAGTCGTGTCCAACTCTTTGTGACCCCATGAATTGCAGCACGCCAGGCCTCCCTGTCCATCACCAACTCCCGGAGTTCATCGAGTCAGTGATGCCATCCATCCATCTCATCCTCTGTCGTCCCCTTCTCCTCCTGCCCCCAATCCCTCCCAGCATCAGAGTCTTTTCCAATGAGTCAACTCTTCGCATGAGGTGGCCAAAGTACTGGAGTTTCAGCTTTAGCATCATTCCTTCCAAAGAAAAACTTAGTCTGTATTAAAATTTCAGTATGGCAATAGCACCCCACTCCAGTACTCTTACCTGGAAAATCCCATGGACAGAGGAGCCGCAAAGAGTTGGACAGGAATGAGCCACTTCACTTTCACTTTTCACTTTCATGCATTGGAGAAGGAAATGGCAACCCACTCCAGTGTTCTTGCCTGGAGAATCCCAGCGACGGCGGAGCCTGGTGGACTGCTGTCTATGGGGTCGCACAGAGTCAGACACGACTGAAGCGGCCTAGCAGCAGCAGCAGCAGCAGCGAGCTGTATATAGCTGTATATTAGAGACTGGTTACCATGTATTGCAGAAATGTTTTATGAGAATTCTTACAAAATCAGTAGTTATGTGTACAAATAATATCACTTCTGCCATACAGTCCTGGGTTTGGAGGTCCAAAATACTTAAGTGGCATAGATATTTCTAATTCAAAATCATTATTTTAAGGTGTTTAGTGCTTAAAATTGGAGAAGGCGATGGCACCCCACTCCAGTACTCTTGCTTGGAAAATCCCATGGATGGAGGAGCCTGGTAGGCTGCAGTCCATGGGGTCACTAAGAGTCAGACAGGACTGAGCTACCTCACTTTCACTTTTCACTGTCATAGATTGGAGAAGGAAATGGCAACCCACTCCAGTGTTCTTGCCTGGAGAATCCCAGGAACGGAGGAGCCTGATGGGCTAACCTCTATGGGGTCGCACAGAGTCAGACACGACTGAAGCGACTTAGCAGCAGCAGCAGCAGCAGTGCTTAAAATTGAATTTTTATAAATTAATAATGAGGTCTAATGAGGCTATAGAAATTAGACTCTTACTAAATAAATAGCTGGGGTCCATAATCAGTCATGCAGTTGTATTTTACTGAAAGAGTCTCAGGCAACTTCTATTGTAACCACCAACTAACTCTGGTGAGGAAAACCAGAGAACATCTCTGCGGAAAACTGTGGCTATAAGATGTGCTGGGTAAAGTTATCAGTTCCCATTGGAACCCACTCTGACAACTTCACACTAGAGGGATTCTTAAGGGCTAGCAGGTAGCTCCTGCTGCTGCTGCTGCTGCTAAGTCGCTTCAGTCGTGTCCGACTCTGTGCGACTCCATAGACGGCAGCCCACCAGGCTGCCCCGTCCCTGGGATTCTCCAGGCAAGAACACTGGAGTGGGTTGCCATTTAGAAATCCAAAAGGCTCCAGCAGAAAGAATCTATTTCACAGCAGGGAACAACGCCCTGCCTCTCTCTGGCAGCTCCTCCTCGCCGCCACTGCAGCTCAGCACCTATCACGTTTAAGCCTGGAAGCCGGGAACTTGGACACTGCCAACCCTGAAGGCTGGAAGGCCTTCTACTCAGACCTACCAGTGGGCGGCGCCTCCACTCGGCTCATTTCCAGGCTCACTCGTGTGAGGCACAGCTGATTGGCCAGTGCAGGTCACGTGCCTTAACCCTGCTGCAGAGGAATCTGGGGCTGGGAAGGCTCTCACTGTATTGACTGGGCTTCCCTGGTGGCTCAGCTGGTAAAGAATTGCGGTATTCTGGCCTGGCGAATTCCATGGACTGTATAGTCCATCGGGTCATAAAGAGTCACACACGACTGAATGACTTTCAGTAATGAGGATTTTCAAATGTATTGCCAGCTGCCAGCTATTTACTATGGAAAGGAAAACAGGAGAACTGCCTAATTGAACTGGAGGAAAAATCGCTGGTTACCACACCAGTATTCTTGGCAGGAAAAATCCCATGGACAGAGGAGCTGGTTGGCTGGGCCACTGTCCATGGGGTCACAAAAGAGTCAGACATGACTGAGTGACTAAGCAACAACAAACAACAGGTTATTTAGCAACATGGAGAAGGCAATGGCAGCCCACTCCAGTACTCTTGCCTGGAAAATCCCATGGACAGAGGAGCCTGGTGGGCTGCAGTCCATGGGGTCGCTAAGAGTCGGACAGGAATGAGCCACTTCACTTTCACTTTTCACTTTCATGCGTTGGAGAAGGAAATGGCAACCCACTCCAGTGTTCTTGCCTGGAGAATCCCAGGGACGGGGGAGCCTTGTGGGCTGCTGTCTATGGGGTCGCATAGAGTCGGACATGACTGAACCGACTTAGCAGCAGCAGCAGACCTTTTAAATTGAAGAGGGCACATAGCTTTGCTCCCAGTTGGAGGGGAGAAGATCTGTGCAGGAATAAGTACCCACCAGAGAATTCCTTCTGTGCTTTTGGTCCTGATTCTACCATAAATACCTGTTAACTTTGGCAGCACAGCCCGACTTTTCTCATGCATAATGTGAATGAGGGGCAGGGGGCGGGGAATAAACTCAGCATCCTGTGGGTTGCTCAGGACACTCACGTTCAGCTGACACCGAGCGCTCCGGCATCCCAGGGTTCAGTGTCAGCCTCACCCCCAGAGCCTTTGGACCACATGTGGTGGGCGAGATGATTCTGTATGTTGTTAAGTAAGCAAGCATTTTTATTTCAATAGTTCTGCATGTGTTTCAGTGTTCTAGAAAAAGTAAAGTAGAACTTCCAAACTCATGATCTCTTGGATCAGTTCAGTTCAGTTCAATCGCTCAGTCGTGTCTGACTCTTTGCGACCCCATGAATCACAGCACGCCAGGCCTCCCTGTCCATCACCAACTCCCAGAGTTCTCTCAAACTCATGTCCATCGAGTCAGTGATGCCATCGAGCCATCTCATGCTCTGTCATCCCCTTCTCCTCCTGCCCCCAATCCCTCCCAGCATCAGGGCCTTTTCCAATGAGTCAACTCTTCGCATCAGGTGGCCAAAGTACTGGAGTTTCAGCTTTAGCATCAGTCCTTCCAATGAACACCCAGGACTGGTCTCCTTTAGGATGGACTGGTTGGATCTCCTTGCAGTCCAAGGGACTCTCAAGAGTCTTCTCCAACACCACAGTTCAAAAGCAGCAATTCTTCGGCGCTCAGCTTTCTTCACAGTCCAACTCTCACATCCATACATGACCACTGGAAAAACCATAGCCTTGACTAGATGGATCTTTGTTGGCAAAGTAATATCTCTGCTTTTCAATATGCTATCTAGGTTGGTCATAACTTTCCTTCTAAGGAGTAAGCGTCTTTTAATTTCACGGCTGCAATCACCATCTGCAGTGATTTTGGAGCCCAAAAAAATAAAGTCTGACACTGTTTCCACTGTTTCCCCATCTATTTCCCATGAAGTGATGGGACCAGATGCCATGATCTTCGTTTTCTGAATGTTGAGTTTTAAGCCAACTTTTTCACTCTCCTCTTTCACTTTCATCAAGAGGCTTTTTAGTTCCTCTTCACTTTCTGCCATAAGGGTGGTGTCATCTGCATATCTGAGGTTATTGATATTTCTCCCAGCAGTCTTAATTCCAGCTTGTGATCTCTTGGATAGTTTTGCTTAAAACAAGGCTAAGTGAAGTTGCTCAGTCGTGTCTGACTCTGAGACCCCACGGACTGTAACCTACCAGCCTCCTCCATCCATGGAATTTTCCAGGCAAGAATAGTGGAGTGGGTTGCCATTTCCTTCTCCAAGGGATCTTCCCAACTGAGGGATCAAACCTGGGTCTCCCACACTGCATGTAGACTCTTTACCGTCTGAGCCACCAGGGAAGACAAGGCTAGATATGGTTAAAATGTAAATTGGTTTTTAAAATATTAAGTAAATATAGTTATGCCAGATTAAAAAAAATAGTGGCTTAGACAGTAAAGAGTCTGTCTGCAATGCAGGAGACCCAGGTTCAATCCCTGGGTTGGGAAAACCCCTTGGAGAAGGGAATGGCAGCCCACTCCAGTGTTCTTGCTTGGAGAACCCCATGGACAGAGGAACCTGGTGGGCTACAGTTCATGGGGTTGCAATGAGTTGGACATGACTGAACAACGATAACACACATACACAAATAACCAAGGTTTGGGAAACAATATGCAGAGCAGTATCATTTTAATGTGCATATTCAGTCAGTGAGGTTTGTATTAAAATGCAGATTCTGACTCAGGAAGTCTGTGGTGAGACTGAGACTCTTTCTGCTTTTCTAACAAGCTCCCAGTTGCTGCTGGTGGTTTGGCAACTGTATTTTGAGCTGCAGAGATGCTGAATTGTGCTGAATGTGGGTAATTTAGATTACTTGTATCTTAGATTTCCTAAACTGATCAGGGAATCAGATTATCTAACAGATATAATTGGGTTGAAATGCAGATTCTCAGGTTCCAAGCCACAAAAACCTGATTCCTCGTAAGGGGGCAAGGCCCAGGATTTTCTCTATTTGATAAATACCTTCCAGTTTTTCAGATGCAGGTGATGTGGGGGCCACGCTGGAAGAAAGAACTAGAAGAGGGACTGGAATAGACACAGCTTATCTGGGAGCAATACCGTCCCTCTCCATCTCCAAGGAGAAGAGGCCCTTTCTACCTGTCCTGCAGGATAAGCATCTTTGGAAGTTTTATTTCATAACCATGTAATTAGTAATCTGTACCCTTGAAGAGCTCAGATATACTCACCCTCATTGACAGAGATATGCTGCCTACACCCCTGCAGCTGTGGGACTCAGGGCTCATCCCTCTTGAGAAGCGGGCCCAAGTAAGTCATGTTGGTTATTTGAAATGTCACTGATAAGCTGAGGTTAAGATAAGCTGAGGTTAAGAAACAAAAAAGCAGAGAAAATACTGACCATGAACCAAAAAGGAATTTAAGCTACATTTTCATCTAGAAGAATTATGAGGACGGGGTCTTCTCCTCAGGGAATTATAGAATATTAGAGTTGGAAGGGCTTTTCTTTCACCACCTTTATTTAACAGAAATAAATGAAAAATGATAATAAGGTGGCTGTGGGGAACACCTTGCAGGAGAAGTCAGTGGGACCCCGCCTGCTTTGATTGCGGGTGGATGTGGGTACCAGCCTGCCCAGATGAGCTCTCTTCTGAATGCCCGCTGGCCGTCACCTCTGCCTTGGCTGGACACGGACTGAGTCGCCGCTCAGCTGTTACTAGTGAGGCCTGAATTTCTGGTCCTTAACCACCTGCTGCCACTACCTCCTCCACTCATACCCCCAGCTCCCTGTCTAGAGCCTTTATTGTAACTGATTTATGGCTTTAGGGAAAACTGGCTTCTCATATTTCTTTAAAATTTTTTAAGTATTTTCCCTAACCCCAGGCACTTATTTTATATTTATTAGTTAGCATTCTATTGACTTCCCAGGTGGCTCAGACGGTAAAGTGTCTGCCTCCAATGTGGAAGACCCAGGTTCAATCCCTGGGTCGGGAAGATCCTCTGGAGAAGGAAATGGCAACCCACTCTAGTACTCTTGCCTGGAAAATCCCATGGATGGAGGAGCCTGGCAGGCTACAATCTATGGGGTCGCAAAAAGTCGGACACGACTGAGCAAGTTCAAGTGTAAGTGTATTCTTCCAGAAGGAAAAGCATTTCCTTATCTCTCCTCAGTAACAAAAGGATATTTATTGGTGGGAATACGGCGGGGAGAGATTGCTACCTGTGTAAGATTAAAACAGAATAGTGACATTTAGCAAAAGCATTCCAGGCTAGCCAAGGCTACATCTCCCAACTGATAGAGAAGGGGTAGCTGGCCAACAGAAGAAGGGGTAGGTGGCCAACGTTGTCTGCGTTTCAGTTCGCATGCTTTGAGAGAAGATTCTCAGGGCGGAGAGGAATTTATTAGTGGTCGATTAAGTTTCTTGATTGCCCATGAATTGGCTGAGTATATGTATAAACACATTTATTTATGGCAGTATGAATTCATGCATTCTTATTTTATTCAGTAGTTTAAAATCCATTCTTATTTTGAAATGTTTAGTCATAATGTATAATGTACAGTAATTCAGTAGAATTTTGGTTCTGGTAAACCACTCTTTAGAAAGCAAAATCTGTTATGGGATATAAAATGTTAATTTACTCTGTAGTCTAAAAAGCGACATGTGGGGGCGTGTGTTCGCACAGAGACAGCCTTGGAGCGGTAGACCTCTGCCATCAGCGGGTGACCTGCCTCGCGTTGTTTTGTTAGCCAGCCCGGGGGATGCCAGCCCCGCAGTCAGAGCGGGCATCGCCCCCTCCGCGAACCGCGCGGGGCTCCGGGGGCGGTGCTGCCCGGGGCGGGCAGAGGCGGGCGGGGAGCGGCCTGCGTCGCGCGTCCCGGGACCGCCCCGCCGCGTCCCTCTCCTGGAGCTCGGCTGCGGCTGCAAACTGAAACCGCGGGGCCGAGCGCAATCGGGAATGCAAACGTTCCGCAAGCCGGGCTGAAGTCTCCGGGGCCCCGAAGCCGGACGCAGAGTGAGTACTGATTTCGGCCGCTTGTCCCCGAGGCTGCGGCGGCTTCCCGGGCCGGCGGGCTCCCAGGGCCTTGGACGTGCTCCCCGACCAGTCCCTTGACCTTTAAGATCCATCTCCTTCCAGTGGGTTCTAAGCTCCCCTGTGTTACTTGCCGACCCCTCCTCCCTGTCGGTGCCGCAGTGGCTGGCTGCTGGACTGGGAATGAATCTGGTGATCGTACACGGTAGGGTTCCAAAACCAGGGATTTGTGTGACCTGGAAAAAATGCTGAAAGACAAAAAAGAAAGAGCAGCAACTCTGTGGATTCGGTTTGGCCCTGTGATCTTTAGGATTAGACCCCGTCTTCTCCCCGCGCCCTGCCCCCTCCGCCGTGGTGACCTCCGTTTTAGAGAATGACTTCACTTTGTGTAACCTCTCCGGGAGTTGGTGATGGACAGGGAGGCCTGGCGTGCTGCGATTCATGGGGTCGCAAAGAGTCGGACACGACTGAGCGACTGAAATGAACTGAACTGAACCTCTGAGTGTACCTGATAACATGCTGGGTGTGGCGTGGCCGATGTTGTGACTTGTTTTGGTTCTGTTTCCTTGAACACAACCTGAGGCTGTGGTCGGATGACATCACAAAGAGCGGTGCTTTGTATCTGTCTTTCAAGAATGCAAAGTGTTTTCGTGGAGATTTGACAGTCTCTTCTGCGCTGTTGGTGTGGTCCCGTGCTTCAGTTATAAACGCGTACCGGGCTGGTTCTTTATTCCCATTTTACAGCTTGAGAAAAGGAGGCTGAGAGTTTAAGAAGCGTCCTCCAAGGGTGGGACCTTGGGACCTCTGACTAGTCCCCTGGGAAATCCACCTGTACGTACAACAGAGGAATGGGACTGCCTAATCGGCAGTTCTGGAAATTTCCTGTTATATGAGATGTTTTCTAGAGGGAAAACCTCTGCATTGCAGGGAGGGTCAGTAAGGAGTGGCACCTGCTGTTTAAAGCTGGCAAGTTTATTTTCTAATGAAGAGTGCCCCTTCCTGACATGTTGTTTGTGGAAATTGAATTTAACTTTTACATGCTGATATTCAGTATCTAAAGGATATTTATTGCTGGGAATGCGGTGGGGAGGAGATTGCTGCCTGTGTAAGATTAAAACAGAAGAGTGACATTTAGCAAAATCATGCTAGACTAGCCAAGGCTACATCTGCCGACTTGGAGAAGGGGTAGCTGGCCAGTAGCAGTGAGGGTAGAGCGGGAATCCTGGTACAGGCAGCAAGAACTCTTGATGACTTTTTTTTTTTTAAGTGAACTTTGCAGACTGCCTGACATGTTTACGAAGCAGTGCCTTCAAGTATAAACATTGTCTGTTTCAGTTCTCATGCTTTGAGAGAAGATTCTCAGTGCGGAGAGGAGTTTATTAGTGGTCAGTTAGGTTTCTTGATTGTCCATGAACTGGTTGAGTATAATTCTTCTCTCACCAATGAAGATTTAAAAGAGAGCAAGTAAACTGATCATTTGAAAAAGATTTAGGAAAACATGGGAAGTTAATTTGAATTCAGTTCATAAAGTCAGCCAAATATTTGTGTTCCTATTCATTGTTTATAATAACAACTATCTGTAAGGCATCACTACTTCTTAGCTGGAAATATTTACTTTTCCCACAATATGAACCACTTAATCATTCAGTCCTATTTAAATAAAAAGCCCACAACCTATGTTCTCTTGTGTACGTAGATATCTTTGTCTCTTCTCTTTACCTCACAGTGCCCTCATTTTGGAGACCATTTGAATCTGGGATATGTGGTTTAGCATCAGTGTGTCTGGCCTCATAAGAAGGAGCTATTTTATCCTGTAGTTTTTTATATATTGAATTAATAATCTGTATACTGGGAAAGTACAATGGGTCTTCACAAACAGTTGTGTTTTTTTTTTTTTTCTCTCTGTGAATAGCTTTTAACTAAAAAATGTCAGTTACCCAGTGTTTCTCAACAGAGTACTAATGGCATTTGGGTTGACAGTTCTTAATTGGGCGGGGCTCTCTTGTTCCCACTAAATGCCAGAGCATGACAAAAATGCTATCATGCACACATTTTAAAATACCCCTTCATTGGGTGCTGCCCCCCACCCCCCACCATGGTTAAGATCAGTCGATACACTATTTTGATGGAAAGCCATAAATATAATTACTCAGTCCCATTGTTTACAATCTTTAAGGGTCCTTTACAGCATCTCTTAAGACAGGTTGACTTCTGAGCAAGTCCATACATATATTTGAACCTTGGAGATTTGGGTGGAGGCTATGTGTAATCCTGTTGCTGAAGTGACATTGTTAGCCTTGTGCCCTCCTGTTTACATTAGGCAATAATAATAAATTATTAGCAAGTGACTTTAATAGGTTTCAGAAAAAGAACAGATCAACACAATGTGTATTAGATCAGCGTATTGGCTAAGTGGTTAAGATTCCGCCTGCCAAGCAGAAGACGTGGGTTCTATCTCGGGGTTGGAAAGATCCCCTGGAGAAGGAAATGGCAACCCACTCCAGTGTTCTTGCCTGGAGAATCCCATGGATGGAGGAGCCTGGCGGGCTACAGTCCATGGAGTCACAAAAGAGTTGGACACGACTTAGTGACTAAACAGCAAAAAAAAAAAAAAAAAATCAGCATTAATAGTTATAACTACACTTACTGACAATTACTGTGTTCTAGTCTAGTCAAGGCTATGGTTTTTCCTGTGGTCATGTATGGATGTGAGAGTTGGACTGTGAAGAAGGCTGAGTGCCGAAGAATTGATGCTTTTGAACTGTGGTGTTGGAGAAGATTCTTGAGAGTCCCTTGGACTGCAAGGAGATCCAACCAGTCCATTCTGAAGGAGATCAGTCCCTGGGATTTCTTTGGAAGGAATGATGCTAAAGCTGAAACTCCAGTACTTTGGCCACCTCATGTGAAGAGTTGACTCAAATAAGGAAAAGGCCCTGATGCTGGGAGGGATTGGGGGCAGGAGGAGAAGGGGACGACAGAGGATGAGATGGCTGGATGGCATCACTGACTCAATGGACATGAGTCTGAGTGAACTCCGGGAGTTGGTGATGGACAGGGAGGCCTGGCGTGCTGTGATTCATGGGGTCGCAAAGAGTCGGACACGACTGAGTGACTGAACTGAACTGAACTGAGGCATATGTCGAGCACTTTACATGATCTGATGATGAGAAAGGGAGGAGGCAGATACCCTTATCATGCCCACTTTCCAGATTAAGAGGGTAAGAGCCTGATCTTTTAACCATTGCCCTGTGTTGTTTCTCAGGACGTGTTTAACAGCTGTCCATAAAATAGTTCCTAAAAAATGAGTTGCAGTGGGTGAAGTTAATGCACACTGAAGTCTCATTTGACTATATCGTCTCATTTGGCTATGGTTACTTTTCTTAGAATACCAGCTTTTTATTCTACTGTGAGCCCTTTCAATACAAGATCCACATCTTTGGACCCACTGCATGTTCCGTGGTGCCTTCCGCATAGTAACTGCTCAATAAATGTTTGTTGAATTGAAAAAGAAGATTTTTTTTTTCTTTCAATTTGAACAGAGCCCTAAGATACTGTTGCACTAGTGTAGAGATTTACCCTAGGTAGGCAGAAAAGTAAAACAATATTCGTTTTTGTTCTCTAAGCTTTATGAGCATTTACAGCTTAACATCTGTTTGTCCATTAGCTAAAGATTAGGTAATCAAAAAAGATCCATAATGAACTCTTTGTTTAACTTCTACAATGTCCGGTCATGGTGCAGAGGATACAGACGTGAAGTATGGCCCATATAGCAAATATAAAAACACAATGTAAAAAGTGCTAAAAAGCATTGCTGTCAAGGTGCTGTGAAGCAGTGCAAGTTTGAGGGAAGGGGGATGAGGTTAAGATGGGCCTGTTTTTCTGGGAATAAACATTAGTAAAATGAGTCCCTTAAAGGAGATCTGTAACCAGTCAGTTCAAGGCCGGACTCTCCAGAGATCTGAATACATCCAACTTCCCAAGCATTGGCTTGCCTCGTTCATTATTTTCTCAATCCATCTTTCCAGACTTACCGCTGACTCCCAGTGGAGTTACTCTGATCCCCCGCTGCACACTTTTCCGTATGCTGTTATGTGGGGCTGAGAGTTTGGATTCATTTTAGGGCTCTCTCGTGAGATGTTCTTGACAACGGTCCCCTGCAGACAGGATTCCCATCAGATGGCAATGACAACCTGAGGTTTCCATTTGCCCTGCACAGTGCACAGATTAACTGGAGACTCCATAGCTGCCTGAGTCTGTGCTGTCTGTCTGCCAAACCAGCTTTGAGGGTGACAGATCGTCCTGTTCATCTTCCTGTTGCTTCACAACCCAAGCTGAGATGCAGGGAGGCCAGACAAGCTCACCAACAGGATAACGTGCCCCTGCATTCCAGACACTTACCTCTAAGGGCACATTGTCTCCATTTTGTTTCTGATTGAATATTTCATGTTTCCCAGCTGCCACGTGGTGGATACATATCCTTAGCAAAACAAGGAAGAAGCTCAGATGCTCATCTGCTCACCCTTTATCATTTTTGTTGATTCCTTTGCTAGCAGTAATTGGCACATCTTAGTTACAAAGGTGCCTCTTGGTCTCTTTTGTTGATAGTGTTTGTTTATTTTCCCTTAGATGCTTTTGCAACACTTACAAAACCCTAACAATCAGTTTTATTTGGGAGGATTTCTTATATATTGGAAAGAAGATTTGGGTCTGCTTTTACTGATTAGTCAAGTTAGCTTTGGTAAACTAACTTTACATATTGCCAAAACATAATTATCCTCAGTCCTCTAGGTCCCATGGTACATACTGATCATAATGGCTAAGATGTGTGTGAGTGGTGATAATTCCGTGGCTCGTCATCATCCGAGTTCTGGAACGTAAGGAGTTTCCCAGGGAGTCCTGCAAATGGACTAGTTATACTAAGCAATGGGGAAGTTGACTGTAACTGAAGCAGGGCTTCCTTAATTGCACAGGGCTGTGTTTTAGCAGCAGGGTCTCTTCAGAGGAGAGAAGTTCTTGTTTCTTAAATAGAGAAGGCAGTGTAGTGGGATAATCCCAGGCTAATCCATGGGCCTGGGACTCTCCTGACCTGTGTCCTGGGGTTGTACTTCCTCCTCCCTCCTTGGAATGCTCTAATGCAGTGTTTCATGATATGAAGTCTGGAAAGCATCTGTGTGAAATTCACCTGAGATCCTTAATTAAAAATGGAGAGTGTCCAGGTCGCACCTCAGACCTACCCAGTCAGCATCGCTGGAATCTATGGCCCAGTAAGCTTTCAAGGTAAATCCTTAAACCTGTAAAAGTGGAATGAGCGCTGCTTTAAGAAGGGAGTTGGCTCACCAGAGTCGGTCTGTGAGCAGCGGTGCAGTGCAATCTTGCTGAGAGTTGTGGCTCTTCTACTGACAGGAGCTGAGACTTCTGAGCCATCCTGAGTGGCCTCCCTGAACTGACCTGATTGATGTTCGTGGCCCTCTGTTGGAGCCTAAGAAAGGGCCTGAACCACTCCTCTGTCACTCAAAGCTGGTATAAGAATGCACCTGGGCGAGTAAACAGGCATACTCTTTGGACTCTGTCATGGATTGAGCTCCTTAGTATAAATACCTCGATGAGATCTTGATCCCTCCAGAGTTGTCCAGAATAGAGTTGCTGGGGCAGAAAGTTGCTCCTACAGAGAAACCAGAGACTCAGTCTCCTGCATATTGTTTCTTCATTAGCTGTACTAATGAAGGGTGGCCAGAGTAGCAGAGGGGAAATTATTTGTATGGTTTTCAGCCGTATAAGTCTTTTCTGTTTCCTTCTTATCGTGGGATAGGAAAATTCTGTTTATATCTAACAAAGCAAATAAAATTGTCTAATATAATGCCATTACCATGACTTGTCATTATCAGAGTCCTGGGATATATGCTTTTGGACATGCTTCTTTTCATAATATTTTGTTTACAAAGATGCATGAGGTTCAGAGGGCTTGGTCTATAGTGGGGAACTGAAACTTGTGGCCAGAATTTTTATCTTCCAGAATTCTCAACTTCTCTTTTATACTTGCCATCTCTTGATTTATCTCTTTAATTAATGTTTCAATGTTAAATTTTATATTTATGTGTCTAGAACAGAAAGGGGCTCTTGAATCAGAATTCAGATTAATTTTATTAAGCCTGCGCAATGGTTTTAAAATTTTTGAAAGCCTTTAGATAATAATTGCACATTCTATTTTGTCGTGAAGCCTCCTACCCCCTCTTCATTCTGGCCTGATACACTCATTCACATCCCCCGAAGTATATTTTCATTTGAGTGTTAGAATCCTGATCTACAGAGATAGACAAATATTATGTTTCTGAAATGTTTTCAGAAAAAAAATTTACTTTTTTCTTAAATAAATCCTGTATACTAGATGTGTGGATATGTGTAGCATTAAGAGTTCCTCTAGTGGGCCAGAATATCTGCCTATAAGATGACAGTGCTATTGAGCTTGGCGAAACCTATATTCTACATTTTTCTAGTGTAAGAAAGATGTACACTACAGGCATAATCCCAATTATCAATTGTCCTCAGAGTTTGTGGTCATGAGACTGGAGAAGACAGATATTCTTGGAGTATTGCAGGACTGTTTTTTTAGGGAGCATCTATGCTGTTTAGTAACTCAGACTCGCCATGTCAGCACCACAAATCTTCATTTCAAAACCAGCTGGAAAGTACTTTTGAAAAGTAATTTTGTGAATCTGACCCATTATCTAATGAATTCTGGTACCTTTCTCTTGACCAAATGAAAGCAGGAAGAGACTTAAGTTTGTTACCGGAAGAAAAGTGCCCATGGATAACGATAGATGGTTTTAATAGAAAATACAGGCCATTCCACCAACCCCCTATAAAGCCATCTCCTTTAAAACTACCTAAAGCAGTCATTCTCAATGTCAAAGAGTTTCAGAATCCCCTGGGGTGCTTACAGCGTTTTAGGCTGTAACCCTTCCTCTGTCTTCCTCCTGCCTTAGGCTTTTGGACAAACTCCTTTGTAAGTTTCTAAGTGTCCATTCCTGCCCTGCCCCTCCCCACACAGTGCCCATCAGTGGTTCTGCTTCTGGGCCAAAGAGCGCTGAAAAGTGAATTCTCTCAGTCGTGTCTGACGTTTTGCAACCCCATGGACTCCCTGGAGCCCATCAGGCTCCTCTGTCCATGAACTTCTCCAGACAAGAATCCTGGAGTGAGTAGCCATTCTGTTCTCCAGAGTATCTTCTGACCCAAGGATCGAACTCAGGTCTCCTGCATTGCAGGCAGATTCTTTACCACCTGAGCCACCAGGGAAGCCCCAAAACCACTGAACTAGGTGTTAATCGTCTGTGACCACCAATTCTGAGACCCTCCCTGAAGCAGAGAAGTATAACCCTGGTGCCCAGAACGTCTCATTAAAAATGCCAGAGATAAAAGGCAAAAACTGTCACTCCTTGATGAACCATGTGAAGAAAATCTCTGAGTTAGCATGCCTGTCCCTCAACAAGCTGGTGAGCATGCTGGGGAGCACTTTGAGTACCAGGCAGCTCTGTGACTTCACTCACACCTCCTATGCAGAGGTCCTGTCCAAAGGGAAACTGGAAAACTGAGCAGTGCTGCCTGTTTTCTTAGCCTGTGATCGTGCTTCTCAGCCGCTCTTTGCCTGCCCTCCACAGGGCTCTATTAATTATTAGCCCATGGTAGAGAATCCGCCTGCCAGTGCAGGAGACACGGATTCAGTCCCTAGGTCAGGAAGATCCCCTGGGGAAGGAAATGGCAACCCACTCCAGTATTCTTGCCCGGGAAATCCAAAGGACAGTGGAGCCTGGTGGGCTACAGTCCATGGGGTCACAAAGAGTCAGACATGTCTCAGCAGTCAGACAAACAGCAAGGGTGTTAATGCTTGACCTGGCACAGTGCCCAATAGCTGGATATAACATTCATTGCCAGCGATCATTATGTATAATTTTAGTATAAAATAATTAAATATGTATGGATTCCTGCATATTTCACGTAGTTTCACTGATTAAAATTAGTGATCATTTTTCCCTAGCAATATTATAAAATTATATTATCTTCTATGTGATGTCCTACTGTAACTTGAGTTTTAACTCAATTGGTTCATTAGCTAATTATTGTTAGAAATTTTAGCCATAAACAGTGTACCCCCTTGTTGAATATTTAGAGATCGTAAGGGAAAGGCTCCCCTCTTTTGGCTGTTGAGTTTGAGTTCTTCCTTGGTTTCAAGAATTTTTTTCAATTATTACAGTAATGGGTGCTGAATTATTCTCAAATAGTGTTCTTGTGGTAGGATTCCTAGCCTGGCAAATTAGAACTGTCTCATTCTCTATAGTCCTCTGACAATCATATTCTTACACCTCTACTTGAGTTTCCAAAGACTGAATGTGATGAACATTGATCTGCATATTTGCAATTAAAATCTTGGCAAAATACCCCAGTTGATTTCCAGTTGAGCCAGTGATAAACCGTAACTTTTCTCTGTGTGTATACCTTCTCCACATTCTTCTACTGACCAATGAACTGAAGACTGGGTTACTTTCAAAGTGGAGAGACAACCAATAGGAAACAAACGATTACAAAGGACATTCTGATAATCTGTAGATAATTCTGGAATGCTGTGGGAGAGGGGTTAGGTCCAGCAGTATGTATGTAGTTTGGAGAAACTATCCAGGATCTAGATAAATGGAAAATAAATGAAAAGAAGAAAACCCAACTGTTTATTAATTTGTTAAACAACTACTGTGCTAAGTGATTTATGGATTTCATTTAATCCTCTTAAGAGTTGCATATTTTGCAACTAGGTAAATGGGTATTAGGACAGGTTTTAAAATGAGAAGACTAAGGCTTAGATTAAATAATTTACCCTGGGTCACATAGATAGCAAGGTTCTATTTGATTCCAATGCCTTTTTCAGTAGACCAGTCTTCTAAAATCCTAGACTCAGTAGTTTATATTCAGGCAGTTTAAATAACTGAGAGAGGAATTTGTATCTAAATTCAGAAAACCACTAGAAACTGATATTATGGCCTCAATATTATGCTCAACATCTTAATGCTGTGGAAATTCTGATTGATTAAATTTCCTGCTTCTGTGAAAGAGTATATTGTACACTGATTGGAATTAGCAAAGAAGAGTTTTGTTGACAGAGTTTCTTCAGGTGTCTTAATGGGCAGTAAAGAAGGAATAAATTGCACATCCGAATATAGGGAAATTTAAGGGAAAAAAACAGGTAAAATTCATAGTGAAAAACATCCTTCTGGTGTCGGAATGCAGAACTTTTGTTAAACTTAAGGATAAGCAGCACTGTTCATATTTTTACAAATTTTTTACATATTTAAAATGAAACCTATTTAAAAATCAATTCTCCTATTCTATCGAATTTTGTTTTTAATTTTAGGGGAAAGTGGGATGAAATGTGGAAGGTATTGATAATTCCCACTGTACACATGAGGAAACTGAGGCACAAAGCAGTTAGGGAATTTGCGCAAGGTCATACAGCTGGTAGCAGAGCTGGAATTCAAACTCAAGTGGTCAGGCTCCACAGCTGCTCTCCTGAGTAAATAACTTACCTCTTTAATATTTTCAAAGATGAAGCTTGCTGTTAGTGTACATTCGTGAATTTGTTTTTCTTACGTGCTTTCTAGAACAATGCTTTATTTCACCCTGCATTTTCATTTTCATTATTTGGAAATCAGCTTGGAGAAGGGAACTTTGTACTAATTCCTGTCAGTTAAGTCTTCTTCTTAAGAACATGCTTCATGGAGAAGCCAGCTACAAGAATGGCCATGTGACAGACTCATCTCTCAGGCACCGTGCAACTGGCTCCATCTCTGTGTTTCCTTATAGGTACCTTCTCAGTTTCGGTAAGAGGCACTTTGAGCCTATCATCCCTGTGGAGATTGAGATGGGCCGTTGGTTTTATTACACAGCAGTCCATAAAAAGTTCATAAAAGTCCATAAAAAGTTTGTTAGGTTTGTGCCTAAGGAATGAATTTGAAAGCACTATGAAAACCAAGCTGAAAGGCTTTCAGGCAACTGTTCACCAGAGCTCAGAATTTTTTATTCTTGTACAATAATCATATCACCAGTAGCCATATATGCTTCAGATGAGTTCATAATCTTTTAGGATAAATAAGTGATGCATTTCAACCCAAACAAAATTTTGTCATGTAAAATAATATTGCCCTTTCTCTGTAGGATAAACAATATGAGACTTCTCAAAGCAGTGGTCACCTCTGAAGTGCTTCACCATTCTGAGACTGGGGAGAACTTTTGAAAGTGAATGTCACTCAGTCATGTCTGACTCTTTGTGACCCCATGGCCTGAATCTCCAGGCCAGAATACTGGAATGGAGAGCCTTTCCCTTCTCCAGGGGATCTTCCCAACCCAGGGATCGAACCCAGGTCTCCCGAACTACAGGCGGATTCTTTATGAACTGAGCTAGGAGGGAAGCCCAGGCAATTGATGTTTGTAAAATGATACAAAGTACTTTTGTTTACTAACTTCTGATGTGCCAGGCCTTATGAACACACCCTCATTAATCGCTCACTACCATCTTATGAGGTAGACGTCACCTTTATACCATTTAACAAATAAAAAAAGCGCAATCTTGGAAAGCTTAGTACTTCCCTGTGGCTAAGATGGTGAAGAATCTGCCTGCAACACAGGAGACCTGGGTTCGATCCCTGGGTGGGGAAGATCCTCTGGAGAAGGGACTGGCAACCCACTCCCTGGAGTGGAGAATCCCATGGAGAGAGGACCCTGGCAGACTACAGTCACAAAGAGTCAGACACAAAACTTTAAGCAACTTGCCTGAAGTTACACAGATAGTGTGATTCCCCAGGTCTATGGGACTCCAGAAGCTAAACTCCTATGTTTCCCCTTTGAACATCTATCACTGGTTACATTATTTAATAAGCTTTACATATTTATAGCATATCATATTAGAGTTGCAGAACTCCAGAGTTCTCAAGCCTGACAGTTTACAGATGAGGAAACTGTGTTCTAGAGAGGTTAAGACTTAAGTTCAAAGAACTTATCATGGGCTGTCTTCCTCATTGTTCATTATGTCACTTCTAATGTGCTTAAATTGCATGACTCACAAGCTTAAGAATGTCCTAGCCAAGCAAACCTTTTCTAGGGGAGGGACCACAGGAGGAAAGCAGGCTGTCTTTTCCAGGTCTAACTTCTCTGGCTTGTTTGGGGCAGCCAAAGTCAGACAGAGTTGGAATTATTCATGCATCAAGTAAAGTAACCAGGCTCCCAAAGGCATGAACACAACTTGAAAAAAAAGCTGCATTTCTCCTCTTTGATGACGAATCCAGGCCGCGTGGCTTGCTCTCTTCCTTGCCTACAAAATAATCAGCCCCGGTGGGGGAGGGAAGGGGAACACTGGAAAAGCGGGGCTCACAAAGCAATGAAAATGAAGCAATTGTCTTAGGGTACATAACTTCCACCTTTTGTGGCTTTTTCCCTAAGCGTTTGGGGTGCTCCTGTGTCACAGCTCATAATCAGGCACTCACAGGGTGTGGCCAAATGTTCTAAGGTCTCTCGGGCTTGGATTTCGATCACAGATCAGCTGTGGCTACTGTCCCAGTTGCCAGGCAACGTGTGGATGTTTATTTTGAGGTCTGCCCACAGGGTTGCATCAGAGGCCAAAGATGCATGTGCTCTCCACTTCCCAGAGCAAGTAGAGCTCAGGCTTTCTATTTTTATCTTAAGGCTGTGCAGTCCCTTTTAATGTATTTCATGAGTGTATAGCATCCTCAGCCTGGATAGAACCACTTTCTGTTTCCTCCAGGCAGTGTTCAGGTCGCCTCATTTGGCCATGTTCTACTTTATCCAGCCGGTCAGACTCCGGACTGATGATCTCTGGTACTTCCCCGCCTCTGAGTCTTGCTCAAGCTGTTTTGCTCATCTGGAATGACTACCCTGTCCCTGGCTCCATCTCTTTGTTTTGTAAAACAAATATTTCGTTTTACTTTTTGAAAGTAGGGGAGTCAACTTGTTATAGCGTAAAGCTTGTGGACCTTATTGTCAGTGTCTGTATTCAGATCCGAGCTCTACAGCTTCTCAACTGTGAGATCTTAGGTAAGTTACCTAACTTCTCTGAGCCTCAGTATTCTCCTTTGTAAAATGCAGGTAATAATGATTGGGTCCTAGGATTTTATAAAGATACACTGAAATCAGATGCCTAAAGCACGTGCCATAGATTCTGGCTCACGGAAGGTTCTATAGTCCTTACCTACCTCCCGATCCCAACTGCCATGAATGCTAAGTAAATTGTTCCCATCTCCTCTGTGAAGTTTTCCCTAGCCATCTTCAAAGCTGCATCTCAGAAATACAGTCTCTCTCTTCTGATCTCTTATAACTTGGTGCTGTACTTAGGATCCTCTCACAGTTGACCTGGTCTCATATTGCACATGTGCGGAGGTGGAAGTTGGTGCCTAACTAGGTCTGCTGGCACCAAGCCATGTTCTCCCTGAAAGAGATGGCTCAGCTTCATTCATAAATGACCCATTTCATGGGAATCATATTTTTTGTCAGGATTAAATATCATACTTTTTTAGGTAACTGAACTGTGGTTCTCTTGAGAAGCATCATTATTATGGTAAATAATTAAAAGCATTGTGAGACAGGATGGTATGTCATGGTGTGATTGCAGGGCGAACAATAGACAGTTAAACATCTGAATATTCATTTCCTAAAGTGAATAGTCCATCCCCATAAACCTGTTCTCACTGGGTCCGTGAGCGGTGTCTGTGAAGAACAGCAGTGCTTTCTTTAGAAAGCCCCTCATGGGCCATCTATTGTTTGTTCCGGGTGTCTCACAGGAAGCAGCTAAGGGTTTTGTTGTGTGCCTCTGAGTACTTTTTTGAAGTTTTACAACCACCGGGTAATGCCAGTAAGGGTATAGAAGACTAGATGTTTGTTTTCCTAACTTGTTTTCTGACCTGTGCTTTAAACAAAATTTCTGGTGATTGAATAAAACTAATATAATGTTGATTTGAGCCATCACGTAATACTCATGTTTATTCATGTACAAATTCATACATTAATTTATTTAACAAATACTTACTAAGTACCTATTGTATGTGACATTCCCTGGTGGCTCAGAGGGTAAAGCGTCTGCCTGCAGTGCGGGAGACCCTGGTTTGATCCCTGGGTTGGGAAGATCCCCTGGAGAAGGCAATGGCACCCCACTCCAGTACTGTTGCCTGGAAAATCCCATGGATGGAGGAGCCTGGTAGGCTACAGTCCATGGGGTCGCAAAGAGTTCGACACGACTGAGCGACTTCACTGTCACTGTGTACGACATTGGGTATGTGCAGCTGCTGAGACAGGCATGGTCCCTGGCCTCACGGAGTTCAGGTTTGGGTCTCTGACAGAAACTGTAAAAAAAGAAGTTTTGAAAGAAAATCTATGATTTTTTCTTTAACTTTTTTTGAGATGAGTCATTAAAATAAGAATCTCATTATGGTTCAGAAACAACTTATACATTTCTCTCTTGTGCGTCTAGCAGACCTAGTTACTGATTTGTCAGAACTTCTTAGTTTTCTTTTTTTTAATATTTGTTTTGCGCTTTGCTCACATTGCCCTAGTATTTGGTATCAGACTCTCTCACCGTAACCCTGTGGGGCACATGGTATTCCCATGTGGGAAACTAGATGCTCTTCGGGTTTAATTGACTTGCTCATGGACTCCTGGCCATAAGAAGCAATCAGATTGAACCTTTCTTCTGATTTATTAATTATTTTCTTGATTTTAGTTTTCTTTTTTTGAAAAAGCAAGGTATTAGAACCATACTTCATTCTTTGTTTAAATGAAACTGATAATTAGCAAATGGAAACAAAGATTGAAATCAACAGTGGATTTTGAGCTCCTCTCTGCTACTAAAAACTGTGATAGGCACCCTGGGGAGTGGAAGTGATCTGTCTCTTGGTAAGTTTACAGCTTTGTTGATAAGACATGACTGAGACATAGAAGAGACTCAGTAACCCTCAACAGCATATAGGATTAAGTATTCAAGTAAGAAGTACAAACATATAAGGGAGTTGAGAAGATAGGATGAGCTGAAGCAGATACAGGTGTTGCATTTTGAGCTAAGTCTTCAAGGGTAGGAGGAATCTGAGCAGAGAAAGGCTTCCTTGCCATGGGGATGGCAAGATGCAAGGCTCAATGGTAGATGGGAGCGTGGTGTTGATGCTAACACTGACTAGCCTTTGTCCAGCATTTGCCACTTCCCATGCATTGTTATTCGGAGAAGGCAATGGCAACCCACTCCAGTACTCTTGCCTGGAAAATCTCAGGGACAGAGGAGCCTAGTGGGCTGCCGTCTATGGGGTTGCACAGACACGACTATGGACATGACTTGCCGTCTATGGACACAACTGAAGCGACTTAGCAGCAGCAGCAGCATGCATTGTTATAATGGGTTCGTGTACATTAGCTAAGTCTTAAAACAATGCTGGAAGGGAAGAATTGTTACTCTTCTCATTTTACAGATGAGGACACTGAGGCACAGAGAGGTTAAGGAACCTGCTTGAACTTGCACATGAATTCAGTGTTGGCTGAAATTCTACCGGTCTTGAGTCCAGAGTCCGCTCTCGCTCTCTTAGCCAGTGAGTGATGCTGTCTGATGAAGTTCTCCTAAAACAGGAAGGACAGCATCCTGGGGTGGGGGAGAGTGATGGGGAGATATGGTATGGGACATAGCAAGAGGTGCAATGGAATCAACAGATGAGGTTGAATACGAAGACTCTAAAGTCCAGGTGGAAGATATTGGACCTCATCTAGGATGGTGGGAAACCCCCAAGAGTGTAGTGTTTCATCAGAGTGGGAAGCTGGTATGCATTTATTTCAGATAAATCAGGCAGTAATAGAAAGACTGGGAGCTGGAGGTTGGGGTGGGGTTGGGGGTGGGAGAGAACAAGGCATGAAAGCTATAGAAAGGACTCGATATAATCCAGGTGTGGGAGCTGCCTGATGAGACCAGGAGTGTGAGCAGAAAACCAAAGCAGAAGGATGGGATGGTGCTGAGCACTGGAGGCAGCCCTGTGCCGACTCCAGCTGATTCAGAAGAGGCGAGTTTCCCCCATTATATCATTGGGCGACTCCAGAGGCAGGTAGTATTACTTTCCTTTTGCAGATTAGGGTGACGGCTTCTGGGAGAATAATTAAGTGCTGGAGCAGGCATTTGAACCTGCCTCTCTCTCGATTTCCTCCCTTTAAGGTAAAAATAATGTTTGGTAATAAAGCAAGGCTGCTGTTAAAATGTCAAGAACTGTTCACAGAGGAAACGATAAAGTCATGGGGATTCCTACATCTCCAAGGACGCAGGAATATGAGAGAGGAGGCAGAGGGTTGGTGACTACATACTAAAGAATGCAGAGCAGAATGGAGCCAAGTGGAAGAGGCTTCCAGATGGAAACAGGTTGGAGGGCTGGGCATTGGCCCTGTAGCTCTCCAGGTCACAGTAACCCTGGGGGAAGAGGATGGTCAGTGATTCAGAGTGAAACTGCGGATGGACTGTCAGGTGGGGAAGGCTGGCGTGGACTTGGGCCAGCGATCTTCATCACCTCCCCAAACAAAGGCAGCTGGGGTGGGAAGGGTGACTGGACATGCTGCCAGCGAGGGGTGGGGAGAGGAAGCCAGGTCTAGGGTGAGGCGCGGCCTTTGACTCATCTGCTGGCATCCTCTGGGTGTACTCTCTGAACTGAGCTGGGGGCAGGGAGGGCGATCACGGGGAGGCGGAGAGAGTGGAGGGGAGAGACTGAGGATCCCCGTGAACCCTCTGACAGTGTCTGGAAAGAAGGTGATAGGAGCCCACCCAAGTGAAAAGACTGTGCCATGGGAGATGGAGAAGTAGAGGGCCAAGGGATTGACATTTTCATCAGCCGCACTTCATGGCAGAGGAGTGGGTGAGTCAGCCATCTAGGACACCGCCCCTTCTGAAGAAGCCCTTGCTCTCTCAGCTGGGACCCATGAGGCCACTCACACCTAGCATCGCAGGATGGTGGGCTTGATCCCCCATCTTGCTTCTCTTCTCCTGCAGCCTCACGAGGCACCCTACAGAATCTAGGGAAAGCCTTTGACAGAGACCTGCCTTGAGTAAGAGTAGGGTCAGTAGACGAATATACCCAGCGCTGATCTTTTAAACGGACCCCAAGGTGGTGGAGGAGACACCTTGAGATGCAATTATGTCATTATCTGTCTATATAAGGAACTATGTACAAACAAAGCTAGTGGAGCTGATGGGATTCCAGCTGAGCTATTTAAAATCCAAAAAGATGATGCTGTTAAAGTGTTGCACTCGATATGTTAGCAAATTTGGAAAACCCAGCAGTGGCCACAGGATTGGGAAAGGTCAGTTTTCATTTCAATCTCAAGGAAAGGCAATGCCAAACAATGTTCAAACTACTGTAATTGGGCTCATTTCGCACACTAGTAAGGTAATGCTCAAAATCATTCAAGTTAGGCTTCAGCAGAATGTGAACAGAGAAACTCCAAATGTACAAGCTGAGTTTAGAAAAGGCAGAGGAACCAGCATTTATTGGATCATGGAGAAGGAAGGGGGTTCCAGAAAATTATCTACTCTAGTTCAATGACTATGCTAAAGGCTTTGACTGTGTAGATCACAACAAACTGTGGGAAACTGTGGAAAACTGTGGAAGAGATGGGAGTACCAGACCTCCTTTCCTCTCTCCTGAAAAACCTCTAAGTGGGTCAAGAAGCAACAATTAGAACTGGACATGGAACAACTGACTGGTTCAAAATTGGAAAAACAATATGTCAAGGCTGTATGTAGATTGTCGCCCTTCTCATTTAACATATGCAGAGTACATTATGTGAAATGCCAGGCTGAATGAATCGCAAGCTGGAATCAAGATTGCCAGAAGTATCTTTTTTGTTTGTTTGTTTGTTTTAATTTTATTTTATTTAACTTTACAATATTGTATTGGTGTTGCCATATATCAAAATGAATCTGCCATGGGTATCAACCTCAGATATGCAGATGATACCACCCTTATGGTAGAAAGTAAAGAGGAACTAAAGAGCCTCTTGATAAAGATGAAAGAGGAGAGTGAAAAAGTTGGCTTGAACCTGAACATTCAAAAAACTAAGATCATGGCATCTGGTCCCATCACTTCATGGCAAATAGAAGGGGAAAAAGTGGAAACAGTGACAGATTCTATTCTTGGGCTCCAAAATCATTGTGGATGGTGACTGCAGCCATGAAATTAGAAGATGCTCCTTGGGAGAAAAACTATGACGAATGATTTTGCCAACAAAAGTCCACATAGTCAAAGCTATGGTTTTTCAAGAAGTCATGTACGAATGTGCGAGTTGGACCAGAGAGAAGGCTGAGCATCAAAGAATTGGTGCTGAGCTCTCGAATTGTGGTGCTGGAGAGGACTCTTGAGAGTCCCTTGGACTGCAGGGAGATCAAACCAGTCAATTCCAAAAGAAATCAATCCTAAATAGTCATTGGAAAGACTGATACTGAAGCTCCAATACTTTGGCCAGTTGGTGCAAACAGTCGATTCATTGGAAAAGACCCTGATGCTGGGAAAGATTGAGGGCAGGAGGGGAAGGGGATGATAGAGGATAAGATGGTTGGATGGCATCACTGACTCAGTGGACATGAGTTTGAGCAAGCTCCAGGAGATAATGAAAGACAGGGAAGCCTGACATGCTACAGTCCATGGGGTCACAAAGATTCAGACACAACTTAGCTACTCAACAACAGCAGCAGTAAGGTACTTTGAGAAAGCAAGTGGGGATTAAAGAAGATGTATGGATGCCCACTTTGGATTGCAGTGGTTTGCAATGTCAGGGCTGATGCTAGTGAGATGTACTTGAAAGAAAGGCATTTAGGATTTGGATATTTGAGGAAGAGAAGCATCCCAACCAGTTGCACTTTTGTGGAAAAAAAAAAAAATGTAAAGGGAGAGATGAGTGAGGTGTGCTCTGAGAAAGGGAGGGGCTGGCTGCCTGGAGGAGATGTTCTGTGCTGGGAGATGGTTGGGATTGGAGACTGGGGGTCTCTAAAGGCAAGAGAAAGGCTTTCTGTGTGATACAGTGGTTTACAGACGTCATGGCCCCTGCATCTACTTTAGAGGGAGGCTTCAGAGTGACACGTGGGAAGCCTCATGTGGCCAAAATGGGTGAGAGAGCTAAACGGCTGTAGGCGGGGAGACCTTTGCCAAATATATGTGAACAAGAAAATCAGTTTCTATTTCTGAAGGATCTGAAAAGCATACCATCTCCCCTTCATATCTCTCATCATTTCCAGCAGTAAACTTCCAAAATTCTTACTGTAGCAGGTGAACAAATCTAAAGAGGTTTTGTTGAATAATGCCAGAACATAAGAAGCCAACCTGGGTAAGTGCAGGAGTAAACATTAATTTTTTTAAGGCTGCACTTTTTTTTTATCAATAATTGCTCATTTTAATGGTATTTGATAACCCAGTAAGATTATTTCAGGTGCGCCTGCAGCTGACATAGAACTAAAACATTTGTCCAGTCCCATAGGATTTTCTCCATACCTGTGAGAGCATTTAAGCTGTAACTAAATCTGCTTGATGTCTATTGCACAGACTGCTTATTGTCTGTTTATTATGAACTTTTTCAAAGCTGTGATGGAGACTTATTTATTGTGTATCCTCGGCCCCAGGCTCGTTGCTTTTTAAACAGTTGTTGAGTGGGTAGTTGGAAAATAATTACTTTTTCTCTGCTGTTACTCTGATTTATACATTAATTTAAGATTATACATAATAAACTCTGTATGTATGTCAAGAGATTTGCCTGGGTCATTTAGGAGGGAGAGCACGGTTATGGCTGCACTTTAGTCTGATATACAGTCCTGCTCCCATAGAGAGATTTTGGTATTTGAGCACTAGCATGGCTTTAAATCTGGATGTCCCCTGATGTCAGGAGCCACTAGGTGGTAGATCCTGCAGCAGAGGCACTAGTTTAGAAATCAGACAGCTCAGAGGGGCCCTCCCACCTCTGGGCGATGCCCGCTTATCCTTCAGTCTGCATGTCAATTGTTACATCCTCAGCCTCACCTGTCCTAACTGTCTCCTCAGCTAGATCTGGTTGCCTTAGTCTGTGTTCTCATTGGACCCTGTGATTTTCCTTTATAGCACTTACCACAAGTAGTTACTAAAGTGATTATTCTTTTTTTAATTTATTTTATTGAAGTATAGTTGATTTACAATGTGTTAATTTCTGCTGTACAGCAAGTTTATTCAGTTATACATATGTATACATACGACAAACCTAGTTCAGTTCAGTCACTCAGTCGTGTCCAGCTCTTTGCGACCCCATGAATTGCAGCATGCCAGGCCTTCCTGTCCATCACCAACTCCCGGAGTTCACCCAAACTCAGGTCCATCAAGTCAGTGATGCCATCCAGCCATCTCATCCTCTGTCGTCCCCTTCTCCTCCTGCCCCCAATCCCTCCCAGCATCAGAGTCTTTTCCAATGAGTCAACTCTTCACATGAGGTGGCCAAAGTACTGGAGTTTCAGCTTTAGCATCATTCCTTCCAAAGAACACCCAGGACTGATCTCCTTTAGAATGGGCTGGTTGGATCTCCTTGCAGAGACATCACTTTGCCGACAAAGGTCCATATAGTCAAAGCTTTGGTTTTTCCAGTAGTCGTGTATGGATGTAAGAGTTGGACCAGAAAGAAAGCTGAGTGCCGAAGAATCAATGCTTTTGAACTGTGATGTTGGAGAAGACTCTTGAGAGTCCCTTGGACTGCCAGGAAATCCAACCAGTCAATCCTAAAGGAAATCAATCCTGAATATTCATTGGAAGGACTGATGTTGAAACTGAAGTTCCAATCCTTTGGCCACCTGATTCAAAGAGCTGACTCATTGGAAAAGACCCTGATGCTGGGAAAGATGGAGGGCAGGAGGAGAAGGAGATGGCAGAGGATGAGATGGTTGGATGGCATCACTGACTCAATGTACATGGGTTTGAGCAAGCTCTGGGAGATAGTGAAGGATAGGGAAGCCTGGCTTGCTGTAGTTCTTGGGGTCACAAAGAATCAGACACGAAAGAGCAGCTGAACAGCACCAACAATACATATTCTTTTTCATTATGGTTTATAACAAGATGTTGAATATAGTTACCTGTGCTATACAGTAAAGTGTTAGTCGCTCTGTTGTGTCTGACTCTTTGCAAACCCAAGTACTGTAGCCTGTAAGGCCACTCTGTGGAATTCTCCAGGCAAGAATATTGGAGTGAGTTGCCATTTCCTTCTCCAGGGGATCTTCCCAATCCAGGGATCTAACCTGGGTCTCCTGCATCGCAGGCAGATTCTTCACCGTCTGGGCCACCAGGGAAGGACCTTGTTGTTGATCCATTCTATATATAATAGTTTGCATCAGATGATCCCATCCCTCTCCTCCTGGGTGACCACAAGAGTGTTCTCTATGTGAGTCTGTTTCCGTTTCATAGAGGCATTCATTTGTGCCACATTTTAGATTCCACATGTAAGTGGTATCATACAGTGTTTGTCTTTCTCTTGCTGACTTACTTCACTTAGCATGGTAGTCTCTGGGTTCATCCATGTTGCCGTAAATGTCACTATTTTATTCTTTTTCATGGCCAAGTGATATTCCATTCTCTCTATACATGTATATGTACATATACATTGAAACAACCTAAATGTGCATCGACAAAAGAATGGATGGAGAAGATGTGGAGTGTATATGTTGTTTCCCTGTCTGCCTGTTGTAAACAGTGCTGCTGTGAACACAGGGGCTCATGTTTCATTTTGAATTATAATTTAATCCAGATGCATACCCAGAAATGGGATTAAAGTCATTGTTCTATTAGTATCATCTCTGACCAGGCTGTAACTTTCACAAGGTCAGGGACATGTCTGACAGTTTCCCATCGTTTAACATGTACTTATCACAAACTATGTTCTGGATAAATGTTTATGCAGCCAGTGAACTGTGGAAAACTTCGACAGGTTACTTCATCTTTATGAGATACCATTTTCCTCATCTGTTTAAAACCTCCACGTTAAAAGTTTTTTTCTAAGGTTCTTCAAAGAATTATGGATTAACGCTTCAAAATTTTGAATTTTAAGTTATCCACACCTATGATCAGAAATTCAAACCACATAGAATATTTAAATTGAAAGTATATATAATCCCTCAGTAGAGGTAACAGATAGTAAACGTTTCCTGTCTTACAAATAGCCAGAGTTGAACCAGCCCTTAACAGGGCTGGTTATTTTCATTTCCAGCCCCCATGAATTGGTTTTCCTCTTTTAGTTTCAAAATATTTAATGCCCTAGGGGTGGGATAAAACTTTAAGGGAGGAATCTATGCTGAAAACAGGTGCAGCCAAGGCTGCGGTTCAGTTCCCATTACAGTCTGCTCCATGCTTATTTATAGGCATTCCACAGAGATTTTACTGTTCTTGGTGAGCCTTTGAAGGTCTTCTCCTTTCTTGGATTTAAGGATCCCTTCCAGCTATTGCTTAATAAAGCAGTAAGGCAGACTAGAAAACCCAAGGCTATGGAATTGCAAGAATGTTTTAATAAATTTGGATGTTTAGAATAAGTGACTTCACCCGAAGATCTGCAGCTTAAAAAGCACTTTTGTGTGGAGTGTTTGGTCTTGGGTGGTTTTAGATGGCTGAGGGAAATCATCGAAGGAGTGGGATATAGCTAAGTGGAGCTTGAGTTTGAATATAAATTTGCACAACCAATTGCACCTGTGGAAGGACAGTCATTAATATATAGATAGTGAAAGTGAAACTGTTAGTTCCTCAGTCGTGTCCGACTCTTTGCAAACCCGTGGACTGTAGCCCACCAGGTCCCTCTGGCCATGGGATTCTCCAGGAAAGAATACTAGAGTGGGTTGCCATTTCCTTTTCCAGGGGCTCTTCCTGGCCCAGGGATCAAATCCTCATCTCCTGAATTGGCAGGTGGATTCTTTACCACTGACCCACGGGGGGAGCCAAAAAGATATGTTAATTCCAACATATTAAAAAAAAATTCTCATGGAAAACTAAATATTCACATATTTATTTGCTAGTTTGATGGGGGAAAATCTACTTTGGTACATCCTCCAGTTCTTTATCCTGAAGGGAAGGTAAGAGAGACCGTGCGTGCCTGCCACAGTGGCCAGGTATATGTATATGTGTGTGTGTGTCTGTGTGTGCTTTGGAGTCGGAGTGCCCAATTGGTGCCTAAGGGTGCTCAGGAATAATTAAGTTTATATAACTGTGTTTGAAAAATCAGTATAATAAAGCTTTGGGCTTTGATCTGTCAATTGTGGCAATTTAACTGTAAGCACCACTCTGTTCAACATTAAGTGAGGTCAGTAGGAGAAGTGATCATGTTCATGGGCCATGGGTTACAGTGGGTTCATGCAGTCACCTTGAGAGTGGTGTGTCCGAGCTAGGGGAGCTGGGGACCAGTAGCATGGGTGCATCCTGCCTGGGGACTCAGCCTTGGACGTGGCTCCAGGCCAGCCCTCAGGCCCGGAGCTCCAGTTGCTGTTGGTAGAGAACTGGTTGGTAGAAAGACAGCCAGTTATTTAAGAAGGCAGCTGTGCCAGATGGAACCCCTGAACTCTAAAACCCAGTGGACTCATATGTTAAGGAGGTTTAGATGAGCCTGAGTTAGAATTCTCAAAGATAGTGTTTAATATTAGCCAGTGTAATACAAGTTAAGTACTAGAGTACATAGTTCTCAGTACCATGTACGTTGTCCTGCTTGGGTGATTAGATTGCAGGGACTGATACCACACCACTAGGGAAGGGGTTTCTTGAATATTTCGGTTACTGTTTATCGCCTTTTGCCCTCCAGGGAGGAGTCTGTTTTGCCCTCCAGTTCTGATCTGCTAAGTTGCTTCAGTTGTGTCCGACTCTGTGCGACCCCATAGACAGCAGCCCACCAGGCTCCCCCATCCCTGGGATTCTCCAGGCAAGAACACTGGAGTAGGTTGCCATTTCCTTCTCCAATGCATGGAAGTGAAAAGTGAAAGTGATGTCACTCAGTCATGTCCGACTCTTAGAGACCCCATGGACTGCAGCCTTCCAGGCTCCTTCGCCCATGGGATTTTCCAGGCAAGAGTACTGGAGTGGGATGCCATTGCCTTCTCCGAGTTCTGATCTACTTGAGTCTATTTCCCAGAGCTGTGCCTACTCTTCTGTCTGGTATAATACCTTAGAAATAATGCCCTGGCAATTTTATGAGCGCCTAGAATGTGCAGGCGTTTTACCCACATTATCTCAAATACATGCAGCCCTGCAAAATAGGTATTATAGGCTCCATTTTATATATTTGGAAAAGTTAAGACCCAAAGTCACAGAGCTAGTAATGGGGAAAGCTGACATTTGAACAAAATTCTCTAAGTTTCCAAGTCGATGTTCCTTCTGAAAATAATACAAACAAAAATTAGAATGATATTTTGTTGTTGTTGTTCAGTCGCTCAGTTTATCTGACTCTTTGCGACCCCATGGACGGCAGCATGCCAGGCCTCCCTGTCCATCACCAACTCCTGGAGCTTACTTAAACTCATGTCCATTGAGTCAATAATGCCATGCAACCATCTCATCCTCTGTCGTCCCCTTCTCCCGCATCTTTCCCAGCATCAGGGTCTTTTCCAATGAGTTGGCTCTTCGAGTCAGGTGGCCAAAGTATTGGAGCTTCATTTTCAGCATCAGTCCTTCCAATGAATATTCAGGACTGATTTCCTTTAGGATGGACTGGTTGGATCTCCTTGCAGTCCAAGGGACTCTCAAGAGTCTTCTCCAACACCACAGTTCAAAAGCATCAATTCTTTGGTGCTCAGCTTTCTTTATAGTACAACTCTCATATCCATACATGACCACTGGAAAAACCATAGCTTTGACTAGATGGACCTTTGTTGGCAAAGTAGTGTCTCTGCTCTTTAATACGCTGTCTAGGTTTGTCAGCTTTTCTTTCAAGGAGCAAGTGTCTTTTAATTTCATGCCTGCAGTCACCATCCATAGTGATTTTGGAGACCAAGAAAATTGTCACTGTTTCCATTGTTTCCCCATCTGTATGCCATGAAGTGATGGAACTGGATGCCTTGCTCTTAGTTTTTTGAATGTTGAGTTCTAAGCCATTCTCCACTTTCACTTTCATCAAGAGGCTCTTTGGTTCCTCTTTGCTTTCTGCCATAAGGGTGGTGTCATCTGCATATCTGAGGTTATTGAGCACTTAATTACCAGGCAGCAATAGACTTAGAAGGTCTTTATTTCCTATGGAAGAAAAATCAAGCAGAAACTAAAGATCAGAGTGTTTAAGTAGCTTGCCCAAGATTATTTACTATGTAGCACACCCAAAATTTGAACCCATTTGGAGTGATTACAAAGGTTTTACCCACTGGACAACACCATGTACTGAACTTTCATGGGAGTGTTACTCTCAGTTCAGTTCAGTTGCTCAGTCGTGTCCAACTCTTTGCGACCCCATGAATCACAGCACGCCAGGCCTCCCTGTCCATCACCAACTCCCAGAGTTCACTCAAACTCATGTCCATCGAGTCAGGGATGCCATCCAGCCATCTCATCCTCTGTAGTCCCCTTCTCCTCTTGCCCCCAATCCCTCCCAGCATCAGAGTCTTTTCCAATGAGTCAACTTTTCGCATGAGGTGGCCAAAGTACTGGAGTTTCAGCTTTAGCATCATTCCTTCCAAAGAAATCCCAGGGCTGATCTCCTTCAGAATGGACTGGTTGGATCTCCTTGCAGTCCAAGGGACTCTCAAGAGTCTTCTCCAACACCACAGTTCAAAAGCATCAATTCTTCGGTGCTCAGCTTTCTTCACAGTCCAACTCTCACATCCATACATGACCACAGGAAAAACCATAGCCTTGACTAGACAGACATTGTTGGCAAAGTAATGTCTCTGCTTTTCAATATGCTATCTAGGTTGGTCATAACTTTCCTTCCAAGGAGTAAGCATCTTTTAATTTCATGGCTGCAATCACCATCTGCAGTGATTTTGGAACCCAAAAAATAAAATCTGATACTGTTTCCACTGTTTCCCCATCTATTTCACATGAAGTGGTAGGACCAGATGCCATGATCTTCATTTTCTGAATGTTGAGTTTTAAGCCAACTTTTTCACTCTCCTCTTTCACTTTCATCATGAGGCTTTTTGGTTCCTCTTCACTTTCTGCCATAAGGGTGGTGTCATCTGCATATCTGAAGTTATTGATATTTCTCCCGGCAATCTTGATTCCAGCTTGTGCTTCTTCCAGCCCAGTGTTTCTCATGATGTACTCTGTATATAAGTTAAAAAAACAGGGTGACAATATACAGCCTTGATGTACTCCTTTTCTATTTGGAGCTTGTCTATTGCTCCATGTCCAGTTCTAACTGTTGCTTCCTAACCTGCATATAGGTTTCTCAAGAAGCAGGTCAGGTGGTCTGGTATTCCCATCTCTTTCAGAATTTAACACAGTTTATTGTGATCCACACAGTCAAAGGCTTTGACATAGTCAATAAAGTAGAAATAGGTGTTTTTCTGGAACTCTTGCTTTTTCAGTGATCCAGCAGATGTTGGCAATTTGGTCTCTGGTTCCTCTGCCTTTTCTAAAACCAGCTTGAACATCTGGAAGTTCACAATTCACGTATTGCTGAAACCTGGCTTGGAGAATTTTGAGCATTACTTTACTAGTGTGTAAGATGAGTGCAATTGTGCGGTAGTTTGAGCATTCTTTGGCATTGCCTTTCTTTGGGATTGGAATGAAAACTGACCTTTTCCAGTCCTGTGGCCACTGCTGAGTTTTCCAGATTTGCTGGCATATTGAGTGCAGCACTTTCGCAGCATCATCTTTCAGGATTTGGAATAGCTAAACTGGAATTCCATCACCTCCACTAGCTTTGTTCGTAGTGATGCTTTCTAAGGCCCACTTGACTTCACATTCCAGGATGTCTGGCTCTAGGTGAGTGATCACACCATCGTGATTATCTTGGTCGTGAAGATCTCTAGGTGAGATAAAACCAAGGTAAAGAGTTAAAAGTAAGTATGGTTAAAAGGGACTTCCACCATGACTCATATGGTAAAGAATCTGCCTGCAATGCAAAAGACCCAGCTTCCATCCCTGGGTCGGGAAGATCCCCTAGAGAAGGGAATGGCAACTTACTCCAGTATTCTTGCCTGGAGAATTCCATTGACAGAGAAACCCGGCAGGCTACAGTTCATGAGGTTGCAAAGAGTCAGCCACGATTGAGTGACTAACACTACTACACTGCTGTGGTTAAAAGGAGGTGGAGGACAAAGCAGGGTGTAGGTTAACTAGGCTCAAACTTCCTGTTTCTTTTCTTTCTAGGTAACTACTTCCTCTGCGTCAGCCAGCAAGTCTTCCAGTATGAATCCCACAGAAGCCAAGGTATGGAGAGTCTTCAAGGGTCAACTTGGGTGAAAGCCTTCATTTTGTAAAGCAAAATGAATAGAGACTTTGACAGATAGCTTGTGTGTCCTAGGAGACTTACACTATGGAAGTAAATATTTTCTTCTTAATTAATGAGGGTCTTTGAAAACTCAGCTTTCCTTTCAGTATTTGCCTCAAACACCATCTATATACTTATACAGGATTTTAGAATATCTAGAAAAGTGTAGTCCGTGAGAGTTCTTTTGGTTCTAGCCTTGAGTTTTTTAAATTGTAAAAAAGTATCTCTAAGTACATTTATCAAGATCTAGATAGAAATATAAATTCTTAATTTCTTACTAAAACGGTTTTATTATCCTAACCATTTAAAACGAAATCCAAGAATGAGAAAGTTTACACTAAATGAACATAGAAAGAAGTGACACAGACTCTGGTTATTTCAGATGCTTTCTGAAGTTTTTTTCTGACATTTGAGTCATGTGGGTCACCATCTTATTGATAAACTGTGGTTGAGCTCTTGGGGTGTATTCTGATAATTTCTTGGAATTTCAGAATTAGAAATAAAAGAATGGCCTGCAGTGGGATTGCCACATAGAATAATAAGCCTACTTCTAAAGAGTTGACTGAGCGACCTAAACCCTCTCACCGACTTACCATGACTCGAACTGAGTTTCTCGGGAATGTTCTAGGTTGGAAGATTAAAGAGGAAGCATTTTTCAAGATGCTCTCAACTAATTCTTATGAGCTAATATTCTTCAGTGCCTGTAGGAGCTACCCCAGCTCCATTATTATCAAATTGCCCTTGTTTAAAATTACCAACACACTTTTGCTTTGTGTTTTCCTTGTTACTTTACTGTCCCAAGTAGAATCCTATGCCATAATTTAATACTGGCACCATAATGTAGTACTGTTTAGTAATCCTGTGGCATCATCTTGAACTGTATTTAAAGGAGATTGAAACTATCTTGAAACACGCTGTCAAACTCTAAGCCCTTATCCAATGTCATTTAGCACTCATTTTTATTTTTAAATGTAAAATTATGTTTTTATTTAGTAATTAATTTCTTAATTTTTTCAAAATACATGTTATCTGATTCGTGATTAACCACCTATTAGGTGTCACTACTTATTTATACCAAAGTGAAGTGAAGTCGCTCAGTCGTGTCTGACTCTTTGTGACCCCATAGACTGTAGCCTACCAGGCTCCTCTGTCCATGGGATTTTCCAGGCAATAGTACTGGAGTGGATTGCCATTTCCTTCTCCAGGCTGATCTTTAAAATGATCTTAAGACTATAGAAAAAAACATTTAGCCCCTGCCCCCGAAAAATTCTCATTGAACTTAGAGTCCGTGAAAATTAAAGTAAGGAGATAAAAAGGAGAGCCAGAAATATGAGATTTCCTTTTTCTTATTATTTTGGTTCACATTTGACATGATGCCTCATTATAATTCATCCCTGCTGACACTCAGCTTAAGGGCCGATGCTTATTTCAAGTGTGTCCTGTTTTCCAGAGTAAATGTCAGCAAATGCTTCAGCCATTGCGAGCGTGAATCATGAGAATTCTTGGCACTCCTATAGACGTGGACTGAGGGGAGAGAGAGAGGAAAGTAGGAGAGGGAAGAAAGGGAGGAACAAAACTAAGATGCGCCAGTCGATGACTCAGAACCACTCTTGGCCTTAATTCTCTGTCCTTGGTGGATTTCAGTCATACTGTTCTCATTAATCATCTTATCTTCGTGTGCTTCTTTAATTTTTTTTAATTTTAATTAATTTTATTTAATTTAATTTGTATTTTATATTGTAGTAGGCTTCCCAGGTGACTCAGTGGTAAAGAATCTGCCTCCCAATGCAGGAGCTGTAGGCTTGATCCTTAGGTCAGGAAGATGCCCTGGAGAAGGAGATGGCAACCCACTCCAGTATTCTTGCCTGGATAATCCCATAAAGAGGGATAATCCCACAGAGGAGCCTGGCGGGCTGCAGTCCGTGGGGTCACAAAGAGTCAGACACAACTGAGCGACCGAGCAGCCACACCCACAGTTGATTTACAGTGTTATGTTAGTTTATGGTGTGCATACTTTTTCCATTTATTGCAGAATATTGAGTAGAGTTCCCTGTACTATACAGAAGATCCTTGTTGGTTATCTATTTTAAATACTAGTGTGTATATGTCAATCCCAAACTCCCAGTTTATCCCCCCTCCTTTCCCCTTTAATAACCATAAGCTTCTTTTCTGTTTCTGTTTTGTAAATAAGTTCTTTTGTATCATTTTTTTAAGATTCCCCATGTAAGAGATACCATGCTATTTGTCTTTCTGTGTCTGAATTAGTTCACTTAGCCCAGTAATCTCCAGGGCTATCCATGCTGCCACAAATGGCATCATTTCATTCTTTTTAATGGCTGAGTAATATTCATATATATATATATATTTTAATCCATTCATCTGTTGATAGACTTATAGGTTGCTTCCATGTGTTGGCTATTGTAAACAGTGCTTCAATGAACATTGGAATACACGTATCCTTCTGAGCAATGGTTTTCTCTGGACCTGTTGCCAGGAGTGGGATGACTTGATCTTATGGTGGTTCTTTGCTTAGTTTTCTAAGGAACCTCCATACTGTTCTCCATCGTGGCTGTACCAATTTAACATTCCCACCAACAGTATGGGAGGGCTCCCTATCTCACACCCTCTCTGGCATTTAGTGTTTGTAGACTTTTTGATGATGGCCATTCTGACTGGAGTTAGGTGATATCTCATTTTAGTTTTCATTTGCATTTCTCTAATAATTAGTGATGTTGCACATCTTTTGATGTTCCTCTTGGCCCATTTGTGTGTCTTCTTTAGAGAAATGGCTATTTAGGTCTTCCCATTTTATAACTTTTTTTTTTTTAATATTGAGTTGTGTGAGCTGTTTGTAAATTTTGGATATTAATCCCTTGTCAGTCACATCATTAGCAAACATTTTCTCCTATTCTGTAGGTTGTCTTTTCACTTTGTTTGTGGTTTTTTTTAATGTGAGAAAGCTTTTAATTAGGCCCCATTTGTTTATTTTCATTTTTACTCCCATTATTCTGGGAGATGGATCCAAAAATATATTGCTGTGATTTATGTTGAAATGTGTTCTGCCTATGTTTTCCTCTGAGAGTTTTATACAAGTATCTGGTCTTGTATTTGGGTCTTCAGCCCATTTTGAGTTAATTTTTTGTATGAAATTACAGAATTTTCTAGCTTAATTCTTTCACACGTAGCTGTCCAATTGTCCTGGTACCACTTTTTGAGGAGACTATCTTTTCTCCATGGTATAGTCTTGCCTCCTTTGTTGAGATTAATTGACCATAGGTACATGAGTTTCTTTCCAGAATTTCTATCCTATTCTGTTGATTTGTATTTCTCTTTTTATATATTTCTGTTTTTATAGTTATTTGGTGATTGTAGCTTTGTAGTATAGACTGAAGTCTGGGGGCCTGATTCCTCCAGCTCCATTTTTCTTTTTCTAGATTGCTGTGGCTATTTGGGTTCTTTTGTTTCTCCATACAGGTTTTAAAATTTTTTGTTCTAGGTCTGTGAAAAATGCCGTTATTTTGTAGAGATTGCATTGAGTCTGTAGATGGCCTTGGGTAGTTGAGTCATTTTGACAATATTGATTCTTCCAATGCAAGAACGTGGTGTATCTTCCCATTTGTTTATGTCATCCTCAGTTTCTTTCATGAGTGTCTTACAGTTTTTGAAGTACAGATCTTCTGCCTCGTGAAGTAGGTTTATTCCTAGGTATTTTATTCTTTTCGATGTGATGGTAAATGGGATTGTTTGCTTAATTTCTCCTGATCTTTTATTGTTGATGTCTTGAAATGCAACAGTTTTCTCTGTGCTGATTTTGTATCCTGCAACTTTACTAGATTCATTGCTGAGCTCTAGTAGTTTTCTGGAAGCATCTTTTGGATTTTCTACATACAGTATTGTGTCACTATGCCAAAGCCTTTGACTGTGTGGATCACAATAAACTATGGAAAATTCTGAAAGACATGGGAATACCAGACCACCTGACCTTCCTCTTGAGAAACCTATATGTAGGTCAGGAAGCAACAGTTAGAACTGGACATGGAACAACAGACTGGTTGTTCCATGTCCAAATAGAAAAAGGAGTACGTCAAGGCTGTATATTGTCACCCTGCTTATTTAACTTATACGCAGAGTACATCATGAGAAATGCTGGGCTGGAAGAAGCACAAGCTGGAATCAAGATTGCCAGGAGAAATATCAATAACCTCAGATATCCAGATGACACCACCCTTATGGCAGAAAGTGAAGAGCAACTAAAAAGCCTCTTGATGAAAGTGAAAGAGTAGAGTGAAAAAGTTGGCTTAAAGCTCAACATTCAGAAAATGAAGATCATGGCATCCAGTCCCATCACTTCATGGGAAATAGATGGGGAAACAATGGAAACAGTGTCAGACTTTATTTTGGGGGGCTCTAAAATCACTGCAGATGGTGATTGCAGCCATGAAGTTAAAAGACACTCACTCCTTGGAAGGAAAGTTATGATCAGCCTAGATAGCATATTCAAAAGCAGAGACATTACTTTGCCAACAAAGGTCCGTCTAGTCAAGGCTATGGTTTTTCCTGTGGTCATGTATGGATGTGAGAGTTGGACTGTGAAGAAAGCTGAGCACTGAAGAATTGATGCTTTTGAACTGTGGTGTTGGAGAAGACTCTTGAGAATCCCTTGGACTGCAAGGAGATCCAACCAGTCCATTCTAAAGGAGATCAGCCCTGAGTGTTCTTTGGAAGGAATGATGCTAAAGCTGAAACTCCAGTACTTTGGCCACCTCATGCGAAGAGTTGACTCATTGGAAAAGAGTCTGATGCTGGGAGGGATTGGGGGCAGGAGGAGAAGGGGACGACAGAGGATGAGATGGCTGGATGGCATCACCAACTCGATGGACATGAGTCGGAGTGAACTCCGGGAGTTGGTGATGGACAGGGAGGCCTGGTGTGCGGAGATTCATGGGATCGCAAAGAGTCGGAAACAACTGAGTGACCGAACTGAACTAAGTGTGGGAAGATGCAAGAACCTGGGCTCACCTGCAAACAAGGGCATTTGTAGGTCTTCTTTTCCAATTTGTATTCTTTTTATTTCTTTTTCTTCTCTGATTGCCATGTCCTAGACTTCCAAAACTATGTTTAATAAAAGTGGTAAAAGTAGACATCTTTGTAGTGTTCCTCATATTAGAGGAATTGCTTTCAGCTTTTCACTGTTGAGTGTGTTGTTAGCTGTAGGTTTGTCATATATGGCCTTTATTATTTTGGGGTATGTTCCCTCCATGCCCACTTTGCTGTTTTTCCCTTGATGCTTTCAATATTTTCTCCTTGTCTTTAATTTTTGCCAATTTGATTGTGATATTTGTTTAGTTTTTTGTGGCTGCTGGTGTTTGATTTTTGTTGATGGCTGTTCAGCGGTTACTTGTGATTTTAGTGTGTCCGTGAGAGCTCATGTCCTCCCACTCCACCATCTGTCTCCACCTCCCTTCATATACTTCTGGTATTTGGCTTATAACATTTATACTAGCCTCCTCCTGGGGATTTTTGGAAATTGTATGAGCATATTTCTATAAATATTTTGAGCTTTTAGAGAAAAGGTGTTAATGCAAGGTGAAGCCTGTATCAAATCTTTGTCAGGTTCGGCACCTTTAAAATGAGAGTCAGTCTGGCTGTGGCAGTATGTCTGGGTCTCAGGTCTCTCTCTTGTCCCTCATACTTGTTAGGCACACTGCTGTGTGTAGGGTGAAAGGTCAGATCATTGTTCATAAGGGGAGATCCCTTAGAGATTATGTATAGTGGACACTGGAGCCCAGTGGCTTGGCTTTTATTCCTGGTTCCATGCTGGCTATGATATTGGAAAACTCCTCCTAACTTAATTTTAAACTTAACTGAACTTAATTTTTACTTTATGTTAGCGTACAGTTGATTGACAATGTTGTGTTAGTTTCAGGTGTACAGCAAAGAGATTCTTTGTGTCATGAAATGGGGATGATGGTGGTGATGATAATAATGATACTCACCATACCTTTCTTACAGGAATATTGTGAGGACTCCGAGAGTTTAGAACAGTCCCTTGTACTGAGGGGCTATCAATAAGCGTTAGTTATTATTGTCATCATTACTATGTTCATCAGCCTCACTGCCACCAAAAATAAACTAAAGAGATGTGTTAGTGATTACTGATTAAAATGTATATTTCATTAGAACCTGCTTGATTCTGTGATTATACATTCTTTCTTGTGATTATACATTCTTAATTGTATTGTAGAGTTCTTCCATGCTAAATATTGCCATAACGCCAGATTACAAATTAGAAGCTATTGATAGACTCAAACCACTACAGTACCAGCTGGCTTATTTTCCTTGTTAATCATTTAATAGATTACATTTGCATAAACTAAAAAAAAGCAGTGTTGCAAGTATAGAAACTCATTAACAAGGATCCAGTTTGAAACGAACCAAAATTTTAAATTTTAAAAACATTTCTTTGTTCATGAACTTTGTTTCCTTCCCAAAGCAATGTGTGCTGGCATAAAAGTGTTGTTATGTGAAGAGCACATGTACCTTCATTACTGAAGCATAAGACCTGATAAATTAAGAGGAGTTTTAATCAGTGTCTTCAGATAATATAGTAAAATATAGAAGTTTGTGCTGATACCACCAAGCACATAAAAAGGAAAGAAATAGCAGGAAGCATCAGGCTTCATTTTTAATCTCTTCTTTTGAGAAGTTCATAAACTGTTTCATCAAGTTTTATTCTTGTTTTTATTTCCTCCCTATATGGAGAAGGGATGTATGCACTTAAGGAATTGTCTTTTTGATACAGGTAACTTTGGATTGGGTGAAACTGTCAAATACTCCACTAAAGAACCTGAATCACAGCCAGCTCTTCAGAAGCATTCCTCAAACTTTAGATTTGATCACAGATTTTTATTGTGCAACAAAGAATCTATGCACTGTTTGATCAAACTGTCATAATATTGTGCAGACAGCATTTCAGAAAACTTTTGATAAAACCTTTAGCTTTGTTAATTCGTGTTGCTTACTTGACTGTCAGATAAAATAAAGTCACACTTGGGGCTGTGCTCTTATATTAGGCTATTCCAGGCAGCAAACAGCTGGAAGGACCGCATTCTCCTAACAAGAAAAGACACAAAAAACAGGTGATGTGGTTCATTGTACCAGGGAACACGTATGTTTACTAATGGTCACTGCAGCTGCCTAGCACGAGCTAATAATTTCAGTTCACCATCTTCTGTAACGCTTTGGCCCATCACAGAATTCTAGTAGGCTTAGTTACCCATCACTCACATTCTGGCACTAAAAATAAACTTCACTGCTTCCTATGTTCTCAACACTGTCAGCATCCCATTCTTTTACCTCATCAGCTGAAACCTGTGCTGAATATTCCACTCATAAAGAGGTCAAACATGTTAATGGCTTTGAGGGATGAGGGTTTTTATTTTCATTTATGTGTTAGCTACAATGTTCATGGTAATAAATCTCTACATATCTGTAATACTCGCAGAAGTAAAATGCAGATTGCCATCTCAGTCGTAAGAGCTGACTGTTAATTGATGTGCTTCTATCTAAAGAGTTGCAATTCCGGGAATTCCCTGGCAGTCCAGTGGTTAGGACTCTCTGCTTCCCCTGGAGGGGACACAGATTTGACCCCTGGTTGGGGAACCAGGATCCCAGAAGCCATGTGGCATGGCCACATAAATAGCAGTTCCAATTCCAAGAAAAGCATAATAATCTTAACTCACAACACTTACATTGATCAATACATAAAACTTATCTTTTAGCTCCCTTAGTTGAAGAAAATATATGATAAACTTTATAAACTCTGTTTATTTTTCCTTCCCTTCTTTTTCTTTCTTTTGCATTTAGGCTGTAAAAACAGAACCTGAGAAGAAGCCACAATCATCTAAGGTAAATGATTTAAGTCGACTAATGAATTATTGGGATTCTTTGAAATAATAATGAATAGCTAATTTTCTACATTGATTACTGAATGGTAAAAAAAAAAAAAAAATGGTCAGCTAACTAATTTTGGATTCCCCTTTTGATCATGATTATATAGAGTGTATATAAAATAATTATAATGTTATCTATATATATATATTGTTAAGATGAATAATATTTTATAAATGAAAACAGTTTACTTCAGAAAGCATTTTGTTCAAATCTAGGTCTTCGTTATAGCTGAAGTAATTAAAAAGAAAAAAAAAAACAGAAACAAAGGACAAGAGACAAAGGGTAATGAGTATCTGATTAATGATGAGACATGGAGGACAAAGGTGTCTATTGAACCCGGCACCTAGATAACTAAAGATGACAGCCTCTCCTCAGAGGCCCTGGGTTTACCGTGGTGGTCTCACCTCCGTCGGTGGACTACTTGTCAGTTGCTCAGGATACAGCTCTCACTTGCCCTTGGGAACGGCTTCCCTTTCTTTCCTGATGCGTGGCTGTCTAGACTGAAAGCCGATTCCCGTCTGTGTGGAGACGGACCCCGGAATGTCTGCAGGTGGGGCAAGTGTCTCTCTTCTGAAAGGTGCTGTGCGTTCCTTCTCTCAAGCACACTTGAGCAGTTGCTCAGATACGATTGCAAGGTTTCCTGTCGGAAAGCACAAACGTGGTTTGGGCTGGAGTACTTTAAGTGCAGGCAGGGGTCGGGGCGCCAGGGTCATCTGGGTAAAAGATGACGCTTATGTGATTCTGTGTAAGACCTCTTGGTGGCCCCTATAGACGTATAATTCAGCAGCTGGTGGAAGTTGTCTTCTATTCCAAATTTAAATGTTTTTGGTTACCCAGCCTCAAGAGAATTGGGTTTCTGGTGATACCTGTCTTCTCTACTTGTAACGCAGAAAAGATCATATAAATCATTTAACTGAAAAAAATATAGTGTTCATCTCCTATGAAAGGAGTTTTTTTTTTAATTAATTTTAATTTCTAGAGTAGGATCCCCCTATAAACAAACTCAGTGTTCAGAGTGATCTTTTTGATGTTTCTGTGGATGGACTTGCAGTTACCAAATGATCTACATGAATTGTGAGAAACAGCCTATAATGTAGATACATACCTGTGTGAAAAATCATTCCAGATGAAATACTACATTTTCCATTATTTTTTTAATAATTATTGTTTTCAGACTGTTGCTAGGATTATTATCAACCAGACACCAACAGCCATTTCTCTCCCTAGGCCTTTCTCAAGAGAGGCAGAATGGTCTAATTGGGATCTTTGTTTCTGAGCTTATTTGCAAAACAAAAACAATGGCCTAGAATGTAATTGCAATTTTATCTTTTGAAATTGACAGCCATCTGTGGTTCATGAGAAAAAAACCCAAGAAGTAAAGCCAAAGGAACACACAGAGGTAAGTAATCATTATTAGGACTTGATATCATAAGATGAAGCCTTTTTTTTTTTTCCCTTATTTTTGTGAAGGATAAAATTTTGAACTCTCATCTTTCAACACTTAAGTCCTACCTAGAATGGCAGTTATTTGTTTTTCTGTTAAAACGGCACCTCTGTGTGGCATCAGCAGGTATTGCAATTTGCTTGTGTGATTCTTGCTGAATTTGGAGGGAAGGAATTGCATTGTTTCAAATTTTCTACCCAAAGTGAAATTTGTCACATGTAAATCATACTAATTTAAATTCTCACAATTGACTACATAAAACACAAGTGTTATGAATTGCTTTCTACTCCTCAGAGAAAAGTAGCAATATGTGTCATATTATTAACCCCATGGGGTGTATGCGTGTTTTCAGCCAAAAAGCCTACCCAAGCACTCATCAGATACAGGAAGCAAGCATGCTCCTAAGGAAAAAGCCGTTTCCAAATCAAGTGAGCAGCCACCATCAGAGAAATCAACAAAACCAAAGGTAAATAAAGCAGACAGATGAAAGAAAGAAAGAAAGAAAGTGAAGTCTCTCAATCGTATCCAACTCTTTGAGACCCCATGGTTCCCCCAGGAACCTACCAGGTTCCTCTGTCCATGGAATTTTCCAGGCAGGAGTGCAGGATTGGATTGCCATTTCCTTCTCCAGGGGATCTTCCCGACCCAGGGAGTGAACCCAGGTCTCCTGCATTGCAGGCAGATGTTTTACCAGACGGATAGATGGGAAAACGCTAATGTCAGCTAGGGAATAAGACACAGATCCTCTACCTACACTGATGTGTGTAGGTGACTCTTCGGAGCTATGCCAAATGTATCTAGTATAGTCAAGATTTGGTGCTGTCACTTCCCTGGTGTTGCAAATAGGCTTGAGGGGACCTGGGACTATGTAAGGCCTGAGGAGGGCATCAGACGGGTCTGGGGGATGTTCCGCCACGCCCTGTCACTGCCCAGCAGTACTCAGTTGTGACCTTGAGGGAGCAGGCTCCGGTGTCTTACAGAGAGGAAGCTGGGAGTTGAGGCTGCCTCCTGCACCCCTCTTCTTGTGGCAGTTTAGTTGCCAAGTCATGTCTGACGCTTGCTGTAGCCCACCAGGCTCCTCTGTCCATGGGATTCTCCAGGCCAGGCCACTGGAGTGGGTCACCATTTCCTTCTCTAGGGGATCTTCCCAACCCAGGGATTGAATCCGGGTCTCCTACATTTCAGGTAGATGATTTACCAACTGAGCTATGAGGGAAGCCCTCTCCTTATGGGCTGTGGGAATTCAGATGCCCTGCGTGATCTGCTCCTTACCTGGAGGTCTTAGAGTTTTATGGCTCTTACTGGAGACATCAACTTACAGAGCCAAAAAAATCAGAAATATAGTGTATTTCCAGAACTAACAGGAGTCATATATAAGAAGAATAAAATCTATGAGAAGGACTTCTTCGTTATGAGCTCCTGGAAGACCGTGTATCTTGTATACAACATGCCTTGTATCAGGATTGCCGTGTGGCCCACTGACTGCAGCCACTTGTGTATGTTATTTGGCTTACTGGAATTAAAATGAATTTTAATTAGCTGCTAACAATTACAGTCAGAATAGTTCATATAAAATGCCAATTTCTAGCTTCTCTTGAAAAACTGGAATCGCTGGCAGCAGTGGGCCCCCATGGCAACACCTGACTGGCGTCCTTACAGCCTGGTGTGAGCCTCCCCGGCCCACCTCACCTGCGTGGCCTCTGTAGGCTCTGGCGTCCAGCTCTGTGTGCCCCGCCTTGCATCATGTCCAGCAGAAGCTAGTGACCATTTCCCTACAAGATGCTCACTAGGGGAAACGGGCTCCCTGGTAACATTTGAAATGTTTGATCTTGAAAATGGTCATTCAAAGTTAACTTAGTTCTGTCGATCTTTTAGACCAAGTCACAGGACAAGATCTCCGGTGGTGGAAAGAGCACTGTTCCTGCTGCTGCTGCTGCAGCATCTGCCGAACCAGCTGACAAGGTGAGCACACGTGAAAGATACGGCGTGTGCGTGGGCCCTGACGCTTGTCAGGTCTGTTTATGAGAAACATGCTCAGCGAAGACCCCTTCTCCCTGGGTTGGCCTCTGTTTAACCATTCAGTGTTCCAGCGCCGTCATACCCAAATAACCTGTCATTCGGTAAAACTGAACACGTCGTGTGTGACATTTGATGAAGAGGAGCGTGCGTCTAAAGGATAGAGAAGAGAGCAAGGCACCAAAAATGAATTTAAAATTCCTGTATTCAGTACAGTTACCGGGCACCTGCCATGTGTAAGGCCTCGTGTCAATACCAAGAAAATTAAAATGCAGGTGGACTCAGACCCTGCCAGCAGGATTTATAGGTTTGAAATGAAGCAGATAAAACTGCCGTGAGCATTTGAATTAGCATTACTCTCAGCGTTTCATATGAACACTACCGTCCTGAAGCAAGTAAACCATGTGCGGTCACAGCACCTACATGAATTGATAGGGGAGGTTTTCGACGGGGTCTCACAAGCCCTCTCAGGAGTATATGTGCCCTGCTGGCAAATTATGGGCAGCTTCGCGAGATCCTTTGAAGGGACTAGCCCGAGAGTGTAAGACAAGAAATGGTCTGCTGGTTCTACTCAGAGCAATACAGAGTTAGCAGTTGGTTAGTAATCAGTTTGGAAGTCATCTTGTCCCAGAATTGCTAGTACTTATTTCTCTTAAAGCCACAGGTAACTAATTGCAGTAACAATAAGATGGAAATGAAAGCAAAAAAAAAAAAAAGTAACATGTTTATTTTCCTGCTTCTCAAAATGGGAACTGTTATCCCCCTGCAGGCTAGATGGTAAGGAAAGTCATAGGATAAAAGTATGGCCCAGTCTCCCTGAAACATCTGTTTTTCTTAGATTTTGAAAAGGATAAAGCATGCTTATTTTTCTCCAAACTAATGCAGATACCAGGTGGCATGATGGCAAAATTTACATGAACTTTAAATGGAAATACTCAAATTTTAAACTGTTTTGTTTTTCCCAGCAGACCCCCCTGTATGTCCCTTGAGACTCCCCCTCCCTACCCCAGGGTACACCTCACTCTCTTGTGTTGATGAGAGATACTTAGATGCTACAGATGGAAAAGTGGATAGCTTAAAGGTGGAGGATTGGATCTCTTGGAATAGATTTAAAATGCACTCAAAATTTGAAAATGTATGCCACACTTTATTTAGCCAGGGTTATCTATAAAATCAAACAGTAAAGTCAGGCAAGGTTTATATGGGATTCTGCTGTGCATTGGCTTGTGCTGGGGCTTGGGGCAAATTATTTCACTTTTCTTTGCCTCTAATTTGTCTCCTAGAAAATGAGGTTGATAAGATCTGCTTTTTCTTTTTCAGTCCACACTGTGTGTAAAGCACTGTGGACTGTGGTCTGGCTCTGCAGGACATTGAGCTGCAGGCTGGCCTCTCTTTTTTTGGATGTGCTGTGCTCAGTCATGTCCAGCTGTTTGTGACCCCATGGACTATAGCCCACCAGGCTCCTCTGTCTCCTCTTGCCTGGAGAATCCAGGCAAGAATACTGGAGTGGGTTGCCATTTCCTCCTCCAGGGCTTCTTCTGGACCCAGGAATCAAGCCCAAGTCTCTTATAGCTCCTGCATTGGCAGGCGGGTTCTTTACCACTGAGCCACCTGGGTATCCCTGGCCCCTCTAATGTGCCTGGGGCTGCATTCAGGCAGATTGAAACAGGCCCCCACAGGGAGCTGTTTGTGGAGACAGGGATTCTGTCTGATTTGGAGAACCCGGGAGGACTTTGAGTGCATATAGTCTGAGTAAGTCATTAAAGGAAAGCTGGGATTGCAGGCTTGCAAACAAAACAAGAGAGAAAAATAGAAGTGTGATCTGAGTGCAAAGGGCATTCCAGTGTGCGTGAAGCACAGGAGACATGAGTGGGAGTGTAAGACCAGAAAGACAGGTCGAGGCGCTGCTGAGGAGCACACTGAGATGCATTAATCCCATGGTAATGATAATAGCTGGCCCACGTAAACACTGGGGATCAGAGGACAGATGGAGCGATGTGATGGGATTAAAACCAGGCTGCAGGAGGATTAAGTGACTTCAACGGCTACGATGAGACAGCATAGAGATTGGAAAGAGGGAGGCTGGTCAGGGGCTGTTCTGGGGAGCCGAAGTCAGCCTGAATTAGAGCTAGGATAGAATCAGTGAGTAGGGAGCAAGGCAGGAGGTGTTGCAGAGGTGCAAGCTAAGAGTTGGACACGACTGAGCGACTTCACTTTCACTTTCCACTTTCATGCATTGGAGAAGGAAATGGCAACCCACTCCAGTGTTCTTGTCTGGAGAATCCCATGGACGGAGAAGCCTGGTAGGCTGCAGTCCATGGGGTCACACAGAGTCGGACACGACTGAAGCCACTTAGTAGTAGTAGTAGTAAGATCTCAGATGACCCAGGGCCTCAGTGTCTGAATGGACTAGGTTGGCAACCCTAAGGTGAGACAAGAGAGCCGGGTATCACTGCTAGGTTTGTGCCAGTGCAGAGTCAGCACCCATGAGGCGAGCATCTTCTTAAGCGGGGAGCCCGGCCCTGGTTACCACTGACGGGTGGACAGAGGTCAGAAGGAGGGGAATTGGTGGAGGTGGAAAACGGATGCCTGCCTTTGGACAGGCTGAAGTTTCTGAGGTGTCCCGAGAGAGGTGATTCGAACATCGCTTTGGAGCCCAGGTGACGATGGAGAAGGAGAAGCGGGCTGGGGGGAGAGAGTGACACTGAGTGAACACCTGCGCAAGGCTGTGGATGAATCGAGGAACTGAATTCAGTTGCCAGGACTTGGGTTCACCCTGGTGCCTCCACAGTATCTTTAATACAACAATCACAGCAACTGCTTATGTAGTACTTCGGAAGAGCTTAGCATGTGCCCAACCACCAGCTTTCTCACTGTGATCGATTAATTAGTTGAACCCTCACAACCCTCTGCAGTAGGTGCATTGACTGCCCTGGTTCTCACACACGAGGATACAGAGGTTCAGAAGGAGACGTGACCTGCTGGCAGCCTCCTGGAGCCAGTGTGTGTTGGGGGCTGATGTGCAAACCCAGAGCATCTGAGCCTGTACGCTCCGCCTCCAAGCTCTGCTGCGTGGATTTCAGAGACCTTCAAATAAGACAGTTTTCTATTGTCTTCAACCCAATGACCTCACCATTTAGTTCCTGCCTGGCCCCGAAAGCATCTGGCCCCTGATCCTAGAGAATGATTGCCTGGGCCCAGCAGCACAGTAGAAACACACAGAGTGTGCGGGGCGAGGAGCAAAGCAGAAGATTTGCCAGACGGGGCAGAGAACAGAGGCCACAGGTGCCAGTGTGGAACCAGGGTGGTGCTGTGAGAGATAAGAGTCAGGAGACGGGTGCTGGGCAGAGGAATGGAGGGAAGATTATGATGTCTGGGTAAAGGCATGGAAATCGCAGGTTAGAAAGTTGTCAGCAGTTACTGACAGAGCAACTGACGCAGTGGTGGGAAGGGCATTCATTTCACGGAAATGAAAGAAACAGTGTGTGATGATTTGACAAAACAAGGGGTGTGGAGGTCTTGATGTGTGGGTACAAAGACTGAGAGAACAGCGCCTAGAAGCAGTGGCTGCCTTGTGATAAGAAAGAATTCATGAGCATTGCAAAGACTAGCTGTGGGTCCTGGGAGAGGCAGCCAAGAGCAATGAAGAGATGGGTAGACCTGGATTCATATCCTAGTGCTATCCTTTACTGAGTGACCTGAGAAGTGACTCAGCCTCTCTGAGCCTTGTTTGTTGCATCGCTAAATGAGATTAATATCATTGTTATTATTACTTCTGCTGTTCTGAAAAGTATATAACACGTATAGTGTCTGGCACAGAGCAGATGTCCAGTGTATGAGCGATATTATTTATGTTACAGCGTATTCATTTTCAAGTATGTAATATTATTAAGCTTGATGAAAGTATATGAGGAGTTTTTATCTCTTTCTCAACCCCACCAGAATAAAGAAAATAAATTGTTAACATCGGCCGTACCAGCTGAATCTAAACCAAGTAAACCATCTGGAAAGGTATGAAGACAGCAGGGCATTTTTGCATAGGTATTTCTTCACAGTCTCTGTGTTTGTCATGATCCGATTTCTCGAGGGCAAACAATATGAGGTGAGGTTAGCTTAAAGGACCTTTTTAATGAATTGTTGTTTGAAGCTAATGAAACTGGGTTGGAAGTGTGACTTTCTTCATGTATGTCTATAACATTTTATATTGTAACCCTCTGTTCTGAAAACTCCAATTATATATCGAGGAGTTTACATTCCAGTTTCCCTCCTGCAAATGTACTTTCTTTAAACAGAGGTTTAAAGGAATCTAAAGAATGCCAGGCACTTCTTTATTCTGAAATTTCCATTTGAATCACCCCAGAGCTAACAGACCCCAGATTCTATTACACAGTCTGGTGAGTTCCTGAAGTTGTAGTAGATATATGGTAGTTGCAAAAAAAAAAGTAAGCGATCATTTTTAAGCTGAATTAAATAGTAAAGGGTCTTTCTTCAACTTGTTATTTTTCCCTTTGAAAGCAGCTTAGTCTTCACAATGAATCATTAAAAAATAATAATAATAACAAGTTGTTTTATTTATTTGGCCATACTGTGAGACATGTGGAACTTCTCTCACCAGGAATGGAACCCTTGCCTTGCAATGCCCCCCTGCCGTGGAAGGGTGGAGTCTTAACCACTGGACTATAGGGGAAGTCTCACAATGTATGATTCTTAACCTCAAAAATAGGGTGGAGTCACTGTTTCTTTTACCATTTTAAGCCCATATCGACAGAATAAACTGTCGCTTCTTATAAATTTAACATCCCTTTCAGGAAATTTCTATTTGTAAACATCCTCAGACAAGCAAGTGAACAGAAAACCACAAATGAATAAAAGAGCACAGGGCAATCCGTTCATGAGATGCATTTTATTTGGAAGAGGTGGAAACAACTGATAAAAAAAACCAAGCATCTTTCCTCTTTCATATAGCAACATGGTCATCATTCTTTGCATTTTGTTTTCTTCTTTCTTTTGACTATCGGTACAGTGGTCTGGCAGCCATAATGAACCATATGCTTGTTCCCCTAGTTAATAATGCTGCTTATTTTGCTGCTGCTGCTAAGTCGCTTCAGTCGTGTCCGACTCTGTGCGACCCCATAGACGGTAGCCCACCAGGCTCCCCCGTCCCTGGGATTCTCCAGGCAAGAACACTGGAGTGGGTTGCCATTTCCTTCTCCAATGCGTGAAAGTGAAAAGTGAAAGTGAAGTCGCTCAGTCGTGTCCGACTCCTAGCAACCCCATGGACTGCAGCCGACCAGGCTCCTCTGTCCATGGGATTTTCCAGGCAAGAGTACTGGAGTGGGGTGCCATTGCCTTCTCCAAATAATGCCTTTAGACTTACTGAAATTGTGATTCTTACTTGAATGTGGCTTTCTATCTTGCCAACCTAGAGTCTGTACTCTGGGACTTTAATAAGTTCTATTACAGGCCAGATTTTAACCATTTTGATAGCTGAAGAACTTTTGGTGTTTGCTATTTTTCTACATAGAATTTCTTTTGATGATTAAAATGTCAAAGTGAAGGATGTGCAGCAAGTAGCATTTACATATCTGCTCTGTTTTCCAGTCAGACATGGACACTGCTCTGGATGACTTAATAGACACTTTAGGAGAACCTGAAGAGATGAAAGAAGATAACACAACATATACCGGACCGGAAGTGTCGGTACGTGACCTTGATGTCTCTAAAGATTCGTACCTAGTGAGTAAGAGGGCTGGTAGGTCATGGCCCTGATGCACGCAAGGATGCACCGTGTTCTGTCACTTGAAGAGAAAGAGGATGCTGTTAGCGTCCGTGGTAGCAAATGAACATGAGTGTTGTGGTTGGAAACTGTCCCAGGGAGCTATGCAAGCTGTGCTGATCAGCAAACCCCGATTGCTTGTTTCTTCTGAGACTACAGCTGGGATGTACTCTGTTGAGTCACAAAGACTTACTTTCTGTCTTCGAGGTTTACATCCTCATGGTTTCCAGATATTTCCATCCTGTGACTTGAGCTTATTCTGACGTCTAGATATTTTCTGCCCGCAGTTCATTTCTACTCCTGATTCATAAAAAGCAATTGTATATTCTTTGGTATTAAGAAAGATGTTCCATAGATTGGAAGAAAATATTGCAACAGACACAACAAAGGACTTGTTTCTAGAGTTTATGAAGAATTTTTGAAAGTGAGAAAAAACAATCCAGTATAAAATTAGGAGAAAATTTGACCAGTAGACACATGAAAGTCTCCCTAGTAATTGGGAAAATGATACTAAAACGCAGAGGGATAGCACTTCACACTTACCTGATTGGCAGAAGTGTAGACGTCTGACACGTGACAGAGGCTGTGGTTGTCACCTGAATATAAGCATTCCCTCTAACCAGCACTTCCATGTCTAGACAGATTCCCGGGAGGGGGGCCTTGCACAGTGTGTAAGGAGTTATAAGAACAGGTGAAACATTTGGAAATAATTGCATTCAACAGGAAACAAGATGATGACAAGTGGAATGCTTTATAGTGGTTAAAATGGTTTGTTCATGTATCAATATGGTTTCATTACAAAAGCATAATTTTTGAATGAAGAATAGTACATTGCAGAATGATAGTAGAATTTGATCTGATACCATTTATGTAACACTTGAAAATAGGCAAAATAATGGTGTATATTGTTTATGGATACTTATATGTGGAATAATTGTTTTACAATATACTCAGCTTTATACTGATGGATGTGATAAAGTTTGGGGTGGTGGCTATCTCTGGAAAACAAGGAAGAAAAATTGGATTGGAGAGTGCTAAAACAGAGATATCACTCTGACTTTTTTTCATTACATAAGAAATAGCTAGATCTATTGAGTTATATAGAAATTCACTGTTACCAACTACTCTTTTATAGGTATATAAATATTAGATAATGCAAATTATTTAAAAATAAAATGTATTTTATATAGGAATCAAATTTAATATATTGGTTTGAATATTTTATAGCATTATTTATGGGTTAAGCCAATTAAATATGGGCAAGTATCTGTAGAAACATAAAATTTCAGAGTTGCATAAACTGCTGGCTTCTTAATGATTTGTATTTAATCTCAATAGTTCCATAAGTTAATAATGCAATAGTACTTTGATTTAAGAGTTATGTATACAACATTCTCAGCTAAAATCCCTATACGTACTTTTTTTTTTCCCTAGGATCCAATGAGTTCTACCTACATAGAGGAACTGGGTAAAAGAGAATCCACACTTCCTCCAAAATATAAGGAACTTCTGAATGTAAGTTAAACAGTTATGTATTTACACCTTATTGTTTTCTCTTTGGAATTATAATTTTTATCACATTAATATATCCAATTATTTTAACTTAGATAAAATAAGGGGCTTGTGAAACTATCATTACTCTGAAGCTCACCGTATTAGTTTGATGGGGCTGCCATGTCAGAGTGTTACAGATTGGATGGCTTAAACAACAGAAACTTACTATCTCACAGTTCTGGGGGCTCGAAGACTGGAATCAAGATGTGGGCAGAGTTGGTTCTGTTTCAGGCCCCTCTGCTTGGTCTCCACATGTGGATACCTCCGTGTGGAATAACTCTACATCTTCTTTCCATGTGTACATATCTGCATGTCGTCTTTTCTCTATATGGATCGCTGGGTCACTTCCCCCTTTTATAGGAACACTGGTCATATTGAAATAAGACTGATCTTAATGTTGTCATTTCACCTTAATTACCTCTGTAATTAAATTCAATACCACTTCATGGCAAATAGATGGGGAAACAGTGGAAACAGTGGCTGACTTTATTTTTCTGGGCTCTAAAATCACTGCAGATGGTGATTGCAGCCATGAAATTAAAAGACGCTTACTCCTTGGAAGGAAAGTTATGACCAACTTAGATAGCATATTCAAAAGCAGAGACATTATTTTGCCAACAAAGGTCCATCTAGTTAAGGCTATGGTTTTTCCAGTGGTCATGTATGGATGTGAGAGTTGGACTATAAAGAAAGCTGAGCGCCGAAGAATTGATGCTTTTGAACTGTGGTGTTGGAGAAGACTCTTGAGAGTCCCTTGGACTGCAAGGAGATCCAACCAGTCCATCCTAAAGAGATCAGTCCTGGGTGTTCATTGGAAGGACTGATGCTAAAGCTGAAACTCCACTACTTTGGCCACCTCATGAGAAGAGCTGACTCATTGAAAAAGACTCTGATGCTGGGAAAGATTGAGGGCAGGAGGAGAAGGGGACAACAGAGGATGAGATGGTTGGATGGCATCGCCAACTCGATGGACATGGGTTTGGGTGGACTCCGGGAGTTGGTGATGGACAGGGAGCCTTGGCGTGCTGAGGTTCATGGGGTCGCCAAGAGTCAGACACGACTGAGCGACTGAACTGAACTGAAAGGCCCCATCTTCAAATAGAGTCCCATTCTGAGGTTTTGGGGGATGGGACTTCAGCATGTGAGTTTGGGGAGGATACAGTTCAGCCCATCCCATTCACTGAGGTATGCATTTTGCTGACTGTAAGGATTAATCTTGCCTTCTCAGCATCATCAAACTAATATTTGTTTCAGAAAGAAGAAGGGATCGCAGGGCCTCCTCCAGACTCCTTGGTGAGTTTACATAAATGTCTTCCAAGATCAGATTTAACATTTTTCATATCTTTGGTTGGGGGAATAGTTATCAATTCTGTATTTTTGGATTATGACTATAGTGATCTCTGAATCAGATGAAGTTTCCATCTATTCAAAGGAAGAGGGTGGGGATGGGGGTCATTTCAGTGCTTGTTTATTTCCTAATTAGTTCTTTTTTGAGGGAAAGAAGAATGGGACAAGAAAGTTTTAGGACAGAATAAATATTATTAAAAATAAGATGAGAATATCCTACCAGCATAATAACAAGTACGTTGAGAGAAACAGAAAAATAATATGCACTGAGCATCCAATTTCCTCCCAAACATAGGCTTTCATCTGAGTTATTTCATTAAGTATCTCCTTTGGTAGTCAAAGACTTGCACGAGTGCATTCACCATTTGCTGGGTTTGTAATCTGTTCTGTCACTTAAATGGTTCCCATATGTGACCCGTCATGCTGCCTGTTTCTTTAGAAACCCCTGGGGCCCAATGATGCCATCGATGCCTTGTCATCCGACTTCACCTGCAGTTCCCCTACAGCTGATGCAAAGAAAACTGAGAAAGAGGTATGGTTTTTAATGCCCTTAGGGAAGCTTGTTAGAAACTACCTCCCACTTTAAGACAACAACTTTTTTTTTAAACTTCATTTTTCACTTCACTGCGTCTTCATTGCTGTGTTCGGGCTTTCTCTAGTTGGGGCAAGCGAGGCCTGTTCTCTAGTTGCGATGTGTAGGCTTCTGCAGGGGGCTTCTCTTGTTGCTGGGCCGGGGCTCTAGGTGCACAGGCTTCAGTTGTTGTGGCTCGAGGGCTCTAGAGCACAGGCTCAGTGGTCTTGGCGCACGGGCATGGTTACTCCAATGCATGTGGGATCTTCCCTGGCCAGGGAGCGAACCTGTGTCCCCTGCATTGCAAGGCGGCCTCTTAACCGCTGGCCACCAGGGAAGCCCCAAGATGCCAAGGCTTTTTACTTCTGGTTCTTACCGTTTGGTTCATATGTTTCCTTCATCTGCCAGTCAAACCTTCTTCTGTATTTTATTTTTCAGAAATCTACAGAAGAGGCTTTAAAAGCTCAGTCAGCTGGGGTGATCAGAAGTGCTGCTCCACCCCAAGAGAAAAAAAGGAAAGTGGAAAAGGTATCAATAATTACTTCTTTGAACTTCAGCACGGTGCCCTGGATAGCAGTTTGGTTTCCTGAGGCTGATCCAGCTGACTGGGGGGGAGGTCTCAATAGTGCATTATACCCGTAGACCTCCTTTACTCCCCTCAGGCCTCGGGCCTGCGTGGCATAGTGAAACCAGTCAGGCTTATGTTGGTCGGGCAGGCCTTCTCTGTTTCTACAGATGCTTATGGGTGATTTTGGCACATGTGCCTTGGTTGTGGGAAAAGACTGTCTCACTGTTACATTACACAGAAGGGCAGGACCCCAGAGACACCACTCTCTGGGGACATCAGATCTTTGACTTGATTTTCTAAAGGGCCTAGAGTCCTGTGACCCTCAAAGGGAGCGTTTCTGCAGTTACTCTGTTCACCTTGACCACAGTCAGCTATAACCTGCTTCTCAGGAATCCTGAAAGGCGGCCCTGCAGCTCTGGACTGGATGAGAAGACCTGCCCTGTCTGCAGATCGCCCAGATACTGCAGGGAGGAGTTTTCTGTGGGTGCTGCTCTGCCTCTGGCTCGTGGAGTGGCCAGTTTATTTTTTATCTGGAGGAGCAGAGAGCACCACACCCCTGAGTGTGGGAATTCCTACAGCTGTGAGCCACTTCAGGGCCCCCTGCTTCCTGGGCTCCGCTGGGCTACAGGACAGGGTTATCAGAGTCATTTTTAAGGGACCTAAGTTTAGAAAAAGAAACACAGTACTTTGATACGAGTATTTTACAATTATTACTCTACGTGCACCTCTCGCCTCCTAAGAGGTGAAGTGCACACCCGTACAGGAGCCCCGTTACTGTGCAAACGGGTCCTACCCCATGTTTCCTGTCACCGGTAAGTTCTTATTTCTTTCTCCTTTTTTTGCTGGGTTTCAAGTAGCACTGCCTTCCTAGAGTCCTTCCTCAAGCCACAGCTCATTCCTAGAGATTTACTGACAAAATGTGAATGTCATGAAGAAGTAGGTGGCTTATCGAGGTTGAGGAGAGCGTCTCGTTTTTCATGTACAGAATTCTTTGCTTCTCCGCAGGATGCCATGACTGAGCACGCCCTGGAGGCCCTGTCAGCCTCCCTGGGCACCCGGAAGCCGGAGCCGGAGCTCGACCCCAGCTCCATTAAGGAGGTCGATGAGGTACTGACCTGGGGGTTCACGTACAAAGCCTGTTAGTCTGCAGCTTACAAGGTTACGAAACTAATGCCCAACATATGTTTAGAACTTTTGTACCACTTTTGTTTTTATTAGAGATCTCAAATGAACTGTGCTTTGTTCTGCTGTACTTTCAGGGTCTGGCTAATTCAGGTATTTTATTGCCAGGGAGTTAACAACCAGGAAGGATATTTGAGTGTTTGTCTTATAAACCATCTAGAATTGTCATACTTCAAATGAACGACTAATCTCCTTTGCCAATTCTTAAGTGACACCTGGCTAAACAAGATAACATAGAGGTGGTGGCCTGATGAGAAACAGGTTGTCTGCTCGTATGGAAATTAGAAATCTGTCTTTGCAAAAAGGTTCTAGGTGCTTCTATTTATAAAGAAAGAGAGGAGATGGCTGCAGATGGGGGTGGGAGATCCTTTATATAACTCTGGGGAAAAGTGTTGAAACCTTGTTGCCAATTAGAATAAAATCAAGCAATAATTGCTTTATAACTAAAAGGAATGCACGTTTAGAGTATGGAGCTGGGGAGTTGCTCCTGTTTGGTAGAGGAGTTTTCATGTTAAGTTTCAGTTTTTAAGGGATTGCTGAGGAGTCCTCTTGGGGGAAAAGAGGAGGGGAAGCAGAGGGATGTCCTGGGGCCACCCTTGGCCAGGCAGTGGTGGGGAGACCCTCCGGAGCGCCCGCCTCCCAGCTCAGGTGGGACCTGGTGGCTGTCGCTGTCACAATGCTGCAGCCTCTGCTGTCACTTCCTGTTCCGGGTCTCCGGAGGAAGGTGGGTCTCCGTCACTTTCAGCAGCTCCCCCGTCTGGGACCACCCGGTCCCCAATGGGCCAGTTTCTATCGTCAACCTTTTTGGAGGACTCACTGGGTGCCGTATGGCACGAAAGGCTTTACGAAGGCGAAGGCAAGGGAGCGGGAGAAGCCGCCTTTGTCCTCCAGGACCAAGTAATGTACAGGGAGAAGGGGAACTTGGATTGCAGCAGGGTGCGAGGGGGCACAGCATCTGGAGGAAAGGGTGGTCCTGGCAGGACCCTGGGGGTCCACCACTGAGGGCTCCGTGGCAGCCCGCTGAGGGCACTTCTGCCTTGGGGCTGTTTGATTAGGGTGATTTAAGAAGATGATAATTTGGGGAGGGAACGTATAGACATAAATCCCAGAATGAAAAGACTCTTAGGAGTGACTAAAATCAGATGAGTGGATATGAAACAAGTTATGTCAAAATAAGTTTTAAACAGTTTGGGTTTACGGATGTAGAGTAATTAAAGCATTAGTCACTTTGTCGTGTCTGACTCTTTGTGACCCCATGGACTGTAGCCTGCCAGGCTCCTCTGTCCATGGACTTCTCCAGGCAAGGATACTGGAGTGGTTTGTCATTCCCTTTTCCATGGGATCTTCCCAACCCAGGGATCGAATTCAGGTCTTCCACATTGTAGGCAAGTTCTTAACCCTCTGAGGGACCAGTTCAGTTTAGTCGCTCAGTCGTGTCTGACTCTTGGCAACCCCGGGGACTGCAGCACGCCAGGCCTCCTTGTCCATCACCAACTCCTGGAGTTTACTCAAACTCATGTCCATTGAGTCGATGATGCCATCCAACCAACTCATCCTCTGTCATCCCCTTCTCTTCTTGCCTTCGATCTTTCCCAGCATCAGGGTCTTTTCCAATGAGTCAGTTCTTCGCATCAGGTGGCCAAACTATTGGACTTTCAGCTTCTGCATCAGTCCTTCCAATGAACATTCAGGACTGATTTCCTTTAGGATGGACTGGTTGGATCTTCTTGCTGTCCAAGGGACTCTCAAGAGTCTTCTCCAACACCACAGTTCAAAAGCATCAATTCTTTGGCACTCAGCTTTCTTTATAGTCCAACTCTCACATCCATACGTGACTCCTGGGAAAACCAAAGCTTTGACTAGATGGAACTTTGTTGGCAAAGTAATGTCTCTGCTTTTTAATACCAGGGAATATGTTAAATTTCCTCTAGAAAGCTAGCAAACTCTTAAAATTTAAACAAAAAGAACAGTTCCTTTTCACTCTTTCCACTAGTTTTCCTTTTAAATTATATATAAAGTATGAAGATTTTCTAACCCTCTGGATCCTTACATTGAGTTTTAGTACCTGATCATGAATTCACTACTTTGGTTAGTCTGCTGTGATAACCCCATAAAGATTGATATGGTATAGGAGTCCATGGCCACTCCAGCACATTCTACGCCAGGGGATGCTTCAGAGAGGAGGTCCATGCCTGCTTGTCGTTCTCATAAATAATGTACCATGGCATATTTATTCTGTAGTGATACCTCATTATTAATCTCCCCAGATTCTAGGGCTTCGCTGGTAGCTCAGTTGGTAAAGAATCTGCTTGCAATGCAAGAAACCAGGGTTCTATCCCTGGGTCTGCAAGATCCCTTGGAGAAGAGAATGGCAATCCACTCCAGTACTCTTGCCTAGAAAATCCCATGGACAGAGGAGCCCAGCGGGCTACAGTCCATGGGAGCTGCAAAAGAGTCAGACATGAGTTAGCGACTAAACCACCACCATTTTTAGTGCTGTTAACTAGTCTGGAACTATGTCAATTCAGGGATGTTTGTTTTCATTGCCTATTGAATACAGACCACAGTGCAGACATTTAAGATATATAAAGATCAAAGAGGAATAGAAAGGTATCTAGCTGTGCATATGACTCACTGTTCACAAGCCCAAGTCGGGGCACGGTCCTATATGGGTGACTCTTCCATGAGGACTGTTTTATAGCTGGAGACCTCACAGATCCCTGAACTGGGGAGAACTACGGTGTAATAGGATGTCCACTATATCCTGAAATAGAATATAACTGGAAACATTTTTAAAAAAAATCCTTTCATCCCTTAATGACGGCTATTATTCTATAGAAAAATAAAACTATAATACCAAAGCCTAGAAAAAGTACCTGGCTTATTAAAAGTGCTCATTAAATATTTTAAAATTAATCAACTAACTAAGCATTCAATGGAGAACCACGATCTTAGGCTGAGACGTAGGTGGGAGCAATAAGGTGAGCTAGAATCAGCTAAATACCACCCACCCCACAAACACGCACACATACATACACACACTTTTGTGCCCAGTAGCTCCTTGGCTTGTGATTTAAATCCATGTCTTGATACTGATACAGATTATTACATAGCATGAAACTTCACATTACCCACCAGTAACTTAAAATGTAGACGTTCCGTCCTGAAAGCCACTGATCTGCTGCGGCAGTGCACTTCTATGTACGTGCATTCGGTTGCTCGTGGTTCAGTAATCCAGTGAATCTTGGTGTTACTGAAGGGAGTTCTTGTAAAAGAGGTAAAACCAGTTATCCATGTATCAACCAGATTTGTGATGGGATGTCTCTCCCATTTCTCATCTGTTTAACACTGAACGAGTTTAACACTCTTGAGCATTGTTTTTTTTTTTTCTCCCCCTTAGATAAGTACCTCATTGAGTATGACAGATGAAGGCTGTAAAATCATTGCAACTAACTTGTGCACTCTTCTTAACTTTCTTCCAAGAATATTTATTTAATTTTCTCTGCTGGTCTTTACAAATCAAGAGAGCTAGGTAAGGGTTCTTAAAGAAGTAGCCCCGTTTTACAGCTGAAGAAACTGAGGCAAAGAAAGTCTGGGTGGCTTCCCAGGGTCACGGAGACAGGGCAGGGACGCCTCCCCGGGACTCCTGGCTGGCTTGTTTTTCCTCCACCTCCAGTCTCCCTACACCACCTCCTCCCGGCCGCTCACTAGGCCCTTTAATCTGATTGGGTCTTCTCCTCAACACCCATGGAGTACATAAAGTGATGTCTTATTTTACCTGTATTATCCAATTTTTTTTTTTCCTCTCCACTTTCTTTAGGCAAAAGCCAAAGAAGAGAAAGTAAAGAAATGTGGTGAAGATGAGGAAACAGTCCCATCGGAGTACAGATTAAAACCGGCCACAGTACGTTGCTCACCTCGTTGCGTGCCAGCGGCTCGCTGCTCCTGCCCATGTGTCCCGTGGCGCCCTGTCTGTCCCCAGGAGGCTTCAGGGCATGTCTGGCCAAGTTCAGATAACAACTCTGGAAACCCTGAAACTTTTATTTTCTGTCCTGAACAGTTGAACCCTTTAAAAGAGGGTTTCCTAAGTAGCGACCATGTGTGGTCACTAAAATTCCCACAAATTCAAGTGTTTCAGCTATTAACCATACTTGACATAGATCCTTAACCTTAAAGTGGAAGGAATAATTTGGAGTTTATATTTTCTCTAACTGCCAATGGATAAAAGCACATAGATCTTGTAAGTGGTAGAGAAACATATAATGATTTACCAGTGTCTTCAGTGAAAGTGGGTTTGGTTTGGTGTGAGGAGACTGGACTTATCCCTGTAATTATATTTGTCATTTATCTTTGAAAGAATGCACATAAATGTATGATGGGAAATAGTTGTAATGCTTATATATGGAAAGTATAAAGTATTTTAAGAAATATTCTAGAATGTGAATGTCCAAACAACTAAAACAGTTTTATAGGAATGAGATCTACCTCTTCACCCTGGTTGGAGAATCAAAACCTTTTTTTCAGCCTTTCTTTGATGAAGCTGCATCTTTCTTGCCAAAGAACCTTTTAAAAAATTCTACTTCCCTATCCAAAGATGGAAATTATTTTCTAGTAACTTAAAAAAAAAAAGTACTTACATTGTACTTTATAGCATTAGGTCTTGATTTTTATAACTCAGCTCCTTATTCTGATATGTTAATTTAAAAAATTAATTTGAAATACAAACTCACTCAAACATATCAGAAAAAGACAGTCTCTTCTCTCATATCCTGGAATTTCAAAAACAAACTTAATGGAATAAGAAAGCAAAATTTTTTGTTTCATTTTAAATGAATTTTCAATTTCATTCACAGGATAAAGATGGAAAACCACTCTTGCCAGAGGCTGAAGAAAAACCCAAGGTGAGGAAATAAGTTTTTTTCTGATACTTAAAAAAAAAATACAACTGTAAGATATAAACAGATAATTTTCATAGACCAGATCTCACTGTGGAGACTCATATGCCAGCCTAGTATTAAGGAGAAAGGAACCTTTGACAGCAGCATTTGGCCATTTCACGCATTTTAATGATTATTTACCTCATGAATTATTACCTATTATAAGTTTATAGGTGATATTCATTGTACATAGGAGCTGATATCAAGAGGGCCCTCAAATTAGGTCATTAGCATTTACTTTGATCCTATTCTTATCATCAAATGCTCTGATTCTACACTACCTTTACTTAATTTGGTATTAGCCAGCATAGTGACCTGTCATGATGATACTAAGCAACTACATTTATTAGTCACTTACTGTGTGCCTGACACCACACTAAATGGTGTTTGTGTGTTAGCATTTTGAGAACTCGCTGAATGAGGAAGGCACTATTATTATCCCCACTTGACAGGTGAGGAAATTAAGACATAAAAGGATCCTGTAAATAGCCCAAAGTCAAATAGCTAGCAAGTAGCAAGGCCAGGGCTCAAAACTCAGCCTGTCCCTCTCTGGGGCCAAGCTTCTGAATTACATGCCATCTGTCTGTCTTAGATTAGGGCATGTGGAGATTTTGACCAATTACAGTAAATAAATAATACTACTTCACCAGAAGGAACTAGGGATAACAGAACTTTCCTGCCAAACCCACGTTCTCATAGAAAGGGAACATATGATCTATGTTTCCTCTGGCTTATTCATTACGGAAGTCAATAGGAAGTAGAAAAAGCAATCACATAAAAAAAACCATGCAGCTCTCACAAAATTACTTTGAAATTGAAGTATCAGGAAAACTTTTAGCTGAATAAACCTTTAACATTTTTTATGGTACTCGGTGTTCAGTATTCATTACTTGTTGTGTGACATTTATCTTATATTGATAAATGAAATGTATGCCCTGTATAAATTAGCTTTGGGTTTTAGATCCTAAAATGCAACCTAATATATGTTAACTAGAAAAACTTTTTCTCTAGGAAAGAATTTTTTCTTCTATCAAAATAAAAAAAAAATATTTTTTTTCATACTATATAATATTCCTTATATTACAGCCCCTGAGTGAATCAGAACTCATCGATGAACTCTCAGAAGATTTTGACCAGTCTAAGTGTAAAGAAAAACAATCTAAGCCAACTGAAAAAACAGAGGTATGTTTCTAAAACTTAAAATCTCCAGTTTTGGTCGTTTTTCAGTGTTTGTCTATCATCTTGAAAATGCCAGGACCAAACGTATTTTAACAGGAAGCAGCTGATGAAAAGGCCTGTTTTGCCATATTTTTTCACATGCTGTGTTCATCTTGCCTGTTTATGGATGTGCTTTGTTTTCCCAAGCTGACGCTGATACTCTTGCAGTTTAAGTCCTGTAATCAAGTATTCCGTTCAGGAGAGCCTTCACACCAATGCTTTTCTTTCCCTTCTTGCTTCTGTAACTGACCTACTTAAAGCTGTCATCACTCATCACCTCAAGACGGCCGTGGCCTCTGTCTTTGGTCTCCTTCCAGCCCACCCCATGTGTCCACTGGCATTATTCTTTCTCAGCATGTTTGTAGCCACAACATCCCCCTGTTCCAATGCCAAGAGCTTCCCAAAAGAGTTCCTGCTTGTTTATTTGGGTCTGGAGAAGGAAATGGCAACCCACTCCAGTGCTCTTGCCTGGACAGTCCCATGGACAGAGGAGCCTGGCGGGCTACAGTCCACGGGGTCGCAAGAGTCGGACACGACTGAGCGACTAAACACCACCACCACCAGCTTCCTTCCCTACCAAGATGTGTCCCCCATCACTAAACTCTGATAGTAAGTACTTATGTATCTTCAAGCTTTTCTCATGTGGTTCTTTCTGCTTGGAATAACCTCTCCAAATTCTAGATCAGCTAAAATTGTAGTCAGCCCTAAAAGGCTCTGCTAAAATATGGCCTTTGTCTCCCGCATGTCCCTCCCCAAACCTTACCACACTTCCAACTCTTAAGAAGCAGAATACAACACGCCAGGGAAGTCTGTCATGCTTTCTTTTTATATCCCTGTTGGGACATTTGTTGCAAACAAGCTTTTAGCTGCTTTGGTCTTTACTTCTCACATGTGTACATATTTTTACATAGTAAATTTCTTGAAAGAAGAGATCATACACTATTAATGATCATCTGGTAAGCACCTTGCATATAGGATTTGCTTCCATAAATGTCTGGAATAAGAGCAACCTGTTTGAAATTTTACTCTTGTGACAAAATGATAGTGACTCTCAAACTTCAGTGTGCATCAGGATGACTGGGAAGGTTTATCAAAGTACAGATTACTGAGCCCCACCCCCAGAATTCTTGATTTAGTATGTTAAGGTGGGGCATACGAATTTGAATTTCTAACAAGTTCCCTAGCAGTGCTGAGGTTGGTGGTCGCAGGACCTCATTTTGAGAACCCCCAGGATAGTCTTACCACCTTGCATTTGTACCTAGCTATTTACAACTGACAGGGTGCTGTTAGATATATGAACATGATATATTTAAATATTGCATAATTGCAATATATATATATATATACTACAGCTATATAATATTATGTTGTATAACATTATGTATTATATGATGGCAAATCATCTAAATAATGACAGTTGATAACAATCTTTGCGCTTACTGTGTTCCCACGTACTATGCAAAGCACTTAGCGTGTTTTGTCTCATTAAAGGCCTTGAGATGTAGGTACTGTCATTGTTCTCATTTTGCAGATGTGGAAACTGTGTCTCAGAGAGGTTAAGTAACCCACCTAAGGTAAGAGGTAAAACCAAGTGACGTAGTGGTAGCTGCAGAGGTTTAACGTACCTTGAGTTATTCACTGCTCAAGATCCTTAGGCATTCAAGAAAATCATGCTCACAGCGGGTAGGGTAGCAGACCGTATTGTTGGTTCATTGTTGTCCCATTTTAATAACTGGGTATTTCAGAAGTCCTTCGTTGTGCCTGATTCTTTCTGCAGGCATCCCCGGCCGCTGCCCCTGTACCCGTGGCAGAGGACGTGCCTCGGACCTCTATGTGTTCCGTGCAGTCGGCTCCGCCCACAGCAGCTCCAGTGGTGAGTGACCCTCTGGGCCTTGGGAAATGTCTTGAGAAAGCAGTGTTCTTCCTCCCCTGCCCTTCCTCCTGTATTACCAATGTATTACCTTGTTCTAGCAAGATAAAAATTAAATCTTAGATAGCTCTATTATCCTCCAGGGAGGATAATACAGCTCCAGGGAGGAGCTGGAAACTCAGGCTAGATTTTAAGGTTTCCACTATTTCAGGTGGTTTTGTTTTTAACCTCTTGACATGCTTTCTAGCTCCTCAGCTACTGTGGATAATCATGCTTCTTCACTTTCTTGTGTCTTTCAAGCTGATTTGGAGCCCCACCAACAGCCAGAAGCACTTTTTATTGACTGTCCTGATGGAAAAGTCTGCACCTTTATCATCAGTTCAGTCACTCAGTTGTGTCTGACTCTTTGCGACCCCATGGACTGCAGTATGCCAGGCCTCCCTGTCCATCACCAATTCCCGGAGTTTACTCAAACTCATGTCCATCACGTCAGTGATGCCATCTGACCATTTCATCCCCTTTTCCTCCTGCCTTCAATCTTTCCCAGCATCAGGGTCTTTTCCAATGAGTCAGTTCTTCGCATCAGGTAGCCAAAGTATTGGAGTTTCAGCTTCAACATCAGTCCTTCCAGTGAATATTCAAGACTGATTTCCTTTAGGATGGACTGGCTGGATCTCCTTGCAGTCCAAGATATTCTCAAGAGTCTTCTCCAACACCACACGTCAAAAGCATCAATCATTTAGCATTCAGCTTTCTTTGTAGTCCAACTCTCACATCCATACATGACCACTGGAAAAACCATAGCTTTGACTCTACAGACCTTTGTTGGCAAAGTAATCTCTCAGCTTCTCAATATGCTGTTTAGGTTGGTCATAGCTTTTCTTCAAGGAGCAAGTGTCTTTTAATTTCATGGCTGCAGTCACCATCTGCAGTGATTTTGGAGCCCCCCAAAAATAGTCTGTCACTGTTTTCATTGTTACCCCATCTATTTGCCATGAAGTGATGGGATCAGATGCCATGATCTTAGTTTTGTGACTATTTTAAGCCAACTTTTTCACTCTCCTCTTTCACTTTCAACAAGAGGCTCTTTAGTTCTTCCCTTTCTGCCGTAAGGGGTGGTGTCATCTGTATATCGGAGAAGGCAATGGCACCCCACTCCAGTACTCTTGCCTGGAAAATCCCATGGATGGAGGAGCCTGGAAGGCTGCAGTCCATGGGGTCGCTGAAGGTCGGACACGACTGAGCGACTTTACTTTCACTTTTCAATTAAATGCATTGGAGAAGGAAATGGCAACCCACTCCAGTGTTCTTGCCTGGAGAATCCCAAGGATGGGGGAGCCTGGTGGGTTGCCATCTATGGGGTCGCACAGAGTCAGACACGACTGAAGCAACTTAGCAGCAGCAGCAACAGCAGCATCTGTATATCTGAGGTTATTGATGTTTCTCCCGGCAATCTTGATTCCAGCTTGTGCTTCCTCCAGCCCAGCGTTTCTCATGATGTACTCTGCATGTAAGTTAAATAAGCAGGGTGACAACATACAGCCTTGTTGTACTCCTTTTCCTATTTGGAACCAGTCTGTTGTTCCATGTCCAGTTCTAACTGTTGCTTCTTGACCTGCATACAGATTTCTCAGGAGGCAGGTAAGGTGGTGTGGTATTCCCATCTCTTGAAGAATTTTCCACAGTTTGTTGTGATCCACACAGTCAAAGGTTTTAGCGTAGTCAATAAAGCAGAATTAGATGTTTCTCTGGAACTCTCTTGCTTTTTCCATAGTCCAACAGATGTTGGCAATTTTATCTCTGGTTCCTCTGCCTTTTCTAAATCCAGCTTGAACATCTGGAATTTCTCAATTCATATACTGTTGAAGCCTGGCTTGGAGAATTTTGAGCATTACTTTACTATCGTGTGGGATGAGTGCAATTGTGTGGTAGTTTGAACATTCTCTGGCATTGCCTTTCTTTGGGATTGGAATGAAAACTGACCTTTTCCAGTCCTGTGGCCACTGCTGAGTTTTCCAACTTTGCTGGCTTATTGAGTGCAGCACTTTCACAGCATCATCTTTTAGGGTTTGAAATAGCTCAACTGGAATTCCATCACCTCTACTAGCTTTGTTCATAGTGATGCTATGGCCCACTTGACTTCACATTCCAGGATGTCTGGCTGTAGGTGGGTGATCACACCATCATGATTATCTGGGTCATGCAGATCTTTTTTGTACAGTTCTGTGTATACATAGAATTCTGTGAATACACAGAAGAACACAGAAGAACCTTTATCATCATGACTCCTTTTTTCTCCCAACTGAATGGTGACAGATGGACTCACTTCCTTTCCCTTTCTTCTTTTTGTGTCTCTGACTTTTTGACTTTTGTATGAAGTGTGATATTTAACTGGTTGAATCTGTGTTCTTCTGTTTTCATTAGCAAGTAGATTCTGACTCAGAGGATACCAGCTGATGGAACTATGTTTCCTTACTATAGACTTAGTGAATCTACAGGCTAAATAACTATCTTCTAGATTCTTTGCAGTATCTTCTCATTAAATATTCATGAGGACACTGTGAAATCTGTTCTGATCATGTCTCTCTTATTAATGAGGAAAATGAACTTTGAATGGACCTTGAGCAATTCACTTCACCCTTCAGAATCTCAGCTAGATTTAAAATAGGGTCCTGCACTCAGTCCCCCTCAAGCCTAGTGTGGATATGGGCCAGGTCTGACACTCACAGCTCAGTTGGATCATTCTCCTGTGGAAAAATTAAAGTGGGTGAAGAAACTCCTCTCCTGGTGGAACTTGGAAAGGCTTGCATGTGGAGGACAGGATCCTGCTGAGAAGTGGGAACAGCACTGTTTCCTGGGGAGACCAGTGAGCCCAGGTCAGGCCAGCACAGAGGTGTGGAGCCCTTGGGATACTGGGGTCTGTGCATTTAGTTGTTTGAGAGAAGAGGGCCTTGGGGAAGGTGTGGGACGTGTGTCCTGGGTACCCCGAGTGGGTGCTTCCTGCCAGGGAATCCTGGGTGCCATCGGCAAATCCCGTCACAGCCTTCCTCCTGCCTTGGACAGGACGTGACCTCCTTTTTGGCGTGGGAGATTCTCAGGGTACCCTCCAAAAACTATGAGGTTGTGGGAGTCAAGCCACAGGCCAGAGTGGTAAAGAACAGAAGTGGGAGAGAGAATCTTGGCAGAGACTGTGCAGGGAGTAGGCACAGAGTCAGTGACTGGAGTCAAAAAGACAGTAGCCAACATTCCAGTGCAGAACTCTCGTACCTAAACATGGCCACTACCTGTCGTCCTGAGTGTGACTGCCAGGGCTTAAGAGCAAGTTAGCTCCTTTCCAACTTTACCTTGACTGTAGAGACTCAAGCATTGGAGAGCGGGAAAAAAAAAAAAGAGCCATTCTCTTACCCCCTCTCCTGGGCCTCTACTCCACCAACTCTGGTTACCACGGTTGCGGAGTTTCTCACCACTGAGGTCAGTTGGCATTTCTGGGGTTGTGACGCCCACGGGAGCCAGAAACAATAGGCGCAGAATGTGATAAAGGTCAGAGAACTCCAGAGAGGCTGGAGGATGAACGAGCAAAAGCAGACAGTAAGCCAGGAGGGCGGGGATGAGTGTCTGCTGTCTGCATTCTTGTGGTAGAAAAAGAAAGTTTCCGGAGATTTGAGTTCTAGTTCTGAACTTGACAATGGAGATAGAAGCTTTTGTCCGTAGTCCTGTTTCTAGATCCATTAGTTATTAAGACTGCTGCTTCTCCTAGCTCTTCTAATGCTGTTTCACTTATTTCTTGAATCAGAGGACACAGAATAAGGCAGCGTTGGTTTCCAAAGATTCTGCAGCAGAGACTAGAAAACAAAAGTGTGAGCAAGTGACTGGGATCAGGTAGCAATGAGATTGTTTGGCTAAGACTTGGGGACCCCAGCAACTCTTGGTTACAATCCCAAGCAGGTTGAAGACATCAGGGGTGTTGTCCCTGGGGGGGAAAAAAATCTATGGAGTTTCCAACCACTCAGTTCAGTCCAATTGCTCAGTCGTGTCCAATTCTTTGTGACCCCATGGACTACAGCACTCCAGGCCTCCCTGTCCATCACCAACTCCCAGAGTTCACTCAGACTCATGTCCATTGAGTCAGTGGTGCCATCCAGCCATCTCATCCTCTGTCGTCCCCTTCTCCTTCTGCTTTCAATCCGTCCCAGCATCAGGGTCTTTTCCAGTGAGTCAGTTCTTCGCATCAGGTAGCCAAAGTATTGGAGTTTCAGCTTCAGCATCAATCCTTTTCCAATGAATAATCTAACCACTAGATGGTGATAAATCCCTTCCCACTTAACTGCCCTTTATTCCCTGGTGATCTTTTGTGGTGCAGCTTAGCAGCAGAACAAGTTTTCTTACTTAGGAGGGTAGCTAAGCTATAGAAAACAGAAAGACGCTTTTACTCCAATATGTACTCCATGTGAGGTCATATATCTTTTACGATAAGAATAATCTTTGAGACTGTTTAATTCAGGAGCCTTTACTTTGGATCAAGACCAACTGTGGGAAATTCATCAATTCTGCAACCCACACAGTAGAAACAATAGTTTAGTCAATGGTACTTATCCTTGATATGCATGATGTGTTCAGTTTTATATTCTTCATTAAAAATAAGCCTGACCAGCACCTGCTAAATTGATTTAAGTGCTGCTCACGTATGGATCGTGACCTATGGTTTGAAAAAAGCCAGCTCAAGGCAATGGCACCCCACTCCAGTACTCTTGCCTGGAGAATCCCATGGACGGAGGAGCCTGGTAGGCTGCAGTCCATGGGGTCACTAAGAGTCGGACACAACTGAGCAACTTTACTTTCACTTTTCACTTTCATGCATTGGAGAAGGAAATGGCAACCCACTCCAGTGTTCTTGCCTGGAGAATCTCAGCGACGGCGGAGCCTGGTAGACTGCTGTCTATGGGGTCGCACAGAGTTGGACACGACTGAAGCAACTTAGCAGCAGTAGCAGTCCTATCTTTTAGCCCAAACATAATTTATTCTTTATTTTCCCTTTATGCCATTTACATTCTGTGTTCATCCAGTTTTGTTTTGTTTTTTTTTAATAACACTGTGTCCGGTGTTATTACTGTATCTTAGGGAGCATGTTTCATTTTCATCAGCTGGACCACAGGCAGACTGATCTCACTGTATCACTCAGGTTAGTAGGTCACACAGACCGTCATCTGAACTGGCGTGAGTCCACTCTGACCAGTAGAAGCCACACAGAGAACGCAGGCTTCTGTGCCTACAGGCTCAGCCAGAGTCATCGCCTCCAGGGCAGGTCTGGCTGTTTCAATGGGAAAAACGTCCTCTCGAGGGCTTTTCTGGGCCTCTTTCCTGTGCCATCTCTAGGACAGTTGCCTGAAGATCATGTCTTTTTCTTCTTTCCTGGCTTTCGGCTTCTCCGTGGTCCTCCCCATTCAGTGAACTGCCTTATTCCTGAACCAGAGTGCTGGTTAGATCTTATAAGCTTCTCAGTGCCAGCTCACAAATTGCACACTCTTAATGTTTAATGTAAGAAGCTTGCCCTCATTTTTAACACGTCAGGTTTTTTAAACCTAGATTCTAATTCCGTAGATTTTCCAAATTATTAAAAGATGACCTGTGCTTCTTATCTAGGCCTGAAAGAAGGATGTGCTCATCTGAGTTGTTCGTTGTAGTCTCTTTTAAAAGGCATGGTTAACCATCTACTTAGTATACCCGCTGCTGTGCTTTCAGAAGGGCATGGTGCCAGACGATGCTGTTGAAGCCTTGGCTGGAAGCCTGGGCAAAAAGGAAGCAGATCCAGAAGACGGAAAGCCTGTGGAGGATAAAGTCAAGGTAATGGCAGCTCAGAAACTTCTAGAAAGGAGCTATCATTGGAGCTATGATTGGTCACCCCAACTCCCCAAATAAATCAGTTTAAAAAAAAAAAATTCCTGCAGCACATGGCCGGCTGGACCCCTCTGTTACGATGCATGTCCTGCTTAATAAGTGAAGCAGAGCGAGCGCCAGTGTTTAGGTGTGGCAGTGGGTGGCCGGCGTACAGAGATCGGGCTTCTGAGTCTCATGTTGTCCACCCGGTTTCCATTGCCAAGGACCAAGGCGGGAAGTGGTACTGCCTGCCGCTCCTCACAGCTGCCCCTTAACCCGGCAGGCTGAAAACAGTGGTCTCTGAGCCTGCTAACCCAGGAGGATACAGCGTCAAAGATACAGTTGCTGTGGGAACCTCACAGTGGAGTCACTGACCTCGGATTTAGTCACTCAGGCATCCACTTTATCAGAGAACGAGGTACTAACACTGAAAACGGTTTAATTTTTATTCAGGAAAAAGCCAAAGAAGAGGATCGTGAGAAACTTGGTGAAAAAGAAGAAACGATTCCTCCTGATTACAGATTAGAAGAAGCCAAGGTAAACAGGCCGGGATCTTTTTTTCTAACTCATTTTCATTCATATTGAATTTCATATACATAAAGAAGGGACATGGAACAGACCTGGGATATAAAAGTCATGTTTCTTAGTATTTCAAACATCAAGTAGTATTACTTAACTCACATCCTGTTAGCACACCCACTGTAAAGCTAAAATATTTGTCAGTGGCCTGTCACTCCTTCCTTAGGGGAAAGAAGTCTAAGATTTTCTTGTCTGATACGTGGTTTGTTACAATACCAGAAATAAACAAAACTCAGGAAATCTTTATATGGATAGATAGGAAAACCAAAGGAAAGTAAAGTCGCTCAGTCGTGTCCGACTCTTTGTGACCCCATGGACTGTAGCCTACGAGGCTCCTCCGTCCATGGGATTTCCCAGGCAAGAATACTGAAGTGGGCTGCCATTTCCTTCTCCAGGGGATCTTCCCAACCCAGGGATCGAACCCAGGTCTTCCGCATTGCAGGCAGACGCTTGACCGTCTGAGAACCAATTACTTCCTAAAGAAGGATTTACAAAACTTAGATAAAGTTGAAAAACAGCCCATTTGACATTGTATTATAGTGAGCAATATGGCCTTCCTTGGTGGCTCAGATGGTAAAGAATCTGCCTGCAATGCAGGAGACCCAGGTTCAATTCCTGGGTCGGGAAGACCCCCTGGAGGAGGAATGGCATCCCACTCCAGTATTCCTGCCTGGAGAATTCCCATGGACAGAGGAGCCTGGCAGGCTACAGTCTATAGGGTTGCAAAGAGTCAGACATGACTGAGCAACTCAATATAGCCAGTGATAAATTGACCCATTTCCTTTATTTTGAGTATACAGATTGTACAGAATAAGTGATATGGGAGAGACCACTACTTAAGAGAATATTCTACCAGACTTTATGAATAATGCAGGAAAATCAAATTGATACTCTTTGTATTCATCGATTTGCACTAGTCCATTTATGTGGCAAAGATAGGAACTATACTGAGCGCTCTCCCTGATCGAAAGTTTATTATGCTGGGTCCCTTTAGTCTGCTTCCTTTCTGCATTTCACAATTCAGTCGAAACCATGGCATTTCTATTTGTTTGGGCTTGTATGTTTATAAGGTTCTTAGACCACGTGGCCCGTAAGTAGCTGTCACATTCGATAAAGCTGGTCAAGTGCCTGTAACTCTCTTTAGAGTAGGAGGTTGGAGGTTGGTTACTTTCTCTCTCCCTTTGCTGGATTTTCATCGTAACTTCTAAGAACGTGGCCAGTTAGCTTTCCTGACCACTTTATTCTGTGGTTGTCTCATCCTCAACTATGGATCTCACCCATTATGAATTACCTATGGCTTCATAACATGTCCAGGTGCTGCTTGATTTCGGGGTTAAATCTTGTGTTGTTCTTCAACTGCTCCCATCAGGCCTCCTCAGGAGAGTCAGCTCCCCAAGGTAGACTGCAGGTGTCCCCTTCCAAACTTGGGATGATCTCAGTGTGAGTGTGGAACAAGTGTGCCCCCTGTCCCCACTCCTGTGTGCCCCTTGGGAGATTTGCTGCCTTGGCAGCTAAGGGGTGGCAGAGAGCGCACCCTGGGCTCTGTTCCCCTCCTAACTGGACAGTGATTAGAAGGTCCATGAGGACGCAGAGGACGTGGAAATGGGGGAAAGCACTTTGAGAAAAGGGAAGCTGGTGATACTCTTGACCTCTGCATCTCCTCTAATGTTAAAGCAAATGAAAACCACCTTGATCAGTGTATCAGGGGAACTGTGCAGTTGACCCTGGAGTGACACGGGTTTGAATTGCCTGGGTGCACTTCTGTTGGGACTTTTTTCACTAGTAAACACTACAGCATCTCACCTTCTGTGGTTGACTGAATTCACAGATATGGAATTGAGGATACTGAGGGCCAGGTGTAAATTACACATGGATTTTTTCAGCTGCTTGAGATGTCCGTGCCCTAACCTCTGCAGTTATCCAAGGGTTAACTGTGTGTACAAACAGAGAATCTTGTGCTTACACATTTTTGCATGTGTAGATAAATGGGATTTTACCATTTATTTATAAATCACCTTTTACTAAAGAGCCCCAAATGCTTTATTTTGTCCCATTACTCAGAAGTGGCACTTAGGGTCATTTGAAGGTTGGCATCATCTGAACTGTAAGTTTTGAGCATCATACCCCTAGGGTGAGTTTTCCCAGTGCTTGGTATCGGTGCTTGGCACAGAGTCGGTGCACAGTGGTTGGATGCACTGCCTCTAAAGTTACCCGGCTTTTCCCAGGCAACTCGTGCAAAGCCCCCTCCCCAGGCCAGCGAGGGTCTCATCCCCGTGTTCCCTCTGTGTCCTGTGCACGCTGTGCCACACACCACAGTAGCCATTGTCCGTGGGCTTCTGGAGTTGGCAAGCCCCATTAGCAGCCCCCACGCCTAGGGGATGTCTGTCAGCTGTTTCTTGACATGAGCTCATGAGAGCCTATTTCCTGGTGAGAGAATCTGTTTCCTGGAATGAGGAATCGACTTCATAATGTACATCATCAGCTATAACCTATCAACCTCTGATGCTATTTACAGAGTGCACACTTAGAATACATGTGAAATGACTCAATGCCATGTTTTTCTCCACCTGCACAGGATAAAGACGGAAAACCACTGCTGCCAAAAGAGGTCAAGGAACCGCTCCCAGTAAGCAAGCCAGTTTTTCTCTGAGTGTATCTTTCTCCTTTAGTCCTGATGGTTAATTTAGGAAGGGCAGAGCTTTCTGTGTAATGAGCTGATCAGCATATATGCAGTGACAGTACTTTGGAGAGGAGACTGACGAGGTAGCGTTTGCTGACACGTCTCCTGGTTCTTTGCAGCCCTTGAGTGAAGACGTCCTCCTCGATGCTCTGTCCAAGGACTTCACTGTCCCCTCAGACACATCATCGCCTGTAAGTCTCCTGAGAGTCCTGGTTTTAGTGCCTCACTTTTTAGGGTAGCAGAAATAAGTGGAAACCTGTGACTTAGAATCCGACATGAGAGATGAGGAAACAGTCATGAAATTAGCGGCCCTCAACCCATTGTGGCCATTAAAGATGTATTCCATCAGGAAATATGGTCCAGCACACTGGATGTTTTCAACAGTGTAACTAATAGAGCCAGTGGCCGTGCACTCTGTCAAGTATATGCATGGAAAGAGAATTTAAAACGGAGCTGTCCAATATATTTGAAAAATAAATGCGTAAAGATATGGAAAAAACTGAAAAGCATTTTATTTTTAGGGAAGATTAAGCCAACTAAGTGCCAGGATTTATTATACAGTAATGTTAAAAAGTAAAGTTCTGATTCAGAAAGTGAAGCCAAAAGCCAATGGGAAAATAACCCATCGATGACAGATTTAGTATATCTTTAAAGTGAGAAACGTCATTATTTCAGAAAGATTCTAAAATAATATACTACTTAACATTAAGAAAAAATGATACAACTGAAACCTCATCCTGTGTGCCAAATATTAAAGCAATAGTAGCACTTATTCTGGAGAAGGCAATGGCAGCCCACTCCAGTGTTCTTGCCTGGAGAATCCCCGGGACAGGAGAGCCTGGTGGGCCGCCGTCTATGGGGTCGCACAGTCAGACACGACTGAAGCGACTTAGCAGCAGCAGCAGCAGCACTTATACAGAATTAAAAATAGGATAAGTATCTAATTTAGGCAAGCAAGGCTACTGGAGACAGGCATACCCATTCACTGCTTTTAGCAGCATGATTTTCTAGCAGCTTTTAAAGAGAAGTTATTTGGCGCAATATAGCTAGCACCATACAGAGAGAGAGCCACTTCTAAAATTTACTCAGAGCAACTCATTACAAAGAGCAAAGCTAAAACACTTCCATCAGCCTAAATGTGCAACAAGAAATGTATAAGCCATAAAACTCTTAAATACTTAGCTTATTGAATATTTAGGATAATAAGCAGGAAGAGAAAATAGGAAAGTGTATAAAATAATGCTTGGAGTAGAAAGTAGAATAAAATGGCTCTTAAGCTGCTGTGTTGCTGTGCTTCCATTCGGATCAAGAGAACAACCATCATAAAGCTGTCCCGAGGGTTTTATTTAAGTAATGGCATTGTGGGCATAATTTGCTACAACATATTACGGGTCAAATCTTTTTTCGTGATTGTTTTCTTACAAAAGCAATTTGAAGATGCTAAACTTTCAGCTGTCGTCTCTGAAGTGGTTTCCCAAACCCCAGCTCCAACCACCCAGGCAGCCGGTCCACCCCCCAGCACTGCGGTAAGCAGCATGGCTTATAAGTACTTGGTTTTTGAGCAGCAACTAGAGGGTCAACAAAATTGTTACCACAGTCACCTTCTGTTTCAGAAGAGGTAAGACTGGCAAGATAGGGAGATGACAGAGATTATCTAAAATGATTAAATAAAACAATTCCTGTGAAAGTATTTTACACACACTGAAGGAGCTTAATATATTGTTGCCTTATTAGAATTGAAGTGCAATAATGCATATTGTGTATATATTCAGATTTTTTTAATTGTTTCGCTTTCTTGACAATGTTTCCTTCCTTTATATTTTTTCTGATACATGCTGTAAGTACTACTCATTATTTAACCTCAAGTTTACTTTAAGGAATTGTTCAGTGTTTGAGCTTCTCTCTGCCCACCAAATCACAGATTCCTGGTAGAAAAGCATTGTTTTCCTCCCAGTCATACCAGTAAAAACTTGTCATTTTCATGCTAGTAATGGAAAAACCTCAGTGTCAATATCGTTTTAATTATTTACATGTTCTGAGGCAAGACTGTGGGACCAAAGCTTTTCCTGACTTCCTTGATTAATTTTCTTTACAATACCAAATTATACATGATGCAGGAGACCACGGCACATCAAAAGATAAAGAGATTGCCCTAAACCAAACCCCCAGCTCCTTGGGCTGAGATAGAAGTGCTTTATGAGCTAGTTGGAGACGAAGTAGCTTGAGTGAAGTCAGCTAGGCTCCCTTGCCTTTTGATGTAGCATCAAAGCTTGCTTCCTGCTGCACTCTGAGATTCTGAGTGAATTTTCCTCCTGTTGGGTCAGTCGTGGGATCATCTGAAAATATCCAGAGGCACAATGACAAAGCCCAGATCTGGCTGTGGGCGGCGCCACCATTCGCTGCTATAATCCTGGGCGCTCATGAAGCAGTTAAAACCAGTAAAATGCCCTCTCTCCATGTGTCTGTGTGTATGTCTGCACACACACCCACAGTGACAAAAGTCCCTGTGCAACAGAAGGAAGACTCATTAATAACCAGGCTGCCGTTTACACTTCAGTTCTTAATACTCGGATTTTAGGAGTCCCTAGAATAGTGATCGAGGCTGTTAAGAAACATCCACAATCAAAAAACCTTTTTGGCCTTCCACAGTATGTTTTAGAATGATCCCTTTCCCATCACTTCCTCCGTCAGAGTTTTTAGTTTTTGTTAATATTTTATTTGAAGCTGTCATTAAAACTAGGTATAAAGCTTTATTTACAACAATACACTTGGGAATCAGAGAGTAAACTTAGTGATTTTGTGGGGAACATAATGTTACATGTATTGAAGGCATCATAAGACTTCTAGAAATCGGGCCAAGAACCCCATCTTTTTAGGAAGGACCTATTTTCTAGGAAGAAAAATGCATCTAGGGGTGGGGAGGGTAGACAGGTGCAGAGAGGTGCTGAGTGAAGCGAGGGACAAAGAGCCGGCGTCTCTGCCACCTGCCCCCTCCCTGGGGAAAACCCACGAGCTTACGGAAGTCTCAGAGGCACTGTTGGGGCTGCAGGTGACCTAAGGTGGCTAACCAGTGACTAATTCAGATTTACTTTTTAGCAGCGTGACAACAAAGAACTTGACGATGCCCTGGATCAACTTTCTGACAGTCTCGGGCAAAGACAGCCTGATCCAGATGAGAATAAACCCGTAGAGGATAAAGTCAAGGTACAAGAAAAAAGTCATTTAAATTGAAAGTTTTTATAGCCCTCTTTTTTTGGGGGGGAGGGGGGTATTAGTTCTAAAAGCTCTTGTAGGTCTTCACAGACCCGTTCAACTTCAGCTTCTTCAGCGTTACTGGTTGGGGCATAGGCTCACCGTGATATTGAATGGTTTGCCTTGGAAACGAACAGAGATCATTCTGTCGTTTTTGAGATTGCATCCAAGTACTGCATTTCGGACTCTTTTGTTGACCATGATGGCTACTCCATTTCTTCTGAGGGATTCCTGCCCACAGTAGTAGATATAATGGTCATCTGAGTTAAATTCACACATTCCAGTCCATTCTAGTTTGCTGATTCCTAGAATGTCGATGTTCACTCTTGGCATCTCCTGTTTGACCACTTCCAATTTGCCCTAACATTCCAGGTTCCTATGCAATATTGCTCTTTACAGCATCGGACTTTGCCTCTATCACCAGTCACATCTACAACTGGGTATTGTTTCTGCTTTGGCTCTGTCCCTTCATTCTTTCTGGAGTTATTTCTCCACTGATCTCCAGTAGCATATTGGGCACCTACCAACCTGAGGAGTTCCTCTTTCAGTATCCTATCATTTTGCCCTTTCATACTGTTCATGGGGTTTCAAGGCAAGAATACTGAAGTGGTTTGCCATTCCCTTCTCCAGTTTTCATTCCAATCCCAAAGAAAGACAATGCCAAAGAATGCTCAAACTACCGCACAATTGCACTAATATCACACGCTAGTAAAGTAATGCTCAAAATTCTCCAAGCCAGGCTTCAGCAATATGTGAACTGTGAACTTCCAGATGTTCAAGCTGGTTTTAGGAAACGCAGAGGAACCAGAGATCAAATTGCCAACATCTGCTGGATCATGGAAAAAGCAAGAGAGTTCCAGAAAAACATCGATTTCTGCTTTATTGACTATGCCAAAGCCTTTGACTGTGTGGATCACAATAAACTGTGGAAAATTCTGAAAGAGATGGGAATACCGGACCACCTGACCTGACTCTTGAGAAACCTATATGCAGGTCAGGAAGCAACAGAACTGGACATGGAACAACAGACTGGTTCCAAGTAGGAAAAGGAGTACGTCAAGGCTGTATAATGTCACTCTGTTTATTTAACTTATGTGCAGAGTACATCATGAGAAATGCTGGGCTGGATGAAGCACAAGTTGGAATCAAGATTGCTGGGAGAAATATCAATAACCTCAGATATGCAGATGACACCACCCTTACGGCAGAGAAGGCGATGGCACCCTACTCCAGTACTCTTGCCTGGAGGGTCCCATGGATGGAGGAGCCTGATGGGCTGCAGTCCATGGGGTCGCAAAGAGTCGGACATGACTGAGTGACTTTACTTTCACTTCTTACTTTCATGCATTGGAGAAGGAAATGGCAACCCACTCCAGTGTTCTTGCCTGGAGAATCCCAGGGACAGGAGGAGCCTGGTGGGCTGCTGTCTATGGGGTTGCACAGAGTCGGACACAACTGAAGTGACTTAGCAGCAGCAGCAGCAGCCACCCGTATGGCAGAAAGTGAAGAGGAACTAAAAAGCCTCTTGGTGAAAGTGAAAGAGGAGAGTGAAAAAGTGGGCTTAAAGCTCAACATTCAGAAAACGAAGATCATGGCATCTGGTCCCATCACTTCATGGGAAATAGATGGGGACACAGTGGAAACTGTCAGACTTTATTTTTGGGGGCTCCAAAATCACTACAGATGGTGATTGCAGCCATGAAATTAAAATACGCTTACTTTTTGGAAGGAAAATTATGACCAACCTAGATAGCATATTAAAAAGCAGAGATATTACTTTGACAACAAAGGTCTGTCTAGTCAAGGCTATGGTTTTTCCAGTGGTCATGTATGGATGTGAGAGTTGGACTGTGAAGAAAGCTGAGCGCCGAAGAATTGACACTTTTGAACTATCATGCTGGAGAAGACTCTTGAGAGTCCCTTGCAAGGAGATCCAACCAGTCCATCCTAAAGGAGACCCGTCCTGGGTGTTCATTGGAAGGATTGATGCTGAGGCTGAAACTCCAATACTTTGGCCACCTCATGCGAAGAGTTGACTCATTGGAAAAGACCCTGATGCTGGGAGGGATTGGGGACAGGAGGAGAAGGGGATGACAGAGGATGAGATGGCTGGATGGCATCACTGACTCGATGCACATGAGTTTGGGTGAACTCCGGGAGTTGGTGATGGACAGGGAGGCCTGGCGTGCTGCGGTTCATGGGGTCACAAAGAGTCAGACACGACTGAGCGACTGAACTGAACTGAACTGATAGCCCTGACTTGCCTGCAATCGGTCTTCCCTAGTGGCTCAGCTGGTAAAGAATCCACCTGCAATGCAGGAAACCTGGGTTTGATCCCTGCGTTGGAAAGATCCCCTGGAGGAGGGAATGTTAACCCAGTATTCTTACCTGGATAATTCGTCATTGACTTGATGGACATGAGTTTGAGTAAACACCAGAAGTTGGTAATGGACAGGGAAGCCTGGCATGCTGCAGTCCATGGGGTCGCAAAGAGTTGGACATGACTGAGTGACTGAGAATAATTACTTAAAAGCTTATTTCAGTTTAAAATACAAGTAGAAAATTCATAGGTGTGGAATGACAAACAGAAGCACTGGGTTTGCTTTTTTTCCATCAACTGGAAATCTGTTGACATTGTTGCTCTAAGTTACTTATAAAACTTAGAGGGACTATGTTTTGCCTCAGAAATATCCAATAAATGCTGAATGCTGCATTTTCGAATGTGCTAGATGAAGGTAGAACAGAATAGTAATTCTGTATGTTCAATGTTTACAGGAAAAAGCCAAAGCTGAACACAGAGACAAGCTGGGAGAAAGAGATGACACCATCCCACCTAAATACCAACATCTTTTGGATGACAACAAGGAGGTAAATGAAGGTGGTGTCCAGGTTGGATCTATACTCCAAAGCTTTTGAGATTCAAACCTCACTTGAACAGAACACTGTAACAATAGCATAAAAATGTAACATGACTGACACATTTAATCTGTCCCCACTGAGCAGGCTGTCTAGAATTCTGTTTAATATTTATTTGAGCCAGTATCCTTGCATGTTTACTGTGCTGGGCACTGTGGCGTAGAGAGAATTGAAGAATGTTCCATCACTCGCTGATGCTTAACAGTGATTCCGAGGCAGGTACACAGAAGAATTCTCTGCAAGAAAAGGCTGTAATAACAATGAATGATATTTGTAATCTTACCTGACACAGAGTCTCTCTGTTGAAGCAGAACAGAAAAAGAGCTAGGATGGAAATAATTCATGGGGCAAATACGATCCAAGGCCTGCTGTCTCTCTTTCTTCCCCAACACCACCACCACCGGTGCTGTTGAGAACGAAGACCGGCAAAACCATATTTCCAATTGAAAGCTCTGTTGCTCTATCTCAGTACAGCAACAGTATCGTCAAGAAGTTTATCTGTCTTTGTGTCTCTCCTGGTCAGCCTGCTGTGTTCCCTGCCCCTTCCTGTTTGGCTTCTAGATATTAAATAACCCTTTCCAGATCTGTTCATCAGATAAAAACAAGGAAGTCCAAATGACAGTTTCTGTCTCTGCACTGATGATTTGTGAAGGGTTTGACTGTATAGAATACTATCAGCTTCACTGTCTTCTGTTACAGAAATCAGTTCCCCTCGCTTGCATTCAGCAGTCATGACAGCGCTTGTACACCCTGCTAGAATGCCCCTGCTCTGATGGTCCCATCTGACCCTGTTGTGTTCTTTGGGAAATGTGTTCATTAGTGTCCTGGCCTTTGCCGATGGGAAAATCCCTGATGAGTTGTCCTTGGAATCCTCACTGAAAAAAAATCACCTACAGACCATTTCAGTGCCTCAAATCCTTTTGAAGTGTAATAAGCTGTAGTGGATACATATATAGTAAAACAGCAAATAAGACATAAAAACACAAGTTACCTTTTGTGATGTTTTAACTAGAGTTAAGCAGTGACAGAGTTGCTAAAATAGTATTTCTTTCACTTCCAGGAACAGATTCATCCTTTGCGTTTTCCCCAAGGCTATTGAAATAGTTATGAGATAGTCATTAAGCAAAGCTGGTGAAGAGATAATACGGACCCAGGTTTATCAGTTATGCAAAGTATACAGTTGTCCCTTGGTATCTAGGGGGGGTTAGTTCCAAGACCCCCAGAGACCAAAATCTGAGGGTACTTTAGATCATCTCTGCATTACTCAGAATACCTAATACAGTGCAAGTGCTACATAAGTAGTTGCTAGCATGTGGCAAATTCAAGATTTGCTTTTTGGAAATTCCTAGAATTCTGTATCCCCAAATAGTTTCAATCTGCTGGTTGGTTGAATCTGCCAATGCAGAAGCCACAGATGCAGGGGGATGACTGAACTCCACTGGATAAAGATCATGTAAATACTGACTTACACCTGAGTAAAACCTTTACAATTTGTTTAACCAACGGTCTGCTTTGTTTCTAAGGGCACACCCGGGAAGCCAAAGGCATCAGAGAAGCCCAAGGCATCAGAGGTAAATATCATAGCTGTGTATTTCCAGAAACAATTTTTTTAACCTCTAGCTGCAGCTTTCACATTTTAGAAATCTAAAATTCAGTGAATGCCTACCTTGTGCTTGGTCTGATGCCAAGGCATGTATATTATATATTATTTCTGTCTTCCCAAGAGCCACTCAACATAGGCAGTTCCATTTTCCAGATTAGAACATCATAGCTCAGAGAATACTCAGCACCTTGTATAACAGAGTGGAAGAAAATGGAGCTGTCAAGATTTTCCTGTTGTAAGATCTCTTTTATAATAGTTTGTTAGGAAAAGAATGCAGCAAGGCTTTCTTTGAACACATTTTCAGGGCTGTGGGGAAATAACCCACAAAGCATCTTTCCCTTGCTTCTCCAAAAAGCAAATCTTGATGGTTATTTCTGTTGATATCTCAGAAACCTGCAGGTGCCCAGGACCCCATTGATGCCCTCTCAGGGGACTTTGACAGCTGTCCCTCGACTACAGAAACCTCGACAGACACACCAAAGGTACTGGGCTTTTTCTTCTTGGCTTTTGTTTTTAATGTATCTCTGTACAAACAACACACACACACATTATATAATTTTATACCGTAAAATAAACTGATTAATGCCCTAGGAAACTTGAAAAAAATTCTATTTCTCCCCAAACACCATTATTTGGTGTTATTTCTTGTCTTTTTGCATATGTAGGTTTTACATAATTATACTTAGATTCTATATATATATTATATAGAATATATATATTATATATAGAATATTCTATATTCTCTACTTAGATTCTATATATAAAACATTTCTTAAGAGTATATCATAAATGTTTTCCATGTTGCTTTATAAGCTCCATTGCCACCATTTTTGATTGCCACACTATATTGGCTTGTAACAGTACGACTTTATCTGTGGTCATTTAAAAGGAGAGCAGTCCCTCACTGTATACACCATGCCCCTTGCCCTCTGGGCTTTCCTCCCCTTTTCTGCCCTGAGCAGCTCTCCTCCTTACCCCTCAGAGACCAGTTCAAGCATCAGCTGCTCCAGGAAGCTCTCCCTGTCTGCTTCTCCCTTCCCAGGTCAGGGGCTTCTCCTCTGCCATCCCTGCGTTGTGAGTTACCTGTCCCATGGGCCTCACTCCACTGAGCTGTGGGCTTTAGATAGCAGTCATGTGTCTGGTAGCTCTGTGGCCAGCATCAGCAAAATGCCTGGTGCATAGCAGAGGAGATCGAATGTGAATGGGGAAAAAAGTGTAATCCACCAAATAGGAGGAAAAGTGAAATGAGTGTCCTCCGTTGTTATTTTCAGAATAAAATGCATGTGGTTTCAGCGGGTATTAAACATATTTCCCAGTCACTGAATTGCGAGTCTTCCCTATCTTGCGTGATTTAATTTCTAGATCACATCAGTATCCTATTTCTCAACTCCTAGAACCTCATCAATAATGCCTTTTTGGTGAATGGACTTTACTTTTGTATGTGACTGGCCCTAGCTCACTCTGGTTGCTTCCACTGTTAGATTATTCTTCCATAATTCTGAAAGCAGTGTCCTCTTGGCACATAGAAACCAGTCCTGATAGAACCAGGCTCTATTTTGATAAGCAAAATACAGTCTGAGTGCATCGTGAAAATTGGCAGGGCGTCAACGTGAGTCGCCTTTTCCTCATTTTTTTCCCTTCTTACCTCCCACTTTGAACACCTGTGTGTACATTCACTGTGGTTCAAAAAGTCATGACTGTGAAATACTCAATTTTTCATTATTTAAACTGGAGATTCCAGGCTCCTAAAAAGAAGAGTCTGGATCGATTTGCTTGCAGCAGCAGTTAATTGCTAGATGGAGTGTTGACTGCAGCAGCTTCATTACATCTCCTCTGCTCTAGGACAAAGACAAGAAGCCTGCTTCCAGTGCCGAAGCACCTAGGAATGGCGGGAAAGCAAAGGATTCCACAAAGGTAAGTTCAAAGCTCGGTCGTGTCCGACTGTTTGTGACCTTCATGGACTGTAGCCCGCCAGGCTCCTCCATCCATGGGATTTTCCAGGCAAGAGTACTGGAGTGGGTTGCCATTTCCTTCTCCAGGGCATCTTCCTGACTCAGGGATCCAACCAGGGGCTCCTGCACTGCAGGAAGACTCTACCATATAAGCCACCAGGGAAGCCCCCACCAGAGCAGTAAATAGATGACAAATGAGCTTGGCAATTACAGGGAACGGCACGTTCTTAGTCATTTACTTTCTGCTTGGGGTCTATTTAGAATAAGACCATTTTTAAGTACTATCTATACCTTAGAACATCTTGCCAAAGAAACTGAAGTTTTAAAGATTTTTTTTTTAATTATTTATTTTAATTGGAGGTTAATTCCATTACAATATTGTAGTGGTTTTTGCCATACATTGACATGAATCAGCCATGATATATATTATTTTTTAAAGTAATCGATACTTAAGTATCAATATTACTTATCAATAATCAGTATTCAGTAAGTATCAACTTACTGAAGGAACAAAGATTCGGAACACAATTGAAGCGTGCTGCATTGCCAGCCCTTGTCACACAAAGTCCCAGTGTCAGCTGTGCTGGTCTGGGGTGAGCGGAGGCCCTCTCCCTTCATCAGCCCCAAACGCCTTGCACTCCCTTGTTGCTACTCTCCCCTACCGTGTGCAGAAAGCCTCGCCTTCTACTTAAAGAGAAAACTGAGGGTGCCTTGCAGGAAATAACCAAGACCCCTTCCTATCTTCCTCCTAATAAACCCACTCTCCCCTCCTTGTCTGCAGCCCCTTCTCTCTCTTTCTCAAGGGGTCACTAACTCTCTCCAGGCCTCCCTGGTTGCTCAGCTGGTAAAGAATCCACCAGCAATGCAGGAGACCAGGGTTTGATCCCCAGGTTGGGAAGATCCCCTGGAGAAGGAAAAGGCTACCCATTCCGGTATGCTGGCCTGGAGAATTCCATGAACTGTGTAGTCCATGGGGTCCCAAAGAGTCAGTCCTGAATATTCACTGGAAGGACTGATTCTAAAGCTGAAACTCCAATACTTTGGCCACGTGATGCAAAGAACCAACTCATTGGAGAAGACCCTGATGCTGGGAAAGATTGAAGGAGCGGGGAGAAGGGGACAACAGAGGATGAGATGGTGGGATGGCATCACCAACTCGATGGACATGAGTTTGAGTAGGCTTCGGGAGTTGGTGATGGACAGGGAAGCCTGGCGTGCTGCAGTCCATGGGGTCGCAAAGAGTCGGACATGGCTGAGCAAGTGAACTGAACTGTCTCCAGTATCTCTGTCTCAATTCATCTCCTTTGTAGCACAAACATATTCAAGCTCTTCAACAACTCAAAGCCCTATTCCCTCCATCCCTTCACCTCCTTGGAAGATCTGTCTGTGACCCCTGCTCCCCCTCCTTGGGCTCCCCCTGAGAACAGCAGTGACATGCTGGTTGCTGTACTGTTTCCTTATCAGCCCTTAGTTTGCTTGTTCTCTCGGGGTGTGCTTTGGGACGTTAGATTTGATGCTGTAATGACTGAGACTTCGGGACGGGTGAATATTTTATAACTTCACCTGCCCAAAGACCCAGACTAACACTTCCTACCTCACATTTCCACTTGGATAAACATTGACAGTATAGATCCGTATACATTATTAGATCAAGTCTAAATCGCCACCAATTATTAAGAAAAAAGTCAACAGTTTGATTACGATGTTAGTCATCATAACAGCAAATTAAGACATGTTAAAATATGTGTGCGTGGCAAAGGAGATGACACCACCAGAGAATGTAGTTTCTGTAAATCTTGGAACAGGAAAGTAGTATAGAGAACTAGAGAAGCTCTTACAGTCTCTGAGATCCAATATACTCATATTAAATACTAGTAGTCTTTCCTCCCAAGTGGTACCTCATTTTTCACATTGTTATAGAAAGCAGAACTGAGACTAATGAGCAGATCTGGTTTCTTAGAGCTGGGCGTTAATGCAGCATGGCACTTTGAAAGTTTCCTATTATTAAAATGACTCAAACTGTGGTTAGGAAAGGGATGGAAGTTGGATTGGATAAACAACTTCTGGGTCCCCTCCAATTCTAAAACCATAGTATTCAAATGGTTATGACTGTTAATTCCAATTATAACGAGAAATAAAAGATACAGGTCCAGAAACAATAATCCAGCTGCATCCAAACTCTTAAAAAGCAAGATAGTGAGTTCTGGTTCAAGGTGGTGATGCAGAAAAGATCAGCTCGCCTCGTACCATGGAAACACCAGATCTACAGCTGCATACACAACAATTTCCTCTAGGAAAAAACTCCTACAGTGATATGAATGACTCCTATCCATCAGGCCAATAAAAGAAGGCCAGCATTAAAGAAGGTAGAAGAGGCTGGGACAGACTCTTGACATAAATCCAGTCCCAACACAGTCAACTCACCGTCAGAAGGAAACTCAAAACTCAGAGCTTCTCCTGAGGAGCAAATCAGGTTGAACCCCCAAGGCAGCACCCCAACATTTAAAGACCACCTGAGAAATGAGCACACAAAACCTCTAGCTTTGGGAAGCCAATGGAGTTTGTGTCCAGAAGGCCATAGCAAACTGAGGAAAGCTTCTTCAAGAGCTCATGAGCTCAGACGCACCCGCCCCCCCAACCAAGCAATCAGAGCTACAGTTCTTAGCCGGCCACTATCCCCAGAGTGCTGCACAGACCACAGACCAAAACACGCCCCAGCTTTCTGTGTAAGAGGCCTCCTTGCTTGTCCTGAAGCTCCGGTGTGAGAAGCAGGCTTCCGATTTGGCAGAAGATGCCCAGATGTGCTCTTAGGAGACATCAGCTGGGTGCTCACCACCACTGAGCTATTTCTCCATCTCACTCCAGGCCACCAGTATCTCCCAGAAAAGGGGCTTTGACGCTTACCTAGACGCCAAATTTTTGTAACTGCCCCCCAGAGGGATACTTCCTGATCACCTGCTGTGGCCCTTCAAGACTATTATGTTTGTATATTGAACCAATGAAGATAAAATAGGCTGCTTACAGTGTTTGGAGATAATCAAGAGTCAGGGCAGGGTTTAACAGTAAAGTTCATCTGCTACACGAGGCTACTCCTTCAAGACTGGAAGAGGTGGCTGTTTTATCTAATGCACACAGACCAACACAGAGAGTCAAAGAAAATGAAGAAATGGAAGAATACATTCCAAACGATTAAAACCTCAGGATAGAAACCTTAATGAAGCGGTTTACCTGATGAGTTCAAAGTAACAGTCATAAAGATGCTCACCAAACTTGGGAGAAGAATGGATGAACACAGTGAGAACTTCAACAAAGATATAGGAAAAATACAAGAAAGTAACAGATAGTCACAGAGCTGAAGAAGACAGTAACGGAACCAAAAAACACACTGGAGAGGTTCAACAGCAGACTAGAAGCAGAAGTACGGATCCAGGAACTCAAGGACAGAGCAACGGGACTCACCCAGTCAAAGCAGCAAAAAAAAGATAGCCAAAAAGACTTATCAGACAATATCACGCAGACCCACACAGATGAACATTTGCATTATAGGAGTCCCAAAAGGAGAAGCAAGAGAGAAAGAGACCAAGAACTTATTGACATAAATAATGGCTAAAACCTTCCCTAACCTGAGGAAGGAAACGGACATTCATAACCAGGAAGCCCAGATGCTTTCAAATAAGAAGAATCCAAAGACACCCACACCAAAGACACATTAAAATGTCAAAAGTTAAAGACAAGGAGAGGAATTTGAGTATACCAAAAGAAAAACAACTTTTTACATACAAGGGGCCTCTGTTAAGACTCTCAGCAGATTTTCAACAGAAATTTTGCAGGCCAGAAAAGGAGTATCATGATATATTTTCAAAGTGCTGAAAGAAAAAAACGCCAAGGATATTCTCTTCTTAGAAAAACTGTCATTCAGGAAAAAAATTTTCCCGATAAGCAAAAGCTAAAGGAGTTCATCACCATTAAACCAGTTTTACAAGTAATGTTAAAAAGACTTCTTTAAGCTGAAAAGGGTGCTAATTAGTAATGGGAGAACAATCAAAGTACAAATCTCACTGGTAAAGGTTAATATACAGCAAAATTCAGAATAATTTAATGTAAAGGTGGTGTATTAATCACTGATAAAGCTAGTAGGAAATTTAAAAGACAAAAGTAATTTAAAAAACAGCTAACTATAATAAGGGATACACAAGATTAAAAAGACATAAAATGGACATCAAAAACAAAACATGAGGGTGATGAGTAAAACTGTAGAGCTTTGGAATGCATTTAAACCTAAGTGATTGTCAACTTAAAATATAACTGTAACCCTTATGGTAACCACAAAGTAGCTGCACGAAAACCTTTGGTAGATAAACGAAAGAGAAAGGAACCTACTGTAGGAAATCATCAAATCACAAAAGGAGAGAGCCAGAGAAAAGAGAGCAAAGAAACTACAGAACAGTCAGAAACAGTTCACAGAATGGCAATACGTACACACTTATTAATAAATACTTTGAAAATAATGAGCTGAACTCCCCAGAATACAGAGAGGCAGAATGGATTAAAAAAACATGACACATCTATGTATACTGCCTATAAGAAACTCGCTTCAAATTTAAAGACAGACTGAAAGTGAAGAGATGGAAAAATAAGCCTTGCAAGTGGAAACCAATGATGTTGGCCTTCAAACAAAAAATGAAAGTCTAGAGTAAAACATTTAGAATCACTTAAGGTTATTTTTAGTTTATAAACTTCAAGGGGAAGAATTCAGTGTTTGGACTAAATAAAATACTCAAAAAGGACTATCTTATTTTCCCCTGCTAACTGCCATCTTTTACCTTTTTAAATCTGAAAAACATTTTTCCTCATAAAGCTCTTCTGGTTGATCAGTTTGGGGTACTCAATACAGAAAATAAAGAACTCATTGATGGTTTTTGCTTGTCCTTTTAGGCAAAGGAGGAAACTTCCAAGCCAAAAGCTGATGGAAAAAGTACAAGTTAAAGTTCACACTATTTGGTAAGTTGGGTGTTTGTCACAAATGAAGACCACTGTACCTTCTACCAGCCCGTGTGTTATAGGTGAGAGAAACTAAGTCCATTTCTTGAGTATTTCATGTTCTCTTTATGCTATTGGCAATGAAAGGGACACTGAAATCTGTAGAGTAATTCCCTGAAAAGCAATAAATGGTGCTTCCAGAATGTTTAAAAACATTAATCTTGTAATTAAAAGCTCTTTAAAATATGAGGCCAGGCTTTTAAACAAAATGACCATCTAAGTCTAGTTGACTCTTTGAAACCCAAATGCTCATGACTGCAGGTTACTGTGGCAAAGCAAAATTGACAAGTTACATCTTATGGTGAAATGGCCTTACGATCTAGATATTACCCGAAACACTTGTGGGGTGAGGAGAAGTGCACGCCTACGGTCTGACGGTAATTGCAGGGTTTTGAGAATAGGGCAAAGGAAAAGACTGATAACTTGTGATCATCTTAGTTTTAGAAAGTAAAGCCCTGTGTTTGATTCTACTTTACAGTAACCGAAGAGCTGGTTTGGATGAGGGAGACTCTGACATCTGTCTTGAGAGCTAGGCCCTTATTAATGTCAAAGAGAAGAGGCCTTATTCTAAATGACAAAAGCATATAACTACTCGCTGCAAAAAAATCTAAAAGAAATAACAATGTGGATTAAATTGGATTGGCTCTCTCACCGTGATTCACTTTCATTTCCTGTAGAGGAAGGTATACTGATTAGAACTGCTCCAAAGATTTTCTCCAAAAAAAAAAGTTCTTCTTCTAATTTTCTACTCTAATATCTGCTTAAAGTAAATGCCTCCTTAGATTTATTATGCCTGTAATAAGAAAATAACCTAGCAAATGGTTCACTGGATTTTCTTCTTTGAATTTTTCAAGGTATCTGCATATAAAATCTTCAGCGGGTAGATGGTGACTTCTGAAGAAGAAAAGGCTTTGATAACAGAAACAATTTCTGGGTGGCTTGGAGACAGTGGTATTTGCTGAGTCTTTTGACCTCCTAAACATTGTCTGTTATTCTTTTCCTGAAAAGAAACTGAATTTGTCTGGTTCACCTGTGTTATTCTACTGAGTATTGATAAACTTTAAATTTTTAAAAATTGCCTTCAGTTGGGAGAGAAAGGAACTTTATATTTCTAAGAGATACATTTGATAGTTTCTTAAAGCAGCACACAAAAAAGGAAAAACCTTTGCAAACTTTTGCACATTCTCCCCACAGTGCCTGTAAATCTCATTAGTATTTTCGATTTGCACTTATTTTTGTTGTTAGCATTTGGAAAACGATGCCTCACGTGTTCTTCAGTGTTCTGATTTCTCATGACCCCTTTCCTCTTAGACTTGTGGACTGTGTTTGATGTTTCTTTGGGTTGTTGTTTATAAGTCAGTCATAAAATACTGTGCATTGGGCACATGTCTCCTCTTGAGCTGCTAATCGTAGAGACCCTGGACAGACCAGGAAGCGCCGCACCCCCCTTTCAGGTTGAACTTCTCTTTGCCAGAGGTTAGGACTTCCGCACCTTGTCCGCAGAGACCCAGCGGGACTTGACTCAAGTCAGAAGAGCAAAACGCAGACTCTGTCACTGCATAGCAAGTTTCAAGAATAACAAAACCTAATGCTTAGAATACTCACATGGCTTGATCTCTGCCACAGTACTGCCTTAAGCTGGGCTTGCCATCCTCTCTCTGTGAAACCGAGCAGCCGCTGTTAGCGCAGAGCCATTGCCACGTCAGTCTTGCGCTGTACAGCATGTGGCTTAATGGAAGTTGGGTTTATTGCCAAAAACAAAAACAAACTTCTGCTTAAAAATAAAGAAAAAAGATCTTTTTAACATTAAAAAAAATAATCTGTTTTTTTTTCCCCCATAGCCATTTAAGAACTAGGGAGGGTCTGATATCCGACAACTTGGAAAGGTTTCTCATATTTTTCTGAATGGTTGATGAACATAGCACTGATGAAATTAAATTATCAAAATCCCATCTTCATTTTCTGATAGTGAACGCAGGAAAAGATATCAGGTACACATCATAAAACTGATTTGGAATTCCTGCTTTCAGAGAGTACAGCCTTCCTTAGCATCTGTTTAAACTATTTCTTAGGACTTGGCAATTTCACTAAAAATTAGTAGTATCACTGATACTGTCTAATGGGGTAGGAGGCAAGCAAAATAACAATACTATTCATAATGGGTATCCAATTCTATTAATACTAACAATTCTCTTTAAAAATCATGCATATGCCTGAGATTGCAAACTTCATCCACTTCAAATGCTCTGTCTTCATCTCATGAGAGGTAAAGGCATTATTAGTCTAAATCTGGGAAAGATAAGCCAGGATTATGGTAATTTAAACAGACCTTTTCAAGGCACTAACAAGAAAATAAACACTTTTCCTGAGGGATTTTAACTATGTGTCTGTAAGTAGTACAAAGTTGTTTTAAAAAAAATGAAACCTTTGACATTGACAGATGTGTTTGCAAAGATATGACTCCAGTATTACTAATTTACATGCATATATCAAGTGTTTTTTTAATTACATACCAAATCCAGAGATTTTAAGAAATGCCTGTAAAAGTAAACATTTATTTAAGGTTCTCTGAATATGCCTTTTGTTTATTCAAAATGTCTTCAAGACTTGGGTGTCTGCTGGTAATTAATGATGAACTGAGTAAGCTACAGGATCTAAATCAGTCCTTTTTACCCATCTAATTCACAGTAAATAATTGCAAATACTTGCTTAGAGGTAAATAACATTTTTTATTACCAAAAAGGGTTTTGCACATTGTTGCGGTGATGTGTGTCTCTTTAGAAAACGGACTTCTCCAAAAGCAAATGAAAATAGGTTCCTCAGGTGACCAAAACGGAAAACCACTATGTCCATGTTTCATTACTCAAGATACAAGATGCAATTAAAGGAAAGTATTTTACATTAAAATCTTGGCTTTGTATGTTTTTTAGAAGGAAAACACCTGGGGGGTAGAAATGACCAGTGATTTCTGTTTTTTCGTTCTTAAACCATGAAGTCAGGCAGTATATATAAAAATGGAATTATAAACACATTTATGTCCTGAAAAGACCTTCTATTCCATAGTGTGTTAGAACACATTGACATTTTTCATATCCTATTCCTTTATCTTAAGTTTTGCAATATATTAAACTCATAAAAGATTTCAACTCCAACAACACCATACCTGGTCTTCGCTTAGGCTGATATAAGCAAGTCGTTTCCATTTCACAGTAGCTTACATTTAGTAGAGTCTGCAGTGCTCACTCGGAGAAGGCAATGGCACCCCACTCCAGTACTCTTGCCTGGAGGATCCCAGGGACAGAGGAGCCTGGTGGGCTGCAGTCCATGGGGTCACTAAGAGTCAGACATGACTGAGCGACTTCACTTTCACTTTTCACTTTCATGCACTGGAGAAGGAAATAGCAACTCACTCCAGTGTTCTTGCCTAGAGAATCCCAGGGACGGAGGAGCCTGGTAGGCTGCAGTCCATGGGGTCACACAGAGTCAGACACAACTGCAGCGACTTAGCAGCAGCAGCAGCAGCAGTGCCCACTGGCAATAAACAACAAGTTATTTAGGGATTATAAACCAGACCATCTCATCCTCTGTCAGCCCCATCTCCTCCTACCTTCAGTCTTTCCCAGCATCAGGGTCTTTTCAAATGAGTCACTTCTTCAACGGTTGGATGGCATCACCGACTCAATGGACATGAGTTTGAGTAAATTCCGGAAACTGGTGATGGACAGGGAGGCCCGGCGTGCTGTAGTCCATGGGGTCACAAACAGTCGGACACGACTGAGCAACTGAACTGAACTGAACTGAAACCAGACCAAATAAGAAACAGGGAGGGAAGCATTGCCTACGGAAGGATCAATAGCCCTCAGGTTCAACTTCCAATGAAAGGTTTCTCTCCTAGACCTGAAAGCACTGCTTTTTCAGAAGGGACACTGCTGGTCAGTGGCCTTGAGGAAACAGATGGCACCCTCTAATTAGGATTATCTCAGGAGGGGTCTGTGGAAGGTGTTTGTGGAGTTTTTGCTTTGTTTTGTTTTTAACAAGAATATGAGCAGGCTGTATGAAAACCACAAGTCCAGACAGGACTAATGAAAGCCGGGCTTCCACTTCTCCCTGCAGAGTTGAGAGAAGGAAGCATCTTACTAGCACAGAGATGCAGAAGGCTGGTGGGAAAGAGGGCCACCTCCCTGGAGCTGAGCCCTTCGGCTGGAGGCCAGCCTGAGGCTACCTGCAAGGGAGGGGGCAATAAAGACCCTCACCTGCTCTCTCCCCAACCCCAGCTCTGATCTGCCCTCCTGGGAGTGCAGCCGAAGCTGGAGGACAGGGAAGCCTCGTGATGTGGCCGGACAGGTCTGCCCCTGGGCAAGCAGCAAGCGGGAGAAAGTTGGATGGAGAGGGGGCGTTCTGGCTCAGTGAGCGCCCCAGGGGTTCATGGTTCAGTAGTCATCACTGTTGAGTCTTCTCAGGAGACTGATGCAGCAGCATATGAATGACAAACGTGTAGGGAGCAGGGGTATGGAGACCACGGGGCTTCAATATACAATATAAGAAGAAAAAGGAACTTTACTTCTCCACAGTAGGGAACCCCCGACCTGGGTGTACATTTCGAGATCACACCTATAATGGAACATGTGGTGGCAGCAACTCCCTGAGGAAAACGTGAAGCAGTGGTCTTCACGAAAAGGAAGGAGTGCAATGAATTGAAGGGGCAAGAAGCATCTTCAGTGGGTGCCAAGCTGGCCCATCTCCACTTCAAAAATATTCACATTCAACAAAAGTTTGCAGATTACACATCACAGGAACCAACCAAGAGCCGAACCATTATAGCAGATTAAGCTTCTCATTTTGCAGCCACGCTCTGATCTTATCAAAATTCTTATCCATCCAACGTATGTTTTCCTCGATAGTTTCGATGGTTTGTTGAACACAACGGAGCTGAGACCCGTTTTCCTTCAAAGAGCTGAAGAATTCTTTTACCTTGTGGGGGAAAAATCAGGCTTTTAAAATTTTGTTTTCAGGTTACACAAATGTAAGTTCAGGCTAGTTAAAACTGAAGCCAGAATTCCAGCATTTGTCAAAATTCTACAGAGAAGGCAGGGCCAGGTGTCTGGATACGATTATGTACATAAACTTGAGCTCTGAAATGAGCTCATGCCTCATGATGTCAAGCGTTGCGTTTTTTTTTTTTTTTTTTTTTCTCTGCAGCTTTTTAAAATTTATTCACAGTTGCCAGATTCTAAAAGACTTTGGGGTTTACCATTTTATAATTAAGTTTTAATCTTGTGTATCTATTTTATGTGTCGTCTGTGACATATGCACTGATGCAAACTTAACGTTTTTAAACGTGTCTGAAAAAAGCAGAATGTGCAGAATCTCTTCTTTGCCAAGCCAAACAGTTTCAGCCACATAAAGTGCAGTCTTTCTCTATGGCCCTGGCCACGTATGTTATTATAGAAACACTGCAGGGAGTGGGGTTCTTAGCAAGTTATGGTGGTAATACCCCAAACCTTGCCAATTTTTTTTCTCCTAATCCACAATTGATGTATTGTTCCCTCAAGATAAAATCCACACAACATTCCCCACGGTTTTAGAGAGATAAGAGTTGTTTGGCTATCTCCTCGAAAATATCTGCTGTTGTTTCTCTGCTGGGTGTTTTATCCCCTTTAAGCTCACAGGAGGAATAGGTGGGCTTGGCAACAGCATTGACCATTGTGCTACTCTCTCTCACCGTCAAGGGTTCTTAACTTTTTCCCATAAATTTTCACAGCATTAATCCATCAATTTTTGATTTCGTAGACAGGAAGCAAGTCTCGGCCAAGATGTTTTATTTATTCAGCATGGATTCCAGACAGTTAATTCCTTAAAAACCCATGTCATAATCATAAGTTTGGGGAGAGGAGGTGGGGAAGAATAGGCTTTTGAAAGATCAAATTCCAATTTTAAATGATTCAGGGTTGTTTTAAAATTAAATCTCAGTAGAACTTTTCAGTGAGCTGAAGGCATGCCTTCCCGCTATAACAACCTAGAGAACACCCTGCTTCACTGTCCTGCCTTAAATTGTAGCTCAACCTACTGTTTTTCTATCAGAATTCAAGGTTAATTAATATGCTATTTAAAAAAATCACTCTGGGCAATATCCTTCGATAAACCATCAAGGAAAAAAATATGAAAAAGAAAATGTGTGTGGCTGAGTCACTTTGCTATGCAAGAAAAATTAACATTGTAAGTCAACTATACTTCAATAAAATGTAAAAAATTTAAAAATCACTCTAGGCACACTTTAGTCAAACCACATCAATGGTTTTACTAATTGGTCAAATTAATTAGTCCTAAAGAAGCTTAACACAATAGTACTAAAAGATACCTATAAGAGCTCTAATAAAGCCGGTTGTTAACCCCTGCCTTTCAACTTTTCCGGACCCAGATTTATCACTCCTATCTTCATCTGCCTTGGGAAATCCAGCATCTCAGCTGAGGACATAGATGATTCACACTTGCCTCCTTGAGAACATTTTCTGTGCAATAAGCAGCCTGATCTATGGGTGGAGTAAATGATTAACTTCTCCAGGACTCAGATTGCTCATCTGTAACACTGCAGAGTGATGGTGAGGATGCCGTCGTGTAATGTGGGTGAAGTGCAGAACCTAAAGCCCAGAGGGTGTACCAGGGACTCACCCACATCCGTTTCTTCATGAACACTGACTCTGCTACTTACTCATTGCTCTGGCTTAATTACTGCACAAGACACTGAGGATGAGGCCATGAGTCAGGCAAGCACCCTGTCCTCACGGAGCTTACAGTCTGCCAGAGGAGATAAGAAGTGAACTAGGATGACTCTGCACTGCAGTGGAGAAAAATAAGCCCAGGCCATGATCGCAACTGGGGAGGAGGTGGCCTGCCTTTGACAAAGTGGTCTGCAGAGGTAATGACACTTGAGCTCGAGCCTCTAAAACGAACCTTCCCAGTCTAAAGCTGGGGACAGAGCAAGCCAGGAAGAAGAAGGAAAAAGTGCGGAGGCTTCGAGCTGGGAGAAACACCTAGTGGGGCCCAGGAGCAGAGGGAGGCTGAGTGGCTGAGACGGGGAACACAGAAGTGTGCGGGAATGAGCCGTAGAGGTGGGCCGGGGCCAGGTCATCGCGGACTCACCCACACGGGAAGGAGAGGTTTGAGACGTTAAGAGCAACGGGCAAGAGTTCCAAGAAAGGGTCAGTCCGCCATGGGTTGGTTTTCAGGATGGAAAATGGTTTGGTGCTGGCCAAGTGGCAGGAGGAAGGCCAATCAGGAGGTTATCACTGTAGACCCAGGCAAGAGATGAGAAAGGCTTGGCTGCGCTAAGAGCAGCGAGGCGCAGAGAGGATGGACAGCCGGAAGCAGAGCCAACAGGACTCAGGAGGAAGTGGAGGCAAGGGGAAGGAAGGGCTCGGGATGGTGCCTGCATTTAAATGTCAGCACCACACGTCCCATTCTGATAACATGTCAGGCTCTTGCGTTTACATGTCCTGACGAAGGGGTTTTGTATCTGATGCTTCCTCTGCACACAACACTCTCCTCCTAAACGTCTCCATTTCCGTCTGCACCTGCTCACACGCCCACTCGTCATCCCACAGAACAGCATCATCCCTTACCCACTCAGTCACTCTCCTTCCCCTTCCTTATTCATCTTCAGGGCATATAACTACCCGACATAGGCTGATGTGTTCCTGACTGTCTGATTCTCCTGGTAGAATATAAGCTCTGTGAGGACAGGGACTTTGTATATCCTGTTTCATCACTGTAGCCCTGACACCTAAAACCATAACTGCTGGAGAGTAAGAATGAAGTATGTCTTGAATGAATTAATGAGAAAATAAATGAATGATCAATCAATAAATGAAATCTTTTGTTGCTACACATCGTCACAGCCCCTGGCTGGTTCTGCAGTCATCACACAGAGTATGTCTGCCGTAGACCTCACTAGAAGGTCAAGCTTGAATTATTGTGTGCAAGTTAATTTTACAAGCCTGGGTGAGACTACTGAAAAACTGGAGAAATAAGGGGTGTCATATTTCTTTTTCATTTTTCAAAGCAGTCTCTATCAAGTTAGATCATGGAACTACACAACTGAACCATTCCTAAAAAAGTGAATATTAGGCTTTTGGCTTTTATCTAAATGCAACATTTTTCAAGCCATGTAAAATGTGTTCTACAACTTTACCATAGAGAACAAACACTGTTAGAGGAGAGCCAGGCTTCCCAGGTGGCTCAGTGGGTAAAGAATCTGCCTGCAATGCAGGAGTTGTAGGAGCTGAGGGTTTGATCCCTGGGTTGGGAAGATCCCCTGGAGAACAGCATGACAACCCACTCCAGTATTCTTGCCTGGAGAATCACACGGACAGAGGAGCCTACAGTCCATAGGGTCGCAGAGAGCTGGACACAACTGAAGTGGCTGAGCACACACACATGCACCACAACAAAATGACCCATTAAGACTGAAGTTTGCTTTTGTGGAAACCTTGCATGTTCCATGGGTCTCTCTTGCCTGACAATAACTCATACTATTTTCTCATCTTTCCTTGGCTGCTAGGAAGCTGTGATAAATGTAGAGTACAACTGCAATAAATTGTCCTCAGCATAAATCCCTCATAAAATTACCTCTTTCTGAACATTATGCAGCTTTTTGTTAACATTGTTTTATATATAGACCTTACAAGTGGCCTAAAATTCTTTCTGAAAGTAGATAGTACATAAAGTAAGTAATGGGAAACCATGAGCTTGAATAATGGAGAACCTAGTTTCCAGACCGGCCTCTTTCAAAATAACGTAGATGATCACTTCAGTCACTTATTCCTCCAATAATCACTTTTAATATCCTAAACAGGGATTAGCGGAGAAAACAATGGCACCCCACTCCAGTACTCCTGCCTGGAAAATCCCATGGACAGAGGAGCCTGGTAGGCTGCAGTCCATGGGGTCACGGAGAGTCGGACATGACTGAGCGACTTCACTTTCACTTTTCACTTCCCTGCATTGGAGAAGGAAATGGCAACCCACTCCAGTGTTCTTGCCTGGAGAATCCCAGGGACGGGGGAGCCTGGTGGGCTGCCGTCTATGGGGTCGCACAGAGTCGGACATGACTGAAGCGACTTAGCAGCAGCAAACAGGGATTAGATGTCTAAAGTAATTTTTTTAAGCCCTAAAATTTCCAGTGTCAGAGCTAAGACTTCTATGTATGGGGAGAGGAACAGCTTACAATTATTTGTAACTGATTTTTTGCTAAAATCAAAACCACCATACTGAACAAAACACACATCCAGAAAGAACATGTACTCAGTGACAAAATTCACTTCTAACTCAGCAGGCCCTTCAAGTATTTTGCTGATCCCCTATTTATCAGATAACCTAGTAGCTAACTGTCACTTAGGTTTAAAAAGAAATATTTTTATTTATTTATTTTTTTACCTCTTCGAGCCGTGCTCTTGTTGAGAACTGATCTGTTGTTCCCGTTACCATGTAGGCTATGGAATTTGAGCCAAGTTCAAACCTAGAAATAGAAATTGTCAAAATGTATTATGAAGTATTTGCTCATTCTATATGTACTTTTAAGTGCCTCAACAAATGTTATAGCAATCCACCAAACACTAGTTAGGCATGAAAAAGATACGACATGATCCTTAGCTCCAAGGGGCTAAGATCTAGTTGTAAAAAATAAACGCACCAGCCACTGAATAAAAGCTAAAGTACCCAAAAGAAAATGACACAAGTAATAAGTGCTACTTATAAAGGCAGATGCAATGCGCAAGTACTAAATAGAAGACTTGGATTGAACTGTGCAGAAGAAGGCTTCATATAGTTCACAGGGTACAGGAAGAGATTATTCCACGTGGCATGAAAAACTTGACCACCCAGATCCACTAGTTAGCACTGAATTAGAGTTTCATATTTTCTAAGGATATTTTGGGTACCTCTATCTCCTATCTTCAGTCAAAAGAATCCCTTTGGATAACCCCTGATACCTGACAAACTCGGCTAAAACACAGCGAGGTTCAGGAATTTTTCCCAGTCACGGCACAGTTTTTGGCACGACTTACTTTTGCACAAGTTTGTTCCAGTTTTCCCTCAGAAACTGCCAGGCCAACGGATATCCCACTGGGTTTCTGCCAATAGCTCTAAGAATATCTGGAAACTCTTGAGTTTTTATTACATCTCCCTTAAAACTTTGATCTAGTAGCCTAGAATGATTAAGAGACGTGTTAGCAATGAAGAGGCCCTGGAAAAAGTTCTGAACTTTTTAATACAATGATTTGTGAAAGAAAAAAAAGCTGAGAAACTCACTATAGCTACATAATAATAAAAACTAACATTTATATTTACAACACCCCTTCTCATATATTCTCTCCTTTTGCTCACAAGTGGCTAAATAAGGATACCAAGTATATATTTCTAAATGTGTTAAAGATACACAAATACATACTCCTCAAAATATTTTTCCTAACACTCGCTGCTCCCTAATTATTTACCATACACATTAGATGTGCACTCTCCTGCATAAATGTTCCCAGCAGAAAACACGGTTCCTGGCCAAGAGAACGAAAATAGATGCCAGAAGGATCTGCTCTCATTTAGTTCCTCTTGGCTACATGAACATGAATGAATTACTCACCACTGAAGCTTTTCTTTATTTTGGCTGATACAGAGAGCAAATTCAATTTGGTTTTTCTCAGTACTGGACAATGACGACTGGTATTTACTATAAAGAAAATCCCATCCTTCGAGGGTCTGGGCCCCCACGGCAAACACTGCCAAGGTCACATCGTTGGGCAGGCTGTGGAAAAGAACACACCAGGAGACAGGCTGGAATGAAGGAAGTGTGTTTGCATGCAGGAGACTTACTTATGAAGTGATAAACCGCTCCACAATCAGAGATGTGTGCTTGGAAATATAAATAAAAACAACCTCTTTCCTTCAGTAACATTTTATGAAAGAGGCAAGAAAGAGTAACTGAAATTAGGTTTTAAGTAGCTTTCTCAAAAATACACTGTGAAATGCCACTTCTTTAAATACATCTGTTTCTAACATACTTGAATGATGCCAAGTGACTCAATAGGTAGTCACTTTTCAAGACAAAAGAAAAAAAATTCAAACTAGACTTAAGATGAAGTCTATGAACAAAAGTCAGGAACCCAAAAGGACCACTGTTTGCAGGCACTTCTTTAAATGGAAGTGCGTATGTTGTTAGCTTAGTATTTCCTGCATGGGATTTAAGCCACAAATGTAAAAGGACTTGGTCCCTGCCCCGTATCCCTCTGTGTCCCCTCCCCACCTGTCCGGAGCTTGAGAGGCCTGAAAAAGCTCTGATGAGAGGCACTGCCTCTCTTCCTGTCCAGCACAGCTGTCTCAGTCTAACAAGGTTTTGTATCTTTGTGTGTGTGTGTGCACGTGCACGCACTCAGTCATGTCTGACTTTGCCAGGCTCCTCTGTCCATGGGATTATCCTGGCAAGAATACTGTAACAGGTTGCCACTTTCTACTCCAGGGGATCTTCCCAACCCAGGGATAGAACCTGTGTCCCTTGCGTCTCCTGCACTGGCAGGCAGGTTCTTTACCACTAGAGCCACCTGAGAAGCCACCTTTGTATCCTTGAAGTGAAGTGAAAGTTGCTCAGTCGTGTCCGACTCTTTGCCACCCCATGTCACTCGTGTGAGAGTCGTGTCACACGTTTCCACCTAGTCCATGGAATTCCCCAGGCAAGAATACTGGAGTGGGTAGCCTTCCCTGCTCCAGGGGATCTTCCCAACCCAGGGATCAAACCCAGGTCTCCTGCACTGCAGGCGGATTCTTCACCAGCTGAGCCACCAGGGAAAACCAAGAATACAGGAGTGGGTAGCATATCCCTTCTCCAGCAGATCTTCCCGACCCCAATAGAACTGGGGTCTCCTGCATTGCAGGCAGTCTTTACCGACTGAGCTATCAGGGAAACCCAAAAGAAAGGATTATCTGGGGCCAAGTGAAACTCACTCAGTTGTGTCCGGACTCTTTGTGACCCCATGGACTATACAGTTCATGGAACTCTCCTGGCCAGAATCCTGGAGTGGGTAACCTTTCCCTTAGCTCCAGGGGATCTTCCCAACCCAGGAATCAAACCCCAGTCTCCCACATTGCAGGCAGATTGTTTACCAGCTGAGCCACAAAGGAAGCCCTTTTGTATCCTTAGCTATATAAAACCCCCCAGTAAATATTCTAATCCCATTCTAACTGTTCAGATATTTGACTTTTATGCATAGAAGTTTCCTCTTAGCATTTCTTTGAGCAGACAATTGAGAGGGGCATAGATAAATCTAAAAGAAAAAAATATATATATTTTCCCCAAAGAGCACAAGAGTCTTATCCATACTTGTTTCTTTTTTACCCCAACACTGAGTCATAATGATGGAAAACAGAAAAGATACCCCTTACATGAACAAACTAGTTGGTCAAAAAAAACAGACCTGAGGTTTCCACCGGCTTCCTGCCACTGTCTGAAATAGCCTTCTGCCTTCTGCACGCAGGGCTGGTACTTGCGCACGCAGGCGAGGAAGAGCAGCTGACTCCGCAGCATTCGCTCCGAGACGGAGCCCTCATCCGTCCACGTCTGCTTGTCAATGAGGTCCCTCAGCAGCCTGATGAGAAAGGCCTGTGGGAAAGCCACACCGGTCACCAGTCATCTCGTGGTTTTATAGAACTCAGTACACCCTCGGGTGATGGGGATTGCTTCTTAAAGCTTAGGCCAACTCAGATTTTCAAAACCATGTGGTTCGGTTTCTATTTAATTATAAAAGGGGTCAAAAGCAAGAAATGATGAATGATTCGAGTATTTTCCTAACCATCTTATAAATATATACTTAGTCTACTTAAAATCAGGATGGGCTGTCACTTTCAAAACACAGTAAGAGAGACAGTCGATGTGACGTTTTAAGAGCAAATTATACAACAAGACTTCATGACATTTTACCAAAAGTAACAACTGTGTGCCTCCTGCTTAAGTACCTGAGTCCCAGAAAATCTTAAGAGCAACCATCACAATACAGAAGTAAAATGACAAAAAGAATTAGCCACACAAGGGAATGACAAGCCCCTGAAACTTAAGAAAAGGATCTGACAGTACCATGCCTGTTTTTAGTGCCAAAATAAAACCGAAATCTTCACGGGTCAACTCAGATATGGAGATAATGGCAATTTTCTTTAAAATATGTCAAGACATGTATAAAATATACACCGTGGTAAGAAATCTTTTCCACACCCACACCAAAGCAAACTGGTTATCTAAAACTATTCAATTTATTCCAGCCTTTTACCTTGAATTGAGTTTCCACTTCATTCATCTCTCTCTTCTCCATTAACTTATACATCGGTATCAGCTCATTCAAACCTTGAAACACTGGCATGATTTCAGTTTCATGCTTCAGGTACAAGGTTAAATCCAAGGCTTTTTCAATTGACAGCTTTCCAATGCTGGTCAAGAGACACTGGGGTTAGCAGTTTGAAAGAAAAATCCAGGAAATCAACTATTTGCTTCAAAAGTTATTTTAACAAGCTTCCAGCAAAATATTCAGTCAGATACAGACAACTCCTTACAGATAATGACCTTTATTCTAATAGCTTTCCTGTCAAACATAACACATGTGGCATTTTGCACTGTGAAGGAACTTTCTCGAATAGCAGAGCTAGGGTTCACCAGCTCTGCTAGTTGTGGTTAAGACACAATGGCAGCAGGTCAGCATCTGTCCCTCTAGGAAACATCGAACCTTGCTGGACTGCCAGTATGAAACAGGAACTGTGACCAAAGATCCCTCAGGAAGCTTCACCAGAGAGGCTGCCACTCAGTCAGCAGTATGAGTCCCTGGAGTTAACACATCCTGGTCTCCGTTTCAAACAGAAACTGAATATAAGAACAGAATTTTGGACTCTGTGGGGGAAGGCAAGGGTGGGATGATTTGAGAGAGTAGCATTGAAACATGTATATTATCACATGTGAAACAGATCGCCAGTCCAGGTTCGATGCATGATACAGGGTGCTCAGGGCTGGTGCACTGGGATGACCCAGAGGGTTGGGATAGGGAGGGAGGTGGGAGGGGGGTTCAGGATGAGGGACACATGTACACCTGTGGCTGACTCATGTCAATGTATGGCAAAACCAATACAATATTGTTAAGTAATTAGCCTCCAATTAACATAAATCGATTAAAAAATTTTTTACAAATAAAAAAGAAACTGAATATAGATCTAAAAAATTCATCATTATAATGAGAGTTGGTCTTAAAAGCCTCAGTGGTAGGGTACACACTCACATAAGTAAACGCAGTGATTTAAGCAGCGGTGCGCTGCGGAGGGGAATATATTCAGGCAGAAACGGCTTCATACGCAACCCCTATCTTTACCCGCCACTGATTTCTGTCACTGGAAGAACTCAACATTTTAGAGCAGAGAGACATGGAGCTGAGAATTACAGTATTCTCTCCCACTTGGGGGATTCCTCTTGGACGTCACTTCTACCTAAAGAGTGAAGAAGTTTGAGTTTTAGGCATGGGGAAGATTTCCTGAAAAGCCAGTGTTATGGGGGGAAAAAAAAAGTGAACATTATCCTCTCCCACTCAAAGGTCATTTGGCTGGACCGTGTCCTATGAGCTGCATGCCATAAAGATGCTGTGACGTCCAGGCATCCAGTTTGGGTAGCGTGGGAGCATGGGCATGGGACAGGGGAACTGCTCTCCTTTAGTCCAAGAGATGTAATGACGACAGCTTGGGTCTGGGCAACCTTAGTCTTCTAAGAAGCCTTCACCCGGCAGGGAGAAACCTGATCTGTTACATACAGCAAGGCCAGGAAAAGCTGCTGGGCTAGGATTTAAGGGCCAGGCAAAGGACTTCTCCGGGATGTCGGTCTCGTGGTTTTCCACACTTCTGCCTTCATCTGATCCAAGTTGTTAATGAAAAAGATTAAAATACAGATTCCTTTCTTTATCTCGGTCCTCAGCAGACACAGATAAGAGGTTAATCCTGAGGCTAAAAGCAACCCTGAATTGTTAGGAGAACTTGGGAGAAAACATCCTTCAATTTCTTATTAGCAATCAATCGTTTTCATCTTTAGAAATCAGAGATTTGAACGATAACAGCAGCTTTCAGGAATAAACCAGGAACGTGAGGGGGGCTTGCATTACCTGACAAGCTGAAATGCATTGTTAATGAGACTGGCCCGATCGTTACTGCTGATTGCCGTGTGTGTTCCTTTTAAAAGGCCAGTCAGAGAGTCCCATCCATCATCCTCATAATGCACAATGTAATAGCCATTCATTCCGACATTAAATTTGATCCATTCCACCTCTTCTGGGAGGATGAGCACATCTAGAGCAAATAAAGTAAATCACAGCTCTGTTTTCTCTCTTGACTGGTAAAAGCTTTTCTGATCAGAGACGACAAGGAAATAAAGGCAGGCTTAATACTCAACAACTTTAACACTGAAATGAGTTTCATATTGAATGCACTGCTTTAAGAAACCAGAAACAGCATCCCAATAGACAAAAGCCAATACTAGTTTAAGACATGAATTTTGTGAGATTTATAGACTTATGAGAAGAATGCTGCCATGTTTCAGGCCACATGTATGATACAACCCATCAATGTTAAAGTCAGGGGCGATTTTCCCAAGTGTCTCTCCTCCTCAGCATTATATAACTCACCTGTTTTATTCCCTACCTGGCAAGATATTGGCCTTCTTTTTTGCAACTGGACAGTATTTTTAAACCTATATTCTTCACTAGAAATTGAAAGTCAGGGATCTGCTGAAGATGAAGTCTGACCCGATCATTTTTGTTTTAACCAAGATAAATACCCAGGAAAACTGATTATCTAAATCCTATACATTTAAACGGTTCCTTCTTGAAGTACACTAGTTAGGTCTACAACAAATTACCTGTTCTTGTCTTCAGCAAAAAGCGTTGGACTGCGTCTGATTTGCTGGTAATGAATGTCAGTGGGACATGCCACAGGAACCTAAGAAAAGGAAGACAGACAGTTCACTTGCGATTCAATGCAAGCAGTTCCTAAATCACCCACCATGTGCCAGGCACTGGCTTGTTTAAACAAAGAGGGTACCCGAAACAGCTAGAGTTAAGAGCTCAAAACATCCCAGCCCATTTCCAGCTTTGTGGGAGCTGCCAGTTCGGATTCGATTCATTCTTCTTGGACTCCTTGAATAGAGCTAGGAATCTGGGCTCAAGGGAGCCCTGATAGTCTCACAGAGATCTCAGGGGGCGTGACTGTAAAGTGAGACCACCAGAAGTAGGGGAGTTGACAGCCTGTGCCTTCCATATACTCAGAACAGCACATCATCACTTCCATGGAATTCCTGCCAAGGATGCACAAACTGAATCTGACTGTGAAAAAATAAAACCAGCAGAAAACCCAAATTAAAGGACAGTCTTTAAAATAGCTATCCTCTACTCTTCAAAAATATCAAGGTCAAGAAAGACAGACTGAGGAACTGGTTCAGAAATCAAAGAACTAAAGAGATGTGACAAGTAATACAATCTGATCCTATATTAAATCCTGAACCAGGTTTTTTCTTTTTTTTTCTTTTGCTATAAAGACATGATTAGGACCACTGAGTAAAGTTGAATAAGGTTGATACATTTGATAATAGTATTATATCAAGTTCATTTCATAATTTTGATAAAGGTTCTGTGATTATATAAATCAATTTTCTTCTTTTTAGAAAATACTACTTATGACAAATAGATGGGGAAATAGTGGAAACAGTAACTGATTTTATTTTCTTGGGCTGCAGACAGTGACTGCAGCCAGAAAATTAAAAGACGCTTGCTCCTTGAAAGAAAAGCTATGACAAACCTAGACAGCATATTACAAAGCAGAGACATCACTTTGCCAACAAAGATCCGTGTAGTGAAAGCTATGATTTTTCCAGTAGTCATGTGTGGATGTGAGAGTTGAACCATAAAGAGGCTGAGTGCTGAAGAATTGATGCTTTTGAACTGTGGTGTTGGAGAAGACTCTTGAGAGTCCCTTGGACAGCAAGGGGATCAAACCAGTCAATCCTAAAGGAAATCAACCCTGAATATTCATTGGAAGGACTGATGCTGAAGCTGAAGCTCCAATAATTTGGCCACCTGATGTGAAGAGCTGATTCACTGGAAAATACCCTGATGCTGGGAAAGACTGAAGGCAAAAGGAGAAGGGGGCAGCAGAGGATGAGATGGTTGGATGGCATCACCAACTCAATGGACATGAGTTGAGCAAACTCCGGTAGACAGTGAGAGCCAGAGAAGCCTGGCATTCTGCAGTTTATGAAGTCACAGGGTTGGACACGACTTAACAACTGAACAACACACTGAAGTATTTCAGAGTGAAGAGGAATCATGCCTCCAACTTACTCTCAGTTAAAAATATGTTTGCCATATATACAGAGAAATAAAGATCATATTTTTGGAATTGTTTGATATTTTAGGTTATATATAGACATATAAAATAAATGTGGTGAAGAGTTAACACATATCTGGGCCAAGATTATACGGGAATTCTTTGCTCTCCTTCTAAGTTCTCCAGAGGTCTGAAATCATTTCAAAAAAAAAATTTTAAGTGTCCATCCAGCGACTGAGCAACTTCACTTTCACTTTTCACTTTCATGCATTGGAGAAGTGCAACCCATGGCAACCCACTCCAGTGTTCTTGCCTGGAGAACCCCAGGGACGGGGGAGCCTGTGGGCTGCTGTCTATTGGGTCGCACAGAGTCGGACACGACTGAAGCTATGCAGCAGCAGCAGCGTCAGTCAAGTTTCAGTGTCTCATTTCCAGCAATGTCCTCTGTAGTGTTAAGCTGACAAACAGGTTTGGGGATCCAAATCAGACTGGCAAAAAAGAGAATCAAGTCTCTTGCATTTCCCAGAAATCACCTGAATGTTTATGTCCTTGCTCCAACCCTACTGACAGGCACTGTTGTAATTTAGTGACAAATGCTTAGAGCTGACTTCAATCCAGTAACTGAAAATTACCATCATGTCTAACTACAAACCATGAGAATGCTAAAGTAATTATATATCATCTTTATCCTTTTGAAAAGATGGTGGTGTGTAAGTCAACTTCATAGGGTATTTAGATTTGATTAACGTGTTTTGCAACAAAGGGAAGGGTACTAGTTCAAAAACAAGGGTTCATCCTACCAGGCAGACGTCATTACTGAGGCAACAAATGAGCTTCTCCCTGTGAACCTTACCCAGTTTCTGGGGCATCGGCCGCGCCTTTCACATAGTACTCTTGCTTCATATGTACGTTCCTGCCTCTCACGGTGATGGTTATCAGGGGGAAACCCTTCTGCAGCGTCCAGGTGTTCATCATGGTTTTCACATCAAGGCCTTCCTGTCGCCAGTGCTGGTTTATGAGAAAAAGGCAGATACGTGAACTACTCGGACCCACCTCTAAGAAGAGAGCCCAAACTTGAGCTTGCAGGGGCTGCAGCCGGTGAAGCTCTTCTCTGTCCCTTCCTCTGCCCCCAGCCCCAAGCCGGCTCTCTTCCCCTGCTGGCTCCAGCCATAGCATATCAGAGCACTAACTATTCGCTTTTCATTCTCTCCTTTTCTTCTGTCTTAAAAACAGGTACCATACCTGGTTCTCCTGGGCAGACCTTGGGTTTGGCATCGGGCACAAAAGCAGGCATGTGTATGAAGTCAGGGAGAGAAAGAGCAGAAAGTGGCCAGGTGTGCAACACCTCCGTAAGGATGCTGTCTATCCAACAAGCAAGACTGGGGGAAAAGTGCTCCATCGAAAGCCCGTACTTCCCAAGTGATAAAACCGACGTGGCCCCCAACCCAACACACAGCCATTAACGCAAATGAGCATTTATTCTTTGATACTAAAAAAGCTTTCAAATAATATTTAAGAGCTAATGAAAGGATAAAACATTCCAAGGGACACATCTAGAAACTATGGAATAAATCTGTCTCTGAAAGCAAAACAGCCAAGAAAATAAAAATCGAGTGGATATAATTCTGTTGAATCTCCAGGCTCACACTGAGTTACCTGTGAAAATATCCCACAGGCCAGATAAACAGAGACTCAGGCTGCTTTGTGATTCAGGTGTTATGAATTCTTTATAGCTTAGCAGTTAAAGACATGAGTTAGATCTCAATTCAAATCCCCGCTCTGCAATTCACTAATCATATGCCTTTGGATTTCATTTCCCCAGCTGTAAAAATAGGGGTAATAGCATTTGCTCATAGGCTTATTGTGAAGAATAAAGCAGATTATACACGTAAGTGCTTCACACGTGCCTGACACATCGTAAGTGCCTGAGAATGCTCACGCCATCTATGTTTTTTTTCCCCCCACAAATGAAGGGCTATGGAAACAATCGACACAGCCTGATGGATACAGTCCTAATCTACCACAGAAGCACATCATAAATCTACTGCTTTCCACAGAGTGAAGCTGAAGAAATTAATATCAGTGAGATAATGTTCCCAAAGATGGCTGGAAAACTTCCTTGTATAGAGAGACTTAAGAAAAACTGTAAAAGGCTGTCACTCTGGTATAGTTTAAATGCAGCCTTATCTACAGAGAGACTGATACGATCCAGGATCTCGGAAAGCTTGGCACAGAGTTATCCTTCCAAGAAAATGGAGTAAAAGAATGGGCTTTGGGGTAACACGTACAGACGTGAAAACTTACCGCGGTTGAAGATGCATGTTCACCTCTAGAACAAAATCCATCCATGTGTTGTGTGTCATCTGTAGGGCAAATCTAAAAACCAAAAATAAACACATCACTCAGTCCTTTGGGAAAAAAAAGAAAAACCACTCGTGATTCTTCTCAGAGGAATGAATGTGGTACAGAACAAAAACAAAATAAGGCAATAAGCCTGCCAACCCCAAACACAGAGACACATGAAAACATACTCACGCTTGCCATACTATTCCACAGGTCCTCGTTTTTCGTGTTTTTATAGCTATACTTCTGCAGATAGTTTACAATGCCACTTTTAAATGCATCGGCACCAAGATAGTCCCTTAGCATATTCAGAATACAAGCTCCCTGAAAAGACCATATAAATAATTGTTAGCTATAGTCGGCCTCCGTCTCATATACTGCCACTATGTTGGAGCCACTCGTTAAGATGCTGTAACATTTTTAGCATCTGATCACTTGTGGAACAAATAGAAAAAGTGGGTTACACCTGGACCGATTGAGGCAGGGGATCAATACGACTCTTCATGCTTTAGTCACCAGGACTGCTATTTTTTGTCAGTATTCAAGCTTCCCCATCATCTGCCAGCTTCCATGATTCACAGGCGAGTGGGAGACGGTGCAGAATAAACACAGGACTTTGGACCACCACGTGGCCCTCCCACCGCCCCTCTAGGGCAGGAGTGGGGAGAGATGGAATCAAAGTTGAGAACAGGTGAGAAATGGCGGAGCCCGTTGGGCAAGAATTGGCAGCCTTGAGCACAGAAAACTGGTCCAGCAAGAGCAACGTGAGAAAGGGCAAGAGAAGTCCCAGACACTCTGCACTCCTGTAATAAGAGCTCTTCCCCCTCCTCACCCACTCTCCTAAATCACAGGTCACAAACTCGAATACCTCCAGTGGTCAGACAGGTGACAAACGAGCAACAGAAGTCCAAGGAAAAGAAAAATGCTTTCACATTCTTTGTCTCCCCCTGAACTTTTCATACAACTAACCACCAAGAACTTTTCCTCCTTCCTCCTTCCCTCTCGCTCAAAACACCACCCTGAGTTTTCCAGGAAATCATGAGTCCCCCTTCCTAGGAAACCCTTCCTACTTCACTCCCTGAAAAGCCTCAATTCATCTTTAAGACATAACTCAAAATCTCCTTTTCCAAGAGAATGTCTTAGGTCCCCTCAAGGTAGAGACAGTCTCTCTCTCTCTCTGGTTCTAGGAGACAGTAGAGTCACTAGATGGGCAGAGCCTGGGTCCCTGAAGGGTCTGCATTGAGTGCATATCCCTGCCAACAGGACGAGGATTTGTGAGGTATAATTTATGGAGGTATAATTGATAGATAACTTCAGCTTTGGGTATATAATACTTGCATATACTGCACAAGGATCACCGCAGTACACCTTGTTAACACCCATCACGACACAGTTACAGTTTTTTTTTCTTGTGAGGAGGACTTCTAAGATTTCCTCTTAGCAACTTTCAAACACACAATACAATGCTTTTAACTACAGCTCCATGCTGTACATTATATCCCTATGATGTATTTTATAACTGCAAGTTTTTACTTTTTGACATCTTCACCTATTCCCTAAGCCCCTGGCAACCACCAATCTATGAACTCACTCTTCGTGTGTTTTTGCTTTTAGATTTAACCTATAAGTGAGGTCATACCGGATTTGTCTGACTTAATTCATTTAGCATAATGCCCTCAAGATTCATCCATGTGGTTACAAGCGCAAAGCTTTCCTTTTTCTATGGCTGAATAGTCCACCATGGAATGGACACTTAAGGAAACAGCGATCTGGCCTATTGCAAATAAGGCTGCCAGGAACACGGGGTGCATGTCTCTCTTTTAGCTACTGTTTGTTTTCTTTGAATAAATTCCTCAAAGTGGAATTGCTGGCTATGATATCTCTATTTTGTAATATCTTGTTTTCTATCCTGTCTTCCATGGTGGCCAGACCCAGTTACATTCCCACCACAGTGCACATGGGTTGCCTTTCTCCACGTCTTCTCAACACTTGCCATTTGTCTTTTTTTTTTTTTTTTAACTTTACATAATTGTATTAGTTTTGCCAAATATCAAAATGAGACTAGCCATTCTAACAGGTGTGGAGTGATGTCTCATTGTGTTTTGACTTGCATTTCCCCAAAGATTAGCAACTTTGAGCACTTTAAAATGTACCTATTGGTCATGTTTGTCATTGGAAAAGTTTCTATTCAGTTCTTTTAAAATCAGATTGTTTTTACTCAGCCATTACAAAGAATGAAATAATGCCATTTGCAGCAACATGGATGGAGCTGGAGATTACATCATACTAACTGAAGTAAACCAGATAGAGCTAGACAAATGTCATGTGATATTGCTTAAACGTGGAATCTAAAGCAAATGATACAAATGAACACACTGATAGACTCACAGAGAACAAACTTATGGTTACCAGGAGGGAAGGGTGGTGGGGAGGGAGAGGTTGGGAGTTTGGGATTGACATGTACACAATGCTCTATTTAAAATGCCTTTCCATGAAAAGCATTTAAATTAAAAAATAAAGTGTAAAAAATAAATAAAAATAAAATCAGATTGTTTTCTTTAGTAATCAAGTCGTATGTGTTCTTTATATACTGTGGACATTAATCCCGTGTCGGACGCCTGGTTTTCAGATACTCTCCCCGTTCAGTAGGCTGCCTTTCACTCTGTTCTTATTGTACACGTGGTTTTTAATCTCGTGTGATTCCACTTGTTGATTTTTGCCTTTGTTGCTTATGCACTTATGCTTTGGGTGTCACATATAAAAAAAACAAAAATCACTGCAAAGATACATGTCAAGAAGCTTTTTCTCTCTATTTTCCATTTAGGAGTTTTATGGTTTCTGATCCTAACATTTAAGTCTTTAATCCATTTCAAGTTAGTTTTTGTGAGTCGTATAAGACAGTGGTGCAGTTTTATTCCTTTGTATATGGTGTCAGAAGAACTAAATGATATTTATTTAAGAGACTCCATTTACCATTGTATATCCTTGGATCCTTTTTCATAAGCTAACCTTATATTCATGAGTTGATTTCTGGGCTCTACTCTATTCCATTGATCTACGTGTGTGTTTATACGTCTGTTTTATGTCTGCTTTTATCTACTCTGCACTATTGATGGAAACATGCAAACATGAAATACTTTTCCCTTTGTTACACAGAAAGCAGCGAAGCTTTATGATAAATGGCACGTTCTCTGCCTCGGTGAGGATAATGGAAATGGTTGGAATGGAAGGGAAAGTTGAAAAGCAGAATTCTGATCTCGTAACGGAGCCATGACTTAGCTCCGGTCCACATTGCTGAGGGAAACAGAAGCCTGGTATGACCAGAATTCTATCCCCTTCAAAGAGAAGCCAGTAATATGGATTTTTACATAAAATCTCCCAACTATTATATGCAACAATTTCCAGTTCTTTTATTAAACACATTTTGCATGACAACTGTTTCCGAAGGCACCCAGAGCTACGAAAGGGCAGGTGTTTTTGCCTGATACAAAGCTAAAGCTCAATCAAGACCTATTTGTTGAAGGATAAATAAAAAGTTTCTGCAGACTGCGAATATTCACCTACGACAGTAAGTGAAGAACTGACAACAGTACCACCTTTAGGATTTTAAGCCAACTTGAAGTTAGGCTTTAACAAAGTTGACTCTGGTCAGCCTGAGTGAGAAGAGAAAGCCTTCAGTCCAGGTCGGTCCTTATGAAGGGAAAGTCCCCCCACAGCCCTAGCTACAGCCTCTCCACTCCAGTAAGTTTAGTGTGCAAACTGTATCCCTAGAATACATTTTTACCTTGTCATAAGAAACTTCATCAAACATCTCGCGAATCTGAGCAGGGTTCTCCACGGGTGTGGACACGGGGTGTGAGGAGTTTAATGCATCCACCTCCATTGCGTTGAAACACTTACCAAAGAAATAATCTTCCTATTAAGATCGAAAGACAACATCACCAATGATTCACATTTAGATCAAAAACTATGAAATAAGGCTGGCTGCATGTGGGATAACAGGTTTACACTCCAAGTTTCTGATGTGACCTATTATATATTTATTATATATTTACAGAATTTACAAAATTAAATAGAATTATCTTCTAAGAAACAGACAGGAAACAGTGATTTTTAGATCAATATTGAAAATTTGTTTAAATATTCATCACCTTAGAATAAAGAACATTCCTATAAAAATAAAAACATTAATGCCTACAGCCCAATAGTACCCAAATATGAAACTAAAATATATAATTATTTTAGTATCTCCAGTCTTCATCTATACTATTTTTTTTTGTAAATTAATTAATTTATTTTAACTGGAGGCTAATTACAATATTGTAGTGGTTTTAAAGCAAAGAAATTTAGCTTTAACCATATAGTGAAAAAAAAAGCAATGGAGAACAAATTCCAACTATAATCTGATTAGGGCATATTACACAACAAAACAATAAGCATACATGATTACTTTTACTATTAAAGACTATATGGAAACAAGAAAATACTTATTATGATCCACTATACTGTAATCAACCCACTCCAGTATTCTTGCCTGGAAAATCCCATGGATGGAGGAGCCTGGTAGGCTACAGTCCATGGGGTCACAAAGAGTCGGACACGACTGAGCAACTTCACTTTCACTTTCTTTTCACATATAAGTTATGTATATAGGAAGATGAAAATGGGAATATGAATATGTACAAATGAAAATTAAAGTATGGTAAAGGATTGTTTTTACATAATGTTTCTTTCTAATTATACTGCATTTGATTTTCACAAGTTAAACACATGACTTTTGAAATCATCATGTAGAGATTCCAAACCAGTAAGTTTGTGACCCATGAGTCTAGGTTCTTATACAATCAAATGTACAATTATCTTAATACTCATTTGATTTGGCAAGTAGGACCCTATTGAAATAACATCAATCTATACCTAATACTTCTCCAGTGAGCAGCCTAAAGGAGGGAAAGCAATACAGAACAGACAAGTTGTCATTATTTCTGTTTCTTTTTCACTCAGGGAGGACAATTTAGTACTAACTTCATAACTCATAGATTTGGAAATAAGCAACTGAGCGTGGAAATAAGTCTTTATGAGATATCTTTAAAGTACACTAGCATTTTGGAAACCTGATCCATATTTAAACTCCCAGGGAGGTTATCAATCTTTATATAAATTCCATAATCAAGCATTGGTAAATATACTATTTTCCAGCAACAGATTAACCTAAAATGTAAAAAAAAAAAAAAAAGAAAGTAAGTAAATACAACTTACAACTTTCAGTTCTGGATGAGTCACACTGACTGACACGAACTCCATAAACTTGGCAAATCCCTCATTTAGCCAAAGATCATTCCACCATTCCATAGTGACAAGGTTCCCAAACCACTAAAGGAAAATATTACTCATTTTATCCACAGATTTCTATAGCAACTGGATTATCTACACGGCCATAAACATCAAACATTCAGAAGGAAATATATTCTATATGTGTAATGTCAGTATATGAATGTTAACATATTTATGAAGCTAATATTTTTTTCAAAATAAAAAGAAAAACTTTTCAATATGTATTTTAAAACATGGTACCTAATGTTTTAAAGACATAAATTTTCCTCTGGGAGAAAAAGACAAAGTAAAAGTGAATCCATAGCATTCATGTATCGATATAAATAACCTATGTCCCAGAAGAGCAATAAAAACATAGTTTATACTTTTTTTGAAAAGTGTGATTGAGCTCATTTACCTGGTGGGCGAGTTCATGAGACACAATCATCGTGATGCCGAGCTTACTTGAGGCAGAAGACTTCTCAGCATCAAACAGTAGAGAAGATTCCCTGTATGTCGTCAGTCCCCAGTTTTCCATTGCACCAGATTGGAAGTCGGGAATTGCAGCAAGATCTTGGGAAGGAAACAAAAAACATCTTATCAGTCTTAACCTACACATGGCCCAAACACACTAACTCTCAGAATGGATGGATGCAGGAATCAAAGAGAAACTAAGTGACCCACACAGAATCTTGGGTCCTGGATGAAGAACCTTTCACAATGAAGTCAAAGGGCTCGGTGGCTCATTCAGAGTTACTCTGCTGCTGCATGATAAAGTCACACTTGGCTTTCAGACCTCCTGACTCCATTTCTAATTCTCTGACAAGGTGTCTGGGGACTGGACAATCTTAAAAATTGTCTCAGTAATCCACTCTAGCTGGGATGCCCAAGACTCCCACACACTACAAACTCAAACACATAATAGTTTTAAGGGCTCATGTAAGAAAGAAAATGCATATTTTCTTATGCTCTATCAAGGAACTCATTGAAAAAATTTACTGAGTACTCTATGTTCTTACCAAATGCATGCCAATCATGGAAAAAAATGCAGCCTCTGTCCTTTGCTATCTGCCCACTAATAGGGTCATGTTTGTCTTTAAATCAGAAGGCAAAAGTTTCCGCATGCTACATGCCTCAAAAACCTGCTGGGGTTTTAATGACTTGAGAGGCTGCTGAGCTGATGGGGGAAGATGCCAGTTAGGAAGATATAATCTACTGTGGGGGTCATTAAATGCCAGTTTGAAACACCTGTGCAAGACCTATACCTTGTTTGGGTAACGGATACGGGATGCTGAAATAATCCTCATAAAATTCTAGAAGAGTCACCGCGGCATCCAGTGCATAGTCTGCCTGATTTATCTTGTCTGGAACAGCATATACGGAAACCTGGAGAGGAAGACACAAGGGAGTGATCCAGATGCCATCGTGGCTTCTCGAGAAGCCTGACACTAACAGCTTCCTAGTGTGGGACATGGTTGCCAGTATTAAAGATGACAATGGCAGGCTGCTATTTCTTATATTAATGCTGATTGTTCTCGATCAATTCCCCTACTGAAAACAACAGATAGATGATGAGTAACAAATATAAAAATGTCTTCCTAAATGTTTACATGAGATAGTGAAAAGGTAAAGACAACTTAGTGTCCCAAACTGAAATGACTGCAGGACCCTCGGAAGTCAGCAGAGGGTCACTGCAGCCAGCTTTTGCCCTGAAGACACTAGACCACTATAGATGGACTTGAGCTGAGGTCTTCATGGCACTGGAGAACTCAACAGGGAAAGGAGACAAAATCCAGAACCTGCTCAAGGTGGGTAGGAGATGTCCCCTGCTAGACCCCAAAGGACCAAGCCCTTACTGGAAGTCTAAACTAGAAAGAATCACCAAATTCCTCCAGGAGACTGCAAGGGGGGGAAAAAAGCCTTATTCAAACCCTGGTGATGTATGAGGAATAGTGAGAGACTCTCCTCAGAGAATTTATGGCTAAAAGCTAAACTTCATGCCGTCTAACAGCTGAACTCACAATAAACCTAGGTGGTCCAAAAACCTGAAGCCAATAATTTAAAGTGATTCCCAAGGCTGCAAAGTCTCCAGGTCACTTGACAGGAGCGAAATACAAACTCTCTCTGGAAAAATTCACCTTCAAGTCAGGTAAGAAAAGCTCATAGACACGATTCACAGTACATAGCATGAAGGAACAAGACACCGTGAACAAGAGCCAGCAGAAACAACAAATCACAGAACCAGCCACACCAAGACTTCATATATGACAACTTCTAGACACGACATAAAGTGTGAGTTTAATGTGTTAAAGAAAATGACTCAAACTATTGGCACACAAAAGGGGCTCTGGGGACCTAACCCCAATGTAGATATATGTGGGAGGGGGCGGTTCCCTCACATCTCCAAGCAACATTCCAACACCACTTGGGTATCTTACAATTCAGTTCCATGCTGACACTCCTGGTGTGAGAGCATCATTCTACAGGATTCAGTCTTACAAGCCTGCTCCCTAACCCGATTCCAGATGCCAATCAAAAGTGCAAGTTACCACCCATGCTTCTGACTTAGCAGCTGTTGGCTGGAGGTTCCCAACCCCCTTCTTGAGTTTAATTTGCTAGAGCAGCTCACAGAACTCAAGAGTAACATTTTACTCGACAAGATTCCCAGTCCATTATAAACAAATGTAACTCAGGAATGAACAGCCACACGCGAGAGGTGCCTTAGAACAAGGTTTGGAAAAAGGCACTGTAACGACCACGTCCTCTCCTACCAAACCACCTTCCCTATACCTCCACTGGTTCACCAACCCAGAAGCTCACAGGAGCCACCCTTTGAGTTTTTATGGAGTTTTCACAACACAGGCATAAATGATTGAACTTTGGTGACGAAACTCAGTCTCCAGTCCCAACTCTCCCATCACATGGTTGGTTCCCAGTCAACCAGCCTTAGTTAGGTTACCCAGGAAATTTTTATTAACATAACAAGAGATAATACTTATGGTTCTCAACACATAGGACATTCTAAGAGTTTTAGTAGCTCTGAGCCTTCATCAAGGATGAAGACCAAATACATATTTCTTATTATGAATTACAATATCACAGTATGAAAGACACATAAAAATAACCATTCAAAAAGGATTCACTGAAGTGGGCAAATCAGTGAGTGGGTGTTTTTTACTGTTAATTTCACTGCTGAACTTAGGCTGCTTCCTACAGTCAAGTCTCAAGCCTTAGCTTCAAATCCCCAGGTAAGCAGAGATATCTTCACAAGGATAAGAAGACCCTTTATTCAGGACCTTATTCAGGCCCTACAGAAGACAAGGCAATTCAGAAGAGAAACCCTAACTATCCCAGGCCTCAGTTAAATAAATGAGGTCATTTTAAATAAAAAGTCGCCTGCTTCCTCTTTGAAAATCTTCTTTGCATTCAGGGCTGCAGTGTACAATTGTGTAGGTTGCTCACTACACAATGAGACCCACCCAGTGGCAAGAACTCCTTGAAACAAGACCTCTTCCCCTGACACTCCAGTACTCCCTGACCCAAATGCTCTCCCCAGAGCCATTTAATACTCCAAGCTGTCTTCTCTTACTTCCTTCCCGTGGCTAGAAATCCCCAGCTCGGATAGTCAGTGACATTCACTTCCAAACTGCAGAAAGTTATAGACAGAAGAAGCAACCTGAGAAACCACTGCAGGATCTAATCCAACGTATACATTTTACAGAATGTAAGCTCATCTCCAAAGGTAGCAGAAAGCCAGTTAATGGTGGAGCCAGCACCATGACCCAGGCCAGGCCACGTCTCCCCATGTGTTTCTGCCAGTAAGACCCCACTGTAAACAAGAGCATCTGTGACAGTGGGATGGCCCACAAACTGGTTTGTCCGAGAATGAGGAGCGTTTCCAGGATGTGGGACTTCCAGTTATAAAACCAGGACCGTCCCAGGCAGACCAGGGCAAGTAGGTCACCCTATGTGACAATCACAAGTTCACCTTGACTCCGCTCTTGGTCATCTTGCTGACAGACTTGAAATCCGAAACAATGAAGGCCACCAGGTAGGTGCTCATCCTCACGGTGACGTCAAAGTGGTCTTCTATGAGTCCTTCAGCCACAGTCACAGATTTAACCTAAAATCAGGATAACTGAGATCATCAAAGAATCCAACTACCCAAGACACTGAAAACATTTTATAAAGAGAAATAGTCCTAAGTTTCGGACATACTGAAAGTATATGACATGACATTTGTATAGTTATTTAAGAATATCTCTTTCAGAGACTTCCCTGGTGGACCAGCAGTTGGGACTCTGCCTTCCAATCCAGGGAATGTGAGTTTAATCCCTGGTTGGGAAGGTAAGATTCCACACGTCTCACAATCAAGAACCAAAACATAAAACGGGAGCAATACTGTAACAAAATCAATAAAGACTTTTCAAAAAACGTATTTCTTTCTTAAGTAATTTAGATAGGAAAGCCAAACCATTCTCCTCCATGTTTTTATTGAGATATAATTCATATACCATAAAATTCACTGTTTTAAAGTATACTATTCTGTGGGGTTTTTTTAAATTATATTCACAGTTATATAACCATCACCACTTAAATCTCTTCTAAATAAGCCAGACGATTACAAACTGACTCATATTTGCACATGAGGATTGGTAACGTGGCTGGGAAAAAGCAAAACTGAGACTGCTGATTTTGCCAAGATGTAGCCCACATAATACAAAGTGCGAGAATAATCTGGAAATGCAGTGTCTAACTGGGTGCATGTGTCACCATGGATAACCTAAAAGAGCTTCTACTTTCTTAAACAATTCAAAGAAACCCATGCCTGGGCCTGACCCTGCAAAGTCTCCTCCAGACTCTAATCTGCTTCAGTGAAGTCAGGTTTTGCAGTGTAATCAGGGAGCAGCCTTGCAGAGTGGGGTTGGAGCCACAGAGGTACAGGCTAAGAGGTCGGCTTCCCAAGAAGAAAGTCTACTACCTCAGCCAACAGAAAGCAGTGGGCAGGATCTTGGAGAAAAGACCAGTCGAAACTAGTCTGAGAACATCCACATTAACGATGCCTTTTTCCTGTAATCCCATTTCCACCTCTATTTCTATGTCCTTATCCTTCTTTGTGATACCCACCAGCCACAAGCTATGGTTGCCTGCTCGTCAGCCTTTGGGCATTCATATCCTGACTCTGACAGCCAACCTAGGTTTATTCTTAAAGGGCCAGAAATCACCTTTCTTTTTAAAATGTCTTCAGCTTACCCCTGACAAAAATTTCTGTTCTTGAAGTTGCGCTTATTAGTAGGGAAGTAAGCTAACTAAACGAATTCAAATTTAGATTTGATTAACTCTTGCCCCAAACACTTCGGTGTTCCAAAGGTATATTTTTCTTCTCTAGCCTCCAAAAAGACCCTTTGAAACCCCGCTGTCCTTCCTCTCAACCCCATGTCTGAAGCTTAAGTTCAGGCACCTCTGTTAGATTTCTGCCAAGAGGAGGGATGGCCCATCCAAGAGCAAGATTACATTAGATATTTTTGGATCCTCAACAAGTAGGTCCCGGACTTGGATTCATGGATTTGGATTCACGGATTTGGACTCCAGCACCTTTGTGAAGCCTCTGGGCTTTGGCCTTCCCCCTACAAACCTATGAAATCTATACCAGTCTTGTTTAGTGGGTCAGTCTGTCCCTCACTTCCAAACCACCCCTGTTCCTTTATTCTTCTTAAGCTGTAATTCTCTAATTAGAGAAGTCACTCCCACCCCAGGCAGCAGTACCATAATATTTGGGGAGGGAACTATAATTTGAAAAAGCATTTTCTCTATCTCAAATTTATATTAGGAAAACGGCATAACTGTTTCTTACCTTTCTATATACAAGTGTGTTGGGGAAAGAGACAAAAGTTCTTGTCTGGTAAGGATTCACAAGTCTGCCTTTTATATAGGCTTCTGGTGTGGAATGTCAGAATCTCTTTTAGGGGGTCCTTAAGGCAATGGCACCCCACTCCAGTACTCTTGCCTGGAAAATCCCATGAACGGAGGAGCCTGGTAGGCTGCAGTCCATGGGGTCGCAAAGAGTCAGACACGACTGAGCGACTTCACTTTCACTTTTCACTTTCATGTATTGGAGAAGGAAATGGCAACCCACTCCAGTGTTCTTGCCTGGAGAATCCCAGGGACGGGGGAGCCTGGTGGGCTGCCATCTATGGGGTTGCACAGAGTCGGACACGACTTAAGGGATTCGATGAGCAATATAGAGTTCTAAAGGTTGGGAAATACTACACTGGAAGTTGGTTCATGGCTCTCTGAGTCCCTTCATGTGAAGATACTGCCTCCCCAGCCAGCATAGGGATGAGGTATGATACCCTTCCGGACTCTGGGCAAAGCCTATTCCAGCCTGAGTCTCATCCACGGTGAGCTTCTCTGAACAAAGGAAGTGTGTGCTTCAGCAGTGGTATGTATCAGCGGTAGACCGACAGCTCAGCTTCTGTGTTTCCAGTGCTACCAGAATCATAGGGGAATGGACCTCGCTGAGTAATTTTATTCATTTGGCAAGGTCATCTTCTCCTTTCCGCTTTGAAAAATCAGAAGGGCTTCAGCCTAACAGATGCAGACTATTATATTTAGAATAGATAAACAACAAGGTCCTATTTTATAGCACAGGGAACTATATTCAATATCCTGTAATTAACCATAATGGAAAACAAAAAAGTAGAATAAAAAATAAAACTCAAAGGGAACACTGTCCACATCTGCTCTGGAACTGGAAAATAATGACTTCTTTAAAGGCAACTTAAGATTACTTTTTTAACTTCCATCTGCCCAACTTCATGCCAGTTATTTTTAATACAAACTGTATAGCTAATATTAGTAATATAGTATGCAGAAATTATAGGACATAACTAAATCATAGGAATATGGCCTTATCCGACAGAGCATTTCCTTTAAAAATCCTTTTAAAAGATCTTATGAGAAAAGTGTAAGTGCTTTACGAAAGGCACTCTCACTTGAACCTGACCTGAATTTCCTATACGGTTTCTCTCTTGTCAACGTGGATGACCTGCAGTGTCACTCTTACCTAATTTTGCTTGTTTTTAGGGAAAATGTTTTTTTCCTTTGACCATAAATAAATTGCTGCTTGAACCAAAAGCATAGGTTAGAAGTGAAAAAGAAAAATTAGTTATCTGTCAGGCAATGAAACAAACAAAACAGGTAGCCTGAATGTTAACTGGCAATGGGGAGAGGCAAGCCACAGGGAATGAATGGACTCCTCATCAGAGATACACAATTTAGACTCACCAGTGGCATATTGGAGATGGCGAGGTGTCTTGGTTCCCTTCTGATCTTGATTAAAAAACTCGCCTTGAGAGCAGGTTCATCAAAGCAGGGAAAGGCCATTCTGGCTGCAGTTGGTTCGAACTGTGTTGATGCAAGTATCCTAAAATTCCGTAAAGGGGAATAAAAACACAGCAGGAAGTACCAGGGACTGTAAGTGAGGTGTATGATCATGTCTTAATTCCTAAAGCTATCACAATCCTGATGAATCTCACTACCAAAAAATCGTTTATATGACAAAAGCTATCATAAACTAAAAGACAAGTAAAAGAACAGGGAAAATTGATCAAAAGGTATTTAACAAAGTGTTAACATAACCTGAACAAATAATGAGCTCTTAAAAATAAGTAAAAATTCACCCACCAACCAAGCAGAATAGCAGGCAGAGGTCATAAACAGGCAACTCACAAAAGAAGAACATACAAATAGTCAATAAACACATCAAAAGCTGCACAGCTTCATTAATAATCAATGTAACAAATTAAAGGGGAAAATCTGTTGGTATTTTGGCTCTAAAAGGATTGCCACTACACAATATTAGTGAGAAATATGGCAAGGCATATCAAAAGTTTGTTGACCCCTGACTTAGCAATTTTACTTCTAGGCATTTATTCTAAAGAAATGATTTACAAAGATGCTTGTCCAAGTGTTGCTGATGCTAAAAAGTTGGAAACAACCTAATTTCCATCCATAGGAAGATTAGTTAAATAAATCAACACAGAAACATGCATTTTAATAACGTTGTTAAAATGATGTAAAGTGACAGTCATCATGTAAAATACATGTCAACATATATTTTTAATAAAAAAGCTCCCTCGTGAAACTTAAAATACAACATAGTTCCATTTACATAAAATGACATGTATGTATATCCAGAAAAAAGTATAAAGGATGTTCCCCTAAAACAGAAGCAATAGTTATCTCTAGGGGTTATAATGGGGATACATTTTATCTTTTCAAAAATTCTTTTCTGTAGTATTTGACTTTTCTTTAACCTCAAAAAATAATATGGAATCAGAAAAGTAAGTATAAGCTACTAAAAAATTTTGATTTTAAAATTTAGCATAAAATCTCCCAAAATATATTGTGTTTTTAAAAACGGAACTAAAACAAGCAGGAGAGGATCCCTAAAATGGTTTCAACTGAGACAGAAATATTTCCTCTAATAGGCCATTACAGGTTGAATTGAGTCTTCCCAAAATATATTTTGAAGTCTTATTACCTAATATCAGTGAGACTTTATTTAGAAATAGGGTCTTTACAGATGTAGTCAAGTTCAGATAAGGCCATCGGGTCAAGCCCTAGTCCAATATAACTGGTGTCCTTAAAACAAGAGGGAAACCTGGAGAATGGCCGTGTGACAGGCAGGCAGAGACCAGACTGATGTAGCTGCAGTTCAAGGAATGTCAAAGATTGATGGCACCACAAGCTAGGAAGAGGCAAAGAACGAGGCTATTCAGAGACCTAGAGAGCACAGGCCTCCTGACACCTTGATTGGACTTCTCGCCTCCAGAATCGTGAGATACTAAATTTCTACTGTTTTAAGTCACACAGTTTATGCACTTTGTTAAAGCGGCCCTTGGAAACTGGTACCTAGGCCAAGAGAATTTAAAACATATATTCTATCCCAGAAGTCTAATTAAATAAACAAGTAGGTATTTACTCTAATAGAGCTGGAGGAAAGAAAATTGGTTCAAATAGAGTGAAAAATGAGATTTAAAAAAAAAAAAAAGAAAAAGACTATAAGCCATTTTTAAATATGCAAAGACATGCAAAACAAAACCAAAGAAAGAATTCAACAATCAAGGAAGTTTTAAAGGACAAGCCACCTGAAATAATAAATTTAGTGTGGGTAGCACTTGAACTTTAAAAAAAAAAAGACAAAAATTACCTCACTTCTCCTTCCTTGGTTCTGTAGGTACTTTTATAAAATCCATGGAAACTCTCAGAAAGATTGCCAGCGTAGTCGATGACAATGGTGTATGGGAGGCCGACGACCAGCGGCTCAGAAGCCAGAAGCGCAATCTGCTCCTGAGGTGGGTTTTCCAGGACTCTCAGTGGCTCTTCAGCCTGCCTCTCGCCACCTCCCTTCCTCAGGGCGGCCTTGGATATTTGTAGGCGGTGACTGTGCAGGATGATGGTACTGGTGGGCTTGCTGGCTGTGATTTCTATCTGTGTGGTTCCCCCGAAAGTCAGAGTGGTGAGGTTTGCGTGAATCATGAGATCGTAATGAGCTGGGATGATGTGCTCTGGAAGTCGAATTTTATTCCAAGGAAATGGTGCCCCGTTGCTAGCTTTTGGAGATGTTGGTTCCCTGCTCTGACATGAGGATGGAGTTGCCACCGTTAAGAGAATCAACAGTGTCGAAAGCAGTAAGGGCCTGGTTCCAAGTGACCATTTGATGGATGGAGATATCATCTTGCTTGAAATGGCTAGAGGCACAAATGTACAAAAGAAAAAAAAAATCACTAAAATATTATCAAGAGAGCATAATTTCAGAATGCATCCACCCATAATTAACATGATATAGATACAAACTTAAAAAAAATACTAGGTCTTTTCCTGAAAGTAAAATTATCTTTCCTATGTTAATGAGTCACAAGAAGAGGGAAGTTTATGGTCAACAACAATTATTAACATCTACTACAAAGCATCATCTAGCTTTCAAAGTTTAAATTAACTCTATCAGTCAGGATCCTCTGCTGAGAGCAAGAACAAGCTCTGGCTGAAGATCCTTAAATGGATCACAGAACTGACAGGTCATTTGGGAAGCCAGGCTCATAAAACAAGCAAAGATGGGCAATTAGAACTATATTAGACAAATATGTGATTAGATGACCACTCCCTGCCCGCACTAGACCTTAGAGGAAGCCACCCCAATGCGTAGAGATCAGATGCTAACACCTGTGCAGTCATCAAAGGAGGAGGTCTCTACTAGCCTGCAACTTCCTGTTGTTTCAGCAAAAGTGAGGTGTCCAACCACCAGCAGGGAGGACACAAAGCAGGCATCTGGCCTTGCTGCTTCTCCGTGGGAGAAAGGCCTTGCTTCCCACTGAGCTTAAAACACAGAAAGTAAAGGAAGGAAATACATGCTCAGTAGCAAGGGGGAGTGGGAAGGCACGTATTTGCAACAGTAAGCCTTAATAATATAATCAATCTGATTTCGCTATTGATCATCTGGTGATGTCCATGTGTAGAGTCATCTCCTGTGTTGTTGGAAGAGGGTGGTTGTTATGACCAGCGCATTTTCTTGGCAAAACTCTGTTAGCCTTTGACCTGCTTTGTTTGGTACTAAGGCCAAACTTGCCTGTTACTCCAGGTATCTCCTGACTTCCTACTTTTGCATTCCAGTCCCCTATAATGAAAAGGACATCTTTTTGGGGTGTTGGTTCTAGAATGTCTTGTAGGTCTTCATAGAAGCATTCAACTTCAGCTTCTTCAGCATTACTGGTTGGGGCATAGAATTGGAATACTGTGATATGGAATGATTTGCCTTGGAAATGAACAGAGATCATTCTATTATTTTTGAGATTGCATCCAAGTACTGCATTTCAGACTCTTCTGTTGACTATGAGGGCTACTCCATTTCTTCTAAGGGATTCTGGCCACAGTAGTAGATATAATAGTCATCTGAGTTAAATTCACCCATTTCAGTCCATTTCAGTTTGCTGATTCCTAAAATGTCAACGTTCACTCTTGCCATCTCCTGTTTGACCACTTCCAATTTACCTTGATTCATGGACCTAACATTCCAGGTTCCTATGCAATATTACTCTTTACAGCATTCAACTTTATTTCCATCACCAGTCACATCCACACCTGGGGGTTGTTTTTGCTTTGACTCTGTCTCTTCATTCTTTCTGGAGTTATTTCTCTACCAATCTCCAGTAGCATAATGTGCACCTCCCAACCTGGGGAGTTAGTTCATCTTTCAGTGTCCTATCTTTTCCCCTTTTCATACTGTTCATGGGGTTCTTAAGGCAAGAATACTGAAGTGGTTTTCCATTCCCTTCTCCAGTGCACCACATTCTGTCAGAACTCTCCACCATGTACCGTCTATCGTGGGTGGCCCTACATGGCATGGTTCATAGTTTCATTGAGTTAGACAAGGCTGTGGTCCATGTGATCAGTTTGGTTAGTTTTCTGTGATTGTGGTTTTCAGTCTGTCTGCCCTCTGATGGAGAAGGATAAGAGGCTTATGGAAGCTTCCTGATGGGAGAGACTGACTGTGGGGAAACTGGGTCTTGTTCTGATGGGCAGGGCCATACTCAGTAAATCTTTAATCCAATTTTCTGTTAATGGATAGGGAAGTTCTATACAGTCAGCAAAACAAGACCAGGAATGTAAAGTCAAGTGGGCCTTAGGAAGCATCACTATGAGCAAAGCTAGTGGAGGTGATGGAATTCCAGTTGAGCTATTTCAAATCCTAAAAGATGATGCTGTGAAAGTGCTGCACTCAATATGCCAGCAAATCTGGAAAATTCAGCAGTGGCCACAGGACTGAAAAAGGTCAGTTTTCATTCCAATCCCAAAGAAAGGCAATGCCAAAGAAAGCTCAAACTACTGCACAGTTGTACTCATCCCACATGCTAGCAAGGTAATGCTTAAAATTCTCCAAGCTAGGCTTCAACAGTACATGAACCGTGAACTTCCAGATTTTCAAGCTGGATTTAGAAAATGCAGAGGAACCAGAGATCAAATTGCCAACATCTGCTGGATCATTGAAAAAGCAAGAGAGCTCCAGAAAAATATCTACTTCTGCTTTATTGACTCTGCCAAAGCCTTTGACTATGTAGATCACAACAAACTCTGGAAAATTCTGAAAGAGATGGGAATACCAGACCACCTTACCTGCTTCCTGAGAAATCTGTATGCAGGTCAAGAAGCAACAGTTATAACTGGACATGGAACAACAGACTGGTTCCACATTGGGAAAGGAGTACATCGAGGCTGTATATTGTCACCCTGCTTATTTAATTTATATGCAGAGTACATCATGAGAAATGCTGGGCTGGATGAAGCACACGCTGGAATCAAGATTGCCAGGAGAAACATCAATAACCTCAGATATGCAGATGACACCACCCTTATGGCAGAAAGTGAAGAAGAACTAAAGAGCCTCTTGATGAAAATGAAAGTGGAGAGTGAAAAAGTTGGCTTAAAATTCAACATTCAGAAAACTAAGGTTATGGCATGTAATCCCATCACTTCATGGCAAATAGATGGGGAAACAATGGAAACAGTGACAGACTTTATTTTGGGGGGCTTCAAAATCACTGCAGATGGTGACTACAGCCATGAAATTAAAAGACGCTTGCTCCTTGGAAGAAAAGTTATGACCAACCTAGATAGCATATTAAAAAGCAGAGACATTACTTTGCCAATAAAGTTCCATCTAGCCAAAGCTATGGTTTTTCCAGTAGTCATGTATGGATGTGAGAGTTGGACTATAAAGAAAGCTGAGCGCCGAAGAATTGATGCGTTTGAACTGTGGTGTTGGAGAAGACTCTTGAGAGTGTCTTAGACTGCATGCGATCCAACCAGTTCATTCTAAAGGAGATCAGTCCTGGGTGTTCATTGGAAGGACTGATGCTGAAACTGAAACTCCAATACTTTGGCCATCTCATGCGAAGAGTTGACTCATTGGAAAAGATTCTGATGCTGGGAGGGATTGAGGGCAGGAGGAAAAGGGGACGACAGAGGATGAGATGGCTGGATGGCATCACCGATTCGATGGACGTGAGTTTGAGTAGACTCCAGGAGTTGGTGATGGACAGGGAGGCCTGGCGTGCTGTGACTCATGGGGTCGCAAAGAGTAGGACACGACTGAGCAGTTGAACTGGAACTGGAGAAGTAAGGACTGAGGGAAAGGACAGGATGTATCAGAATGGCTGCCAGGTTTCTAGAATGAATGTCTGGATGTTGGTAGGTATCCTTTATTGAAATGGAGAAGGCCAGAGGTGGAAAATATTTTAAAGGGAGGAGAGGGAACCAAGGCTTCATTTTTCAATATGTTTAATTTGTGATGTCTAGAGATATCCAAGGGGAAATATCAAGAAGGCAGTTAAATATACACAGACTGAGACATAAGGGCTTTAAAGGAATTTCCTGTTCTTGACTGTACTCCTTTAAAGTTTTAAAAAGTATCTTCCTTTGACATCTGATCTTACTAAATCTTCTTTGACAATCAATGGTGTGGATTAAAGCGCTGCAGTAACAGAGTTCCTAACTTTCTTTCACAGCCAGAAAAAGTTCAAGATACTAACTGCCTTTGGTGATTCTGACTTCTCCCACTCACACAGGAAGTCAGGGCAACTGGTCCTGGGCTGTCTCCTCCTTCCCTTTTTGGGACACCATGGAATGTCAAATCCATCATCAAGAGGTAACAGGACTTCTTCCAAAGGCTCTGAGCAATGAAATTAACAAGCACTGATGATAGCTAGTTACCGGTAGTAAAAACTTTTAAAATATTGATTCAATTTTTTAACGTATTAGAACTTTTCTACTTAGGCCCACCTGAAAATGCGCTGCCTATCAGTACCACTGCAACTCCGTGCAAAAAGAGACAAGTTGGGCAATTTTTCAGTCTTTTTTTTTTCTTAAGTCGTTGACTCCATCCTGAAGAGAGAGCAAATACTTCGGGGATTTAGTAGAAACCAGAGCACTTCTTTCTAAACCTGGCCTCACAAAGAACCTCCAAGAAAAAGGTAAGGAAGTGTCTGCACTTTCTCCTTCCTCCCGAAATTAACTTGCAGACCCACCAGGCTAGTAAGACACCGAGAGAGAATTTTAACTTGCTCCAACAGGAGAGCCTTTAAACTCAATAAACTCCTGGCTGAGCCACAGCGAAGGGAGGACAGGCAACTATTGGCAAGAAGTGCAGAAGAAGGGACAGCCTTGAATTGATCTGGAGGACGCTTAACTGTCCTTGCGACGATATCCCTGCGCCTGCAACTCACCGAACTCAGGTTTGTTTTCTCCAACTACTATCCGCCAGATACTCTCTTTGGCCAAACCTCAACCCCTCTCCCCCTCCATCCACCCACCACCTCTCTTGACCCTCCTCTGGAGCACAGCGGGCGAGGCTGGCAGGAACCCAGCCTCAAGGAGAAGCGCAGAGGACGGCTCCCGCCTGCCTGCCGGGAAGTGGCGGGGCTTAGGGGAGCTCTGCGCCGCTGGCCAGCTCCCGGTGCAGAAAGAGGCAAGGCCACTGTTGAGCCTGCGCCAACCCCACCACCCTCCCCGCGGACACGATCCCCAGCCTCGCGACCCACCCACCACCCCTACCCCCTGCACCCCCCGGCCCCACTTGGCCGCCGCCCGCTGATTCCCTTCCTCCCCGGGTCCCTGGGCCGCCACAGAAAGGACGCCCTGGCCTCGCTCTTCCCGCACTCAGCCTCCCCCAACAGCGGGGCGGACTGGGGTCTGTCTCACTGAGTACCTGGGACTCGGGGACCACGCCGCCGTCGCCTGCCTTGGCCGCCCCGGGACCAAAACTGAAAGCGAAAGTGAAAGCGAAAGTGAAGCCGGAGCGGCAAGCACAGGCGCGCGGGGCGCTGGGCCGAGCCCTGCGGGCGCAGGGGAGCCCCCGCCGAGGAGGTGGCTAGCTGGGGCAGGGGAAACCCGGCAGGACGAGCAGACCCCCATGTTCCCAGGACAGTTCAGTTCCGTCGCTCAGTCCTGTCCGACTCTTTGCGACCCCAGGGACCGCAGCAAGCCAGGCCTCCCTGTCCATCACCAACTCCCGGAGTTTACCCAAACTCATGTGCATCGAGTTGGTGATGCCATCCCAAGACAGGGACTCACAAAACAATAAGGCGTACGGTGCAGGGGGAACCAGCGGAGAGAAGCACCCCTTTAGGGGTGCAAATTATTTTCCCTGCACTTGTCTGGAGATTTGGTGTCGGGGGGGGGGGTCCCCCATGGATTAGCCTTTGGGGCAGCGGAGGTTTGGGGGCATAAGGAGAGGGCTGGCACTCTGAGGGCACTTGGGTGGAGCCGAGCTCCCCTCATTCCCCCCTCCACCGCCTGAACCAGCTCACAGCCCCGTTGGACTCAAGGCATGTCCATCATCTCCCCTCCGCAAATGAGCGGAGAGCCCCGGGCCCGCCTCAGAACGAAGCAGGAACCCAGAACTGCTCTGCAAAATGCTGGCTTGTGCAGGGTTTCCGTTGCAGAGAGGTTAGGCTGCAGACGCGGAAGAGGAAGAAAAGGGAAACAGAGGCGCAGAACTGCCCCACCTATATACAAGGGGCCCTCGGACCCCGCGGAGATGCTCCACCCACATTACAACTTTCTCCCTGGGCTTCCACGTGGCTCCGTGGTGAAGCATCTGCCTGCCAATGCAGAAGACATGTGTGCAAGCCTTTATCTCAGAAGATCCCACATGCCTCAGAGCAGCAGAGACTGCGCCCCAGCTCCTGAGCCTGTGCTCTGGAGCCCAAGAGCTGCAACTACCGAGCGCAGGCACCACGGCTACTGAAGCCATTGCGCCCTAGAGCCCCTCTCTTGCTCTGCAGCAAAGCAACTCTGTGCTTTGCAACTAGAGAGTGGTTCCCACTTGCTACAACTAGAGGAAAGCTCATGCAAGAACGAAGAGTCAACCCAGCCAGTAAAATAAATCTCAGTAAAGAACTTATTAAAGTTCTTTAAAAATACAGAACTCAATAAAAGTTCGGCCTACTTTTTCAAATCAAATGACCATTTCTGTGCTCCCCTTGGAACATTAAGACTGGATGAAATGTCCCAAGAAGCCCGCCTTTAAACAGCTGAGGGTGAATGGGGTAAGAGGCCAAGAAGACACAAATGTTCCTCCTCACCGAATGCTGCCCTGGCCTCTCTGAGATCTTTTTCTCAGTAAATGCAGGCTTTCTCCTCTCATTTCCTTCTCTGCGGCCTTGCCTTTGAAACCCTGGGGTTCTAAGTTACTCGAAGAGTATTTCTCAACTTCTTTTCCCCTCAATCTTATGCCTCCTTTTAAAACATACAATTTTTTTCTTCTGCATAGTCAAGGTTATTTTGTAATATAAAATTAACGCCCTGTCCCCGAGCCCAACCAGAGTGGGACCAAGGGAACTATTTTCACTAAAATTCAACAATAAAACCCACTCTGGGATCAGGTAATTTCTGCCTGTTTCCCAGGATGTCAGTGTATAGCTTATAGCTCCCAGGCCTCTGGGTATCAGGGAATGATCCCAGTTTGCTCAGATGAGAGCTACTGGTCCAGTAAACTTTTGCATTTCTTTGTTTTCATATTTGTATTTTGGGACTTGGTGTTTCCCTTCAGTTTCTAATAAGCTTAGTTTCTTTGAAAAGATTTCTTAAAATGGTCAGGATGGAAGGAAGTGAAGGTACCAAACAGGTGGGAAAGAAAGTGAAATTTGCTCAGTTGTGACCGACTCTTTGCAACCCCATGGACCATGGAATTCTCCAGGCCAGAATACTGGAGTGGGTAGCCTTTCCCTTCTGCAGGGGATCTTCCCAACCCAGGGATCGAACCCAGGTCTCCTGCATTGCAGGCAGATTCTTTACCAGCTGAGCCACCGGGGAAGGCCAGAGGATGCTCTAAATGACCAGTTAAGGCAGGGAGAGGGGAATGCTCTTACCCATACCGGGCAGAAGGTAACTGAAATGTCAGTAAGGAGAAAGCTGGCCACCAGACTTCTTTCTCACAGCCATTCCCTTGCCCAGACTTTAGACTCAGTTACAGTGCTAGGATTCCCTCTTCAGAATCCAAGGACACTACAAATAAAGCAATTAAGACAAGGATTTGGCAGCATTCCCTTCCCGTTTCAAAGCTCCAGCAGGGATCTGTGGGATGCAGACCTTGGAGTAAGGACTTTAAACTTGAAGGATTCGCACTTGCAGAGGCCTTGAGATCAAAAGTTAGCAGCCACCAAGCTCAGAAATGGTCTTAGAGGGAAGTGGCCAGAAAGAAGGGGCATCTAGGATTATTGATTACTTAACAACTGTTAGATACTGTGCTAAATGGATTTGTGTGTATGTATGTATAATTTAATCTTTTCAGCAATCATGTAATGTAGGTATTATGCTTTATAAATTTAGAAAAGTAAGAGAGATTGGCAACTTGCTCAAAAAAAAAAAAAAAAAAAAAACACCTAAATTTGAACCCTAGGTGTGTCAATTTGAGTCCAAAGTACATGTTTTTTCCACTGATTCACATCCCTTCCTCAGCTAGCTATTATGTACTCCCCACCCGCTTCACCTTGCCACCGCTTCACTTGGCAGTTCTAGCTTTGCTCTCTTCCAGGCAGCCCCTGGGAATTTCCCACCTTGAAAAACCTTCCTGGAGCCTCCCCATTTCCTCCTGGTGGATATTCAGTTATGCTGCTCTAACTACAGTAGTAGCTAAAGAATCCAAAGCTTTATACCTCGCTCATGGTGCACTGTCCGTAGGCAGGGTTCTCTGCCCTGCACAGCCAGTTGGGGCTCAGCGTGCTGGAGGACCATCATCTTGTTGGTACCTCCATCTGAAGCTTTTGGCCTTCTTGATCACCACGGCAAGGAAGAGTAAGTCCAAAGAATTAGGCATCAGCTTTTTCCCACCTCATTGCTGAATAATATATATCCCTTCCACTCACATTTCATTGACCAGAACTAACTACATGGTCTTCTGCAAATACAGGGAGAGGCTGGAAAACACTAATATTGTCCTCAACACAGTGTAACAGGGTCAGCTGAATCTTACCTATCAAAAGTTCAATGTCCTTAGTCTCAGACGGGACCCGGGAGGAGGAGGAAGTCCGTCTCAGGCTTTAGCCATTGCAACACATACAACCATGGCTTCAGTTCAGTTCAGTCACCCAATCGTGTCTGACTCTTTGTGACCCCATGGACTGCAGCACACCAGGCCTCCCTGTCCACCATCAACTCCCAGAGTTTACTCAAACTCATGTCCATTTAGTTAGTGATCCATCCAACCATCTCATCCTCTGTCATCCGCTTCTCCTCCTGCCTTCAATCTTTCCCAGCATCAGGGTCTTTTCCAATGAGTCAGTTCTTCACATCAGGTGGCCAAAGTATTGGCGTTTCAGCATCAGTCCTTCCAATGAACATTCAGGACTGATTTCCTTTAGGATGGACTGGTTGGATCTCCTTGCAGTGGCTTATTGTTGATCAATTCTCTTTTGCCAGCTTGGATTCCAGATGTTGATCAAGTAGTGTTCAGTTTTGCTCTGATTAATTGCATCAGTTCTGTCTTCATTCAGTTCAGTTCAGTTCCGTCTCAGTTGTGTCCAACTCTTTGCGACCCCATGGACTGCAGCACACCAGGCCTCTCTGTCTTCATTAGCTTTTGTCAATTAATGTCAGCATTGAGTTCATTTCTTCTCTTTGGCTGCCAAAGTTACTACCATTTGAACCTGTCACCACTTTCCTTTTTGATGTAAAGTCTTACCCATAATCATGATGTCGAAACCAGACAAAACAGAGCTATTCTGATGAAGGGGAACAAACCCACCTGTTCAGTCCTTGCCAACTGGCTCTCAGCTCCATTCCCACATCTACCCCCTCACACACACTGTGAATGCTTAGGTACCTCCATAGGCTCCTATGACCCCAGAACTTAATTTGTTAAACACCACCTTAAAAAAGAATAAAACAAACAAACAAAAAACAGCTATGTCCCTCATTCTTGATATTCCTGATATCTTGATATTAACAAAGAGAATGATAGTTTCCTCCTCTTCAGGCCAAATCACAAGCCAGGCCTACTCAACAAAATCTATACCATTTTACTGAAAAACAAAAAAAAAAAAGGAAGAAAATATAGATGTCAAGTTAAAAGAAGCACTACTTCAAAGAAGGCCACTGACCCCAAACAACCAATAAATCCCTCTAAAACATTATGGTTTGAAAGTATTTACATGTACTCTATCTCATTGAATCCTCAGAGTGTACCTGTATAGGTGGGTTCTATTAAGAGTGAACAACAAGAGTTCTCACTAAGTGATCAAAACTGCAGCCAGACTACTAGGACTCCTGAAGAACTTTCTGCGTGACTTGAGGACTGATGACTTGTTTCCCATTCCCCCCACCCCAGACATCTATCTGACAAACTTCTGCCATCTAGAGTAATCTGAGCGTGCCCCTCCTAGTTCCTGCAGCCTGATGGAACCCAGAGACCTCACTCTCTTCTGTCCCTCTTCAGTAAATGACAGGCCGACCTCACCCCTCTCCAGCCGACAATCTGTATTCCTATGGGTTTTCCCTCTGTTCATTTCAACTAGGAAGTAAGTCATCGTTAACACATGTTTTTAAGCTTTGCACTTCTTTCATTACTGTGAGATTCAACACTACACTGAATATATGTTGATTAGATGTTTTACTTTTTATTTCCTGTTTTGAGAATTATATGTTTATGATTGTTGCCCATTTATCTACTAGAATGTCATTCAGTTCAGTTCAGTTGCTCCGTCGTGTCTGACTCTGCAACCCTATGAATCGCAGCATGCCAGGCCTCCCTGTCCATCACCAACTCCCAGAGTTCACTCAGACTCACGTCCATTGAGTCAGTGATGCCATCCAGCCATCTCATCCTCTGTAGTCCCCTTCTCCTCCTGCTCCCAATCCCTCCCAGCATCAGAGTCTTTTCCAATGAGTCAACTCTTCGCATGAGGTGGCCAAAGTACTGGAGTTTCAGTTTCAGCATCAGTCCTTCCAAAGAAATCCCAGGGCTGATCTCCTTCAGAATGGACTGGTTGGACCTCCTTGTAGTCCAAGGGACTCTCAAGAGTCTTCTCCAACACCACAGTTCAAAAGCATCAATTCTTCAGTGCTCAGCTTTCTTCACAGTCCAATTCTCACATCCATACATGACCACTGGAAAAACCATAGCCTTGACTAGACGGACCTTTGTTTGCAAAGTAATGTCTCTGCTTTTCAATATGCTATCTAGGTTGTTCATAACTTTCCTTCCAAGGAGTAAGCATCTTTTAATTTCATGGCTGCAGTCACCATCTGCAGTGATTTTGGAGCCCCAAAAAATAAAGTCTGACATTGTTTCCACTGTTTCCCCATCTATTTCCCATGAAGTGATGGGACCAGATGCCATGATCTTCGGTTTCATCAAGAGGCTTTTTAGTTCCTTTTCACTGTCTGCCATAAGGGTGGTGTCATCTGCATATCTGAGGTTATTGATATTTCTCCCACCAATCTTGATTCCAGCTTGTGCTTCTTCCAGCCCAGCGTTTCTCATGATGTACTCTGCATAGGAGTTAAATAAGCAGGGTGAAAGTATACAGCCTTGACGTACTCCTTTTCCTATTTCATTAATTCATAAGAATGTCATTACTTAGTTACATAAAAATTTTCTATGACAGTCAAGAGAAATCCATGAATGCTATTAAAAATATAAAATATCACAATCAGTAAGGCTTTGTTGCTTCAAAGCAATCCCGCAAGTATGTCTAAATGCATCATGTCAGTTTATTAAAATCCCAGACCTGTACCTGCTTTGTTAAGTTATTTGAGATGTTGGAGTTTATTTACCAGATATTGTTAGCTTGAACATTAAACACATAGTGGTTCAGGAAACCTGATATTCGGGTTTGATCTTGTTTATGACTCTTTCTGCCACAGCAACTGAACATTTCATCCAAAAGGAAAAGAATACATGTTCTTTTCAGCCATGAAATTAAAAGACGCTTTCTCCTTGGAAGAAAAGCTATGACAAACCTAGACAGCATATTAAGAAGCAGAGACATTACTTTGCCAACAAAGGTCTGTATAGTCAAAGCTATCATTTTTCCAGTAGTCGTGTATGGATGTGAGAGTTGAACCATAAAGAAGGCTAAGCGTCAAAGAATTGATGCTTTTGAACTGTGGTGTTGGAGAAGACTCTTGAGAGTCCCTTGGACTGCAAGGAGATCAAACCAGTCTATGCTAAAGGAAATCAACCCTGAAAATTTATTAGAAGTACTGATGCTAAAGTTCCAATACTTTGCCCACCTAAGGTGAAGAGCTGACCCATCAGAAAAGACCCTGATGTTGGGAAAGATTGAAGGCAGGAGGAGAAGCAGACGACAGAGAATGAGATGGTTGGATGGCATCACTGACTTAAAGGACATGAGTTTGAGCAAGCTTCTGGAGATGGTGAAGGACAGGGAAGCCTGCTGTGTTACAGTCCATGGGGTCACAAAGAGTCAGACACGACTGAGTGACTGAGCCACAATATGTTCTTCTTAAGGGCACGTGGAGCATTCTCCAGGATTGATCACATTCTGGACAACATACTGAGCCTCAGTAATTTTAAGAAAAGTGAAATCATATCAAAAACCATTTCCAACCACAATACTATGAGATTAAATATCACTATAAGAAAAAAACTAAAAAACACAAACATGTGGAGGTTAAACAATATTCTACTTAAAAATCCAATGGATCACTGAAGAAAGCAAAAAGTACCTAGAAACAAATGAAAATGAAAGCATAAGCATGATGATCCAAAATTATGGAATGCAGCAAAAGCAGTTTTAAGAAGGAAGTTTATAGCAATATAATCTTACCTCAGAAAGCAAGAAATATCTCAAATAAACAATCTATCCTTATACCTAAAGCAATTGGAGAAAGAAGAGCAAACAAAAGTCAAAGCCAGTGGAAGGAAAGAAATAAAGATCAAAGCAGAAATAAGTGAAATAATGATAAAGAAAACCACAGAAAAGATCAATAAAATTAAAAGCTGATTCTATAAAAAGACAAGCAAAATTGATAAACCTTTAACCAGACTCATCAAGGGGGGAAAAAAAAAAAGGGAGAGGACTTAAATCAATAAAATTTCGAAATGGAAAAGGAGAATTTACAATGGACACCACAAAAATGTACAGGATCATAAGAGACTACTACAAGCAACTATATGTCAATAAAATAGACAATCTAGAAGAAATGGACAAATTCTTAAAAAGGTACACTCTCCCAAGTCTGAAACAGAAGAACTAGAAAATATAAACAGACCAATCACAGGTACTTAAATCAAAACTGATTTTAAAACCACAAAACATAAGCCTGGGACCTAGCAGCTTCACAGGCAGATTCTATCAAACATTTGGAGAAGAGCTAATACCTATCTTTCTGAAACTATTCCCAAAAATTGCAGAGGAAGGAAAACTCCCCAGCTCATTTTATGAGACCACCATCACCCTGATATACCAAAACCAAACAAAGATACCATAGAAAAAGAAAGTTACAGGCCAATAGTATTGATGAAAATATATGTAAAAATCCTCCACAAAATACAAGCAATCTGAAAGCAGCAATACATTAAAAGGATCACACACCATGATCAAGTAGGATTTATCCCAGGAATGCAAGGATTTTTCAGTATCCACAAACCAATCAATGTGATACACCACATCAAAAAACTGAATAGAAACCATATGATCATCTCAACAGATGCATAAAAAGTTTTGACAAAATTGTACACCCACTTATGATAAAAGCTCTCCATAATGTGGTCACAGAAGACTCTACCTCAACATAATAAAGGCCATGTATGACAAACCTATAGCTAACATCATACTCAACAGCAAAAAGCTGAAACCATTTTCTCTAAGATCAAGAATAAAACACAGATGTTCAACCTCACCACTTTTACTCAGCATATCTTTCAAAGTCTTAGCCATGGCAATCAGAGAAGAAAAAGAAATAAAAGGAATTTAAGTTGGAAAAGAAGTAAAGCTGTCACTGTCTGCAGATGACATGATACCAAGAGAGTCAGTTCCTAGGTAGGTTGATAAGAAGTCCTGGGTCCCCAAGGAGGAGAAAGGGGTCTGAGACTCTCAAAGTGGAGATAGGGGTCTAGAATTCTCAAGGAGGAGGAAAGGAAAAATATCTTTTTTTTTTCTCTGTTCTATGTTCCTTAGTCTTAGTCACATAAAATGTTTTTTCCTCTAAGCCTAGAACTGATAATTATACAACAAACAACTCAGTTTAAATTCTGTACTAAGGAATATATAACAACATGTATCCTGCTTGAGGACAGTTTCTCCTTCCTGAAAACCTTCTGGCTAATCCTGTTATCTTAAAAAGTAAATTATGGGAATGAGTCTAGTAAGATCTTTACAACCTTGAGATATTCTTTCGATTTATTGCAATAACTAAAAAATTATATGACTCCCTTGCTTAGACTAGTGAGGGGGACACTTTCAATCCCCCTTCTGATGTCTATGTCAGAAGCTGTCTCTGTCTCTTTTCACTTTAATAAAACTCTGCTATACAAAAGCTCTTGAGTGCTCAAGCCTGGTCCCTGGTCCTGTAGTTAAATCTTCTTTGGAGATCACAATTCTGACACCATAAGCCATCAATTCTATACATAGAAGATCCTGAAGATGCTACCAGAAAACTACTCAGTTCAGTTCAGTTCAGTGGCTCAGTCGTGTCCGACTCTTTGTGACCCCATGAATCGCAGCATGTCAGGCCTCCGTGTCCATCACCAACTCCCGGAGTTCACTCAAACTCATGTCCATCGAGTCGGTGATGCCATCCAGCCATCTCATCCTCTGTTGTTCCCTTCTCCTCCTGCCCTCAATCCCTCCCAGCATCAGAGTCTTTTCCAATGAGTCAACTCTTCGCATGAGGTGGCCAAAGTACTGGAGTTTCAGCTTTAGCATCATTCCATTGGATCTCCCTGCAGTCCAAGGGACTCTCAAGAGTCTTCTCCAACACCACAGTTCAAAAGCATCAATTCTTCAGTGCTCAGCTTTCTTCACAGTCCAACTCTCACATCCATACATGACACTGGAAAAACCATAGCCTTGACTAGATGAGCCTTTGTTGGCAAAGTAATGTCTCTGCTTTTCAATATGCTATCTAGGTTGGTCATAACTTTCCTTCCAAGGAGTAAGCGTCTTTTAATTTCATGGCTGCAATCACCATCTGCAGTGATTTTGGAGCCCCCAAAAATAAAGTCTGACACTGTTTCCACTGTTTCCCCATCTATTTCCCATGAAGTGATGGGACCAGATGCCATGATCTTCATTTTCCGAATGTTGAGCTTTAAGCCAACTTTTTCACTCTCCTCTTTGACTTTCATCAAGAGGCTTTTTAGTTCCTCTTCACTTTCTGCCATGAGGGTGGTGTCATCTGCATATCTGAGGTTATTGATATTTCTCCCACCAATCTTGATTCCAGTTTGTGCTTCTTCCAGCCCAGCATTTCTCATGATGCTCTCTGCATATAAGTTGAATAAGCAGGGTGACAATATACAGCCTTGACATACTCCTTTTCCTACTTGGAACCAGTCTGTTGCTCCATGTCCAATTCTAACTGTCGCTTCCTGACCTGCATATAGGTTTCTCAAGAGTCAGGTCAGGTGGTCCGGTATTCCCATCTCTTTCAGAATTTTCCACAGTTTATTGTGATCCACACAGTCAAAGGCTTTGGCATAGTTAATAAAGCAGAAATAGATGTTTTTCTGGAACTCTCTTGCTTTATCCATGATCCAGCGGATGTTGGCAATTTGATCTCTGGTTCTTCTGCCTTTTCTAAAACCAGCTTGAACATCAGGAAGTTCACGGTTCACATATTGCTGAAGCCTGGCTTGGAGAATTTTGGACATTACTTTACTAGCATGTGAGATGAATGCAATTGTGCGGTAGTTTGAGCATTCTTTGGTATTGCCTTTCTTTGGGACTGGAATGAAAACTGACCTTTTCCAGTCCTGTGACCACTGCTGAGTTTTCCAAATTTGCTGGCTTATTGAGTGCAGCACTTTCACAGCATCATCTTTCAGGATTTGGAATAGCTCAACTGGAATTCCATCACCTCCACTAGCTTTGTTTGTAGTGATGCTTTCTAAGGCCCACTTGACTTCACATTCCAGGATGTCTGGCTCTAGGTCAGTGATCACACCATCGTGATTATCTGGGTCATGACGATCTTTTTTGTACAGTTCTTCTGTGTATTCTTGCCACCTCTTAATGTCTTCTGCTTCTGTTAGGTCCATACCATTTCTGTTCTTTATCGAGCCCATCTTTGCATGAAATGTTCCCTTGGTATCTCTAATTTTCTGGAAGGGATCTCTAGTCTTTCCCATTCTGTTCTTTTCCTCTGTTTCTTTGCATTGATCACTGAGGAAGGCTTTCTTATCTCTTCTTGCTGTTCTTTGGAACTCTGCATTCAGATGCTTATATCTTTCCTTTTCTCCTTTGCTTTTCGCTTCTCTTCTTTTCACAGCTATTTGTAAGGCCTCCCCAGGCAGCCATTTTGCTTTTTTGCATTTCTTTTCCATGGGGATGGTCTTGATCCGTGTTTCCTGTACAATGTCATGAACCTCAGTGTATAGTTCATCAGGCACTCTATCTATCAAATCTAGTCCCTTAAATCTATTTGTCACTTCCACTGTATAATCATAAGGGATTTGATATAGGTCATACCTGAATGGTCTAGTGGTTTTCCCTACTTTCTTCAATTTCAGTCTGAATTTGGCAATAAGGAGTTCATGGTCTGAGCCACAGTCAGCTCCCTGTCTTGTTTTTGCTGACTGTATAGAGCTTCTCCATCTTTGGCTGCAAAGAATATAATCAATCTGATTTCGGTGTTGACCATCTGGTGATGTCCATGTGTACAGTCTTCTCTTTTGTTGTTGGAAGAGGGTGTTTGCTATAACCAGTGTGTTCTCTTGGCAAAACTCTATTAGCCTTTGCCCTGCTTCATTCCGTATTCCAAGGCCAAATTTGCCTGTTATTCCAGGTGTGTCTTAACTTCCTACTTTTGCATTCCAGTCCCCTATAATGAAAAAGACATCTTTTTTGGTTGTTAGTTCTAAAAGGTCTGGTTGGTCTTCACAGAACCGTTCAACTTCAGCTTCTTCAGCATTACTGGTTGGGGCATAGACTTGGATTACTGTGATATTGAACAGATTGCCTTGGAAATGAACAGAGATCATTCTGTCGTTTTCAAGATTGCATCCAAGTACTGCATTTCAGAGTATTTTGTTGACCATGATGGGTACTCCATTTCTTCTAAGGGATTCCTGCCAGCAGTAGTAAATATAATGGTCACTAGAGTTCAGCAATGAATTTGGAAAAGTTACAGGATGCAAAATTAATATACAGAAATCTGTTGTGTTTCTATAAACTAACAACAGCAGATCAGAAAGAGGATTTAAGGGGGAAATCCCATTTTCTATTGCATCAAAAAGAATAAAATACCTAGGAATAAAGCTACCTAAGGAAGCAAAATGCCTGTATTCTGAAAAATATAACTTGCTGGTGAAAGAAATAAAAAATGACACAGATAGGATATGCCATGTTCTTAGATTGGAAGAATCAATATTGTAAAATATGAATATACTACCCAAGGCAATCTACAGATTCAATGAAATCTCTATCAAATTATCAATGACATTTTTCACAGCACTAGAATTTTTTCAAAAATCATAAAATTTGTAGGGAGACAAAAAAGACCCTGAATATCCAAAGTAATTTTAAGAAAAAACAGAGCTGGAAGAATCAGGCTCCCTAACTTCCAATTCTAGTACAAAGCTATAGTCATCAAAACAATGTGATACTGGCACAAAAAAATAGAAATATATACCAAATGGAACAGAATTAAAAGCCCAGAAATATTCTACAGTCAACTGATGCACCTATGGTCAACTCCTGCAGTTACAGTCAATCAATCTGTAACAAAGGAGGCAAGAATATACAACAGAGAAAAGACAATGACTTCAATAAACGGTGCTGGGAAAACGGAACAGATACATTTGAAAAAAAAATGAAGCTAGAACATTCTTTAATGCCATACACAAAAATAAACTCAAAATGGATTGAAGGTCTAAATGTAAGACCGGATACTAAAAGCTCTTGGAGAAAAACATAAGCAGAACACTCTTTGATATAAATTACAGCAACATCTTTTTGGGTACACTTCCTAGAGTAACAGAAATGAAAACAAAAATATATAAAATGGGACTTAATTAAACTCAAAAACTTTTGCGCAGCAAAGGAAACCATAAACCAAACAAAAAGACAACTTATAGAATGGGAGAAAATATTTGCAAACAAAGCAACTAAGCAACTGACAAGGGCTTTATCTCCAAAATTTAGAAACACCTCATGCAGCTCAATATCAAAATAAATAAATAAATAAACAATCCAGTCAAAAAAAAATGGGCAGAACACCCAAAGAAACATTTCTCCAAGGAAGACATACAGATGGCCAATAGGCACATGAAAAGATGCTCAACACCACTATTAGAGAAATGCAAGTCAAAACTACAATGAGGTACCCCCTCACACCAGTCAGAATGGGCATCATTAAAGTCTATAAACAGTAAATGCTGGAGAGGATGTGGAGAAAACAGAATTCTCCTACCCTGTTGATGGGAATGTAAATCGATACAGCCACGATGGAGAACAATATGGAGGATCCTTAAGAAACTAAAAATAGAGCTTCCATGTGACCCAACAATCCCACTCCTTGGCCTATATCTGGAGTAAGCCATGGTTCAAAAGGATATACGTACCCAATGTTCATAGCACCACTGTTTACAATAGCCAAGACATGGAATGAGCCTAAATGTCCATTGACAGATAAATGGATAAAGAAGATGTGGTACATATATACAGTGGAATATTACTCAGCTATTAAAAAGAATGAAATAATGCCACTTGCAGCAACATGGATGGATCTGGAGATTATATCATACTAAGTGAAGTAAGTCATAAAGACAATTATCATATGGTATCTTTTATATGTGGAATCTTTAAAAAATGAACTTATTCACAAAACAGGAACAGACTTAGAGAATGAATTCATGGTTACCAAAGAGTTGGACAAGACTTAGTGACTGAACAACAAAAAGCTAAAAAAAAAAAAAAAAAAAAAAAAAGGAGTTACCCAGGAGTGAGCATGTTCTTTGCATATTCCAAAAGAAATAATAAAAATATTGGTTTGAAAACATAGATTGTTGTTCAGACATGTCCAACTCTGCAACCCCATAGACTGCAGCAAGCCAGGCTTCCCTGTCCATCACCATCTCCCTGAGCTTGCTCAAACTCATGTCCATTGAGTCAGTGATGCCATCCAACCATCTCATCCTCTGTCGTCCCCTTCTCTTCTGGCCTTCAATCTTTCCCAGCATCGGGGTCTTTTCCAATGAGTCAGTTCTTCACATCAGGTGGCCAAAGTATTGGAGCTTCAGCTAATTTCCTTGAAGTGATGGGAGTGGATGCCATATCTTATTTTTTTGAATGTTGAGTTTTAAGCTTACTTCTTCATTCTCCTCTTTCACATACATCAAGAGGCTCTTTAGTTCCTCTTCACTTTCTGTCATAAGGGTGGTGTCATTTGCATATCTGAGATTATTGAGATTTCTCTCATCAATCTTTATTCCAACTTGTGCTTCATAGAGCCTGACATGATGTACTCTGCATTTAAATTAAATAAGCAGGGTAACAATATGCAGCCTTGACGTTCTCCTTTCCCAATTTTCAACCAGTCTGTTGTTCCACGACTGGTTCTAACTGTCATTTCTTGACCTGCATATGGATTTCTCAGGAGGCAGGTATCCCCATCTCTTTCAGAATTTTCCAGTTTGTTGTGATCCTCACAGTCAAAGCCTTTAATATAGTCAAGGAAGCAGAAGTAGATGTCAACTATATTTTCTACAGAACCATAGTATCATGCTACCAAACAGTTCTCATGCTCTCTCACATGAGACAGGGGAGAGGAAAATGTCTATTTGCCACATTAATATTACTGTACATCTAGGTATTTCTGTTATTGTAATCATAGGATAGGACAGCCTATCTCATTGAGGCAAGAAGGATATGTAGATCTGGGAAGTGATTGATGAGGGAATACTTGATCAGAAACTAAGGAAGGACCTTGACTCCAGAAACGAAAGATTTGATTCTTCATTTTGCTAAAAATGTGAATATCTCCCAAATAAGAAATGAGAAATTAATAGCAGGCTGAAAATGTTCACTGATGGATAATGAGTCAGCTTCTATCAGAAGAACTGATTCCAACCTCAGAAGAAAGATGACATCTGAGATTCTAACCAATAAAGAGATCAGAGCTCAATAAAATAATCTGAACAGTAAATGGATTCAATAAAGAAGGTGACCAAAGGTAGAGAGAGCTTTTACAGGATAGGGAATGTATTATAGGTCCAGTAATAACCCAAAGTCAGAGAGTCCGGGCAAGATCTGAGAAGGCCGGGGCAGCTGCAGAGAAGCACTGCAGAGCTGAGTCACTTGGGCCCAACATCAGAGATTCTGGTTGTTCAGTCGCTAGCCTGCTTCAGCGGCAGGGCCACAAGAAGGGGAAGAGTCCAGCCATGAGTGGGTGGTTCAGCCAAAGATGTCAAAATGAAACTCGAGTTAAATTAGTGAGAATACTGGGTTCTTCTGTTTCTGTAGCATTGTGTTGGCTTTGTTTTCCCACTCTGAGCTTCCCAGTCCTGGTGGTGGTTTGCTAAAGTTTTACAGCATCTATATTAGCCTAGCCATCCAACAGTCCCCCTTTCTAAAGAGTGAACACTGAAAAATCATAATACAGTACAATTTTATATTACTCATTTAACCTTTGTAGTGCACTAGTAAATAAAATACCCAAACTACTGAAACTTCTTTTTTTTTTTTCCTTTACCTTCCTTCTTTTCAACAGATATTAATTGATGCAGTGAGTAAAGAGAAGCAAAGAAATGCACCAGAATAATTTAGGGAAGTTGTCTTAGCAAAAGAAGATAGATTCCTTACCTCCACCGTGAGAAATTCTGATTCAACCGATCTTGGTTGATAAATACATTAAATTCAAGGAAAAGTATAAACTTTCTCTTTCCATTTACACAGCTGCCCTGAGGACAAAGGGAATTCTCCATGTCTTAGCTGGAAAAGTAGGAGGATTAGTGAACTCCTGAGGGCCAGACCTCAAAAGTAGGCAGCACCAGCTATTTGAGTTCTGGAACCTTGGAGGAACTACTGAAAATATTGCAGATAGAGGAAGAAAGAGAGGTGAACTACCGGGGTCCAGCCCCGGTTGGATCCAGGGATTCCCTCGGGAGGACGGCGTTGGTGAAAAGGATAGCAAAGCAGAGAGATTAGGGGCTCATTATAACTGGTTTATGCGGAAAGTCAATAAAACCCGTGACATCAGGTTTGCTCTGACCACAGAGGCCACAGGCGCCCTCTCAAATCGCTGAAGGTGCCCCACCTTAGGCACCTTCTCAAGTGGGTCTTAGAAGCCCAGGCAAGTAAGTGGTCCCAGAGGACCCCCGTGCTCCAATTAAATGTCCTGAAGGAAGAACAGAAAAGAAAAGGAGAGAAAAGGAAGCAAGAAAGAATGACATGGGGAGACCAAGCTTTGAGTAAGGCCCGTAGCTTTATTTTCAAAGGGAGCTTATATACCTTAAGTTGTGCATAGAGGGTAATAGGGAGCGTAAAATCATGCAAAGTCAGCAGTCTTTGATCCTTATCGAGACCAGGCTTTCTTTTCTGCAAACTTATCGTATACAAATGGTTTAGGTGATTTACATCATCTTCTGGCCAGAAGGCCTATTAACATTTTATGATTCTGATAAAGGTTTGTCAACCATAAGACTTATTTTCTCTAAGAGTAATTATTTTAAGGTTTGGCGCCATCCTCCGAAGGTGTTAGATAAAGTTGCATTCCTATAGGGCAAAGGTGCAGTGGGCTTACAACAAAGGAAAGAATTTATTACCTTAAGGGTCTAAAGTTGTTAGCACCAAGTCCACTGCTTATTTTTTCTATATACCAACTATATTAATTAATACACTTCTAAGGATACAATACAGGAGATGTGGAAACTTGGCAGCAAGCATTGGCTCAACAATGAAATCTTCTACTAGTTCTGTTCTAATAATTTCTAACTCTCCGAGAGGCTCTATACTATTTGAATATCTTAAGCTTCCCATGCCTCTTGCCATTGGGAGACTGTAAACAATCCTATGTGTAGCTCTAGGAATCCGGGTAAACCTGTCAGGCAAGTTAGAAAGTCATCAGAGGGGTTTGAATTGAAACACTCCTATTATGCCCAAGAGGCTAATTAACTAGAGCTCTAAGTTGATTTCCTTCAGAGAAAGGTGATTGGTGATAGCCCCCTGTTAATGTCAGAGGAGTTGGTGAAAGTTGTAAAATAGTGAAACAGACAGATTCTGGTTTTGGGGTAGACGCTCAGGCAGATCTGGGGGGGGCCCCTCGAGCTCTGACTCGCCTTGCCCGTCAGGGCTCTCCCGCATGACCTTGTCATGGGTGGGAACTCCCGTGGTGGCTCCCAGCAGCAAACAATGTCTGGAGTCTGCTATGGTTGTTGACAACTGTCTAGAGCGTTCCATCAAACTCCTCTTTACCAATGAAGAATGGGAAAATTTCAAGTTTGGAGATCAAAATTTGTGCATTTAATGCTGGGAAAGGGCCAGAGAAGGCATTCTCTTTGTGGGTTTGGTTTCTGAATCCTCAGCTTGTGAAAGAGGCTGTACAGGGAGAAATTAATACATGTAAACTGTTCTAAGAGTTTGAACTCTAGGGAGAAAGATGGCCCACAGATAGGAGGGCTAAATCAGCAAGGAGACTTTTGACATACAAATTGAATGCCTCCCTGATGGGGAGGGGTAGTGGGGACCTGGAGGGACAGAGGACCAGCATAAAGCAGGCCCCCTCACTGGCAAAGTCAGAGTACAAGGGAGCCCACTGCTGCTGGGCAGGCCTAGGGTGTGAAATGGAATGAGAAGGGTGGCCAGTGGATCTGGAGACGTAGATGGGAGATCTCAGCACAGGTATATTGAATAATAGTGTGTGTCCCTGACCACAGGTCAGTTAGGGACAGTGATCACCTTACAACTGACCAGTGCATTGAAATCAACAAATAATGCCAACCTCACTTCAGGCTTTGTATCCATGTAATTACAAAAAGATGAGAAAAAATAAAATTGCTAAAAAGACCAGTGACATTTTAAAATCTAACGTCTATGCTGAATCAGTCACAGAGAACCAAATCTATTCAAGCTATTTAACCAGAAAAGGATTTATTACAGGCTATTACATAATCATTCAGTTCAGTTCAGTCGCTTAAAACACACACACTGGAAGGAGCTTCCAGAACAAATCCCAAAGCCACCATGTAGAACTTGGCCACCAACAAAGCTGCTTCCCTTGCCATGACCCAGAACCTATCTGCTATTCTGGGCAGCAATTACCATAGCTGCTGGCTCCTGAACTATGTTGGGGATGCTACCAACTGTCCCAGCCAAAGGAATAACTCAAGCTTTGCCTCTCTCCCCACTTAACTCAGTTCCAGATTCAAGTCTCCCACCAGTGCCTCTGTTTGGCCAAGTCTGATGAACATTCAGAACCTGGGAGCAAGGGCCTCTGGGAGATGAAGTTTTTGCTTTCCAGACTCTGCAGTGGAGTAAGGAATCCTGAAAAGGGGCTGGATGAGGTACTGAGTGAACCAGATACAATCTATACCCCAGACGTTAAATGGTGTTGAGACTGAACAAATGAAAAAGAAAGAAAACAACTATGAGGAAACCTCAGGGAATTTTGAGTGTTTTTATGGACAAAAACATAATTGGGAAATCAATGGTACCTTTAGATTATGAGAGGCTCGGGGCACTTTGGAGTGGGATGAGTACTGCTGTGATGTAAGCATATTGTCAAGCAACAGGGTATGATGTGGTATCTCTGAAATGTCACCAGCGGCTCGTTTTTTTTTCTGTTTTGCCCGTTCAGCACTGGTTCTTCCCCTCCTTCTGGGAAATACACATTCATGTGGCTCAGTGTAAGTCTGGGATGATCAGGGCATCTGCGATTTCTAGCTACAGTGATTGGTCCAAGGACAGGCACGTGACCCAAGCCAGAGCAATCAGAGGCCTTGCTGAGGGTTATTCTGGCTAGAGCTCCAGGAGAAGCCTTGAGTGTCCTGCCCAACAATTCAGAATCCACATCCCAGTCCACTTCTGCTGTTCTCAAGTCAGCATCACAGGCACAGTCAATTTCTGAGGTGATAAAAGCTAAAAAATTTGAAGCTGCATTGTCCAATTTCATTAAGTATCTTAAAGGGGTTACTTAACATTCCAAAATTCATTTTTGTATATTTCATGGGAAAAGTGCATACTCAAATGACGTTTGAGACTGAAGTCTTAAGAAAATATGCTATCGTCTAAAAATTACCAGTTTTCCTTAAGCTGTTGATGAAAGCATAAATCATGAATAAGACCACATAAGGTTTTTTTTTTAGAGTCCTATAAAACTGTGACTATTCCTGAAAAAGAAATTTTCTTTCATTTCTCAAAAAAAAAAAAAAAAAAAAAAAGACTCATATCCTTTGTGAAACTGCAAACAGAAAATTCTGGTTAGTTGCCAGATCAAATGCTCTTTTTTCACTTTTTACCCTGTTAGTTTTTGTGCAGTATTTGATGTCATTTATAACCTCTCCCTTGTGCAACAGGAAGGAAAGAGGCAGGGCACAACTTCTGAAAGAATGACATAGCCCAAGGACACAACATAAACTGATTAGAATCAAATGGGACCAAGATGGCAGACAGGACTAGACCCTAATTCAATCAGCAAGTGAAAAGGCACACCCAGAGGCACCACGACAGCCCTGTTAAATGACCAAGGAATGGGCAGTGGCCCAAATTCTGGAAATCTCCACTCCTTCCCAAAAATAGTTGGAATAACCCTCCTACTCATTAGCATATGAAATTACCCAGCCTATAAAAACTAACCACACCAAATTTCACCGCCGCATTCACCCTCTGCGATGGCCCACAGTCTGTCTGTGGAGTGTGCTTCTCTCTCTGTATCTGAATAAATCTACTTCGTACCTATCACTTTGTCTCTCACTGAATTCTTTATGTGATGAGACATCAAGAACCTGAGCTTCATTAGGTCCTGAAACCAGGTACTATGGGTTTTGTTGGGGTTTGGTTCCCAGCCACATGGGTTCAAGTCCCAAGCAAGGTTTTGGCTGGGTTTGAGTCCCAGCCATGTGGGGTTGAGTCCCAATCTGAGGTAAATAGTTTCACTTGCAATCTCTTACCTCCCTTGGTTTTAGAGATACCACTCTTGATTTCTCTCCTGAACCGTGTATCTCTATTAACACTACTTATTTTGGAAAGTTTTCAACAGACTCCAGAAGAAGCTGCCCTCATCCCTCACAAGCCCATAACTCCCTTCTATCTTCCATTTTTGATTCTTGACCCCATTGGTGAATCTAGAAGAAAGGCAGGACTCATCATTCAGTCCCACGGACTTGAGAACACAAGACAAAGTAAAGGGCAAGCCACAGAGGGATTCCTTGTCTTTGACCAGCTACTGACGATCATGTCTTATACCTGGATGAGTGCCAAAGTCAAAGCAAGTAAAACAAGTCTAACCTAGGAGCTCAGTGGAAATTAGGAGACAAAACATACAGCTTCAAAAGGAGATCTCAAGGACCTAAACAGACATTTCTCCAAAGAAGACATACAGATGAATGACAAACACATGAAAAGATGCTCAACATCACTTATTATTAGAGAAATGGAAACCAAAACTACAATGAGATATCACCTCACACTGGTCAGAATTGCCATCATCAAAACACTACAAACAATCATGCTGGAGAGGATGTGGGGAAAAGAGAATGCTCTTGCATGGTTATTGGGAATGTAAATTGATACAGCCACCATGGAGAACAGTATAGAAAATCCTTAAAAAACTAGGAATACAGCTACAATATGACCCAACAATCCCACTACTGGGAATATAATCTGAGAAAACCATAATTGAAAAAGACACATGTACCCCATTGTTCATGGCAGCACTATTTACAATAGCTAGGACATGGAAGTAACCTAGATGTCCACTAACAGATGAATGGATAAAGAAGTTGTGATACATAAATACAATGGAATATTACTCAGCCATATAATGGAATGCATTTCAGCCAATACTAATGAGGTGGATGAACACAGAGCCTATTATACAGAGTGAAGTAAGTCAGAAAGAGAAAAACAAATATTGTATATTAATGTATATATATGAAATCGAGAAAGATGGTACTGAGGAACATATGTGCAGGGCAGCAATGAGCTGCAGACAGAGAATAGACTTATGGACACAGGGTGGGGGGGTTAGGGAGGAAGGAGAGGGCAGGATGTATGGAGAAAGTAACACAGAAACTTACATTACCATATGCAAAATAGATAGCCAGTGAGAATTTGCTGTATGACTCAGGGAACTCAAACCAGGCCTGTGACAACCTAGAGAGGTGGGAGGGACGTTCAAAAGGGAGGGGACATATTTATACCTATGACTGATTCATGTTGATGTATGGCAAAAACCCTTTTCACTTTCATGCACTGGAGAAGGAAATGGCAACCCACTCCAGTGTTCTTGCCTGGAGAATCCCAGGGATGGGGGAGCCTGGTGGGCTGGGCTGCCGTCTATGGGATCGCACAGAGTTGGACACGACTGGAGCTACGGGATCGCACAGAGTTGGACACGACTGGAGCTACTTAGCAGCAAGCAGCAGCGTGGCAGGAACCAACACAATATTGTAAAGCAATAATCCTTTAATTAATTTTTTTTTAAAGGAGCTCTCAAAACAGTAGGAAGTCTGAAGAGCTTCCCTGGTTCAGTTCAGTCACTCAGCATGATCTTAATTTTTTTTACTATTGAGTTTTAAGCCAACTTTTTCACTCTCCTCTTTCACTTCGTCTAAAGGCTCTTCAGTTCCTCCTTGCTTTCTACCATAAGAGTGGTGTCATCTGCATATCTGAGGTTATTGATATTTCTCCCAGAAATCTTGATTCCAGCTCATGCTTCATCCAGCCTGGCATTTTGCATGATGTACTCTGCATTTAAATTAAATAAGCAGGGTGACAATATGCAGCCTTGATGTACTCCTTTCCCAATTTTGAATCAGTCCGTTGTTCCATGTCTGGTTCTAATTGTCACTTCTTGACCAACATACAGATTTCTCAGGAAGCAGGTAAGGTGGTCTGGTATTCCCATCTTTTTAAGAATTTTCCACAGTTTGTTGTGATCCACACAAAGGCTTTGGCATAGTCAATAAAGCAGAAGTAGATGTTTTTCTGGAACTCTCTTGCTTTATCTATATCCCAATGGATGTTAACAATTTGATCTCTGGTTCCTCTGCCTTTTCTAAATCCAGCTTGAACACCTGGAAGTTCTTGGTTCATGTACTGTTGAAACCTCTCTTGGAGAATTTTGAGCATAAATTTGCTAGTGTGTGAGATGAGTGCAACTGTGTGGTAGCTTGAACATTCTTAGGCATTGCCTTTCTTTGGGATTGGAATAAAAACTGACCTTTTCCAGTCCTGGGGCCATTGCTGAGTTTTCCAAATTTGCTGGCATATTGAGTGCAACACTTTAACAGCATCATCTTTTAGGATTTGAAATAGCTCAGCTGGAATTCCATCCCTTTCACTAGCTTTGTTCATAGTGATGTTTTCTAAGGCCCATTTGACTTCACATCCCAGAATTTCTGGCTCTAGGTGAGTGATCACACAATCGTGGTTATCTAGGTCATTAAAATCTTTTTTGTACAATTCTTCTGTGTATTCTTGCTACCTCTTCTTCTGCTTCTGTTAGGGCCATACCGTTCTGTACTTTATTGTGTCCATTTTCACATGAAATGTTCCCTTGGTATCTCTAATTTTCTTGAGATCTCTAGTCTTTCCCATTCTATTGTTTTCCTCTATTTCTTTCCACTGATCACTGAGGAGGACTTTCTTAACTCTCCTTGCTATTCTTTGGAACTCTGCATTCAAATGGGTATATCTTTCCTTTTCTCCTTTGCCTTTTGCTTCTCTTCTTTTCTCAGCTATTTGAAAGGCCTCCTCAGACAACCATTTTGCCTTTTTGCATTTCTTTTCCTTGAGGATGGTTTTGATCACTACCTCCTGTACAATGTCACAAACGTCTCTCTATAGTTCTTCAGGCACTCTATCAGATCTAATTCCTTGAATCTGCCTGTCACTTCCACTGTATAATCATAAGGGATTTGATTTAGGTCATACCTAAATGGTCTAGTGGTTTTCCCTACTTTCTTCAATTTAAGTCTGAATTTGGCAATAAGGAGTTCATGATCTGAGCCACAGTCAGCTCCTGGTCTTGTTTTTGCTGACTGTATAGAGTTTCACCATCTTTGGCTGCAAAGAATATAATCAATCTGATTTCAGTGTTGACCACCTAGTGATGTCCATGTCTAGAGTCATCTCTTGTGTTGTTGGAAGAGGGTGTTTGCTATGACCAGTGCATTCTTTTGACAAAACTTTTAGCCTTTGCCCTGCTTCATTTTGTATTCCAAGGCCAAGCTTGCCTGTTACTCCAGGTGTGTCTTGACTTCCTACTTTTGCATTCCAGTCCCCTGTGATGAAAAGGACATCTTTTGTGGGTGTTAGTTCTAGAAGGTCATATAGGTCATCATAGAACTGTTCAAATTCAGCTTCTTCAGCACTGCTGGTCTGGGAATAGACTTGGATTACTGTGATATTGAATGGTTTGCCTTGGAAAAGAATAGAGTTTATTCTGTCGTTTTTGAGATTGCACCCAAGTACTGTATTTTGGACTCTTGTTGACTATAATGGTTACTTCATTTCTTCTAAGAGATTCTTGCCCACAGTAGTAGATATAATGATCATCTGAGTTAAATTCACCCATTCCAGTCCATTGTAGTTCACTGATTCCTAAAATGTCAACGTTCACTCTTGCCATCTCCTGTTTGACCACTTCCAATTTACCTTGATTCATGGACCTAACATTCCAGGTTCCTATGCAATATTGCTCTTTACAGCATCAGACTTTACTTCCATCACCAGTCACATCTACAACTGGGCATTGTTTTAGCTTTGGCTCCGTCTCTTCGTTCTTTCTGGAGTTATTTCTCCACTGTTCTCCAGTAGCATATTGGGCACCTACCAACCTGAGGAGTTCATCTTTCAGTGTCCTATCTTTTCGCCTTTTCATACTGTTCATGGGGTTCTCAAGGCAAGAATACTGAAGTGGTTTTCCATTCCCATCTCCAGTGGACCATGTTTCGCCAGAACTCTCCACCATGACCGGTCCATCTTGGGTGGCCCTACATGGCATGGCTCATAGTTTCACTGAGTTAGACAAGGCTGTGGTCCATGTGATCAGTTTGGTTAGTGTTCTGAGATTATGGTTTTCATTCTGTCTGCCCTTTGGTGGCTTCCCTGGTGGCTCAGTGGTAAAGAATCTGCCTGTCAATGCAGGAGACATGTGCTCGATCCCTGGTCTGGGAAGATCCCACATGCTGTGGAGCAACCAAACCCATGGACCACAGCTAGAGAGTGGCCACCCCTGGCTGCAACCAGAGAAAAGCCCCAGCAGCAACGAAGACCCAGCACAGCCATAAATAAGTAAATAAATGTGTTTTTTTAAAAAACAAATAAACAGTAGGAAATCTGAGACTGGTAAAAGCATGAGTGGACCAGAGAGAGCACATCTCAACAATAAGACCTGGAATATTTCTAGCATTTCCTGTGTGCCAAGCACCATCCAACACTTTATATGAACTGTGTCATGATTTCTCACACCCCTACAGGGTATATACCATTATCGTTTCCACTGAGAAAATGGAGGCTCTGAAAGGTTAGCTGTGAGATATATGGCTTGGAAATGACAGAGCCAAGTTAGCGATGGGACAAGGATGAATTCTAGAGATTAAGTGCTCCTGGTTTCTACTTGTCTGCTATCTTGGCATCAGTGAGGGGTAGACTATTTCAAGTGGGGTTATGATTTTGCCTTTGACCTAGTCCTCCAAGCTAGGTCAATTAAGTAACACCCTCTAGGACCCTTCATTCCTTTGCCACTCAGCCCCACCAGGTCCTGTCAATATTACTTCCAAAAGTTGTCTTGAATCTTTCGTTTCCATTCCCACAACCTCCAATCAGTTCACTTATGTTATTATATCAATAATATCGTCTTCACTAGTATTTTAACTTAGAATCTCTTTGCCTTCTTCAGTCTGTTCCCCTTCTGTCTCCTGTCTAAACTACCACCCGATACAAGCAAGCGTCCCATAAATCTTACCTGGGAAGCCAGAGATTGGCAAGGGATTAAGACAGAACAACTCCTGATGGGGAAGGAGGGCAGGGAGTGTAGGAAAGTGGGATTAGGATACAGGAGGATTGGTGGAAAGGGAAATAGAGTAAAAATTATCATCCAGGGAAAAGGTGGGCCCAGACAGCTACATAAAGTCCAGGGGAGGTATCATTCCAACTAGGACCCTGCACAGATCCAAAACCCAGGTCTTAGGCAGAGAGGCTATAAGTAGTTCAGTAAGATGAACAAGTTGAGAAACAGTGTGAATAGAAAGTCATGATTTCTTATCTGAGAATTAAGATTTGCCTGTGGGTGGGAACAGACAGATGCTCTTAAGGACACTGTATTTGTTTCCTATTTTATGTAACAGATTTATCAGCTTGAAACAATATACATCTATTGTATCAGTTTCTGTTGGTCTAGAGTCCATACAACATCTCTGGGTCCTATGCTAAAAGTCTCACAAGACTGCATTTAAGGTGTCATCCAGGACTGTGGTCTCATCTAAGGCATACAGAAACCTGTATGCAGGTCAAGAAGCAACAGTTAGAACTGGACATGGAACAACAGACTGGTTCCAAATAGGGAAAGGAGTATGACAAGGCTGTATATTGTCACCCTGCTTATTTAACTTATATGCAGAGTACATCATGAGAAACGCTGGGCTGGAGGAAGCACAGGCTGGAATCAAGATTGCCAGGAGAAATATCAATCACCTCAGATATACAGATGACACCACCCTTATGGCAGAAAGTGAAGAAGAACTAAAGAGCCTCTTGATGAAAGTGAAAGAGGAGAGTGAAAAAGTTGGCTTAAAGCTCAACATTCAGAAAAGTAAGATCATGGCATCCAGTCCCATCACTTTATGGCAAACAGATGGGGAAACAGTGGAAACAGTGGCTGACTTTATTTTTCTGGGCTCCAAAATCACTGTAGATGGTGACTGCAGCCATGAAATTAAAAGACACTTACCTCTTAGAAGGAAAATTATGACCAACCTAGATAGCATATTGAAAAGCAGAGACATTACTTTGCCAACAAAGGTCTGTCTAGTCAAGGCTATGGTTTTTCCAGTGGTCATGTATGGATGTGAGAGTTGAACTATAAAGAAAGCTTAGTGCCGAAGAATTGATGCTTTTGAACTGTGGTGTTGGAGAAGACTCTTGCGAGTCCCTTGAACTGCAAGGAGATCCAGCCAGTCCATCCTAAAGGAAATCAGTCCTGAATTTCATTGGAAGGACTGATGCTGAAGCTAAAACTCCAATACTTTGGCCACCTGATGCGAAGAGCTGATTCATTGGAAAAGACCCTGATGCTGGGAAAGATTGAGGAAAGGAGGAGAAGGGGACAACAGAGGATGAGGTGGTTGGATGGCATCACCGACTTGATGGACACAGGTTTGGATGGACTCAGGGAGCTGGTGGACAGGGAGGCCTGGCGTGCTGTGGTTTGTGGGGTCATAAAGAGTCGGACACAACTGAGTGACTGAACTGAACTGAACTGATTGACTGGGATGGTTTTTGCCTAAGTTTTATTTGTTTTTTAATGTCTATTTAGGAAAAGCGAAAAAAGAAGTAAAACTCAAGGATTTTACCCCAGTCAAATAAACCCTATCCCTTTTCACCTCCTTTATACAGGACTATTTTAAAAAGACGGATCCCAAATGGGTTCCTTTGGGAACCCATATTTACTGTGATGGAGTAAATATGGCCACTCAGTTCAGCCAGCGGGGTGCTTTTTAAACATGTGAATTGGCAGGGCATTCTCCCATTGGCCAGCACGTCATTTCTGAACAATTTTACTGCGGTAGTTTCACATATTCCTATTACCCACAGGGCACTTGAAAGTATCTGAATTTTTGACCCCTGGCTTGAATGTGTGGTTTTCTTCTCCAGGAAGACCTCCAGCTCACCATGGCCCCTTAAGCTTTTCACCATGATTTTGAGATTAATTGGCCATTAGAGATGGTTCCGTTTCTCTAACTGCAGAAAAAAACGATACCCTGAAGTTGAAATAAACTGGGTTATAGAAATGTTTATTAGATATACTTATTGGTGCAGGGTGTAGCTGTAAAAATAACTCTTGCCTCTATTCCCACAAGGTTTAAACACCCATGGTATTTATGAGGTAGTACTGAAGAGGGGAGGGGACAGAATAAAAAACAGTGTCACGATGTTAACGTTTAAAATTGTATCAAGCGTTTTGGGATCTGAGACCTCCCTCTAAACCCTAGCTCTAATTCACACCTTCCAAAATAGAGCTTTCCTGTGTTTTTGCTTAGATTTTAATAAAGCCCAGGCAGAGGAAGACAGTTTTGGATGAAACTGCAAAGACTTGGAGTGGTTCTAGGGAGTCCTTTAATTCATGGCCACAAGGGATAAGTGCTCTTTTGTATCCTTTCAAAAGTCAATTGGCTATAGAAGACAAGTGATTACGAAGTTAAAAATAAAACTGAAATGCTTCCCTCTGTTTTAAGGAATGAAAATACAAAGACATTCTGTGGAATTGGCTGCTTTTCATCTTTTAATAGCAGTTTCCATTTCCTTTTCCCCTCCACCTCACCTTTCCCCCTGCCTCCTCTTCCCTGCATGCTCCTCACCTCTGCAAAAACAAAAAACAAAAAAACCCTGAAGCTCTCAAATGCTCATCTAAAGAACACTAGACCTCTGTATTGGTTAACTCAGAGAAGGTAACAGAAGAGTAGTGGGTTCTGAAACAGTAACCATTATTTTTTCTACTGGGCCAGCTTAAAGTCAACTTTATTAGGTTTTAGAATTATTTTCCAAGTAAGACTTTTTAATTCACAGACTAACCTATTTAAAGCTACTGTGATAAATTAGGTCTATTAGAAATGACCCATACTCAACTTGTAAATTATTTTAAATTTCAGCCTGAAATTCTCCAGGCTTTTAAATAAAAATAGAAATTTCCTATTAAGCACACACAGAATAGAACCCTTGAAAATACAGGCCTTTCTCTCCTGCCTTTTGTGATGTCTAACTCCAAGTACCTTTTTATTTTCTACCTCTTACAGGATCAAGCCTTTATAGGTTTTTTTGTTATTGAGATATAACTGACATATGAATTTGTGTAAATTAAGGTGTGTGACATGTTGATTTGATATATTTATGTATTAAAAATGATTAACAACATAGCATCAGCTAACACTTCCATTCCATCATATAATTACCATTTGCATGTCTTTTATTTCTTTTTATCATGCCTGATTTCTGTAGCTCAGATTACTAACTGAATAAAATTAGTGAGAGTGGGCATCCTTGCTTTATTCCTGATCTTAGAGGAAAAGCACTCAACCTTTCACACTGAGTATGACATAGGTTTGTTATACGTGGCCTTTATTATTTTGGGGTATGTTCCTTCTATAACCAACTTGTTGAGGATTTTTGTCCTAAAAAGGGTGTTACATTTTCTCGAATGCTTTTTTTCTTTGTTGAGATAATCTAATTTATAGGTCTTTTATGTATCATTTGTTGTTTAGTCGCTAAGTTATGTCTACCTCTTTTGCGACCCCAGGAACTGTAGCCAACCAGGCTACTCTGTCCGTGGGATTTTCCAGGCAAGAATACTGGAGTGAGTTGCCATTTCCTTCTCCAGGGAATTTTCCTGACACATGGATTGAACCTGTGGCTTCTGCACTGCAGGCAGATTTTTTACCATTGACCCACCTGGGACATAACTACAAAATAAACACTGATACGTTTTTAAAGTTTATAATCAACTATTTAATTTAAATGGATAAAAATAAAAATAAATGGATTACTAATAATGTAAAAGTCTCTAGACTCAATATTAAATGTATTTTAGTAATAATAATAAGCATTTATTGGACACATTAGGTGTTAGTCTTTTAGATATTAAATTCTCAGTTATAAACATTACTTACATGTTACATTTCAGCAACTCTAGATACCTGATAGGGAAAAGCCAATAAGCTTCCAAATAATCTAGATTTTAAGAAATTACTCACTCACTGCAATCAAACTTAACTTTGTATTCTTCTTCCTGGCATTTTAGTTCTGCTCTTTCATTGCTTTAAACAAATTGCAGTTCCCTAGGAGCTCATCCCAAATAACTTACACATGTGTAGATATTATTGCCCTAATAGAAGATTACTTGTTTTTTTTCACATACTTAATAAAATACAAAGGATTTTCAGAATTCAGTATGAGTTTCTTTAAACCATTGTATCCTACAGCATTAGCATTACTGGCATGCTGACCTGTTTTAAATTTTACTAAATCCAAGAATGCCTTTAATGGAGAAGGAATTGAAACCATCATTTTCCCCATAGCAACAAATGAACTAGCCATTTTTCTATATACATTAAGACTTCCTGATTGAATTTTTCCCATTACTGTGATCTTTTTATACATTCTAATCCAACAACACTAACCATTTTAGATTCTATGAACACAGACATTGTTATCTATAAAAAAAAGTTTCCTGGCTGACATAATAATCAGCTCAATATTGAATTAAAGAAAACACTAGGAAGCAGGATTAAGAAATTGCAACATGTGGTTTAGCTTCCTTGAGGGCAAATTGCCTTATAAATTAATGATGATTCACTCTTTTATTTTTCATGTATTTTTTGAATAACTAATATATGCCTGAGCACAAAAGGCAAAGAGTACAAAATGGTACAGATGGGAAAGTAAGTCTCTCTTACCAGTGAGAATGCTGTTCTCCATTAGTTGGTACATAAAACATGTTTGGATAGCAAGTTGGCATTAACCAGTAGGGTTGAAAGTGTGGAATTGCTACCTCTGCTAATGATGAGTGAAAGCAGACCAATTCTCCCAATGATGACTAAAAAAGCTTGACAATTCTTAAAAGGAATCTTAAAAAAATTTGCCAAACAGCTAATGAGATGTCAAATAAAGACATTTGGGGTCACTTTGAAAGAAATTTTGAAAAAGTTGGAGTCCGGTTCAGTTCAGTTCAGTCGCTCAGTCGTGTCCGACTCTTTGTGACCCCATAAATCGCAGCATGCCAGGCCTCACTGTCCATCACCAACTCCCGGAGTTCACTCAAACTCATGTCCATTGAGTCGGTGATGCCATCCAACCAGCTCATCCTCTGTCATCCCCTTCTCCTCCTGCCCCAATTCCCTCCCAGCATCAGGGTCTTTTCCAATGAGTCAATTCTTCACATGACGTGGCCAAAGTATTGGGGTTTAAGCTTCAGCATCATTCCTTCCAAAGAACATCAAGGGCTGATCTCCTTCAGAATGGACTGGTTGGATCTCCTTGCAGTCCAAGGGACTCTCAGGAGTCTTCTCCAACACCACAGTTCAAAAGCATCAATTCTTTGGTGCTCAGCCTTATCACAGTCCAACTCTCACATCCATACATGACCACAGGAAAAACCATAGCCTTGACTAGACGGACCTTTATTGGCAAAGTAACGTCTCTGCTTTTCAATAGGCTATCTAGGTCGGTCATAACTTTCCTTCCAAGGAGTAAGCGTCTTTTAATTTCATGGCTGCAGTCACCATCTGCAGTGATTTTGGAGCCCAAAAAAATAAAGTCTGACACTGTTTCCACTGTTTCCCCATCTATTTCCCATGAAGCGATGGGAAGGGTCATCCAAAGGTGGGAACCCTGGGAAACGCTGGGAAACCCTATCTCGCTGCCCCCCAGGAATAAGGATAAACTTGGAAGGAAAGAAACATCACACCAACTTCAGACCAGTTCCAGGTCCTTAAGGAGGCCCTGAAGTTGGATAACAATTCTGACACTTGATAGAAGGAAATGAAAATATTCTCTGGAAGAAAATAACATCATCCTGGGCCCCAAATTTTCTCTAGAGAAGAAAATGTGCACCATCCAGCTATTTAACTTCAGAAAACTGTAGCAATATGTACCAGGGGACATGCAAAGGATGTCCACAGCAGTATAGGGATGACTAAAAACTGAAAACAATCCAAATGTTCATCAACAAGATGAGATATTCATGTAATTGAACAATATAAAGCAGTAAAAATAAAAACTACTGCTGCATGCATCAGTATAGGTAATCTCATGAATATAATATTCAGCAGAAAAATTATGTAGCAGATTACATACAGTGTGATATTAATAATACAAAATTCTAAAGCAAGCAGCATTAATAACATATTGTTCAGGAATATATAATGTAGTCAAACTTAAAAAGCAAGTCAACAATCATAAAATTCATAAAATTCAGGGTAGTATTGACTACTGGTGCAGGGAGTTTCAGCCATATTAGTTATGGCTCTCTTCAGAGTCTGACTCTCTGAAGAGTCATGTTCTCTTCAGAGACATTCTCAATGGAATTCTCAATGGAAACAGTGATAGAATTTATTTTGGGGGGCTCCAGAATCACTACAGATGGTGATTGCAGCCATGAAATTGAAAGACGCTTGCTCCTTGGAAGAAAAGCTATGACAAACTTAGACAACATATTAAAAAGCAGAGACATCACTTTACTGACAAAGTTCCATATAGTCAAAGCTATGGTTTTTCCAGTATCATAGATGGGCATGAGAGTTGGACCACAAACATGGCTGAGCACTGAAAAACTGAGGCTTCAAATTGTGGGGCTGGAGAAGACTCTTGAGAGTCTCTTGGACAGCAAGGAGATCAAACAGTCAGTTCTAAAGGAAATCAACCCTGAATATTCACTGGATGGACTGATGCTGAAGCTGAAACTCCTAAACTTTGGCCACCTGATGCGAAGAGCTAACTCACTGGAAAATACTCTATTGCTGGGAAAGATTGAAGGCAGGAACAGAGAGGGGTGACAGAGGATGAGATGGTTGGATGGCATCACTGACTCAATGGACATGAGTCTGAGCAAACTCCAGGAGATAGTGGAGGACATAAGAGCCTGGCATGCTACATCCCATGAGGTTACAAAGAGTTGGACACCACTTAGCTGCTGCTGTTGCTGCTAAGTCACTTCAGTCTTGTCCGACTCTGTGTGACCCCATAGACGGAAGCCCACCGGCTCCGCCATCCCTGGGATTCTCCAGGCAAGAACACTGGAGTGGGTTGCCATTTCATTCTCCAATGCATGAAAGTGAAAAGTGAAGTCTGTCAGTCGTGTCCGACTCCTAGCGACCCCATGGACTGCAGCCCACCAGGCTCTTCCATCCATGGGATTTTCCAGGCACAAGTGCTGGAGTGGGTTGCCATTGCCTTCTCCACACCACTTAGCAACTGAACAATAACAATACATATTGATGATTACCTTAAATGTGAATAGGTTAACTGCCACCAACTAAAAGACATACTGGCTGGGTGGATACGAAAGCAAGACCCATATATATGCTGTCTACAAGAGACCCATCTCAAACCTATAGACATTTACACACTGAAAATAAGGGGATTGGAGAAATTATTCCATCAAATGGAAATCAAAAGAAAGCTGGAATAGCAACACTCATATCAGACAAAATAGACTTTAAAACAAATACTGTTATAAAAGACAAAGAAGGGAAATATATAAGGATCAGGGATTCAATCCAAGAAGAATATATAAGAATTATAAATATATATGCACTCAACATAGGAGCACCTCAATATGTAAGGCAAAACTAGCAACCATAAAGGAGAAATCAACAGTAACGATAATAATGGGTGACTGTAACATCCCACTTTCATCAACAGACAGATCATCCAGACAGAAAATTTAAAATGAAACACAACCCTTAAATGATACTTTAGACCATCTAGACTGAACTGTTATTTATAGAGCATTCCATGCAAAAACAACAGACTATACCTCTTCTCAAATGTACACTGAACATTCTACAAAATTGACCACATGCTGCACCACAAAGCAAGCCTTGGTAATCTTAAGAAAAGTGAAACCATATTAAATATCTTTTCTCATCACAACAGTATGAGATTAGAAATAAGCCACAAGAAAAAAACTATAAAAATCACATCACAAACATGTGGCAGCTAAGCAATATTCTATCAAACCACCAATGGATCACTAAAGAAATCAAAGGAGGAAATGAAAAAATACCTGAAGACAAATGAAAACAAAAACACAACAGTTCAAAACCTATGAGACGCAGCAAAAGCAGTTCTAAGACTGAAGCTTATAATAAAACCATACCTTAAGAAATAATAAAAATCTCAAATAAACAACCTAACCTTATACCTAAATCAGTTAGAGAAAGAAGAATAAGCAAAACCTAATGTTAGTAGAAAAGAGAAATCATGAAGATCAGAGTAGAAATAAAATATAGACAAAGAAAACAATCACAAGTATCAGTGAAACTAAAAGCTGGTTCTTTGAAAAGATAAACAAAATTGATAAAAACAATAGCCAGATTCATTACTTAAAAAAAAAAGGGAAGAGGACTCAATAAAATTAGAAATGAAAAAGAAGTTACAACTGACTCCACAGAAATACAAAGGATAATAAGAGACTACCATAAGCAACTATATGCCAATAAAATGGATAACCTGGAAGAAATGGGCAAATTTTTAGAAAGATCCAGCGTCCTAAGACTGAGCCAGGAAGAAAGAGAAAATATGAACCGATCAATCGTAAGAACTGAAATTGAAACTACGACTTAAAAACACCCAACAAACAAAAGTCCGGGACTTGATGGCTTCAGAAGTGAATTCCATCAAACAACTAGAGAAGAATTAACATCTATCCTTCTGATTCTGTTCCAAAAAACTAAGAGGAATGAAAACTTCCAAATTCATTATTTGAGGCCACCATTACCCTAGTAACAAAACGAGACAAAGATACCACAAAAAAGAAAAATACAGGCCAATATCGTTTATGAATCAGTTCAGTTCAGTTCAGTTGCTCAGTCGTGTCTGACTCTTTGCAACCCCATGAACCACAGCACGCCAGGCCTCCCTGTCCATCACCAACTCCCGGAGTCCACCCAAACCTATGTCCATAGAGTCGATGATGCCATCCAACCATCTCATTCTCTGTTGTCCCTTTCTCCTCCTGCTCTCAATCTTTCCCAGCATCAGGGTCTTTTCCAACAAGTCAACTCTTCACATCAGGTGACCAAAGTATTGGAGTTTCAGCCTCAACATCAGTCCTTCCAACGAACACTCAGGACTGGTCTTCTTTAGGATGGACTGGCTGGATCTCCTTGCAGTCCAAGGGACTCTCAAGAGTCTCCTCCAACACCACAGTCCAAAAGCATCAGTTCTTCTGTGCTCAGCTTTCTTTATAGTCCAACTCTCACATCCATACATGACCACTGGAAAAACCATAGCCTTGACTAGATGGACCTTTGTTGGCAAAGCAATGTCTCTGCTTTTTAATATGCTGTCTAGGTTGGTCATAACTTTCCTTCCAAGGAGTAAGCATCTTTTAATTTCATTGCTGCAATCGCCATCTGCAGTGATTTTGGAGCCCCCCCCAAAAAAGTCTGACACTGTTTCCACTGTTTCCCCATCTATTTCCCATGAAGTGATGGGACCGGATGCCATGATCTCAGTTTTCTGAATGTTGAGTTTTAAGCCAACTTTTTCACTCTCCTCTTTCACTTTCATCAACAGGCTCTTTAGTTCTTCTTCACTTTCTGCCATAAGGGTGGTGTCATCTGCATATCTGAGGTTATTGATATTTCTCCCACCAATCTTGATTCCAGCTTGTGCTTCATCCAGCCCAGCGTTTCTCATGATGTACTCTGCATATAAGTTAAATAAGCAGGGTGACAATATACAGCCTTGACATACTCCTTTTCCTATTTGGAACCAGTCTGTTGTTCCATGTCCAGTTCTAACTGTTGCTTCCTGACCTGCATATAGGTTTCTCAAGAAGCATGTCAGGTGGTCTGGTATTCCCATCTCTTTCAGAATTTTCCACAGTTTATTGTGATCCACACAGTCAAAGGCTTTGGCATAGTCAATAAAGCAGAAATAGATGTTTTTCTGGAACTCTCTTGCTTTTTCAATGATCCATCAGATGTTGGCAATTTGATCTCTGGTTCCATGAATACAGACACAAAAATTCTCAGCAAAATATTAGTCATCAAAATCCAACCATACATTAAAAACATCATACAGCATGACTAAGTGGGATTCACCTAGGGATGCAAGAAGTTTTCAGTACTTCCAATGAGATTCCACGTCAACAAAATGAAAAATGTTTTAAATATATATCTCAAAAGATTTGGATAAAATTTATGATAAAATCCCTCCAGAAAGTGAACATAGAGGGAACATATCTCAACACAAGACAGGACATCTATGACAAACCTACAACTGACATCATACTCAACAGTGAAAAGCTGAAAGCATTTCATCTAAGATTAGGAACAAGACAAGGATGTCCACTCTTGCCACTTTTATTCAACATAGTTTTGGACGTCCTAGCTACAGCAATCAGAGAAGAAAATGAAGTAAAGGGAATCCAAAGTTGAAAAATAAGAAGTTACAGAGTCACTACTTGTTGATGACATGTTGATGACTACTTGTTGATATAAATAGGAAGCCCTAAATATACTACCTGAAAACTACTAAAACTCAATGAATTTGGTAAAGTTGCAGTTTACAAAATTAATACGCAGAAATCTATTGCATCTCTATACTTAGTGTTAGTCAATGAAAAATCAGAAAGAAATTCAAGAAACTTTTCAACTTATCATCCCATCAAAAAGATAAAATATCTAGGAATAAACCTACCAAACCTGTGTTCTGAAAATTATATCTCACATGCTAGTAATATAATGCTCAAAATTCTCCAAGCCAAGCTTCAGCAATACATCAACCATGAACTTCCAGATGTTCAAGCTGGTTTTAGAAAAGGCAGAGGAACCAGAGATCAAATTGCCAACATCCGATGGATCATTGAAAAAGCAAGAGAGTTCCAGAAAAACATCTATTTCTGCTTTATTGACTATGCCAAAGCCTTTGACTGTGTAGATCACAATAAACTGTGGAAAATTCTGAAAGAGATGGGAATACCAGACCACCTGACATGCTTCTTGAGAAATCTATATGCAGGTCAGGAACCAACAGTTAGAACTGGACATGGAACAATGGACTGGTTCCAAATAGAAAAAGGAGTATGTCAAGGCTGTATATTGTCACCCTGCTTATTTAACTTATATGCAGAGTACATCATGAGAAACGCTGGGCTGGAAGAAGCACAAGCTGGAATCAAGATTGGTGGGAGAAATATCAATAACCTCAGATATGCAGATGACACCACCCTTATGGCAGAAAGTGAAGAGGAACTAAAAAGCCTCTTGGTGAAAGTGAAAGAGAAGAGTGAAAAAGTTGGCTTAAAACTCAACATTCAGAAAACTAAGATCATGGCATCCAGTCCCAACACTTCATGGGAAATAGATGGGGAAACAGTGTAAGACTTTATTTTTTGGGGCTCCAAAATCACTGCAGATGGCGACTGCAGCAATGAAATTAAAAGACGCTTACTCCTTGGAAGGAAAATTATGACCAACCTAGATAGCATATTCAAAAGCAGAGATATTACTTTGTGAACAAAGGTCCGTCTAGTGAAGGCTATGGTTTTTCCAGTGGTCATGCATAGATGTGAGAGTTGGACTATAAAGAAAGCTGAGTGCTGAAGAATTGATGCTTTTGGACTGTGGTGTTGGAGGAGACTCTTGCGAGTCCCTAAAGGAGACCAGTCCTGGGTGTTCATTGGAAGGAATGATATTAAAGCTGAAACTCCAATACTTTGGCCACCTTCTTGCAAAAAGTTGACTCATTGGAAAAGACCCTGATGCTGGGAGGGATTGGGGGCAGGATGAGAAGGGGATGACAGAGGATGAGATGGCTGGATGGCATCACCGACTCGATGCACATGAGTTTGGTTGAATTCTGGGAGTTGGTGATGGACAGGGAGGCCTGGCGTTCTGGAATTCATGCAGTGGCAAAGAGTCGGACACGACTGAGCAACTGAACTGAACTAAATGAAAGAAATCAAAGAAGACACAATCATATGGAAAGATATAGAATATCCTTGGATTGGAAGAATCAAAATGATCAAAATCACTAAGCTACCTAAGGCAATCTATAGATTAAATGAAGTTCCTATCAAATTACCCATGACATTTTTCACAGAACTAGAACAACAACTAAAAAAAAAATCAGAATTTGTATGTAGACATGAAGGACCTTAATAAAAAGGAAACCAAACACAATCCTGAAGAAAGTCATCAAATCATAAGAGAACAAAAGAGCAAAGAAAAAAGGTCTATAAGAACAAATCCAAAACTATTAATGAAATGGGAATAAGAACATATATATTGATAATTACCTTCAATGTAAATATATAAAATGCTCTGACCAAAACACATAGTCTAGCTGAATTAAAAAGAAGATCCAGATATATGTTATTTATTAGAGGCTCAATTCAAATCTAGAGACACAGACAGACTGAAAGTGAGGGGATGAACACTGGAGACAATGATGGACACTACACAGTGACCAAGGGATCAATCCAAGAAGATATAACAAGTGTAAATATATACGCACCCAACACAAGAGCACCTCAATATATAAGGCAAATATTAACAGATATAAAAAGAAATTAACAGTAACACAATAATAGTGGGGGACTTTAACACACCATTTATATCAATGGACAGATTATCCACATAGAAAATCAATAAGCACAACTGGGCTTTAAATGACACATTAGAATAGGTAAACTTAGTTTATATCTATAGAACTTTCCATCCAACAGAAGAATACATACTGTTTTCAAGTGCATATGAAACATTCTCCAAGACAGATCACATGCTAGGCCACAAAGCAGGCCTTGGTAAATTTTGGTTCAGTCGCTTAGTCATGTCCAACTCTTTGTGACCCCATGGACCGCAGCACCCCAGGATTCCCTGTCCATCACCAACTCCAGAGTCTACTCAAACCCATGTCCATTGAGTCGGTGATGCCATCCAACCAGCTCATCCTCTGTCGTCCCCTTCCCCTCCGACCCTCAATCATTCCCAGCATCAGGGCCTTTTCCAATGAGTCAGTTCTTCACATCAGGTGGCCAACGTATTGGAGTTTCAGCTTCAGCATCAGTCCTTCCAATGAATACCCAGGACTGATCTCTTTTAGGATGGACTGGTTGTATCTCCTTGCAGTCCAAGGGACTCTCAAGAGTCTTCTCCAACACCACAGTTCAAAAGCATCAATTCTTTGGCACGCAGCTTTCTTTATAGTCTAACTTTCACATCCATACATGACTAATAGAAAAACCATAGCTTTGACTAAATGGACCTTTGTTGGTAATGTCTCTGCTTTTAATATTCTGTCTAGGTTGTTCATAACTTTTCTTCCAAGGAGCAAGCATCTTTTAATTTCATGGCTTCAGTCACCACCTGCAGTGATTTTGGAGCCCCAAAAAATAAAGTCTGTCACGGTTTCCATTGTTTCCCCATTCTTGGTAAATTTAGAAAAATTGAAATCATCTTTTCTTACCACAACAATATGAAATTAGAAATCTTCTACAATAAAAACTGCAAAAAAGACAGACACATGGAGGCTAAACAATATGCTAATGGATCATTGAAGAAATCAAAGAGGAAACCAAAACATGCCTAGAGACAAATGAAAACAAAAATACAATGATCCAAAACCTGTGAGATGCAGGAAAGCAGCTCTAAGTGGGAAATTTACAGCAATACTGCCTTACCCCTTACCTCGGGAAACATATTAAAAAAAAAAAAACACCCAAAACCTCAAATAAATAACCTAGCTTTACACCTAAAGCAAACAGAGAAAGAACAAAAAAAACCCCAAAGTTAATTGAAGAGAGATCATAAAGATCAGAGCAGAAATAAATAAGAGACCAAGAAAAAAATAGAAAAAAAAAAAACAATGAAACTAAAGGCTTATTCTTTGAAAAGATAAACAAAATTGATAAATCTTTAGCAAAATTCATCAGGAAAAGGAAAAGGGCACAATAAAAAAAAATTTAGAGATGAAAAAGGAGAATTTACAATGGATACCACAGAAATACAAAGGATCACAAAGACTCTTATAAGTAACTATTTGTCATGTCAATAAAATGTACAAGCTAGAAGAAATGGACAAATTCTTAGAAATGTGAAATCTCCCAAGACTGAATGAGGAAGAAAGAGAAAATATAAACAGAGCAATCACCAGTACTAGAATTGAAACTGTGATTAAAAACTCCCCAATAAACAAAAATCCAGGACCTGATGGCTTTGCAGGTAAATTCTACCAAATATTTAGAGAAGAGTTAACACATCCTTCTGAAACTGTTCTAAAATTTGCAGAGGAATGAACACTCAAATTCATTGTATGAGTCCTAAATCACCCTGGTATCAAAACCAGACACACACACACACACACAAAATTATAGGCTAATATCACTGATGAACACAGATGCAAAAATCCTCAACAAATAATAGGAAACCAAATCCAACAATACATTAAAAGGATCATACACCATGATCAACTGGAATGTATTCCAGGGATGCAAGGATTTTTCAATATCCAAAAATCAATCTGTGTGATACACCACATTAACAAAGAATAAAAAGGACATGATCATCTCTATAGATGCAGAAAAAGCTTATGATAAAATTCAACACCCATTTATCATTAAAAAAAAAAAACCTCTCCAGAAAGTGGGTATAGAAGAAACCTACCTCAATATAGTAAAGAACATATATTATAAACCTACAGCTAACATCATACTCAACAGTGAAAAGCTGAAAGCATTTCCTCTAAGATAAAGCATAAGACAAAAATGTTCACTCTTGCCACCTTTACTTATAATTTTGGAAGTCCTACTTTACAATATTGTATTGCTTTTGCCATACATTGACACAAACCCGCCATGGGTGTACATGTGTTCCCCATCCTGAACCCAATAAAATATTGTAAAGTAATTAGCCTCCAATTAAAATAAATAAATTTATATTTAACAAAGTTTTTGGAAGTCCTAGCCATGGAAATCAGAGAATAAAAATAAGTAAAAGGGATTCAAATTGAAAAAGAAATACAACAGTTACTATTTACAGATGATACAACATTATACACAGAAAATCCTGAAGATGCTACCAGAAAACTATTATAGCTCATCAATGAATTTGGTAAAGTTGCAGGATGCAAAACTAATAACATAGAGCTCTGCTGTGTTTATTAACAAATAAGATTCTGGATTTCTATGCACTAACAATGAAGTATCTGAAAAGGAAATTAAGGAAACAATATCATTTATCATTGTATCAAAAGAAATAAAATACCTAGGATTAAACCTATGTAAGGAGGCAAAAATCTGTACTCAGAAAGCTGTAAGATGCTGATGAAAGAAATCAAAGATGAAACAGATGGAAAGATATACCATATTTTTAGATTGGAGGGATAAATATTGTCAAAACAACTATACTATGCAAAGAAATCTATAGATGTAATGCAACCCTTATCAAATTATTAACGGCATTTTTCACAGAACTAGAATCAAAAATTTTTCTATTTGTATGGAAACACAAAAGACCCCAAATAGTCAAAGCAATCTTGAGAGAAAACAACAAAATCAAACAAAAAAGGGTGCGGGAGGAATCACACTCCCTGACTTCAGAGTATTCCACAAGGGCAGAGTCATCAAAACAGCAGAGTAGGGCCACAAAAACAGAAATACACACCAATGGAGCAGGACAGAAAGCCCCAAAATACACTCATGAACCTATGATCATGAATCCACAACAAAGGGGGCAAGAAAATACAATGTAAAAAGGACAGTCTCTTCAACAAGTGGTGCTGGGGAAACTGGACCTGTAAAAGAGTGAAACGAGCATGTTCTGTAACAGCACACACAAAAATAAGCTCCAAATGGGTTAATTACCTAATATAAGACCCAATATTGTAAACCACCTGGAGAAAACATAAGCAGGACACTCTTTGACATAAATCACAGCAATATCTTTTTGATCTGTCTCTCGTAGTAATGAAAATAAAAGCACAAATAAACAGGACCTAATTAAACTTAGAAGCATTTTCACAGCAAAAGAAACCATACATAAAGAGACAACCTATAGAATGGGAAGAAGTATTTGTAAACAATGTAACTGAAAACCAATTAATCTTCAAAATATACAAATAACTCATACAGCTTGATATCAAAAACAAGCAAGCAAACCAAACAAAAAATAAGCAACTCTAAACAGACGTTTCTCCAAACAAGACATACATGTCTTCTTCTCCAAAGAAGACATCTAAAGATGATCAAAAGGCACATGAAAAGATGTTCAACATTGTTAATTATTAGAGAAATGCAAATCAAAACTACAATGAGGTATCACTTACACTATTCAGGACAGCCATCATCAAAAAGTCTACAAATAATAAATGCTGCTGCTGCTGCTAAGTCACGTCAGTCGTGTCCAACTCTGTGCGACCCCATAGACGGCAGCCCACCAGGCTCCCCCGTCCCTGGGATTCTCCAGGCAAGAACAGTGGAGTGGGTTGCCATTTCCTTCTCCAATGCATGAAAGTGAAAAGTGAAAGTGAGGTCGCTCAGTCATGTCCGACTCTTAGTGACCCCATGGACTGCAGCCCACCAGGCTCCTCCATCCATGGGAATTTCCAGGCATGTGTACTGGAGTGGGGTGCCATTCCCTTCTCTGTAATAAATGCTAGAGATGTTATGGAGAAGAGGGAACGCTTCTACATTATTGGTGAACATGGAAATTGTTTTAACCACTGTGAAGTATAGTATGGAGGTTCCTTAAAAAACTAAAACTAGAGCTAGCTACTGTGTAATTCTACAATCCCACTCCTGGGCATAGACACAGAGAAAACCATCATTTAAAGAGATGCATGCACCCCAATGTTCATTGCAGCAATATTTACAATAGCCAAGACATGGAAGCAATCTAAATATCCATCAACAGATAAATGGTTAAAGAAGATGTGACACACACATACACACACACATGGAATACGAATCAGCCACAGAACATGAAATAATGCCATTTATAGCAACATGGATGGATCTAGAGGTTATCATACTAAGTCAGACAAAGAAAGATGAGCACCATATGCTATCACTTACAGGTGGAATCTAAAAAAAATGATACAAATGAACTTATTTACAGAATAGAACCAGATCCACAGACAAAGAAAACAAACGTATTGCTTCCAAAGGGGAAAGATGGTGGGGTGTGGGGGAGATAAATAAGGAATTTGGAAGTAACATAAACACACAACCATGTATAAAATAAACAAGGACCTACTGTATAGCTCAGAAACTATACTCAATATCTTATAATAACCTATATTGGAAAAGAATCTTTAAAAGTATATATATACATATATATAACTGAATCATTTTGCTCTACAGTTGAAATTAACACATTTAAAATCAACTATACTTCAATTAAAAATAAATTAATTTTTAAAAAGAGTTGCTTTAAATTGTCAGTACCATAGGATTTGGGGCTCCTTAGTAACTCAACTACATCCATAATTATAGCAGGATTTCATCGAAGACAAATGATTTGATTGGCTCACTGTTACAAGAGTCTCCTTCTATACATGAATTTTCTTTTTTGCAAAGATGTGTGTGTAGTTTGACAAACAAGCTAAACTCATGGGTTTGCAGTTTAACAGACTGAGTTTCTATTCCAGCGCTGCCAGTTTCTATCTATGACAGTTCCTTACACTTTCTAGCCTGGGTTTTTTCATCTATAAAATGGAAATAATAACCCCAGTCATAAAGAGCGCTGTGCATAGCAGGCATATCATTAATATTGATTCCTTCTTTCATTTTAACACAGTTATCAGGCCATGACCAATTTAAAGAATTTAATTTAGTTGCTAAATTGTTGTATGGTAAGAGGCATCCTGAGTTTGATGGATATAAACTTCCAATGAGACAGAATTGTCACATTTTGCCTGGTACACAGCAAAATGAATTACTTGAAGAAGAATAAAGATAGATTTAGGAACATAATCAAAATGAAATCAATGAAAATCAGTGGCTGCAATTTGCTGATATTCTTCTGTAAAGAACATTGAGAACAGACCTGGGCGTGTGATCACTGAAAGTGTTTGATGCTGTGTGAAGAAATAATTTTTCTATTTCACTGTCATTACTGAATGATTGCTGCATTGTGTTGAACCCAAACTGTCTGTCATTTAATGAAGATTCATTTCTAATGTTTTGTTAAGATACAAATATTGATCATGCAAAGAAACATGAGATAATAATTCCCTAGTAACATGCAGTTTTTCAGATCAACTGAGTCAAACTGATTGAAGGACATTTATTTTATTTATTTTTATTGATATACAGTTGACTCACAATGTTGCATTAGGTTCAGATATATAGGAAAATGATTCAGCTTTCAGATTCTTTTCCATTATAGGTTATTACAAGATATTGAAAATAGTTTCTTAAGATATATAGTTGGTCCTTGTTTATCTGTTTTATATATAACAGTACATATCTGTTAATCCCAAATTCCTAATCTATCCTCCCCCTCCAACTTTTAATTTACATTTTAAAAACCCACTCCCACATGATTCTTATGTATACAACCAATTTGGAACCACTAGAATAGTAATTGCTGTATGTTGGACACTTCCTGCTGCTGCTAAGTCACTTCAGTCGTGTCCGACTCTGTGCGACCCCATGGACTGCAGCCTACCAGGCTCCTCCATCCATGGGATTTTCCAGGCAACAGTACTGGAGTGGGGTGCCATTGGACACTTCCAGATCTTAAGAAATACTGTGAAGCTGTTAGGAGTATACAGGTGGTTGAGAAGTTTGCTTTGATACCAGTGAAAAAGGTAACACCATGACACTATCTGTGGCTTGAGGTAATATAACATTGCCAGTTGAGGAAAGCATAACCTGTTTGTTGACTATCCCAGAAAGCTCAAAGGTAACTGGAACTGCCAAGTGGGTTATGACAAAAGCTGCTCTGGAACTGCTCTGGGGCTTGTTGAGTGATTCTTGCTGCATCAGGGGTCCTCAGGGACTTACCAAGTTCCCTAAGGACACTGAGGTCAGGACATTTCCCTCATTTAATGGTATGAATCACTAGAAGGATCTTGAAAAACACAAATGAAAGCCAGATAGAAGCTCAGATGCTGGTCTCAAATATTAATCCTGTGGTTAGAAATCTCTACCAAACAGTTTAACAGTAAAATGTATGCAATCATATAAAAAAAGACAGATGCTTTAAACATTTTATTGCTGATTATTTTATTATTTGGTACTTCTATGTACATGAATTTAAAGTCAAAGTTTATAGTGTGCCCTTTTCCTGTATAACCATGTTTTAAACTGCATGATGACAGCTACATTCAGTTATAGAAATGTAAATAAATCATCTGAAGCCAGCAGAAGCAGTAAGGGGCCAGGCTCATCCTCCTTGTTAGTTACTATAAACCTCATTAGCTAGGTCATTAGCCAGGTCAGAGTCTTCAATAGGAGTAATCAGGCCTCTGGGAATACAGGACTAGCCAAGGGATACCCAGGCAAACAGGTGGCTCTCAGGAGATCAGTTTCTAGAACCCCAACTTCACACATTATCCAAGCACCTCCTAAGGTTTAGAAGTCATACAAGATCTTCTTTCCACCTTTGCTTTACTTTACAGAGAAAAGCCAACCTCTCCCCATGGCTAATCTTTCTATGATGCAATCCCTAGGTTAAGAAAACCTCTGTGATGCAAATAAAAACATGAAATATTTTTGTTGAAGTTGAGAAAATGAATGCCTCTAATGATTGGGTAATAAATCCATTTTCATTTCTAAATGACTTCAAAGTTTGCTTTCAACAAAATTAAAGGAATATATAGCTAATAGATAATTAGAAACAGTTCTTAATGATAGATTGAGGTATGATTTGGGGTTTGTAAGTGCAGAATAGTTCAAAGAATGGAGTGACGCCATCAGAATAAAACTCATTACATTCTCAACTAACTTACGTGAACAAAGCTCTTCAGCAGTTATACAATAATAATTTAAAATAGAAATAAAACTGACATTGAATTCTGACTTTCTAGCAATAAAGAATCATACACAGATGCATTGATTGACAAGTAAGACTCATTCATCTCCTTAATAGATAAAGAATGATAAATAATTGTCAATGTTTGTTTTGTCAATTGTCAAAAAATTGTCAATATTTATGTTATTTTGATTGTAATGATAGTGCAAACCAGAGGTTTAAAAAATAGTTTCAAGAAGGAGCACTCCTACACTGTTGGTTGTAGGGATGTAAATTGATACAGCCACTATGGAGAACAGTATGGAAGTTCCTTAAAAAACTAAAAATAGAGCTACCATCTGACCCAGCAATCCCACTCCTAAACATATGTCCAGAGAAAAACACGATCTGAAAGGATACACATACCCCAATGTTCACTGAGACACTATTTACAATAGCCAAGACATGGAAGCCACCTAAATGGCCACCAACACAGGAATGGCTAAAGATGTGGTACGTATATACAATGGAATATTACTCAGCCATTAAAAAGAATGAAATAATGCCATTTGCAGCAACGTGGATGGACCTAGAGATTGTCATCCTGAGTGACGTGAGTCAAAGAAGGAGAAATATCGTATGACATTCCTTATATGTGGAATCTAAAAAGAAATGATACAAATGAATTTACTTACAAAACAGAGTCTCACAGACCTAGAGAATGAACTTATGGCTTTTGGGGGTAAGGTTGGGAGAAAGGGATAGTTAAGGAGTTTGGGATGGACATGTATACACAGTTATATTAAAAATGGATAACCAACAAGGGCCTAATGTATAGCACATGAAACTCTGCTCAATGTTATGTGACAGCCTGGGATGGAAGTCTGGGGGAGAATAGATATATGTATGACTGAATCCCTTCTCTGTTCATCTGAAACTATCACAACATTGTCTGTTAATAGCCTATATTCCAATACAAAATAAAAGCTTTCAAAAAAGAATTAAATGGTAGGAAAAAATAAAATATCCTTAAGGTTATTGGAAATTAAATCTTCATTTGCATCTCCATTTATATACATATTTTTATTTCAGAAGATCATGATTGAGTAAAGACTGTCAATCACAAATTATATTAGGTTAAAATTCTGGGGAAGAAGTGAAGTGGGGCCAAAGGAAAAAATTTGACTATTAAAAAAGGACAGTTTCATTTTTTTAGTATACATATGATAGGTATCAAAGCTTAGTCACATTTTTGTTCTACTGGACATATTCTAAAATGTAATATAAGAGTTGTAAATGCCAATATTTATAACATACCAGAAATTACATCGTTTTCAACTATGGAAAGTATCTAACTAATTTAAATATGTGAAATTTAGATAGAAATTTAAATTGTCTCAAATGCTGGGAGGGCACATAGCTTTTCAAAATTATAAGAAAAAGCAGCAAAACACTTAGGACCATTGGTGGGCTAACAGTGATACGCTAATATCTGGATTGCTGAGTGGGTTGTCATGACTGCAGGGGGATTCTGATGCCAATAGTCCCAAGGACTACAACTTGGGGAGAACACTTTCATCTAGGCTCTCTTTCTCCCCAGTTTGGGGAAACAGTAATTTAGAGGCGTAGATTTACCCATACACACATGCTAATAATATAGTAGTTCTTGCCGTGCAGTTTGAATTCTGTACCTCGTGGGACCTTATGAGATAAAGTTTTCCAGTTTTATTACTTCCTTACTGCTATCCAGATACTTCTTCCCAAAGTCCATCCATGATAACAATGTGAAGCTATGTAAGAAGCCATAAAAACTGCTCAAGTTCAATGAGCAGGGCTCTGCCTGTATTGCCTCTAACATTTTGCCAAAGAATGCTCAAACTACTGCACAATTGCACTCCTCTCACATGCTAGTAAAGTAATGCTCAAAATTCTCCAAGCCAGGCTTCAGCAATACGTGAATCATGAACTTCCAGATGTTCGAGCTGGTTTTAGAAAAGGCAGAGGAACCAGACATCAAATTGCCAACATCTGCTGGATCATCGAAAAAGCAAGAGAGTTCCAGAAAAACATCTACTTCTGCTTTATTGACTATGCCAAAGCCTTTGACTGTGTAGATCACAATAAACTGTGGAAAATTCTTGAGGAGATGGGAACACCAGACCACCTGACCTGCCTCTTGAGAAATCTGTGTGCAGGTAAGGAAGCAACAGTTAGAACTGGACATGGAACAACAGACTGGTTCCAAATAGGGAAAGGAGTACGTCAAGGCTGTATATTGTCACCCTGCTTATTTAACTTATATGCAGAGTACATTATGAGAAACTCTGGGCTGGAGGAAGTGCAAGCTGAAATCAAGATTGCTGGGAGAAATATCAATAACCTCAGATATGCAGATGACACCATCCTTATGATAGAAAGTGAAGAAGAACTAAAGAGCCTCTTGATGAAAGTGAAAGAGGAGAGTGAAAAAGTTGGCTTTAAGCTCAACATTCAGAAAACGAAGATCATGGCATCTGGTCCCATCACTTCATGGGAAATAGATGGGGAAACAGTGGAAATGGTGACTGACTTTATTTTTCTGGGCTCCAAAATCACTGCAGATGGTGATTGCAGCCATGAAATTAAAAGGTGCTTACTTCTTAGAAGGAAAGTTATGACCAACCTAGACAGTGTATCAAAAGCAGAGACATTACTTTGCCAACAAAGGTCTGTCTAGTCAAGACTATGGTTATTCCAGTGGTCATGTATGGATGTGAGAGTTGGACTGTGAAGAAAGCTGAGCACTGAAGAATTGATGCTTTTGAACTGTGGTGTTGGAGAAGACTCTTGAAAGTCCCTTGGACTGCAAGGAGATCCAACCAGTCCATCCTAAAGGAGATCAGTCCTGAGTGTTCATTGGAAAGACTGATGTTGAAGCTGAAACTCCAGTACTTTGGCCACCTGATGCGAAGAGTTGACTCATTGGAAAAGACCCTGATGCTGGGAAAGATTGAGGGCAGGAGGAGAAGGGGGCGACAGAGGATGAGATGGTTGGATGGCATCACCGACTCAATGGACATGGGTTTGGGTGGACTCCGGGAGTTGGTGATGGACAGGGAGGACTGGGATGCTGTGGTTCATGGGGTCACAAAGAGTCGGACACGACTGAGTGACTAAACTGAACTAACATTCATTCATTCAGGGCCTAGGATGGGGCCTGAGGATCTGAGGAAGAATCAGGCAATCTCCCTGCCCTCAAGTAGCTTCCAGCCAAATAAGCCATGTGAACCAGTTATTTTTCATACATTGGATAAATCAGAACAAAGAAAAGAATGAAAGAGTTTGGGAATGCAAGTACAGTAAGAAGGTATAAATGGTGCCTTAAAGAGTTGGAAAATTTTTTAAGAGGAAGGAAAAATGAGAAACTAAGTCCAGAAGTTTGCTGAAGTCCCGTGATTAGTAGACCCAGGCAATTGGTGTTAGTCACACAGTCGTGTCTGACTCTGAAATCCCATGGACTGTAGCCTGCCAGGCTCCTCTGTCCCTGGAATTCTCCAGGTAAGAATACTGGAATGGCATTATCAGAGAAATGCAAACCAAAACCACAGTGATGTACAATTTCACACTGGTCAGAATGGCTGCCATCAAAACGTCTACAAACAATAAATGCCAGAGAGGGTGTGGAGAATAGGGAAACCTCTTACACTGTTAGTGGGAATGCAAACTAGTACAGCCACTATGGAGAACAGTGTGGAGAGTCCTTAAAAAAATAAAGAGAACTGCCATATGACCCAGCAATCCCATTACTGGGCATACACACTGAGGAAACCAGAATGGAAAGAGACACGTGTACCCCAATGTTCTTTGCAGCACTGTTTACAAGAGCTAGGACACAGAAGCAACCTAGATGTCCATCGGCAGATGAATGGATAAGTTATGGTACATATACACAATGGAGTATTACTCAGCTATAACAAAGAACACATTTGAGTCAGTTCTAATGAGGTGGATGAAACTGGAGCCTATTATACAGAGTGAAGTAAGTCAGAAAGAGAAACACCAATACTGTATATTAACACTTATATACGGAATTTAGAAAGATGGTAACAGTGATCCTATATGCAAGACAGCAAAAGAGACACAGATGTAAAGAACAGACTTTTGGACTCTGTGGGAGAAAGTGAGGCTGGGACGATTTGAGAGAATAGCATTGAAACGTGTATATTACCATATGTGAAATAGATGACCAGTGCAAGTTGGAAACATGAAGCAGGGCACTCAAAGCTGGTGCTCTGGGACAACACTGAGGGGTGGGATGGGGAGGGAGGTGGGAGGCATTTCAGGATGGGGGGACACATGTATACCATGGCAGATTCATGTTGATGTATGGCAAAAGCCACCACAATATTGTAAATTAGCCCCCAATTAAAATAAATTAATTTTTTAAAAAAAAGAATACTGGAGTGGGTAGCCATTCCCTTCTCCAGGGGATCGTCCCAACCCAAGGACAGAACCCGAGTCTCCTTCATTGCAAGCAGATTCTTTACCATCTGAGCCACCAGGGAAGCCCTTCTAAGAGGAAGTGACACAACTGTTTGAGCCCAGTATAGAAACATGAAAGAACTGAGTAAATCACTTGCCATAACACACATAGACACTCTATTTGCAATGCAATTCTGAGAGTAACTATCTAGAGTTAGTGCACTTCCCAGGTGGCTCAGTGGTAAAGAATCCACCTGCCAAGCAGGAGATGCAGATTCACTCCCTGGGTAGGGAAGAAATCCTGGAGTAGGAAATGGCAACCCACTCCAGTATTCTTGCCTGGAAAATCCCATAGACAGAGGAACGTGGCAGGCTACAGTCCATGGGGTAGCAAAAGAGTTGGACACGACTTAGCAACTGAACAGAATTGGTGCAGATTCACAGGTTAAGGATATAGCCTCCGACAGGGCTCCCCTCATGTCAGACATAATTCACAGGCTTGGGGATTCCTTGCTGTTCATACTTCTCACCAACTGTCTACAAATTCAGGGGTTTCCATGACCCCTCAGTTTTGATAATTTGCTAGGGTGACTCACAGGAAAGTACATATTTAGGATTACAGTTTTATTGTAAAGGATGCATCAGGAAGAGACAAATGAAGAGACACAGGGGCAAGGTCAGAGAGTCCCAAAGCTTCTGTGTCCTCAGGACATTTCACCATTGGGCATTTGATGTCTATAACCGACCAGAAGACTCACCCGAAGGAGTTCCCTGGTGGCGTACGTTTAGGATAACAGACTTTACTGCCTTGGCCTGGGTTCAACTCCTGGTTGGGGAAGTGAGACCCTACAACCCAAACAATTGTGTGTGTGTGTGTGTGTGTGTGTGTTTTTAAGGGCAGGGGAGAAAAGGAAACTCACCCAAGCTCTTCAGGTGTCCAGAATTTTTATTAGAATCTTATTACCTAGGCATGATTGATATTTTACCTTCTAGAAACAATCTCCATCCTCAATTTTCCTTAATAAGTCTCACAAATTTTCAGATTTTAGCTCAAACACCACTTTCAGAAGGCTCCTTTGACCTCACCTGACTTCCCAGGATTAGGTCTCAGGTCTCATATCTTCCTGTTCATGGTCTCATAAAATCTGTCCTTCTCTTTCATAGCACTGTTCACATTTGTAACTAAATGCTTAATTGTGTAATGATTTATTTCTTGGTTCTTCTGCTAAAACGGAAATTCAGCAGGATTAAGTGCTACTTTACGAGAGGCTAACACAGCATCTTGCATATAATACCTGCCCGATAAATATTCACTGGATGAAAGAGAGAGCAGAATAAATGAGCCAGTCAGTGCTGCTTTTGTGTGCATGTGCTCAGCCATGTCTGCCTGTTTGCAACCCCATGCACTGCAGCCCACAAGACTCTTGTCCATGGGATTTCCCAGGTAAGAATACTGGAGTGGGTTGGCACTTCCTACTCCAGGGTATCTTCCCGACCCAGGGATGGACCCTGTCTCTCCTGTATTGGCAGGCGGAGTCTCTTCCACTGCATCTCTTGGAAAGCTGACTAAAATGCTGCTTTTAAGCATTCTTATCTTTCCAATAGTGAAAATCCCTTGACCCGTACTATCTGTCTCAAAACTTTTAAGATTCACATATAGGCATTATATAATTTATTAACCCCAGCAGGGAGCCTGACACTTCATTGCCAAGTTCCCAAGTCCATCATTTTTCAGTTTATCAGCCTGAAATTGCACTCTTTCTCGCTCCCGGGGGAGTGAGCTTGTCCCTGACCCTGGAGGACATGTCAGTTGCTTTCCCCCAGTCCACAATGAATCAGGAACCACTTCAGAATCTTTAACATCATGTAAAATTAAAGTCTGTGTGGTGGTGTAAGTCTATAGATAAGGCTTCTGACTTAGCAGCAAGTGACAAACATGTCAAGATTTCACTTCCCTGATTCTCATGCTGTCACAAAGATTCTAGGCTCCACAACAGACTTCCCCACCTGGGGATCGGGCAAAGGGACTGGGAATCCCCAGGGAATCTGATTTTGAAGGTCAGCAAGATTTGATTATAGAACTTCCACAGGACTGGGGAAATAGAGACTCTTGGAGGACACAGACAAAACCTTGTGTGCACCAGGATGCAGGGGAAAGGAGCCATGACTCCACAAGGCACTGAGCCAGACTTGTCTGTGAGTGTTTGGGAGTCTCTGGAGAGGGCATGTGTAGACAGTGGCCTGCCACAGGGTCAGGGGCGTTGGCAGCAGCAATCCTGGGAGGCGCAGCCTGCTGGCATAAATCCTCTTGGAGAAAGTCACCATTAGTCCTACCATAGAGCCTGTAGCCCTGCCATAGAGAAAATGCAGACTCCAGGACGGGGCGGCCTCAGGTCAAACTACAGGGAGTGAACACAGCCTCACCCATCAGCAGAAAATTGGATTAAAGATTTACTGAGCGTGACCCTGCCTACCAGAGCAAGACCCAGTCTTTCCCACAGCCAATCCCTCCCATCAGAAAGCTTGCACAAGCCTCTTATTCTCAACCATCAGAAGGCAGACAGAAGAAGCAAGAACTTCAATCCCATGGTGTCCAGAATGAAAATCAAAATCACAGAAAACTAACCAAAATGATCATATGGATCACAGCCTTGTGCAATTCAATGAAACTATGTGTCATGCAATGCGGGGACACCCAAGATGAACGGGTCATGATGGAGAGTTCTGACAAAACGTGGTCCGCTGGAGAAGGGAATGGCAAACCATTTCAGCATTCTTGCCTTGAGAACCCCATGAACAGTATGAAAAGGCAGAAAGATAGGGCACTGAAAGATGAGCCCCCCAGATCAGTAGGTGTCCAAAATGCTCCTGGGGAAGAGCGGAGAAATAGCTCCAGAAAAAATGGGGACTGAGCCAAAGCGGAAACAATGACCAGTTGTGGATGTGTCTGGTGCTGAAAGTAAAGTCCAATGCTGTAAAGAACAATATTACATAGGAACCTGGAATGTTAAACTCATGAATCAAGGTAAATTAGATGTGGTCAAACAGGAGACAGCGAGAGTGAACATCAACATTTCAAAAATCAGTGAACTAAAATGGATGGAAATGGGGCGACTTGAATTCAGATGACCATTATATCTACTGCTGCGGGCAAGACTCCCTTAGAAGAAGTTAGTAACCCTCATAATCAACAAGAGAGTCTGAAATGCAGTAGTACTTGGGTGTAATCTCAAAAATGACAGAATAATCTCAGTTCATTTCCCAGACGAACCATTCAACATCAAGGTAATACAAGTCTATACCCAACCACTAATGCCAAAAAAGCTGAAGTTGAATGGTCCTATGAAGACCTATAGGCCTTCTAAAACTAACACCAAAAAGAGATGTCCCTTTCATCATAGGGAACTGGAATGCAAAAGTGGAATTCAAGAGATATCTGGAGTTTGGCCTTGGAGTACAAAATGAGGCAGGGCAAAGGCTAACAGAGTTTTGTCAAGAAAATGCAATGGTCATAGCAAACCCTCTCTTCCAACAACATAATAGATGATTCTACACATGTACATCACCAGATGGTCAAAACCAAAATCAGATTGATTATATTCTTTGCAGCCAAATATAGAGACACTATTTAGTCAGCAAAAACAAGAGCAGGAGCTGACTGTGGCTGAGATCATGAGCTCCTTATTGCAAAATTCAGACTTAAAGAAAGTAGGGAAAACCACTAGGCCTTTAATGTATGACCTAAATAAAACCCCTTATGATATGGTGGAAGTGACAAATAGACTCAAGGGATTAGACATCATACAGTGCCTAAAGAACTATGGATGGAGGTATATAACATTGTACTGGAGGTGGTGACCAAAACCATCCCTAAGAAAAGGAAATTCAAGAAGGCAAAATGGTTGTCTGAGGAGGCCTTACAAATAGCTGAGAAAATAAGAGAATGGAAAAGCAAGGGAGAAAGGGAAAGCTATACCTAAATGGATGCAGAGCTCTAGAGAATAGCAAGGAGAGAAAAGAAGGCCTTCTTCAAAGAACAATACAAAGAAATAGAGGAAAACAATAGAATGGGAAAGACGAGAGATCTCTTCAAGAAAATTAGAGATACCAAGAGAACACCTCATGCAAAGATGGGCACAATAAAGGACAGAAACTGCAAGGAAATAACAGAAGCAGAAGGTATTAAGAAGAGGTGGCAACAATGCACAGGACTGTACAAAAAAGGTCTTAATGACCAGGATAACCACGATGGTATGGTCATTCACCTAGAGCCAGACATCCTGGAGTGTGAAGTCAAGTGGGCCTTAGGAAGCATTACTACGAACAAAGTTAATGGAAAAGATGGAATTCCAGCTGAGCTATTTTAAATACTAAAAGATGATGCTGTTAAAGTGTTGCACTCAATATGTCAGCAAACTTGGAAAACTCAGCTGTGGTCACAGGACTGGAGGTCAGTTGTCATTCCAACCCCGAAGAAGGGCAATGCTAAAGAATGTTCAAACTACCGCACAATTCCATTCATTCCAGACTGTATATTGTCACTCTGCTTATTTAACTTATATGCAGGGTACATCATGTGAAATGAATGTACCTGGCTGAATCACAAGCTGGAATCAAGATTGTAGGGAGAAATCAATAACCTTAGATATGCAGATGACACCGCTCTCATAGCAGAAAACAAAGAGGAACTAAAAAAAAGCAAAGAGGAACTAAAGAGCCTATTGATAAGGTGAAAGAGGAGAGTGGAAAAGCTGGCTTAAAACTCAACATTCAAAAAACTGAGATCATGGCACTTAGTCCCATCACTTCATGGCAAATAGAAGGAAAAAAAGTGGAAACAGTGACAAATTTTATTTTCTTGGATTCCAAAATCACTGCAGATGGTGACTGCTGTCATGAAATTAAAAGATGCTTACTCCTTGGAAGAAAATCTATGCAAAGAGTGTATTAAAAACAGAGACATTACTTTGCCAACAAAGGTCTGTACAGTCAAAGCGATGGTTTTTCCAGTAGTCATGTACAGACGTGAGACCTGGACAACAAAAAAGCCTGAGCAATGAAGAACTGATGTTTTCGAACTGTGGTGCTGGAACAAACTTCTGAGAGTCCCTTGGACAGCAAGATCAAATCAGTCAATCCTAAAGAAAATTAAACCTGAGTATTCATTGGAAGGACTGATGTTGAAGCTGAAACTTCAATACTTTGGCCACCTGAAGCAAAGAACTGACTCATTTGAAAAGACCCTGATGCTGGGAAAGATTGAGGGCAGGAAAAGGGGATGACAGAGGATGAGATGGTTGGATCAGATCAGATCAGTCACTCAGTCGTGTCCGACTCTTTGCGACCCCATGAATCACAGCACGCCAGGCTTCCCTGTCCATCACCAACTCCCGGAGTTCACCCAGACTCACATCCATTGAGTCAGTGATGCCATCCAGCCATCTCTTCCTCTGTCGTCCCCTTCTCCTCCTGCCCCCAATCCCTCCCAGCATCAGAGTCTTTTCCAATGAGTCAACTCTTCGCATGAGGTGGCCAAACTACTGGAGTTTCAACTTTAGCATCATTCCTTCCAAAGAAATCCCAGGGCTGATCTCCTTTAGGATGGACTGGTTGGATCTCCTTGCAGTCCAAGGGACTCTCAAGAGTCTTCTCCAACACCATAGCTCAAAAGCATCAATTCTTCAGCGATCAGCCTTCTTCACAGTCCAACTCTCACATCCATACATGACCACAGGAAAAACCATAGCCGTGACTAGATGAACCTTTGTTGGCAAAGTAATGTCTCTGCTTTTGAATACGCTATCTAGGTTGGTCATAACTTTCCTTCCAAGGAGTAAGCACCTTTTAATTTCATGGCTGCAGTCGCCATCTGCAGTGATTTTGGAGCCCAGAAAAATAAAGTCTGACACTGTTTCCACTGTTTCCCCATCTATTTCCCATGAAGTGATGGGACCAGATGCCATGATCTTCGTTTTCTGAATGTTGAGCTTTAAGCCAACTTTTTCACTCTCCACTTTAACCTTCATCAAGAGGCTTTTTAGTTCCTCTTCACTTTCTGCCATAAGGGTGGTGTCAATCTGCATATCTGAGGTTATTGATATTTCTCCTGGCAATCTTGATTCCAGCTTGTGTTTCTTCCAGTCCAGCGTTTCTCATGATGTACTCTGCATAGAAGTTAAATAAACAGGGTGACAATATACAGCCTTGACGTACTCCTTTTTCTATTTGGAACCAGTCTGTTGTTCCATGTTCAGTTCTAACTGTTGCTTCCTGACCTGCATACAAATTTCTCAAGAGGCAGATCAGGTGGTCTGGTATTCCCATCTCTTTCAGAATTTTCCACAGTTGATTGTGATCCACACAGTCAAAGGCTTTGGCATAGTCAATAAATCAGAAATAGATGCTTTTCTGGAACTCTCTTGCTTTTTCCATGATCCAGCGGATGTTGGCAATTTGATCTCTGGTTCCTCTGCCTTTTCTAAAACCAGCTTGAACATCAGGAAGTTCACAGTTCACATATTGCTGAAGCCTGGCTTGGAGAATTTTAAGCATTACTTTACTAGCGTGTGATGTGAGTGCAATTGTGCAGTAGTTTGAGCATTCTTTGGCATTGCCTTTCTTTGGGATTGGAAAACTGACCTTTTCCAGTCCTGTGGCCACTGCTGAGTTTTCCAAATTTGCTGGCGTATTGAGTGCAGCACTTTCACTGCATCATCTTTCAGGATTTGGAATAGCTCAACTGGAATTCTATCACCTCCACTAGCTTTGTTCATAGTGATGCTTTCTAAGACCCACTTGACTTCACATTCCAGGATGTCTGGCTCTAGGTCAGTGATCACACCATCGTGATTATCTGGGTTGTGAAGATCTTTTTTGTACAGTTCTTCTGTGTATTCTTGCCATCTCTTCTTAATATCTTCTGCTTCTGTTAGGTCCATACCATTTCTGTCCTTTATCAAGCCCATCTTTGCATGAAATGTTCCTTTGGTATCTCTGATTTTCTTGAAGAGATCTCTAGTCCTTCCCATTCTGTTGTTTTCCTCTATTTCTTTGCACTGATCACTGAGGAAGGCTTTCTTATCTCTTCTTGCTATTCTTTGGAACTCTGCATTCAGATGCTTATATCTTTCCTTTTCCCCCTTGCTTTTCACTTCTCTTATTTTCACAGCTATTTGTAAGGCCTCCCCAGACAGCCATTTTGCTTTTTTGCATTTCTTTTCCATGGGGATGGTCTTGATCCCTGTCTCCTGTACAATGTCACGAACCTCATTCCATAGCTCATCAGGAACTCTATGTATCAGATCTAGTCCCTTAAATCTATTTCTCACTTCCACTGTATAATCATAAGGGATCTGATTTAGGTCATACCTGAATGGTCTAGTGGTTTTCCCTACTTTCTTCAATCTAAGTCTGAATTTGGCAATAAGGAATTCATGGTCTGAGCCACAGTGAGCTCCTGGTCTTGTTTTTGGTGACTGTATAGAGTGTCTCCATCTTTGGCTGCAAAGAATATAATCAATCTGATTTTGGTGTTGACCATCTGGTGATGTCCATGTATAGAGTCTTCTCTTGTGTTGTTGGAAGAGGGTGTTTGTTATTCCCAGTGCATTTTCCTGGCAAAACTCTATTAGTCTTTGCCCTGCTTCATTCTGTATTCCAAGGCCAAATTTGCCTGTTACTCCAGGTGTTTCTTGACTTCCTACTTTTGCATTCCAGTCCCCTATAATGAAAAGGACATCTTTTTTGGGGTGTGAGTTCTAAAAGGTCTTGTAGGTCTTCATAGAACCATTCATCAGCTCAAAGGACATGAGCTTGAGCAAACTCAGGGAGATAGTGAAGGATGAAGGGGAAGCCTAGTATGCTGCAGTCCATGGGGTAGCAAATAGTTGGACACAACTAAGCGACTGAACAACAAGAACAACAAAGGCTTTAATGAAGCCATCTCATAACTTTAGTTGTTTTCAGCCCTGGTTTTCTCTGGAATTATATGAGATGCTTTTTTCTTTCTTGTTTTTTTTTTTTTTTTAATTTTATTTTATTTTTAAACTTTACATAATTGTATTAGTTTTATAATTGATGTGTAATCTTATATTTGTTTTACGTGTAGAAGAATGTGCTTTGATATATGAAATGATTTACTTAACATTCATCCCCATCTATAGTTACAATTTGATTCTTCTTGCAATGAAAACACAAGAAAAATCTACTTTTTTTAGCAACTTTCAAACATACAAAACAATACTCTTATAAAGGAAATTAGCTCTGAATATTCTTTGGAAGGAATGATGCTGAAGCTGAAGCTCCAATGATTTGGCCACCTGATGCAAAGAGACAACTCATCGGAAAAGACCCTGATTCTGGGAAAGATTGAAGGACAAAGGAGAAGAGGGCGGCACAGAATGAGACGGTTGGATGGCATCACTGACTCAGTGGGCATGAATTTGAGCAAACCCGTGAAATAGTGAAGGACAGGGAAGCGTGGTGTGCCGCAATCCATGGGGTGCAAAGAGCTGGACACGACTTAGCAACTATACAACAACGGTCTCCATGCTGAGGTGCTTTTAAAACTTGGTGACACTCGGTTCAAGCATGGATCTGTCTGATGGGGCCCAGGAATTGGTCTACTGTTAAAGGTCCCAAGCAGTTATAATGTGCAGTCAGTTGTAACACTCTGAAGTGAGTGTGAGTGTAGCATTTATCACAGTCATGGCTAAGTACATAAATTCTCTTCCAGTGAGGGAAACACGTCATATTTCATAATTTCCTAATTGTTTAACCTTGTTTAAGAAGCAAATATTTGAAAAGGGATAGAAACTGCAGAAAGGCTTTGGGAGGCTTCCCAGTTCATAAAGAGCCCCTTTCCTGAGGGTACCATTGATATACAGTGCTTGCTGTGTCTATATATTATAACCCTGTTCTCCTTGCTGTACATAATTAACAAAGAAATGGACACTTAAAATGCCCCACTCCAATACAACCCTTCAGAATCTGAAGTTCGGAACAAAGATGGACCTGAGTGGTGGTATGCTGGTAATGCTTTTTGTAGCAGCTGCCAATTTCCTTGGTGTAAATACCTTATGGCCGATTTCAAGGTACTAACGTAATGTCATTTGGTTTGCAAAACTCCAGAAAATATCACTTGTTCTGCCAAGCCTCTCTGAACCAGCTCCAACACAGCCATGGAGAAAGTCACTTTACTTTCATCTCCTCTGGTAGGATTCAAGTACACTTTCTGCCCTGTTCCTTGCCTTTTCCAGGGCAAAGCGGTGCAATTCTTTCTTAAATTCTCTGAGACACTCCCTCCCTCCTGTTCATTTTCCTTTGTAAATTTTTTTTTTAAATTTAAGTCAGTTACAACCAGTTTTTCTGTGTGTGCAAAAAAAAAAAAAAGCTTAAAATAATGTGGTCACTCATTAATGCAGAATTACCTACATGAATCTAAATCAAAATCTATCAGATACTCAAGTCCCTGAGAGATGTAGGAAGAACTACTAGGGGGTGGGCCTGGTAGAAGAATTCCAGTGGGGAAATACCAAGCAGCCTAGGGCAGCTCAAGGGCACCGTGTGCTTCTTGGGAGACACTGAGGAGGTCACAGGTGGAGTGGATGGCAAGGGAGCGTGAAAAAGAAGCCTTATTTTCAGAAATCTGTCCAGCAGGGCATGCTCGACTTCCTTTGGAGAGAATTGCTCAAATATTTAAGAAGGGCAATTGATCCAAACACTGTGGACACCAGGTTTGTCTATTGACAAGCATTCATTTTTGATTCTGTAAGAAAGCTGAGAGACAGCAGCTTTGAGGAGCAGAGATGGGAGCCAGAGGAGTTTTAGAGCAAATGGGGCAAAGTCAACTGAGTCTCTTCTCAGAGATGCTGGGGTACTAAGGCTTCTTCTCAACATTTACAAATGACTACAGAATGACATGCATGTTTCATAAGATAAACTGTACACTACTGGGGAAAACTAAGCTCTTGTGCTGGTTGTTGTGATATATAACACAGACTTTCACTGGGGATAGAAAAATTGATAAAAACAAGGATGCCAGGATGAAAGTAACATTAATTATAGCCATCTATTCAAACGCCTCACCATTTGGGCATAATTTTGTTACAAATGATCGATTACATGCACGTCAGTAAATGTATTACCTGTAAACTTCATTCTTTTATTGGACTAATTTATCTTTGTAATAATTAACCACGTGGTTTAGGCTGAGGTTGCAGGCTTATCTGCTCAAACTTTTAAAGATTATCAGAGCTATTGCTCATACTCTGCCATTCTCTGTGTGACCTTGGGGTACTCACTCACTCCCTCCCACATAAAAAATGTTCTTAGTAGCACTACGCTAGCAAACAATCAGGGCATGATTTAATCCCTGAAGAATCAGTTCTAGATACTTATTAGGTGATAAAATAGGGAGTTAATAGAATGCTCACACAGATACTTGTATCAGTGTTCTCACCAAGTCATAAAAACAGAACCAAAGGGAGATTCCCCAGGAATGTCAAAGAGACCCTGAAAGCTGCCTGATAATTATGTATGCTTTCCTGGTTGAGTGGTTCTTAAACACTGGTGTTTGTCAGAGCCAGTGGGAAACTTGGCACATACAAGAGCTCAGGGTGAATCCTAGTCCATCAGCCTGGCTCTCTGTATTTGGTGGTGATACCACAAAGATTGAGGATGACTGTTCTGGTCTATTTAGCCTTTCACTCTCCTTGACCAGTGATTCTCAAAGTTTTCTGCACATTAGAAAGACCTAAGAAGTTTTTCACAAATCCTGATGCTTAAACCAGACCCCATGCCAGCTGAATCAGAATCTTCTTAAGAGGAAGCTAACCAGCAGTAAGTTTTAATAACTCCAGGGGTTATTGCACTATGCCACCAAGTTTGAGAACTGGTCTTCTTAAACTTTAACATGCATATGAATTTCATAGGAATCTTGTCAACATGCAGATTCTGGATTCAGTAGGTCTGGGATAATTAAATTATGGTCTGCATTTAATTAATCCTTTATAGTAATTAAATGCTGCTGCTGCTGCATCGCTTCAGTCATGTCCGACCCTGTGCGACCCCATAGATGGCAGCCCACCAGGCTCCCCCATCCCTGGGATTCTCCAGGCAAGAACACTGGAGTGGGTTGCCATTTCCTTCTCCCATGCATGAAAGTGGAAAGTGGAAAGTGGAAAGTGAAAGTAATTAAATGAACTTTTCTTCTAATTGAAGGCAGGATTTTGAGCTGATTATCTCAAAGTGATTTTCTAAGCAATTACTCGATTAAAGCATGAGTTTGAGAATGGGGTGAACTTACACTACACAAGCCTGACACTGGGGTCTCCTTCTACTGATGAAGAATGAGCCAGTTCATCAGAACCTACATATTAATTAGGTTAGAAACTAATTATGAGAAAACAAAAGTCTAGTGCCCTCTGCAAACTCAGGAGACAAATCAATGCTTGGCATAGTCTAGCACTATAATTAGACTGGAATGCTTGATCACTAGATAATGTCAAACATTTGTTTATGCAGTTTTTCCTCTTTGGGTTTTGTTGGCCCAGTCTGGGTCCTACTGAAGCAGCAGATACAGTCATGAAGAGCCAAAGAACACAGCTCTGCTCCTTACTCTGGGGCGGCTAGTGCAAGACGAGTCTGGCCGAAAAAGGCAACGCAATATCAACCTTTTCTCAGGAAAGCCAAGGCATATAGGAGAAAGAATACAAGCCAGGGGAAATAAAAAGAAAAAGCAAAAACAAAACAGGAAGAGTAAAGGAAACCAGTGGCAGGAACGGCACAAGGAAAAGGCAAGCAGCAAATCCTCTGACAGCTGAGAACAAGCGATAAACAAACAGACCAGTTCTGTCCTGTGGAAAGAGAGACAAGTAGCTTCCTGGTTCTCAAAACTGTAGCAACAGAAACATTTACTTATTTATGTGTTCATTCATTCATCCAACATCTGTAGTAGAAGCCTAAATCTGATTCACTTCCAAAACTCCTACTTCTTCTTTTGCCACGGACCAAGGTTATCAGATTCCCTGATCTGCCGTAACAAGGGGAGCTACATTTTTCTGGCCATGTATACTCAGAAGCATGAAACCTGATGGTGGTAACATAAACGAGTATCATTTTTATGAGAAGATAAATGCTGTTTGAGGACCAGGCCCCTGTCTCCAACAACCGCCCCCATCTGTGTGTAACTTAAAGCCCTCTCCCCACTTCCAGGTAGTAAATAAACCCTGAACAAGAAACACATAATCCCAGAATTCACTAAGAAAATCCTGATTTGACTCCTGAATTTCTAAAAGTAATTCTCTATTATTGGGTGTACTGGGGGCTCAAGACAGGAAAAAAAATACAATTTTTGAATATCTAGGTCTGTAGCTTAAGAAAGATTTGTTCTTAGGTTTGAGAGAAATATTGAAAAAAATCCATTCCCAGAATTTTCTAGTTAAAATTTTATGACAAGATATATGAATAGTACTTTCATTTCATGCTCCAAATGATATTCTGTTTCCATAAATATAATTTAGGGCTTTCCTACTTTTGAAAAAATAACTTGTGTTAGATGCAAAGTCTCACATTCAAGTCTAACAATTAAAATAGACTTTTCAAATAACCATATTACAATTTCATAGTTTTTAATTTAGTTTTACAATGTTCAGATGGTAATGGGAATAGAAATGGTGACTCAATTACTTTTCAAGTGAAGTACCATGATGAAATATATTCATTTTCTCCTGACAGGGAATTATTATTGCCTTAAATTTAATCTTAGTTCTGCACATGCTACAGGGATTTTCATGGCTAAATTGTTTTAAATTAGCTTATGATTCATCCACCTTGAAAAATGAATGCACTCTACACACAATAAAATAAGGCAGAATAATATGTTACAGGCTGTAGATGATTTTAAATTTGATTTTCTAGAGACATTTTATTAAAACATTTTTCTTAGGTGGTTAAAAATCATGTCCTTTGATTTGTTTCAAGGAGCAGGGTTGGGAGACTGGACTGATTGATGCGTACTTGTTCATTCACTCAACAAATACAGAGCAAAGCAGATGAAGGATCGAGGCCCAAAACTCTGCTGAAACCAGGAAGAGCAAACTAATCATCATACCCAGAAGCCTGCCAAAGAAGGGTGGGAAAACCAACGCTCTCTTTGGACAGGACTGAGGCCGCTGATTCCAGGGCAGAGGTCGTTTGCTCTCAGCCCTAGTTTGAAACAACATGTAGACAGAAGGTAGAAGAGAACCAGAACTAGACTGCAGTCGAAATAGACCAGAAGTCTGCAGGTAAATCTGATTCGATGATGCCCAAACAGAAAGGCTAAACTTCCTTTCACCTCATATCAATGCTAAAAGGTTCCAAAAATTATTCCAAAAATCAGTATCAATGGTTGTGTACTTATCTCCAGTCAGAAATGTGTAAAAAGAGACAAATACCAAGAGCTCAAAGCTATAAAGTCACCCGTTAGGTAAGAAGGGCCGCTATGAGCAGCTTAACTGGGCCCAGGGGACCCATTTTCTCCCAGAAAGGGTTTGAATAATATGAGTTGTATTTATTCACACTGTAAACAGGATAACAAACTTAGAAAGGCAACGTTCCTTTGGATAGCTTACGGTGAACAATGTTGGATTCATGGCTTCCGAAGAAGAAGATTTAGCTTCGGGACCAGGGACCAGGCTTGATCACTCAAGAGCTTTTGTGTAGCAGAGTTTTATTAAAGTGAAAAAGGGACAGAGAAAGGTTCTGACATAGACATCGGAAGGGGGACAGAGAGTGCCCCCCTCGCTAGTCTAAGCAAGGGAATTATATACTTTTCTAAATTAGTTCCTACAATAAATCAAAAGAATGTCTCAAGCTTGTAAAGATCTTACCAGACCCACTCCCATAATATACATTCTAAGGTAACAGGGCGGCTGCGACCGGTGCACAAAACGTGGCCCAGAGGAACTACCCCATGTCCAGGTCAGGGGCGGAAGCCGGGAGGACCCCATGCCCAAAGGGCGGTGGCCAAAAGGAGTTACCCCACTTCCGAGGTCAGGGGCAGCAGCCGAGAGTGCCAGGCTGCGACGGTGCAGGAATGGCCGAGAGGAGCTACCCAAGTCTGAGGTCAGGGGCGGCGGCCAGGAGGAGCTACCCGCGTCCAACGTCAGAGGCGGCGGCCGAGAGGAGCTACTCCATGCCCCCACACCTGAGGCCAGGGGTGGTGGCCGGGAGGAGCTACCCCATGCCCGAGGCCAGGGCGGTGACTGGGAGGAGCAACCCCATGTCCAAGGAGTGGTGGCTGCGTGGGCGCAGGAGGGCCTAGAAGAGCTATCCCACGTTGAAGGTCAGTAAGGGTGGTGGTGAGGAGATACCCCTCATCCAAGGTAAGGAGCAGTGGCTGCGCTTTGCTGGAGCAGCCGTGAAGAGATAACCCATGCCCAAGGTAAGAGAAACCCAAGTAAGACGGTAGGTGTTGCAAGAGGGCATCAGAGGGCAGACACACTGAAACCATACTCACAGGAAACTAGTCAATCTAATCACACTAGGATCACAGGCTTGTCTAACTCAATGAAACTAAGCCATGCCCATGGGGCAACACAAGATGGGCGGGTCATGGTGGAGAGATCTGACAGAATGTGGTCCACTGGAGAAGGGAATGGCAAACCAGTATTCTTGCCTTGAGAACCCCATGAACAGTATGAAAAGGCAAAATGATAGGATACTGAAAGAAGAACTCCCCAGGTCAGTAGGTGCCCAATATGCTACTGCAGATCAGTGGAGAAAAAACTCCAGAAAGAATGAAGGGATGGAGCCAAAGCAAAAACAATACCCAGCTGTGATAGAAGCAAGATCCGATGCTGTAAATAGCAATATTGCATAGGAACCTGGAATGTCAGGTCCATGAATCAAGGCAAATTAGAAGTGGTCAAACAAGAGATGGCAAGAGTGAACGTTGACATTCTAGGAATCAGCAAACTAAAATGGACTGGAATGGGTGAATTTAACTCAGATGACCATTATATCTACTACTGTAAGCAGGAATCCCTCAGAAGAAATGGAGTAGGCATCGTGGTCAACAAAAGAGTCCGAAATGCAGTACTTGGATGCAATCTCAAAAACGACAGAATGATCTCTGTTCGTTTCCAAGGCAAACCATTCAATATCACGGTAATCCAAGTCTATACCCCAACCAGTAATGCTGAAGAAGCTAAAGTTGAACGGTTCTATGAAGACCTATAAGACCTTTTAGAACTAACACCCAAAAAAGATGTCCTTTTCATTATAGGGGACTGGAATGCAAAAGTAGGAAGTCAAGAAACACATGGAGTAATAGGCACATTTGGCCTTGGAATACAGAATGAAGCAGGGCAAAGATTAATAGAGTTTTGCCAAGAAAATGCACTGGTCATAACAAACACCCTCTTCCAACAACACAAGAGAAGACTCTATACATGGACATCACCAGATGGTCAACACCAAAATCTGATTGATTATATTCTTTGCAGCCAAAGATGGAGAAGCTCTATACAGTCAGCAAAAACAAGACCAGGAGCTGACTGTGGCTCAGATCATGAACTCCTTATTGCCAAATTCAGACTTAAACTGAAGAAAGTAGGGAAAACCACTAGACCATTCAGGTATGACCTAAGTCAAATCCCTTATGATTATACAGTAGAAGAGAGAAATAGATTTAAGGGACTAGATCTGATAGATAGAGTGCCTGATGAACTATGGATGGAGGTTCATTACATTGTACAGGAGACAGGGATCAAGACCATCCCCATGGAAAAGAAATGCAAAAAAGCAAAATGGCTGTCTGATGAGGCCTTACACATAGCTGTGAAAAGAAGAGAAGTGAAAAGCAAAGGAGAAAAGGAAAGATATAAGCATCTGAATGCAGAGTTCCAAAGAACAGCAAGAAGAGATAAGAAAGCCTTCCTTGGTGATCAATGCAAAGAAATAGAGGAAAGCAACAGAATGGGAAAGACTAGAGATCTCTTTAAGAAAATTAGAGATACCAAGAGAAGATGGGCTCGATAAAGGACAGAAATGGTATGGACCTAACAGAAGCAGAAGATATTAAGAAGAGGTGGCAAGAATACACAGCAGAACTATACAAAAAAATCTTCACAACCCAGATAATCACAATGGTGTGATCACTCACCTAGAGCCAGACATCCTGGAATGTGAAGTCAAGTGGGCCTTAGAAAGCATCACTATGAACAAAGCTAGTGGAGGTGATGGAATTTTAGTTGAGCTATTTCAAATGCTGAAAGGTGATGCTGTGAAAGTGCTGCACTCAATATGCCAGCAAATTTGGAAAACTCAGCAGTGGCCATAGGACTGGAAAAGGTCAGTTTTAATTCCAGTCCCAAAGAAAGGCAATGCCAAAGAATGCTCAAACTACCGCACAATCGCATTCATCTCACATGCTAGTAAAGTAATGCTCAAAATTCTCCAAGCCAGGCTTCAGCAATATGTGAACCGTGAACTTCCAGATGTTCAGGCTGGTTTTAGAAAAGGCAGAGGAACCAGAGATCAAATTGCCAACATCCAATGGATCATCGAAAAAGCAAGAGAGTTCCAGAAAAACATCTATTTCTCTTTATTGACTATGCCAAAGCCTTTGACTGTGTGGATCACAACCAACTGTGGAAAATTCTGAAAGAGATGGGAATACCAGACCACCTGACTGGCCTCTTGAGAAACCTATATGCAGGTCAGGAAGCAACAGTTAGAACTGGACATGGAACAACAGACTGGTTCCAAATAGGAAAAGGAGTACATCAAGGCTGTATATTGTCACCCTGCTTATTTAACTTCTATGCAGAGTACATCATGAGAAACGCTGGGCTGGAAGAAGCACAAGCTGGAATCAAGATTGGTGGGAGAAATATCAATAACCTCAGATATGCAGATGACACCACCCTTATGGCAGAAAGTGAAGAGGAACTAAAAAGCCTATTGATTAAAATGAAAGAGGAGAGTGAAAAGGTTGGCTTAAAGCTCAACATTCAGAAAACGAAGATCATGGCATCTGGTCCCATCACTTCATGGGAAATAGATGGGGAAACAGTGGAAACAGTGGCAGACTTTATTTTGGGGGGCTCCAAAATCACTGCAGATGGTGATTGCAGCCATGAAATTAAAAGACGCTTACTCCTTGGAAGGAAAGTTATGACCAACCTAGATAGCATATTCAAAAGCAGAGACATTACTTTGCCAACAAAGGTCCATCTAGTCAAGGCTATGGTTTTTCCTGTGGTCATGTATGGATGTGAGAGTTGGACTGTAAAGAAGGCTGAGTGCCGAAGAATTGATGCTTTTGAACTGTGGTGTTGGAGAAGACTCTTGAGAGTCCCTTGGACTGCAAGGAGATCCTACCAGTCCATTCTGAAGGAGATCAGTCCTGGGTGTTCTTTGGAAGGAATGATGCTAAAGCTGAAACTCCAGTATTTTGGCTACCTCATGGGAAGAGTTGACTCATTGGAAAAGACCCTGATGCTGGGAGGGATTGGGGGCAAGAGGAGAAGGGGACGACAGAGGATGAGATGGCTGGATGGCATCACTGACTCGATGGACATGAGTCTGAGTGAACTCCGGGAGTTGGTGATGGACAGGGAGGCCTGGCGTGCTGCGGTTCATGGGGTCTCAAAAAGTCGGACATGACTGAGCGACTGATCTGATCTGATAAATTCACAGTAATCAAAACAGTATGGTACTGACACAAAAACAGAGCCATATGGTTCTGTTCAATGGAACAGAACAGAGTCCCGAAACAAACGTATGCACTTATGGTCAATTAATCTACAACAAAGGGTGTAAGAATATACAATGGGAAAAGACATTCTCTTCACTAAGTGGTGCCTGAAAAATCTGACAGCTACATGTAAAAGCATGAAATTAGAACATCTTCTCATAGCATTTACAAATATCGGATTCAAGACCTAAATATTAATACTGTAAACTATAAAACCCCTTGTAGAAAATATAGGCAGAATACACTTTGACATAAATCATAGCAATATTTTTTTGAATCTGTCTCGCAAGGCAAAGGAAACAAAAGCAAAAATAAACAAATGGGACTGAACTGAACTTAAAAGCTTTTGAACAGCAAAGGAAACTGTTTAGACAAAACAAAAAGACAACTTGCAGAAGGGGAGGAAGTATTTGTAAATAATGTGACCAATAAAGGGATAAAATCCAAAATGTATAAACAACTCTTACAATTCAATAAAAAAAAAAAAAAAAAAAACCCAACTGAAAAATTGAAGACCTAAAAAGACAGATAGCTAACAGGCATATGAAAAGATGCTCAACATCACTAGCTACTGGAGAAATGCAGATCAAAACCACAATAAAGATATCTCCTCACACCTATCAGAATGGCTAGCATCAAAAAAAGACCACAAATAACAGATATTTGGTACAGATGTAGATAAAACAGAACCCTTATAAATTGCTGGTGCAAATGTAAATTTGAAAATCCACTATGGAAAACAGTGTGGATGTTCCTCAAAAAACTAAAAATAGAACTACCATATAATGCAGCAATTTCATCCCTAGGTATGTATCTGAAGAAAAATAAAACACTAATTGGAGTAGATAAATGCACTTCAACATCCATAGTAGCATTATTTATAATAATCAAGATACAGAAGCAATCTAGTATTCATTGATGAATGGATAAAATGTGGTGTATATATACAATGGAATATTACTCAGCCATAAAAAGTATGAAAATTTTGCCTTTTGCAACAATATGGATGGACTTGGAGGGTATAATGCTTAGTGAAATAAGTCAGACAGAAAAAAGACAAATACTCTATGTTACCACTTATATGTGGCATCTACAAAATAAAACAAATGAATTAATATAACAAAGCAGAAACAAGCTCACAGATACAGAGAACAAGCTAGCAGTTACTGCTGGGGAGATGAGAGCAGGGAAGGGCTAGGAGTAGGATATTTATCAGCACAAACAATTATGTATATGTATATAGGCTTCCCTGGTGGCTCAGACGGTAGAGAATCTGCCTGCAATGCAGGAGACCTGCGTTCAATCCCTAGGTTGGGAAGATCCCCTGGAGGAGGGCATGGCAACCCACTCCAGTATTCTTGCCTGGAGAATCTACATGGACAGAGGAGCCTGGCAGGCTACAGTCCATGCCAGTCCATACATGTACAGTTCATACAAAGAGTCAGACATGACTGGGTGACTAATCACATACATTATATATAAAATAAATAAGCTACAAGGATACACTGTAAAGTGCAGGGAATGTGACCAATATTTTATAATAATTTTATATGGAGTTTAATCTATCAAAATTTTGAATCACTATGTTGTATATCTGAAACTAATATAATATATAATATATAATAATATATATTGATAAAAATATGACTTTGAAATCAACACCCTAACAAAACAAATTAGAATTCTAATAAAATTATGCTGCTACTGCTAAGTCACTTCAGTTGTGTCCCGGACTCTGTGCGACCCCATAGATGGCAGCCCATGAGGCTCCCCCATCCCTGGGATTCTCCAGGCAAGAACACTGGAGTGGGTTGCCATTTTCTTCTCCAAGGAAGAAGGAATATATAATAATAATTATTATAATACATAATTATATATATATAATATATATTGATAAAAATATGACTTCAAAATCAGTACCCTAACGAAACCAATCAGAATTCTAACAAAATGATGCTAGCATGGTTAAATTTCCATGGGCATTTGCCTTAGAACCTCAGTCACTCAATTTTTTTTTTAATTTAAATGTATTTAATTGGATGCTAAGAAAGCTGTGGTACATATACACAATGGAGTATTACTCAGCCATTAAAAAGAATACATTTGAATCAGTTTTATAGCCTTTTGAACTAGAACCATGCTTTCTTTCTTTGAAATGAATGTCCTTGAAGACAAGCAGTTCCACAGAAATAATTTAACCAAAATTTAAAATACAATCCAAGAATGGCCTAATTTATCATTCTCTTTTAACATGGAGTAAACATCTTTCCACTTGTCCTCTCTACCTGAAACTCCCCAGAGAGCTTAATGAGAAAATGAAGCAATTCTTGAAGCTTCTAACAAGCCACATTTCATACAAAGAAAAGGTATTTCTGCAGAATTTTTAGCTTTTATCTTAAGTTTTAATACTCTCAGAAGCTTCCTAATTGTGAGAAAGCTTGGCTTTGAAACATTAACATGCTGAGGAAAATTATGTATGAACCCACCCAGCTTCCACAATATACTGCCCTTATTCTCCAATTTAGAAATACATATACTAAGTCAATCAAACAAGTAATCAACAGAATGAGATGGTTCTAACATATTAGCAGTCTACTAAGCAAACCAACCCCAAACCTATAAATGTCTCAAGGTTAAGAAATGGAAACCGAAGGACAACCAATCACAAATAACCAACCAGGCTTATTCAAAGAAAGCAACTGCTTAAACTATAGCCAATCAAGTAGTTTCCTTGCTTTGCCTCTATCTCTTCTCTGTTAAAGTCTTTCCCCTGGCTCCTGTTGGTACAGCATGCATGACACGTCTGTTTTGATGCTACCTGATTCAAATTGTTGCTCAAACTCTTAACATTTTTAACAAGCTTCGATTTATTTTCTAACACACTTGAGTGAATTGGCATTAAAGAAACACATAAGAGAACAGACTACATGTTCGCATCATCATTATTATGATAACAACGTAATGAAGGTACTCACCACTAGGACTTCTTACCTGTGATGAGGAAAATTGAAGAAATATCCCATGAACTTGAGCTGCAAGAATGTAAACAGTAATTCTGTCAAAGCTATTTTCACAAGATACATTGACTCTCTCACTCTTGAAACAACTATGTATCAGGAAGGCTTTGGAGGAAAAATCAACCCAAGTTGGTGGGCAGAGCTGTTACCTGACAAAGGTGGCTGTGGGGCTTCCCTAGTGAATTGCACAGCAACTCCTGATTTTAGGGTAAAGACTATGCTTCCTCTCCAGCAGGAAGCAGCAACCAGCCATTTTTCTCAAAAAAAAAAAAAAAAAAAAAGCGGTGATGCAGTTTTTAAGCTTTAGCTCACCACCAGAGGAGATTGCATGGCACCCCACTCCAGTACTCTTGCCTGGAAAATCCCATGGACGGAGGAGCCTGGTGGGCTGCAATCCATGGGGTTGCGAAGAGTCGGACACGACTGAGCGACTTCACTTTCACTTTTCACTTTCATGCATTGGAGAAGGAAATGGCAACCCACTCCAGTGTTCTTGTCTGGAGAATCCCAGGGACGGCAGAGCCTGGTGGGCTGCTGTCTATGGGGTCGCACAGAGTCAGACACGACTGAAGCGACTTAGCAGCAGCAGCAGCAGAGGAGATTGCAGCAGACTTTGGTCACCTTTGGGTTATTTCCACCTTTCTCCCATTTAAGAGCTTGAACTACACTTAGATTTGCTTTCACAGTCAAGTGAATTTGAACTCTAAGACATCTCCTTCTTGGTCTTATAGGGAAAAGGAATAGAAAGGTAAAGAGGAAGGGAATTTTCGGTTCTCTGGTAATCAGTGCAAATTCACTCACACACGCACACGTGTATGCACGTATGTGTTTGCAGGTTGTGTTTTTTCTCCTCCAGTAAACACCCAGCGTGTCTCATGTAGATCATCTGCCTTTCTGCCCCAGGACACCTCCTCTCAGCATCACAGAAGCCCACAGCTGGACTCAGAAAATAGTAGAGCTAAGTGCTTTACCACAGCACCAACCTCTGATGGGTGTCAAAACCAGAGCTGATGATTAACAGATACGAACAGCATAATTGCTCCAGTAGTTCAAATGTTGAAATATTTCCATATGGTTTTTCTGAGCCTGCAGGTCTCTAGACCCCTGTTTTGGTCTCCCTAGTTTCTACCCTGGGACTTCCAGAAGTTCCCCACCACCCCAGCTCATCCCACTCTGGACTTCTTTACCAACCAGACACAGAAGGTTTAATGTCTGGCCCAGCAGTCATCCAGGCTTTGCTCTGCACTAATGCAGATGCCATTCTAATTGGTATGTGTATAGTTGTTTTTAGTTGATAAGTCATGTCTGACTCTTCTGTGACCCCATGGACTGTAGCCTGCAGGCTCCTCTGTCCATGGGATTTTCCAGGCAAGCATACTAGAGTGGGTTGTCCTTTCCTTCTCCAGGGGATCTTCCCAACCCAAGAATCGAACTTGCATCTCCTGCATTGGCAGACAGATTCTTCACTACTGAGCCACCAGGGAAGCCCATGTATATAGCACCGAGTATTAAATATTTTAAATGTCACTCCTTGCTAAAACCTCATGGGAAATGTCATGAGAGGGGGGAATTTGCAAATGCTGAAATTTTTGTAAAGAAGACCACTGTATGGAGTTTGAAGGAACAGTGTTAAAATTCCTGAGATGCAAAACAGGATGAGACCTCAAGCTACGTGCTTGACTGTCATCTAAGAAAGAGAGGGTCTTATTAATTACAGTGCTGGGAAAGACCGTGGCCCACATCTGAATTGCTGGGACCATTGGGGAAAAACTATTTTCTCTTCCTTACATGCAGTATGCAACCCCCCTACAAACACATTTTATCCAAATATCAATATTTAAAGAATATTAGTTTGGAAAGAGATAAGTTATTAGCCCCTCTGGAATGTGAATATGCTAGAGTCTAATTCAGTTTGAGCACTCTGATATAAACTTCCACCTTGCTTTCAACACGCTCAGAGTCTCACATCCCAGCACCCATCCTGCGCTCAGGAATATTGAAAGAGCTAGTTCACAGTTCACTGTAACCATTCATATCAATTTGGCTGCTGCTTCTGCTCTGTTGCCCTCATCCCATTAATTAGCCCTTGGCTATAGATTCATGGCCGGTCCCCCCAGCCATGTTTGGCCCGCCCCCTTCCCCCCACCCCAGGCTCTGTTCTCACTGGGGGCACTGGTATCATCCGTCTCTCCCATGTAACACTATATGAAATGTGTGCCACTGACTTTCTTTATTGTGAAAGACTTTATTTTCTTGGGCTTCAAAATCACTGCAGATGGTGACTACAGTCATGAAATTAAAAGACGCTTGCTCCTTGGAAGAAAAGTTATGACCAACCTAGATAGCATATTAAAAAGCAGAGACATTACTTTGCCAACAAAGGTCCATCTAGTCAAAGCTATGGTTTTTCCAGTAGTCATGTACAGATGTGAGAGTTAGACTATAAAGAAAGCTGAGCACCAAAGAATTGATGCTTTTGAACTGTGGTGTCGGAGAAGACTCTTGAGAGTCCCTTGGACTGCAAAGAGATACAACCAGTCCATCCTAAAGGAGATCAGTCCTGGGTATTCATTGGAAGGACTGATGCTGAAGCTGAAACTCCAATATGTTGGCCACCTGATGCAAAGAACTGACTCATTGGAAAAGACCCTGATGCTGGGAAAGATTGAAGGTCGGAGGAGAAGGGGATGACAGAGGATGAGCTGGTTGGATGGCATCACCGACTCGATGGACATGAGTTTGGGTAAACTCCGTGAGTTGGTGATGGACAGGGAGGCCTGGTGTGCTACAGTCCATGGGGTGGCAAAGAGTCGGACACGACCGAGTGACTGAACTGAACTGAACTGACTTTCTGATTAAAATGTCCTCATTTTACTAATTTCGGTCTTCTGCTGGGTTCTGCGTCTCTTACCTCTTCTGGATCTTGTGAACACTGACCAGTCGCTTCTTTTATCTCCCTCCTCTGGACCCTGACTGCCATCTGCTCTTTCTGCATCCTGATGGCTGCAATCTCACCGGGCTCCTTCCCTCAGAGCCTCATCCTTACAGATCTTTCTCGTTCAGGTTGCACCACAATCACTCCACTGAACAAGTTACTCTCCCTCCCAGTGTGACCCATTTTTTCTTCTGCCTCCAGACCTCTGCATATGTTGCTTTCTTTGCCTAGGATGTGATCTTCTCTCTGCCTGGCTAATACCCTCTCATATTTCAGGATTCAGTGTCATGTCACTTCCTCGAGGAAGCCTTCCTGGACTGCCCATGGCTGGGTTCAATTGGGCTCCTACATGCTCACAGAGCATCTTGTCTTACTCCTCCTACACACTTATCACACTAAGCCACTGCTGCCTTTTTGTTTTTCCCAATAGAGATGAGTTTTCTGGGGGAAAAACTGCATCTTATGCTCATTTTTCCTCAATAGCTAGCACACTGCCTGACATAGAAAACTCTCAACACATTTTTTTCTGTAATGAACTAAGAAAGATGTAACATAAACAGTTAAGATTTCTCATGTAACTGTGAGGCAGCTATCTTATCATTCCCACCTTACAGGTGAGGAAACTGGACTCAGAGAAACTAAGTGACTTCCCCAAAGTTACACAAGCAAGTAACACAGAACTGAGTTTCAGATCCCAGTAGCCTGTCTCCAGAGACTCTATAATCACTACTCTATGCCTCTTGCTTTTGAGTTATTAGGGGTAAAACCATACCAGTAATACAGTATTGTGTCCCATTAGCTCAAAATACCCTTAAATTTAAGAGACATGTATCTGGTGAGAAACATGTATTTATTCAGCCTATCTTAATCCTGACTAAATAAAATTTATTTTATATCCAGGCCTAGATGGCAAGTCCCTCGGGGCCAGAGAAGAGAGTAAGGAAGAAAACAAGTGAGCTCAGAGGGAAAATATTTTTTAAATTATGTCCAAAGGTTAAGCCAAGATCAGGTCCCCAATATGTGTTCAAAATGGGTCAGAGGGCAAAGCTGAGACAGGAATTTGTGAGAACAAGAACAGGGAGCAGCAGGTTGGAGGGGCGAAGAGGCTGAACTGTAGCTTCTACATGCTTTTGCCGTTAAGCCACAATGGGAGGTCAGTTTGGTTACGGCAAACACTGAGTCACGGTGCAACCATAAACTTTCTCTTTGTTAAACTGCACCTGATAACCTCAAACTAATAATTTGATGATTGGTGACAGCCATTCGACTTGTGGCTTATGCCAAAGAAAATTGAGCATTTCTCGGATATCTCTGAGCCTTAAATTTGGCTGACAGCACTTGTCTGCAGTAACAGAGTTAACCAGATTTACAGCACATGGCAACGCTCCCCGGGGCCAGCATTTCACTTGTCAGATGTGCTGACTTAATAGAGCCCAGAGAAACCCCTAACTTAGATTAATCATGGTATGCAAATAAATAATCAATATCCCTAATATTTCATGCCCAGAATGGAAGGCCAGCAAGGGAATACAAGTGAGAAAAGAAAGAATAACAAAGTCGAATACTGGCAAGACATTCTCATTTTAAAACTCCCCTGTGTGCCGCGTTCACAGGCGCACACAAATCAAATGGTATCAGCCACCAAAGAATGCTAAGAACCCTGGCTCTGAAGGCTGCTCCTTCAGAACGTATTATGGGCTTCTGTGCTTCAAATGATGAAAGTGAAAGAGGAGAGTGAAAACGTTGGCTTAAAGCTCAAAATTCAGAAAACGAAGATCATGGCATCTGGCTCCCATCACTTCATGGCAAATAGATGGGAAAACAATGGAAACAGTGACAGACTTTATTTTGGGGGGCTCCAAAAATCACTGCAGATGTGACTGCAGCCATGAAATTAAAAGACGCTCGCTTCTTGGAAGAAAAGCTATGACCAACCTAGACAGCATATTAAAAAGCAGAGACATTACTTTACCAACAAAGGTTTGTCTGATCAAAGCTATGGTTTTTCCAATGGTCAAGTATGGATGTGAGAGTTGTAGTATAAAGAAAGCTGAGTGCTGAAGAATTGATGCTCTTCTCCAATTGTGGTATCGAAGAAGACTCTTGAGAGTCTCTTGGACTGCAAGGAGATCCAACCAGTCCATCCTAAAGGAAATCAGTCCTGAATATTCATTGGAAGGACTGATGCTGAAGCTGAAACTCCAATACTTTGGCCACCTGATGTGAAGAGCTGACTCACTGGAAGAGACCCTGATGTTGGGAAAGATTGAAGGCAGGAGGAGAAAGGGACAACAGAAGATGAGATGGCTGGATGGCATCACTGACTCAATGGACATGAGTTTGGGTAAACTCCGTGAGTTGGTGATGGACAGGGAGGCCTGGCATGCTGCAGTCCATGGAGTCGCAAAGAGTAGGACACAACTGAGCGACTGAACTGACTGATGCTTCAGATGAAAAAGATGAAGCTCATGTTAGATCACCTCCCCACTCCATAAACATACACACACACGGGGCAGCAGAACGCCTTTCTTCACCTCTGGCCCCCCGTAACTAGCACAGAGGCTGGCTTATTAGGCATCAGATGTTTGCTGACCTGGTCTCTGAGCCACACAGGAGCACTCTTCTCGTCCCTTGCAGGCTGTTCCCGGGCTCCCTTCCACGGGAGCACAGAGCCCTTCAGAGTCACCGGACAGCCGCCCACAGCAGGCAGGCTCCAGCTTCACCCTCCCAGCTGCTCTTTTGCAACTGTGTGCTGAGAATAGGGGATGGTTCTGCTGGCTGCCCCATGCTACCAGACTGTGCTCTGTGAGATGAGACGGGCTGAACCAGGAGGAATGTTCTCCTCTATAAGGAGGGTGGCCCTTGCTCATCTCTCTCCAGAGTGGGGACCTTCTGGCCCTCAATGTCCCTCTGGTTGCCTTGTAACATGGAGAACGCCCTGGACAGAGCTGGAAGGCTAGACCCCTGCCTTGATGCTTCCAGTGGTCACTAGTAAGATCCCAACAAGTCACCTAACCACATCAAGCTTCAGTTTACTCATTTGTAAAATGAGGTAATACATGCCATGAATTCTGCACAGAACTGGTCTCAGGATCAATGGTATAATATATATGAAAGTGCTTTTACAACCGTAAAGCAAGCCTAATAAATGTAATTGGTATTATTGGTAGTATTTGTGGCATTCTCAATGTTGACTGTTTTCTGCAACTCTGACCTAGTGACCTCAGCTTCATAAAATCAGTAATATCAAGTAGGCTGTGTTGCTGTTTGAGGGAGATTTTTCACATGTGAAATTGGAAATATAGTTCGAATGGTATAAAAGGATGGCCAGCATATTTTCTGCCTGGGGCAGTCGGGCAGGGCTAAGGTTTAGTTACTTGACATAGGATGGCATTCCATGTGTGTAATTTAGTGTCACTCCGAGACAAATTTTTAGCCCCCAAATACATATATCTCTACCAATATGACAGTATTTTATATGTCCTAATTATAAATCAGGCCTGGGTTGCTGGTTGTGGTGGTATTAGGCTGGATTTACAGAAGAGAACAAATAGCTCATATTAATTTAACTGTTTGTGAGAGCTCAACCATAAAGAAGGTAGAATGCCAAAGAATCGATACCTTCAAACTGTGATGCTGAAGAAGACTCTTGAGAGTCCCTTAGACTGCAGGAAGATCGAACCGGTCAATCTGAAAGGAAATCAATTCTGAATACTCATTGGAAGGACTGATGCTGAAGCTGAAACTCCAATACTTTGGCTACCTGATACAAAGAGTTGACTCATTGAAAAAGACCCTGATGCTGGGAAAGATTGAAAGCAGAAGGAGAAGGGGGCAACAGAGGATGAGATGGCTGGATGGCATCACCAATGCAATGGACATGAACTTGGGCAAAGTCAGGGAGATGGTGAGGGACAGGGAACTCTGGTGGGTTGCAGTCCATGGAGTCATGAAGAGTTGGAGATGATTTGGCGATTGGGGTTTCCCTCATAACTCAGTTGGTAAAGAATATGCATGCAACATTCAGAAAACTAAGATCATGGTATCCAGTCCCATCACTTCATGGCAAATAGATGGGAAAACAGCAGAAACAGTGTCAGACTTTATTTTTCTGGGCTCAAAAATCACTGCAGATGGTGACTGCAGACATGAAATTAAAAGACGCTTACTCCTTGGAAGAAAAGTTATAACCAACCTAGACAGCATATTCAAAAGCAAAGTCATTACTTCGTTAACAAAGGTCCATCTAGTCAAGGCTATGGTTTTTCCAGTAGTCATGTATGGATGTGAGAGTTGGACTGTGAAGAAAGCTGAGCACAGAAGAATTGATGCTTTTGAACTGTGGTGTTGGAGAAGACTCTTGAGAGTCCCTTGGACTGCAAGGAGATCCAACCAGTCCATTCTAAAGGAGATCAGTCCTGATGTTCATTGGATGGACTGATGTGGAAGCTGAAACTCCAATACTTTGGCCACCTGATGCAAAGAGCTGACTCATTTGAAAAGACCCTGATGCTGGGAGGGACTGGGGGCAGGAGGAGAAGGGGACGACAGAGGATGAGATGGCTGGATGGCATCACCGACTCGATGGACATGAGTTTGGGTGAACTCTGGGAGTTGGTAATGGACAGGGAGGCCTAGTGTGCTGTGGTTCATGGGGTCCCAAAGAGTCAGACATGACTGAGTGACTGAACTGAACTGAACTCCTACTTAACCCAGCCTCCATATAGCAAAGTGGTATTCTCAAAATGCAAATTGGATTATGTCACTTTCTTGTTCTATATCCCCCAGTGGGTTTCCAATGCACTTATGGAAAACACCCAAAGCATATGTTGTGGGCTTATCTCCAGAGCTAAACTCCTACCCTATTTCCATGTGCTTTCTCCAGAGTCTCACGCTGTCATTTCCTCTCTTTCCCCTTGCTCAACAATATGTTCAAGTTTCTTCTCAGTTCAGTTCAGTTCAGTCGCTCAGTTGTGTCTGACTCTCTGCTACCCCATGAACCACAGCATGCCAGGCCTCCCTGTCCATCACCAACTCCCAGAGTTCACCCAAACTCATGTCCATCAAGTCGGTAATGCCATCCAGCCATCTCATCCTCTGTCATCCCCTTCTCCTCCTGCTCCCAATCCCTCCCAGCATCAGGGTCTTTTCCAATGAGTCAGCTCTTCACATTAGGTGGCCAAAGGATTGGAGTTTCAGTTTCAACATGAGTCCTTCCAATGAACACCCAGGACTGATCTCCTTTAGGATGGACTGGTTGGATCTCCTTGCAGTCCAAGGGACTCTCGAGAGTCTTCTCCAACACCACAGTTCAAAAGCATGAATTCTTTGGCGTTCAACTTTCTTCATAGTCCAGTTCTGACATTCATACATGACCACTGGAAAAACTATAGCCTTGACTAGACAGATCTTTGTTGGCAAAGTAATGTCTCTGCTTTTTAATATGCTATCTAGGTTGGTCATAACTTTCCTTCCAAGGAGTAAGCGTCTTTTAATTTCACGGCTGCATTCACCATCTGCAGTGATTTCTACTGTACTATTAATATAAGCTTTTCTTCAACCTCTGATCATGTTCTCACTTCCCAAACACTGTCCTGTTTTTCTTCTTCCTTTAAACAGCAGGCTTCCTTGGTGCCTCAGACGGTAAAGAATTAGCCTGCAATGCCGGAGACCTGGGTTTGACCCCTGAGTCTGAAAGATCTCCTGGAGAAGGGAACGGCAACCCACTCCAGTATTCTTGCCTGGAGAATTCCATGGATAGAGGAGCCTGATGGGCTACCATCCATGGGGTTACAAAGAGTCAGACACGACTGAACAACACTTTAGCAGTGAGTTTCTAGTAACAGTGGTCTACATTTCCATTAGCTGTATTCCCTTCATTAACCACACGCATACTCTCTCAGTTCTCTGCAGTGTGGTTTCAGCCTTTACATTCTTCTGAGGCTAAGTGGTCTCTAAAAGCTGTAACCTGAGCCACCAATCCAGTAGGTTTTTCTCAGTCGTCACCCTCATTCACCTTTCATCTGCTGGTTTGATCACTCCTTGGCTGCTGTATCATCTTCTTGGGATCCTCCCCATGTCCTGAGCTCTCCAATGCCCCTTTTCTTTTCTTGCCCTCTAAATACTCCTTCCTCTTTTTGACCTCTACTTTCTCAGCAGACTCATCCATTGTCATGACTTTATCACCTTTTAATGTGATTTTCAATCCTGAATTTTTCATTAATTTCTGATTGCATTTCTGATCACTCACTGATTTCCACGTGGAAATTTTCATTAGTTCAAGCCACAAATGATCAGGCTCAAATCACACCTTGATGAGGAAAAATCTTAAATTTCTCCATGGCAGGATAATCAAACTAAGTCAGAACTGAAACACACATTTGTGATGGGCCTTTTCTCAACACACTATGTGCATCTACGTTATACATTAACCAGACATCCTCAAGGCAGGAGGAAATAAGCAACCTTCAAGAAAAATGGTCGCTTTTACCTGATGCCAGCATTGTAATTTTTAAGATTACTATTACTTTTTCATCCTGTATAGGGGGTCGAATTGACCTAATGTCTCACTCTGTTTATGCATACCTGACCAAAACATCTGATGAGTTTTATGCATAGTGTTAACCTGTCAATATGGTTCATAATTCTTTGCCTCAAAAATATATAAAACTGCATCTGTAGCACCTAACCAGTGGAACAGTCATCAGAGCTTCTGAGAGTCTGTCTTTCTATGTTATAATACTCAGTTTGGCTTGAATAAAATTCTATTTTTTCCTTCGTAGGAAAAAAAGAGATTGCAACAGATTTTGATTGCTAATTGTATTTTGGAACGTTTGCATGGTGTAGTCAGAAGGATACCAGAGAACATCTAGAGGATGCCTGGATCCTGTGCTCGGTACCAGCATGGGACCATCGGGCCCCACAGGCTTCTCCATATCTCTCAGGTATTCTAGTGAGTTCTCTTGACATCAGGACCTCATTGCTGAAGTGATGATCCTAAGAATTTTGAGCTGTTTCTACTTAAAACTTGGAGTCTTCAGGGGCGAGGACCTAGAGGGGGATCTAGGGAGGCAACTAGGAAAACATAAGTCACCAGTCTTGGTTAAAGTTGGCTCAAATTGAAAAACAAGTTGGTATACAATTGAACAAACTGCTAGTGAAATGAGAGACTGTGCCTGAATTCACCTCCGAACAGATACCTGCTTCTTCCTCGCACACAAAGCATTCTCAGATGACTGAGAGCCTAGTGAAGGTGTCTGAGGATTAATCCCGGTGCTGCGCAGTGGTCCCCCAGAGAACCCCACCGTAAGCACTAAGTAAACACTGCTGTTCCAGGGAACAGGACAGGGACTGATCAACTAGTGCTCGGGGAACCCACAGTGGTTTTCGATTCTTGGAAAGAGAAACTGAGACATAATAGAGTCAAATCGACCCAAAGGTAGCTCCTTAGAGAGCTAGACTCAGAAGCAGCACACATCCAATCTATCACATGGTCCTTAGAAAGCTGTTCAGATCATATCTGAATCAGGCTACCTAACTAATAATGGGAAACCATGCTTCAAAGGCAGACAGACAGCCACGTGAGGGAACACCAGCTGGGTTCCTGTATAGTGGCCTATGGGCCTAACACTTGCAACTTTTAACTAAATGGAAAGATATAAGAAAGATAACTTCTCCCTGAGATGGTCAAAACAGGGCACTTTTGGATTCAGAGTCCAGAGTGCTAACCATCACCCCATGGGGCCTGTTGTTAAAATGGGGCACTTCCGGTTGACCTAAACTGGCTTATTTGCATACTCAGAAAAAAAAGGCTATAAGATCCAACAACCAGAACGGGAGACATGTTTACTAGCTACCTGAAAGCCTCAAGATGGGGAAATGAGAAAACGTCTTCTTCACTCACTGACGCAAATGGAAAAAGCATGACTAATGGTGGCCAAATCAGCAAAAAACTTCAGAAGCCATTCCATTCAGAAGCCTCCGCCCCCACTTTGTATTCTTGCCTTTCCCCTGCCCTGCCCTGCCTGCCCTCCCATCTCCAACACCAAAAGAAAAAAAAAAAAAAAATCTGAGTCCAAGGCAGAAAATGAAAGCAGCCCAGAGGTAACAGCAGCTCCCTTTAAGGAGAAGTCCAGAAACAAAGGGGAACTCGCTCTTACATAGACTCCTTGGACTGAGACAGAACCTAACTGAAGATTTTCTAGATCCTTTACAGGATCTTTCTTACAGTAAGAACATATAAGCCTGGATATTCAGACTTGTACCAGCTCGTACATTTACTAGTCTCTGGACATAAATCAAAAGAATGGCTCAGAGAGCTAAATTAGAAGATGCCTATGGAAGATTTTCATAAACATGAGGCTTCAGACCACCAGAAATGAAGAGAAATTGCCCACAAGCTATATCAGGCTATACCAAAAATCTTCCCAAAGAGAATGGATTGGGCAAAAGTCCTTATTCACTGGCCTCTCCCTCGGAATAAAGAATTCAAATGGTTGCTGCTGCTAAGTCGCTTCAGTCGTGTCCGACTCTGTGCAACCCCAGAGACGGCAGCCCACCAGGCTCCCCCGTCCCTGGGATTCTCCAGGCAAGAACACTGGAGTGGCTTGCCATTTCCTTCTCCAATGCAAGGAAGTGAAAAGTGAAAGTGAAGTCGATCAGTCGTGTCCAACTCCTAGCGACCCCATGGACTGCAGTCTAACAGGCTCCTCCGTCCATGGGATTTTCCAGGCAAGAGTACTGGAGTGGGGTGCCATTGCCTTATCCTCAAATGGTAGAGGTTTCAAATTTTCCTGTGCAGGTTTTTAAGTTAAAGCCAGTAAGTTTTCAGCTAAGAACTATCACAGGAAAACACGTGTTTCTTTTGGTGAAATTGTGCTCCAATTAATATGATGAGTCCTTTTCAGTTCAGTCACTCAGTTGTGTCCGACTCTTTTCGATCTTTTATTTATTTTTTTGTTTTTTTTTAAATTTTATTTTATTTTTAAACTTTACATAATTGTATTAGTTTTGCCAAATATCAAAATGAATCCACCACAGGTATACATGTGTTCCCCATCCTGAACCCTCCTCCCTCGAGGCATAGAATTCCCATATTGCCTTCTCACCTGAGGGTGAAATGATTTTAGATTTGGAAGATGTAGATAGAGGTCAGAGTGTGATAACTGAGAGATTGTTGGTTATGAATACAAAAATTCAAACAGGTCAGGAGGAACTGACACTTTAATAGTATGTGTACCTGAGAAATTATGGTCATCTTCTTTTTCAAATACTGGGAAAATTAAGACAGCCACTCTAACTAAAGCAACTATTGATAGTTCCAAGCTTCTACCCGATATTTGACAATATCCACTTAAAGGCATTAAATAGAATAAGACCAATTACTCAGAAATTCCCTGAGAAAGGACTTGTAATTCCTTATACCAGTCTTGGCAATACCCAGCCCCTCCACCTGCCACCATCATTTTACCAGTAAGAAAGCAAAATGAGAAAGGCTGGAGGTTTGTTCAGATGTGAGCACCATAAATAACACTGTCATCCCTTACCAGCCTGTGCTTCTTAATCCTCACACCCCGCTCTCATCCTACCTGTTGCTTTTCAGGTAGGATGCTCTTTAGTATTCCAGCGGAAGAAGGAAGCCAGGAACTCTTTGCCTTTTTGTGGGAAGATGGTCAGTATACGTCAACAGTTATGCCACAAGGCTATACCTAAAGCTCTACTTATTTTTCTCAAATACTTAAAGCTGATTTGACTGATGTACACTTTACTAATGACTCTGCTTTAATTCAATATGTAGATAATCTTATTTTGTGTTCTGGAACTGAATAGGACTCCCAAACAGACACTATCCATCTGCTACAATAATTAACCTCTAAGGGACTGGCAAGCCACTCCAGTACTCTTGCCTAGAAAATCCCATGGATGGAGGAGCCTGGTAGGCTGCAATCCATGGGGCCCCTACAAGTCAGACACAACTGAGCGACTTCACTTTCACTTTTCACTTTCACACAATGGAGAAGGCAATGGCAACCCACTCCAGTGTTCTTGCCTGGAGAATCCCAGGGACGGCAGAGCCTGGTGGGCTGCCGTCTATGGGGTCGCACAGAGTTCGACACGACTGAAGCAATTTAGCAGTAGCAGCAGCAAGGGACCTAAGGTTTCCAAAGTCAAAAGACAATTCTATTAGGTAACTATGAAATATTTAGGTCGTCTGTTATCTGAGAAAGACTAGTTAACTGATCCTGAAAGAATTAAGGGAATCCTAACTTTCTAACTTCTCAAAACAAAACAAACTGAGATTTCTGGGTCTAACCAAATATTGTAGGAATTCAGTTCAGTTGCTCAGTTGTGATTGACTCTTTGCGACCCCATGGACTGCAGCATGCCAGGCTTCCCTTTGGGTAGTTCTTTTTCCCCTTATTGCCCAACTTCTCTATGCATTACTTAAACCTGACAAACCATACCCAGCTGAATGGATGACAGAGGAGAGAAGGCTATAGGCACTTCAAAATCTGCATTGACTCAGGCTCCAGCAGTAGGCCATTAAATTAGCATTCTTTTTTTCTCTTTTGGCATGAAGGAAAAGGAAACACCCTGGGCGTACTAACTCAGAGGCCTGGTGACCAGCATCGATCCACAGACGGCATAATCAGAAGCTAGATTAGGTGGCAAAAGGACTCCCACCCTGTGTGAGAACTATTTCAGTGACAGCTCTCTTATGCTAAGCTAGTGAAGAATTTGTAATGGGGTCTCTATTTATGTTCCTCACTCGGTTGAATCTCTTAAATTCTCATCTTACTCAGCACTATTCTGTGAGCCAGTTGGCGTTTTATGAAATACTGTTACTCTCTTCACTCAATATTATTTTGTTTGCTATAACAATTATAACCCCACAACTTTGCTTCCAGCACCTAAAGATGATGACAACCATGACTACATTATGTTAACTAACTTCCTACTGCTAGGACTGACATTCAAGAAATTACCATTGATAATGCTGATTTAATTTGGTTTACCGGAGAAGGAATGGCACCCCACTCCAGTACTCTTGCCTGGAAAATCCCATGGATGGAGGAGCCTGGTAGGTTGCAGTCCATGGGGTCACTAAGAGTCGCACACGACTGAGCAACTTCACTTTCACTTTTCACTTTCATGCATTGGAGAAGGAAATGGCAACCCACTCCAGTGTTCTTGCCTGGAGAATCCCAGGGACGGGGGAGCCTGGTGGGCTGCCGTCTATGGAGTCGCACAGAGTTGGACACGACTGAAGCGACTTAGCAGCAGCAGCAATTTGGTTTACAGATGGATCCTATTTAAAGGAGGACAAGGCATTATCAAACTAGGTACACAATAACCTTGATGGTATAAATAAAAGTTCTTATTTACCAGACATCAAATTGATTCAACAGGCTGAACTAGCTGTGTTAATTAGGGCTTGGCAGTTATCTAAGGATAAAATACACATTTACACTGACGGTCACTATGCCTTTGGAGTGGCTCGCAATCTTGGAATGTTGTAGAAATAAAGAGGATTTCTCACCTCTTCTGGCCAATCCATTAAAAAAAAAAAAAAAAATGGATAACTAGTTTCAAAACTATTAGAACCCATTCAATTTCCCAAACAGCTGGCTATCATTCAAACACCTGGAAACTTCAAACCTGATCCATTGGAAACCAAAGAGAATCAACTGGCTGATGATGAAACTAAATCAGATGCCTTAAGCTGTGAGTGCGCATGCTAAGTCTCCGCATTCATGTCCAACTCTTTGCAACCCTATGGACTGTAGCTCACCAGGCTCCTTTGTCCATGGGATTCTCCAGGCAAGAATATTGAAGCAGGTTGTCATGCCCTCCTCTGGGGGATCTTCCTGTCCCAGGGATTGAACCTGCATCTCTTATGTCTCCAGCACTGGCAGGCGGGTTCTTTACCATAGCGCCACCTGGGAAGCCTTGCCTCTGTCCATTTTCGAGAATAACCTCTGTTCAAACATGATTCTGGTGAAACTATTACGAAATTCCTTTTGCAGGGTGAAGAACTGGCTTCAGAAAGTGAAAAGCAGGCCTCAAAGAAAAAAAGGGGGATTTTTTTTTAATCCCATCCCACAAATATAAAAGGCCTATAATACTTAGAAATGCCCAGTTACTTTCACTCAAACGTGCATTCCCTGACCCACTGGACACCTGAAAAAAAATGATATTATGGAGAATGCAATGTTTCTGGAAACTTTATCCCACTGTAGCTCATAAGGTTTATGATCAATGGTCTATCTGTCTAAATATAATTCTGGTAAATCCCTCTCAAGGCCACTTTCCCCTCCCTTAGGGGCCCTTTGAAATTTGGCAATTGGACTTCATCCAGGTACCTCCCTTACAGGGCTGCAAATACATCCTGGTAATGGTATGCATGTCTTCATATCAGGTGGAGGCATTTCATTGCAGAGGAGCAATGGCTTTAACAGTAGGCAAATTATTTTTGGAAAGAATAATTCCAGTGTGGGGAATTCTTTCTGAATTGTGAAGCAACTGAGGAATGCATTTTCCTGGACAGACTATTAAATCCATTTGTAACATGTGGCTGATAATGCTGTATTTTCATTGTATTTATCACCCTCAATCTCCAGGGCTGGTAGAAAAGAACAATAATACTATTAAACCCCAACTGGCTAAATTTTCAGAAGCTTTTAATCTTCCATGGACAAAAGCTCTTTCCTTGGTTCTCAACCTTAGGTAAACATCAACTGTCTCCCTTAGAAATAATTAATCAATGACCTATGCATTTAGATGAAGTTATATATGAACCACTTCTTAAAAGTGATATTTTAAATTTTTGTCAGAGACTCGAAGTGTTTTAAAGAAGATGAAACTTTAGTTAACAGACTCCTTCAAAAGTGAGCTCCATGAATACAAAGACCTTAAGGACTACAGGTGAAAATTTAGAGATTTTGTCTTTCAGAAAAACATCAGATAAAGGACTCTTTACTGCCGTGTTGGAAGGGGCCATATCCGATTTTACAAACAAACCGCTGTGCTGCAAAACTCAAAGGAGTAAACTCTTGGACTCACCTTTCTTACCTCAGAAAAGCCTCCTTCCCTGAATGTACTGTTTCTAAAACCTGGCTTCGACTGAGACTGACATCACCAAGCCAGGATGAGAAGACAACAGCAATGGCAGACAGCTAACCCACGTGTCCAAACCAGGACTCTAAGACCTCTTTTATTCTTTCAAATTGTGCCATTTACCAAATGCCTATCAAAATTGCAAGTTGTTTTATTTCTAGCTATGTTTTTGCCCCAGTGTTTAAAGTAGAAAGAAAACTCTTAGTAAAGTTATCACAGGGGCAATTTAACTAATTGTTGGTTTGTTATCCAACTCATCATTCAATTCAAGGCTGCTTTAAACCCCTGTAATTCCTATTACTGATTTCAGATGTTCCTAATGTTACTATTTACTCAGATTGGCCTCCCTCTAACCTTTCAGGTCCAAATTCTCCAGTGTATTAATATGTCCATCTCCTGCTCGACACTATCGTAGGTCCTTAAGAGTCTGGACACAACTTGTCCTAAGACCACCTCAGTCTGTCCCTTACTTGATTAACAACTGTCTTAAAGAGAAGCATACAGGTCACTTATGCCAGCAACTCTCTCACATCATACAATAGATGTCGGAAAGCCTGCAAAGAGACCCATGATTTAACTGTGTTAACAAAACTTCCAATTGATGAAGCTAATGAGAGCACTAAGTGAATTACCTGTGCTCCTCCAGGTTCTGTCTCCATATGTAATACTGGAATCGACCCACCTTCCCAAGGATGGGCACATAAATGAATTAATAGCTAGCAGGTAGAAAGTTTACACTTACTGGGGTGTTATGTTAGCCCACTGTCTACATACACAGAGACAGATGGATCTTCTCTCTCTTCTCAATGAAGTCGGGAGATCCATACTAGCAGGGTATCAAGAGAACTGATGGCAACAGCTTTTGGGAACCTTGCTTCCTAGTGCAAGAATATATGTAAACAGGGGTATGTGCAAAAATCTACCAGCCACCATTGGTCGAATGGCCAAAGAGACTACAAAAAGCCTTGCAGCGTAACAGACATTCCTAAACTCCTTAGCCCAAGTAGTATTAGATAACAGAATCACTGTAGATTTTCTACTGGCCAAAAAAAGGAAGTGCTTGTACTACTGTTCAGATTATTCAAGACTTCTGGAGAAGTTGAGATGCACCTAGAAAAAAAATTTCCAAATTGCAAAATGGTTACAAGATGTAAGAAAGACTGATCATTTAAATCATCTGTTCAGTTGGTTCCTTTCAGGACTAGGCAATTTTTTCTGCTCTGCTCTACAGATGATTACTATTTTCATAAAATGTGTCATTATTCTTTTCCTAGCTATCAAGTTACTCATGACATGTATCACTTCTTGCTTCAAGTCTGCTGCCAACAGCACTGTTGAACAACAATTGTACAGCAAACCAAGATGATTGATCAAGTCTCTAATCTACAAAATGTTTCCCCATCAATACATCCTTCTCTGTGCTTGTTGGGCTTCCCAGGTGGCTCAGTAGTAAAGAATCTGCCTGCAAGTGGAGGAGATACAGGTTCTGTCCCTGGGTCTAGAAGATCCCCTGGAGGAAGGTATGGCTACCCACTCCAGTATTCTTACCTGGAAAATCTCATGCACAGAGGAGCCTGGTGGGCTACAGTCCATGGGGTTGCAAAGAGTGGGACATGACTTAGCAACTGAGCATGCTTGTTTACGATATTTGATTAATTTACTCAGTTCTAAAGTTCCATGATGAGAGAAAGTGAAAGTCACTCAGTTGTGTCCAACTCTTTGTGACCCTAGACTATACACTCCGTGGAATTCTCTAGGCCAGAATACTGGAGTGGGTAGCCTTTCCCTTCTCCAGGGAATCTTCCCAACCCAGGGATCAAACCCAGGTCTCCCGCATAGCAGGTGGCTTCTTTACCAGCTGAGCCACAAGAGAAGCCCAAGAATACTGGAGTGGGTAGCCTATCCCTTTTCCAGGGGATCTTCCTGACCCAGGAATCGAAACAGGGTTTCCTGCATTGCAGATGGATTCTACCAACTGAGCTATCAGGAAAGTCCATGATGAGAGAAACAGTTTTATAAAACTGAATGGCTCTTAATTTAAAAGCAGCTTTACAGGGGGGAGTTTATACTCTAATCCTGAATGAATGTTGTATTTTCATACCAGATGAGCCCTCTAATATGGCTCATTTAATGACTTACAGGAAAAATCACATTTCTACATTGAAGGATACTCTGCCTAAATGAAATCTCAGGCAAATAATTCAGCACTGGGATTTCTGGTTTAATCTCTGTTCGTGACTTTACTATTGTTTTTGGCTATATTGATTGTGTTCTATATTATTTATAGAGTGATAATCCCTTGTGCTTTTTGATGTATATTTGCAACTCCAAATAAAATAATAATGTTTAAATGATCTGAAACTATTGATCGTATGTATAGTTCTACCTAGGGTAATGGGCACACACAATGCACATATGGGATACAATTGGCATAAATTCTATTGGACATCCTAGAACTGAAAATCCAGTCCCTGGTAAGCATTGTATTATTAATAGTATAATCTCCAGAAGAAAGAAAGAAAAAACTGAACTATTAAGACCCAGCTTAGAGGGACATCATGGATTCATGATGGTAAGAAAACACCCTGGCATCAAGGGACAAAATGTTTGATCACTTAAAACTTTCTATCCAAAGATTCATGCTCCAAAGGGGGGAAATAATGAGGAAAAATCATAAGTTTCTCTATGGCAGGACAATCAAAGTAACTGTCAGAATTGAAACACACATAACATGCCCCCAGTTGTGTCGGCCTTTTCAATACACTGTGTATATCTGTCCCTTCTCCAGGGGATCTTCCTGACCCAGGGATCGAATCCAGATCTCCTGCATTGCAGGCGGATTCTTTACCATGTGAGCCATCAGGGAAGCCCACAGGTTAACCAGACCTCCCCAAGGCAGGAGGACAGAAGCAACCTTGGAGAAACATGATCCCTTTTTCCTAAGGCCAGCATTGTAATTTTTAAGATTAAAATTACTTTTTCATCCTGCACAGCAGGTTGCACTGACCTAAAGGCTTGCTCTGTATGTGCATACCTGATCAAAACATTTCTGATGAACTTTATGTATCACGTTAACCTGTCAGTGTGACTGACAATTCTTTGTCTCGAAAATGTATAAAGTTGCGCCTCTAGCTTCTGACCAGTGGACGAACTCTCAGAGCTTCTGAGAGTCTGTCTCCCAAGTTATAACCACTAGTTTGACTTGAATAAAATTCTTTTTTCTTCTTAGCTTGATTGCTAATTGAATTTTCATTAACACTTCTCTAGTGCAAACCACTTGCTCTAAGCTGGCAATTTAGCAATCTCATCTCTTAGGAAAAAAAAAACTCCCATCTCTATCATTTTGCTCATTTTGTATCATTTCCCTTCTCAAATTCTTATCATTCTTTAAGGCCCAGTTTATACTCCCTCATCTCCTCAAAGCCTTCTTTAAGCCCAGTTATGTTGTAAATTCTGTACTATAAATTCCTAAGGCAAGGATCAAGGGCCGAGACAGTACTGTATTTTTTACTGTAGTCATCTCTACCTCCCTTCCCCAAATTCCAAAACTTAGCAAACTTTCAAAAACGTTTCTTGATCATATAAAAGAAGAAATTAATGAAGGAAGGCCTTCAAATATTTCAAGAGATAGAAAAACTAGTCCTGGTACACTTGCTTCTGCTCGGATGAGTGCTGAGCCCTTAGCCGTGTCTGACTCTATGCGACCCCGTGGACTGCAGCCCACCAGGCTCCTCTGTCTATGGGATTCTCCAGGCAAGAATACTGAAGTGGGTAGCCATTTCCTTCTCCAGGGGAGCTTCCTGACCCAGGGATCGAACCCACGTCTCTGACATTGGCATACAGATTCTTTATCTCTGAGCCGCCAGGGAGGCCCCAATTTTAAGATACAGTGTTCCAAAATACTATTGAAAATTAGGGTAAAAAAAAAACAGAAAACAAAACAGAGAAGCTTACAGATAGTTGCTTCTGGAAAATGTGACTGGAAGAAGGAAGGAGGAGAGAGCGTTTCCATTGCTTATCATTGTGACTTTTCTACTATAAACACTTGATTTTTCTTACCACGTGCATATATCGCCGTGGTTTTTAAAATGTGGAAGCATTCATGCACATTCACACTCAAATGTACAAGATGCATCAAATAGGCACAAGGATTATTTCACTCCCTCAGATCAGATCAGATCAGTCACTCAGTCGTGTCCGACTCTTTGCGACCCCATGAATTGCAGCACGCCAGGCCTCCCTGTCCATCACCAACTCCCAGAGTTCACTCAGACTCACGTCCATTGAGTCAGTGATGCCATCCAGCCATCTCATCCTCTGTCGTCCCCTTCGCCTCCTGCCCCTAATCCCTCCCAGCATCAGAGTCTTTTCCAATGAGTCAACTCTTCGCATGAGGTGGCCAAAGTACTGGAGTTTCAGCTTTAGCATCAGTCCTTCCAATAAACACCCAGGGCTGATCTCCTTTAGGATGGACTGGTTGGATCTCCTTGCAGGCCAAGAGACTCTCAAGAGTCTTCTCCAACACCACAGTTCAAAAGCATCAATTCTTTGGCGCTCAGCTTTCTTCATAGTCCAGTTCTCACGTCCATACGTGATCACTGGAAAAACCTTAGCCTTGACTAGACAGACCTTTGTTGGCAAAGTAATGTCTCTGCTTTTGAATATGCTCTCTAGGTTGGTCATAACTTTCCTTCCAAGGAGTAAGCATCTTTTAATTTCATGGCTGCAATCACCATCTGCCGTGATTTTGGAGCCCAGAAAAATAAAGTCTGACACTGTTTCCACTATTTCCCATGAAGTGATGGGACCAGATGCCATGATCTTCGTTTTCTGAATGTTGAGCTTTAAGCCAACTTTTTCACTCTCCTCTTTCACTTTCATCAATAGGCTCTTTAGTTCCTCTTCACTTTCTGCCATAAGAGTGGTGTCATCTGCATATCTGAGGTTATTGATATTTCTCCCGGCAATCTTGATTCCAGCTTGTGCTTCTTCCAGCCCCATGTTTCTCATGATGTACTCTGCATAGAAGTTAAATAAGCAGGATAACCATATACAGCCTTGACGTACTCCTTTCCCTATTTGGAACCAGTCTATTGTTCCATGTCCAGTTCTAACTGTTGCTTCCTGACCTGCATACAGGTTTCTCAAGAGGCAGATCAGGTGGTCTGGTATTCCCATCTCTTTCAGAATTTTCTACAGTTTATTGTGATCCACATAGTCAAAGGTTTTGGCATAGTCAGTATGCATCAAGTTGGTACAAATTGCTTGGAAACATTCTAGCAAATGATAAACAGAAATCATATTTCAGGGTTTAAGGTTATTTTTCACAAAATATAATTGTAAAGCGAAATGTTAAAAGTCAGTTAATTATAAAAGGGACTTATTGAAGCTCTTATAGGGATACAATGCTTTGAAATGGAATTCTGTTTTCGGTAAGCTATATTATATCTGATCATTTGGATTTGGATGTTTTGAAGATGAAATTTCAGTAGTAACTTCCTTAGAATATTGGAAAGATTTAATAGGTTGTGCAAGAGAACAATATATATTTTTTCAAAGTGATTTACTTAGGTGTAGGCTAAAACTTTAAACATTTTCTTAGCAGTCGTCCAATTCATAGAACCATGTTTGTGTTTAGTGATAATCTCATTGATATACGGAAAACTAGCCTAGTAATTTGAAAGACATTTAGGAAGGAGCAGAGAGCCAAAAACACCAAGAACAAATCCACAAAAGAGAAAGCGTATGCAAGCATGTCACACTCCGAGAGCTTCAAGGACCAAAGAGAGCTGGGTAAGCAGCATCCTGACAAGCACAAGAATCTTTCTCCTTTGCTTCCAGTCACCTGCCTGTGCTGCTGATCATAGGAGAGATCCAGAGAAAAACAGGAGGTGGAAAAAATGAAAGGAAGAACATAAAATTATTGAAGGCAATGCAAATTAGCTTTTTAATTATTAATACAAGGAGGAGGAAAAAGAGAAGAAAAAGGTAAATTTCTTGTCAACTCTTTTAATATCAAAAAAGCTTATCTGGAGATAAAAATAAAAGATATATTTCTCTCCAGAAGAAAAAGAATCCTAGATTAAAGCTAATATTGTATTTCAGTATTTCACCTTGTTCTCTATTCCCAGAACTCTTTCTATGGGTCTTTTAGGCAATAATTACAAGTACAGCGGGGATGACAAGAGTGTGGTCCCTGAGATAACGCTGGGTCTTCTTGCCTTGAACTGACATGTGACGTCCTCAATCCTCCTTATTATCTTCAAAACAAGTGAAATTCTTATCCAAATAGTGGAAAAGGTCTCTGAATACTCTTGCAGACACAGGAAAAATCATTCAAGATCTGCAATTTGTAGAAAACTTTCTACTTAAAAAGTGTGGTTAAAGCACCCAACCAGGACAGGTTTGAAGGGAGGTCCAATTCTTTCATTTCTAATGTCCCCACAGATATAAAGAAAGCTAGAATTCCAAAGCACAGTTATTCAAGTATCCAAATTATGTTTAGTAGTAGACTCCTGTAAGTTTTGATCCCTAGTTCTCAACCTCACATATCAAAAATCCAAGCCTATAAATCTGATTATCTTGGGTCTGGGTTGTACACTAGATGAATGCATCTAATTGTTTTTAGGATTGTGTGATTTCCCTAGGATGTATGTTTGCCTGAAGGGTCAGCCAGCACGATGAATGACCCTCTGCAGTTATAATTGTCACCACTAGGTGAAGCTACCGCTGCTTTTGGTCTCCTCTGGAGAATTTGTTGGTTGGCTACTGGATGACATTGATGTGAAATTTAGGGTTGCTTTGTTCTGAGAGCAAGGTGACAAGTCTATTTGGCTAATTTCAGTAAGTTCAAAGGGCTAAGTATTGAAGTACACATAAATGGCCTTAAGACTAACACATGACTTCTCTGTTAGATAAATTTATTTAAAAAAATAAATAAATTTTCCTACTCTACATTCCCTACTCTACACTGACTAGTTTTATACCAATTACTAATTTGAGGGATGTATAAACAAGATATATCAGTAGAAAGAGCTAACTTCTAATTCCTCTTGGATAAAACAGAATTTGCTCACTTAACATAATTTGAAAAGTGTAACCATAAGCCCACTCACTTTTACGTCGTTTACAGATTTACTAGAGGGAACAGGTAGACTGAGAATTCCCATAAAAGAAGGTGGCAGGAGCAATCCAGCTGAAGAAGGACTGAGGGCAGGGTGTTTGTAGCTGCAATGGCATATGAAGGACATGGTTACCTGATTTTCTGGAGAGTTCAGAGAGAAAGCTGAAGGAGGTGATGAGCCAAGACTAAACTTGACTGGGATAAAAACTACTCAGTCTTCCGACCATCAACTTTGGGGAGCTATTATAAAGTAATCAGACAGCTAGTCAGATTGAAACAGTTCTGGTAAATGAGGATGGTATCCAAGTAAAAGTTCTTGTAAGAGCCTTTCTGAGACTTAGGGAAGTTGGGGGAGTGGGCCGGGAGGGACCAACCTCCTCCCACTGAAGACAACAATAACACTGACAAAATCTATGAAAACATCTTTAAAGCATCAGAGACTAAGAATTACCAAGTTAAGATTCACACACACACAAACCCTGCACCGCCTGGCATCCAAAATAAAGCAAACTCCTTCCCATCAGCCTGGGCTCTTTATGCCCATAAAGAGCGGTGAGCAGCCAGGCCCCATTTTTGGTTACCCTGGGACACAGTGTGATACTTTCGGATCTTGCCTTTAAGATTTGTTCCAGGGGGACTTCCCTGGTGGTGCACTGGATAACCATCAGCCATGGGACTTGATCCCAGGTAGGGGAAGATCCCACTTGCAGCCGAGCTACTGAGCATGAGAACCACAACTCCTGAATCCCGTGTGTCTAGAGCCCTGTGCCCCGAAGAGAGTAGCTCCCCGCCCCCCACCACAACCAGAGAAAACCCTCCCGCGGCAATGAAGACCAGGGGCAACCAAAAATTAATTTTTTAAAAAATGATTTGTTTCATGGGACCGAAGCAGGGCTTTGTCTAGAGCTAACTGCTCCCCGGAGAAGGCGATGGCACCCCACTCCAGTACTCTTGCCTGGAAAATCCCATGGACGGAGGAGCCTGGTGGGCTGCAGTCCATGGGGTCGCTAGGAGTCGGACACGACTGAGCGAGTTCACTTTCACTTTTCACTTTGATGCCTTGGAGAAGGAAATGGCAACCCACTCCAGTGTTCTTGCCCGGAGAATCCCAGGGACAGAGGAGCCTGATGGGCTTCCGTCTATGGGGTCGCACAGAGTCGGACACGACTGAAGCGACTTAGTAGCAGCAGCAACTGCTCCCCACTGCTGAGACAAGACCCTTCTGGGTACTTTACCTGCGGGCCCCGCAGATCTTGAGGTTCTCCAGTTTGACCGGTGGATGCAGGTCCTTCCGCTCCCCAAGCTCTGGGCTGGAGCGGCGTATGAGCCGCAGCCTGTGCTCTTTTTCTAGTGGCTCAGCCTCGGACTCTCTTTTCCGCACATGTTTGTGCAGCTCAGTGATCAGCTGAATACTCAAAGGGAGCGGGTCTCCCAAGTGCTGGCTCTCTCCCTTCCTCCCTCTCGTTGTTTCAGTCTCCGTCTCTCTCCTCTCCTCTCTCCGTCTCTCTCTCCAGCTCTGTCCTCTCTGGATCCGTCCTGTGAACTCTCCTCTCCTCGGCCTCCCACACCCAGCTGCTCTCCCTCTACCTAAAAGTTCCTCGGGCTCTGCCGCGGGCTTCCCTCTCTGCACAGCGCGAGGAACCTGCCTCAAGGCGCTGAGCTGGGACAGTTGCGGCCCTGAACGCCTTTCTGTGCATCTTTTGGGGATCGCTGCCTGCACTTACCTGAAAACTGTCTTTTATCCATTTTGGGGGTGGGGGTGAGGTGGTGTTTAAAGTGAGAGGGTAAATCCATGTCCCTACTCGTTAAAGGCCAGAGTAGAAGTAACTTTTAAGTCTTTTTAGTAATGGGAAGCCAAGCAATATTCATTGACATCAATTGGTTTTATCAGTTGGAAGCATAAAATTTTCCTTTCAAAATAAAGTATGTAACAAGCACAGAATCACTGGCTTATTTTGCAACATTATTCTTGTTTGAAAATGTATGGTCAGTTATTTAGATAATCTTTCACTTCTGGAAAATGCCAGAAGGACCAGAAATTTTCACTTGTTTATTCAATAAAAATTTAAAATGTGGGTACAGTCACCCATCGGCACACCTGGGGCTTTGGTTCCAGGAGCCTCACAAGCACCAAGACCCCGCAGTGCTCAAGTCCCTACTATGAAATAGTATCACAAAGACCACAGTCAGCCCCCAGGACCTGCAGGCTTCGCATCCAGGCACTCACCCACCTGTGTATCATTCATGATTCAAAGTCAGGTTTGCTTAATTTGTGTTCTACTTCAGCAACGCAAGATTGTTTTTATTGTTGCAGCCTTTTGTTGTTGTGTAAATGTGTGTAAGACTTAACTAAAGCTCTACATTTTTGAAAAACCGTCTATCAGTTACTGACTTAAAATTCTACCATTATGCTCATTTAATTTTCTGCTGACGCTGAATTTTAAAAAAACTATAAAATGCTTTCACGATAAAATGTACCACCTTGTATTTTGCATAGACCCTCGGTCTTTGTGGTATCAGAAACCTTTTTTTCTTTATTAAAGCTTTTAAAACCATGTTATAGATTCTGACGTCATTTTATTTGAAGTTGTACAGAGACATAGCAATAATTCCATGAAGTGCTTTCAACAGAGTTTTAGAGATCCTTTTGAAAAGAAGTGAGAGACAGAGAAGAGGAAGTGGTTTTAAGCCCGTAGGTTGGCGGGTGTTCAGCGTGATACCATCTACCCTGGACATATGCAGAGCTGTGTTCAGGGGAGGAAATTCAATGGCAGAAAGCAAGGAGGAGATTCAGGGACATCGCATTTGTCAGGAGGCCATTTATCATTTCATTTATCCTGAACTCTCCCCACCTGCAACACAGGCAGCACTAGAAAATAATCTTTAAGGCATCTGGGTTTCTGAAATAGTGTCCAGCTAGCTTCATTTGCTGATTTTTCACCTTGCAGCCCTGTAGAAGGGACAGTCTGGACACAGGTCTAGGGAGAAAGCTGAGGATGTCTGAAGGTAACAACAAAAGGCAAATAAAAATTTGATTATAATGTGGAACCTGGAATAAACATTGCATAATATCCTTAACAATTCAGCAACATGGGAGTATTTGTTACCTTTCATTTGCCTCAAGGGCAGCACTTTACTACAACCCAACAGAATCACTGGTTATTGTTATTAAGGTAGCTGATACATGTCAACAAGTTTAAAGTTTATTTTATAAAACATTTATAAACTGTCTTCCACATTACCTCAAATTGATTCCAATAGACAATGCATGCATGCATGCTAAGTCGCTTCAGTCGTGTCCGACTCCGTGTGACCCCATAGACAGCAGCCCACCAGGCTCCTCTGTCCTCAGGATTCCCCAGGCAAGAACACTGGAGTGGGTTGCCATTTCCTTCTCCAAATAGACAATAATCCTATGTAATAATTAGGAAAGTATTCATGCCTCTAATTTGGAAAAGAAATGATTTATTTTCAGAAGATGGCTTTAAGTCCAATTCTCTTGATTCTAGGTCCAGTTTGTAATTAAAAATTTGGGTCACTATGATTCTAAATCTATTGGGGATACCCTAAGGGGATAGAAATAGCTGTGATTTTCATAAGAAAGATTTCCATTAAAATTAATTAAAAAAAAAAAAAACTTTGAGCATTTTGAAAAATAAGTGTTTCACCTTTTTGGAAACTTCGACTCACTCACTCTCGCCAGTTTGTTGAGGGCCTCTGCAGTGCGCAATGCTCTGAGAGGTGCTGGAGAGGGGTGCAGGCATAGTGCTTGCCCCCAGGCTTCTTCAGGAGTTGATAGTTTAAGGAAGGACGTGAAGAACAAGCGTCAGAGTGTGAAGTAAGTGCCAATGGAACTGACTCAACAAATGCCTGCAGTTAGGGACTGGAATGGAAGCACGTGTCACTTTCAAGGTGACTTCCTGGAGGAGGCATTTGCCTGGCAATGAGAAGTTTACACAGGGGACATTGAGAAAGACGAACTACTCCCAGTGGCAGCCTCAGTAAAGGTGAGGGAACACTGGGTTCGCGCAGAAATGGAAAGTTCCCTGATTTGCCTGAAACAAGGGGCATGCATAGGGCAATCTAGAAAGAAAAAACAAAAAGTATTGCAAATGCGCTCACCTGTTCAGCAGATATTTATATGTGTTTCCTGAAGGTCTCATACACCAGGCTCTGCTCTAGGCTCCAGGTGTTAAGAGGCAAGCAGAGCAGACAAACTCCCTGCCAGCAAGGAGCACTTGTTTTAGAGGCATGCTGCTGCCAAGCTGTGCTCCGTTGTGTCTGACTCTTTGCGACCCTATGGTCTGTAGCTCGCCAGACTCCTCTGTCCATGGGATTCACCAGGGAAGAATTCTGGGGTGAGTTGCATTTCCTCCTCCATGGGATCTTACTGACCCAGGGACTGAACCCAGGTCTCCCGCATCTCTGGCATTGCAGGTGGATTCTTTACTGCTGAGCCAGGTGGGAAGCCCATGTTCTTCTAGTAGGGAGACAAATAAAAAAAATAAATCAATACATAGTTACTCAGGAATTGATAAATGCTAAGGAATAAAAGAGCAAGCTAATGGATAGACACTGGATGGTGGCAGGGGTGGATTGAAGACTGCTCCTCTTTTTAGAGCCAAAAAGGAGAGTCTCTGAGCAAGAGACAGATCAGAAGACCAGAAGGAAGTGGCCTGTGAATTCTATGCAGCAAACACTCAAAGCTTATTCTCTTATCAGGAAATTAAAGGATTAGAAACCCTTTTTGGTGAGAAATAGTTTTAAATAATACACTATGAAGTCACCTGGACCCTACTCATCTTCCTCTTCTGGAACTCAGTAGCTCAATCTGACAGCCTCTTCTCTCCATTCTCTGTCATCACTCCCATTCTCACAGGTAGGGGAGAGTTCTGAGCGCACACAGACACACACGACTGGGCTGGGTCTGGTGACAAAGTCACAGAACCACTCCCAGCTTGCTACACTTCCTCATCCCCCTTCCCCCACTGCAAAATGAGACTTCCGAGAACTGGCACCAAGGGCCAGTTCACCCCAGTCTTCCCTGTGGCTCAGATGGTAAAGAATCCGCCTTCAATGAAGGAGACCCAGGTTCCATCCCTGGGTCGGGAAGATCCCCTGGAGCAGGGAATGGCAACCCACTCCAGTAATCTTGCCTGGAGAATCCCACAGACGAAGGAGCCTGGTGGGCTACAGTCCGTGGGGTCGCAGAGTCAGACACGACTCAGTGACTAACACTTACCCCAGTCACCTGTTTCCATCCTCCACCCTGCCCCGTGGTACCCCTTTAACCACAGGAGATTCCACTCTGAGGGATTCCGTTCAGGCCTGTGCTTCTGGCCCCAAGTATAGGCCACCTCCTTGGTTTTGCTCCTTCTGCTTTATTAGGGTTGGAATGATAAAATATAAAAAGAGGAAAGAAATGAAGGCTTGAGAGCTAAGTAGGATTTAACCATGGCAGGATTTGAATGTCAAACCAAAGCACAGGTTACATCAGAGATGCACCATGGAGAAGGCATGAAAACCAGTGTGTGAAGGAGGCCTAAGGACAATAGGAGCCAAGCCTGTTACATTTCACGTGAGAAAACGTGTGTGTGTGTGTGTGTGGCCCTCTAACGTACTAGGATCTAAACAAAACCCCAGACAAGCCTTGTAAGAGGTCCGGTGGCCTTTAGGCTGCCAGAGGGCCACGCACTGTCTCTACACGGGAACTGCCCCTGTGTGTAAACAGGCGAAGAACCCATGGAAAGGTTAGGCACAGGAGCGTGGCGTGATCAAGTGAGTGTGTGAGTGTGAGTGCGTGAGAGTCGCTCAGTCGTGTCCGACTCTTTTCGACCCCATAGAAGGCAGCCCACCCGGCTCTTCTGTCCATGGAATTCTCCAGGCAAGAAGACTGGAGTGGGTTGCCATTTCCTTCTCCACATGGCATGATCAAGCAGTGTCTGAAATAATCTGCTGCCCGGCACCATATGAGTGGACTCCAAGGACATGTCTCGAAAAGCAGCAAATCTTGTTTGAAGGCCATTGTGAGGAGTGATGAGGGCATGGTCTGCTTTCATGATTGTGGAGAACAATTTTTTATGTTGGATACAAAAAGATTAAGAAGGAAGAATCAACAGAAGTTGGTAGCAAACCAGAGTGGAGCAGAATCAAAACAGCGATACGGTCCAAATCATCGACAGCGGCGGAAGACATGAAGCAGATGAAGCTAAAGCAAAAGGCTGCAGTCTGGGGAAAGAGGACAACGTGTGAGTTGTTAGCAGAACATCCGTGCCAAGGCCGTCCACCGGGCTGTTGGAATTGCAGCAGCAGAACCTGGAAGGAGAGACTGGGAGAGAGAAAGGTGGGATGGTTGAGGGTAAATGAGAAAACTCCTTAATGAACATATTCTCTGAGGGAAAGAGTAAAGTGAGACAAGAGCAGAGAACAGAGGCTTTTTCTCTGTGGAAGGCCCATACACAGGGTGGAGAGGAAGAGAAGACTCATGAAAGATGGGGAGACGTGAAGGTAGGACACAGCCCCTTTATGCCCAGGAGGCAGGCAGTTTACAGACGGAGGGAAGGGGGTCTAGCCCCTCTGTTAAAGGCCATTAAACCTGGCTGGGAGTTACCCTTTCCAAGTGGCTGGACCAAAGTCAGATTTGTTATCTTTTCCAAGTGGCTGGACAAAGGTCAGATTTCACGGTAATATGGTATGGAGAATTTAACTGAGAACGCAGAGTCAGTCCGGCTCTCCTGCCCCACACTCTCACAGCCTCATACCTTATGTTCTGTAAACAGCAGTATTGCTGACCTTGGTAGCAAGGGGCCTGCATGCCCCTTTGGCCACTGGCCACTTTTGTCTGTGTTAGTATACCAACGTTCTTTGAAAACTCGCTGTTGCTGCTGCTACTTCTGCTGCCTGGAGAAAATAAACATGTGTGCAGTCCCCACAGCTCCTGAGTCTTCTTCCAACTTCCCCAGTCATGCCTTATCTACCCTGGGTTCAGTGAAGAGTGAGAGTGGCAAGACATAGGGACACAGCACGGGGAGGAATTCAATATGGTGTCTTAAAATAACCCAGCATCAAAATAAAACAAAGCTAGGTTCTGAAGGTTTTGCACCTGGGGACACGGGGGTGGGGAAGATAAAACAGCAGGAGCAGCAGCCGCTGGGGTGTTGGAGTCCTATCTGGCCTTGCCGTGGTCTGGCTTTTACTCTGAAGCTGCTTGTTCATTGCAGTTATGCAAAGTTCTGAATCCTACCGGAACAGAAAGTGAAAGCAGAAATAAGTTCCCCTCCATTCAAATCTGCAACGACGTGGATTGAGGTAACACAGCAACATTTCTCTTGAATCTGTCTTAAAATCCTCATCTTTCAGTGAGAATAATGACCTGAACTGAAGGTATAAAACTTCTGTGTTGAGGGGCTCTTGTAATCTAAGCCGGGGATCTGGGGAAGGTGGGTGTATCTGGCACTGCTGTTTTAGGACGAATGTGCAGTTAGGATGAGATTTAAGAATCCATTTGACTGACTCACTCTCTTCTGGAGAGTCTCTTAGCTTTTCCCAAATGTTTGCTGCAGTTCTTGGATCTTCTATCTCCGTGTATTTTGTTCAGTGCAGCAAAGCACCATATAAGGGAAACTCCTCTGACAAATGGGCCGAGAGCTACATTTCAGTCCTGATTCTGCTTCAGACTTCCTGTTGATTCTGGGAGACACACTCACCCTCAGTTTCTTTATCTCACTGAGAACTCGTTCTAGCCAGCCTTTAAAATTCTTACCAGTTCTAAAGTTAAAGGCCACATCAGTAAATATTGAGGCCTTTCTCTCTTCTCTTACCAAAAAAGAAATATAGGTATATATATATACTTTTCCTTTGGTGTGTCTGCTACACGTGGGGGAGAGGCTCCATAATTTAGGCCAGAGAATGTGTTATAATAATCACAATAATTTAATGTTTAACATTCATTACATGCTTTCTGTATGCTAGTTGCTGTGCTGTGCCAAATTCTTCATGTGAACTATTTCACTTAATTCTCCCAGTGTTAGTGTAAATCATTACACTATTTTATAGGTAAGGAAACTGATGCTAAAAAAAAAAACCAGAAAATTTGCCTAAGATCATTCAGCATAAGTACAATGACGCTAGAATTGGAACCCTTGCACTCTGATTCCCAGGCCTGGGACCTAACAAACAAGTTATTTCATTTTTCAAATCATCAGAAATTCAAGCTAATTGACCAGTTATGGTTTTATGTATCAGAGGCCCTTGGAACATCGGGATTTGGTAGCAATAATTTAATACTTGTCTAAAAAAGAGGGCAGAAGTGTTGTTATTCAACCATATTTAACCGTTATTTTCTTTGCTTCTTCAATAATATTTGTTGATCTGGATTAATATTGCAAATTGCAGTAACTCTTTGGACAATTAAATCAAAAGAATATGTTACTGATTTGAAAAAAGGAAATGGAAAGAGAGCCATTCATGGGTTTAAGGTGAAGCAGGGAGGAGGTAAATAGAGGCAAATGTTTTCAACATTTGCCCACATTATTTCATGAGTGTGTCTGGACATCTGAAAGTAAGCTGCACAGGTGTCTCTATTTTGTCTTAATAAGTCACGAAGAATATTCAGTATTCTTGGGATACTAGATGTTAATATCTAGATACTACACATGGGGGAGAAGTTCCACAATTTAGGCCACAGAATGTGAGTTATAATAATCACAATAATTTAATGTTTAACATTCATTACATGCTGGGTATAATGAACTAAATACCTAAATTATTTAGTGGTGGGTGTCAGAACTGAATACCTAAACTACAACGTATATTGTTTGTCCTTATTTTATATGTTTTGTAGTGTTACCCTTCTAATGAGAAGAAATTGCCTTAGTTTTATTTACAGAGGCAGTGAGTTCAATTTGATTTGTGTTTTCAAAGGTAGCCTGTGATGAAGACCAAAGTAACTTAACATTAGTTAATAACTTAATAATCAATTTGAATATTATAAATCCAAGCTTATTTCCATGGTTTTTGATATATTGGAAATAAACTGAAATAAAAGTTTAGCTTTAACAGTATTCTGTATACCAGCAACTTCACTTGCTCAGTCGTGTCCGACTCTTTGCAACCCCGTGGACTGTAGCCGACCAGGCTTCTTTGTCCATGGGATTCTCCAAGCAAGAAGACTGGAGTGGGTTGCCATTTCCTTCTCCAGGGGATCTTCCCGACCCAGGGATTGAACCCAGGTCTCCCATATTCAGATGCTTTAACCTCTGAGCCACCAGGAAAGTCTCTATAGAATAGGGCCATTCAGCCAACCTTATTTATCAAAAGAGGGGAAATTCAATGCCATTAATGATAGTAATATCTAGTATCCCAAGAATATTGACTATTCTTCATGACTTATTAAGACGAAATAGAGACGGCTGTGCAGTTTACTTTCAGATGTCCAGACACACTCGTGAAATGATGTGGGCAAATGTTAAAAACGCTCAGCATGCAATGATTTTACACACCTACCATCTCTTCGTTGCACAGGAATGCAGAGGGGATTCCACAGATGCAATTTTAAGGCAGAGTCCTTTCATTTGAGTTCTAAAAATGTTTATTTGTAATAACCAGATGATAGCTCACTTTCCACTTTATTTTGTGGAGATTTGGCCTCATTATGACAAAGTAGATTTTCCCCTTTCACATATATCCTTTTGTTGTTTTAAGGTTTTATTTATGAATTGAAATGTTTTTATTTTCATGCTATACATGCTTATTTTTTTTCTTTCTAGATTAAATCTGTTTATTGAAACATATTGTCCGGATCCTGAGTGACCTAACTGGAGCCAACACGGTGCTATGGAGGACTATTAGATTTAGCCTGAACATTTGTCTTCCGGAAAATTGATTTAGTATTCTATTCCTCTATCATGGCTAATTCATGCAGAAAATTAATATTTAATATTTACGTAGTATTTTACTGCTCAGCAGTCATCATGCCCCAAATATGTATTTGTTCTCAGTTCACAAGTTCACCTATTGATCAGTTCAATAAGGACCCCAAGGCTTTTCCAGTAGCCACCAATGGGGAAATATTTCCTTGGCATGAGCTAAGGCTCCCCACTGTGGTCATTCCCCTCCACTATGACCTTCTCATTCACCCAAATCTCACCTCCCTGGACTTCGTTGCATCCGAGAAGATCGAAGTCTTGGTTCGAGATGCTACCCAGTTCATCATCTTGCACAGCAAAGATCTTGAAATCTTAAATGCCTCTCTTCAGTCAGAGGAGGATGTGAGATACAAGAAACCAGGGGAAAACCTAACTGTTTTGAGTTATCCTGCTCATCAGCAAATTGCCCTGCTGGTTCCAGAGAAACTTAGGGCTCACCTGAGATACTCCGTGGCTATTGACTTCCAGGCCAAGCTAGCTGATGGTTTTGAAGGCTTTTATAAAAGCACGTACAGAACTCTTGGTGGTGAAACAAGGTAAGAGGCAGCTCCAATTGTTTACAGTCTTTTGTAATACTTTCCTCATGGGTTATGTCTCTACCAGGAGCAAGCTTCAGTAGCCATTTATGAAAAGTCAAAAAAAACCTGGAAAACTCAGAAGGTGAAGTTCTGCCATTCCTAAAGTAAGTCACAATAAAGATGAAAAGACAGAACGCAGAGGCATAAATTGCTAGAGGAAAAATAACCAACAGGAAAGGCCAGTATTTGACTATGACAAGATTGACATGCTTATCTGCTAGGGGAAATGATCCGTGCAGAGAGAGCTAAAGTATGGAAGGCTTCTCAAAGAGGGTGAGCCTTGATCTGAGACCAAAAGGAAATGTGCGTAAGATTTGGGTTAGGAGGGAGGAAGTGAGATCACGTACTTTGCCCAAAAACAGCATAACTCAGATCCAGGAGGCAGGAACAAGTTAGTTTGGAGAACTGAGAAATATAGTCTATTCCATCAGCTCATACTGAACACATGCTATGTGCCAGCACCATTCCAGGCACTGAGTGTATAGTAGCGAGATATAGACGAGGAATTTGGAATAATTTAGCTGAGTGGTCAGAGAAGTTCTTGCTATGGAGGAAGTATACTTAAACTGAGATCTGAACTTTTTTTTTAAAGGAGACAATCCTGAAGACACCTAAGCGCACAGTGTTCCCAGGAAAGGCATCAGCAAGTGCAAAGTCTGTAAGGCAGGAGTAATTCAGAGATGAAGGCCAGTGAGAGTGAGGGAGAGATGTAGAGGAGAGAGAGGTCAGATCATGCAGAGACTTAGAGCCTCTTGTGTTAGGCTTTGACTCAGGGACCATGGGAAGTCATTGGAGAATTCTGATGTGAGGTATGGTTTATAAAGATAACATGTATGTTGATGGTAGATTATAGAGAGGAAAAGGTAGAAGCAAACTCATCTTTCAGGAGGTTCTTGCAGTTGTTCTTGTTCGGGTCAGAAAGGATGTTGCTTTGGACTGGCTGATAGTGCTTCTTACGAAATGATTGAATTCGGCATTTGTTCCAAAGAAGGGTAAAACAGAATTTGCTGACACTGGTTATGTAAGGCAAGAGGAATCAATGATGCCTCATGGTGGGGGATGACCGACTTGGCTGTCCAGGGCCGGGGTCCATCTCAGGGGTAAAAAGGAGTCTGGTTTTGGTGTTCTCCTCTTTTTTTCGGTTGCTTTCAATTGACAATTTGAGAACCCCCAGTACGATGGCTTTGGCATACAGGGGGAAGGGGGTGTCTTTCTCATGCAACAAGAAATCTGGAAGCAGAGCCTCCCAGGTTTGCTCCAGAGTTCACTAATATTATCCAAGACCTAGACTCCTTTTAACTTTCTGCTTAGCCATCTTTGGTAGATGACTTTCCTCTTAATACAAGATGATTCCTGCACCTCTAGGCATCAAATTCACATTCCAGGCAGGAAAACAGGGAAATGGGAAAGAGAAAAATGCTAAAAGAAACATTCCAGTCGAGTCTGACACCTTTTCCCAAACTTTCTCATCCAGTAATTTCAACTAGATCAGAACGAGTCATGTGCCCACCAAGCTGCAAGAGAATTTGGAGAAATGATTCTTTTAACTAGAGACATTGTCTTCCTGAACAAAATCAGGATTCTGCTGAAACTGAAGAAGGGGAATGGGTATTGGTAGGTGATTTTAGCAGCTCAGTGTCTCCTGCCACAGTGTCTCCTCTCCCCTTCCCCACCCCAGATGCTTACTGCCCTCTGGGACTCACGCATGCACCCCATAGCCCCCAGCAGTCCACTGAGGACAGCCCGTCCCCAGCCCATTCTTACCCTCCCCCTGGGAATGCATTCCCCTCATTGTATCCTCAGTTCTCAGAGGCCTGTTCTCAGATCTGGCACAGTATTGGATAGGAAAATTATCAACTCCTCACTGAGGCGCCACAGGACTAGTGATGATTTATTTCACTTTCTCAACTGACAAAACCTTCACTTAAAGGAAATACATTTTAAGGATATCATTTAGGGAGACAAGGGAGACCAGTTCAGTTCAGTTGCTCAGTCATGTCTGACTCTTTGCCACCCCATGGACTGCAGCAAGCCAGGCCTCCCTGTCCATCACCAAGGTTTACCCACACTCATGTCCATTGAGTCGGTGGTGCCATCCAACCATCTCATCCTCTGTCATCCCCTTTTCCTCCCGCCTTCAATCTTTCCCAGCATCAGGATCTTTTCCAGTGAGTCAGCTCTTCACATGAGGTGGCCAAAGTATTGGAGTTTCAGCTTCAACATCAGTCCTTTCAATGAACACTCAGGACTGATCTTCTTTAGGATGGACTGGTTGGATCTCCTTGCTGTCCAAGGGTCTCTCAAGAGTTTGTTCCAGCACCACGGTTCAAAAGCATCAATTCTTTGGCACTCAGTTTTCTTCACAGTCCAACTCTCACATCCATACATGACTACTGGAAAAACCATAGCCTTGACTAGACAGACCTCTGTTGGCAGAGAGGGTTGTTTTTTAGAGTAGCAGTTTGAAAAGTAACTACTTTCCAGCATGTCTCTCATAATTAACTGAAGGCTATTTCCAACTCGTCCTACGATTATTATGTCAGCTCTCTTCAAACTCAGTTACCTAGTAGGTCTTAACGTGTAAGATGATTTGCAGGACAATGTCAGTGGATTTTATGACCTCTCTGTCTCTCTTTTTCTTATTTACACACACATGCGCACACACACACAAGTTAAAATGCAAAAATAATTCAGTCGACAATAATTCTTTGAGAAGCAGGAAGTGCCTACTTTACATGCAGCACTAAAATTAATTGTGTAAATAGCAAAGAAAATCTTAAACTTTTGACTTTTTCAGTGTTAGACTTTCTAAACCAAAATTTCACATTAATAAAAATTATTCCAGGTACTTGGGACTCCTTTAAATGTGTAGGACCTGCTACCAAATCCAAGTAACATCCAGGCCCCAGATAAGACAGTTAGATCCCAGCCTCACTTTTCTGGTCTGAAGTAGGGAATTAAACTGAGGCAAAAATTATCCTAGCAGCTCCTCTTTAGTCCCCTCCTGGTCCTTCTCACCCTTTCTCTGTCCCTTGAGATTTTCTATTCTGCCCTCCTCCTCCAGTGGCAGTATGCTCTCTAGGTTGGCTTCCTAATTAAAGTCTTCAGGTCCAAAGAATAGATTTGTAATTATACCATTTCAAACATCTTCAAAGTGATGGGGTATAGAGGTTTGCCAGGATACCTACCTACCTGTTATAGTCTGAAAACTGGAGCTGCTTTGCTTGCAAGTAGAGAGAGCTAGAAATGTCTAAGTGGAGCTTGGGTCCTCCAGGAGGAACCTTAGCCCAGCTCCTGCCTCTAGTGGGAGGAAAGTTGAAGATGTAGTTTCCATGCAGAGCTGCCCAGGGATGAAGCTAAAGCAGCACCTGGCCTGACTTCTTCCTCTTCCCTGTCCTGCTTCCTCTACTTCTTGTCTCTTGGGCAGCATGTTCTCATAAATCAGGGTCTGCTTCCTGGGAACACAACCTAAGACATCACTCATCTCACAAATATTCAAAGGGCTGATTGAGACCTGCTCAGGCTTATTGATGATACTAAACTACTAACTTCTAGTCAATTTTGAAGTCAAATTGGGCATATCTGTTGAGAGGGTAACAGGCAGGAAGGTCAGGGGTCTCCAAATGGAGGAAATAGGCTTTAAGTGTCAGACATTTTTTTATCTCTCTCTTAAGCAGCAGGAGGAAGCAAACTACAAGTGTGAGTTTTTTCCCCTTCTCTATGCAAATGTAAAAAGAGGTTTCTTTTAAAATTCTGTGTTGCCATAATGACACCTGGTCCCACCTGAACTGTACTTTTCTCACACGTTGAGCTCACCAGTGCATTTTTCTTATGGACATGTTTGTCTTAAGCTGTGTTAATGAACTATGTATTTACCCTAGACTCTGTCTTCAAGTTGGTTCCACCTAAGACTCAGAACCGACTTGACAAACCAGTAAGTTTTCCTCATACAATTGCTCTCCTAATCTATGTCAATGAAACCATGTATTTGCTTGGAAACCTGCCTTTCAAGATTTCATGGCCTGGGACGACTCACTTTGTGCCAATGTTATCTCAAAACGCATGTTGTGGGTGAGGCGCCTGGTGTCTCTTTGAGTTTTGACACATTTCCTTTCTCTAATTAGCAGCCTGCTAGTAGCTGTATAACATCCAGCTAAAGACTAGCAGGGGGGCACTCTTTCTGCCCCCTGCTGATGTCTATGTCAGAAGCTTTCTCTATCTCTTTCACACTTTAATAAAACTTTATTACACAAAAACTCTGAGCGTTCAAGCCTCTTCACTGGCCCCAGGTTGAATTCCTCTCCTCCAGAAGCCAAGAATCCCGGCGTCTTTCACGGCTCAGCAGCAACCTTTCACTATCTCAGCAATTTGTCAATACTAGGTAACAATCCTAGTAAAGTCACTTAAGTTCTCAGAGCCTCAATATCCTTATCTGCCATAAATAATGAAGACAGCCATGTAAATGGAGTGCCCGGCACAGTGTGTTATTATGATTGGCAGCTGCTAAAGATGGACACAACTGAACGACTGAACTGAACTGAACTGAAACAAATTTTACCTTCATTTTCTTCAAAAACTAAGAATCACTAAGATTATAGTTTGAGAAATCAAACACATCATTTCCAGGTTTGATAAGCTGTGTTCTGAAGATAAAATTCTTTCCCTTTCTTTTATGATTTCACTTATGTATTCCCACTGGAATGTACTTCTTTTCATAGAACGATTGCAGTAACGGATTTTGAGCCAACCGAGGCACGAATGGCTTTCCCTTGCTTTGATGAACCATTGTTCAAAGCCAACTTTTCAATCAAGATAAGAAGAGAGAGCAGACATATTGCCCTCTCCAACATGCCAAAGGTATTGCCACGTTCAGAAAATTTGGGAAATTGTTCTCAAAATGAACTTTGGTTTTTGCTGTGTTTTAATATTTGCTTTGTTTGCAGGACTTCAGCCATTAATTTGTTCTTACTCCATCTACATATTGCATAATAACTCCAATCCGTCTATATCTTAAAATCATTCTGTTTGGGCATTGTTACATAAGAAACTTTTTGTTTTAAAGAAAGTGATCTATATTTCACTTGTGTTTATATGGAAGCAGTGTTCTTTTAAATCAGTGTTACTTGGCCAGCGATGAAATTCAGAATCACCCAGAACAGCACTTCTCAAACTTTAATGTTCAGATGAATCATCTGAAGATCTTATTAAAATTCAGGTTCTGATTCAGTTGGCCTTGCTGTGAGGCTCAAAATTCTGCCTTTTTATTAATAGCAAGTTCCCAGGTGGTACCACTGCTGCTGATCCAAGCACCACATTTGAAGTAGCAAGGATCTAGAGAATGCTCCATCGGCCCATCCTGCAAATCCTGATCTAGGAGTCTGTGATGGAACTTAGAAATCTTTTTAAGTTCCAAGAGTAGTCCTTAAAATTATTTATGAAAATTGTTTGAAAATCATATGAAAAGCTACAAACTTTTTAATTGAAAGAGACCTCTGAACACTTTTATTTGGCTCATATTTATGCTCAAAATGCAGAGACTCTGAATGACACAGTAGACCCTTGAGTCTTATTTGATATTTCCTCACTAATGATGTACTTGCCTTTTTTGCTGTTGAACAAAATGTAAAATATTTCTCCATTGCTACCTAGAAAGTTGGATAAAAATAGAGGCCCTCCTGACAGTGCTTCAGGAGGATGAGCTCAGAAGCAGCCAGATCATCATAACCCAGCCAGTGACTCCAGCCCATTTTCCTCTCTGCCCTCTTCAGTGACCGTCTTCTGTGGATAAAGCAGGAGATGAGTCCGTAAGCTAGAAACTGAATTTCCCCCAGATTTCTGTTTAACACTGGAAAAGTTTTTGCTTTGAAATGCTTGCAGAGCAGATCAAGGGGGAAAGTAACACACTCCACATGACATATATCCCACCATTTTTTTTCATGATCATGCAGACAGCAATTTAATTAGCCTACTCCCTTTCAGGTAAAAAGGATTTGCTGCTTAACTCCAAGTCTTCTTTTTAATGGAATGTTCATTTAAGGGCCATTCAGTCTGTTTCCTGGCAGCTTTTTATTACTATAATTTTTCACATGAATCATCATGGAGGATAAAGTAAAAATACAAATAGTAATGCCTTTTAATTAAAATGTGATACAAACATAAATTGTCATTTTGTTATATTAGAATTTCAACTTTCTGAAATGTTCAGTGTCTCATATTTAAGAAAAATAAGTGAAATTTTTAAAAATATTTTATATAATCCTTGAACTTTGCATTGCTTCAGTTGACTGGGCCAGTTTTTTACATCATGGCTTTTTCAGTAAACACTGGCTTAACTTTCTGCTCCATATTGACATGCCCTACCCAAGCTTCGCTGGTTATCCAAAAAAAACAAACGGGGGGATAGAGAGAGCTGAAGGAATGCTATGATCATACTCTTTGGATAATACCTGTGGCACTTAAGATGGGTTGTGGACTGGTGAGAAGTAACACACAATACATTCTCAGTTAGCTTATTTTGAGAAGAAAAGAATACAAGTTAAGAATACGAGAAGGTGAGGAGTCAGCCAAGTGCTACGAGAGGCAGTCTATATCTCTGGGGCATTCCTTTGTCCCCTTCATTCCTTAAGGGAACACACACCTGCTGCTGACACTTGCTATGTAAGTAGAATCCTGCCGAACTTGAGAAAACAGCTAAATCCTTCTCTAGCAACAAGTGTTTTATACTTGGAGCTTACATCACCATCCTGGAAGAACTTACGCTAACACCGCAAACACTTCTATTCAAGGCAATGCTAATCTACATGAGTGACTCCAGGTTCCTGAACCAAATTCAGCTTCCATGGGCTACATCTTTACCTGGGAGGAAGAGATAACTCACAGGGAATGCCCACCTGTCTCCTCACCAGCCCTGCCACCAGCTGTCCAGTGTCACAGACCCATTTCTCCATGGTCCCACAATCTTTACTCTTCCTCTCCTCACCCATCTATACTCTTGACTAACTGGTTTTGCTGCTGAGCTTGGTCAGAGGACCACAATAATAGTGTCCCCTCCTCAGCCCCTACCATAACCTCTCCTCTGCTAGGGGAATGTACCCATAGAACTGTGGTTCAATCAGACTCCTTACAAAGGAGATTGTTTTTGGACAAAATTACCTTTCAGATAGAGGTGAAACTTAAAGCCCTATATATACTACCACTTTTTCTAGGGTACTTGGTCAGTGTTTCCTACGTTATTGGAACTTAGGAATTGAATTTTTGATAGAATTCTGTAGAATCAAATTCTGTAGAATTTAATAGCATAAACATTTGTCATTGACATGGGCTAGGCAGTTTGTTATAATCTTTCAAGCTATTTTTTCTCGCCAAAGCAAACTGCAATCTTATACAAACACACAAAACATGCTTAATAATCTGTGGTTAGCACTGCCACAACCCTGATGCCTTAAAAGGGATTTGGAGGGGGTGAGCAAGAAGCCAGTTGAAGACTTGTTACCAGTTTGAAGAAAGTGGTATTTTCAGATAACGGGATCTGTGTCCTTTCAGAATTCAGGGGCATTATACCATGATGAAGACCATCTTTGGAACCAGCTATCCGGAGCAAATAAAGATAGAATTCAGTAATTACTCAGTGAATTTGATGGATGCAGCTGACCAGTCTATAGACTTAAAATTTTTTACTTCCTCAGTAGATAGGCAGAAGCTTAAATTACTAATGACCTCCTTGGCCTGACTGCTTTCATGGCTGAATCAATGAAGCAAAGATAAAATAAGGCTATGACTCAAGCTGTCACACAGCAAGTGCCAGAATGAGCAACGTCTTTGGAGTCACACAGCCACATCGACATCTTGGTCCTACCGTGAAACTAGCCGTGTGATCTTGGGCAATCAGTTAACATTTCTGAGACTCTGTTTCTTCACCTATCAAATTATACCTACCTCATACACACATAATAGAAGGATTAAAAGATGATGCAAAACATCCAGCACAGTTCTGCTTCCCATTTCCTTCTGCAGCAGAAATTTTATTTATTATGTAACAAAGGGAAGGGACTATTCTCTGGCACTTTTGCTTAGAAGTACAAATGTTGAATTGATGCCAGTGTTGGAGATGATACGGAACCATCTAAGATATTTCTATGCTTTCAAACAACAAAATAGGCATCATTTTCAGGTCCCTAAAGTAGCACATTGTGTCTTCGAGGAAGTCTAGAGATAAAAGAAATAGAGGGAGGCGAAGCCACAGAATGTTGTGAAGAGTCCTCTAATCTATATGGACATCACACATCCTTCAGAACATCAAGCTCTCCTCTAACTTACATAGCCTGCATCGTAGGCATTCTTATAAAATACTCCAGTTTTCAAATATCGATTCTTTCCCTTCCTGTAGGTTAAGACGATTGAACTCGAAGGAGGCCTCTTGGAAGATCATTTTGAAACTACTGTAAGAATGAGTACCTACCTGGTAGCCTACATAGTTTGTGATTTCACCTCTGTGAGTGGTACAGCCTCATCAGGGGTCAAGGTGAGTTTGAGTTCTCTTTTCATACACAGTGCAGAATAGTGTCCTGAAGGCAATGAGCTCTTCTTTAAAATTTCCCCCCTTATTATCAAAATATCATGTAAATATATTATTTACAAAAATGGAGAGAGATAAAAGGTAAAATAACCTGTGAGCACTACGGGGGCGTGTCCTGGTGTAGTCCAAGTATTTTCTGTAAGTCTGTCAGTATACGACTGTATATAATAACAATATATACTGTATAAATCAATATATACTTTTTCAAATAATATGCAATTATTTTAGCTCACCATGCTGCTGTTGTTAAGTCGCATCAGTCGTGTCCGACTCTATGTGACCCCATAGATGGCAGCCCACTAGGCTCCCCCGTCCCTGGGATTCTCTAGGCAAGAACACTGGAGTGGGTTGCCATTTCCTTCTCCAATGCATGAAAGTGAAAAGTGAAAGTGAAGTCGCTCAGTCATGTCCGACTCTTTGTGACCCCACGGACTGCAGCCTACCAGGCTCTTCCATCCCTGGGATTTTCCAGGCAAGAGTACTGGAGTGGGGTGCCATTGCCTTCTCCTAGCTCACCATAATATGCTATAAAAATTAAATGGCATTAAGTACTTTTCTATAATATTAATGATTGCATAGTACTGTACTCTAATGCATAGAGGTACCATACGGATTTTTTAATCAGCATCTTATTCTAGGACATTTACATTGTTTCCAATTGTTTTCTATAATTTTATTTCCTTAATGAAAGGAGGTCTTCATCATTTTTAGAGCATTCATTGTTTACAAAAAGTTACAGTACCCAATAACTGGGGCTTCCCAGGTGGTGCAGCAGTAGAGAATCCACCTGCCAGTGCAGGAGACACAAGAGACGCGGCTCAACTCCTGGGTCAGCAACACCCCCTGGAGGAGGAAATGGCAACCCACTCCAGTATTCTTGCCTGGAGAATTCCATGGACAGAGAAGCCCGGCAGGGATCGCAAAGAGTCAGACAGGACTGAGTGACTGAGCACAAACACACACAATAATTATCTGATAAAGTTTTGTGAATATCAATGAATACATGAAAAATAAAAAAGAACTCCTTACCCTGAGGAACTGTTACAGACACAAAAATATATTCAAAGAGCCATAAAATAGTGCTTATGAAAAATAGCAATAAAACATCGATTATAATTTCCATACATACTAGACCTATGGATACGCAGATATATATTATCAGCAATGTGTCTACATGCATTGCTGCATACAGATATATATGTAGATAGATATAGGTGTGTGTGACGTCAGACTGCACTTTACTTTAGGGACAGGGTCCTGTCAGTTTCCTTGGGTTCGTACCCCAGCTCTACAATTTTCCATTTGCGTGACTTGAAGCAAGTTATTTAATCTCCATGTGTTTTCATTGCTTCACTCCTAATATGAAGAAAATAGCTTCTACTTCAGGAGGTGTCTGAGAGGACCAAGTTAGATTTTACATGTTTTACAAGTATACATTTAGCACAGTGCCTGGTAAGGTACTGTGGCCATTAACTTATCTTTCTTATAAAATTTCTGAGGGACTTCAGTTCATTCAGAGCATGAAAGCAGATTATGAAATGAAAGCAATACTGTACTTGAAACCCAAGAAAATTGGAATCTAACTTTATTTTTTCCACTTACTAGCTAGTAGTTACTGTGCAGGGAGAGAGTGAACCTATCTGGGCGTTTTTGAGTTTAAAGAAAACACAACAGCTTTGGGTTTTCTTTAGGACCATGATCTTAAGTTACTGAGAGCATTCATTGCGGGGATCTTTCGTTTCCCTGGTATCTTTCTTCAGACAAGTCAGAAATACCACTCCATGTTTCACCTCTTGAATCCTCACAGAAGCCCTGGGAAATAAAAACACCACTATGATTAATCTATTTTTTAAAATATGTGCTTCTTCTAATAAGGTGGATGAAACTGGAGCCTATTATACAGAGTGAAGTAAGCCAGAAAAAAAAGCACCAATACAGTATACTAACACATATATATGGAATTTAGAAAGACGGTAACGATAACCCTGTATGTGAGAGAGCAAAAGAGACACAGATGTATAGAAGTCTTTTGAACTCTGTGGGAGAGGGAGAGGGTGGGATGATTTGGAAAAATGTCATTGAAACATGTATAATATCATATAAGAAATGAATCGCCAGTCCAGGTTCGATGCAGGATACAGGATGCTTGGGGCTGGTGCACTGGGATGACCCAGAGGGATGGTACAGGGAGGGAGGTGGGAGAGGGGTTCAGGATGGGGAACACGTGTACACCTGTGGTGGATTATGTATGGCAAAACCAATACAATATTGTAAAGTAAAAATAATAATAATAATAATAAATTAAAAATAAATAAATTAATTTAAAAAAATAAAGAAAACACAACAGAGGGTGGCTCCAATAAGTTAATGAAGGCTTTTCCACCTAATACAAATGTTTTATTGAAACTCTTTTGGTGCTCATCATTTTGGAAAGCTAATTCTCAAGGGCTGGAATACATGATCTTGATGAACTGAAGTGAGCTCTCATGATGTGAAGGGTTTATATAGCTTGAAATGTACAGATTAACACCTAGGGAATATACTGTAACAGAAAGTACAGGGTTGTCTAAAGTTTTCAAGAGGGACTTTTTCTTTAATACTTTACAGAACAACTTACCCTCTGTTGATGACATGTTTAATGGTATCTCAATACTTTCTTTTTTTTATTTTTTTTTAATTTATTTATTTTAATTGGAGGTTTTCTTGAAAAATACAGTCTCCATTTTTGGGTGAAGGTTATTAGGAATGGAGTCATGCCAAGGAGCTGTCATTCAAAGATCATTCTTCTCACCAAATTTCCCAGGTGTCCATCTATGCATCCCCAGACAAATGGAGTCAAACACATTATGCTTTGGAAGCATCAGTGAAGCTGCTGGACTTTTATGAAAATTACTTTGATATCCACTATCCACTCCCCAAACTGGGTAGGTTCAAATTCTAGATCATTGTCATTATTTTTAGAACTTGCTTTGATTTAATCCCTCTTTATATGTGATTAAAATGAGCAATGAGGAACTTCAGTTAGCCCAGAAAGCAGTAATTTATACCTGAGAGATGTCTTTGAGTATAGAAAATAAAGTATTTATGAGAAACCCAAGTACTTGGGTTCATTTTTCTATTCTTTTATCAGGTTTAATATTAAAATATCTGCATTTTATATTAGATTTAAATGGATGAATTTCTGGAGCATATATTTCCTTCTATATCATATTCATATAAGACTAGCAATCTTTTATAAAAGTTGCCAAAGGTTTATGTAAATAGCTGAAAACTGTCCCTCCATCTGTTATCTACATAGTGTTTGAGGCTGGAAGATAAGACTGTGGCACATACATTTAAAAAAAAAGAGATTGAGATTTGGAGGAAATAGATAATTTGAATGTGGTGGTAGTTGATCTTTATATGAGAAGATGCAAATAGCCCATCTTTGTTGGTTTCCATTTTCTATCTTAAAAAATAAAAGTTGTGATTTTTATGATATTGCAGAATATATAAAAACACTGACAAATATTATGACATATAGATTAATTTTTAGAGTTTCGGACAGTGACAAAACATTGTTTTCCTTTGGGACTTGACAACACACACCTTATCATGTCCTTCTTCCCCTTTTCTGACCAACTTCGTGCAGTTTTTCTTAGAGAATTAAAGGACTATGAGAAGACATGTCCAGGGGCTTATTCCCATAGTTCTCGAGTCTCGTGGTATCATTATAGTGCAGGCTCTATGTACCCTCTAGTACAGACATACTAAATCAGGTTGCCCACAGTCCATTGCTGTCCTCTGTCAAAAATCAAGGAAAGATCAAATAACAGCCATCAACAGTCCTAAGTTGTTCTTGAAAAATGCAACCTCAAAGACCATATGAAATGAATGCATTTAAAATAAAGTTAACTGAAAGGAAGCATCCAGCTTAAGAAAAAGTAGAGCAGATATATTTAGCAAACAGAATTCAGCAACACATCAAAAAGCTCATATACCATGATCAAGTTGGGTTAATTCCAGGGATGCAAGGATTCTTCAATATATGCAAATCAATCAATGTGATACACCATATTAACACACTGAAAGATAGAAGCCATATGATCATCTCAGTAGATGCAGAAAAGGCCTTTGACAAAATTCAACACCTATTTATGATTAGAACTCTTCAAAAAATGGGCATAGAAGGAACCTACCTCAGCATAGTAAAGGTCATATGTGATAAGCCTACAGCAAACGTTATTCTCAATGGTGAAAAGCTGAAAGCATTCCCCTAAGATCAGGAACAAGACCAGGGTGGCCACTTTTGCCACTGTTATTCAGCATAGTTCTGGAAGTCCTAGCTGCATCAATCAGAGAAGAAAAAGAAATAAAAGGAATCCAGATCAGAAAAGAAGAAGTAAAGCTCTCACTGTTTGTAGATGACATGATGCTGTACATAGAAAACCCTAAAGATAATATCAGAAAATTACTAGAGCTAATCAGTGAATTTAGCAAAGTTGCAGGATACAAAATCAATACACAGAAATCACTTGCATTTCTATATACTAACAATGAAAAATCAGAAAAAACAATTAAGGAATCAATCCCATTCATCATTGCAACAACAAAAAAATTAAATATCTAGGAATAAACTTACCTAAGGAGATGAAAGAACTGTACACAGAAAGTTAGAAGACACTAATGAAAGAAATCAAAGATGATGTTAACAGATGGAGAGGCATTCCATGTCCCTGGGCAGGAAGAACCAACATTGGGAAAATGATAATACTACCAGATTACAGATTCAATGCAATCCCTATCAAATTATCAGTGGCATTTTCCACAGAACTAGAGCAAAAAATGTCACAATTCATATGGAAACTCAAAAGACCCCCCAATAGCCAAAGCAGTCTCGAGAAAGAAGAATGGAGCTGGAAGAATCAAGCTTCCTGACTTCAGGTTATACTACAAAGCTACAGTCATTGAGACAGTATGGTACTGGCACAAAGACAGAAATATAGATCAGTGGAACAAGATAGGAAGCCCAGAGATAAACCCATGCACCTACGGGTACCTTATTTTTGACAAAGGAGGTAAGAATATACAATGGAGGAAAAACAGCCTCTTCAATAAATGGTGCTGGGAAACTGGACAGCTACATGTAAAAGAATGAAATTAGAACACTTCCTAACACCATACACAAAGATAAACTCAAAATGCATTAAAGACCTAAGTGTAAGACCAGAAACTATAAAACTCTTAGAGGAAAACATAGTCAGAACACTCGATGACAAATCAAAGCAAGATCCTCTATGACCCACCTCCTAGAGTAATGGAAATAAAAACAAAAGTAAACAAGTGGGACCTGATTAAACTTAAAAGCTTTTGCACAGCAAAGGAAACTATAAGCAAGGTGAAAAGACAACCCTCAGAATGGGAGAAAATAGCAAATGAAACAACTTACAAAGGATTAATTTCCAACACATACAAGCAGCTCATACAACTCAAAACCAGAAAAACAAACAACGCAATCAAAAAGTGGGGAAAAGACCTAAACAGACATTTCTCCAAAGAAGACATACAGATGGCTAACAAACACATGAAAAGAAGCTCAACATCACTCATTATTAGAGAAATGCAAATCAAAACTACAATGAAATATCACCTCATACTGGTCAGAATGGCCCTCATCAAAAAGTCTACAAACAATTAATGCTGGAAAAGGTGTGAAGAAAAGGGAACACTCTCTCACTGTTGGTGGGAATGTAAATTGATACAGCCACTGTGGAAGACAGATGGAGATTCCTTAAAAAACTAGGAATAAAACCACCATATAACCCAGCAATCCCACTCCTAGGTATATACCCTGAGGAAACCAAAATTGAAAAAGACACATGTATTCCATTGTTCATTGCAGCACTATTTATAATAATAGAACATGGAAGCAACCTGGATGTCCATCAACAGATGAATGGATAAAGAAGTTGTGGTACATATACACAATGAAATATTACTCAGCCATAAAACGGAACACATTTGAGTCAGTTCTAATGAGGTGGATGAACTTGGAACCTATTATACAGAATGAAGTGAGTCAGAAAGAGAAAGATATATACCATATTCTAACACATTTATATGGAATCTAGAAAAATGGTATTGAAGAACTTATTTACAGGGCAACAATGGAGAAACAGACATAGAGAACAGACTTATGGACATGGGGAGAGGGGATGAGAGGGTGAGAGGTATGAAAAGAGTAACATGGGAACTTATATTACCATATGTAAAATAGATAGCCAACAGGAATTTGTCATATGTCTCAGGAAACTCTAACAGGGGCTCTGCATCAACCTAGAGGGGTGGGATGGGGAGGGAGAGGGGAGGGAAGTTCAAGAGGGAGGGGATACATGTATACCTATGGCTGATTCATGTTGAAGTTTGACAGAAAACAGCAAAATTCTGTAAAGCAATTTTCCTTCAATAAAAAATAAATTAAAAAAAGAAAAAGTAGAGCAGATAAAAGCATTTCTAATGGCTTTGGGAAATAATATAACAAATATAAAATCATTGATGAAATTTAGAAAAAGAATAATTCCCATATTTGAAGTGCTAATGAATACTAATCTTGATTAGTGCTAGTTTACTTTTTGATTGCATTATACACATTTGCTTTTATCCACTAGAATTAAGCAATACTAATTCAGAAAACGAAGATCATGGCATCTGGTATCATCACTTCACGGGGAATAGATGCGGAAACAGTGTCAGACTTTATTTTTTTGGGCTCCAAAATCACTACAGATGGTGACTGCAGCCATGAAATTAAAAGACGCTTACTCCTTAGAAGAAAAGTTATGACCAACCTAGATAGCATATTCAAAAGCAGAGACATTACTTTGCTAACAAGGTCCATCTAGTCAAGGCTATGGTTTTTCCAGTGTTCATGTATGGATGTGAGAGTTGGACTGTGAAGAAAGCTGAGTGCTGAAAAATTGATGCTTTTGAACTGTGGTGCTGGAGAAGACTCTTGAGAGTCCCTTGGACTGCAAGGAGATCCAACCAGTCCATTCTAAAGGAGATCAGCTCTGAGATTTCTTTGGAAGGAATGATGCTAAAGCTGAAACTCCAGTACTTTGGCCACCTCATGTGAAGAGTTGACTCATTGGAAAAGACCCTGATGCTGGGAGGGATTGAGGGCAGGAGGAAAAGGGGATGACAGAGGGTGAGATGGCTGGATGGCATCACCAACTTGATGGATGTGAGTTTGAGTGAACTCCAGGAGATGGTGATGGACAGGGAGGCCTGGTGTGCTGCGATTCATGGGGTCGCAAAGAGTTGGACACGACTGAGTGACTGAACTGAACTGAACTGAATTCCAGACAGTGAAGTTTCAAGCCAAGTGACTTGATTTATTTCAAATTATTATTATTTTTTTTAATTACCTGGCTTTTCAGCCAAAGAACAGTTTTTTTTCCGATATGACTTGGCAAAATAAAAAGAAGTCTAAGATTAAATATTAGCCAGAAGTTTTCTAATCAATATGAATTCATCGGCAAAGGGTATATATATATATATGTATGTATGTATATATATACTCTCACAGAGACATGATATAAATTGGTATATATTAATTAAGCTCCAGGAGTCAATGATGGACATGGAAGCCTGGTGTGCGGCAGTCCATGTGGTCTAAAAGAATCGGATATGACTGAGCAACTGAACTGAACTGAACTGAATATACATTATATCTGAGGTGCTAAAAGATGATTAAATTTTACATTTTTTCTCGAAAATTTTGTCAAGAAGTAGAGGAAATATTAACAGTAAAAAGGAAATTGAGGTCAGAAAGAATTGATGCCTACAGTTTTTTCCCTTTACTGCCTTAGAAGGACACTTAAGAGGCTATATGTGCTTGAAATATTGACTATAGAGATGCTTCTAAATGGTGTTTTCCTGAAATTTAAAAATCCCTTATTTTCTCTTTTTTTTATAGAAATAAGTTCATTATATGTTTTGTTGAATCCAAATATTTTAGAGATCATTTGATACCTTATATTTTTAAAGTCTTTCTGTAATACTAATATAAAATACAATATGAATGTTTTAAAATGAATGATTTTCTCAGCAGTAATGCACCTAAGGTAATTTCAGTTTAGTATCAGGAAACAATGGTTATGTCACTAGGCTACTTCACCTAGAAATAAAACTTTACCAATAAACTTTATTCTGCTTGATGATGGATACTGATTATTTTCCACAACTACAAGACAGCATATCAGTGTTAAGAAAAAAAGATACTCAGTGTTTTCAGAATGTCTGCTTATATATACTGAAAGGATCATAGCATAGTTAAGAAGGAAGCAAATCCCACTTCTGGTGTAGGAGCCGTAATGATTAAGTATGGTTGTTCTTATTTCTCAGATCTTGTTGCCATTCCTGACTTTGCAAGTGGAGCCATGGAAAACTGGGGCCTCATCACGTACAGAGAGACGTCACTGCTCTTTGACCCCAAGACCTCTTCTACTTCTGATAAACTATGGGTCACCAAGGTCATAGCCCATGAACTAGCACACCAGGTACCTGGCTTTCACGGCATTCTCTTAGGTTCCAAAGAGCATTATGCAGAACACCCCCAGTATTCCCCAAACAATGTAAAATCATGTCATCTTATTTCCAGGGGGGACCTTAGGAATCCTCAAACCAAACACTATATGTCAAGTAGCATAATGTTCAATCTCTAGGCTATGGGTCTCATACAAGAATTTTATCACAGGAGAACTGGCCACTATGTCCTCTAAAACCTTTCAAGGCACAAAGCCTCCAAATGTCTTTTAGTAAAGAAGGGTGGAGATCATACAGGTACATAGAGCACAGTACTAGAAACCCCTACAAATAGAGATTTTTATTATTTCCCCATACACCCTCTAGTACAGTGGCATTCCAGTCTAGGACAAAATCAAGCTCCCTTCAGTTGGAGTTTGTGTTTATTTGGCCATAATGAAGTATTTCAAGTCCATGTACTCCCAGGCTCCTGACCCTGGACGCACTACTTACCTCTCTAAACTTCAGTGTCCTCATCTATAAAATTAAGTTCATAATAGCTCCTGCTTCTTGAATCTGTTGTGAGGGTTACAGATAAGTGTCTGTGTCTGTCACACACCAGGTACTCAGTAAGTGTTAGCTAGTCACCGTAGTGACAGTGACCACCACTGCCACCATTTCTTACAGAATAACATTTCCAAGGCCTGTCTATCAACCTGGTATTACATACAATTATGAAACAGTAAAATCAGCTCTTAAGATACCAGAGACTTTTTTTTCATTCTGTTTTATTTCTGCAAGTTCCCTGTTATGCAGTGAATTATTAAAGACACCAGAAATTCTCTTTCACCATATAGGCACATATCATTCAATTGTAGAAACTGGTAACATCTCTTATTTTTTAATTTTTAACTTTATCCTTTATCATGACCATAGTAATAAGAGAGGTTGTTTGTTTTAAGCAGCAGACAAAGAACCCAGAGCCATGCTCAGCGCTGTACTTTGAGAGCATATGAACAGCTTCCTCTGGTTTAGCATCTCCCCACCAGCTCATCTTAGGGGATTGGATTATTAGTCACTGGAAGCTCTAAAGCACAAACACTTAACTGAGTCTGGGGATCCCTAATTTTCTACCCAGTGTTCATAGGGAAATAAGCAGAGAACTCTCCTTTTGAGGCTCCATGCTGCCTTAAGGCCTTCCTTTGAAAGCTTCTCTTTCATGAAGACGAAGAGTCCAGGGCTGAAGCAGCACTGGAGTTTCTGCCTTGACTATTTTGTCTTCCCATTAATCTCCATCTGGCCATGTCAGTCCTCCGCATAAAGCCCTGGCTAAGACTCTCAATGCTGGGTTAGTCAAGGATCCACAGTGTGTCATATAAGGCCCAGATAACCAAGCTCCCCGCCACCTCTCCGGTCTCTTCTCTGAATGACATCTTCAGCGTTAGCCATCCCAGATGACCTGCCATTATCTTGACAGGCCCAGGTCGTTATCACTTCTCTGTGCTCTTGTTCCTGCTACCTGATCTGCTTAGAGCACACCCCGCTTCCAACATTCCTGGGGACCGCTTGTAACACTCAGGAAGTGAAGCATTTCCCAGTTATCCTACACACTCTCTCAGCAAAACTGATTTTTTCCTTCTGGAATCCCCTCTGCCTCTTGTGCAGATATAAATCATAGTGCCAATAACATTTTATTGCATGTGTATGTCTACTGGTTGACCTCCACCATCTGTATTAAGGTAGTGGCACCATTACATACCGGAGAAGGCAATGGCACCCCACCCCAGTACTCTTGCCTGGAAAATCCCATGGATGGAAGAGCCTGGTAGGCTGCAGTCCATGGGGTCACTAAGAGTCATACACGACTGAGCGACTTCCCTTTCACTTTTCACTTTGATGCATTGGAGAAGGAAATGGCAATCCACTCCAGTGTTCTTGCCTGGAGAATCCCAGAGATGGGGGAGCCTGGTGGGCTTCCGTCTATGGGGTCGCACAGAGTTGGACACGACTGAAATGACTTAGCAGCAGCAGCAACTATTACATACATCTTTGTATTTCTCCTATATAACAAGGTCCTTCGTTTGTTACTTAAAAAAAATAATAGCCCTCTTATTACTATGGTAATGATAAAGGGTAAAGTTAAAAATTAAAAAATAAGAGATTTTTCCATGGCATAGTGCCAGGAACATAGTAGATTCTCAATAGATATTCACTGACTGAATGAATTAATAAAATACTCTTCCTGACTGGTGAAATGACCATAACCAGCTTGAACTTCTTGTGTTCATCACTTCTCAAATTGAGGAAACACCCACCATTCCTTCTCACAGATGTCCTTCAGAAGATTGGCGCACATTTGCAATATGATCTGAAAGCTGTAAGAAAAGTATAGAGCTTGAGCAGTTTCTAGAAGCTATGGATCTAGTGACTTCTGTTCTATAACAAGGCTCTTTTGAATCTTAAAATCTTGTTATTTAAGCTTCCAATCCATCTGGAGACTGCACTCTTAAAATAGATAAACTAGGGGCACATTAAAACAACAAAGACCAAATAGGTAAAATATAATAATATATAAAAAAATAATATTTAAAATGTGTTATAGATCAAATATAGGTCAAGGATAAATTTCTATTTAGCTTATCTTTTTGCATTCTTTATTTATATATATTTAAAATCTCAGACTTTTATTCTCATTAGTGGCCAAATTGATCCCTAGAAGTAAACTGGGACAGAGGTCAACAATGACATTTGCTCCGTAGTAACATTATGTAACAATCTGAAAGTCCTAAATGAATTCTTATCCTTTTAAGTACCTGCTACTTAATACATAAAGATGACTTCATCAAGAGTATTCTGGCTTATATTTCTCCTTAGACCCTCACTGTGAGTCAGTGACAAGGTGAAATTATACTTATTGTGCAAAATGTTTAAAATAAAATGTCTCATTCTCTTCCTTAATATTAAGTCTAATATCTAGGAAATATACGGAGGATATAATGGAAGGTAGGGCATTGGAGGCAATGTGGACACAATATAAATAATCAAAACAAGCAAAAATGTGGTGGTGAGGGGAGAAGGCAGGGAAACCAGTAGAAAGATGCTGTGCAGAGAGAAAGGGGTAGCAAAGACAGAGGCCTCAACTACTAAAAAAGAAGTTACCACCCATCGTATTTTTTTTGCTACAGTTAATAATTGTTTACATTTGTTTAACATTGAGTTTTTACCTCCCAGTGGTTTGGTAACCTGGTTACAATGGAATGGTGGAATGATATTTGGCTCAATGAAGGTTTTGCAAGATACATGGAACTTATCTCTCTCAACATCACATATCCAGAGCTACAGTTTGTAAGTCACAACTTTGTATCTCATACTATACGTACTAAGAAATCATTAATTCACTATTATAATTTTTAGAAAATGCCAAAGAGAACACGGCATTGCGTTTTTGAATCTCTGGTATTTTCTTTTGTATAAACAGATTGTATTGGTTTGCTAGGGCTGCCATGACAAAATTCCACAGACTGGGTGGCTTAAGCCAGTTTATTTTCTCACAGATCTGGAGGCTGTCTGGCTTCAAAATACTCCAAATTGCCAAAAAGAAAATTTCAGGCATTATTCTATATTTATCCAAGAGTCTATAAGCAATATGTCTGTTAATATAATGAATTCTAAGATGGTGCTTCCCTGATGGCTTAAATGGTAAAGAATCTGCCTGCAATGCAGGAGACCAGGGTTGGATTCTCCCTGGAGGAAGGAATGGCAACCCACTGCAGTATTCTTGCCTGGAGAATCCCGTGGACAGGGGAACCTGGTGGGCTACGGTTCACAGGGTCGAAAAGTGTCCGACATGACTAAAGCCACTTAGCAAGCACGAAGGGGCTCTGAACAGCACATAAAAAGGTAGTGCTAACTAGTAATGGATAATTAGCTCTTTGGGGTAAATATTTGGTCCAGTACAGTTACAGACAGACATGGATGCAAAGTCAGTGTCTTTTTTTATTTTTTGCTATGTGCCGAGTCTGTGGTTTAATCCAAAAGCTTCATGAATTCCCACTTGTAAAATGTGTACAATGCCTCTTCCTTGCAGAGTGTTGAAAGGACTGCAGCTGAGGAATGTAAGAGCCTGACACATAGCACATGCTCACTAACTGGGAACCTTTGTTTTATTTCTGTTTCCAAGGGCCTTGCTCATGGTAAACATTCAGGCAGTGTCTGAGGAAATATCACATTTATACCTTTAACAAAACAGAGAATTGGTGAAAGGGGACTATATAAGGGTGCCGGCCGGCTGATCCAGGGTTTTCGAAGGAGAGACGGCATAGGCGAAGATCAGGAAACAACTGCTTAATTAAACTTTAATTAAGGATATAAAGAGCAATAGAATAAGGATAGCTCAGTGAGGAAATTCAGTGGAGAAAAGAGGCTGAATAATTCAGCCAGAAGGTAAGAGAAAGAACGACATGGTGAGACCAAGTTTCGGTGAACAAGGCCCGCACTTTATTTTCCAAAGTAGTTTTTATACCTTAAGTTATGCATAGAGGATAATGGGGGAAGGGGTAGAGTCAGGCAGCAAGCCAAGCTTTCTTCCTGCAAACTTATCATATGCAAAAGCTTAGGTGATTTGCATCATCTTCTGGCCCGGAGGCCTGTTAACATTTTAAGACCCTTTCTTCAGAAAACTTATTTTTCTCTAAAGGTGATTGGTCAGGAGCCACCCTCCAAAAGCATTAGATAAAGTTGCATTCCTACAGAGCAAAGGTGTGGTGGGCTATAACAAGAAAAAGAATTAACTCAAGGGTCCCAGGTTACAAACATTAAAGCTACTACTTACACCAATTATGTTAATCAATACACTGCCAGGGATACAGCAGGTAAGGGATATGGAGACTTAGCAGCAAACATTGGCCCAACAAATGAAAATCCCTTCACCAATACAATTTCTAATCAATCCTTTAACTACTCAAAGGAATCTGTGTTTAGACAGTTTAGAACATCTCCTGCCTCTCACAGTTGGGAGGCTCTGAACAATCACATGTGGCCGGAAAAACCTATTCAGGCAGGCTAGAGGATTTCCAAAGGAATTTGTAGGTTAAACACTGTCACACCCAGGAATTATTAATGGGAGCTGTAAGCTAACTCTTTTTTCAGAGAGAGGTAGTGGGGGACAGCCCCCCGTAAAGCACAAAGCAGAAAGTAGGCAGAGATGCTCGAGAATTTCCAGGGGGACTCCTGAGGCTTGATCCCGCCTTTGCGTATGCCGAGCCTCCTTCCTCATGACCTTTGTCATGGGTGGAGCTCCTCACGCTGGCTCCCGGCAGTGATAGAAATCCAGTTGAGCTATTCCAGATCCTGAAAGATGATGCTGTGCAAAGTGCTGCACTCAATATGCAATATGCACTCAGTATGCAATATGCCGGCTCCCGGCATAAGGGGAAAGAAACATTTTGTAAGAAATATTGTTTGAATACTTACTTCTGAGAATATCTCACTAAACCTAGCATCTTTGCTATCGCTTTGAGTGTCAAATGGCAATTGAAAAAAACAAATGTTCTCTCCCGTTTAGGATGACAGTTTTTCGAACACGTGTTTTGAAGTAATTAAAAGAGATTCATTAAATTCATCCCATCCTATCTCCAATGAAGCAAAAACTGCTACTCAAATAAAGGAAATGTTTGATGCTGTTTCGTACAACAAGGTAGGAGATGCTGTGGACTGGTGGTAAATGCTCTGCCCTGGGAGGAGTATAATGAGGCCAGTACCTCAAGAGCGGAAGTTCTTGGTGTCAGGTTACCTCTGCGTCACTTTTGTTTTATTTGCGGTTCATTTATCAGACATTACACGTGTCCCACGGCGTGTAAGCTTCCTTTCAAAACATATGCTACCCTTTACCTTCTTTTTCTTTGTGTTTTTATTCAGGGAGCTTGTATTTTGAATATGCTCAAGGATTTTCTGAGTGAGGAGACATTCAGGAAAGGAATTATTCACTACTTAAAGAAGTTCACCTATAGAAATGCGAAGAATGATGATTTGTGGCACAGTCTGTCAAATGTAAGTCATCGGTTAAGTTACAGGAGACTGCTGGTAAGCCTAAACAGTGACAAGCTAATTATGAAGGCTTTTAAGGAGCCTGGTAGGCTGCAGTCCATGGGGTCCGAAGAGTCGGACACGACTGAACGACTTCACTTTCACTTTTCACTTTCATGCATTGGAGAAGGAAATGGCAACCCACCCCAGTTTTCTTGCCTGGGGAATCCCAGGGATGGGGGAGCCTGGTGGGCTGCCGTCTATGGGGTCGCACAGAGTCGGACACGACTGAAGCGACTTAGCAGCAGCAGCATAAATAGATAAATTGTCAGGCAAAAGGTGTTTATTGCACTTGCCACACTTCCAGGGTTAAGCAGGTAGCACCTGTCTATTTCCTCTGGCACCTTGCTAAACCAAGATGCTATACTAGCTTAGCCGTGGGGGTTCAGTGTTTGACCTCGTTCTCGTTGGTTTCCCTCTTCTGGTTCACCCTACATTTTGTCTTCTGTTTCCAAACCTTTCATGACTTTGTAATTCCTTCATGTAACTCCTAATCTTCTCTTCCCAAACTTAAGTTTAAACTCTACTTGCTCAGCTTTATGTCCCAGCCCGTATTCAGTTGAGTGAGACCCACCTTCTCCCTCGCGCAGGAAATCCTGCTCATCCCTGTCATCACGCCTTTGTTTCTGGTGCACTCGCTGCCTGAAGTGTTCTTCCTTCTTTTCAGCAACTCAGGTGCTGTCCATCCTTTGAGATCTAGCTGAGGGGTCACCTCCTTCTCATAGCCAGCTCCAGCACTCATTGCCTTTCTGCTGAATACCTAGAAGGGCACTCGTGAATCTGCTCCAGCGAGTGACGTTCTCTTTTATTGGTTTCCATTGATTTAATGATAACAGTGATAATACTAAACAAAATCTGCTTAAGAGAAAGAATCATGTCAGGCCCCTAATATTCTATTGTCCCTATAATCATGGTTAAGAGACAGTTAACATTTGATTGAGGAATATACGGTCTCTTTGTCATTGAGATTCCTGTAGGATAGTAGGTAAGAGAAAACATGCAGTCAACTCAGATGAGTCTAATAATTATTCAAATATTTCTAGATTTCCAAATGCAAGGACAGTACTTTTTATGGAAATAATAAACTGACAGAGCTTGTGCCTGCAAGTAGAAATACCCTAGGGTATTTGTACACAAAGTGAAGTGAAAGTGAAAGTCTCTCCCCCATGGATTATACAGTCGATGGAATTCTCCAGGCCAGAATACTGGAGTGGGTAGCCTTTCCCTTCTCCAGGGGATCTTCCTAACCCAGGGATCAAACCCGGTCTCCCACATTGCAGGTGGATTCTTTACCGGCTGAGCCACAAGGGAAGCCCTTTGTACACAAAAGAGGTCCTCTATTCTTTGTAAACATTTTTGTCCCAGGGGTAATAATATTATTCAATATTTGTACAGCACGTCATAGTTTAAAAAATTCATGCACATTATCTTACTTGATTTTTCTGTGCCCTTGTTAAGCCTGGATCCTTAAGGTTTAACTTATGTGTGATTTTGTGGTCAAAGAAGCAAATGCAAGTAATTAAAATTTCACAGTAGCTCAAAACTTTTACTGACATTTCTCTAAAACCCTAAAAGGGATCAAATACACCATCCTTTGTAATACTTATAAAAAAGGTTCTTTCTTGGGGCTGCCCTGGTGCTCAATGGTAAAGAATACACCTGCCAACGCAGGAGACACAGCATTGATCCCTGATCTGGGAAGATCCCATAAGCTGCGGAGCAACTAAGCCCATGCACCACAACTACTGAGTGTGTGCTCTCGAGCTAGGGAGCTGCAGCCACTGAAGCCCAAGTCCCTAGAGCCTGTGTCCTGAAGCAAGAGAAGCCACTGCGGCGAGAAGCCCACCCACTGCAACTCCAGAGTAGCCCCTGTTCACTGCAGCCAGGGAAAAGCCCGCACAGCAGTGCAGACCCAGGGCAGCCAAAAAACAGAATGAAATTTTCAAAAAAGTCTCAAGAAAATGCTCGTTCTTCATCACCTTCTGCAGGTGATCCAGATGATTTTGTCCTGGTTCCCTCCCAGGTTCTCAACAAGAACATTGCTTTTCCCTCCCATCCTTCTCCTTCCCTCCTCCTTCACAAGGATGTGTACTTGAGTGTGTGTGCGTGTGTGTGTGTGTGTAGACCTTGCCCGAGCCTTTTTTTTTTTCCCAAAGAGGAAGAATCCATCTTTTGTGTGGTTAGTGAGTGGAAAGAAGATTAAAGGAGAGATTTGGCCAAGAATTATAGGACTGTGAACAATCCCATATTAATTTTTGTCACATTGTGCTTATTACCATCTGAAGAAGGTGAGGTAGGCAGTCTTAGCCCATTTTTTTCAATGGGTTTTCCCATTTTTTAAATGGAAAAACTAATGCTAATGGAGAGATTCGTTCAAGATCTTATACAAGTGAGTGATGGAGTCGTTACTTAAAATCTGTCTTCTGACTCAGTCTAGTATTCATTCTCTCAATGACATCACAACTTCTTCCCAGTTACTGTAGGAGTCTCCCATCTAACCTTCCCCTAAAGGTCCTAAATTCTTAGTTGACCCCCTTCTGATGTCAAACGAAATGGTGGCACAAAAATGATAAATTTCCCCAAATACCTAACTCAGCATGGTGTCACATAATATCAATTAAATATTTAAAAGAGTAACTTTTATGCATTTTAATGAATTGCTATGCTCATTATCTGGAGAAGGCAATGGCACCCTACTCTAGTACTCTTGTCTGGAAAATCCCATGGGCGGAGGAGCCTGGTAGGCTGCAGTCCATGGGGTCGCTAAGAGTCGGACACAACTGAGCAACTTCACTTTCACTTTTCACTTTCATGCATTGGAGAAGGAAATGGAAACCCACTCCAGTGTTCTTGCCTGGAGAATCCAGGGACGGGGGAGCCTGGTGGGCTGCCGTCTATGGGGTCGCACAGATTCGGACACGACTGATGCGACTTAGCAGCAGCAGCAGCATGCTCATTATCAGGTCTAGATGAATTACATTTTCGTACATTTAAGCTAATAATGTTTGCACTCATGTCAAATGTTCATTTTAAGCCAACTCTCAGAGGCCAAATGGCAGCGCTCTTTTATTTTTGTTTTCTAGAATTGTTTAGAAGGTGATTCCACATCGGGTGGATTTTGTTATTCTGATTCCAGGAAGACAAGCAACACAGTAAGTAGAAAGAGACTTGGAGAGTGGAAGAGATTTGGCTCATCTCCAGACCTGGAGTGAGTCTGTAAAGTTGTCCAGCTGCCCCTTTAAATAACTGGAGAGAAGGAAAAACTCCACAATTTTCCTTGAAACAAAGTTGACTGAAGAAGGAATGCTCAGGCCATTAAGGGGAGGGTGGTGCTCTTACTACTGTATTTTTGTTGTTATAATTCAGCTTTCCCACAATCCCACCAATGGCTAAAAATATCTCAGCTCAAAATTCCTCTGAGTGGTTATTGCTGTACTGGTATCCTCAGGGCTCTGCAAAATGCCAAACCAAATATGTTAGGTTTGGAAATAGTATGAATGGCTTTCTTGAGGCCCCATCTTTTTGTTTACTTCTGGGAAGTTATTGGAACATTTTAGGAGAGAGAGAAAAAAAAAAAACAGTCATCATGGAAAAAAAAAGAAAAGGCAAACTTTTTAAAAAGTGTCACGGTAATCCCATCAAGTATGGTTTAAAAGGAAGATTCGGCATCATACAGTGATCAGAAACCCGTACTAGACACTGTTAATAAAAAGCTAGAGGTTTTTATTATACCTCTATTGATATAATACTGTTCTATTGGAATTTTTAAAAGAGACATTTCTTCCTAAACCTCTGGATTCCATCGTTAATGAAATGGAGGGGAGTTTTGTTTTGTTTTGGTGGGTCCTTTTTTTCTTCTGTTTTGAAAGGGAGCAGAGAGGGGCCCCAGTCTCAAGCCCTTCCTCTTGGCCTTTCTTGTCCTGTATTAACCCTCAAGCTCCCAGACATGTCCCTCCTTCAGGCAGCTTTCCAGGAGCACCCGTGGATGGGAAGGGAAGGGGCAGGTCCAGCCCAGGTTCTACATGGCCCTGCTGGGAGACTGCAGTTGGAGTCTGCTCTTCCTGCCCAAGCCATGTCCCTAGCATCCGAGGAGGCCTAAGTATCTGATCTCTCTCTGGTTTCTCTCCTGTGTCTCTGGTTACCAAAGTCACTTGTCGTTTCAGCTCGCGTTTCTGCGGGAAAATGTAGAGCTCAAGGAGATGATGGCCACATGGACTCTGCAGAAAGGCATCCCCCTCGTGGTGGTTAAACGAGAAGGGCGTTCCCTCAGACTGCAGCAGGAGCGCTTCTTGTCTGGGGTTTTCAAAGAGGACCCCGAATGGGGGACTCTGCAGGAAAGGTGGTTGCTTTTCTTCCCTGTCGGTCTAGTTTACCTCATCTCAGTTTACTGACAATTGCATTAGCTTTCTTTCAGCTTCTCTGACAGTTTTATGGGATGCTATTTCTGCTGCTGCTGCCGCTAAGTCGCTTCAGTCGTGTCTGACTCTGTGAGACCCCATAGATGGCAGCCCACCAGGCTCCCCCGTCCCTGGGATTCTCCAGGCAAGAACACTGGAGTGGGCTGCCATTTCCTTCTCCAATGCATGAAAGTGAAAAGTGAAAGTGAAGTCGCTCAGTTGTGTCCGACTCTTCACGACCCCATGGACTGCAGCCCATGAGGCTCCTCCGCCCATGGGATTTTCCAGGCAAGAGTACTGGAGTGGTGTGCCATTGCCTTCTCCAGTGCTATTTCTACACAGGACTTAATAGGCTAAACTAGCCTCAATAGCAGCCTTAAAGAGCTTCAGGTGACCCAGACTGCGCTGGTGAGCAGCATATTCTTGCTAATCCTGCAGCCACCCTTAGGACCTCAGTTCTGATGCAGAAGTTATATTTCTAATATAATGTTCCCTGACTGTCTACTAGCCTTCTTTATGCTGTGTGTGCTCAATTGTTCAGTTGTGTCCAACTCTTCACAACCCCATGGACTGTAGCCCTACAGGCTTCTCTGTCCATGGAATTTTCCAGGCAAGAGTACTGGACACTAATAAGTTATGAGACAGTAGACTAGACTTCCCCGCTGGCTCAGATGGTAAAGTGTCTGCCTACAATGCGGGAGACCCAGGTTCAATCCCTGGGTTGGGAAGATCTCCTGGAGAAGAAAATGGCAACCCACTCCAGTATTCTTGCCTGGAAAATCCCATGGATGGAGGAGCCTGTAGGCTACAGTCCATGGGGTCACAAAGAGTTGGACATGACTGAGCAACTTCACTTCAAGTTATGAGACTGACCCATACCTAGGAAGATAAGATGTATGACAGCTATACATCTTATCAGAAAAGGCATTTCCTGTGTGTTAAGTCATGGGCTTCCTAGGTGGTGCAGTGGTAAAGAATCTGCCTGCCAATGCAAGAGATGCAGGTTCGATCCCTGGATTGGGAAGATCCCCTGGAGTAGGAAATGGCAACTCGCTCTGGTATTCTTATCTGGAAAATTTCATGGACAGAAGAGCCTGGCAAGCTATAGTCCATGGGGCCGCAAAAAGTCAGACATGACTGAGCACACACACATATGCACGCACACACACACACACACACACACACACACACGTGTTAAATTAGATAAGACCTTCAGCTCCCTTTTATTTTTTAATAAGAGACTATAAATGTAATGTCTTAAAACATGATGTTCTTGGTAACAATAAAAGCAAATCCAATTACCCACTCTGTTATCTTGCTCACAAGCCTGTCCTAAGAAAACTTGTTAAAGGTTTTACTAAAATCAAGAAATACAACACTGTCCAGCTTCCTCTGATCTCATTCAATAAGATGAATGAGATTAATCTGAAAAGAAATAATCCAAGTGAATCAGTGCTGGCTTTTATGATTATTACTTTTTCTAAAATCTAGCTGTCTAAAAACAGTTTCAGAATTTTTTCTGAGAATCAGAAGCAAACTCAAGGTCTTTAACACATAGAATGTAACATTTTCCATTTTGATCTCATCAGATGTCTATTTCCATCCAACAGCAGCCTTTATGCCATTTAACTGTGAACACATCCGTCCATTTCTCTGTATGCCCTTTTGAGGTCCAAACCTCAGAGAGCTTAAACAATTTGAAGCTTGGCAACACAGGCTGGAAAATTTAATGTTTGATTTATTATTGGGAAAGCAGGACTCACAATTCTGCAACTTATCAAAATGTCACGAGAGAGTTTAATAGTGTGAATGGCTCAGAATAACAAGAATCTATCTGAAGCAGGATTTGGATTTCTCATATAAAACTATTGCCCTCTGATCCATGCTTATCCAAACTTATGAATGGCTACTCTTTCTCTCTTTACTCCCAGGTGGAAAAATCTGGAAAAATCTCTGTCCTTCTAGAGCCAAAATCTATCCATGAATCTTGATCCATTACATCTTAGTGATATCTGTGTGTCTCTTTTTACCTTTTTGTGTAAATATTTCAACTGCTTTGTTGATTATCGATACTCTGGGTTGGCAGGTAGATTATTTCTTCTGACCTTTTATTAAATCGAGTCTGTGTCTGTTGTCTCTTTTACTCTTTTAGGTTTTTCTGAGGACTAATGGGCAATATACTATTCTTTCTGTTTTATACCTATTGGTATTTTCAAGCATCTGATTTTATAGGATTACTATAGCTAATACGGCTTACTATGTTAGAGGAAATGAGCTCTAGAGGCAGCTAGAAATTAGTCAGGAAAAAATAGCTAATTTCAGTTATTTACCATAGGAAGGCCCTTCCAAAGTAACTGAGCCCTTTTCCTTCAATCCGTTCTGCTTCTCTGCTCTCTGCACTTGGCCAAGGAGCAGCTCCTGACTTATTTCTGCTTGCTGACCACTTAGCAGGCGGGGGTTGAATGCGGATAGCTTCACTGAACAAAAAGATAAGTGGAAGAATCATGCTAGAGAAGAGCTTTACCTTTTGGGGTTTTTTTCTACAGCTTTGATTTAGTTATTTGAATAAATATCAGACTGTGAGAATTTTTGGAAATGTGAAAGAAGATTTTTTTTTTTTCTTTTACTTAGAAGAAAACAATCAGCAGGAATTGTGGTGGTATAAAATTTGGACTGTAAATGTCACAGGTAATTGTGACAGAGTTCAACTAGGTATATATTACTGCTCCTTCATAATCATTAAAGAATTTTTGCACACCCAAGGAACCGTTAGTCTTAGCCTGTAAAATTTATAAGGCCAATGATAGTGTGAAGGACGGGCGATTAGGTGTCTTTTATAGCCTCTCTGAATCTGACAATGTGGACATTGAAATGGCCATTGATTTAATCTGTAACAGTCTTTACTTTCAAACGTAGGTACCTTTGGCATATCCCAGTGACCTACTCCACGAGTTCCTCTCAGGCGATTCACAGACACATTCTGAAACTGAAGACAGGTAAAATGAACTAATTAGCCAAAAAACCTTTTAATTCTGAAATTAAATGTGTTCTGAGCTATAGGGAGGACAGTTGCTGCTGCTGCTGCTGCTAAGTCGCTTCAGTCGTGTCCGACTCTGTGCGACCCCAGAGATGGTAGCCCACCAGGCGCCCCCGTCCCTGGGATTCTCCAGGCAAGAACACTGGAGTGGGTTTCCATTTCCTTCTCCAATGCATGAAAGTGAAAAGTGAAAGTGAAGTCACTCAGTCCTATCTATACCTATGTGTTACGAAAAAAATCCTTAAGCTAAAAAGTGTGGGTTTTTAATTCAGGAGAAAGTTCTCTTGTGTTTTTAGCACTTAGAGATGGGTTTCAAGAATTGATGGTGTCTGATCTTATGTCTTTTAATGCCTACTGATTCAGTGGGAAAAGGTGTTCACTTTAGAACTGATTGGCCCTGGATTCAAATCCTGATTCTGTCACCTATTGGATGTATGGCCTTAAGAAAATTTTTTAACTCCTGAGCTTCAATTTTCTCATTTATTTTGAATGAGGACTAAGCCTCAGAGTTTTTGAGAGTATATAGTAATGTTATTTTACCACCTACTACAATGTCTGAAATATTAAAAATAATATAATTTTAACTTCTCCTTTAAACACGTCACTGAAATTTTAAAATGTTTCCCTCATAATCTCACGTTCAACCTGCAGCCCTTATTTTGCCCCAGATAAGAACTGGACAAATGAATCACCTACTTACATATACATATTTCAACACGCAGCAACCAAACTGTGAGACAAGGCTACCAGAAATGCCTTTTAGACCCGCATAGGCTGCTTTCGAGAACACATTCATTGGCCCATCTCCTAGGAATTAGTTTATTTATTAATTTAATAAAATCACCATTCCCAAAATAAGCCATCCAGCAGACTATGAAAATAAATATCATCATGAGTCTTCCAGAACTTTGTCTTCCCATTGATTTATTACTAATGATATGAAGAAGAATACTTCTGGAGATATTCATGATGTGTTCTTTGATGAGGAAATGCCCATACCAATTTTCTCCTCCTAGATACTGTGGATTTATCTGAGAAGACCGACTGGGTGAAATTCAACGTGGACTCCAGTGGCTACTACATCGTTCATTATGAGGGACAAGGATGGGACGAGCTCATTACGTTGTTGAATCAGAACCACACACTTCTCAGGCCGAAGGACAGACTAGGTCTGATTCACGATGCGTTTCAGCTAGTAAGGTAATGCAAAACTCCAACTGATTTCACAGGACATCACTGCTCCCTAACCAGATATGTTAGATTTCAAATCAAATGTTCAGTGTTAATCATTCATATGATATGGATTTGAATGGAGGTCAAATATTGGCCATGAGTCAAAGCCTACCCACTGATAAAATATTTTTATTCACCTAATGTTTAAAAATTTAATTCAACATTTCAAAATGTGGAGAAATGTATGTAAAAACCCTGACTTCTGGAATCCCTTAAATAATGAGAAGATTTGGCAACTTCGTTTCCACAGGGCAGCCATAGAGGAGGGTACAGTGGGCAGATCTTCCTTTAAGCCAGGTGTGCATTCACCTCGGTACCCAAGTCCTAAACGATACACTTGTTGGGTGTGCTTCACTCCCTTAGGGTAGCCTCCAGGCATTTACGCTTTTGACCTCAAGTTTGAAATTGTTTATGCTAGAAGCTTGCTGTTTCACTAAATACTGACATAATCTATTAGACAAAAGGTTATAATCTTTGTAAGTTTAAAATCTGGTGCACAAGCCATTCCTTACTTTGCTCACTTCAGGGAAATCAATATGAAACTGGTAGAAAAATTAAGGAAGAATTGGCTACTTCTGTTTATTCCTCTTTAGACTTTCCTGGGAAGATAGTGTTTTCTTTCTTTTTTCCTACTTGTCATCAACGGAATAATAGGTAGAATAAATCAAGTCACCAGGTCACCGGTGGAAAAAAGTTGGGGATCAGGTGACATATCATGCTGTGTAAACTTTTCCTATTCTGAGAACTACTGTAATGCACTCATTATATTCAGTGTGACGTATTATTTTCTTTCACATGCTTATTTAGGTCAAATTAAGTAAAAGTAACCAGCAAAACATCTCTCAAGCACAGCTTCTCTGTACAACAGAATTCCCCAGTTAGAAAAGGGAGAGGACTGGGAGCTTAACCGCCAACCCCAAAGGTCTCAGGAATATCATGAGCTATCCTACTTCTGACTGGATGCATGCGAGACCAACTGAGGAGCGGACTATGGTTAGTTGAGGGAGGTTTGTCTGCTCAAAGGAGAAACTCTGAGAAGATTGCAAAGAAAATAGATTAAAAATTTTAAACTAGGCAGAATGAAGAATACTTACAACTCAGAATATGAAAGCCGATCTTTCCAGTAGCTGAAAGTCTTTTCTGTTGTTTCTAGCCTATAAATTTACGGGTACTCTCAATTTAGCAGCAGGAATCCTGCAGTTACTGATGTATCAGTGGACAAGCAATCATCATTTCTTTACCAACTAGATAGGTTAATGAGGTTCTGAGTACAAATTTTGGCTTAAAACAGGTCAACTATCAATATGTACTACCTCTTCACTTATTGTTTGACTTTTGACAAGCTACTTAACCTTTTTAAACCTAAATTTTCTAGTCTTCAAAACTTTTTTAGTGTTTAAAACTCCAGTAATAATAGTGTCTATCATATGATGTTGTTTTGAGGGTTGCATAAGGTAATGTAGATACAGCCCTAAGTACAGTAATAAATGCTCAATAAATGGTAGCTGTTAGCATTATTAGTCTTATCTAATACAAATTGTTTAAAAGATCATGTACTAAATAGGAAGATGAGGTGACAACATAGAAAAATGCATTTCAAATAATGTGAAAGTGAAAAGAAAAAGCAGAATGTAAGCTTAAGTTAGCAACTACATGAAAAAAAAAGAGCTAATGGTAAAAAAAACAAAAGGAGAAAGAAATATTCCAAAGTCCTACCAATGAATGTGTAGGGGTAATGAAATTATGTGTTTTTCCCCTTCTTTAATTTCCAATTGTCTTGAAACTTGTCTATATTACTTTTATAAGAAAACTAATTGTATAAGAAAACAATTTTAAAGTCTCATAATAGGTCTACTTTTTTTTTTTTTTCTTATTCCTCTGCTTTAGTGATATGTAGTTTTTCTTTCCCTGCTTTGTGAAATGTCTACTTAAGAGTTTAAGGGTATAATCTGTGACTGCATTGAGCTTAGAGACAAAATTTGACCCAGGAATGCATATTCATTTTAACTGAGTTTTCATACTTGTTATTAAATATTTAATACTTGGATCTCCTCTGAGTTGAGTGGAATTAAGATGACAACCATAAATTCCTTACAGGTAAACTATTTATTTTTTTTATTCCAATACCCTAGAAAGAAGTCCCAGATTGTTTCCTCAGGGATATAGTTTATTTCACAAAGGTACCATTTAGCTGAAACCTTATACAAATAAGTAGATATAGATTTTTTTGTTGAGCTAAAATGTATGCATATACATAGGTTTAGTCTTTAAGGTAAACAGACATTCAGATAACATTTTGTGCATTAAATGAAGCAGAAAGCAGGTGGTGAGAGGCTGGATTTTTATTAAATAATAACTCCATGAAAATGATTCCCTCTTTGATGAGTATTAACATTAAAGTATTTTAAGTAGATAAGTACGAATAAATAATGGAATTTGTCTTAGTAAAAAATAAGTTCAGTTCAGTTCGGTCGCTTAGTCGTGTCCGACTCTTTGCAACCCCATGAACCACAGCACACCAGGCCTCCCTGTCCATCACCAACCCCCAGAGTTCACTCAAACTCATGTCCATCGAGTCAGTGATGCCATCCAGCCATCTCATCCTCTGTCGTCCCCTTCTCCTCCTGCTCCCAATCCCTCCCAGCATCAGGGTCTTTTTAAATAAGTCAGTTCTTTGCATCAGGTGGCCAAAGTATTGGAGTTTCAACTTCAACATCAGTCCTTCCAATAAACACCCAGGACTGATCTCCTTTAGGATGGACTGGTTGGATCTCCTTGCAGTCCAAGGGACTCTCAAGAGTCTTCTCCAACACCACAGTTCAAAAGCATCAATTCTTCAGTGCTCAGCTTTCTTCACAGTCCAACTCTCACATCCATTCTTCACCACTGGAAAACCTATAGCCTTGACTAGACGGACCTTTGTTTGCAAAGTAATGTCTCTGCTTTTAAATATGCTATCTAGGTTGGTCATAACTTTCCTTCCAAGGAGCAAGCGTCTTTTAATTTCATGGCTGCAGTCACTATCTGCAGTGATTTTGGAGCCCCAAAAAATAAAGTCTGACACTGTTTCCACTGTTTCCCCATTTATTTCCCATGAAGTGATGGGACCAGATGCCATGATCTTCGTTTTCTGAATGTTGAGCTTTAAGCCAACTTTTTCACTCTCCACTTTCACTTTCATCAAGAGCCTTTTTAGTTCTTCTTCACTTTCTGCCATAAGGGTGGTGTCATCTGCATATCTGAGGTTATTGATATTTCTCCCAGCAATCTTGATTCCAGCTTGTGCTCCTTCCAGCCCTGCATTTCTCATGATGTACTCTGCATATAAGTTAAATAAGCAGGATAACCATATACAGCCTTGACGTACTCCTTTTCCTATTTGGAATCAGTCTGTTGTTCCATGTCCAGGTCTAACTGTTGCTTCCTGACCTGCACATAGGTTTCTCAAGAGACAGCTCAGGTGGTCTGGTATTTCCATGTCTTTCAGAATTTTCCACAGTTGATTGTGATCCACACAGTCAAAGGCTTTGGCATAGTCAATAAAGCAGAAATAGTTGTTTTTCAGGAACTCTCTTGCTTTTTCAATGATCCAGCAGATGTTGGCAATTTGATCTCTGGTTCCTCTGCCTTTTCTAAAACCAGCTTGAACATCTGGAAGTTCACGGTTCACGTATTGCTGAAGCCTGGCTTGGAGAATTTTGAGCTTTACTTTACTAGCGTGTGAGATGAGTGCAATTGTGCGGTAGTTTGAGCATTCTTTGGCATTGCCTTTCTTTGGAATAGGAATGAAAACTGACCTTTTCCAGTCCTGTGGCCACTGCTTAGTTTTCCAAATTTGCTGGCATATTGAGTGCAGCATTTTCACAGCATCATCTTCCAGGATTTGGAATAGCTCAACTGGAATTCCATCACCTCCATTAGCTTTGTTCGTAGTGATGCTTTCTAAGGCCCACTTGACTTCCCATTCCAGGATGTCTGGCTCTAGGTGAGTGATCACACCATCGTGATTATCTGGGTCATGAAGCTCTTTTTTGTACAGTTCTTCTGTGTATTCTTGCCACCTCTTCTTAATATCTTCTGCTTCTGTTAGGTCCAGCTTCCCTGGTAGCTCAGACAATAAAGCATCTGCCTACAATGCAGGAGACCTGGGTTCAATCCCTGGGTCAGAAAGATCCGCTGGAGAAGGAAATGGCAACCCACTCCAGTGTTCATGCCTGGAAAATCCCACGGACTGAGGAGCCTGGTAGGTTACAGTCCATGGGGTCACAAAGAGTCGGACTCGACTGAGTGACTTCACTTGATTTCACTTTCTGTTAGGTCCATACCATTTCTGTCCTTTATCAAGCCCTTCTTTGCATGAAATGTCCCCTTGGTATCTCTAATTTTCTTGAAGAGATCTCTAGTCTTTCCCATTCTGTTCTTTTCCTCTATTTCTTTGCATTGATCGCTGAGGAAGACTTTCTCATCTCTCCTGGCTATTCTTTGGAACTCTGCATTCAGATGCTTATATCTTTCCTTTTCTCCTTTGCTTTTCGCTTCTCTTCTTTTCACAGCTATTTGTAAGGCCTCCCCAGACAGCCAGTTTGCTTTTTCACATTTCTTTCCCATGGGGATGGTCTGGATCCCTGTCTCCTGCACAATGTCATGAACCTCCATCCATACTTCATCAGGCACTCTATCTATCAGATCTAGGCCCTTAAATCTATTTCTCACTTCCACCGTATAATCATAAGGGATTTGATTTAGGTCATACCTGAATGGTCTAGTGGTTTTCCCTACTTTCTTCAATTTAAGTCTGAATTTGGTAATAAGGAGTTCATGATCTGAGCTATAGTCAGCTCCCGGTCTTGTTTTTGCTGACTGTATAGAGCTTCTCCATCTTTGGCTGCAAAGAATATAATCAATCTGATTTCGGTGTTGACCATCTGGTGATGTCCATGTATAGAGTCTTCTCTTGTGTTGTTGGAAGAGGGTGTTTGCTATGACCAGTGCATTCTCTTGGCAAAACTCTATTAGCCTTTGCCCTGATTCATTCCATACTCCAAGGCCAAATTTGCCTGTTACTCCAGGTGTTTCTTGACTTCCTACTTTTGCATTCCAGTCCCCTATAATGAAAAGGACATCTTTTTTGGGTGTTAGTTCTAAAAGGTCTTGTAGGTCTTCATAGAACCGTTCAACTTCAGCTTCTTCAGCATTACTGGTTGGGGCATAGGCTTGGATTACTGTGATATTGAGTGGTTTGCCTTGGAAACGAACAGAGATCATTCTGTCATTTTTGAGATTGCATCCAAGTACTGCATTTCGGACTCTTTTGTTGACCATGATGGCCACTCCATTTCTTCTGAGGGATTCCTGCCTGCAGTAGTAGATATAATGGTCATCTGAGTTAAATTCACCCATTCCAGTCCATTTTAGTTCCCTGATTCCTAGAATGTTGACATTGACTCTTGCCATCTCCTGTTTGACCACTTCCAATTTGCCTTGATTCATGGACCTGACATTCCAGGTTCCTATGCAATATTGCTCTTTACAGCATCGGACCTTGCTTCTATCACCAGTCACATCCACAGCTGGGTATTGTTTTTGCTTTGGCTCCATCCCTTCATTCTTTCTGGAATTATTTCTCCACTGATCTCCAGTAGCATATTGGGCACCTAACAACCTGGGGCATTCCTCTTTCAGTATCCTATCATTTTGCCTTTTCATACTGTTCATGGGGTTCTCAAGGCAAGAATACTGAAGTGTTTTGCCATTTCCTTCTCCAGTGGACCACATTCTGTCAGACCTCTCCACCATGACCCGCCCATCTTGGGTGGCCCCACAGGGCATGGCTTAGTTTCACTGAGTTAGACAAGGCTGTGGTCCATGTGATCAGACTGACTAGTTTTCTGTGATTATGGTTTCAGTGTGTCTGCCCTCTGATGCCCTCTCGCAACACCTTGGATCTTACTTGGGTTTCTCTTACCTTGGACATAGGGTATCTCTTCATGGCTGCTCCAGCAAATCGCAGCGGCTGCTCCTTACCTTGGACGAGGGGTATCTCTTCACGGCTGCTCCAGCAAAGCGCAGCGGCTGCTCCTTACCTTGGGCATGGGGTATCTCTTCAGGGCTGCTCCAGCAAATCGCAGCGGCTGCTCCTTACCTTGGACGAGGGGTATCTCTTCAGGGCTGCTCCAGCAAAGTGCAGCCGCTGCTCCTTACCTTGGACGAGGGGTATCTCCTCACAGCTGCCCCTCCTGACCTTGAACATGGAGCAGTTCCTCTCAGCCCTCCTGCACCGGTGCAGCCATGGCTCCTTGGACATGGGGTAGTTCCTCCCGGCCACCGCCCCTGACCTCGGGTGTGGGGTAGCTTCTCTCGCCACGCTTCTGCATGGTCCGTCGCAGCCAGGCTGGGCCAAAAAGAAAAAAAGATTAATATAAAGTAGTCTTATGGGTTAAACATTCTTTTCAGAATTTTGACCCTAGAATATAATACCTAGTTTTGTCCTGTTGCTTATCCTCTAAGTAGAGTATATAGTACCGGTAAAGAAATAATATGTCACACTGAATAAAATGAGTACTTTTCAGTAATTCTCAGAATAGGAAATGTTTCCAATGCATAATACTCCACCTGATCCTTAATATTTTTTCTGTTGGTGACCTTGTGACCTGATTGATTCTATATATTCTTCTGTTGATGGTAGACAGAAGAAAACAGCTTGTTTTTCCAGGCAAGTCTAAACATAAGCAGTCAATTCCTCCTTAATTTCTCTACCAGTTTCATATTGATTTCCCCAGTGTGAGCAATGTAATGAATGGATTGTGTACTAGATTTAACATTTAAAATTGTAAAGGTTGTGGCTATATTTATACTTAGCTAGCGTACCACATATTATGACACTTGCACGTGTGGAAGGAATAGTGACATTTTGTGGATTTGTATTTTTAAAAATACAGCAGACTATAAAATCATAGTGCATATGGTCCGGCCCTCTGTCGTCAGATGAAATTTTTAGAAAATCTACTGTGGGTCTGTTTTAAAGCTCTATGTCATTGTGACTGAGAAGAGTACAGTCACAACAAAAGTTGGTTCTTTTTGATGCCACTTCTTTCTGGTTTCAGTTCCCTCATTTCAGATGAGCATTTAAAATTTTAAAAATCCCAAAGGAGGTAGGGCATTATATTAATGAAAAATTCAACACAGGTATCTTTGTTCTGGAATCTGTTTCCATATCAAACTATTATGCTTAATATGGGAGTTGGATGCTGGCAAGAATAGGTTATAGATGCTGCAGGGACACAGGTCTTCTCAGAAACATGAGTGAACAACCACGTTATGAAGCTGACAGTATAATAACTTACTTCCTCTATAAAAGACACACTGAAGTTTTAGTACTCAGAATAATAGTTTTGTTGTTTGTTTGCATTAAAGGAAAATATAAAGAAGACATATCACTTTAGAATCTAAATAGATTCTTTAAAAACAAAGAAAATCCTTGTTTTGTCCTACTCAGAATAACTGGCTTCTCTGTTAGGTTCTAGGAAGGGACGTCAAAAAAAAAAAAAAAAAAATAGATATGGCACCTGTCCTCAAAATTTCCAAATACACGTGGAGGAACAATTCAAAACCACAAATTAAGCAATTAGAGAATGACAAATACATGAAAAGTTTGATATTATTTGGTACTAGATATTAATATTAGCTGTTTATTTCATTTAGAAAACTCTTATTTATGTTTAGGCAATTATTCTAAGCACTTTACCTATATTAAATCATTTAGTCCTCACAACAGAGATTTAAAGTAGATACTAATATTATTCCCATTATATAGAGGAAGCAGGTGAAGCTCAGAGGTTAATTTGCCCACATCAGTGGGAGAGCTAGGATTTAAACCAAATGGTTTGAATTATAATGAGCTGCTTCTGTTACTGGTCTCTGTCTCATATTTGCCTTACTACTTAAAATATTGAGAGCTGTAAGATATGCACAAACCTCCGACATCTGTTTCATACCTCAGCGCAGGAAGGCTGACCCTAGACAAAGCCCTTGACCTGACTCGCTACCTCCAACATGAAACAAGCATTCCCGCGCTTCTCAAAGGTCTGGAATACCTAGAATTGTTTTACCGCATGGTGGAAAGAAGGAACATTTCAGATGTCACTGAAAATCTCAAGGTTTGTATTCCTTTCAGAAGGTTCATTAAGTAAAAGACACGGCAGCTGGATGATCAGTGAGACTTGTTCTATTTTGTGTGAACTCTTGGGGTTAAAGCTTGGCGAATCTAAGGAAATCGCCTGGGAGCACAGTCACCACTTAAGTATCTAATGGTTGGTTATCCCCTGGTCTTTGTCACCATCACCCTAAGAGCTGGGTACCAAGGTCATAAGCAAAGCATCCCTCCTAAGGGGATTTTATCTTACATCAATTGATAGTCCCCTCTCAGATAAGAAATAAAATTGTACTTCTAATGGAGAAAGGAACTGTGGTGGGTGGAGACCACACACCAGAAAAAGAAGCAAAATGTAGCAATTAGTAGTTCCATGCTTTGGGAAATGTTCATGCAGACTGTTTAGAGTTGAACCCATTAGATGGGTGAGTGAGGGCTGTGTTAAGAACTAAATTTAGCCTCTCTGTAAACCATCCTATGCTTTCTGCAGCATTACCTTCTCCAGTATTTTAAGCCAGTGATTGACACGCAAAGCTGGCTTGATGAGGGCTCTGTCTGGGACAGAATGCTTCGCTCCACTGTCTTGAAGCTGGCCTGTTACCTGAACCATGCTCCTTGCATCCAGAAGGCAACTGAACTCTTCTCTCAGTGGATGGAATCCAGTGGAAAATTAAAGTAAATCTGGACTTCTGTTCTTTGTTCCTTTCACTTTGATGTAAAAGTCTTTGATCATGCGAGACATTAAATCTAAAACCTTTTAGTGAGTATAGGAAAAAAAAAAAAAAAAACCATGCTGGGAATTACATACCCTTGTCTCATGCTCCCACATAGTAAGTGCTCAATAGATTTTTGTGGGAAGTGAGGTTTAGTTCCCTGCAGGGAAAAGCTAATAAACATTAGCATGGTTTCAGAAAGACAGCCAGCGGGTGAAAGTGGGGTAGACTAGAGTGGTGCCCGACTGCCAAGAGTAATGCCTTTTAAAGATAAAAAGCAATGTGAAATGTGCATGCAATCGAAACGCCAATGATCAATTGATGCAACAAAAAACGAGGTGGTGGGGAGGGAGCTTTGTTCAATGTATTTACTTCCTCATTAACCAATACCATACCACACGCACCACATACCACCGTCTTAGCCTCAAGTTTCAGCTTTGATAGGAAACTGATGATTTGGGCCATCTAAAGGATGTGTAAGGTGGCAAAGTTGATTCCAGTGGTTGTTGTAATCAGGTAAATGCCCAGTGATCAAATTGATTCTGTTGCAGTTCAGTCTAGCAGCTGCAACCCATAGTATTAAAAGGCCCCACAATCTTTTCAATGTAAGCCTTAATTTCTGTCCAACACATGATTTTATATTGTTGCTATTAAAACTCTGAATTTCAAGCTGGATGTTTTGAGAAATCAAATCTGTATGTGAATTAAGGAAAATTCATTTTTTAGAATAGAAAAAAAAATGCACAGCTTTAGTAGCAAGTAAAGCAATAGTGTCAATTTTTCCTCTCCCAAATTGTTATGAAATGCTATCACAATTTGTCTCCATGTAACTAAATCTCCATGAGCTTTTTGAAATCTTTTCTTGACTTCTTATTTTTTAAAAAAGTAATTTGCTTTCTTCAAATTTGGACTTTTTCAGTCTTTAGGATTTAGGCCTAAAATCAGTTTCAGAAAAAAAAATCTTTTAGCTGTATTTTTTTCTTCTTTTTGTTCATGTTTAAATAAACTGTATGAATGAGGCTAAAATATAAACATTCTGCTGCCCTATAGCACGTCAGATTATATTCTGTCTTTATGCTACTTACAAGAAGAATGATCTTACCTGAAGTCACTCAAGTCCAGTAGATATGATGGTTCAACATCCTATAGTATAGGATGCTATACTATGAAAACATTCTAGGAAAATCTCATTTAAGCTTGTAATCAAGACTACATAATCAAATATTGTAGGTTTATTTTTTTAAAGTTTAAGACCATCAGTATTAATCCTTTAGAGATTACTTCCTTTATTCATGAATTCAGAATATAATGCTTTGCCTGCTGATTTTGTGCTAGGCGCCACAGTTAGTGCTAAGAATAAGCTGGTGAGAGAAACAGCTAGGTGTCCTACCTTCAAGGGACTCACGATTCATTTGTTACCAATTTTTGTAAATTTATACAGTTCAATTCAGTTCAGTTGCTCAGTCATGTCCGACTCTTTACAACCCCATGAACCACAGCACGCCAGGCCTCCCTGTCCATCACTAACTCCTGGAGTTTACCCAAACTCATGTCCATTGAGTCGGTGATGCCATCCAACCATCTCATCCTCTGTCATCCCTGTCTCCTTCTGCCTTCAATCTTTCCCAGCATCAGGGTCTTTTCAAATGAGTCAGCTCTTCACATCAGGTGGCCAAAATATCGGAATTTCAGCTTCAACATCAGTCCTTCCAATGAACACCCAGGACTGATTTCCTTTAGTAAAATACACTAAAATAAAAATAATGTGGATTATAATTTGGTTGCTTTTTGTTTTATGATTCAAAGGCTCTTGGGATATTTATGTACATATAGTACAGTGGGAGTAGTACAGTTTTAGAATCATATGTCTAAATCCCATCTCAGAAAAGGCTAATATGTCACCTCAGCGCAAGTTACTTCAACTTTCTCAACTTTACTTCCACTTTTAAAAATTAAGGTAACTTTTACATCTCACTGGGTAACTTTGGCAGTTAAGTAAGTTGTATAGAGACTAGTACAATGTTATGGACCCTGTATGATAAATGCAAATTTCCTGTCCCATCCCTGCTTCTCTGTACTGTACTTTTCCAAGCCATCAATATGGATATTGGCTATTACTGATCAATTATATTTGGAATTAAAAATCATAACTAAATTAAAATAAAGACTAGTTAGTATCCTTTAGGACAATAAAACTTGAAAACCATGGTGCCTTCTTTAGGCGGACATAAAATAATCATATTGCATGTTATCATTTTACAGAATTATAATATAAATGACTGAACTCTAAACAACTGTGCTAAATTACAATTTTTTACACCTAGAGAGTCAGATAGCTCTCAAACAGGCCTACTAGAAAATATTCCTAATGCGACATTAAAGCAACAAGTAATAATTTAAAAAAAATCATATAGTACCAATACATGCAATTTATTGACAGAATTCTATATAAACCAGTGCATTTATATTTCAGAAATCACATCTTTTATTTGTTTCATCTTCTCATGAAGATTCTCCATGTAGTTTAAATTTTTATGATTTTTATTCTTTAAACATTTTATTATCAGTAGGAAAAAACACAAATAGTTTGCAAAGTATCAGTACATAAAATCTTCCATAAAGAAGGCTGGACAACAAAGAATTGATGCTTTTGAATTGTGGTGTTGGAGAACACTTACGAGTCCCCTGGACAGCAAGAAGATCAAACCAGTCAATTCTAAAGGAAATCAACCCTGGATATTCATTGGAAGGACTGATGCTGAAGCTGAAGCTCCAATACTTTGTCCACCTGATGCAAAAAGCTGACTCACTAGAAAAGACCTTGATGCTGGGAAAGACGGAGGGTGGAGGAGAAGGGGACAACAGAGGATGAGATGGTTGTATGTCATCTCTGAATCAATGGACATGAGTTTGAGCAAACTCAGGGAGATTGAGAAGGACAGGGAAGCCTGGTGTGCTGCAGTCCATTGGGTCGCAAAGAGTCAGACACAGCTTAGTGACTGAACAACAGGAAATAACTCAAAGGTGATTATGTTTTAGAATTTAAAATCATAATAAGAAAAACTAATTTTTTCTTTCGTAGAACTTTTTTTCACTTTTGTGCTTAATATTACAGTATCCCAGCAGATGTTTTAACGATCGTGTATTCCGTGGGGGCTCAAACAACAGCAGGATGGAATTACCTTTTGGAGCAATATGAACTGTCATTGTCAGGGGCTGAAAAAAACAAAATTCTGTATGCATTGTCAACCAGCAAACATCAGGAAAAGTTAATGAAGTAAGTGAATTTAAGTTGTTAAAAGTGAACTTACACATATTCAGGAAAGTTACTAAAATTCAGCCATCAATTTCAAAGGCATATAATAATAACTAACTCAGGATTTGAACCATTTTGAATTTTTTCCAAAAACCGTGTATTGACAAAATGCACATAGTGAAAACAGATGTTCCTTAATCATGTGATTGATACTAAGCAAATAGCTATGTTTTAGTGTCAGAACCTTGGAGGTAAATTATTATTATTGAAAAATACATTTTTGTGTATAAGATGCTAATTGAAGTTTACTGAAATAATAAGTGGATAAAATTACTTCTAGAGAAATGTAAACGTTTAACTGGAATATTAAAAAATGTTAGCCAGTAGAGAGTTTATTACTGTTTTGGGTACATTACACTTTCATTGTGCCTCTTTCTCTCTGATGCTTTTAATATACTGATAGCCTGAGTTAATTTCCATTATAGATCACATGCCGTGAAAAATTAAGTGATCTTTGTTTCTTCAGGTTAATTGAACTAGGAATGGAAGGAAAGGTTATCAAGACACAGGACTTGGCAACTCTTCTTTTTACAACTGCCAGAAATCCCAAGGGGCAGCAACTAGCCTGGAACTTTGTAAAAGAAAACTGGACCCATCTCCTTAAAAAGTTGGTATTTGTTTATATCCTAATAGCTCAGTTGGTCAAGAATCCGCCTGCAATGCAAAGACCCAGGCTCAATTCCTGGGTCGGGAAGATACTCTGGAGAAGGGATAGGCTACCCACTCCAGTATTCTTGGGCTTCCCTGGTGGCTCAGCTGGTAAAAAATCCACCTGCAATGCGGGAGACCTGGGCTCAATCTCTGAGTTGGGAAGATGCCCTGGAGAAGGGAAAGGCTACCCAGTCCAGTGCTCTGACCTGGAGAATTCCATGGGCTGTATAGTCCATGGGATCACTAAGAGTCGGGCACAACTGAGTGACTTTCATAATGTGTATTCTTCCACCCAGATACTTCAGTTGCCTAAAACCAAGTGTAATCAGATGTTCCCTAAAGCATATGAATGATACTATTTTTACTCAAATGGTTTGATGAAGTGTATTGATTTTAAAACTCACTAGCCCGCTGTCCAGGTATAAGGGAGAGGAATGAAAAGAAGGGGATGGGAAACAGATTTCTGTTACTCATCTCAGGCCATGAAGAATTGCTGGGAACAAGTAAGAGCTGAGTTAAATCCGGTCATCAACCCCATCCCCTTTTCCCTTCTGGCTCTCTCCCTAGCCCAGAAGAATGCAATGAAGCCATATATGGTACAGCAAACTATTTCGTTTACTTTGTTAATATAGTTTTGTTCTGGGGGAAAAAAAAACTTCAGAAAATTTGAAGAGAACTAATCCCTACCTCCAGTTCCCTTGGAGAGGTAATACAGTGGAGAGCTTGGAGGCAGTAGAAGAAATTAATCAGAAGTGCCTGGGGAGCTCCCCTCCAAAACTGGATAGGTTATGAGTCTTCTCTGGGGTTTCAACTCTTGGGAGAACTATAGCTCACTGCAATATGCTCCTGGCCCTAAGATAGTCCCAGAACAAAAGCAACAATGATTAGATTTCCTCGGAATGTACAGGATGGCATGGCTTTCTCTCACAATAGACCCCCTGCGAAGGTGCTCTACCATTCCTCATCCAAATCCAAAATATCACTTATTAACTCTATGGAAAGTACCCTAAATGAAAGAGCTGTGCAATTTGCTTACTTTTGTGTCATTTAGCATGTCTGATGCCAGTCATCCTCAGTCCCTCATCCCTCTCATTTCTTAGTCATAAAGGACTCAGAGCTATTCTCACCGATAGCTTTTTGTGAGCAAAAAGCACATTTCTACCCCTTCCAGACCTTAAAGGGGTTAACATCCACATGAGACCAAATTAGTTAGAAACTGTTTTTTTAAAACAAAACAAAATCATTTTCCTTAAACACCCTACTGGAACCATTGGTTTTGTTGTTTGCGTGACTCTCCGTTCCCTCCTGGATGATCATATTTCTCTGCAATGCTGTAGATTTATTTTGTAACTGGAAATTATTCTCCTCTCTGAGTGTGTACAGAGCCCAGACTTGGCAGCATGTCTGAGATGTATCTGTGCTCTGCTTTACAGCATGAACCCCTTAGACTTGTGGCCAGATTCTCTATGTAAGACGTAGAGAATAGACATAGAAGGGGTAAAGAATGCCATCTGTGGCTTTGAAAAAGAGTTCCACCAACAATGCCCCAATAAATACGATGTTTAAACACAGTGATGTCCAAAATGAGTTGGGGAAGTTTGCAAGACAATGCCTTAGAGCGCAAGAAGAAAATATTACTACCTGTATCATTTCTTATTTCATGCTCTTATCTTATTCTTATCTTACGTTTTCCTTTTTACCTTTAAGTTAGTGTATACATATAATTCATAAATAAAAATACGCACATTGGGAAATTCTTGGTCAAAAATTTTGTTGATGGAATGCATAATCAAAAATTGTGGGGTGCTGCTTTAAATATGAACTTAAATTTAAACATAAACATTCATGTTTCCTATAAAAGCTTTATCTAAATTTTAATCTTATGGTCAAATTTGATAAATTTCATAGCTTTCAGATTTTCCCAGATGCATATGAGCTATTCTTGTGGTAATTGATAGTATCCATTGTAACGTACAGGCTTATCGTATAGTTACTAATGTTACATAGTTTAAATATATATAACGTGTTATAAACATAAGGTCATTGTTCCTATTACTTACATCTATGAAATTCCTTTTATTTTCAGATTTGAGTTGGGCTCATTCCCCATAAGAATGATCATCTCTGGTACAACATCTCATTTTTCTTCCAAGGATGAGTTGCAGGAGGTTTGTGACTCTCTATTGCCAACAATTTAAAAATAAATGTTCAAGTTATAGAATTGAAAGTAAATTTAGATGCAATCTGGTTTTCAGTTGTTGTTTTATTGAAAGAAAATAAGCTGTTTGTCCAATGTCACCTAGAAAGCAAGTGGAAGAGACAGAATTAATGTTCATAGCATTCAAAATGAAAATTACACTTGAGGGACGAGTCCTTTTGTATTTAGTTTGCATTGTATCATCACTTGAGTGATTATATTGAAGTTTGAAAGAGTGCTTGAAGGTCTTTTTAACAATATTGCTCTTTATGGTAGTTCTACTAACCTCTTTTTAAAAAGCATTCTTGTGTTTTACATTGCCTTTCCACAATAAATTTATTTACTTTTAATGCAAATTCAGAACTTAAATCCCAGATCACTGCTTACTTTATGAACTTGACTCAATCTCTTACCTTTTTTTACCTACAGTGTGCTTACTTGTAAGATTTGTCATTCCTGTCTTACTTTACCTATTGTTTGAAGATAAAGTGACATAATTATGCCCCCAAAAGAGATGAAGAAAATAACTTTTTTAGAAGTCGTCAGAGAAATGCTTGCACCTGTGTTTGTATAATCTGCAAGCTGTTTTGAAACCCTTTGAAAGATAAAGTGTTTTATGAACCATATCAGTAATTCTTTTCTGGCTTTTTTTTTTTTTCAGGTGAAACTGTTCTTTGAATCTCTTAAGGCCCAAGGATCACACCTAGATATATTTCAAATTATTCTGGAAACCATATCCAAAAATATAAAGTGGCTGGAGAAGAACCTTCCCACCCTGAGGAAATGGCTACTGACTAGTATTTAAATGGTCAATAGAAACAGCACATCAGATGCTGTGTTTGTGGGAAGTGTGCAGAACCAGTGTTCCAGATAGTTTAACCTGTAAAGAGCCTCAAGAAGTCAGTCTACACAGCTGCCTGTGCTCAGCTATCACTTCTAGCTGACAGACATATGATGCTGGGGTGGAGCCCCAGTAGCCTATTTTAAAGTAAACCTCCTGAATAATGGAGATATGTGGAGATATATATAGAAGTAGCTGCCGCAACACAGACTGTCTACACTGCCCCACTTTAAGCAACTACTATTTTGCTTCTTTGATGCTTTTTAAGCCTTGCATAGTATCCTGGAGTTTTCCCAACCAGGTTACTTCCAAGGAAACATAACCAGTCTGCAAAAAAAAAAATCTTTCTTTCACATCTTTCCATCTCCTCACCCTTCTGCTTTCTCAGCTCAGCCTGAATAGTTTATTTATTTTTTATCATTCATGTAAAATCTCAATCAAAGTATGAAGCATATGGATCAGGAAAACATGCTGCTGCTACTGCTGCTAAGTCGCTTCAGTCATGTCCGACTCTGTGTGACCCCATAGATGGCAGCCCACCAGGCTCCACCATCCCTGGGATTCTCCAGGCAAGAACACTGGAGTGGGTTGCCATTTCCTTCTCTAAGGTATAAAAGTGAAAAGTGAAAGTGAAGTCGCTCAGTTGTGTCCAACTCTAGCGACCCTATGGACTGCAGCCTACCAGGCTCCTCCGTCCATGGGATTTTCTAGGCAAGAGTACTGGAGTGGGGTGCCAGGAAAACATACTTATTGCCAAATCTCAGGTTATTTCAAACTAGACGTCAGGGTTTATCAAAGAAGCGAGGAGGGCCTTTTGGCTTGAGCCTAACATTCATGAGGAGCCTTGAAAGCAGACTTCTGAGGTCATCTCTAAATGAAGTTAAATCTGGAGTCACAGTGGTACAGGAGAGAAAGATGATATCACCCCACTTTAACCCATGCCCTATTGCATTTGTAATAAATCTTTTGAAAATTGCAGAGTTAGATCATACTATTGGATCTATTTTGGCTTAAATATATTTTGTATATATTTTGGCTTAGTTTGATGTAAATATTTAAAGGTATCACTATATTTTGTAAACCAGTTTTGGCATTTCTTCATATTTTAAGGGAATCTCCATCTTTGAAATTGTTTGACTTAATGGTTTGACTAAGGTATTAAGAAATAAAACGTCACTCTAAATAAAGGTAGTAAATTTATCAAATTCATGATCCACGTATAAGTCAGTATAAAGTATAATAAGTTCTTATAAGATTTGAATCAATCCACAGATTACTGGCTTATCTTGGTTATCAAAGAAGGCTGGGATTATTTGGGTGGGAGTAGGGTGGCAGGATGTTATCCAATCCCTTTTAAATTATTTCATATCATAAAGATCTGTAGACCTTTCTCTACTGCCACAGTCAGAGACAGGATACATTTTGGATGGACATGGGCGTGATCCAGCACATATTTTGTTAAGTTTGTTTTTAAATAATTTCTTGAAGTCTTTCAAGCATCTTGGACTCTAGAGTTGGCCTGTTCATGGCTCTATAAGGTTTGCATAACATCTAAGTGATGTCCCTGTAGAAGTGTATTTTTGCATAAAGAAACTGAAAGAATAAAGAATACTATTTTTTCCACCAAAATAATATGTAAATTAAGCAGTAAAATGTATATGAGTTTTGGTTGAATTGTGCCATTAATCTTGCTGTTAGTAAGAAAACTTCTTTCTCTTGTGTAATAACTTACCTGCCGTAAGTTTCCAAGTTTTTAATTCTCTTCCTTTTAGTTAATCTCTCTGATTCTTAAGAATTGAGTACAGAAAATGGAAATTTTATTATTTGATGAGATTGAACATGAGAAGTGCTATGCCAATGATGTTTTAATGAATAAAGAGTTTTTTTTTTAAAAAGAAATACATTTATTAGTGTGGTATTTCAAAACCTTTATGGTGGATGCCAGACCCCTAAAACAAACTAAAGCTTGGCTAACGTTAGTTTTAGTTTCCTTTACCTTGAATGAGGACTTTCCTGGTGGCTCAGAGGGTAAAGCGTCTGCCTACAACGTGCAAGACCTGGGTTCACACCCTAGGTCGGGAAGATCTCCTGGAGAAGGAAATGGCAACCCACGCCTGTACTCTTGCCTGGAAAATCTCATGGATGGAGGAGCCTGGTAGGCTACAGTCCATGGGGTCACAAAGAGTTGGATGACTGAACAACTTCGCTTTCACTTTCACCTTGAATGAACAAACAAGTCATGAAAAGGTTATATACAATATCACGAATAATGATGGTGTGACCGACCAGACCCAACTTCACCATGCTTCCCTGACTCCCCACAGAGGCACAGGGAAAATTTTGTGGTTTCCAAAGCCTACTCAGAGTGAAAACCTCCCATATCAGGGGAGCCCAGAGCAATGGCTTGTTCCCTTTAGTGTCTGTGTCGGACAGAATAGGTCTTTCAGCCCTCAGAGTCCAACTCACTACTGTGATATGAATTTCTTTACCTACTTCATGTACCTACTTCTGCATTTAACTCTTTGCTATGTCACTGGGGTCTATTTGAAGTTGCAGAAAAGCAAGCCTGGCAAGGAACTTCCTGGAGAGATCCTAATTTTCTGAGGGAAGTTCTTAGGTTTGTTTTGTGTTTTGAAAAATTTTTTGGCAGGGAAAGGGGTTATTCCATTTCAAGAAATAAAGAGAGCCTCTATATAGTCACAGGACCTAGTTTTCTTCTTAAACATTAATGTCTATGAAATACAAGATTGTTTATAGTGGCCACATTTGTACTCTGCAACAAAATACCCCTTTATCGGAATTCATTGTGACCTTATTTCCATTTGACAATGTCACTATTTTTCATTCTACATGTAATCACATTTACAGACTTCCAATCAACCATCTGTTGTCTGCTTGCTAAAACCTTAATCTTATCAGTCATGTCTCCAAGTCCTAAAGAAAAAAGAGTGAAAGGGATTATGAAAGAAGTGGGTTTGCTGGATTTGAAGTATATGTATATTTTACATAATCTAATATTTTAATAGGTAATACCAAATTATTTTCCTGAAAGGGGGTCTTAATTCACTTTCTTCTTACCCTTATGGTCTTACTTGTCTGTATTCAATGGTAATTTTTTTGTGTCTAATAATACTTTCCACAGTAAGGGACAGTTTCCCCAGCTACTTACATAACTATGCCACTGGTTTCTTTTGGTTTGTGTTTGCTTTGAGCATCTTCTTGAACCCTGTTTGAATTTTTCTGTATGCTTTAGTTTCATATGAGTCGTTTGTAAACAGCCTACACCTGAATTTTGTTTTCTATTATGTTCCCTAACATAAGCCTACTCCTTGGAAGAAAAGTTATGACCAACCTAGATAGCATATTCAAAAGCACAGACACTACTTTGCCAACAAAGGTCCGTCTAGTCAAGGCTATGGTTTTTCCAGTAGTCATGTATGGATGTGAGAGCTGGACTGTGAAGAAAGCTGAGCGCCAAAGAATTGATTATTTTGAACTGTGGTGTTGGAGAAGACTCTTGAGAGTTCCTTGGACTGCAAGGAGATCCAACCAGTCCATTCCAAAGGAGATCAGTCCTGGGTGTTCTTTGGAAGGAATGATGCTAAAGCTGAGACTCCAGTACTTTGGCCACCTCATGCGAAGAGTTGACTCATATGGAAAAGACTCTGATGCTGGGAGGGATTGGTGGCAGGAGGAGAAGGGGACGACAGAGGATGAGATGGCTGGATGGCATCACTGACTCGATGGACATGAGTCTGAGTGAACTCCGGGAGTTGGTGATGGACAGGGAGGCCTGGCGTGCTGCAGTTCATGGGGTCGCAAAGAGTCGGACACGACTGAGTGACTGAGCTGAACTGAACTGAACTGAACATAAGCCTGGCTGGCTCTAGCTTCAACCTCAATCCCCTCTACTCTCAAGCCTTGAAAACTAAAATTTTAGCCCTCAAGGTTAACATTGGCTTCAGCCTTCTGCTAACCCAGCTTTCCTGCTTGCACTTAGCTTTTTATAGATGACTATTCTCCACTACTTTTCAGGTGACAAATGCACTCAAATAGTTTGAAAAAATAAATTTCATTTTACAGTTTTAGTTATTTTTAGCAAGACGGTTAGTCAGGGGACCTAGTCTAGCATATTCCCAGAAATCATTATAACTTTTTTCCAATATGCAAATGCCTTACACTTACATGAGAGGCTCCTTAGGGTGGAAATTGGTTTGTGGTATTGATTGTGTAATATCGATTTCTCAGAAATAATGTTGTGGGGTGCCTAATCGTGTATCAAACTTAAGTTAGCAGTATAAACAGACTGTTTGTTCAGGATTTAAATCAGGAAAATTTTCCAATATTCATTAAAGATAAATGGTTAGAAAGTCTGAGAAATGCAGACTTAACAAGATAGGAAAACATTTCTGTCTCAATCACTTCTGCAAACTTTACTTCAAAACTGTAATTTCAAGATCTTTTGCTAATTTGTTTTCCTTCCCCCTAAAGTCCTTTTCTTCCACCATACTCCCAGATAAGTTCGGATAACCAGTTTTCTATTCTCAGTACATGACTCATTAATTCTCATCTTTAGGTATTTACACACATGACTTCCCACACTTCAAAGTTCATATCTTCCTCTTTTGAATTATACCATATTTTTTGTTTTCAATACAATATCTTGGGTTGATGCCTCTGTAAGGAGTTCCCATGTTAATACCACCTGGCTTGTCCCTCTAGTCATCCAAACAGTCCTCAATTATAACCACAAACCTCATTTTAAAGTAGGCAAAGCAAATTGCCTATGAAAAGACTTAAAAGATACGAAGGACATTATTTCTCAGTTTTAGAACCGTGCAATCTGCTATGTGCTCAGACGCTCAGACATGTGCCCTTTGAGACCCCATGGACTGTAGCCCACCAGGCTCCTCCATCCATGGAATTCTCCAAGCAATAATAATGGCGTGGGATGCCATTTCCTCCTCCAGGGGATCTTCCTGACCCAGATGGGATCCAACCCGGGTCTCCTGCATTGGCAGGCATATTCTTAGCCATTAGCACCCACTGGAGAGCCCCTTTAGCACAGTTCAGTTCAGTTGCTCAGTCGTGTCCAACTCTTTGCGACCCCATGAATCGCAGCATGCAAGGCCTCCCTGTCCAACACCAACTCCCGGAGTTCACCCAGACTCATGTCCATCGAGTCAGTGATGCCATCCAGCCATCTCATCCTCTGTCGTCTCCTTCTCCTCCTGCCCCCAATCCCTCCCAGCATCAGAGTCTTTTCCAATGAGTCAACTCTTCACATGAGGTGGCCAAAGTACTAGAGTCTCAGCTTTAGCATCATTCCATCCAAAGAACACTCAGGACTGATCTCCTTTAGAATGGACTGGTTGGATCTCCTTGCAGTCCATGGGACTTTCAAGAGTCATCTCCAACACCACAGTTCAAAAGCATCAGTTCTTCAGCTCTCAGCTTTTTTCACAGTCCAACTCTCACATCCATACATAACTACTGGAAAAACCATAGCCTTGACTAGATGGACCTTTGTTGGCAAAGTAATGTTTCTGCTTTTGAATATGCTATCTAGATTGGTCATAACTTTCCTTCCAAGCACAGTATTCTCTTTTAAAAACTGCTTTCTAGTAAACCAGTGAGTTAGGAAACCCTAACTCATTTCTATTATTTTGAGTTGGAGTTGGAATAAGGATAAATAGAACACTCTAAAAACTTAATATAGAAAGAGGTGGAGAAAGGGGGTGGGGGAACTTTTTCTGAAAGAGAAATAGTTGTCTCCATGGTATAAGGCTGCAGATATGAAATTTTATTTTCTTCCTATTCATATCTCCAGATGTAGAGTCAAAGAGTAAAAGCAGAAATCTTAGAAGAATAAGCAGAATTTTTTTAGCTGGGAAAGGGTAAACAAGTAGAGATATGTCAGCTGATAAGGATTAAAGAAAAGCTCTGGTCTGAAATAAGTATGCACAATCTATGTGATCCAGACAGTTCGAACCCATTGGAGTCAGACCCTATGTTCTGAGTGAGTTAATTCAAGTCATGCTCAGGGACTGAATTAGGTCATTTAAGCAGCAATGAATAAAAGTGAAAGTGAAAGTCCCTCAGTCGTGTTGGACTCTTTGAGACCCCATGGACTGTAGCCCACCAAGCTCCTTTGTCCAAGGGATTCTCTAAGCGAGAATACTGGAGTGGGTTGCCATTTCCTTCTCCAGGGGATCTTCCCAACCCAGGGATTGAACCTGGGTCTCCTGTATTGCAGCTGGATTTTTTTACCATCTGAGCCACCAGGGAAGCAATTAAAGGTTTGTATTTGTTTATTCTTGTTCTCAGTTCAGTTCAGTTGCTCAGTTGTGTCCGACTCTTTGCGACCCCATGGACTGCAACATGCCAGGCCTCCCTGTCCATCACCAACTCCCAGAGTTTACTCAAACTCATGTCTGTTGAGTCAGTGATACAATCCACCCATCTCATCCTCTGTCATTCCCTTCTCCTCCCACCTTCAATCTTTTCCAGAATCAGGGTCTTTTCAAATGAGTCAGTTCTTCTTCTAGAAAATAGTTTTGATACTACTGATCAAAGCACAGTCTTAAAAATAATGCTCTATATTCTAGAAATGCCATTACCAGGTAGGAAAAGCGTGTTATTCACCTACTTTCAGTTGACTATTTCTCTGGGATGCCAAAGTATTTGGATTTTAAGTCCAAGGGAGGTGGTGTTGGCTCCACCACCTCACTGAGGACCTAGAAAGAAATAACACCTTCACTACTGACCTTGCAAAGCCAAATCTATCTAAGTGCTGCCTAAAAAGGGAAACTCATGGATTTTTTTTTCCCCAAAAATACATCTCTCCTTATCTAGTGGCCTCTTTTCTATAATTCCACAATTACAGATTCATCCCTTTCAGTTAATGAAAGTTGAAATATTAAATTGTAATTCATTAATCATGCTTTAGTGTGACTTCTTAAAAGGTTTTTTTATATGGGTCGTTGTAAAGTCTTTATTGAATTTGTTACAATATTGCTTCTGTTCTATGTCTTGATTTTTTCACTGGGAGTTAGGTGTGATCTTAGCTTCCTGACTAGGGGTCAAACCCACAACCCGTACATTGGAAGGTAAAGTCTTAACCACTGGACCACCAAGGAAGTCCCTTGATTTCATTTTTTTTAATTAATACTTATTTCTTTATAGCTATCTGGCAAAGGGTCTGTAAGGAAAGAAGACCCTCAAGCTGGGAGAGGATTGGGGGAGTGGATTTTGGAATGAAAACAGTACCCCCAGAAAGGACTGTTTGGGTAGGAAGCTTGAGAGGGCAGGATCTGTTACTTATTTATGGATACTGTGTACAGAGGGCTGTATTGACTATGTGAAGCAGCACCTAGAAGTGAGGAAGGAAAATAGAAAATGAGACCTCGGAGAACTCAGAGACAAGCCCACTTGGCAATTTTGCCTCAGAGGCTCCTGCCGGTATATGACTGTATAATTGCGCATCATGTATTATGCATTGTGAATGAATCCCGTGTGCTGGGCCTGGTTGTAAAGCCTTAAAAGCAAAACCTTAGCTCCCGTTTTGTTTTCAGTTCTCTTTGGTCTCTGCACACCATGGGCATCCCACAAACAATGCTGGCTGAATAACAGGCTGTGCAGGCAACCGTCAGCCAGCAGGAGGAAGAAGGCATCTGAGTCAGCCTAGAGTCAGCCAAGAACTGCGGCCAAGTGTCATTTCCTGCATAAATATTGCAGGACCTTCCCCTGGTCAAAAACAAACAAAAACCTGAAGGACATATTCTACAGGAATGAACCAGAGGCGCACGTCTGTTTCAGCACAGCTGTAAGAAATAAAGGAAAACAAAAATCAGTATCTTCAGAAGTGTAAACATCTCCCTAGAAAGAGTAAGCCGTTCAAAAATTCCCGCAGGAGATCATCTCTAAAAAGATTTTTTTATATCCTCTGATTTGTAGGGCCTGTGCTTGGTTTTCACAGCTGGAGTAGAGCCTACCGTCTTTGCTGTGCTTACGTATCAACTCGACACCAAAAACCTGGTTTTCTCAGGACACCGTTATTTTAAATCATTAGGTTAAAATATGTCAGTGTTAGAAAAATTGGTTTGCTCTTGTAGTATACCTTGTGAGTCTACTCTTTTATCTTTTCACGCAATGTACATGGAATTAAAGTTTCACAATTCACATTTAATAATAACAGCAAATACCTCTTTGGTGCTTATTTTGTGCCAGTCTTTGCCTGAAAGCATTTTCAGTGTGTTATTCATCTTATCCTCACAGTAACCTTAAGAGGAAGGTAGTTGTCCTTAGTTTGCAAGGAGAAAATGAAACCCTGGGAGGTTAAGCAACTTGCCCCAGTCAGAGGCAGTGGTCTTTAGTTTATTTACAGAACTGTGCATTCTCAACATGGTCAATTTTAAGAGCATTTTCATCACCCCCAGGAGGAATCTGTACCCATTAGAAGTCACTTCCTTCCTCTCTTCACTCTTAGGCAATAACTAATCTATTTTTTTTCTCTCTATAGACTTGCCTAGTCTGGACATTTAAAAACAAAAAATCAAATAATACAGCATATGATGTTCTGTATTTGGCTTCTTTGATGGACATTTGGGTTGTTCACACTTTTTGGCTATTTTGAATAATGCTCCTATAACCATGGGCTTCCCTGGTAGCTCAGTTGGTAAAGAATCCACCTGCAGTGAGGAGACCCAGGTTCAATTCGTGGATAGAGAAGATCCCGTGGAGCAGGGAAAGGCTACCCACTCCAATATTCTGGCCTGGAGAATTTCATGGACTACAGTCCATGGGGTCGCAAAGAGTCAGACACAACTGAGAAAACTTCACTTTCCTATGATCATTCATTTACCAGTTTTTGTATGAGCATAAATTTTCAGTTCTTCTGGGTACATAACCAGGACTGAAATTGCTGGATCATACAGCAACTCCATGTTTAATCTTTGGAGAAACTACCAGACTATTTTTCAGCACATTATTATTTTCAACACATTATTTCCACCAACAGTGTATGAGCTTTCAATTTCTCTACAGCTTTGTCAACATTTACTTTTATCTGGCTTCTTGATTCTAGCCATCCTATGCCTATGTCTAGCCATAGCATGAAGGGGTACCTTATTATGGTTTGTATTTGCATTTCTTTCATGGATGATAATACTGAACTTTTTCATGTGTTTATTGGCCATATGTGTTTCTTCTTTGGAGAAGTGTATATTCAGATATTTTGCCCATTTTTAGTTAAATTATTTGTCCTTTATTGCTTAGTTGTAAGAGCTGTTTATATATTCTAGATGCAAGTCCCTTGTGAAGTATATGCTTTGCAAAAATTGCCTTCCATTATTTGGGTGTCTTTTCACTTCTTTGGGTACTGTCCTTGGAAGACAAATTCATCTTCACCCTTGTCTTATTTCCATTAGAAAGATGCTGTTACAATGAGTTGAACTGTGTCCTCCAAAAATTCATATGCTGAATCATACCCCCCAATACCTCAGAATGTGATTTTATTTGGAAATAGGGTCAGAAATGTAATTAGAAAAGAAAGAAAGTGAAGTCGCTTAGTTGTGTCCGACTCTTTGTGACCCCATGGACTGTAGCCTACAAGGCTCCTCCATCCATGGAATTTTCCAAGCAAGAGTACTGGAGTGGGTTGCCATTTCCTTCTCCAGGGGATTTTCCTGACCCAGCGATCCAACCTGGGTCTCCTGCATTGTGGGCAGATGCTTTTACCGTCAGAGCCACCAGGGAAGCCCAGGGAAGTAATTAGTTAAAGATAAGGTCCTGTTGGAGTAGGATGGACCCCTGTTTCTATCTGATATGTGCCCTTATTAAAGAGGGCGATATGGGCACAGACAGGAAACAGGGAGAATGCCTTGTGAAGCCTGGAGCTTTACTGTCATAAGTCAAGGAACTACCAGAAACTAGAAAAGCGCCCTGGAACATATCTTTTCTTGGTGTCTTCAGAGGGAACATGGCCCGACAGACACCTTAATGTTGAGCTTCCAACTTCCAGAACTATGAGACAACAACTTTCTGTTATTCCAGTCACTTGGATTATGAGATATATATATATATATATATATATATATTTTTTTTTTTTTTTTTCCTCACAGCAGCCTTAGAAAGCTAATACAAATGCCTAAGATTTATTTTTCCATTTTGGTAGTTACTTTCATGTCAGCCCCCTTGTGGCTCAGACGGTAAAGTGTTTGCCTGCAATGCAGGAGACCCAGGTTCGATCCCTGGGTTGGGAATATCCCCTGGAGAAGAAAATGGCAACCCACTCCAGTAATCTTGCCTGGAAAATCCCATGGATGGAGGAGCCTGGCAGGTACAGTCCATGAGGTCGCAAAGAGTCAGACATGACTGAGCAACTTCACTTTCACTTTCTTTTTCACTTTTCATGTCAAAATACAAGACTTAATAATATAACATTTCTAGGTTTGAGATCCTAGTTATATTGATCAATCATATGAAAAATTGCATTGAATTGGGCTCTATCTTTACATTTCTTATACAAGTATCTTAGGGTTTTGAACAAAATCAAAATATTTGGCTCTTAGTTACCTAAGCAGACCTTATGCTTTTTAGATTTAAGCTTAACAAAGGGAAATGTTATAAAGACTCTTAGTAAAATAAGGTGACATTATAAAATTAAAATTTCTCTTTTCTGTTAGAAGTTATCGTATACCACAGATATTAATTTCTGTTTTGTATTTTTCTCCCTTTTTTGTAGTTCTTGTCTTAACAACAACATAACTATGTGAATTAATCTCTTTAAAAATAAAACACCCTTTAAATATTTTCTTAGATTACAGCTTATTATTTCTTGCTTGTTAGAAACAAGCTATTTTATTCTGAAATGTTATTCAATTATTTCTATCTGATTATAAAGATAAGGTGGCTAGTTTTGATGAATATGCAATCAATCAAATATAATACAAATAGATTAGGGAACTTGACTCAAATGTCAGAAGAATCTTGCCAAGTAGTATAGGTACAATGGTGAACAATATTGAGAAAGGAGCTTGGAACTGGATTTGAAAAGACAGAGTGATACTCCTTTTCTGATCGAGCAGCTCGATGGCTATGTGATTATGGGCAAATCACGTCTCCTTCTGAACTTCTCAGTTACCCTACGTACATTATGATTTAGATTCCTTTGGTATAAAGACACTCAGGAGCACTGAAGTCCTGGTATTTGTGTTTGTGTGTATGCTTGTAGTTTTGAAGTGGCGGGGGAGCGGGTAGCGTGGGGATGCTATTATTGAGCTATATCACATTAAAAAGATACAGGATTAAATACCAAAAGTTATTAAAATATATCAATATTCATAACATTGGGTAGACATTTAGGTTGCCTACCTAACATTTTGGTTCACTTAATCTCTTTTTCCTTTCTGAATAAGAAAAATGAGTTTGTCTGAGTGCCCCCTTCATCCCCCATATGAAATAAGGGAAGTGATCCTAGACCCTGCTTTGTTTAGACACCACTCACAGGAACTTTGTTTTCATTTCCAGAGACTGGCTTAGAAATGTACATAATAAAGGTTTGGTAAACCCAGGAAGAATTCTAGTAGGGTATTTCTTAGAAAAGTTTCTTTGTTCTTAAGATAGAGACATCAAGAGAAAAGTTCTTTCTTCTTCCCCTGCCAAAGCCACCTTGTTGACTAAATGGCCCTCAGTCTCTCAGAAAACTGCTCAGAGAGTACAGAGTGAGAAATTGGGGTTTTGATGAGGTTGGGGAGCTCTGACTGGAGGTTGCCTTATTTCTTCAATTGTTATATGAGATGGTAAATGTCCTTATTCTTCAAACTAGTTTGATTCAACATAGTTTTTTTTGTAGTCCAAAGCATCTGCACTAGTATAAGACTGCTCCTTCTTGATAACCTTTTACTTCATTTGGCTGAATCTTTTGGTTAAACTGTAAGCTATACAAGGACCTCCCTGGTGACTATATGGTAAAGAATCTGCCTGCAATCTTTCCTGCCTGGAAACCTGGGTTCGATCCCTGGATTGGGAAGATTCCTGGAGAACAGAATGCCTACCCACTCCAGTATTCTTGCCTGGAGAGTTCCATGAACAGAGGAGCAGTTCATGGGGTCACAAAGAGTCAGACACCACTGAGCGACTGAGCACGCATGCAATACAAGGGCTTCCCAGCTGTCTCAGTGATAAAGAATCTTCCTGCCAATACAGGAGACACAGGTTCAATCCCTGGTTAGGGAAGATCCCCTGGAGAAGGAAATGGCAACCCATTCCAGCATTCTTGCCTGGGAAATCCCATGGACAGAGTAGCCTGGCAGGCTACAGTCTGTGGGGTCTGCTGAACGTGACTGAATGACTGAGCACGCATGCACAAGTTACAAAAGAACTCTGTTGGATAATCATTCTGCTTTCCTCTGTGCTCTAAACATTTCTCAACTTGCTATAACAGATACAGGGTATGTGTGCTGCAAATAGGTTATTGGAGTGATGAGATGTCAACTCCTCCGGTCCTTGAAGTGACTGGAGACTTCACGGTGGTCACCTGTGTCCTGCTAGGAAGCTGCATCCACCATTTATTCAAGAAGTGAATAAATATCATGTTCAAATATGTGCACTGAATTAATGTATTTTAATTGTCTATTTCAAAGTCATTAGAAAGCTTATTTAATAATGCTAAACCTAAATTTGATGTGGACTATCAATAAATTATATGGGAGTATCAATTAAACAGTGAAATAGCCATCCAGTAGCCTCAGGTTAGCTATATTTCTCTTTAATTCATATCCATTCCGTGGATTATTGTCATTGACTTTAATTTCCCTGCGGGGATAGGGAAGAAACAGAAAGCTCCAGAGTTCTGGTGTAGAGCACATACGACCTGAGCTCCATCCTGTCTGCCACCTGTGAGTAAATCCTCTAACCTCTTAGACTTAAATTCCCTCATCTGTTCAACAAGGCTTGGATTAGCTGTCCATGGCATAGGAAGTGTTTTATTTTGATGAAAAAAGTTCCTATTTTCATTGATTAGCAAGTTTGTTGCTTCTTTATAACTAAATACTGTTTGTTATTCAAGGAGCTCATATTTGCCTTTCATGTTATTTATTATACATTATAATTAGCTCTCCAAATTTTTGGCTTTCAAATATTAAATAGACATCAAGGATTCTGAAAAGAGTAAATGAGTATAGTAGATAATGTCACACTATCTCCTCTGATAGCGAATAATTACTTCATGATAATTTAAAGTATTATGCCCTTCACTAAAGAGGAAGTTCTGTGTGGGAGGATAGGAGGACGTTAGAGACTGAAATATAATGGGTTTCAGCTTGAGTCTGTGAAACAGTGTTCCCTCAGAAAGGCTTTATGAAGTGAGATGTAAAATAGTACCCAAAAAATAAAAACCCAGACTAAAACAAAACAAAATTAATTTTTATTCTTTTGAGGGTAGATAAGATTCTGAAACATTTTGATTTTTGTTACTCTTTCTATCTCCAATACAAACCCACTAGTCTTTAAATGGTGCTTCCGTATTTGTGTGTGTGTGCGCGCGTGTATGTGTGTGTGTGCATATGTGTGTGTGTGCACGTGTGTGCACGCATGTGGTCACACCCACGCCTGGGTAAGAACAGGAGGCAAAAGTTGGCAAAGGGAAGATAAAGAAGTTATTTGTCTTTATGCCAAAGAAATCACAAAAGATATGATGATCCACCTATATTTGTTAGTGCAATGGTGAAACATTTTTACAAGTCTTTGCAGAATTGACATATTTAAAACCAAACACAAGCTAATGTGTTTCACACTTAAAAGCATGACAGACTCCAGCTTACAGGTGAGGTAAGGTGAGGAGATTTAACAAGCTGTGGAGTTGTAAATATCTCTAAGTGCTTTGACTGCAAAAATAACTCCAAAGGAACATGACAAGACCCTGATTCATCGGAAAAGACCCCGATGCTGGGAAAGATTGAAGGCGGGAGGAGAAGGGGAGGACAGAGGATGAGATGGTTGGGTGGCATCCCCGATTCAATGGGCATGAGTTTGAGCAAGCTCCAGGAGTTGGTGATGGACAGGGAGGCCTGGTGTGCTGCAGTCCATGGGGTTGCAAAGAGTTGGCTGAGTGCCGAAGAATTAATGCTTTTGAACTGTGGTGTTGGAGAAGACTCTTGAGAGTCCCTTGGACTGCAAGGAGATCCAACTAGATCATCCTAAAGGAGATCAGTCCTGGGATTTCTTTGGAAGGAATTATGCTAAAGCTGAAACTCCAGTACTTTGGCCACCTCATGCGAAGAGTTGACTCATTGGAAAAGACTCTGATGCTGGGAGGGATTGGGGGCAGGAGGAGAAGGGGACGACAGAGGATGAGATGGCTGGATGGCATCACTGACTCGATGGACGTGAGTCTGAGTGAACTCCGGGAGTTGGTGATGGACAGGGAGGCCTGGCGTGCTGAGATTCATGGGGTGACAAAGAGTCAGACACAACTGAGCGACTGAACTAAGCTGAACTGAGCGACTGAACTGAACTCAAAATATAGGTAAGAGCCTCCTGTCTAAGCAATACAATGTGTGGGGTCCTTTTAACAAAATCCAGCACTACAAATACTATATAATATTTGAACACTTATGTACCAGCCCCTGTGATTCGCTTCCTATTTTTGGTTCTGAAGTAGACATGGTGTGGGGGGATGGGCGGGGGGGGGGGGCGGTTGCTGAGGAGGCAGCCTAAGGGCTCTGATTATCTTTAACACAATGTCAAGAGAAGTGGCTTCCCTTGTAGCTCTAGGTAAAGAATCTGCCTGCAGTGCAGGAGACCCGGGTTCAATCCCTGGGTTGGGAAGATCCCCTGGAGAAGGAAATGGCAACCCACTCCAGTATCCTTGCCTGGAAAATCTTATGGACAGAGGAGCCTGGTGGACTGCAGTCCATGGGGTCGCGGAGAGTTGGGCATGACTGAGCAGCTAACACTAACTAACTAAGAGAAGAGGGCAGCTTTGAAGTGTCATATGATACAGACCTTCTCTGTACTGATCACAAACACATCACTCAATACACAAATGTTTTCTGGAAGGGTTTTCAACACTGCAGGAGAACTAGAACTCTAAATACTGTGGCATCCATTCACAAATCCTAGGGTTTAGGATACAGCCCTTTATGAAGGTAATGACCCTGTCTTCCTGGAGCTTGCATTCTGGAAAGAGAGATTGATAATAATGAAAGAAGGAACAAAAACACAGTTTTAGACAGTGCTGGTGCTGTAAAGATAATAAAGCAGGGCTCAGTCTTTACTTAGCAGATCATGTTCGGACCTATTTTCCGTTGGGGGGTCAGGGAAGAGCTCTGCAGAGATGACATTTGAGTTGAGCACCGAAAGACAAGAAGGAACAAGCAGGGGAAAGCACGAGGCAGAAGGAACAGTTCATCCACGAGGAACGCGTTACAGGAATGATTGAATGTAACTTGGCGACTTTCAGGAACAGCCAGAAGGGCCTCCGTAGACAAAGCATCGTGGGCACAGGTAGGAGATGCGGTCCCAGAGTTCAGGCAAAGAGTTTCAATTTTATTCTAAGTGTGGTTGGTATCCACAGGAGGTTTCAAAGCGGAAGTGGGCGATTTAATACGATCGACACTTTAAAATGAAACATTGCAAAATACAATAATTGCACGCAGCTTTTCTAATTTCTAATCTAATCTAATCTAATCTAATTTCTAAATTCCCACTCGGGTTAAACAGCGCCGCGGCCGTCCCCGTTTGCCCAGGCTGTTTGCGCTCGCTTCCAGCTTGTTTGCACGCGACACCCTGCTGTTGACAGCCTCGGAGGAGAGCCTGTGACAGTTGGCAGGCGCCGGGAGGCGTCGCGGGAGCCAAGTTGCTGCTGGGGCCAGGGCTGCGCTGGGGAAAGGACGGAAGAGGGGATGGGAGGCGGTGGCCGCGTCCTGGGAGGGCTGCAATCTCCGCGCCGTGGCGGCGATGCACCCTCTGAGCAAGGGATGAAGAAGCCGGGGGCCCAGACGAGCTTCCCCGGGGCTCACGGCGCCCCCCGATTTGTTTCCGTCCTGCCCAGGGTTTGACGCCGGAAACAGTGATGGCTGGGGGGCTGCTGGAGGCTGGGGCGACCGAGGGAGTTTCCGTTTCTCGGGCCTAGCTCCTCCCGGCCGGGCCGCAGCGGCGACACCCTGGGGGGTGGTGGTAGTGGAGGGGGGAGCCTCGCCAGGTGTTGATTTAAGGCTCCGCGGGGCCAGGCCTTCTGCCCACATCCTGCGGCGCCAGTTGGCCCCGGCGGATCCAGCGCCGCGTTTTGTCATCTGCCTGCACCAGGAGGTAGAGGCGGCGACCCCAAACCCGCTAGCTCCCTGGGGACAGGACCCCAGGTGCCTGACCCCGGCGGTACCCACCGCCCCCCCCCCCCCCACTCACTTTCAGTCTCCAGGCCACCGATCGCTTGGGACCACTATGCGGCAAGCGAGTAGCCTACGGAGACGACCCAGAGTGCCTGTTCCTTGGAGACTTGCCGAGGGGAGCTGGACCCCCCCGGGGAAACTCGAAGCTTGGGCAGTCAGCGGAGCGCCCTGCACTCGCAGCCTGCTACCTACTCTGCCTTCAGATCTCGGCGCCCGTGGCCACCTCCCACCCAGGTCTCTGTCCTCACCCAGCCATCCGAACCAGCGACCCCACTGGGTCTGCATCCCATCATCCTAACTGAAGGCTCAACAGGAGGGGCGTGTGTTTCAGCCTCGTCTGTGGCCTGTGTTTCTCGTCCCATCTCTGGAATGTCCGCTCCGTGGGGCGATGTGTTACGCGCGTGGTGCCGGGCTCCCGGCGTCTAGAGCCGGGACACCTGCCAGACGGGACAGACCATCCCGTTTGCTTTAAAGGGACTGAGCACGGTTCCGAGCGCTGGACCAGAGAGAGCGAGAGCTTGAGCCCGCCGGCCTTCCTGCCCGGGGCGGGGCTTGTTCTGGACACGCCCCTCCCAGGCCCGCCCCGTCCCAGGAGCCGCCCCCCCTTAGATTCCCCGGCTTTCTCTGCAGCTGTCTGCAAAACCCGGAGTGGCGGATCCCAGAGAGGGCGGAGGGGCGCCGCCCCTCGCGGCACCTCCCCGGCAGCCCTGGGCGCCGCGCCGGGCATGCTCAGTGCGCAGGGCCGCTCGGAGCTCTCGGAGGAGGAAGCTCGCGCGCTCCCGCTCTCAGGAGCCGCGGCCCGGGGCAGTGGGGGCCGCAAATAATGGAGCCTTTCACCAATGGTGAGTAGGCGCGGCCGGAGGGAGGCCGGGGCTGGGAGCCGGGCTCTCCCGGGGCCCAGAGGGTCGTGGGGAGTCGTGACACGCGAGGGCGAGCTGCAGCCGCCTCCAGCGCAGGTTTCCTGCGAGAGGTTTTGCGGTGAGGGGGGGTGGTGCTGGTGTAGGGGACCCGGGGGGGAGGCTGTTGGAGGCCTGGGGGAGGGGGCAAGAGGCGGCAATCGCCAGGCTCGGGGGTCGAGGGCGGGGGTTGCTGGCGTGAAGGTCAGCGCCACCGCCCGTCCCGGGTGGGGACACCCGGTGTCCCGGACACCTCGCTCCTCTGCGCAGCCAGGTGGGCGAGCTGCAAAGTTTGGGCTGCGGTGCGCATTGGAGGGGGGGCGGCCGGGAAAGTTGGCACAGCTTGGGTTTGCCCCGAGTACAGAGTGGACTTTGGGGCGGGAAGGGTTAACGGGCGGTCAAACCCTCAACTTGGGTGGCGCGCCCGGAGCTGTCCCCCTGCCCTTCGGCGAGTTGCCGGTGTGACTTTTTCTGATAGGGCTGGGTGGAGGGGTGGAGGCTTGTTAGGTTAATTCAGTGGAAGGTAGAGAAAAACTTGCAGAAAAGCTGGATCACCCCGGCTGGACGCCGGGGAGGTTCCTGCCCGCATTGCTGCTCTCCCCGTCTGTTGCGGAGGCATTCCGCAGGAGGTTCAAGCTTCCTCTCCCTGGCTCCCAATAAGATCGGTTTTTTTATTTTCAGTCGAGACTCATTAAATATCAAGGGACCGTCACGGTGATATCACAGTGTGACTTGAGGCGAGTGTCCAAAGCCGGAGCCTGCAGGAGGTTCGGCTAACAGCCACAGCCTTTTACTGACCGAAGGGAGCGAATCCATCCCACCCTCCTTAAAACCGTGGCTTTTGTTTGGACCACAAGTGCCATGTAGGGGTGAGATGTCTTTCATTTTGCGGTGTTGAGTGTATAGATTCCCTTTTGGGGACAGAAAATAGGAAAACTGCCAGCAAGGGAGAATTCACGCTGAAATGGGAGAGTTCAGTCTCCGAGTGGACATGTGTTTTCCTGCGGGTGGTTGGTTACTTAAGGTAGAGAGTTTGTCGCATTAATAGAAGGCAGAGTCTCCTCTGTTAGGGTGGGTCACTTGCCACCCGGGAGACAGAGACATTGTCCACTATGTCCCAAACCCGAGTCAGACTTTGTTGTATGCTGTGTTTCATCCCTGGGACTGCGAACTACTAATTATATTCTCCCCATCCCTAATTCAGAATGCTTTATTCTACTGCCATCTTCCTGTCTGTACTGTTTAATTAGGTTTAATGATGACAGCTTTAATTCTGAATTTTCTCATTCAGGTTCTATTTGTAATTACTGAGGCTCTAAGAGTAGTCTGGTAAAGTTGGCAAAGAAAAATAAGGATGATTTGAGCTAAAAGGAAGCTTAGTATACAAAGTATACGTTTAATACAGATTCTTAAATCCTTTCCAGTGAGTATCCTAAGGCTTATCCTGTGTTCTAGGTAGAAAGCTTGGAGCTTCCGTGTTGGTAGGATTTTAAATGTGAAGTTTCCTCTAAATTCAAACAAACAAACAAAAAACTCCTCTCAACAAGGCTGAGTCACGCATTTGGTTAAGATTATTGCTAGCTGATTTGGTGAACCTGTGCCTGTAGAATTAAAGTACATTCTCAAGTCTTAAAGTTGGAGCCTTTTCTCCCATCTTAGAATAGTTTTAGAATATGTACCTCTGGATGTGAATATTGGCAAATTGTCATATTTTGACGGGCAATGAAAAAGTCCCAGAGAGGAGAATAAAAAAAAAAAAGCAGTGCTTCAACTTTTGTATAGGAAATTGGATTTCTAATCCTTTCCTGTCTTACAGATTTTCAGAGTCTGTGCTGGAGATAGTTGAGCAGTGTATCATTTTAGTTAATGTAGTAATTACTCCTTGGAACCTTATCTAGCATCTTTTAGCAAGGGGAATAGAAACTAACATCTAAAGTCAACAAGAAATTGGTTGATTGGTTTAGTTGCTAAGTCGTGTCCGATTCTTTTGTGACCTTGAGGACTGTAGCCTGCCAAGCTCCTCTGTCCACGGGATTTCACAGGCAAGAATACAAGAGTGGGTTGCCATTTCCTTGTCCAGGGGATATTCCCGACCCAGGGATCAAACCCCGATCTCCTAGATGGCAGGCGGATTCTTTATCACTGAGCCACCAGGGAAGCCTCAACAAGAAATTAGGTCCTAGCACTTTGCGGTGCTTTTTGGGTTTAAGGAAGGCTCGTTATTTTGGAACTTTTGAATAGCTGTAGAATTTTCTATTGTCTTCAAACAGGACATGGTATAGTGGAAAGTACACTTATCTCTGTACTTAATCCTTTTGAGAGCAAAGAATACGTACATCTAATTCTCTCATAGGTCTCAGTGTTCTGGTGCAGAATATTTCATTACCCATAGAATTTATCATTGGAGGGTTTATCAAGTATGGCGTGGGCTTTTGTTACACTTTCATTCTCTTTTAATAAAATTGTCACCACTTACACTTTGTCATATATCTCTATATGCGGAGAGAGGTGTGAGCGCTTATCGAAAAGTTTCAGTAAGTCGGGGACGTGTATGTTTCAGTTAAAATCTTGTCAATGATTTCTCTCCCTGATAAGAGGTAAATTTGTAAAGGAGGCAAATTTAGTTTGTTTTGCTAATTTGGTTTTCAATACTCATCTATTCCAGTAAGGCCTTTTCTGTTTTCGGTGTTTTCTGTCAAAACTTGCTGCTGGTATGGCTCATTTTTCTTGGACCCTGCTCTCTACCTGCCAATAATGGATTTATTTGATGACCATCCTGTGTTAACCTGTCACTGCTGCAGTCCATTTAATATGCAGATCTCCAGAAAGGGCTTACAAGGAGAGACGTTATTGCCAAGAATTTCCATTTGGCTCAGGAGATATTTTTGGTGTTGCCCTTGGTAGGGACTGCTGACTATTGTGCTGAAGACAGGACATCCAGTCTGGCTTTGGATATTTGGTGCGTTTTCTTTTATGGGGAGAGGAATGTGCTGGACTAGTAGTCAAGGTTGGTTTGGTAGTAGCTATTATGTTCTGTTAGGCAGGTAGAAGTGAAACTATTCAGAAGCAGTGATTGCTGTATTACCAAAAACCAAACAAACAAAAAATAGAAACTCTGTAGGTCTTTTGATAAATGTACAGGGACTTCCCTGGTGGCTCAGAGGGTAAAGCGTCTGCCTGCAGTGCGGGAGACCCGGGTTCGATCCCTGGGTTGGGAAGATCCCCTGGAGAAGGAAATGGCAACCCACTCCAGTACTGTTGCCTGGAAAATCCCATGGATGGAGGAGTCTGGTAGGCTACAGTCCATGGTGTCGCAAAGAGTTGGACCCGACTGAGCGACTTCACTGTCACTAGGGCAAGCAATTATTTGATGACTGCCTAGTTTTATTTGTCCTCACTTGCACATAAGATTAAGGCATTTTAGAATAACTTAAATTTATGTTAAGGAATGTAGATACAGAGCTCACCCTCCGGATCTGATTCAGAAGGTCTGAAGTTGAGTCTAGGAATCTACACTTTATTTTTAGTGTACTAAAAGTATTCACCAGGAGGGAGCTTTTGAGAACTTTACTAGATAAGCAAATTCCATATGTGTGTGTGTGTCTATTTTTAAATGCTTTCTAGTTTGTGGTATGGCCCAACGTAAATCTCCAGAGGGTGGAAAAGCATTGATATTTTGAAGCCCCAGCACTGAAAACACAATTTAAATCGTTTTATTTTTCCCAAAGCCCCTAAGAATCACTTTAATACTACATCCTGGTATGTAATCTAACAAGGGGGGCTTTCCTGTCTTTATAAAACTGTTTTTGTTTTCAGATTGGCTTCCAAGTGAAAGTATTTCCCAACTTCCAAAATGGGAAGTCAGGATAATGAATTAGATGTTCGTGAATTATAAGGCAGTATAAAATTGTGATTTCATCATTTTAATCTTACAAATAGCAGTTATCCTGTTAGGTATGTGCCTATGTGTGCTCAGTCATGTCCAGCTCTTTTAGACCTCATAGCCTGCCAGGTTTCTCTGTCCATGGGATTTCCCAGGCAGGAATACTGGAGTGGATTGCTATTTCCTACTCCAATCCTACAGGTATGCATTTGTTTTTTAAAAAAGTATTTTTTAGCATTTGTTTAAAAAAAAAAAGGTTTTTTAGCATCTATCTAAGCTCAGCTATGTGAGCTTACTGCACTGTATTCATTTGTAGTTTCTTTTGTTCTGAAATAACTTACCACATTGAGAAAAAACCTTTAAAATGGAAGATAATAGTTTACATGATAGGATATAAGTTAAATTCTGCTTTTACATTTCTGTCTTACATCTTTATTTCAGTTAAGGGAAATAGGAGTATATAGGATTTGAATATTAACATCATTTAGTAGTATAAGGTTGAGGCTGTAACTAGAAACCAGTCCAGCTGTTAACTGGAAAGCAGAGGTGGAAAAGTTCTGTACATGACAACTTCCCCAAAAAAGTATCTTAAGACAAGATAAATATCATATTTTAGAAACTATTAGAACCAGTGATTATTATTTATCTGTAGATGATTCTTGAGAACTCAACTTGAAAGAGACAGAACCAGGAAGATTGGTTATAAGGAAATTATCATATAGAGAATAAGAACAGTGATTTCTTTCTCAGGAATCAGGCAAATACCATTTTTGGAATGCCTGTTTACAAGGAGATTTTCTGCTAGGCAGTTAGCAGAAGCCCCATAGACCTGCTATCAGTTAATGCTAACCTGATCCTAAATCAAGATGGTGGAAGAATAGGACAGGGAGACCATTATGATTATACAGTAGAAATGGCAAATAGATTCAAGGGATTAGATCTAATAGACAGAGTGCCTGAAGAACTATGGACGAGGTTCGTGACCTTGTACAGGAGGCAGGGATCAAGACCATCCCCAAGGAAAAAAAGAATGCAAAAAGGCAAATGGTTGTCTGACGAGGCCTTACAAATAGCTGAGAAAAGAAGACAAGTGGAAGGCAAAGGAGAAAAGGAAAGATATAACCATCTGAATGCAGAGTTCCAAAGAATAGCAAGGAGAGAGAAGAAAGTCTTTCTCAGTGATCAGTGCAAAGAAATAAAGGAAAACCATAGAATGGGAAAGAGGAGAAGGCAATGGCAACCCACTCCAGTACTCTTGCCTGGAAAATCCCATGGATGGAGGAGCCTGGCAGGCTGCAGTTCATGGGGTCACTACGAGTCAGTTACAACTGAGCGACTTCACTTTCACTTTTCACTTTCCTGCATTGGAGAAGGAAATGGCAACCCATTCCAGTGTTCTTGCCTGGAGAATCCCAGGGACGGGGGAGCCTGGTGGGCTGCCATCTATGGGGTTGCACAGAGTCGGACACAACTGAAGCTACCTAGCAGCAGCAGCAGCAGAGATCTCTTCAAGAAAATTAGAGATACCAAGGGAACATTTCATGCAAAGATAAGCACAGTAAAGGACAGAAATGGTATGGACCTAACAGAAGCAGAAGATATTAAGAAGAGGTGGCAAGAATTCACAGAACTGTACAAAAAGATCTTAATGACCAAGATAATCACAATGGTGTGATCGCTCACCTTGAGCCAGACATCCTGGAATATGAAGTCAAGTGGGCCTTCATAGTTCATCACTATGAACAAAGCTAGTGGAGGTGATGGAATTCCAGTTGAGCTATTTCAAGTCCTAAAAGATGATGCTGTGAAAGTGCTGCAGTCAGTATGCCAGCAAATCTGGAAAACTCAGCAGTGGCCACAGGACTGGAAAAGGTCAGTTTTCATTCCAATCCCAAAGAAAGGCAATGCCAAAGAATGTTCAAACTACTGCAGAATTGCATTCATCTCACACGCTAGCCAAGTTATGTTCAAAATTATCCAAGCCAGGCTTCAACAGTACATGAACCGTGAACTTCAGAGGTTCAAGCTGGATTTAGAAAAGGCAGAGGAACCAGAGATCAAATTGCCAACATCCACTGGATCATCAAAAAAGCAAGAGAGTTCCAGAAAAACATCTACTTCTGCTTTATTGACTACACCAAAGACTTTGACTGTGTGGATCACCACAAACTGTGGAAAATTCTGAAAGAGATGGGAATACCAGACCACCAGACCTGCCTCCTGAGAAATCTGTATGTAGGTCAAGAAGCAACAGCTAGAATTGGACATGGAACAACAGACTGGTTCCAAATCGGGAAAGGAGTCATCAAGGCTGTATATTGTCACCCTGCTTATTTAACTTGTATGCAGAGTACATCATGTGAAATGCCGGGCTGGACGAAGCACAAGCTGGAATCAAGATTGCTGGGAGAAATATCAGTAACCTCAGATATGCAGATGACACCACCCATATGGCAGAAAGCGAAGAAGAAATGAAGAGACTCTTGATGAAAGTGAAAGAGGAGAGTGAAAAAGTTGGCTTAAAATTCAACATTCAGAAAACTAAGATCATGGCATCTGATCCCATTACTTCATGGCAAATAGTTGGGGAAACAATGGAAAGAGACTTTATTTTGGGGGGCTCCAAAATCACTGCAGATGGTGACTGCAGCCATGAAATTAAAAGACACTTGCTTCTTGGAAGAAAAGCGATGACCAACCTAGACAGCATATTAAAAAGCAGAGACATTACTTTGTCCAAAAAAGTCTGTCTAGTCAAGGCTGTGGTTTTTCCAGTAGTCATGGATGGATGTGAGAGTTGAAGTCTAAAGAAAGCTGACCACCGAAGAATTGATGTTTTCGAACTGTGGTGTTGGAGAAGACTCTTGAGAGTCCCTTGGACTACAAGGATATCAAACCAGTCCATCCTAAAGGAGATCAGTCCTGGGTGTTTATTGGAAGGACTGATGCTAAAGCTGAAACTCTTTGGCCACCTGATGAGAAGAACTGACTCATTTGAAAAGACCCTGATGCTGGGAAAGATTGAAGGCGGGAGGAGAAGGGGATAACAGAGGATGAGATGGTTGGATGGCATCACTGACTCGATGGACATGAGTTTGAGTAAGCTCTGGGAGTTGGTGATGGACAGGGAGGCCTGGCGTGCTGCAGTCCATGAGGTTGCAAAGAATCGGACATGACTGGGCAACTGAACTGAACCTCAATAAGAGAAAAGAAAGGGAATAGTCTAGTCTTGTTTTCATGCTAATATGAAAATAATAGAATATGGAAGTTAAAAAAGCAGTAAAACTTGGGACAGTTTTCTAATTATTAAATAAATGAATAAAGTGAATAAAGTGAAAGTTGCTCAGTTGTGTCCAACTCTTTGTGACCTCATGGACTGTAGCCCACTAGGGTCCTCTGTCCATGGAATTCTTCAGGCTGGAATACTGAAGTGGGTTGCCATTCCCTTCTCCAGGGGATCTTCCCTACCCAGGAATCAGACTCAGGTCTCTTGCATTGCAGGCAGATTGTTTACCAACTGAGCCACCAGGGAAGCTCACAAAATTCACTAGTTTTAAACAATGGTTGGAATAAGATTTTAAAAGGCTTTGTTCCTCTTTTTTTCCCTTTTGTTTTCAGGATTAGAGATGGTCTAGATAAGTGATCAGGAGAGCTCTGGTCTCAAGGTACAGGCAGAGTACTTCCTCAGGGCAAGTATTCTTAAAGAGATACTTTTTTTTTTCTTCAAGCTTTCTCTGGAGTCCAGAGAATATTGTGACCACGTTGTCAAAAATCGTATTTATCAGTGTTCGATTGTCTTTGTAACCTGTTCATATAACATTTGTCAGCAGTAAGTTTACATTTCTATTGATTAACACTCCTGTTAGGAAACAGCAGCATTCTGACCCTCTCTGTGAAAACATTAGGAGATTGAAATACAGAGAAGTCTAGCCACAATTACCCCAGAAGTTGGGATGGAGCTGGATCAAGCCTGTGGTTCTTGGCACTTGAAGTGAGGACAGTGCAGCCATATTCTGTTAATTAGTTACCTCATGTCTTGAAAACTGTAGGAGGTTGGAGCTGGAGCTAATGCTACTACACCTTTCCATAATTTTGGAGCGACCTGAGAAACAGTGTTTTTTTAATTTGAATTCCTGGATTTGTACCCTTTAAGAGTATTCACAGAAAAGTAGGAATGAAAAATGAGGAAAATTCTGGAGCCCACGGTGGTTCAGCTCCGTTTTTATCTAGCGGTTTTTATAGAGAAGGCTGCTCATTGCCCTGGTATTTCTGTGCAATAGATATGGGTTTCTGTGTCTATGAAAGAGTAGTCAGGATTCTCCTGTAACCCGATTCACTATTGTAATCTGTTTGTGATTATTCCTGGGAGTGCCTGTAAGACTCTGAATCCAAAGATCTTAAGGGGAAATCGGGATTTAGGAGAATTAGTCATGAAGATGAGCGGTATATGGAGATTTAAGGTAAGGAGGAATCGAAAAGGCAAAATGGTCAATACCTTGACCCTTGCAAGTCTTTGGCTTAGAAATGAATCTCTTCTGGAGAGTAGGACACTCTTGTGTGAGGCTGAAAGGCAAGAGTTGGGCTTGTAAAGGTGAAGCAGGTGGGTCTGGTTGGACAAAAGGAATTGAGGAGAGAGGGGATAAATGAGTTAAGGCTGGCGTTTGAGGGATGGCAAAAAAACATTTGCCATGAGTTTAATCATACTGTGTATTTTTCTAGTCAGAAAAGTCACAGTTGCTTGTAAGTTAGTGTTGTTCGCTTTCCTGAATGTTTCAGATCTCAAGAAGAAGAAACTATAAAGAAGGCTAGTGACTCATTGACCCACCATGGGATGATCATGGTGGCAGTCGCTATTCTTTATTGACTGCTTTTGACTCACCTTTGTACCGATGCTTACGGTAGAACAATGAATCAATTAAAAAAAAAAAAAATCCAACCTTCGCATCTAAAAAAGACTAGGAGGAAATCAGTTCCAAATAAAGAAAATTGAGTCTTCCAAGGGGAATTTGAAAAAACAGTGCAGAATCAAGTTCAACTGTCGAAGACCCTCTGAAGCTCTTTTCCTTAATGAATGTCATCCCAGGCTTTTCTGCCACATAGTTCAAGAGTGTGGTCATCAAAACAGAACTCCGGCCAATTGTCTGGACTTCTGTAGATGACGGGATTAGATGGTCAAGAGTCTTCTCCAGGCCTCTGTGCTATTTGGGGAGGCCAAAGCCGGTGATCTGGGAAGAAGGGTGTTTAAGGAGGTGTTCCGATGTTTCTAACAGGGGAGAGAGCTTCGTAAGCTGGGAGAACAGGAGAATGGGAAATCCAGTGAGAGAACTGGACCCCTGAGGATTGGGTGTGTTTCTTTGCTCCCTGGATCTCACAAGCAGATGATGCCTGGGCTGTGTGGCAGCCCCTTTTGTCTGTTTGCCAGATTCAACTGCCTCGGGTGTCCTTCGGTGCCATAGAGGAACTTTCTGGTGGGCAGGAAGGTTTGGGTCATGGTATTCCTCACAACTGAAATTGTTATTTTATAAGATTTAAAACAGTTGTTAGAATACTCATCACTTCAACACCATTACACCATTTCAGAGTTCTCTTTGATGGAGAAATGGAGTTTAGTGGGAGTGATTAAAGAGAGCTAAGTGTGGTTTGAAGACAAGTAGTATTACATTTGTCTGGTTTCTTCTTGTCCCATAATTGTCAAAAGGGTTAAGTAAGGCCACTGGGACTTGATGGGTATCCTGGGTATATCAAGTTGATGCCCATAAGTTTGGGCTGGTTTCCCATTATACTTTTAGCAGTAGTTTTTCTGCTTTTTAAATGCTTAGTACCTAAACCTTTTGGGCCACTGATACTGTCCTTTTAGTATGTAGATTTGATGCCTAGATTAAGAAAACAACTCAGACTGAGCATAGAGTGTTGAGTGTTTGGGGAAATAAGAAATGCATTGCCATTTAAAATAGCAACCTCACTTCGATCAGCATTCATACAGGCTTCCCAGAGACTTCGTAACTTTTTGTTTAGAGGAAGCACACAGAAGAATAATTCAATGTAGGAAGGAAGGTCTTCTTGGAAGGAAAGTTATGACCAACCTAGACAGCATATGGAAAAGCAGAGACATTACTTCCCCCACAAAGGTCCGTCTAGTCAAGGCTATGGTTTTTCCAGTATGGATGTGAGAGCTGAACTGTAAAGAAAGCTGAGTGCTGAAGAATTGATGCTTTCAAATTGTGGTGTTGGAGAAGACTCTTGAGAGCCCATTGGACTGCAAGGAGATCCAACCAGTCCATCCTAAAGGAGATCAGTCCTGGGTGTTCATTGGAAGGACTGATGTTGAAGCTGAAACTCCAATACTTTGGCCACCTGATGCAAAGAGCTGACTTAGAAAAGACCCTGATGCTGGGAAAGATTGAGGGCAGGAGGAGAAGGGGATGACAGAGGATGAGATGGTTGGACGGCATCACTGACTTGATGGACATGAGTTGGAGTAAACTCCAGGAGTTGGTGATGGTTGGGGTGGGGGGCGGAGCTTGGCGTGCTGCAGTCCATGGGGTCACAAAGACTTGGACACGACTGAGTGACTGAACTGAACTGACATGAACTGAAGCACATGTTCACTAAAGTGTGGCTAGCCTTGGGTGTGCTTGTTCATTACAGTGGGATGCTATTGAGATAAAGACTTGAAGAATTCATGCATAGAATCTTTTCTTGACAGTTAATCGAGTGACAATGACTATTGGTAGAAAAAATGTGGTTTCAGTCCCTGATTTATAATCACTATTTTTTTTTAAATAGGTTAATGAAAATCAAATTGATCCTCAGTAAGTTGTATTTTCATGGCAAAGTTTTTGCTATAGATTTGGTCCTTTCATTTACCTTGTGTTTTATCAGTCTGATGGAAAAATATTTCAGAGAAATATCAGCAAAGTAAGTATTAGTTCAAATCCATCTGAGATCATGTCTAGCAGATTTATTCACCAACTGAGGTATTCTCTAACTCACAGGCAATGTTTATAAGAACATTAGAGTTCTTATAAATTTCTTCTGCAAATCTCATGCAGTGATATGCGTTCTCTGTTAAATCACTCAGAGGTGTTTCTTATGCCTAATGCCATTTTTAAAATAAGGAATTAAATGCAGTTAATATTTTTTGAAACAACATTTAGGTAGTTGAAATTAAAAACAAGCTTTTTAACTTTAGATCTTATAAGGTTTGTGACTTTGCCTGAGAGATTAATGAACATAAATATTTAGTCATCATTGACATTTTCAATTACTTTTTATAGCTAAGTCTCTCAAAGAGGTACCTTGAGGATTGTCAAGGACTGTGGGACCTTTGTTATGAGGAAAGATTTTTAGAAACATTTTGTAAAATAAAGATTATGTTTGATTGGGGAACAAGTTTGATACAAATATAAATATTAGGATAAAATAAGTTAGCCTAGAAAACGGAGAAGGCAATGGCACCCCACTCCAGTACTCTTGCCTGGAAAATCCCATAGATGGAGGAGCCTGGTGGGCTGCAGTCCATGGGGTCGCTAAGAGTCGGACACGACTGAGCAACTTCACTTTCACTTTTCACTTTCCTGCATTGGAAAAGGAAATGGCAACCCACTCCACTGTTCTTGCCTGGAGAATCCCAGGGATGGGGGAACCTGGTGGGCTGCCATCAATGGGGTCACATAGAGTCGGACACAACTGAAGCGACTTAGCAGCAGCAGCCTAGAAAAGGAAAAGAAAATTGAAAATTAAACTAAAATAATAATATTTTTCTCCACAAGGATATTGGTTAACTTTTAAGTGACCACAATGACATATCTTTATGTGAATCTGATCATTGTCATAATAATAAATAGAAGGATAAAGGAACTAATTACTCTTCATATGCTGAACTGTTGGTCTGTGTTTTCAGTCCATGGAATATGATGTTACACTGATAACTTGATGCTTTTTGGTGTCCTCTAAGCCAGAGTTGTTTAACTAGATTATTTCCGATGTGGAACTGACAAATATTTTTGAGTGCTGGCTTTTCAGTAGAACTAAATGGTGGTTATTATAACCTTGTAAATTATTATAAATTTTCTGTTTTCTCTTGGTTGTATATTAATGGATAGCAACCAGAGAAAATAAATGCAGAAATATATAGGACAAAACCTTTGTGGAAGATGAGTGCTTTGAGCTTAATTCTGTTTTATTGAAACCAGGTAGTGATGGGCTTCAAACCTACTCAATTACTGTCTTCTCTTTTTTTGTTATTATTTTCCTTTTTAATTTCATTTTGGATTTTTTCCTGTTTACATCATGCTCACAGTTTTTCTTCATCTCTTATTTTTATCACCCAAGACTAAAAATATAACAAACCAAAATTAGTTTTCCATGTCTCCTTGCTGCGTTCTTCTACTGGGGAGTCAGGAGTGGGTCAGAGAAGACTGTGAATGTTTGAGTACAGATTTTCTTGCATACTGTTTTAAACTGCCTCAATTAACAAGTATTTTTTAAATTAGTGTTTGATACATTCCTACTTCTCTCTTTCTAAAAAGATAACCCTCTTCAAATAAATACCTTCACCGTATGCTTACTTGTTCCAAGCTTTATTCTTAAAGTTGGAGTACAACTATGAATGCAGAATGGTCTCTGCCTTTGAGGAGCTTATATTCTAGCAGAGTTAATTTTTTTTTTTTTTTAAGGTATACAGATGCACAAATCAGTACATGCCCTTCAAAAACTTTCAGACTTTGAGAAGGCCAGGTCCCATCCCACACCACTTTCCTTAGATACATTTGGTTTGTACTTTTATTTTTTCATTTTAGAGATCTCTCCGTGAATCTACCTCATTTTGTAAGACTACTGTGTAGTATGTTGTAATGATGAAGAGCAGTCAGACCGCTCCTTTTAAATCCTGGCTCCTCACTCACTAGTTCTGTGATTCTTATCTAAGGATGTTACCAAGAGGTTTTAATATCTTTAGATAAAACACTAAAATGTGTACAGTAACTCAAAACATTTTCTTATATTCACCGAAGTTTAAGATATGGGGGGTGGTTTGGCATATTCCGGGCTTCCCTGGTGGCTCAGCTGGTGAAGAATCCACCTGCAATGCGGGAGACCTGGGTTCGATCCCTTGGTAGGGAAGATCCCCTGGAGAAGGGAAAGGCTACCCACTCCAGTATTCTGGCCTGGAGAATTCCATGGACTACACAGTCCATGGGGTCGCAGAGTCCGACAAGACTGAGCGACTTTCACTTTCACTTGGCATATTCCAGCCATAGTGAGATTTTGAAAATTGGGGAACATGTATTTCTTACATCTTGTTTTAGTAACATTAAAGACTTGAGGCTACTATAGGAGAGGATTCTTTCCAATTCATATTTATTAATAATGATTACACATTTGTGACACTTTCAGGGAAGTGTTGTCTAAGAGAGAAGACCTGTTCATTTCTACATCCTGTTTAATTCTGGCTTAGGTGTGTTTTTCCGGTTCCTGCAGGCAAATGTTATACATAACACCTCATTATTCGTACAAGTAGAACTTGTTTCATTCAGTCTTAGGTGTTTTATAAATATATATATATATATATATATATATATATTTTTTTTTTTTTTAATCTATTAGGTGGGGGTTGAAATAGTGAGGAATTAAAGACCAAAAGGGCATAGAGGGCATAGTGTTAGCATGAGAGTATAGGATAAGGGAACTTCATTTACTGACAGTGAAGCCTGTGTATATCATAGACGTCAGGAATGCAAACAAAGATGTCTATAGTTTAATAGGTATTTAAGTTCATACCTATGTTGTTATGTATCCTCACAGGAAGCGTACTAAGAAGCTGGTTTTACTAGTGAATTTGTATTTCTGCTAGTGACTGTGACACTTATTTTACTGTTATTTTTTTGCTAACTAAATGTAACTTGGCAGCAGCTTTTGGCTCTGAGAATCTATTTTGAATTATGGCAGTTACCTCCTTACTTCATCCCTGCCAGGAGTCTCTAGATCTGTTTTTATCTGTTTTTTCTCGTAAGGACAATATTTTGAACTTCTGAAACATAGTTTTTATCTGTTTTTTCTCGTAAGGACAATATTTTGAACTTCTGAAACATAGAAGGTAGTGATTTTCATCAAACAGCAAGGTGAACGATGTAAGGAATAATACTTAGAGTGTTTGGTGGCCACGTGAGTGGACTGCATGGGAACAGAGTGGAGGAATTCCTCACTGTGAGCTGTAATTGCCCCTGGGATGCCTCAGGGTTAAGAAGATAGCGTTTTCCCACAGGAGTAAGTTATCGGCGTCCACATTTATTCCCAGGGATGCTCACAGAAGTATAAGGTATGTTATGAAAGCAGAAATACCACTTGTCTAGGGTTCGTTTTCTCAGTGGTTCAAACCACATTTCAAGTTCTGTGTGAAGAACGTACATGCTTGTTCAGCCAGGAACCATCAGTTATGTTTAACAGATAAAAACACAGTTTTCTTGTATTTGGTTCCTACTAGAGTTTGGAGAAGGAAATGGCAACCCACTCCAGTGTTCTTGCCTGGAGAATCCCAGGGACGGGGGAGCCTGGTGGGCTGCCATCTATGGGATCACACAGAGTCAGACATGACTGAAGCGACTTAGCAGCAGCAGCAGCAGAGTTTGCATCTAATGTGGTGCTTCCTATGTATTAGTTCAGTAAATGTTAATCTGAAACTAATATTACATCAGACAACCTCTAAAACATTTAGATAAGAACTTTGCTTTGTGCTCTTTTTTCTTTTAAAAAAATTATTTTGATTGGAGGATAATTACCATATAATACTTTTGATGGTTTTTGCCATATATCAACATGAATCGGTCGTAGGTATACATGTGTCCCCCCATCCTGAGCCCCCCTCCCACCTCCACCCCGCTCTATCCCTCTGGGTTGTCCCTGTGCTCTTTTAATTTAGAGGGTTTTTAAATTTTTTTTCAAGTAACATTGAATTTCAGTGCCTCTCCTTTTTCTATAAATATCTCTATAACAGAGTAATTTCAAGTCACTTTTTTTTGAATATTCTTATCAATTTTCATTCAGCTTCCCTTACCACTGAAATGCATTTTGAGCACTTGCTGTGTTTCAGCACTTACTGTGAATGTGCTTTGTACAGGGAAGATAGTGCCAAATGAGACATGGTCTCTGTGTTTGAGGAAAGACGATGCTGAGAGGGAGCGAGTCTCTTACTCTGAAGCATTTTTAAAATCAAAATGTAAGACTGATCCAACATTTTCCTCCCTCATCCTTTTCATCTGCTGGGCCTTTCTCACAGCTGGAGAGCTGCTATGGATTTGAGACCACAGTGGTTCAGTTAAATGAGTTTCTTTTCCTGCAGGGCTGTAGGGCCTGCTGACCGACCTGCCACTGGGGTATTTTGCCCTTCGTTAGAGAGCCTCTGAAACAATTCCCAAGCCAGTTAGATTTGACTTTAAAAAAAAAAAGGAATTTCCTGGATTGGTAAGAGGCATGAACGGGTCTTGCATAAGCCTTCCTGTGACCCTCATGGAAAGAGTAAAGGAGGTGAAACCGTATCATAGCTGTCAATCTTAGAGCCATTGAGAGGTGGGGCTCTCTTAACATAATAGCTAACTGTATGAGTTAGTTACAGTATGAACTGAGATATGAAAGCATGAATTTTAGACCTGACACTAACCAATAGGAAAAAAATGTGGTTGTTTCTGTCCTGACACTAATCAAAGGAGAAAAAGAAAAAAAAAGTAGGTGACATCTTGAGAATAACAACACTTCAACATTTCCTTAGTGTCCACATAGCATCAGTTATGGTGTGTGAGCTGCAGGTATCTATTCAGTGTCTCCTTCTCCCATTTTCACCCTCTTACTCGGTATATTTATGGATGCTCATATGGAAACAGTATGCAGGCAGGGTACCACAGACGGGGTGTCTAAAGTCCCACAGACTGGGTAGCTTAGCAGAAATTTTCTGAGAGTGTGAAGGTTAGGAGTTCAAGTGGAAGGTGCTGGCGTGGTTGGTTTCTGGTGAGAGGCTCTTCCTGGCTTGCAGATAGATGCTGGCCTCCTTGCTGTGTCCTCGCGTGGCCTTTCTTCTGCACGTACAGAGGGAGCTCTGTGTCTTCCCCTTATAAGAACGCCAGTCCTTTCAGCCCTGCTCCTATGACCTCATTTCACTTTAATTACCTCCTTAAAGGCCCTATCTCCCAACACATCTCACTGGGGATCTGTGCTCCAGTATATGAAGCTGGGGACGGCGGGAGGAACTGCTCAGTCCATCACGGGCCACCTTCACTTTGGATAATCCTGTACACCATCACGTGAAGAAGACTGTGTTTTTTCACAGGGACAAATTATTAAAGGCTACATTCCTACCTGAGGATGCTCAAATGAGCATATGTAGTTAAATTCAAGATTTTTTTTTTTTTTGAACCCAGGAATCCAGGGTAGTCTAAAACCCCATGTCCCTTCCTGCCCTCCTTTGGAGTGATTCAGACCTTCTGCACTTTCCTTACTGTATGTGTTTACTCCGTGTGCTTTTTCCAGCAGTATACTGAGACTTGCATGCTTGAAGATGCAAGATGTCTGAAGAGTTTGGGGATTTTTTTCTTCATCTTTGAAGGCAGTGTTACTCTTCTTAAACTTTTTAGTCTAGGACCCCTTTTATACTCTAAAAAATTATTGTGGACCCCTAAGAGCTTTTGTTTATGTGGATTATATCTCTCAATACTCACTGTGTTAGAGATTAACACTGAAAGATTTTTTAAAAAATATTAATATTTTTCATAATGACAACGAAAACCTTTTACATATTAACATAAACAACATATTTAATTTCCCAAAACAGAAATATTAGTGAGAGGCATTATTTTGCATTGTTGCAATTTTTTTTAATGTCTGCCAGAATAGAATACAACTGGATTTTTAGATTTGCTTCTGTGTTCAGTGTGTTATATAAAGTGTCATATAGGCTAGGGAAATCTCCATGGTACACTCATGAGAGAATGAGTGTGAAAACTGAAATAACATTTGATTATGAAAATAGTTTTACCCTTGAAGACCTGCTGAGAGAGTATCAGAAATTCCCAGTGGTACCCGTACTGCATCTCGAGAACTGTTACTCTGCACGTTAAACCTGTCTTCGGTAGAGACTGGAGAGGAATATCTTAGGAATACCTTTTATACAAGGTAGAAAGTGGAGCCGTTGGAATTGGGTAGCGAGTTTCTGAAGCAAGATCTAGGTCACAGGAGAAGGAAATGGCCTAGCCAGGCATATCTGACAAACCACACATCAGATGCCTTTGTTATCTGAATATTCTACAGTCATTTATTTCATCTCTGGATAGTTGTAAGCTCGGGAAGACAGAATTATTTAAAATTCTTAAATTAGCTTTAAAAATAATTACTGATTTTTTAATCTGTTCTGTGTTTATACCTGAAAGGTTTTCTTCTTTATTATTAAAAAATAAAAACGACTTTATCGTTATTTTTTGACAGTTGCCAAACTGTGATGTTCTACTTGCAGCAGTCATTTTACACATATTAGTTCCTGCCAGGCCTATTTACTGAAGTATAGTTGGTTTACAATATTGTATGCAGCAAAGTGATTACGTTATGTATGTATACATCCGTTCAGTTCAGTTCAGTCGCTCAGTCGTGTCTGACTCTTTGTGACCCCATGAACCGCAGCACGCCAGGCCATCCTGTCCATTACCAACTCCCAGAGTCCACCCAAACCCATGTCCATTGAGTCGGTGATGCCATCCAACCGTCTCATCCTCTGTTGTCCCCTTCTCCTCCAGCCCCCAATCCCTCCCAGCATCAGGGTCTTTTCAAATGAGTCAGCTCTTCGCATGAGGTGGCCAAAGTATTGGAGTTTCAGCTTCAACATCAGTCCTTCCATTGAACACCCAGGACTGATCTCCTTAAGGATGGACTGGTTGGATCTCCTTGCAGTCCAAGGGACTCTCAAGAGTCTTCTCCAACACCACAGTTCAAAAGCATCAATTCTTCAGCACTCCGCTTTCTTTATAGTCCAACTCTCACATCCATACATGACCACTGGAAAAACCATAACCTTGACTAGATGGACCTTTGTTGGCAAAGTAATGTCTCTGCTTTTTAATGTGCTGTCCAGGTTGGTCATAACTTTCCTTCCAAGGAGCAGGCATCTTTTAATATGTATACATACACACGTATATACACATTTCTGATTATTTTCTATTATAGGTTATTATAAGATACCAAGTATCGTTCCCTGTGCCATGCAGTAAATCCTGTAGTTTATCTGTGTTATGTAGTCATGTATGTCTCTTAATCCCATACTCCTAATTTATCCCTGTTCCCATCCTCCCTTTTCCTTTTCAGTAATCATAAATTTGTCTCCTATGTCTGTGAGTCTGTTTCCGATTTGTAAATAGATTCATTTGTGTTATTTTTTAGATTCCACATGTGAATGATATGTAATACGTGTCTTTCACTGTCTGACTTACTTCACTAAGTATGATGTTCTTCAGACCCACTCATGTTGCTGCAAATGGCAATATTTCATTCTTTTTTATGACTAAGTAATATATATATATGTGTGTGTGTATCCACCACATCTTCTTAAACTAGTTGTATGTTGATGGGCACTCGGGGTTTTAACAAGCTCTTTCCCAAAACCCTCTGCCTCCAACATTCAATAATATGGGTATATCATTTATCTTCTGAGTCCTTTGGTGAATTCTTAGACTTACTTTAATTTTGATGAACTAAAGGCCTATAAGTTTATAAGTTCAATTATTTTTTTTCTACTTGTCCTGATCTATTGAATAATAGAAAATCCTTTGTCCCATGCCTGTCCTGCTATAAAATGATCTAGACCTTTAAGAGAACTAGAATCAACCCTCTTTTCCCCTCTGGGTTCTTTGGGGCTGTGAATGACTGGGATTGATCTACTTAAATTGTCTTGCCCTTCAAAAAATATCTGCACGCCTATGTTCACAGCAGCATTATTTATAATTGTGAAGACGCGAAAAACACCCTAAATGTTCTTCTGTGGATGAATGGATAAAGAAGTTGTGGAGTGTGTGTGTGTGTGTGTGTGCACATGTATGTATGTATATATGCATATAATATATGTACCTATATGTATGTGTGTATACGCACACACACAATGGAATATTATTCAGCCATAAAAAGAGGACATCCTACAATTTGCAACAACATGAATGGACCTAGAGGCTAGGTGAAAGAAGTCAGAGAAAGACATATTTTGTATGATCTCACTTATATATGGAATCTTTAAAAAAAAAAACAACAAAAACCCGTGCACAAACACACATCAAACTCAAAGAGATCAGATTTGTGGTTATCAGAGGTGAGGGTTTCGGAGGGGAAGTTGGAGAAAGTGGACAAAAGATACAAACTTCCGTTTGTAAGGTAAATAAGTACTGTGGGTGTAATGTGCAACGTGATGACTGTAGTTAAGACTGCTATATGATTGGAAAGTTGTTGAGAGAGTAGATCCTATGAGTTGCTCGTCACGAGACATATTTTTCTTTTTTTAAAATTACATCTACATGAGATGATGGATGTTAACTAAACCTATCGTGGTAATCATTTCACAATATGTGTAAATCAAAACATCATACTATACACCTTAAATTTATACAGTGATGTATGCCAGTTATTTCTTAATAAAACCCATGGGTGGGTAGGGGGGGAGAAACTGTCTTCTCTTGCCCTACTCCACAAATAAGACATATGATGAACTGTGATGAGATGTAAACAGGTACACGCTGGCATCTACATGTTGAGTTAAGCCAAGTGAACTAGAGTTCTGTGAAAGATCCCTCACCTACTCATTCAAAGTACCTTGAAATACTTACTAACATTATAGAGAATTTAGCCCATCACTGTGTTGGTGTTTATAGTGTCAGGAGTATTTTTTAACAGAAGACCTTCATGGTTCCTTTGGGTAAGTGGACAAGAAATAATTGTGGAACAAAGGCTGAGAGTGTGCAGTAATTGTTCAAGTGAATAGCCTCTCAGATTGGTCTTTGTGTGATTAAAATCAGAGTACTGTAATGGTGCATATTCCTGATACTTGCTGTTATATTTTTTAAACTTAGAGTCAAAGCCAAACAAAATACTCCCTTCCTTCCTAGGCAACCACTAATCTGTTTTCTCTCATTATAGATTAATTTACATTTTCTAGAATTTTATATAAATGGAATTATACAGATTTTACATAAATGAAATCATGCACTGTTGTTTAGCCTGGGTTCTTTCACTCAGCGTAATTGTTTTGAGACTCATCCAAGTAATATCAGTAGTTCCCTTTTATTTATTTTTGCCTTTTTTTATTCATTTTTTATTCCATTTTATGGATATACTATAACTTGTTTATCCATTCAGGTCTTAATGGACATTTGTTTCCAGTTCGGGGTTAATATAAGTCTCCCTTGATTTCTGAAATAAAAGTCTTCATGTAGGCATTTGTTGTTTCTCTTGGGTAAATACTTAGGATTTGATTGGTTGGGTCTTCTGGTTGCTGTATGTTTCAACTTTTTAAGAAACTGCCAACAAGTTTCCAAACTGGTTTTACCACTTCACATTTCCATCAGCAGTGTATGATAATGCTTATTCTTCACATCCTTGCCAAAATTTAGTGTGATTAACCTTTTTAATTTAGCCAATCCGATCAGTATGTAGTGATATATCTGTGGTTTTAATTGGCCTTCCCTGGTGACTACTGATGGCATGAAGTTCAGCATGTTTGCATTTTTTTTTTTTTTTTTTGCCATTAGTTCATCTTCTTTTGTGAGGTGACTGTTCAGATCTTTTGCCCACTATTTTGAATTGTAAGAGTTCTGTATGTCTTTTGGATACTAATATATTTGTGTAATATATGTAACATGTGTTATCATATATATTGCACAAACATATATAATGGTTCCATGTATATAAAAACACTAAAGACTATTGTTTTCTGGTCTTCACTGTTAAGAAATCCACTGTATTTGAATTGTTGTGACTCTGTGTGTAAGATTGTATTTGAATTGTTGTGACTCTGTGTGTAAGATGGAGAAGGCAATGGCAACCCACTCCAGTATTCTTGCCTGGAGAATCCCAGGGACGGGGGAGCCTGGTAGGCTGCAGTCCATGGGGTCGCAAAGAGTCGGACACGACTGAGCGACTTCACTCTCACTTTTCACTTTCATGCATTGGAGAAGGCAATGGCAACCCACTCCAGTACTCTTGCCTGGAGAATCCCAGGGACGGGGGAGCCTGGTGTAACATGTAGCTTTTTATTTTCCAGCTAGTTTCAGGTTTTCCTTCACTTTTGGTTCTAGCAGTTTGTTTCTTCGCTTGGTTTTCTTTGGACTAAATATTTTTTGATGTTCATTGAACTTCTTGAGTCTGTAAATTTGTGTCTTTTACCATATTTACAAAGTTTTGGGCTGTGGTTTCTTTGGATAATTGTTTTGCCCAGGTTTTTTTTTTTTTTCCCCTGTAATTCTGGGACTCCAATTACATACGTGTTGTTAGTTCTTTTGTGCCTTTGAGGCACTCCTCACTTTTTTTTTTCTCAATTCTTCTTCTTCTGTTTCAGATTGAATGATTTCTGTTTACCTTTAAGAAATGTTTGTTGTCTGATATGAGAATCATAATGAATATTGACCTTCAGCTGAACTTTTAATCCCCTAAAAAATAGCTGGAGTAAACAGCTACAGTGAAACTTGGTTCAGTGAATAAAACTAAAATATAGGTTTAAAAAATATCCATTAGAGTATGATTTGTTGTAAACTGTTGTTAATTGAAATGCGTTTTTGAGCAAATTGGCCAAATTATGCAGATAATATTGGTATGCAGGTATTATTTCCTATAAAGGTACTTTTATCATCCAGGACACTGAGTTCTATTTCCCATCAAGCTTCAGTGCAGTCATTTTCCCCCAAGGATGACCATATGTTGCGTCTGGTCTTTGTAAGAGGACCAGAAAGTAGCAAAATGTATTAGAAATATTTGATCAAAAATTTTTAAAAAATTTTAGTAACGTTTCATCACTTAGCCAGAAAAAGTGTGTATTAGTAATTATAGATTCTCTCATCCCTAGTTATCATGTTTTACTGTACCAGGATTTAACTAGTACCACGGGGAAAAAAAGAAATAGCAGATATATTTTTTCAAAAGATCAACTACAATTATGACATGAGAAATTTCTCTAAAAATGTAATTTTTCAGTCGTGTCTGATCTCTGTTTTGTCTGAGATCAGGATGAAACCATGTTGCTCAGTCTCAAACTGTCAGCTTGTCTCTTTCTTTCAGTGACTTTTATATTCCTCTTTGGGCTTAAAGTATTGAGAATTCATTTTATTGTAAAATGTAAAAACTCATTTTTAAGAAGCATGTTCTCTTTGTGCTTTTTAAAGGAAGAAAAGGATATCTAGATTAGAATAATAACTTGTAGCATCTTGTAGACTTTTTATTTTAGTTGATGAGTGCTTGGACAATGTTAGGATGTTCTATTACCTAAAAAGGACTCATTAAAAAAAAATATGTACCACAGTGCAAGAACAAATGACTTCTCAGAGGTTGCTTAACCATTTCCTCTAAGTCTGAGAAAGTGGTTGTTTTCAAAATCACCCAGCTGAATTTGGGTAGAACTAAACTTAGCTGAGCAGTTCGGTGGGTTAAACTCACTTACTGTTTCACTTCCATCTTCCTGTAAAGAAGTTAAAGTTTAAAAATTAAAAAAAAAAAAAAAAAAAAAGCTTTTTGGTTCCAGTCATTTTTACTAGCCAGCTGACTGGACAAAAGTTCATTATTTTCTCTGTAAAACATAATAGGTTTAAAGGGTCTCTAAGAAAGCATCACTTCATGGTAAATAGAAGAGGACAAAGTGGAAGCAGTGACAGACTTTATTTTTTGGGCTCCAAAAGCACTGCTGACAGTGACTGCAGCCATGAAATTAAAAGACACTTGCTCCTTGGAAGAAAAGCTATGACAAACCTAGACAGCATATTAAAAAGCAGAGACATCACTTTGCTGACAGAAGTCTGTATAATCAAAGCTGATTTTTCCAGTAGTCATGTACAGATGTGAGAGTTGGACCATAAAGAAGGCTGAGAACCAAAGAATTGATGCTTTTGAAATGTGATGTTGGAGGAGACTTGAGAGTCCGTTGGACAGCAAGGAGATCAAACCAGTCCATCCTAAAGGAAATCAACCCTGAATGTTCATTGGAAGGACTGATGCTGAGGCTGAAGCTCCAATACTTTGGCCACCTTGTGTGAAGAGCCTACTCACTGGAAAAGACCCCAGTGCTGGGAAAGATCAAAGGCAAAAGGAGCAGAGGGCTGCAGAGGATGAGATAGTTAGAGAGCATCATTGACTCAATGGACATGAATTTGAGCAAACTCAGGGAGATGGTGAAAGACAGGGAAGCCTGGCATTCTGCAGGCCAGGGGGTCGAAAAGAGTCAGACATGACTTAGCAACTGAACCACGTAAAAGCTTCTACTTTTCTAAAATAGCAACCAATAATGGTTCAGTAAAATGATCAGACACTGTATTGTATTTGGATAACTTCATAATCATAATGAGCAGGGGGAAGGAGGGAGTCCACCTTACTGCCTGTGATGGAATCGTAACACAGTGAATATAGTTGGACAAGATCAGTGTCTGAATATCTACTAAGTAGTGGCTCAGAGAACTGTGGGAACCGCAGCACGAGTGTCTGACACATTGTGGTAATTGTGTTCGTCTCTGAGGCCATCCTGAACCTCAGTTCTTCAGCTCTGATCTGGAGGTGACTGTGATCAAAGCCTGTGAAGATACGGGGCCTGTTCCTGCACAAGGGGTTAGTTTGAGTTATGCCGCATGGAGCTGAAGGGTTTAGCTACTGCAGTTGAGAAAAATGTGAGTTTGAAACTTGGTTGTGCCACTTCCTAGCAAGTTCTTTCACCTCCCTGCCTCTTACTTCATCCATAGAATGTTGTGGGGATTAAATTAAATGAGATGACACCTGTAAAATGTTGGTTACTTAATACAGAAAACTACTAATTATTGAGTACTTGCTGTGTGCTAGGCTCTGTTCTAAATATTTTACATGGTGTCTCATTTAATTCTCACAACTCAGTGAGGTAGACCACTGTTACTATCTCCATTTTACAGATAAGCAAACTGGGCTTGGAAAGACGAAGTCACCTGCTCAAGGTTACACGGGAAGTGACAAAGCACTCTGGTTCCAGACACATTCGTAACTTCTTAGCTGTTTCCAGCCTGTTATTAGCGTGTGCTAAACCCCTCAGTGAATGTTGACTTTTATCACCAACGTTATTGGTGGAGGTGTTAAAATGGTGGGCGGTGGTTATGAACTTGGTCTTACTTTTTTCAGTATCTCTCCTGGGCTTGCTCTGGGACACCTGTTAGGCGGAGCATCCTCACATCCACTGATGAAGGAGCGAGAACCTCCCTCAAGTCAACTGCATCCAGGTCCTTGGTCTTTGGAGGAAAAGCCCACAGCTGCACACAGGATTTTTGTGTAAAGAATGTAAAATGTCCTGAGTATACCCAGTGTTCCATTCTCTCCCTATGTGTCTGAGTTTAAATCTAAAGTAACCAAGAGACCCTGCATATGTTCCCATTTCAAAGATGTCAGAGAATCACAGTATAATCTTTTGTTTTAGGAGGATAAATTAGTCTGTAAGAAGAGTACATCCCAAACACTAATGGTGTACTGTGTGGATGATGGGTAAGTTAGTCATCTATTGCAACATAATAAATCACAGAACTTAATGGCTTAAAACGGCAACCGTATATTGGCTTATGATTTTGTAGGTCAGCAGTTTGTTCTGGGCTCAGCTGGATGTTTCTTCCACCGTTCTTGCCCGAGGTCACTTGTAGCAGCTGTCATCTGGTAGCTTGATTGGGAGGGAGCTGGAAGATTTAGGATGGCTTCGCTCCCATATCTGGCAGTGAGTGCTGTCTGTTTGCTGGGCTTTTTTTTTTTTTTTCATTTGATTCCTCATCCACAAGTAGGCTAGCTCAGATTTCTTCTCTCAGGGCTCTCCAGGTCAGCAGAAGAGAAATGGTGAACACTGTAATACCTCTTAAAACCTAGGATTGGAAATTTTATAGTGTTGCTTCTGCTGGCATTCCATTGCTTAAAACAAGTTACAAGGCCAGTGTGATTGGAGATAAAGTCTCCAGTTCCTAATAGGAGGTCCCATGAGAGATTACTAGCAAATTTTATCCTGCTATCCAGGTTTCTTGATTTCACTATCTAGGGCCATTTCTAAGACACCTCAACTGTTGATAATTTTCATTAATTTATCACTGTTAGATCTTGACTGGTTAAAACATGATCTATACATGTTGGAAGGCTTTTCCTGTTTTTTTTTTTTTTTTTTTTTTACATATAAAACATACAAAATATAAATAAAAAAACATTCAACTTACCTTTATTCCGCCTTCCAGAAATAACCACTAATATTTTCATTTTCAGTGTATCCAGCAAGATGACTGTTTCAAGTTCTGTAACCTGCCTCTTAATACTATATTTTGAACAGCTTTTCATGTATAAACTAGATGTAAATAATTTTTATGTATGCATAATATTTTACTGGATGTGAATATACCTATCCCTTGATGTTACATGTGTAAGTTTTTTTTTTTTTCTTACTATGTGAGCAAGACCGCTGTAAACACTATATATATATGTCTGTGCAGTTACTCAGGAGAAATTCCTCTTGTGGAGTTATTTGTTCAAAGAACGTATTTTAGGCTTTTGACATGTATTGATGAGACATGATTTTTAAAATTACCTGGTTTGTTAGTAAGTATTAGCATTGCAGAGCTAGGTTCTTAAGCGTTACAGTGAAATTGTTCTTTAGACATTCACAAATAAATGCATACATTATGGTTTGTTTTTGGGGAAATGTGTGTGCTCTTGACTGCCAAGATGAATTCTTAGGCGTGAGCTTTAGACTTATACCAGTTGCCTTTAACACGATCTCAAACATAATGCATACTTTTTAAAACCTTGTTAAAAATGGAAACTAAAGATAACTTCACATTCCTTTAGCATTTCACGTCGGAGTGTGTAAACGTAGTTGCTAATAATGTCTTACTGGCTAAAGCTTTTCTTTTGCCTCTGGGACCACTGACTAGAGTTCTACTTCTGTCTTCTTCCGTATCTCTGTGCTACCCATGGTGCATTTTGTCATTTCCAGGTTCTTTTTTGTTTTCCCAAATGGTTTGAGAATGTTAACATTTTGCAGCCTGGGTGTAAACATTTTTCTAGGACAACCCCCCCCCCGCCCACCAGTCTTTTTTGTTTTTCCTGCTAATATTTAATTTGGTAGCAGTGTTATTTGGGAGTCACCTTTGTAGGGTCTTCCTGATGTATAACTCAGTTTTCATAGAAATAATTAAAAAAATTTTTTTTCATTTAATAATTATTCCATAACCATAATTATAATGTTAACTAGCATAAACTTCGGAGAAGGCAATGGCACCCCACTCCAGTACTCTTGCCTGGAAAATCCCATGGATGGAGGAGCCTGGTAGGCTGCAGTCCATGGGATCCCTAAGAGTTGGACACGACTGAGCGACTTCACTTTGATGCATTGGAGAAGGAAATGGCAAGCCACTCCAGTGTTCTTGCCTGGAGAATCCCAGGGACGGGGGAGCCTGGTGGGCTGCCGTCTATGGGGTCGCACAGAGTCAGACATGACTGAAGCGACTTAGCAGCAGCATAAACTGATTTGTGAACAGACACTAATTCTTGGTAAGGATGCAGCTGCTTTGGTGGGGGCATACGTGCTTGAACCTTGTAGAGAGTAGCCCTTTAGTTGGAGACAATGAGCAGTGGCCTTAGAAAATGTTGCAGAGAGAACAGAGAATGTTGCTTAATTTGGAGTTTTGTTAAGTGGGCATAGGTTAAAAGAACATCTACCTTGTTTGTTGAGGTAGAAAATGCCCTTTCTTTCCTGAAGGAAATGAGTCCTCCCTGATTTTTTAATTCTTTTTTTTTTTGTCTTTAATATGTATTTATTTGGCTGTGTCGCGTCTTAATTGTGACACACATCTTGGGTTGTAGTGTGTGGGCTTAGTTGCCCTGTGGCCTGTGGGATCCCCACAGGGATCGAACCTGTGTCCCCTACGTCAAAAGGCAAATTCTTAACCACTGGACCACCAGGGAAGTCCTAATTCTTGTGTTACAATTCTTGTGTTAAACTGTAGGTGTTTATTTGTTCTTCTTGTTGATCCTTTGCATTAAATTCTCTGTCTGAAGCATTTCATGGTGGGATTCTTTATGTGCTGTGTCGCTGTTTGGTACTCTCCTGGATCATTGGCATTCTCTGGCAGAATGTCTCCTTTTCCTCTTAAATGTTCTCCTTGATAGATAGTTAAAATAACGTGCTTCATAGCGGCAGCAAAACTAGCAAGTAGTTCCTCTTCTTTGCTCCCTTCCCTCTAGCACTGAAATGTTGATTTTTGCTCATTGGACCACTCAACTGCACAGAAAATAGCAGCTGTGATTAGACTCAGTAAATATATGCAGTGTAGAATTTGAAAACGGTAGAAAATTTATCAACTGAATGTTTTAGTTTATAAAGTAAAATCATTGTCTATGTTATATGCTGCCTTTTAGGTTATTTCAGCCAGAAAATGTTGAGCATTATAAAAGTTTAAATTGCCTTCTTAGAAATTGTAACGGTCATTGGATATCTGAGTTTTATTGTGTAAGTGCAATTATAGCAAATGAGTGTGGCCTTTAGATACACTTAATCCCTAAGGATATTTTGGGAAGAGATGTAGTGTCCTTACAATCAAGGCAGCTATTTGGCAAATATTTTAGGAGCTAGATGACTTAAAAATGTAAAACCTGTGTATTAAAACCTCTGAGAGTCAGATATAATCATCTAAAGTTATCCTGTTCCACACTGGCTGAAGTCTGCCACGGACACTGCTGTTGCTGAGCCTAGATGACATCAAGAGGTCAGCATGAGGTTTCTAGACTCTTATTTTATGAATTTATTTACTAATATATACTGTAATGACATTTAAGCATCATATTTTATAATAAAAGATGTGAGGGAGGAAATTATATTGGTGGATCTTAAAGGGAAATACTAGTGTGCTTGACTAAAAGGTAGAAGATCCATTTATTTGCTTATGATTTTGAAATTCCTACCCTAGTTAGATAATACACTGCTGTTGTTGTTCAGTCGTTAAGTTGTGTCTGACTCTTTGCGAACTCCTCGACTGTAGCCTGTCAGGCGCCTCTGTCCATGGGATTTCCCAGGCAAAAATACTGGGTTGCCATTTCCTTCTCCAAGGTAGTATATTAGCAATAGACTACTAATGCAGCAGTAAATAATTCGAAAAGTATTGTTGACCCACTTACCTTATTTGACCCCTATGATAAAGCAGACAGAGAAGTTATTATTCCCATTTTAACAGTGAGGAGACTGAGGTTCCAACACACATCAAGTGATGGAGTCAGAATTAGAACCTCCAATTTCTCTTCACTATACTTTATGCCTCCTAAACCACAATTGATTTAAATTATATGCTGGCTTTGAGGAAAGAAGAGGAAATGTAGTCTGAAGAATCAGTGTCCAGTAAAAATGAATTGCAATGACTCAGAGCTAATAATCACTGAAATAGTACTAAACCTAGCCTTAGAGCAGGTGTTAGAAGAACTTTCTTAACCTCATAGCTAGCATATTAACCTTGTTTTATTCCAAGCTTCAGCTCTCAAAGATTTTATGAGTGAAAATGAACGTGATTTTCTTTAATTAATACTTCATTTTAATGTGTTGCGTATTGCTACTTTGATTTCAAGCTTATTGCAGGCTTCTGCCCTGGTAGGCACTAGGCACACAAAGATGAATGAGATAAGAGCCCCTCCTTAGAGCAATTATCTAAGTGTGAAGCAAAATTTTAAATTATAGTTTACTGACGCAGAAATTCTCTTCTCTATGGGATAAACCAGGCCTTGAAAATTTTCTAAACTCTTTCTCAACCCCTAATCCTTTGATAGGCAAAAAGTTGCCAGGATTAAAATGTATTTTGGAAAGTATAGGTAACAGGTATTGGAACTCATCCTAAATGTGAGAGCTAGATAAGCATGTGTGCACAAGTAGTGTGCACAGCTTCCATCTTCCAGGTTTGAGGGCTTCCAGCAGTGTGTAGCAGAGAAGGCAATGGCACCCCACTCCAGTACTCTTGCCTGGAAAATCCCATGGATGGAGGAGCCTGGTGGGCTGCAGTCTATGAGGTTGCTAAGAGTCGGACACGACTGAGCGACTTCACTTTCACTTTTCACTTTCATGCACTGGAGAAGGAAATGGCAACCCACTCCAGTGTTCTTGCCTGGAGAATCCCAGGGATGGCGGAGCCTGGTGGGCTGCCATCTGTGGGGTTGCACAGAGTCGGACACGACTGAAGCGACTTAGCAGCAGCAGCAGTGTGTAGTTGGAGAGGGTACAGTGACTCATAATTCGGGAATGATTGTTTTGATCTCTCCCTGTAGTCTCTGTAGAACATTGGCAGGGCAGCCAGGATAATTAACACTGCACAGTCTAATTATAAATAAAGTGCCATGGACAGTGGCACCAAGCAAGCCTGTCCTGGGTCATCCTCCAGGTTGGCAGGATTGTTTTAGAATGATGACTAGATAATGTCAAGTTTGCTATAAATCAAGTTGCTTTTCCTAGATTGTCCAAGGAGTTACCCTACTGCGAGAAAGTAATATTGGTGGAAGACTCACTGGTTTCACTTTTTCAGGGCTCATTTAAGTATGTTGTTATTGCAGTCCTTCTAACCTTTTCATCCCAAGAGAAGAGTTAGGCATCTTAATTTTTATGGTACAAACAATACTTTGGCCACCTGATGCGAAGAGCTGACTCACTGGAAAAGACCCTGATGCTGGGAAAGATTAAAGGTGGGAGAAGGGGACGACAGAAGATGAGAGGGTTGGATGGCATCACTGACTCAATAGACAGGAGTTTGAGTAAACTCCGGGAGTTGGTGATAAACAGGGAGGCCTGAGTGCTGTAGTCCATGGGGTCGAAAAGAGTCGGACACGAGCGACAGAATGGAACTATTTTAGGGAGAGTAGTGGAACGGGTCAGAGTAGGACATTTGTTCCAGCAATAGTTGAATTGATTTTAAAAAGCTGAAAACCTAGGGATTTGAAAAGATTACACTGGACTAGTGTCTTAAAGAGGGCGGGGAAAAGAAAGGCTTGTGGGCGAGGAGAGGGAGGAGGGTGGGCTATGGGTACAAAGATGAAGTGGCCACAGCAGCCACGCGTGCTTGAGGGAAACTGAGATGTTTGCAACATGCCATGGTCTCACTGTGGGTCAGAGGCGGAGCAGGCCCTGTGCACGGGGCTGTGTGCGCTTCCAGGATGTGTGGAAGCGTGGCTTAGCGCCAAGGACCGACTGAGTTTATATATAGTTTTGGGCATCGGGTCACTGAGATTTAGGACAAAGGTGCTAGCTATGGAGATTCCTTTCACAGAGCTGAAACCTGAACTACTGCCAGATGGTTGTGTTTCTGCATAATGAGAGTCAAGGTTGTCATTACCCTAAATGAAGTCGGCACTTTAAATCCAATGCTTAAAAATGAGGCCTCTTTCCCTGCCCACCCCCCACCCTCCCCGACCCGTGGCATTTTTCCTATTGAGAAAGTACTCAGCTAAAATTTTAAATGGAAACTTAAAAAGGGAGTTCGCTTTTTAAGAGAAAAATATACAAAAATCTAAATACAGAAATAATGACTCGAGTATAGTTTTTTGCTTAAGAATTTTTTTTTTCCTTTACTTTTGAAGCAATCATAAGAGTTTTGCTTTAAATGTGTGTGTGTGTGTGTGTGCTCAGGGTTCAGTCATGTACTATTCTTTTCGAACCTATGAACTGTAGCCTGTCACGTCCTCTGTCCATAGAATTCACCAGGCAAGACTACTGGAATGGGTTGCCATTTCCTAGTCCAGGGGATCTTCCTGACCCAAGGATCAAACGCGCATCTCTTGTATTCTTGGGCAGATTCTTTATCACGTACCACCTGGGAATCTCCTTTCTTTAAAAAGTAGCTCTCTGCCACTGCTGCTGCTGCTGCTAAGTCGCATCAGTCTTGTCTGACTCTGTGCGACCCCACAGACAGCAGCCCACCAGGCTCCCCCGTCCCTGGGATTCTCCAGGCAAGAACACTGGAGTGGCTTGCCATTTCCTTCTCCAGTGCATGAAAGTGAAAAGTGAAAGTGAAGTCACTCAGTCGTATCTGACTCTTAGCAACCCCATGGACTGCAGCCCACCAGGCTCCTCCATCCATGGGATTTTCCAGGCAAGAGTACTGGAGTGGGGTGTCATTGCCTTCTCCGAGCTCTCTAATCCATTTTAAATACTTAGTTTTACTATCCCACTCCCACATACACAAAAAAACATTCTCTAGGTTTCTATTTAAGAGGAGGAGTAGGACATAAGTATTTTTGAAGGCAGTGGCACCCCACTCCAGTACTCTTGCCTGGAAAATCCCATGGACGGAGGAGCCTGGTGGGCTGTAGTCCATGGGGTCGCTAAGAGTCACACACGACTGAGCAACTTCACTTTCACTTTTCACTTTCATGCACTGGAGAAGGAAATGGCAACCCACTCCAGTGTTCTTGCCTGGAGAATCCCAGGGATGGGGGAGCCTGGCGGGCTGCCGTCTATGGGGTCGCACAGAGTCGGACACAACTGAAGCGACTTAGCAGCAGCAGCAGCAGCAGCAGCAGCATTATCACTGGCTAAATATTTCTGTGTTTTCCAGGTCTTCTTGAAAGAGGGACACGCCTAAGACTTTTGGGCTTGTTAAAGAGCACCTCTGTCTCTAGCTCAGGACCCAGTTCTGATCTGTCTCTGTAATGAGCCTAAATAGACCTTTGAGTAGTAGAAACTGCTCTTGGAGATCCAGCAGGACTTGATATATATGGCTTTTTAGGCCAGTTTCTGGGAGAATATGAATTACAGCCAGTAACACTGCTTCCTTGCCCTCCACCAGTGTGTTTTGTTTGACTTTCTGTTGTGACTCTGTTTTCTAGTTTATTGAGCTCTGCCCTTTATTGTTTCTCCTTAGGTTTCTCCTTAGGTTTAATTTGCTTCTTTCCCCCCAGCTTCTTAAGGGTAGAAACTTAGCTCATTGATTTTAAACCTTTTTCTAATATAGCAGTAAATTTCTCTCAAGTTTTGACAAGTTGTGTTTTTACTTTAAATATTTTCTGAATTCCTTGTGGCTTATCTTGGACTCCTGGATTATTTAGAAGTGTATTTTCTATTTTCCAAATATCTATCTAGAGATTGTCTGGATTTACTATTACTGGTTTTTTGGTCAGAGAACATAGTCTTTAAAAAAAGTCTAGTTCAGTCTTTTGAAATTTATTGAGATTTATGGCCCAGCATGTGATCGTCTTGGTAAATGACTCATGTATTCTGTAGTTATTTGGTATAATGTTCTGTAAATGTCAATTAGGCCACGTTGGTTGATAGCATCTCTCACATATCCTGTTGCTTTACTTATTTGTTGCCTACTTGTTCCAACTAGTATGAAGAGAAATGATAAAATCTCTGGTTATAGTTGTGAATGTTTTTGTTTTGCTCTTGAGTTTTGCCACTTTTTGTTTATGAATTTTGAAGCTTTATTATTGTGTACATACATGTTTAAGAATGGTGTCTTATGCTGATAAATTTCTGCTTTTATCATTATGAATTTCATTCTATTTTGTTAACCTATTTGTCTTTTAATTTTTAATTCATCTCTTATAGACAGTGTATAGTTCAATCTTGGTTGTTTAAATATGATAATCTCCGCCCTTTCGTTGGCTGCTTAATCCATTAATAGTTCATGTAATTATTTATGTAGGTGGTTTTAAGTCTACCCTTTTGCCATTGTTTCCATTGGTCCCTTTTTGTTTTTCTCTTCTAAGGCCTTCTTTTGGGTAATTGGCTATTTTTTAATACTTCATTTTATTTATTCTATTAGTTTCTTTGCTATGCATGTTTTAAGTTACTTTTTCATTGATTATTCTAGGGCTAATAATATGCAACCTTAACTTTTTAAAGTCTGTTTATAGTCAGAATCATATCACTTGACATTTTACCCCTGACTTTTCTTACTTCCTACTTCACACCTCCAACCCCTCACTTGACACATCCATTTTATCTTCTCAATTCACAAATATAATTTAATGTAACTCTCCTTATTCACCCTCTCCACTTTTCATGCTCTTGTCATATCTTTTATTTCTGTTCAAAACTACTTGCATGTTATTCTTGTTTAAAAGAGTCTTTTAAGGAAACTTTAAGAAAAGTAAAAAATATAAACTTACTTTTTGGTAACTTACTCATCATTTTGGACAAGGCAATGGCACTCCACTCCAGTACTCTTGCCTGGAAAATCCCATGGACGGAGGAGCCTGGTAGGCTGCAGTCCATGGGGTCGCTAGGAGTCGGACATGACTGAGCGACTAAGCAGCAGCAGAAGCAGCATTCATCATTTTTGGTATCCTCCTTTCCTTCCTGAAGACCTGAATTTCCATATGGTATTGTTTCCCTCCATCCTGAAGTACTGTTTTTTTGTAATTTCTTGTAGTGCACATCTGCTTGAGAAGAACTTTGTCAGCTTTCATTTTATTTGAAAATATGTTTATCTTGTTTTTGAAGGATTTTTCACTAGATAGAGAATTCTGAATGGATTTTTTTTTTTTTTTCTTCTAGTCCTTTAAAAATGTTCTGTCATCTCCTGGTCCCCATTGTTGTGATGAGAAGTTAGTGTTCTTTGCATTATTTTTCTCCTGTATGTAACATATTGTTTTGGGGTCCTTTTACTGATTTTCTCATTATCTTTGATTTTCAGCAGTTCAACCATGATTAAACTAGATATGATTTTCTTTGTATTTATTGTCTTGGGAGTTTGATGAGCTCTTTGGATATGATAAAATAGTGTTTTCATCAAACAATACAATTTTAACAATTATTTCTTTAGATATCTTTTCTGCTTTTATTCTCGTGGTCTTTTTTGGGGGGCTGTTAGTACATACGTGTTAGACTGATACTGTCCTACAAATGTCTGATGCTATGTTCATTTTTCTGCAAATCTTTTTTTCCTCTTTATTCCTCAAATTTGTAATTGGCAGTGATCTGTCAAGTTCATAGACTCTGTCTTCTGCTATCTCAAATCCACTCTTAACGTCTATTCAGTGACCTCTATTTGAAATGGACAACCAACTAGCACATGCAATTCCACTTAGTGTTATGGGGCAGCCTGGATGGGAGGGGAGTTTGGGGGAGACTGGGTACATGTATAGCTATGGCCAAGTTGCTTCGCTGATCACCTTAAACTGTCACAGCATTGTTAATTGGATATACTGATAAAAGATGAAAAAAATATCTATTCAATGACTTTTTCATTTTAGTTATTGAACCTTTCAGTCCTAGAATTTCCTTTTTGTTTTTTTTCCCCCTCCCATTTGGTTCTTTTTTCTAGTTTTGATTTTTCTGAGATTCCCATCTGTTCATATATTCTTTTCTGTTGTTGTTTTTAAACAGAATGTCCTTGACTTTTTGAGACATATTTATAATAGCTGATCTAAAGTTTTTACCTACTTTAGATACTGTGTTTTTTAAAAATGGCTTTGTAGGGTGTTGATTTTTGTTTTAGTAGGCAGTTTAGTTACTGACTGATCTTGTATAGGCTTAGCTTTATATTTTGCCATGGCTGATCTGTGGAAGTCTCAAGGTTTTTCCCCAGGCCCCTTTACCTTAGCAAGGCTCATCCTCCAAATTCTGTTTCTGCTGTGGATTCTATTAGGGCTTAGTTTTGGGCTTTGTTAGCGTATGTCTAGAGTAGGCCTTATCCTGGGGTATGTTTTTACTCCTAAAGCGAAGCCTTCCTAGTGTTTCATGCCCAGAGTGTTAATGAGTTCTCTTTGTTTGGACTGGGTTAGACTGCCAGTCTTTCCCTTAAGTCGCTTGACCTCTCGTATTTCTGTTAACCTTAATACAGCCACTCTTTTGTAAGCCCTGTGTAGTTACATGTCCTGCATTGGTTAAAGACTCTCAGGAAACCCTTATACAAACTTCTGTGGTCCCCCTCTGTATAACTCCCTCCTCCCCAGGACCCTATCTCTGCCTCCCAGCCCTCCTCTGCCTGGAATCCAGCTCACTGTACTACAGTCAGAAAAATACCCCCAAGGCAGAGCACCAAGCAGATGTGGCCTGATGACCCTTTCCTTCTTTCGGAGGTCACATTCTTGCCCCGTCTCTTAGCTGGTACCTGAAAATAGTTGCATTATTTTGTCCAGTTGTTTATGAGAGGAGGAAAGGTCTGGGACCAATTACTCTGTCATACTGAAGGTGGAAGTCTCCCATGGCATTTTTACATGCATTAAAGTGAACTTTAGGGTAGCATGAAAGGGCAAAATAAATCTTAGTCACTCTTGGAACCAAATAGGTAAAGTGAGCTTACGGTGTTCATGAACCGAACCATTTCTCTCTGATCTTCCCACCTCCCACCCCTAATTATCCATTCACTTGTCTTCTGTCTTCTCAAGGGAGACAAGGAGGGTGAGGGGAAGGGAAGAGAGAATGACCTTACTTGGATCCTGCATCCTGGGCTGTGACCTTGGTCCTGTCAACTGAAAAATTAAGTGCAGTTTGTGAAAATGCACTGTTATTAGTGGTAAAAGTAGGAATGCATGTCGGACTCTGTGTTTGTGTTTTATGACACTGCTTGTACCTTGTGGTATAAGCAAACAGGATGTTACCAGAAAAGGGACTACTTAAAACTTCTTCCAAACTTATATACAGTGCTAATGACTGCCCTTCAATGGTGAGATACTGATATACCTAAACTCCTGACTTAAAGTGGGCCTTGTGGTTAATAGCAAGAGGTTTTCTTTGAGTGTGGTTGGGGGGTTGGGTAATGTTTTGCCAGATTAGACTTGTATAGAAGAATCACTTTTTTTGTTATAAATTCTAATCTTTCTATTTTCTTTTGCACCTTAAACTTCTTTAAAATAAAACCTCTTTTTGATAGAAAAGGACTGCTCATTAGAGAAATAGTTACTTTAGTTGATAATTAGCCATCTTTTTCAGAAATTGAATGGTTTCCATTTAGAAATCATCTAGAAGATGTAAATGCTGTCTCACACATGGAGCTTTTCCCTCTATTTAAATATGTCATAAGGGCCTCAGAAGAAGAATAATCCTTTATTGTTAGGGCCTAGTTTGAATATTGCATGTTGCTATAGTACCTAATTGAATATACCAATTCTTATATCTGCCCAACAAGCCTTAATTTAGATTAGGTTTATTCTTTTAAAGTTGTTTTGGCTTGTTGATTTGAAAATACATCCTTTAAAACTTCATTTTCTCAGAAAATGTGATAGCAATTTAAAGGGATTAATGTCTGTGGGAAGTTTGCTCCTTTTATTTGACTCTTGACCGTGTCGTTTGCCGTAGCTTTGCTTTCTGTCCTGTTTTCTAAATTGAACACCTCGGTTAATCACTTACTCTTTGTGTATTTTCCCCTTTGTCTCTCACCACATCCTCCCTACATGTTTAACCCTGGATTAACCATCTGCTGTCCCTTTCTTTTTTTAAAAAAAGTTTTCACTTGCTTTTTATTTTTAATTATGGTAAAATGCACATAAATGTGCAAATACACACTTAGGTTATTTCCACCTTAGACACAGGCCAACAAACAAAAGCAAATGGATTTAACACTTCTGTATGCCAATTTTCTTTTAGTTTGACCCTGTGTTTCTTTCTTGATGTACAGCTGTGTGCTCAAAAGAACTGCCTGCAGCACTTACTACCTGGCTTTGTTAACTTTCCCTTCTTTATTTGGGCCTCTGAAGTCAGGCTTTCACTTGCCCACCTCTGAAGTCGCCTCGTAAAAAGTCACTGGTTTGCAGGTTGCCAGATCTAGTGGCCTCTCTTTGGCTTCATCGTACGTGACCTTCCTAAGACATTCAACACCAGCCACTTCCTTCTTCATGAACTCTTCCTTTGCTTTCTACTGTCCTGATTTTCCTGCCTCTGGTACTTCTCCTCCTCTGCGGCCCCTCTTAAATAGTAACGCTCTCTGACGCTTACATCCCTTCAGTAGTCTCATCTATCTGCATGATTTTAATCCTCAGTTAAATAAACACAGCTAATTCTGAAACCTGAATCTTCCACCCAGATCCTTCTTTTGAGTCCAGGCCCACATAACATAATCCTTGTAACAGACTTACAAAGCAGTACTGTTTTCCATATTTATAGGTGAGGAAATTGAAACTCAGGGATGTTTGGTAACCTGTTTAAGATCAAGCAGTCAGTGGAAGAGCCAGGGTTTGAAGCTCTGTCTTACAGTGAGGCTTTCAGTGCTTTGCATGCGTGTGTGCTCAGTGGTGTGTGACTCTGAGACCCTATGAACTGTTCTTGGGATTCTCCAGGCGAGAATACTGGAGTGAGTTGCCATTTCCTCCTCCAGAGGATCTTCCCACACCAGGGATCGAACCCCCCGCGTCTCCTGCATTGGCAGGTGGATGCTTTACCACTGAGCCACCTGGGAAGCCCCTTTACTGCTATAATATGCTATTACGCAATCGTCTCCACCTGGCTCTCTGTCACGTAAGTATGTCATGTCCCATACCAGATGCCATCTCGTAACTCCATTCTTGCTGCTCCCTTCCCCCGCTTCCCCCCAGAAAACCAACAGGGGGAATATGAAACCTGTGTTCTCATCTCAGTGACTGGCATTCCCTCTTCATTATCCAAGCCAGAATGTGCATAGGCGGTTGACATAAACTTCCTCTGCCTCCATCCTGCAGGCCTATCTCCATCATCCCTCTGTCTCCATCATCCAGCCCAGCAGAGCATCAGTTCCTGTGTATTCTCACTCTTTAACACGACTTGTCATGTTGTTCCCTCCTTATCACTTCCACTGCTCCTGTCATAGTTGTTAACTTTGTATCCACCTGAGTTGCCAGTAATGCTGATAGTCCAGCCCATTGCTTCTCATATTACCTGAGCTGGAGAATCAAGGTTCCTGGTTTTTTTGGTTTTTAATTTTTAATCTGTTGTAGAAATTGTATATCATATAAAAAATGAATCATTGGAAAATTGAAAAAATATAAGCTCCATTTTAAAAGTACTGAATTTGTTAAATGTAACATTACTGTAAATGTGCTAAAAAAGTTTTAAAATATCAATATTCTTCATGTGGCCTATTGCAGATGGATAACAAACAGTTTGCAGATTGGTGCTGGTCCACAGACAACGTCAAGGAGCACCAGTTCGCAGTATCTGATGAAAAGAAATATCTTCCATTTTCTTAGATCATAACCACGTGGGCCTATGTTGTTTGAAACCGAAATAGTTCAACTAGGACCTTCTTTGCCTTGGGCTTATAGATAGCTTGTGTATGTAGATTTAAGAAGTTTTAGAAAATTTCCTGTTTCTTTAGGATCCCTTCTTTAAATGCAAAAAAAAATCCCTTTAGAGCAATGGGTAGTCATGTGTTACCCTCAAATTTTAATGCTGAGATCAAAGTGTACTCACTTAAGAACGCAAAGCAAGATTTCTTAAATAGGCTCGGAAGTACAGTCTTCATGGGCTACCTGTAATAAAAGTATTTTTCCTTGGTTTGATATATTTAACTTGATATGATTGTACATGCATACAAAAGATTGCCTTCTAATATGCAGTAAAAATATAGCAGATGAAGTGGTGTGCTCTATTTCTGAGTTTAAAATTCCACATAGGTATTAATCTGATTGGGTGATAAATAATTAAATTAGGTTATCTGGATGTGGGCAGGCATCTGACTAAGCCCCAGTCAAAAGACTGGAAGTTAATGAAGTGCAGTAGGAGATGGTAAAATGGTCAGACTGCAGGATACCCCTTGGCTTTAAACAGGGCATGGCTGAGGAATCAAAGACACAAAGATGAAGTTCTCAGGGGGTGGACTTCAGGCATGGGAATGCTCTAAATTATTAAGCTGAGACTATACTTGAGAGTCCCTTGGACTGCAAGGAGATCCAACCAGTCCATTCTGAAGGAGATCAGCCCTGGGATTTCTTTGGAAGGAATGATGCTAAAGCTGAAACTCCAGTACTTTGGCCACCTCATGCGAAGAGTTGACTCATTGGAAAAGACTCTGATGTTGGGAGGGATTGGGGGCAGGAGGAGAAGGGGACGACAGAGGATGAGATGGCTGGATGGCATCACTGACTCGATGGACATGAGTCTGGGTGAACTCCAGGAGTTGGTGATGGATAGGGAGGCCTGGTGTGCTGCGATTCATGGTGTGGCAAAGAGTTGGACACGACTGAGCGACTGAACTGAACTGACTGAACTGATACTTACAGTTAGTTTAGTAATTTATTAAATTAAACTGTACTGCTCCAGTGTTCTTGCCTGGAGAATCCCAGGGATGGCAGAGCCTGGTGGGCTTGCCGTCTATGGGGTTGCACAGAGTTGGACACGACTGAAGCGACTTAGCAGCAGCTCAGACCCCATGGTTGTCTGCATCAGGCCTGAGAGAACACGTGGGCAAATGCCTAAGAGAACATCATCGTCCCATAGGAGATAAAAAAGTCAGAATGGCCTTTTAATGAAAAAGCAAATGAAGCAACCAATCTGCACCACTGTACCAGGTACTTAAAACGACCACAGATGGTGGGAGAGGGGTTCAGGATAGGAGGACGTGTGTTCATCTGTGGCTGATTCATGTCGATGTATGGCAAAAACCACCACAATATTGTAACTATCCTCCAGTTAAAATAATTAATTAAAAAACTACCACAGAAAATTTCTAACTACTGAGATTTTATTAAAAGTTTTACAAAAAAGTTTTTGAGTTCCATTATGGTAATATTCGCTCTATTAGTGAAGTCTGTGAGTCTCAAACACAATCAACTATCAAAACAAAACACAATTAGGTCACAAGAAGTTGGAGCACTGAAGGATGTTTAGGAGATTAAATTCCCAAAGCAGGATGTTATAACTGTGACCTTTTTTCCATTTCTAGATCATTCATATGAGATGGGTGGATGGCAGATTGCTGAACCCATACACCTAGAAAGTGATTAAAAGTTTTATTGAAAGAAAACTATAAAAGTAGCACCAGTCAGTCAGTTCAGTCGCTTGATTGTGTCTTGACTCTTTGCAACCCTGTGGGCTGCAGCACGCCAGGCCTCCCTGTCCATCACCAACTCCCAGAGCTTACCCAAACTCATGTCCATCGAGTCGGTGATGCCATCCAACCATCTCATCCTCTGTCATCCCCTTTTTCTCTTGCCTTCAACCTTTCCCAGCATTAGGGTCTTTTTCCAGTGAGTCAGCTCTTCACATCAGGTGAATAAAGTATTGGAGCTTCAGCTTCATCATTCCTTCCAGTGAACACCCAGGACTGATCTCCTTTAGATGGACTGGTTGGATCTCCTTGCAGTCCAAGGGACTCTCAAGAGTCTTCTTCAACACTACAGTTCAAACGCATCAATTCTTCAGTGCTCAGCTTTCTTTATAGTCCAACTCTCACATCCATACATGACCACAGGAAAAACCATAACCTTGACTAAACGTAGCATAGGTTTTATAAATTAGGGGATGGAGAGGAGATAGGAAAAGGCAACCTCATGGGGGTCTCTATGCCCCCCCAAAAGTGAAAGGAGCAAGATGAAAAGAAAATGTATTTTTGAAAGGTAATAAAGAGAAAGGGAAAAACAAGAAAATAACTTTTTCTTAATTTACACAGTAGCAAGTTAAGATGAGTTGTGGAATAACAGGTGTTCACTCGGTGGACTAGGGTGGGGGAAATGATGACACTGCAGGCAAAGGGACCAGCGAGGAAAACAGACATGGAGGATGAAATAGAAGAGCCGCCTGGCTTGGCTCAGATTAGTGAGCAGTCTGGGGTGGCCAGAGCACACGCCGGGATGCCGTGTCCAGTGCTGCCGGGGTCTCACCGTGAAGAAGGCTTGGACCGGTGCTGCTCAGACTTGTTGTCATTCAGTCGCCAACTCGTGTCTGACTCTTTGCGACCCCACGGACTGCAGCACACCAGGCTTCCCTGTTCCCTCAGGACAAGGGCCCAGGTTGTTGGATAGGAGTGTATTCAAGAAATCAGTATTTAATCTCAGCTGCCTTTTTTTTTTTTTGATACTAGCCTGTGTATTTAGCTTTCTTATTTCATTACTGTGATATGTTGTTACCTATAATTGGGTTTTTAATGAATAATACCAGAATATTACAAGTGTCATCTAATTCAGTAGCTCTGAAATAGAAATAAGTCTCAGAGATTAAAAAAAAAAATCCTTAGATTAAATGTGGTCTTGCTAGTAGACCTTTTATTATGCCCTATCTCCCCCTAACTCTGTGCCTGCTCCTTATGTTTTGGTGTGTTTTTTTTTTTTTTTTTTTTTAGATCGGCTTCAGCTCCCCAGGAATATGATTGAAAACAGCATGTTTGAGGAAGAACCAGATGTGGTGGATTTAGCCAAAGAGCCCTGTTTACATCCTCTGGAGCCTGACGAGGTGGAGTACGAGCCCCGGGGCTCACGACTGCTGGTGCGGGGCCTCGGCGAGCATGAGCTGGATGAGGATGAAGAGGACTACGAGTCGTCTGCGAAGCTTCTGGGCATGTCCTTCATGAACAGGAGCTCGGGCCTCCGAAACAGCGCGGCCGGCTACCGGCAGAACTCGGACGGGACTTGCCCGGCGCCCTCTGCCAGGACCATAGGGGTCTGTGTTTGCATCATCCTACTTGCTGTTGCTATAATCCTGGCGATTTACTTCCTGCCCAGGTGTACCTTTACCAAAGAAGGCTGCCATAAAAACAACCGACCCACGGAACCGATTCAGCCCATCGCAACAAATGGAAAGTTGTTTCCGTGGGCCCAAATCAGGCTGCCCACTGCCGTTACGCCAGTGCGCTATGACCTGACCCTCCACCCAAACCTCACCTCGATGACGTTCAGGGGTTCTGTGACGATTTCGCTTCAGGCCCTTCAGGCCACGTGGAACATCATTCTTCACAGCACAGGCCACAACATTTCCAGAGTGACTTTTATGACCGCAGTTTCAAGCCAGGAAAAAGAAGTTGACGTCCTGGAGTACCCACTGCATGAACAAATCGCCATTGTTGCCCCCGAGACCCTGCTTGAAGGGCACAATTATACCTTGAAGATCGAGTATTCGGCAAACATATCTAGTTCTTACTATGGCTTTTATGGCATCTCCTACAGAGACGAAAGTAATGAGAAAAAGTATGTAGCCCTCTTCAGTGATTCTGCTTCTTTGCTCTCTGATGACTTCTGCAATATGGATCTCTTTGCCCACATCAGCGACATTGACTGCAATTATTATTATTATTATTATTTTTAAGAGATTAGGTGCAAAATAATAGAATGGTGATTTGAAAGAGTATACTGTAGCTCAGACGGTAAAGAGTCTGCCTGCAATGCAGGAGACCCGGGTTTGATCCCTGGGTCTGGAAGATCATCTGGAGAAGGGAATGGCAACCCACTCCAGTATTCTTGCCTGGAGAATCCCATGGACAGAGGAGCCTGGTGGGTTACAGTCCATGGGGCCACAAAGAGTCAGACACGACCGAGCACCTATCACTACTACTGCTCTTTCAGTCAAAACCCTGAGCATATATCATGACAATGTCATGTGTCGTGGTGGAGGTAGGGGCTTGCTGACGGAAGGAAATGGCTAAAGATTGTATCACTTACATTCTCAGTTACAAGAACTTACATTATCTTGAGCTTTTCATATCTTATGAATCTAGTTTCTGTCCCCTTACAAGGTCTCTATGTGAAGCAGAGTGGAAAATATTGATTATCCCTTAAGACTTATTTTACTATTATGTGGAAACTTTTAGAAGGTGCTTACTGAGATAGAGAAAGGAAGCATGAAGAAGTGCTGTAAACTTAGATATAGATATAGATATATATATATCTATATCTATGTATATATCTCACTTTTAGTATCTTTAATTTTTGCTGGTTTATTTCTTTTAGTGCCACTCTATTTTGGATTTCTGATGGAAATTTTAAGAAAGAAATTTTATAATTTTAATTTTAAAAAAGGGACTTAAAACATAAAATTCCTAAACTTCCCATTTAGACCACATATTTTGTTCTTTGGCGTGCTGCAGTCCATGGGGTCACAAAGAGTCAGACACGACTGGGAGACTGAACAACAACAACTTTCTGTTGTTTAACCTTAATGTTCATAGACAGATACAGCTTGAATTTCTGGAAGGATGCAGAGCACAGGTGCATACAGGTCATTCTTCAGTAGCAGTAATGTCAGTTCTCTTACATGTCCAAATTCCTTGTCAGATCTGCCTAATGCCTTGGAGCATTCTCTCATATTCCTTTGCAAACCAGTGAATTACTGATGCTGGCCATTTGGCTAATGCATGTTGATATGTTGAGAACAATAGATGAATATTTTAAATCTTAAGTGTTTTGATCCTTCTTAAATAGAGAAAAAGATGAGCAAAGTCTTTACTCCTATTCAGATAAGTAATTTTTCTCTTTCCCCTTAATGTAATGTTTTAAAAATAAATGGCCTACTGGCTCTCACCGTGAGATCTGACATAAAAAGCAAATTTAAGTTGCAGTGGTAGCTTGGGGCTTCTTGGCTTTACTTCTCCTTCTATAATCTCCATCATCTTCTAGGAATTATAGGATATATATAGAAACAGTGTTCTTAGTATGTGGCAAGTCTTTGAATAAATCCCCTAGTCACCTCTTCCATTCAGATTATTGCCCTTGGGCTCTCTTGGGCCCGCCTGTATGTAATGGGAAGAGTGGTGCTCTTGAATATGTCACTTGTTGACTCTTGCTATGGGCTGGATTGAGTGGTGCAAAATGCTAGAGAAATGGAAGACAGATTCTTACAATTAAGAAATAGAGTATTTTTTCAAACTCTGCTGTTCCAGAAAACATATATAAATTTATTTACTTACCTGGTTCCATAAAATGAATGCCCCACCTAATTGTATATCTTGATACGAGATAAAAGTTTAAAAGATTATTTATACCTTTCAAGGGATCTGAAAACTAGAATTCAAAACAGAGTAACTAAGGAATGTATTCCTTATCGATTGGAAAATCAAAGTGTGTGTAAGTGTCAAATGTACTGACACTGTTTGTGGTAGAGGAACTTTAACCTGTGTCATCTATGAGGCGGAGCTGTTGACCATAGACTTAAGGTTCTAGATAACAAACTGATACTAAACAAACTAGTAAAGAAATTTAGGGTGGGGATGTGCTTTATTTCTTTGTCCTTCCTCTCAGTGTCGTTTTCTTGAACTCTCGAAGCATCTTCTTAACTAGATCTCTGACCTCTAATCCAGCCACAGGTCTCCCCTTCTCTTTCCCATAGGCTGCCAGACTAGCTGTAGAAGCACAGACCTGACCACGTTGGTCTTTGGTTTATGATCCTCCAGCAGTTCCCCATTTTCAAGATGACTTAGTTCAATTTCTTCCTAGATCTGGGAGTTTTGGTATTTTTGCTTTTTCTCACAGCCCTCACCTGTCTTCATGAACTTCATGTGCACTTTCCTGGATTCCAGTGTTAACGGCAGCCCGTATTTACTTGAGAACTGAAGTGCTAGAAGCTGGTGCAAGCATGCTGTGTGTTTAGTTTTTTATCCTGTCAAACTCAGGAAGGGGTAGAAATTATATTTTATTCACTTTTCAGATGAGGAAGCAGAGGCACACGAAAGAACTCATTCAGCATCTTTTGACTAGCAAGTAGCAGAGGGGAATTCGAATCCAGTCATTTTCACTATAAAGACCACATATTCTTAACCACTGGGGTACACTGCCTCCTTCATCCATTCACACCTCTTTACCCATTGTTATCACCAGTGCTTCGAATTCTTTTACCTGACCCTCAGCTAATTCATAAGTGTCTTCAGTGCTGCTGGAGGTGGTGCTCAAACTGCAGCTAGTATTTCTGAAGGCAAATGCAGTCACTAATGAGAGAGTAAACTTTGCGGTATTCAGCTTAGTTTGTTTAGTTCAGTTCAGTTCAGTTGCTCAGTCGTGTCCGACTCTTTGCAACCCCATGAATTGCAGCACGCCAGGCCTCCCTGTCCATCACCAACTCCCGGAGTTCACTCAAACTCACGTCCATCGAGTCGGTGATGCCATCCAGCCATCTCATCCTCTGTCGTCCCCTTCTCTTCTTGCCCCTGATCCCTCCCAGCATCAGAGTCTTTTCCAATGAGTCAACTCTTCGCATGAGGTGGCCAAAGTACTGGAGTTTCAGCTTTAGCATCATTCCTTCCAAAGAAATCCCAGGGCTGATCTCCTTCAGAATGGACTGGTTGGATCTCCTTGCAGTCCAAGGGACTCTCAAGAGTCTTCTCCAACACCACAGTTCAAAAGCATCAATTCTTCGGCGCTCAGCTTTCTTCACAGTCCAACTCTCACATCCATACATGATTAGGTTGTAATTAGCTTAGGTTGTAAGTATCATCAATTAGCCTTCTTAAAGGGACTTCAGTGTAAGAGAGTTGTTATTGCATCTCTTTTAACATCTCTTTTAAGATCTTTTTGGTCTCAGAACATTATAATCCAGTTTTTTATCCAAAATGATGGTCCAAGTAGACTCTCATATGAATAGTATGAATGTCATCAGACTTTATCCCCGCCCCCCCTCTCCAACTCCCAGTCCCTTGCGGCCCTCTTCCAAAATCTTCTGTTAACTGGGTAAGAATTTGGGAGTTGAGTGAGGAGATAGAACGTCAGAAACATGTTTCAGTTGTTTCATGTGTGCTGATTGCTATCATTCTTGCAGTTTGCTCTAAGAAGTAGTTATTTGGGCACAAAGGAAGAGTTATGACTGTCTAGTATTTATAATAGACACCTGTGTAGGACTTTGTGGCATAAATGTGGTTGTCGTTAAGTATCAAAATAGAATTTTGAAATAGAATCAACACCCCTAAATGTTTGGTTAGGGATCCTACATCAATCCTAGTTTCACAAATAAGGATATGGGATGTAGGTCACCGATATGCTTAAGTCACATGGCTGGTAAGTTGCAGAGTTTGGGTCTTCTGCCTTTAAATCTTACACTCTTTTCCTCTTGCCTTTTAAAAATTATCAGTAGAAACTAAGCCCTGAGGAAGCAAGGCCATCATCTCCGAAGTGGTGGTTGTCTAAGTACCATATTGACTATATTGATTATATTGATTTGTGCACACCAGCACTGCATTTGTGCCGATAGCTCTATGGCCATGTTTGGATGAATTCCCAAATGCAGATCTACTTTATTCTTCTGCTGAATTAAAAATCGACATTTCTCGTCTATTTATGCTTTTCCACCAACCTTTAATTGAGGACTTACAGTTAAATTCTCAAGTGTTGTAGCTGTGTTGTAGGAGGGGGAGGAAAAATTTTGATTCCCTTCTGAAGAGAGTAAAGAACCCCAGCATACTGTCGGACGCCTGGGTTTTTGCGTCTTTGTTCTAGTGCAGATTGTGAGTTTGAGGTTTAGTGTTACCCAGTCATAGTCTGTACAGATGAATAAGGGCAGTGGATGAACATCTTGCATGCTATTCTTTGCTCAGAAACCTTTTTAAGACCTCAGTGGCCAGCTGTCACCTACCTCTGTGGCTTCATCTCCAGCCACGTTGACATCCACCCCCAGTCCCTGAACACGCACTGTTCTGTCCTTGCTTGTGCTTTCTGCTCTTTCTAGACTATACCTTTCTCCCTCTCTCCCTTTGCAAATATTCCTCATTTTTAAAGGCCCTCTTCATATTTTGTCGGCAGTTCTCTTACAGTGTCTCTACCACTGGGCAGAATCCCTACCCTTTGTTCCCACTGCTTTGTTCTTACCATTAGGACATGATTTACAGCCTGAGAACTTTCCGTCTATTGTATAACCTCTGCCTCTCCCAGTTGATTGCAAATCCTTTAATGCCTGGACTTGTATGATATTTATCTTAGTATCCCTAGAACTTGGCAGGGTGCTTTGAATAGTAGGTGCTCAATAACTGTTGGATGGATTTGCATTCGTTTTAGGTACTTTGCAGCAACTCAGTTTGAACCCTTGGCAGCAAGATCTGCTTTTCCTTGTTTTGATGAACCAGCATTTAAAGCCACATTTGTCATCAGGATCAAAAGAGATGAGCAATACACTGCTTTATCAAATATGCCTAAGGTACTGTTCTGTTCCTTGAATGTAAAATTTTTTGAATGGGTCTCTTTGTTATGAATACTTGGATTCTTCTTTGCCATACCACTGAGAATGATTAAAATCGTATACTTTCCCATTCTTTCTTAAAATGCTTTAATAAAAGTAAAATATGTACTGGAATCAGTTGTGAAGTCAGCCTGAGAAGCACTTGCGGGAGGAGAAAGACTGGATGTGGAACGCATAGGCAGGAAATGTGAAGTGTGTGCTATGTACTGAAGTTCTGTAAATATTAATACTATGAACTACTACTAAAGAGACAATGATATTTTTGAAGACATGGTGAATTTGCTATTCTAAACTGTGATATTTGATAAGTGTTGAATCACGATTGACCTTGATGTTTTACTGGTTATTGAAAAAGTTGATATTGTGACATGGAGGTTTAACAATAAGAACATGGATGTCTTTCTTGGCTGTGAGCTCCACATGGGAGGTGGTGGGAATGAAACCAGGCAGAATTGTTTTTACACTGAACAGAACTCAGAGGGTCCTTTTGTTAGCTGGTGGCTCATATGATAAAGAATCTGCCTTCAATGCTGGAGACCTGGGTTCAATCCCTGGGTCAGGAGGATCCCCTGGAGAAGGGAATGGCAACCCACTGCAGTATTCTTGCCTGGAAAAATCCCACAGACAGAGGAGTCTGATGGGCTACCGTCCATGGGGTCGCAAAGAGTCGGACTTGACTGAGCAGCTAACACTTGGGCCACTTGAGAGCTGTATGCAGCTGGATAGAAGCTTCTCAGAACCCCTGTGGCTGGGGACGGGGGGTGGGGAGGAGCAGCAACATCTAACTGATTGTAGAGTCAGCCCTTGAGTCCAGAAGAGGACATGGTCTGTCCTTCAACAAGGACGTCACTTCAGCAGCTCTACTCCTCACCTTAACTCTTCACCTTAATCTTTCTTTAAGAGAGATGGAGTGCTTACTTGCCTAGGAACCTAAAACATTTTAAATTCGTGGGTGGCAAATCCTGCAAGGTTGCACATGTTCCCTCATCTTGTGTCTACTGCAGACTTCTGTAGTGACTTCTCATCTTTGATCCCGTAGCCTTTCGTTTGGAGGGATTAACCAGCTGTAGCTCCTCCTCATGTGAATGTATGATTTTTGTAGCAGTAGAATGAGTATTCTCAGATCATGAGCAAGGCTTTTTGTCTTTGGTGGTGTTTTAAAGGGGAGACACAGAGCCACTGTCACTGTCTCTAACTTACATTTATTTAAAGCCATGGTTTGAAACTAAGAGCTTTTTAAGGATTTTACTGTATGCAGTATGTCCTCAAGATGAAGGAAGGTAGAGCAGGCTGAGGCTGAGATCCGTACTGTTTAGAAACTTGTGCTGAGAGATTAAAATAGGCCAGCATCTTCACTACGTATTTCCTATTTGAATTTTCAGTTGCCCAGTTTATATGTCACCGTCATGTATCCCCACAGTTACAGAACTGTCGTTTTCTGCTTTGCTTGTAGAAGTCATCAGTTGTGCTGGAAGACGGACTTGTTCAGGATGAGTTTTTTGAGAGCGTGAAGATGAGCACCTACCTGGTTGCTTTCATCGTGGGCGAGATGAAGAATCTGAGTCAGGATGTAAACGGAACCCTGGTACGTACGTCACGGCAGTTGTCTTAGAAACCTGTTTATAAGAGGTGGAGAGGAATCCTTTCATGATATCTGGCAACTGCTGTGTGAAGAAACACAAGCTTTTGATTCACCACTCTGACGTTTTATGCCAGAACTGTTATTTTACTTAGTGGTTATTTACTATTTGGATACCTGGAAAAGTCAGTGATTTTCTAGTTCCTTTGAATCTTACTTTGTTAAGAGAATCTCAGTAAGGCAGTATGTAAAGGCGATAAAGCCTCTAGAACTGAGCTGTACAGTTTTGTGTGACTGTTTAGATTTGAAATAAGTGGCAGCATTGTGGCTGGATAGGGACTTCCCTGGTGGCTCAGGTGGTAAAGAATTGCCTGCAGTGTGGAAGACCTGGGTTTGATCCCTGGGTTGGGAGGATCTCCTGGAGAAGGGAATGGCTACCCACTCCAGTATTCTTGCCTGGAGGATTCCATGGGCAGAAGAGCCTGGCGCATTACAGTCTATGGGATCGCAAAGAATCGGACACATTTGAGTGACATGCACACACATAATGGCTTGATAAAATGTCCCTCATTCATCCCTGTCTGCTCTCCCGCCCCAGGAACAACAATTTGGCATCTATCTATGGACAGAAATGCCTTTGTGGAAGATGTGGGGTCCAGCACTATATTCCTAAGAACCTGGGAGGGGCCTTGCCCTCTCGTGCATCAGGTCTCAGCATACAGACGTCAGTCCTGGCTGAGGACCCCGCTGTGGCCCACGCAATTACTGTAGTCCCTTTGGCTATGGTCTGGAAGCTCTGTAAAACAGTCTTAGACAATTATGCTTGGATAATAGAGACTTTGTGGAAGTCCACATTTCTAGCAGAAAAGTTCTAGTATGCTTTTGGAGCAAAGCATACAAGTTTAGACGCATTGGAGAGAACAATCAGTAAAGACCAGAGAAGGTGACTGCTGTTTCAGATGTGAAAACACTAATGCAACGATTTAAGGAAACACAGTACCACCAAAGGGTCACAGTCATCTTCCAGTAACCAATACCAAAGACGTGGAAATCTGCCATTTACTCAGTAAAGACTTCAGATTAGCTGTTCCAAGGAAACTGAACTACTGGAAAATAGAAAAAGGCAATTCAGTTAAATCAAGAAATAATACATGAACAAAATGAGAAGCTTAACAAAGACATTGAAATCATTAAAAAAAAAATTCTCAGTCTGAAAAATACAATGAAATGAAAATTGCAGTACAGAGAGAGCATCAACAGCAGAATGGATCAAGCAAGAAAAAGAATTTGTGAGTTAGAAGACAGGGAGTTTTATATTATCTGGTCAGAACAAAGGAAAAAGAGTGAAGAAAGCCTGCATGATCTGTGGGACACCGTCAGAAGAAACAGTTTGTGAATTATTGGAGTTTCAGAAGGAGAACATAACAAGCAGGGGGCAGAAAGTTACATAAAAAAAAATAATAGCTGAAAATTTACCACATCTGGGGAGAAATTTGGGTATCTAAGTCAGTGAAGCTTGTAGCATACCAAAAACCTCTGAAAAAGGAAAGGGAAGGAAAAAAGAAACTGCCAACCAAAAATACTCTGTCCAGCAAAGTTACACTTCAGAAATGATGAAGTGAGAAAGACTTTTCCATATGGAAAAAAGGCAGCGAGAGCCCCTTACCACTAGACCTGCCTTACAAGAACTGCTGGAAGGAGTGCTTGCAGCTGAATTGAATGGACACTACTTAGTAACATGAAAACATGAAAATGTAGAACACATTGGGAAAGGTAATTACATAGTAAAACTCAGAATGCTATAATAGTGTAATGTAGTGGTATATTTATTATATGGCATGTATTGAAAGCAGTTCTAAAAGGGAAATTTAGATTGATAAATGCCTACACCAAGTAAAAAGAAAAATCTCAAACAACCTAACTTTGCACCTTAAGAAACTAGAAAAAAGAATAACAATCTAAGCTCAAAGTTAGCAGAAGGAAGGAAATAAACAAAGATCAGAGCAGATAAATGAAATAGATACCTGAAGAAGAGGAGAAAAGGTAAAACTGAGAGTTGGATTTTAGAAAGATAAATGAAATTGACAAACTTTTAGCTCAACTAACTAATAAAAACAAGCCTCAAAATCAGAAATGAAAAGGAGACATTCCACTTGATACAGAAATACAATGGATCATAAGAACCTACCATGAATAATTATAGGCTAAGAAATTGGATAATCTAGGGAAAATGGACACATTCCTAGGAATATACAGTCTGCCAAGACTAAATCATGAAGACATTAAAAAAAAAACAGATTAATAATGTAAAAACAGATTCAATTAACAATCAAAAACATCCCAACAAAGAAAAGTCCAGGATTGAATCAGTTTCTCTGTGAATTCTACTAAATGATTTTTTTTTTTAATCTATAGATTCAATGCAATAGAATTCCAATGTAATTTTTCACAGAAATGGGGAGAAATCCTAAAATTTTATGGAACCACAGAGACCTCGAATAGCTAGAGGAATTTTGAGAAAAAAGAACAAAGTTGAAAGTATCACACTTTCTGATTTCAAAATGGTTACAAAAGTAACCAAAATCTTATGCATGGTATTCAAAAGAGTATGATACTGGCATAAAATTAGACACACAGACCAATGGAACAGAATCAAGAAGCCAAAAGTAAACTCCTGCAAATATGGTCAACTAATATTAGACAAGAGAGTCAAAAGTACTCACTGGGTAAATGGTAGTCTCCTTAATAAATAGTGCTTGGAAAAATGGATCATCACATCCAGAAAAATGAAAGTGGATCCTTGTCTCTCACCACTCACAAAAATTAACTGGAAATGAATTAAAGACTTAAATGTAGGTCTGAAAGTGTAAAAGTCCTAGAAGAAAACATAGAGAAAAAGCTCCATGACATGGGTCTTGGCAATAATTTTTTTGTATATGACACCAGAGCACATTCAACAAAAGCCAAAATCAACAAGTGGGAATATCTTAAACTGAAAAGCTTCTTCACTACAAAAGAAACAGTCAGCAAAATAAAAAGGCAACCCGTGAATTGGAGGAAAATATCAGATAGCATTTATCTGATAGGGTTTCCCTGGTAGCTCAGCTGGTAAAGAATCTGTGCAACGCAGGAGACCCCAGTTCTATTCCTGGGTGGAAAAGATCCCCTAGAGAAGGGATAGGCTACCCACTCCAGTATTCTTGGGCTTCCCTGGTGGCTCAGGTGGTAAAGAATCCGCCTGCAATGCAGGAGACCTGGGTTCTACTTCTGGGTTGGGAAGATCCCCTGAAGAAGGGAACAGCTACCCACTTCAGTATTCTGGCCTGGAGAATTCCATGGACTGTATAGTCTGTGGGGTCGCAAAGAGTCGGACACGACTGAGCAACTTTCACTTTCAACACTTTCAAGATATCAGGTGGGGATTAATATTCAAAATATATAAAGAACTCATAGAACTCAGTGGAAAAAATACAAATAATCTGGTTAGAAAATGAGCAGAGTTTTCCAAAGAAGATATACAGATGACCAACAGATGTATGAAAAGGTGCTCAGCATCACTAATAGGAAGGAAAATGCAAATCAAAACCTCAGTGAGATACCACCTCACACCTGCAAGAATGACTGCCATCAAAAACAGATGACAGACATTTCTCCAAAGAAGACATACAGATGGCTAACAAACACATGAAAAAATGCTCAACATCACTCATGGTCAGAGAAATGCAAATCAACACCACAATGAGGTACCATGTCACACTGGTCAGAATGCTGCTGCTGCTGCTAAGTCGCTTCAGTCATGTCCGACTCCGTGCGACCCCATAGAGGGCAGCCCACCAGGCTCCCCCATCCCTGGGATTCTCCAGGCAAGAACACTGGAGTGGATTGCCATTTCCTTCTCCAATACATGAAAGTGAAAAGTGAAAGTGAAGTCACCTAGTCGTGTCCGACTCTTTGCGACCCCATGGACTACAGCCCATCAGGCTCCTCCATCCATGGGATTTTCCAGGCAAGAGTACTAGAGTGGGGTGCCATCGCCTTCTCCGGCTGGTCAGAATGGCTGCTATCAAAAAGTCTACAAACAATAAATGCTGGAGAGGGTGTGGAGAAAAGGGAACCCTCTTACACTGTTGGTGGGAATGCAAACTAGTACAGTCATTGTGGAGAACAGTGTGGAGATTCCTTAAAAAACTGGAAACAGAACTGCCATATGACCCAGCAGTCCCACTGCTGGGCATCACACCAAGAAAACCAGAATTGAAAGAGACATGTATACCCCAATGTTCGTTGCAGTACTGTTTATAATAGCTAGGACATGGAAGCACCTTAGATGTCCATTGGCAGATGAATGGATAAGAAAGATATGGTACATATACACAATGGAATATTACTCGGCTATTAAAAAGAACGCTTTTGAGTCAGTTCTAATAAGGTGGATGAAATTGGAGCCTATTGTACAGAGTGAAGTAAATCAGAAAGAAAAATACCAATACAGTATATTAATGCATATATATAGAATTTAGAAAGATGGTAATGATGAGCCTGTATGCGAGACAGCAAAAGAGACACAGATATAAATAGTCTTTTGGGCTCTGCGGGACAAGGCAAGGTGGGATTATTTGAGACACTAGCATTGAAACATGTATATTATCATATGTGAAACAGATCACCAGTCCAGGTTCAATGCATGAGACAGGGTGCTCAGGGCTGGTGCACTGGGATGACCCTGAGGGATGGGATGGGGAGGGAGGTGGGAGGGGGGTTCAGGATTGGAGAACACATGTACACCCATGGCTGATTCAGGTCAATGTATGGCAAAAACCACCACAATATTGTAAAGTAATTAGCCTCAAATTAAAATAAAAAAAATAATAAAAAACCCAGATGACAAGTAACAAGTGTTGATAAGGATGTAGAGGAAACAGAATCCTTGTGCACTGTTGATGGGAATGTAAATTGATGTGGCCACCAAGGAAAACAATATGTGAGTGTTCCTCTAAAAATTAAAACACAGTACCACCATATGATACAGCAATCCACAGGCTATATATCAAAACAGGATCTTAAAGAGATATCTGCATTTCCTTGTTTGTTGCTATTATTATTATTGTTACTATTATTCACAATAATAACAGTCTAAGTGTCTGTGCATGGATGGATGAAGATGAGTATATATTTATAATATATATGATGGAATGTTGTTCAGCCATGAGAAAGAAGGAAATTTTGCCCTTTGGGACAACGTAGGTGGACCTTGAGGGCATTATCCAAAGTGAGATAAGTCAGACAGAGATAAAGACTGTATGAGTTCATTTATGTGTGGAATCTAGAACTGAACTCGTGGAAGCAGTAGACTGGTGGTTGCCAAGGCCTGAGGGCTGGGGGAGATGGGGAAATGCTGGTCAAAAGGCTCAAACTTCCAGTTATAAGGTGAATAAGTGCTGGGGATCTAAGGTACAGGATGGTGGCTGTAGTTAACCATACCTGTATTACATATTTGAAAGTTGCTAGAAGAGTTCATCTTAAGTCTTCTCATCACAATAAATAAATGGCAGTTATGTTACTGCCTGTAGAATTACATTCAAACTTATCATTTCGTGATATTCAAGGCCCTCTTAGAAATTCAGTTATATTTCCAACTGCTCCAGTGGAATTCTTTTATCTAGCCAGGCTGAATTATTGGTTGCTCAGATAGATACCATGTGTGTGTGTATATATATATGTATATACAGCTACATGTGCGTGTGTGCTTAAGCTACTTCAGTCATGTCCAACTCTTTGCGACAATTAGACTGTAGCTCAGCAGGCTCCTCTTTCCATGGGATTCTCTAGGCAAGAATACTGGAGTTGCCATGCCCTCCTCCAGGGGCTCTTCCCAACCTAGGGATCAAACCCACGTCTCTTATGTCTCCTGCATTGGCAGGTGGGTTCTTTACCACTAACCACCTGGGAAGCCCCTTGTACCTATATATACACATAGATATGTAGGTGTGTATGTATATATTGTCTACAGCAGTTGAATCTTGAACAACATGGGTTTGAACTGCGCAAGTCCACTTATTGTGGGGTTTTTTCAATAGTAGATACTATAGTACTGCACGACCCACAGTTGTTTGAACCTTAGCTGCAGAAGACTGTCTGTAAGTTATACTCAGATTTTCAACTACCTGGAGGGTTGTTACCCCTCACCCCATTATTGTTCAAGGGTCAGCTGGAAAGAGAGAGAGAAAGTAGTTTAGGTGACTTTTTTGCTTTTTATTTACATATTTTTGGAAGCAACTTGGTTAAACATGGAACCTGGCATCTGCCTGAGCTCAGATCTCTCTATACAGCTTTCTAGCTGTATGCCCTTGGGCAAACTGCTCTGCAATTCTCTACACCTCACCTTCCACAACTCTAATACCTTATTGTCTTTATTAGCCTGCCCTTGCAAGGATGAAAAAATTTTAATTCCTATTAAATCTCCAGTTCCTGGCAGATAGTAATGCACAGAGGAAGTACCCCTCTCTTTCTTCTATATGCAAATATATTATAAACTCTTCTGTCTGTCTGTAAATACAAATAATCTTTATAATTTTTAATGCTACCCAGAAGTAAATGTGGTTTGAAGAAATTAATGTTATACAAATAATCAACAGTCTTCTTAATTTTCTGTTTTTATTAGGAAATGGGGAAGAATCTCGCATGTGTGAGATTATAATGGGGAAGAATTATGCTGTGTGCTAGAAGTTGTTTTTAGCTTTTATTTATAAACACCTTTTTATTTTATAAAGCAAATGAGGGGAAGGCATTAGCCTCATATTGCTGATGAGGAAACAGTGTCCCAGAGAGGATGAGTGATGGGCCTAAGATTACATAGCGAATGCGTGTGTGCATGCCAAGTCACTTCAGTCGGGTCCGACTCTTTGCGACCCCACGGACTGTGGCCTGCTAGGCTCTTCTGTCCATGGGATTTTCCAGGCACGAGTACTGGAGTGGATAGTCATTTCCTTCTCAAGGGAATCTTTCTGACCCTGGGATCAAACCCATGTCTCCTGCAGCTCCTGCATTGCAGGCAGATTCTTTATGGCTGAGCCAGAGGGGAATCTCCTCGAATAAATGGTAGAATTTACTGGCTACCACAATGTGCTTCTTCTTACACCAAATGACATCAATAATTTCTGTAGGTATGGTGATTAGAAATTCGGACTAAGAGTCTAATAAAGGATTTTTGTCCCAGTAAAATGCTGTAATCTCTAGGCTATGTTCTGTTTTGGAATATTTGACATTAGGCCTATTTCATAGGATTCTGGAATAGGGCAGTAGAGCTTTATTGACGAATGTCAGTCAGTCTCACCAAATAGCTGAAATTGTGAAAGTGTGTCCAAATAGCTGAAATTGTGAAATTTCAGTGCTAAAGACTATGATGTTGTCAAAGACCTGTAGAAAGAGAAACAATTGTTTTATCAGTTCTCTCTATTCTTCAGTGTTCCTTAACCCTCTGTCTGCCTTCAGGAATGCCAGAATTACCTAGAAAATTCTAGCCCAGTTTTGAAATACACTGCCTTGAGGTTTATCAGTTTGTCTTGAGGTTTTTGTTTTGTTTTTTGCCATTGCCTGATTTTGTTTTTACCACAGACCAGTCTCATTTGTAGAATCAGAATCCATTGGCGGTTAGCAGATGTAGACACTATGTCTCTTTAACATTCAAACAGAACCTTCAACAGTATTATCCCTGTGAAGTTATCTTATTCAGTCAGAAACGTGACTTCATTCCAAATCTCCACTAACAGCATTTCCTCAAGTAGCCTTCCAGCAACTAAGGACATTATACATAATTGATATCATTCTCCCAAGTCCCATCTAACCAGTTTTTCTGGATAGACTTCAATCTGGTGGGCTTTTTGGTTGTTGTGTTTACTTTTAAGACATTTATGCTTTTTGTGTGTGTATTCAGCTGTCTGTTTAGGAAAGCTGGTATTTTTCAGGAAATTTAGTATTGGAAAATTCCAATATTCTCGATTTTCTATCTTTGTGAATCTTATAGGCCATGTTATTGTTCTTTTGAGAGGGTGAGGTTTGGTTCTGGTTCTACTTTTATCTGGTTTTTGCTTATTAAGGAGCAGAGTAAGTGAAACCTAACAATCTGTTATTCCTCAGTCTTAACCCTTTTCTCTGAGAGCTGATGAGACTTTATGGACATTTTTTGTGTCTTTTATAAATCTCCTAGGTCTTAGCAAGAGATCTTGCAGACAAAGTTTGATCTTGCAGACACAGACAGCTGAGTACACACGCAAAAAGCATAAATGTCTTAAAAGTAAAAACAACAACCAAAGAACCCACCAGAGAAAGATGTAAGTCTTAAAGCCTGAGCACCGGTTGACTTGCCTTTATCAGTATTTAGAGTGCTCTTACCAAGGGTGGAGGACTCCTAGATGGCGCCATGGTAAAGAATCTGCCTGCCAATGCAGGAGATGTGGGTTGGATCCTTGGGTCAGGAAGATCCTCTGGAATAGGCAGTGGCAAGCTTCTCCAGCATTCTTGCCTGGGAAGTCCTATGGACAGAGGAGCCTGGTGGGCTACAGTCCACGGGGTCACAAAGAGTCAGACACGACTTCGCACGCATGCATCCTCCCAAGCATTCTACAGAACTTCTTTGCTGAACCAGACCGGTCTCTTGGTTTATTTCTACTACTACTGTTGCTCTTAAAACAAGCATGATAATAATTATAATGACCTGATGATCTATCTTTAGCGAGGATTCATAGCACATTATTTTTTAAAGGAAGAGAAATAGAAGGAAAGAGAAAATACCAGTCTACCTTTTTCCCCTAGTCATTGTATTCCAGAAATGGGACGAAGTGGATCCTTTGGTCAGATTTCAGTTTCATATGAACTGCCTTTTTTCTCCCTTTTCTTTTCCCTGATGAAAGACGCTTTCACACGTAGAGATGGGAGAGCCAAATGGTGTGTGTGGCAGAAGGATGTTTGGGGAGGAATCTGGAGTATGTGGGTGGTGCTTCTTTTAGGACAGCATCTTCTAGATGACTGCATTGACTCCATAAAATATGTGTGCCTGGAAAGAACAAGCAGAAGTAATAAAGACTGGCCTCAGATTCCAAGTGATCTTGGTACAGTCATTTATCATGGTAGTTAGATTTAAAAAGACTATTTCAGACGTGTGTGTGTGTGCACACGCGAACACTAATGCTTTAGAGGGGGAATGATGCAGGAGGTGTGCGTGTTCCTTAGGCAGGTGGTGACTGAATTCAATAAACTGTGGTCACAGCCCTGTACCAAGGATGCAGATGTTTGAGTGCTGGGCTGGTGAAGTACAAATTTGGCCACATAATATGGGATTAAATTTCTTCTTAATTACCTTAAGAAAGAAACATATTTTAAATGAGCTAACTTCAGTCCTAACACTTCGTTCTTCCTGTAACTTTTGCCACAAACGCTCTGCTCACACATATTTTACGCCACTTCTGATGGGACTCTTATTTATAATAATGATAATAACTACTCTTTATTGAACACTTGTTTTCTGCCAGCCACTATCCTAAGTTCTATATGTATTCATTCGTTTAATGTGGGGATGGGAGCTACTTTTATCACCCTTGAATAGATAAGGAGATTGAGGTTAATGAGCCTCCTCAAGTTCACACAGCCAGCAGAGATTGGAACCTGGCAGTCTGACTACACAACTTGTGCATTTCGTTTTGTTGTTTGTTTAGTTAAAATTTTTTTTCTTTAATTTTTATGCCATGTTACCTCCATGTTTCTGTAATTAATGCATATGTTCTATAGACTAAGGCCCCACATAAAGACAGCTGTGGCTGAAATTATGACCTCTTAGAAATTGTTGCCTGTTTTTCAATGCTTTAATGAAAGAGAATTTTTAGTCTTTAATTTGTGGTTAGAGTTCACCAGTGTATTTTTCCCAAATGCTCAATTATTCAATAGGTCTCCTTTTCCCACCTGCCAAGATCTTTATTTTTGAGGTTTTTATCTTCTGCTATGTCTTCTCCATATTCTGCTTTACCGACTTGAGTACAGAGGACTTCTTTCTTTCAATACATTGAAAACAGTAAATACTGCTTTTTAAAACCTATTACTCTTAATATAATTACTCAACTTTTGCCTTTTGATGCTCACTGATAAGACAGGTACAGTCAGTTACACCAAATGTGTAACTTACACACTTAATCAGAAAAGAAAGAATAACAATTTAAGTAATGTGGGCAGTTGCATCTTCCCTGGAGCATGTGCCCTGGATTCATGGGCATGAATCCTTTTATCCTTTTAATTGGTTGTTTGTTTTTTAATTTTTTTTAAGTGTGTACCTTTATTTTTTTAACTGAAGTGTTTCTTCTGTACTGGCGTGCAGCTGATTCACAGTGCTGTGGTGGTTTCAGGTGGACAGCAGAGGGACTCAGCCATTCATACGTAGGTGTGCCCCTTCTCCCCCAGCCTCCCCTCCCATCCAGGCTGCCACATCACACCGAGCAAAGTTCCCTGTGCTCTACAGTGGAGCCTTGTTGGCCATCCGTTTTAAATACAGCAGTGTTAGTTACTGTGAGCCACTCACCGAGGGTTTTTCACTCTGCTGGGTACAAGCCAACAGCGTTAAAAAAAAAAAAAAAAAAAGTAAGCAGTTCCAAGGCTGAAAGGAAACCTGGCTGTGCCATGCTGACTGAAAGAGAATGTGCTGCTCTCTCGTGGGTGGGCTCAGGGCAGTTTCAACCAATGTGCCATTTCTGTCTCAGGTGTTCCATGTTAGAAATAACTCTCTTGTAAGCTGTGACTTCTCTGCATTGAATGCCTGCAAGATGCCAGGCACTACGTTAGGTACTAAAAAGATGAAAATTTAGTTTTGCCCTTCAAATAATTCACAGTTTGACAGCTCACAGACAAGGAAGGGCAACTGTAGGTAATAGGGAGGAAGATAAGAGTATCATGGGAATTAAACAGGCAGATGTTTATAATTGCTATATGAGGCAAAATAGTTTGGATATGATGTTAATTAAAAAAAGAATCAGTATGGCAAAACCAATACAATATTGTAAAGTAATTAGCCTCCAATTAAAATAAATAAATTTTATTAAAAAAAATAAAAGGAATTAATAAGTTTTTTTTTTAACATTGTTGTATGTATAGGAATGACTTGCTACGTCCTCTAGGGGTTAAAAGAACTAGAAGCAAGAATTTCCGGCCTGAAAAATCTCTCATACCTCTGTGTAGTTCTCACGTATGCTAATCTTGACAGTGTTCACTTGATATCATGCCATTTTAACTGTACCTGTCCTTACATCATACTTGTTCCCTTTCAGGTTTCTATATATGCTGTCCCAGAAAAGATTGGTCAAGTTCAGCATGCCTTGGAAACAACTGTGAAGCTTCTTGACTTTTATCAAAGCTACTTTGAAATTCAGTACCCACTAAAGAAATTGGGTAAGAATCCAACAATGCCTCCAATTTCATTACAATAATAACTTAGATTTAGGTTGCAAATCTTTTCAGAAAGAACTTTTGCCAAAGTTATTTCAAAGGGAAACCAAGAAACTCTGTTAATTGTTTGCTTTAAGAATTGTTTGTATGTGTTAAGATTATTTAGATTCCATAGATACGTCTGAATATGTAGCTTAAAGCATTTAGAAGTTTATGGGACTGTTTCAAAGGTGCTGTGTAAGTAGGGATTTACTTAGGGCTTAACCTGGAGTTGGACTAACTCCAATTTCCTAAGAAATTCCTAATTCGAATAATAATAGGAGTAATGAGAGCTCAGGAAAGCAAGAGTACTTCAGTGTCATTCAACAGGGTGCTGATTTTAGCTGGAAGAGTGTTGGCCCTGCCTTCTGTCCTCCTTGTTCTGAAAAGTTCTTCACTGTGAAGGAATTAGATCTCCCTTCTCTTGCTAAGGGACAGAGCAACAATGACTCTGTAGGTGGTTGATCAGATCTTCTCAGCTCACAGGTAGGTAAGGAGCACATGAGCTAGAAAGTTTCCTTTCCCTGCCTCTGCTGCTAAGTCGCTTCAGTTGTGTCCGACTCTGTGCGACCCCATCCCTAGGATTCTCCAGGCAAGAACACTGGAGTGGGTTGCCATTTCCTTTTCCTAGGAGTATGTAAAATGAACTTACTGATACAGTGACCTTACTGATAGACCACTGGGTAAAATACTTGGATTTAACTAAGGAGTGCCTTAGATGGAGGAGAGTTGACCACTTCTTTCCTGTTATATCCAGACTTGGTGGCTATTCCTGACTTTGAAGCAGGAGCAATGGAAAACTGGGGTTTGCTCACCTTCCGAGAAGAGACACTTCTGTATGATGCTAATACTTCTTCAGTGGCAGATAGAAAGCTGGTTACTAAAGTCATCGCTCACGAGCTGGCCCATCAGGTATCAGCAACCAAGGCTATTATGTCTCACACCTGTGGTCTGTTCCATGTCCTGGAGTTTTAGAATACATTGAGATGCTAATAATAATTCAGCTTTATATTCTTTCATAATACAATGGTGCTTTGTTTTTTTTAACACAAACTTAAATTTTTGGATAAAAATGTTGTCTAACAGTTGTTATAGGATTTTACAGTTTATCAAGCATTTTGACTTCCTTTATCTCTCTGACATTTTATAACTTGATGGGGAAGAAAGTTTTCCCTGAGTTGCACGCCTCTTCTCCTTGGACTATAGTAGTCAGGACTAGATTTACCGTTTTGTCTCCTGCTAAAAACTGGGTTCTTAATTTGGGATTGGGAAGGTACTGGGTATGATGTAGAGAAAAGGAAGGAAAATTATATGGGTGCATGACCCTCACTCTTTCTTCCCCAGTACCTGGTCCCTCTCGTGCCCTTGATGCGGTGTTCATCAGGGTGGGGTAGTCGGGGTGTCCCGACGGTGGGAGGAGGTAGGCAAGAGTGGGATGTGCTCTGGCCGATTGACCTCAGCCACAGTCCGCAGCGCGCCCGGCCTTGTGAGGAGTTCGTGACAGGCTGGCTAATGAAGCGAGTGCTTATCTACTCTTACAGTTACGCATGTAGACAGACTGTTTTTTCGGGGACCTGCTCCAGGTCTGCCATTCCTGGGGCCGGCCGTCACCACGGCAGGAGTGTTTCCCTTGTACTTCTGTACGACTTAGAAGTCATCTTCTTTTTTTTTTTTCATCTTCTTCTGAAAGAGGTTTTTAAGATATTAATCTTTGAAAATATGCTTTTGTGATTCTCCATAGTGCTTTGTTTCAGTACCTAATAATCTTATCATTTTGCTGATGGTTTGAGCTGAGCCCTTGGCCACAGTGACTGAACTGCACACTTTTTATTAACCACGCTTATTTCAGGGATTTTTGAGATGCATTTTTTTAGGGGTGTCTCGTCTTCTTTTTCCTTCTTCTTATTACTTCATGGAAAAAAGCCATTTAAAAGTCTTTCTGATTTTATTTATTTGTATGCATGCCAAATTTCTTAGGGAATGTTTGAATTCTGTTTTGAATCATGTAAATACTCAATGTGGTGACTGAGGAGAAACATGCAGCCCAGGCTCTCTGACTATAGGAGCATCCCTCATATAGACGTTCATTTTTTGGTTGTCATGATGATTGTAGACATGATGGAAAATAATATTGCTAAGTTGATACTACAAAGTAGAGGAATTTATCGAGGAAATGTTTTAATGAGGTGACTAAAAACAGTTTTTGTCTACCTAGTATACAGCGTGTATGTTAAACTGATAAATAAGCCAGTTGTCTTTGTTTGTTTTATTTAAGGTAAAATGTTAAATTTATAATTTTACTTTAAAAGTGAATTTATTCAATGTATGCAGTTTTAGTTTTAAAGTAAATTTATATTACAAATACAATTTATTTCTAAGACTTAAAGTTGAATATAGTTTGTTTAAACTACAATAAGTATACTTTTAAGTAGTTGTAATCTGGTTATAGGTGATAAATCTGACAATTCAATTATTAGAAAATTCCTGAGAATGTGAAGTTGGTTAGTTGTTTGTTCTTTCCCTGCAGTGGTTTGGTAATCTGGTAACAATGCAGTGGTGGAATGATGTATGGCTAAATGAAGGTTTTGCTACATTCATGGAGTATTTCTCTTTGGAAAAAATATTCGGAGAGCTCTCCAGTGTAAGTACGCTGTTTGTTAGGCCCACTGTGAATGCCAGGAAGAAAAATAGTCCAATCATACTGGACATGTATTTTCCATGCATTTGGAGCAATGAAAATATTTCTAGAAAAATACAATAAAACTGAGCCATGTTACTGATCTCTATACCTCTTGAGATTTGACAGTGAAAATTGTGCTTTTAGGTACTGATGTATTTCAGAAAGCAGAAATTATGTGAAATTACTTTAGACCTTGTCATTAAGATGAACATTTTAAATTGCTTTGCTAAATTCTGTGTTTAATAGATGTGGCCCTTCTGCTTTAAGGAATTTAAATAGAGTTGAAAAGCATTTTTTTTTTTTTGCAAAATAAAACTTTTTATCCTACTTATAGAGAAGAAATTAAGACATTTTGTGGCAATGCTATTATCACTGTGATCATTCTTACAACAGTGATACACACGTTGATACAGACAAATAATTTGCTCTTTTTAGGTCCAAACCATATTTTGTGCCCGTTTCAAAGACGAGGAATCCCATTCTTTTACAGAGAGCATGATAATGTTGTTACTGTGTTCTTAGACTCTCCGGAGATGTTTCTTCTCCTTAGAGAGATTTGGACATACTAGGTCGTATATGGGAGGAGGGCATGGCAGCCCACTCCAGAATTCTTGCCTGGAGAATCCCCATGGACAGAGGAGCCTGGCGGGCTACAGTCCATGGGGTCGCAATGAGTCGGACATGACTGAGCGACTAAGCGCACAGCACACAGCTCAGGTCATATATGACAGATACTGCCGAATAATTCAAGCAGTAAATGGAAAAGTATAAGGATCCCTTTCTACTGTAGAATTCTGTGACTGTCTATTAAGCTTCTTGATTGTATGATCCAAAATTGCTTCAAAAGACGAGTACTCTCAGAACTTTCAGTTTGAAATTTTTGTGTAGGGCCTATTCAGAGATTTCAAGTGGTAAAATGAACTCAGTTTAAGCTAGAATATTAATAAGCAAAGTAATGTAAATCTGGGTATGGTTCTTAATTAAACAAAGAGATATACAGTTTCACCACTTGGTGGTGCCCAGAATGTTTAAAAGCTTTTAGTATATATTCTAGAGGAACTCATCTGTTGAACTCTCAGACTTCTTTCTGTTTAAGACTTATATTTTACTTAAGAATAGCCTCAGTCGAGGGAAATGTATATTATCTCAATAGAAAAGCTGGATTATGTATGAGAAATCAACTTAAGGAGCAGTTCCTTTTTTTTTTTTTTAATTTAAGGTTTTATTTTACAAATATTCACTAGCCATTTTTAAATAATCAAATGAACATCTGGATTTAGTATATGGTTGCTTTAGTAATAAACTCTTAATTTATCCTTGTGCTGTTGTTTAGGAAACACTTATTTTTGTGGAAGTTGTAATTTTATTTTCAAATTTAAGGAATACGCATAAATGTCACATTCTTCCTATATCTTCAACAGATTATTTCTAAAGTTTAGCGAAGCTAGTTGATTTTTTTTTTATAATGACCTTAAACAGTAATTAGTCTAATTCCTATCAATAATTACTAAACTTGCCTCTGTCTTTAATTCTGTTCATAGTTTCTTTATTCTGTTTCATTTTTTGTAGTATGAAGATTTCTTAGATGCTCGATTTAAAACCATGAAAAAAGATTCGTTGAATTCATCCCATCCAATATCATCATCATCTGTTGAGTCTTCAGAACAGATTGAAGAAATGTTTGATTCTCTTTCCTATTTTAAGGTATTGCCATGCACAAAAAGTACCTGGAGTGGGTTACAAATTAATTTCATACGTAAGCAAGCTGCCTGATTTAGATTATTTTAAAGATTAAACAGTATTATTTTCAATTTTCCTGTTAAATTTTTAAGATGTTTGCTTCTACTTAAATCTGGGTCTTAACTTGATCTAGGTTTTTCTTTCTTTCTCTGTCTCTTAAGTTCTCTAACTAGTATTCTGGCTAGTTAACCAGATCTTATAGTAATGTATCTTTTAAAGTTGGATCACTGTCCAGATCTACAGGTAGAATATGTCCGGGGGAGGCTCTAAGCCTTTGGCTGTGTTATTCAGGACTGAAGTGTGTTCCAAAGTCAGAACTGCCAAAACGGGTAAACAAAAGGAGATTTTTTATGAATCAAAGATTCTATTGTAGAATTAGAAACATAGACTCCAGGTATGGAAGTAAAGCAAAAACAGAAATTTAAAGACCTGATTAGGATCATCATAAGTCAGAGAATAGGAGAGGCGGGTATCACATTTGTGTAGGGAAGGAGGGCTGAATTTTATAGCTTACTTGTCTCCTTAGTCTGGTTACCAGATTAAGATCAATAAATTGAATTCCCATCCTGAACAGAGAAGAAGATATACAAAGCATATGAGTTACAGTTCATGTCATCAAGAAACAGAGAGTTTAGGTAGAGAGTACTTGTGAAGCAGTAAGAAAGAATGTGTGCTAAGGGAATGGTACAGAGTATTTTTGCCTGGGATCATGGTGAGAAATTTCTTGGAAGAACATGGAAACTAAATAATAGGAAAAACATATAGGTAAAGAGCAATGGGAACAATAGAATAGGGCAAGAATGGCATGATGAGGTCTGCAAAAAAGAGTCAGTAATACTAATGGGCAGGGAATTTTTGTTTAGGGGGTAAATGTTTGCAGTGGAAGCCACATGTAGGGTAGGGAAAGATGAGAAAGGTAGGTTGGAGCTCAGTTGTAGAAGGTCCTAAATGCCATCAGGAATCTGGACTTTTTCTATAATCAGTGGGAAGCTTTAAAAGATTTTTAAATAGAGGAATGGCTTTGAGATTCAAGTGACTAGGAAAATTAACTTGCTTCAGTTTACAAAATAGATTTAAATGGAGAGAGACCTAAATCAGGAAATTGCTGCTGAAGTTGAAGCATGAAATGGTAAAAGTTTAAAATTAGGAGTGGTAGTGAGAGTGGAGGGAAACTGATGGGTGTGAAAAAACCCCTGGGCAGAGGGAACTGCTTAAAGGACCTAGTGATAGGTCAAGGCAGGTGAAGAAGGAGGCAGAAATGTTTTCCAGGTTCAAGCCTGACTGGCAGGGAGAACGGTAGTACTGTTACTAAATGAGGAAATCAGGAGTACAGTTAGCTATATGAATATATTCCAATTAGAGCTACTGCTATGGGCTGTGATTTTTAAAGCCCATCCTGGCGCTACCAATAAAGAAAATTTTACAACTTGCAGTTCTTTTCTTACACAGAACAGTTATTTCAGGATCTCTTGTTATAGAGCTCTTTCTTTCTCTGACCCCCATCCTCCAAACCCAGAATTCAGTGTCTTCTGAGCATCTTGCTTCCATAACATACGTTATGCCTGTCAGTATGGTAACATACCTTATGCCTGTCAGTATGGTAAGTACTTATTTCAGAATTGGGAATCTGGCAAATGTCCCATCCACAGAATTGAGAAAAATAGTTCACTGGATAATTGTGTATAAGAAGAAGTGTCAGTGTTTGACAGTAAGTCATGTGTTTGGCAGACATATTCTATTTGATCTTCATAATCTTTAAGCCTAATTCTGATGCATGTTGCCTTATGATAATTCAGTCATTTATCAAATTATACAAGTACCAACCACGTACCTGGTGTTTTCCTAGGTACCGGGAATAGATCAGGAAAGAAGGCAGACTATGTTGCTTGTACCATGGAGCTTCCATTTCTGGGGTCAGAGATAGGGACATACATAATACAAATGAATGAAATATACTGTGTTGGTGGTTAGTGCGGATATGAAAATGAAGCACAGTAAGGAAAATGAGAATGACAAGGGAAAGGCTGCTTTGTATAAGATGGCTGGGGAAGACCACTGATAAGGTGGTATTTGAATACCATCTGGACGATGTGAGGGAACGAGCCATGTGGACTTCTAGGGGGAAAATGTCCCAGGCAGTGGGTATAACCAGTGCACAGGGCTTGTGGGCAGACATCAGTAGCATAGTAGGTCTGAGACTGCTGTCCTTAGAAAGGCATTATTGTGAGGCTCGACCTTGGCTAATTCCTGGCAGATTGGATTTGGGGAGAGTTCTCTCCATTCCCTGATAAGAATGACTCACTGTGCCCACACTGTGCGAACAGTGTAGTTTATGGTAAATATCTCCTTTCCCTCTGGGAGTCTGGAATTTTGGTCCTTGCTAGCAGAAGATACTTGCATGACTGGCCCCCCAGTAAAAATCATGGGTACTGAGTCTCCGAGGAACTCCCCCGATAGCCAGGATTTCATACGTGTTGTCACAAGTGGTCGCTTGGAGAATTAAGTCCTCTCCATCCTGCAGAGGACTTTTGGAAGCTTGTACTTGTTCACCCCATGAGACTTTTCCCTTAGCTGATTTAGCTTCACGTCCTTTCACAGAAATATAAATCATGGTGGTGAATATGACTGTGTACTCAGTCCTGGTCCTGTGAGTCCTTCTACCATATCTGGGACTTGTTTTGGGGACCCACACAACTTGAGATGAAGATTGGTTGGCGTGTTTAAGCACCAGCAAGGAGCCAGGGTGTCTGGAGAGGAATAAATGCAAGGGAAAATAGTAGAGGAAGTGAGAAGGATTATAAGGGGCCAGATCATTGTAGATCATCTTATTAGATTTGATAAGGACCTTGATTTTATGCACAGTGGAATGAAAGCCATCTGAGGAGAGGAGTACCATCGTATGGTTTATTTATTTTTGGAATAAGTCAGCCTTCAACATCACGTGGAATCAAGGTGACTAGTTGGGAGGTTGTTGTAATAGACCAGTAGCAAGGAAATGGCGACACAGATAAAGGTGATAGTAGTGAGCGTGATAAGCCATGTTTGGTTTTGAAATGTACTGTGAAGTTTAGTCCAGTAGAATTTGCTAATGGATTAGACGTCGAGTTAAGAGAGGAGTCGAGGATGACTTCAAAATTTTTGCCTAAACAGCTGGAAAAATGAAGTTTTCATTTGTTGAAATGAGAAGACTATTGGAAGAGTATATTTAGGACAAGAAGGAAGAAAAGGTCAATTTTTGAGTAAGTTTAAGGCACATAAGTGGAAATAGTAGGCGTGTAATTGGATATGAGCCTGGAATTAAAGCAAAGTCTGGTTAGATATATAAATTTGGGGGTCATGTAAAAGCCCTGTGGTTGAGAAGATCAACAAGAAAGTGACTTTAGAGAAGAAAAGAAGTCTGAAGATTAAATGCCAGGGACACTAAAAGTTAGTCCTTGAGAAGATAAGGAGGATGCAGCAAAAGAGAGAGAGAGGGATGCCCAGTGCACAGGGGGGGAATCAGGAGTGACGTGCCAAAGCCAAGGGCAGGATGACTTTCACGGAGGAGCGAGTGATCGGTCATATCAGATGCTGCTCGTGGCTGAGCCTGAGAATTGACATTGGTTTGACACCGTAAGGCTCACCAGTGGCCTTCATAAAACCACTTCCAGTGGAGTGATGACGGGTGGAAAATGGCTCAAGAGGAAATGGAAACAGAGCAAAGGAACACGGCAAATGCAGACAGCTCTTTTGAAGAACTGACTTTCCGAAGAAGGGACGAGAAATACGGTGATAACTGGAGGAGGCGTGAGGTTAAGGAAAGGAAGCACGACTTCTGTTTAAAATGAGAACTGCTGGGTGGTTTTTTTTTTTTTTTTTTTCCAAATGAGTGTTGCAGTGTTACAGTGAAGAGGAAACGTTAGTGATGCAGAAGAGAGGGGGACTATTGGGCACAAGAATGACTATTTAAATTTATACAACAAGTACCACTGAAGTGTGATACAAAAATAAGAGAGTAATAAGTATTAAGTTCAGTTATATGTATCTTGTAATCTTGATGACTTAACATTGCTACATTTTTTTTATCAGAAATTCAGTCATTCAGAATTTTTTGCATTTGAGTGCCTTCTATGTAGTAGGCATTATTTTAGTCATAGGAGTTGAGCTCCTAGCTTCTGTTTTTCCCTAAATTAGCTTACAGTCTAGAAGAGGAAATAAATACATCTCTATAGCAGATGCAGGAAGTGTGATATAAATTGCTTTTGAATGTGGAGGAGGTGGTTGCTGTTTTAAAACTGGGGATGGTGACATGCATCATAACATAGCGTGGCCTTAATAGTTCCACGTCTGACTCTGAATTATTAGTGTGTGCTTACTACCTATATACACATTCATATGTTCCGAACATATTTGAAGTGACTCTGCAAGAAGAAGAGAGATCTTGGATACTTCAGAAATTTGACACCTTAAAACTGGGAATTAATGTACTCTCTAGCAAAGAGACTTCTGAGAGTTCAGCTGTGTGCCCATGAAGTCAGCTGGGACTTCAAGCACAGGGGGTGGGGGGGGGGGGGATGCCACAGAAAATTCAGCTATTTTTAAAGTTAAAAATATATGTATAAACACTTAACTTTTTAATATTAACACTGAAACATCGAGTAATCGATAGACTACACAAAATGGCCCATAGAAGAATTAGTGCACATAGGTATTTTTATTTTTTAACTTCTTTAAAATAATTTTTAAAGAATTAGTTTTTTCTAAAATTCTTTAAAATACTTTTTAAGACAATTTGGCCATAGTCCACAACTGGTTACGTGAAACAAAATAACAACGAATTATAACTGGGTTATTAAAGTGTTTGTTTAGAATGATTGTATTTTGAATTTTAGGTTCTTATTTCTATAATCTTATTGTATTCTATTATTTTTGTCCGTTTTTCACTTTTCTTTTTTTTCTTTTTGGGAATAGGGAGCTTCCCTACTGTTGATGCTGAAAACTTACCTTAGTGAAGATATATTTCAACATGCCATTATTCTTTACCTGCATAATCATAGCTATACATCCATTCACAGTGATGACCTGTGGGATAGTTTTAACGAGGTAAGTGACCTGGATATTTTATTTAGCTCTTGAAGTAAGAAGAGAGGGGTTCTTGTATTTAATATTTTTGTCAGGTATGTAAATAAGCTATGGTATCAAGGACAGTTTTTAAGAGAAAGAGGAATGGAACTTAGTGTATAAATGTTTATGAGTAAAAGCACAGAATTAAAAGTCATGAAATGGAAGTACTAGGCTTAATTGCCAAAAATAAAAAAATTGCATGAGGCCTTATATAAGCACCTTTAGTCTATATCTTAATCTCTATTCCTACCTTGTAGGAAAGTTCTCTTTTCTAATGTTTTTGCCGTTTTTCTGCCTTCATTCGTGAATTTTTTGCTCTATACTTTGCCCTGTGACTCTTCCTGTCTTTGGTGGCCATACGCCACTAAAGTGTTACAGATGACATGTCACAGTCTGGCGACCATAGCTGAGTTCTGCCCTCAGATCATTTTGCTGCTTGGATTTGGTTGTGCCTACAGATTCTAACAAGTAGTGTCATTAGTTAGAAGCTATGCTTTGTAACAGTGCCTGAACTCAGCTTGCATCACACGCACACATGCTGACTGCGTAGCCTTGATAAGCCTTTGAATTTGTTACCCTCATCGAGATCAATGGTTTTTCATGTTTTGGAAGATCACAGACGTATCTGAACATTTGATGAAAGTTATAGACATATTCGCCCCAAAATCCACAAAGATGCAAGATGTCACACGCAGTTTCAGTGTTTTCTGGATTCTGGGTGAAGAACCCCTGCTCTGAAGCTTTTCCGTATGCTCTCTCTGCTTCCTTGCTTTATCTGAAATTTGGTACCTTCTAGTTAGTTGTTAACCCTTTTCCCAGAAGATATATCTTCCCTACTCTCTCAGTTCTCTTTGAGAAGAAGGATCAGTCCTTATCACCTAAGAGTTGCTTCTAAATGATCGTTTTTCTTCTTATCATGTAGTAGTATTTCAACTGAAAGCCACATTATTTACTCTGTACTCAATGTATTATCTCCTGCCAGTTAGAATATATTTCTGCCTTCGTCACTGACTTCAGCTTTTGCATCATGGTGCTTTCCTATCCTGACCTAGCCCCTAATATTATCCTCACATGTTTCAGCATCAGCATCAAATTATGCACTGGCCTCTTCATTTCAGTTCTGTTTCAAAGACCCAGAAGTGCCTTGCTTTGGGGCAGTTTTGTTTTCTTCCCAACCCCTTGTCCAGAAAGAAATAGATCAGAGCCATTGAACATGTAAGGTTAGTATCACAGTGCATTTAGAAAGATTTGCTCCATCCTTTCTGGCTTTAAATAAGTAGGTGTATGTCAACTGAGGTAAGGCCAGTCACAGTGGCATGATATTACCAAATGATTGTACCATTTTAAGTGCTTGATGATTTGAGTTGCTTGCAATTCAAATCCATATGTAATTTAGAAAAATAATTTCAATCATAAATTTAACTCACCGGCTTCAAAAATTGCTTCTTAATCATTGATACCAGATGTCTTAGGGACAGTAAGCTTTAGAGGGCCTGTGAACCTCTGACACTGGGTTCTAGATTTTATAGATCAATTCATGTATTTTGTGGGGAAGGGACTATGTGTCTAGGAAAAAGTTCACCACTGTTTTCTAGAGAGACCTAAAAGTCTGGGCAGCCGACCTGTTTATATTTCACTCCTCTGCAGCAGCTGCTGCTCCCATTCTAGGGCCCTCCCACAGGATGAGCTCTTAAAAAGATGAGCTTTACCACTTGTAATGGACTTCCCTGGTGGCTCAGATGGTAAAGAATCTGCCTGCAATGCAGGAGACCTGGGTTTGATCCCTGGGTTGGGAAGATTCCCTTAGAGAAGGAAACAGCTACCCACTCCAGTATTCTGGCCTAGAGAATTCCACGGACTGTACAGTCCATGGGGTCGCAGAGAGTCAGACACGACTCCAGTAACTTTCACTTTCACACCATTTTGTAAAAGCAGAGGGTCTGGGGAATAAAGAGAACTCTGGATCTACCTGACTAACAGGAATAAAAGTAGTGTTTCTAATTTCTCGCCTATGTATCCTTAGGCAAACCTTCTAAACAGTAGTATTGTGACCTGAAAGAGTGCTTATCCCTTCTTAGGGATTTTAATGTACCTATAGTTGGTGTATAGCATCTGTGCTGCCTTTTTCAACATATGCTGCCTCTCTCACTCTCTTTAGTTTTCATTTATTTCTAGTCCAGGTTACTTTCTTTTTAGCAATTGCTCATTTACCTAGAGTAGAAATATAAATTCAACTCAGCATGGGTGCATTGTGGTAGGGAAAGAGGGAAAGATACTATAAACTTTTTAGACTCTTTATCTCTGAGAAAAATAATCTATTCTTCTTTCCGTAGTTCACAAACAAAACACTAGATGTAAAGAAAATGATGAGAACCTGGACCCTGCAGAAAGGATTTCCTTTAGTGACTGTTCAGAGAAAAGGAAAACAAATTCTGGTACAACAGGAAAGATTCTGTTTGAATGTTAAGCCTGAAATTCAGCCTTCAGATGCAAGGTGAGAACCCACTGTCTCTCCTGCTATCTCTTTAATGCCAAAAAAGGGCAGTGCCAAAGAACATGCAGACTACTGTACAGCTGCACTCACTTCACATGCTAGTAAGGTGATGCTCCAAATCCTTCAAGCTAGGTTTCAGCAGTACACGAACCGAGAACTTCCAGATGAACGAGCTGCGTTTAGAAAACGTGGAAGATCCAGAGATCAAATTGCCAATATTCATCGGATCATAGAGAAGAAAAGGAAATTCCAGAAAAACATCTACTTCTGCTTCACTGACTACATGAAAGCCTTTGACTGAATCACAACAAACTGTGAAAATTCTTAAGAGATGGGAATACCAGACCACCTTTCCTGTCTCCTGAGAAACCTATATGCAGGTCAAGAAGCAACAGTTAGAACCTTAAATGGAAAAACCAACTGGTTCAAAATTGGGAAAGGAGTACAACAATGCTGTATATTGTTGCCTTGTTTATTTAATTTATATGCAGAATACGTTGCCTGAAATGCCAGGCTAAAGGAATCAAGATTAGTGGTGGAAATATCAACAACTTTATATATGCAGATGACACCATTCTAATGGCAGAAAGTGGAGAGGAACTAAAGAGCCTCTTGATGGGGGTGAAAGGGGAGAGTGAAAAAGCTGGCTTAAAATTCAACATTCAAAAAATTAAGATCATGGCACCTGCTCCCATCACTTCATGGCAAATAGATAGGGCAAATGTGGAAGCAGTGACAGATTTTATTTTCTTGGGCTCCAAAATCACTGTGGATGGGGACTGCAGCCATGAAATTAAAAAAAAAAAAAAAAAAAAACACTTGCTCCTTGGAGGGAAAGCTATGACAATGCTAGATAGCATATTAAAAAGCAAAGACATTTACTTTGCTGACCAAGGTCCATATAGTCAAAGCTTTGGTTTTTACAGTAGTCATGTATAGATGTGAGAGTTGGACCATAAAGAAGGCTGAGCACCAAAAAAATTGGTTTTTTTGAACTGTGGTGTTGGAAAAGACTCTTGAGAGTCCCTTGGACAGCAAAGAGATCAAACCAGTCCATCGTAAAGGAAATCAGTCCTGAATATTCATTGGAAGGACTAATACTAAAGCCGAAGCTCCATTACTTTGGCCACCTAATGCAAAGAGCTAACTCATTGGAAAAGACCCTGATGCCAGGAAAGATTGAAAGCAGAAGGAGTAGGGGGCAACAGAGGACGAGATGGTTAGAGAGCATCACTACCTCAATGGACATGAGCAAACTCCAGGAGACAGCGAAGGACAGGGAAGCCTGGTGTGCTGCCGTCCACGGGGTCACAGTCAGATACAACCTAGTGACTGGACAGCAACAACAGATCTCTTTTGCACCCTCAGGTTAGAGTGTTTTTAAATGTATTGTGATCATAAGTTCTTAGAAAACCTAACAAGGTTATTCCTTTCTCGAAATAACTCGAAAAATCTCACCTTCCTGGCAAAGAAGAAACCACTCAACAAAGTATGTGTAACTGACTGAACTATTGGAAAGAGTTAATAATCTTCCAGTGTTTTCTTTTTATTACAGCTCTCTGTGGCATATTCCACTATCCTACATCACTGATGGAAAAAATTACTCAAAGCATCGATCAGTATCTTTATTGGACAAGAAATCAGGTTTGACTCTTTTAACACTTTTCTGATAAATTAGAAACAGCATATTTTCTAAAAATCTTAACCAGGCAGCAGAGAGGAGATGACACTTTCCAGTGTGCACAGCTATGAGCTGGTTCTATGAGACACCTACAGAAAGTGTGGCTAAAGTGAGATTGATTCTGTACGCAATATCATACATTAAACTGGTCTTTCTTAATCACGCGAAATAAGGTCTGAAAAACCGCACTGAATATGCTAGCAGTTGCTGTAGAAAATAGCAAATGCTGTGTTTTTGTATTCACGATAACCATTTTATGTTACAGAGTAACAAGTAGAAGATGAGTTTCCAAAGGATACTCTGCTGTCCACTCTCTATGGGTTGGGCTGGGCCCACTACTTTTTTATAAGCACCCTAGATGATTCTTAGGCATGGCAGAGGTTGATTCATGATGCAGAGTTGTAGTAAATAGTTACTACAAGATGTCCTGTAGACATAGTATACGTTTCTTGATAATGAGAAAATAGGACTAGAAAGTATGGTTGTGGAGGGTGATAATAAAATGTACAGATTGTATATGCAGACCCACAAGGGGTCTATAAAAAGAAACTGAAATGTAGTTTCTGACCATCTGTTAAATACCACCAAGTGCCACGCCGTGTAGCATCTTAATTTACATCCTGAAAACATGAGGCTCTTGCGTTCTGCAGGACTTGTTAGTGGTACTTGAGATTCATGGAAAGGGAAGATTTCTTGTTTGAATTTGGATCTGGTGTTCAGCCCTCTATCGTTGAGAGGGAAGTATAGCTTAGTGACGATACGACTTTGGAGCCAGGTTGCTTGGTTCAGTCATACGATTTTAGGTGAGCTATATGACCTCTCTGAGTCTCTTTTCCTAAGCTGAATGGAGAGAGTAATTGTACTAAAGTTACAGTGTTATGATTTAGTTCATTTAGTTCACATTAGGATTTAGTTCATTTATATGAAGCACCTAGAATAATGCCTGGCACTTGTCATGTGCTATAGAAGTGTTGGTTATCATTATTAATGTTACTAATGAAAAAAATAATTTTAAAGCGTAACATATCCACATTACGTAAAATCCAGAAGATGGAAAACAAAGTTTATTACTCTCGTAACTATTCTGATGACTATTTCTTTCTAGTAATTTTTTTAAAATAGTTTTTTACTTGGGTTGATGCTGTGTACATGTGATTTTTGTATTAATATTTTAACTTTCACTAATTGACTTATTCTTTAATTACTGCTGGACACTTGATTTACCACTTGGTTCTATTTTAAAAATGCCTCAATAAAATCTGAGTTTTTGAATGCTTTCCCATTATATGAACTTTTCATAAGAATGCTTCTCAAAAATGATGGCTGTGTTACCTTTTGTGGTTTAATGCATATTCCCAGTTGCCCTTCTTTTGTGTGATAATAACTTACAAGGCCAATTGAACTATATGAGCATACCAGTTGCATTTCGGTCTAACTGGAGTGTTACAGTAATTATTTAAAACATTAAGCACAACTGATGATGTCATCATATCTTTGATTAACACAGCATAGCTGGAGGTGCAAGAAATTGCTGCCTTCTCTGATTAAAAACAAAACCTCATACTTTCAGTGGGCCTTGCAAGCAGTCTCTGACCTAAGAGAGAACAAATAATCCCATCTTGTATTTTTGAAAGGGACCAAAACAGAAATTTTGCGAACCTCTCAATAGTATATATGTTTTTGGTGGTATCAGAAATAACCAGACAATAAGAAATCTGCTTTTATTAGCCTTTTACTCTTTTGGCTCAGTTGGTAGGTCAGCTTTTTAAGTCAGACCCCAAAGTCATGCCCGTGTTTTCCTGCTGTAACCTTTTCTTTCTAAGCACTGTCTTCTTCCACTGCACAAAAATTGTATCAGCAGCTCAAGCACGCTGTGCTGCCTCCTGTCTCCGGGCCTTTGCACATGCTGTTTTCTGTCCTGGAAGAGCACTCTTGTCTCTTTTGACTCCCTGGTTTAATTCCTGTTCACTCTTCAGATCTCAGCTCATCCACTGCTTGTTCTAAGGGGCACTCCCTCATCCCAAGACAGGTTATATGCCTCCCTTATGTGTTTTAATGATATTTTCTACTTTTAATATACTCTGGTTGTTTAGTCCCTAAGTCATGTCTGACTCTTTCTCAACCCCAGGGACTGTAGCCCGCCAGGCTCTTCTGTCTGTGGGATTTCCGAGGCAAGAATCCTGGAATGGGTTGCCATTTCCTTCTTCAGGGGATCTTCCTGACTCAGGGATGGAACTCTAGTCTCCACATTGGTAGGCAGATTCTTTACAACTGAGCCGCTTACTTATATCTGTCCCCACAGGAGATGTATCCCCCTATTGAAAGTGGATATCTTAGTTCCACAAGTCACTTTTGCAGTGCTGGCACCCTGTAGGCACATAAAAACTTATTGAATAAATACATTTTAGTTTATAATGGAGTGACTCAAATGTCACTGTAAAAAGCTCTAGGAGCGGAGCGTTCAAAGCTTGGTGAAAGGGCAACTTCTGTTTCTCCGCATTTGAAAATATTCTTAGTAAAGGAGAATTTGTGACATGCACTATAATGTGGCCAGTTTAATCTAGAGGGGGAACTGAGGCAATGTATGACGAAAGCAGTGTCGGCCACTTCCTCTCCTCAGCCGTGCTGTTTACCTTTCCTGGCAGTTCAGGTTTTGAAAGTCCACACTGCACATGTCTGTCCTTAGAAATGGTGTTTGACCCTGAGAACAGTTGAGTCTTCTTGGTTCCTGATGCTCCTGTGAAGAGCCAGTTTTGGTTTCACTGAATTTTAGTCTTCTCTTTTCTCAGAAGAAATGTAGCAGACGGTGACACAGAGGCTTATTTTATGCCCTTATGACATTGGTACAATGTGTTAACTTGGTGGTCTGTTAAATCCGTAGTCTATTTCCGTGAGTTCTAATACCAGGGTTTCTGGGTTAGTCCCTTAGTTCAGTAAGATGTAGAAGTTGTATGTGGTCAATATTTTGGTCACTTTTTTCCCACGTCCACGGATTTTGAATGGTTAATAGTTTTTGTGCATAAGAAGGGCTGAAATGGGACTGTTTTTCTAAACCACCTGTTGAGGAAATTACACCAAAGTGTCTCCTTGTTCCATCTCTTCCTTCCTCTCCCCCACCCTGACCTCTCTCTCTCTCCCATTTTATTTTCAAACCTAACCTCTTTCGCTAGAGGACATTTTTATATTAAATCTACCTTGGAGCATTCATGTTTCTAGAAGGACATCACTGCACCATAAACATTTTTCTGAAACTAAAGGACATGGCACTGAAATGAAAGGCAGTTGAAAAAAGGGAGGAAGGGCATGTGATAGGATAGGATATTGATCACGCACCTTTACCCCTGATGAAACAAAGGGGAAGGGGTGGGAGAGAAAGGAGTGCTTCTGAACAGGAGGGGATGTAGTTCAACTGTGTGTATCATGCTAGCTTTCTGGAGCAAGCCATACAGGGAATTTTTCAGCTTTGTAGTAAAAACATGTCTTTTTTTGTTTCTGTGCTTTAATGTTTCTTTATAAAACAGTAGTTGAGTTTCATAACTCATTGACAAGTGTTTTTTTTAATCACTATTAGATTACTTAATCTGGGCTTCTGCCATTTAACATCGGAGTTACTCTTTTTTTACTGCTCAATGGACTGTGAAAATTGAACTGTTAATCTGTTAATGATTATAATAAATTAAAAACATATGAGAGTAGCTTCATCCACATTTGAGCTGCAAGATGTAGATACCTCCCTTGTGTGCAAAGCGGGTTTTTTTTTCTTGATACCTGTGGTTTTAAGGTCCTCTATTGTGAATCATTCAGAAGACCTGAAGAGACTAATACGTTGATTCTTTAAATGATAACTCTCCTCTCTAAGCTTTTGGCTGCACCGCTTCATATTCTGTCATCAAAATGACAGTAATAATTTCAAGTACGCTCCCAGCTGTGTTCCTCCTCTCTGCCATCTGGACTTGGCTAGGTTTACAAGATAGCGAGTTGCTTATCATCCAAGAGACTCTGTATTTCAATATTTTCCTATTTCCATCCAATGGGAAAATTGCCATGCTTATCATTCCTTGCCTCCTGTTTTGGGAAAGGGGGATTTGAAGCTCTTCGGTTCTTTTTCCCAAGGTCCTTTATTGATAAAAGCCCTGTAGGAAATGGTTTGGTGACCTAGAGAGTGTTGATATTTTTGCATTAGCTACTGATAAAGTTAATTTCATTAGTCGTAGCTTTGTTAAAAATATATCCACTTGGAGCAGCTACTCTTACCAATGCAAATGTTCCTTAGAACTGTATTCTGCTTTAGAAAAGGAATAAACCCGATTAATGTGATTAATCTATTCCATCTGTTGCTATATCAGCAATAAAACAAATTAGTATAAATTTTTTTAATGAAAAAGACTGATTATCTGATACGTCATGTTAAGACATGATCAGAACATAAATCTTTACATCTTAAAAATCTTTGACAGTCTCAGAATTAGAGTAACTAAGGTATTAAGAAAATCTGATAAATTTAAATAATTCATGCTTTTGAAGTTAATCAGTCCTAGATTTCAGGTACTAAAAGGTTTAGATGTGTTTCCAAAGCATTTTATGTTTAAAAACCCTCATATATAATTATTATGATAGTAAAAATTTTAAAACAGCCTAAATATTTCCAAGTAGAAGATGGGTTAAACTGTGGTATGTCCCAAAATAAAATATCCTTAAGATTTTGAATCCTGCATATCAAGGCAGTGGGAAAATGGCAGGAAATGGAATCTGATATGTGAAAAAGCAGCATAATATAATGTGTGAAATAATGTACATGGATCCAGTATATTAAATATTAATTCAGTTAAAATGTGTATAGGAAAAATCTCGGTAGGAAATATACCCATGATGCTTTTATTGTTTGAGTTTAATTGATTTTTCTTTACTCCCCTTTTATCTTTTAATTTAAAAACTGTATTCCCCACTTTAAAGTGGGGAAGAAAACTTACATCATAAACAGCTGCAAACCTTATTTAGATTTGTTTGAAACCACTTACCATAACGTAATTGTTTTGTTTATTCATTCATTAATGCACCAAATATCTCTTGAGTACCTACTAGGAACATTGTTCTAGGTCCTGAGAGATTAGCAGTAAACAAAGTAATGCTCATGGGATTATAGTCTAATAAATATTAAACCTTAAGATGCTTAGAAGCATACCCTTAACTATTGTTTTAAATTCACATCTTCATTGCCAACTTTAAAGGACGTTTCCTGGTTAGTAATTTTAAAGGTTGCAGTCAACTTTTGTATTAATATTTTTAAGGTTGCCTTTTTTTAGCTTCTTATTAATCACATATTAATTGAAGTCATTCCATATAAATTTCTAGCAATTCTGTCGGCATTAAAATGTAATGGTAGGGGTTCACAAAGTACGTTATCAGCTTTCTATTATTTTAACTCATTATTTCTTATTTGTGCCTAATGAGACATCTGTCCTTCCCTAATGTTTATTTTGCTATCTTTGAATTATGTGACTTTTTAAAATGGCTTCGTGTGTCCTTTCTTAGGCTGTTAACATAACCAAAGACAAAAGGCTGAGAGGGAACACATTTTATATGCTAATAGATCATTTCCTTACTGTCTGCCCTGCGCCACACCCTGCACACACTCCCAGTGTGAACTTGGGAGCCAGTTGTGTGCATGTATGCCATGCACACTTTCTCTCTGGGCCTTGAACACTTACGAGTCCCTCTTTACCTGGCTCACAATACCTATATATCCTGAAGTCTCAACGGTGATGTCATTTCTCCCAAGAAATCTCTCCTAACCTTCCCTCAGGGCTGAAGCACTTCTACCCTGTTCTCCTACAGAACGCCACGTTTTCTTTTTCCATCGACAACGTGTGTATGGCACCCTACTCACCTGGTCACGATGGGTTGTAGGATCCAGGAGAGCAGGCACATGTACCTTGTTTACCATTAAATAAAGACTTGTTCAGTGAATAGGTGGTGATCTTTGGTAACATGAACATGACTGCCCTGGGAGGCAGACATTTAGTTTCTCAGTAGAAATAATATAAGTATTTTTAAATATAAAATAATAATATATAATATTATTGTATTATTTATTATATCATAATATTAATATATAAAATAATAATATAATATTTTTAAATATAAAAATAATACCATATTAACTTTGAAACACAGTATTCATTTAATGCTTTTCTTTGCCTAACCTCTCTCTCTCTCATTCTGTGGTCTGTGTTAGGTGTCATCAATCTCACAGAAGAAGTGCAGTGGATCAAGGTCAACACCAACATGACTGGCTATTACATTGTCCATTACGCAGATGACAACTGGGAAGCGCTGATCAAACAGCTGAAAATAAATCCTTATGTGCTGAGCGACAAAGATCGAGCCAACCTCATCAACAACATCTTTGAACTTGCAGGGTAGCGTATGCTTGGCTTGGGTCTAATTTTGTTTCTTTTTTTTTTTTGAAATAAGTGTTCTTGAGGAAAAGGACATTTAAGAAAAGCAATTGAAAAGAACTAGCATGTATTGCCTGGTAGGTATAATTCATTTCGGAGAACTGAGAAGATAGAAGACATATCCCTTGTCTATCTAGAAACATCAGCACAAGCATATTGAACAGTTATATAATAAGATTTAAATCATGTTTCAAGACTGTAGATACTGACAAGCACGACACATAAATTTGCTGAATAAATGGATACAGAAGTTCAGGATTTGCTTTACTCACGAGAAAATTCTTTTCAAGAAGCCAGTGTTTTCAGCGTAAAGCTTAGTGCTCATGTATTGGTATGAGACATGTCTTGAGAGCTGGCATACCACTCACCTCCCCAGCTGCCCCCAAGCTACACAAGCCCAGAATGGCAGTGACCTCATGTACCAATGTCCTCTGAAGAGGAAGATCACCGACTTAGGTCGTCAGTGGGTCTAGACACACAAAGAAAAGAAAGAAAGTGAAGTCACTCGGTTGGTTGTGTCTGACTCTTTGCGACTCTATGGACTCTAGCCCACCAGACTCCTCTGTCCATGGGATTCTCCAGCCCAGAATACTGGAGTAGTTAGCCTTTCCCTTCTCCAGGGGACCTTCCTCACCCAGGGATCGAACCCGGGTCTCCCACATTGCGGGCAGACGCTTTAGCCTCTGAGCCACCAGGGAAGCCCAAGGAACAAGGAAGCCCAAGCACCAGGGAACACTCAAATGCATTCCTTCTGATGGCTCTTGACCTTCCTGTTACATGGTGACCTCACACCATCTCAGCCATTGATGTTGTGATTTCTGTCAAGTGGTTAATTTTTTAAAGGTGTGCACTATAAATTCACAGTGGCCCTCGCCTGAACAAGTTTGACAAAATTCCCATACAAATAACAAGTTACTTTCTAATTCAAATCCTCTTTCTGCCATCTGATCAATATAAGTAACTAATGATAAGTAAAATTGGCACGCTTCATCATTTCTCATCTAAAATGTTACGATACTTTTCCTGAATTGGTAGCAGTTTACAGGTGACTTATAGAACGAAGAACTGAGCTGTTGCTCATCTTTCTCCTGAAAGGCGTCTTTAACCTTGAGTTGCACACGTGAAGTTAATCAAAGGTATTTAGTCTAATTTTACAGAATATTGGGCTTCTCTGGTGGCTCAGATGGTTAAAGAATCTGCTTGCAATGCAGGAGACCTGGGTTTGATTCCTGGGTTGGAAAGATCCCCTGGAGAAGGGAACAGCTACCCACTCCAGTATTCTTGCCTGGATAATTCCATGGACAGAGGAGCCTGGCAGACTACAGTCCACAGGGTTGCAAAGAGTCAGACACTTTGCAACTTTCACTTGACTTCACTGAAGACTATGGAGCCATAGGATACCTACCACTCAAAGCTTAAATTTTAGGTCTTCAGGATTCCCGCTCCCCCATCTAGCCATAGTTTCTCTCTCGGCATGCATACTTTTTTGGCATATTTACTTTTCTGGCATATTTACTTTCTTTGTTCTTTTACCCATTAGCCTAGGCAAGGTGTCTCTTCAGAGAGCTTTCGATCTGATTGATTATCTTAGAAATGAGACCTACACTGCACCCATCTCTGAAGCCCTGTTCCAGACAGAACTCATCTATAACCTCCTTGACAAACTCGGGCACGTGGATCTGGCCTCAAGACTGGTGGTAAGTCTGCCTTTTGCCAAGTTGTCTTTGTTGCTTGCCTTTACTGTTGTTATTCATGTGCCGTTCAGCAGTCACAGACTGAAAAAGCAGTTATATTCCATTTTCATCACTCTCCTGGTGCTGAAATCTTAGCTTTGAATCAACATGTCATTTCTCACCATGAGGAGCTGATAAAGGATGAGCATGACGTATTCTTGTCTGAATATCAAAGTATATAGACTTCTGACACGGCTGTCAAAATGAGGTCACATGAAAAGAAAAATTTCTCTATCCAACTCTTGGTTTATTTTCATATAATAAATGCTTGGAATAGGCCTTTTTGCAAAGTAGGGCTCCCCATTCATTTCCTGGTGGTCATTATAAAATGACAACTATGTTTGTACTGGGACTATTCGGTTTTGGGGGTCCTCACTGATAACTGTCTTATTAAGGGTGGTGATGCTGGTTAATATAAGTTTCTTTGCAAAGCATTACCGGTTTTGGAGACTGTTTTACCTTTTTTAAAACCAATTGCCTGGTCTTAACAGTTGTTATTTTAGACACTTCTGGTATTAAATTTTCACTGTGTATTTAAAAGCTTGAGAAGGAGTGACGAATTCTTTGTCTTATCTAATTCTCTGAGTCACATTCAGACAACAAGGTTTGCTTTGCCAACCAGTCAGGTTTTCCAAAGAGCAGGCAAAAGGCAGCTTTCAGGAAAAAGGTGATGGGCCAGGAATTAGAATAAGTCTTTTAGAACTTTGGCATCCTCACTGGTAAAAAGAAGGGGCTAGATTGCACCTTAAAAAAAGAAAATCCTCTTTTCTGCTGTCCTACTGTGCATCCCCTGTAATTCTCAGTGATGGGGAGGGAGTACAGGGCAGGGGGCCATACAGAGCTTGAAAAGCCCCTTCCTTACAAGTTTCTGATCTGACCTGCAAGGAGCCACCCCCGCTCCCTACCTACCCATAAGTGAGATGCTTCAGTTAGATGATTTCTGAGGCATCATCTGATTACCAAGATTTTTGTCATTCTTCTATTTCATAAGGCTTTCAACTTCCAACCTTAATAAAAACCAGCGCCTGGAATGTGACCTGGCCCGTAGTGACACTCAGTGAATGTGGGCTGAATGAGTGAGTGGAATGTACAAGAGCAAGTGCACTTCAGCACTTACTGTACCCTGCACACCCTGCTTAGTGCTTAATGCAGATAACCTTGTTTAACTCGCACACAGCAGCAGATTTCTACCCTCATTAACACAGATGAGGAGACTGAATGACTTCTCCAAGGTCAACTTGCCTCGTGAATGATGAAGCTGAAGACTCAGGCCCAGATCGCTTTCACGCCAGACCCTCCTCTTTGTGTTATAAGGCCGTATTTTCATGTGTTCTAGCTTGTCATCTATCAGAGGATACCCTTTTATTGGAAGAATCAAAGCTGCTTCTTGCTATATTTTCCCCTTTTTTACACTGATATTTTAAATTAAAACAGTTTGAAGGCTTGCTAAACTTCATGATGGCATAAGTCCCTCTTCTGTCGCTCTCCATTAATGTGTTGAGGGCCTGGTGTCAGGAGGCATTTGATAGTTAATTCAGGCTGGCTATGTGCTGAAAGCTCAGATGCCGAACTCAATTCTAGCAGTTAGATCTTTTGAATATCTTCCTGCTGTGACACTCAGCTAACTCTGCATCTTCATCTCAAATGATGATTTCCAGTTTGCCGGGCAAGTATGTGTTGACTCAGGACGTGGTGGAACGTACCAGTCCTTGAGACTGGTGGTTAGAGAATCGGAACAGGAGGCTTAGTGTGTGTTTATGAGACCTTTTACCATTGTACGTCTTCAAGCACTTGACTGGCATGACAGTTAAAAGTTATGATGAATTAAAAGTTATGACAGTTAAAAGTTAAAAGTCATGATGGCTTTAATTCAGGAACAAGAAATTCTGTCTCTGAAATTCTTGTTCTGATCTTAGGGCATTCGAATAGGATCAAAATTCTCAAGATATGAAATTTGACCCACTGTAGATGAGATTGGAATGGCAGAACCTTCTGAGACCTTGGATCCAATCATCAGTAGTAGTTGTGATTAAGACTGATGACAGATTAATGTTTTAAGTTAGTGTCCTGAGAGCATTGTGTGCATTTATTGGTCATTTTGTTATTTAGGCTACACAGACCCGTGTAACACACATTACCTATATATCACATTTTGTGATGTCTGCTCTAATATGTGATGGCTGGAGTCTGGAGGCATATTTGAATTGTGTCAAATTGTTCACATCTGATACTAAAATCTGATCTCGGCCATATTCCTGTTTCATCACTTATAACTCTCATTCTTTTACATATGAGGAACTGGTGGGATAAACCTTTTGTAATAAAAGTTGACACTTCACTTTAAAGCAGCTCAGCTGACCCAAGAAAGAACTCCCTGGGAACATCAGTGTAAAATTAAAGCAGTAAATCAAAATGTAATAAATAACATAAGGGCCAGCATCCTGCCCTGTTTTATTTTTAAAGTCATCCTGTGTCGTTGTTGTTGCATTTTACTGCATGTACATGCATTGTATGACTCATCAATTTATTCCCTCTCCCTACCATCTTCACTTGATGAAATCAGAGGATTGAATTCTGATACCTAATGGGTTTAGATTTCAAAAAATTAATGTAGAATAATGAAAAAACAGGTTGAATTTTACTTATAAAAGGGAAAGATGATTTGAAGCACTTTCTGTGGTCTATTAACATTAAAATAACCTCGATTACTTACAAAAATATTGAAATTATTGAAATATTGAATAAATTGAAATATTGAATTACTTACAAAATATTGAAATTTTTAATTGAAATTTATAATTGAAATTTTCTAAAAACAGAACTATTATTTTTTAAATAAAGTCATTTATGTTATCATTTGATTTTTTTTTTTTTTTGGCTGCACTGCATAGCTTGTCGGACCTTAGTTCCCCAATCAGGGCTCAAATCTGGGGTCTGGCAGTGAAAGTGTTGAATCCAAGCCATTGGACCACCAGGGAATTCCCCTGAAATATATTTAAAAATCAACAGTTTGGGGACTTCCCCTTGACTCTTGGGTATGGGCCATAAGTAAGAAAGTTACACCCCATAACTGCAAAGGAGTAAATGCCCAGGAATTGGCTACAGCATCACTTGAGGTTTCCCTCGCTTCCAGAATTTTGAAGTGCCGTTTTCCCCACTGCTTTCTTTGTTTTAGTATAAACTCTCAAGAGTGGTTGCCATTTTTCTCCACTAAGTTGTTGTTGTTGTTAATGGTTTTGCAAGTACGGGGGGTTTCTTTTTTGTGTCTCATTCTAACTTTGTTTCTGTTTGACAGTTATGAGTAGCTTGTCACTCTTTCATTTGTCATAATGCCATCATGATGCCCGGAGAAGGCAACGGCACCCCACTCCAGTACTCTTGCCTGGAAAATCCATGGATGGAGGAGCCTGGTGGGCTGCTGTCTATGGGGTTGCGAGGAGTCAGACACGACAGAGCGACTTCACTTTCACTTTTCACTTTCATGCATTGGAGAAGGAAATGGCAACCCACTCCAGTGTTCTTGCCTAGAGAATCCCAGGGACGGGGGAGCCTGGTGAGCTGGTGTCTGTGGGGTCGCACAGAGTCGGGTACAACTGAAGCGACTTAGCAGCAGCAGCAGCATCGTGATGCCACTGAGGTCAGGCCAGCAGAAGACAGCGTGTGCGGTACAGTCACGGGCACGCTGCAGGGGTGCCCACACTGCTATTAGCTTCCGTGCACCATCAGTCAGCGTGGCAAGTAGCCTTTCCCACCACTTCACACCCTCCCGTGACTGCAAGCCTGCGCTCATTCCACAGGGCATCTGTTCGCTGTTTCATTGCCTTTGAAACAAGCAAACAGAAGGGAGTTGACCTGTTATTACAAACTTCGCATCCTTCTTCTTATACGGAGGCTTTTTTCAAAACCACTCTCATAGTCAGCTCCACAAGAGACTTACTCAGACCTCAGAGAAAGGTCTGCTGAGAAAAAAGGCCTCAGCAATTTAAAACTTTGCTACTAGGATTCATTTTAAGTACCGACAGAGGCACTCTAGAAGAACATTATGCTCTGTGAAGAGTTTGAACTAGTTTGGAGGGCAGTTAAGAGGCATTGTACACGGTCATCTGTGGTGCTTGAAGTAAGACCGGTCGTGGTACAGTTCCAGTGCCAGTGACAGAAAACCCGCTTGTGCCAAGAACACTGCGGGAGGGCACGTCTGTGAACTGCTTTCATTTTGATCCTCCTCATTTGTTGCCATGAAAGTTATCTTAAAAACACCTATAAGCATTTTTATATTAGGATTTTGGTGACATTCACAAATGCATATTTGACATGATGATTTTTAAAGCTCCCTATGCCCTCTTTTCCTTCCCTCCAGCACAGCTTGGAGTATGGAAATAGTTCCATACATTATGAACAGCTTTCATGCTTTTGTCATGGGAGGAGATGAAAAAGAAATGAGAGATCTGTTGGTTTCTTAAAACCATTGTTGTTGTTGTTTTAGTAGCTAAGTCGTGTCTAACTTTTTTTCAACTCCATGGACTGTAGCCCACCAGGCTCCTCTGTCCATGGGATTTCCCAGCCAAGAATACTGGAGAGGGTTGCCATTTCCTTCTCCAGGGGATCTTCCTGACCCAGGGGTAGAATCCATGTCTCTGCGTTGGCAGGTGGATTCCTTACCACTGAGCCACCAGGGAAGCCTTAATACCATAAATACTTATTTAAGAATGAGATCTCAGTCAGAGGTAATTATAACAATGGACTTTAATTGTAGATGATTTTACTGAATAACTGGTAATTTTCTTAAGTGTGATAAGGTATTGTGGTTACGTAGGAGAATATCCTTGTTTCTGAGACTTGCATGCTAAATTATTTATAAATGGAATCTCATGATATCTGTAACTTGCTTTCATATGGTTGAACTAAAACCAGAAAAACCAAGTGTGTGTATATTTGTGTTATACACAAATGTAAGAGTATTAACAAAACAGTGACTCTGACATATGGCTATTCATTTTACTATTCTTGTGGCCTTTCTGCAGGCTTGAAAATTTTCAAATAAAAAGCTGGGGAAGGAGGAAAAATGACTATAAACAACCTTTCTTCCCTGTAGGCATCATTTTCTTAATTTGATTAGATTAACTTGTTAGAGCATCAAGCTAGATGATACTTTAAATATTCCTTTAAAAATGGATTCAGAAACATTGAAGCACCTACACATTCTATTTTTCTCTCATTGCTTAATGGATTTATGGATGCTAAAGTCAACAGGTCAGGAAGTTTCAGCTTTCTTCCAGCAGTGGTTATAGATGATACTTCTTGGCAGGAAAGCAACTTCTAGCTGAGTATACACAGAAGAAAGGTTCCCTACTGCACAGTCATTAATTCTTTCTGTCCTATGTCATTAGGTCCACCTTGGCTATAGCAACCTTATCTATAGCCTCAGTGATATTGAATGGTTTCATCCCAACAACATGTGAGCTTCATGTCAGTTGTTATTTAAATGAGTAATATCTATGTCCCTCCCCCCTTTTTTTCTTTTTTGGGTAAGTGTAGGAAAAGAAGAGCTCTTGTCCTGATTTTCCCGGTTGCCGTCATTGTTATTACTCTGTTATAATCCGTTCTGTCTCTCTAGAACAAGGTATTTAAATTGCTTCAAAGCCAAATCCAACAGCAGACTTGGACTGACGAGGGCACCCCATCTACTCGAGAGCTCCGGTCGGTCTTGCTGGACTTTGCTTGCGCGCACAGGCTGGAGAACTGCAGCGCTGCTGCCCTGAAGCTCTTCTTTGACTGGATGGCGTCCAATGGCACTCAGAGGTGATGTGTGCTCTCTCTCGCTCTTGTGGGCCCCACAGCATGTAGTGCATCCAGGATCTTTATGTCCTGAATCATAAAGGTTATAAAGCCGAGCGTTAAGTAGGTGAACTCTATGTACCTGATTCTCAAACCAGACTTGTTTTAATTGTGATCAAATCCACATAGACTTTAGTATCCTGATTTTTAAGTGTGCAGTTCAGTAGTGTAAGGGTATTCACATGGTTGTGCAACGAATCATCAGAATTTTTCCACCTTGCAAAACTCCCCATTTTCTCCTCACCCTAGCCCTTGGCAGCCAAGGGATTCTGTAGGAGTTTTACTGCTCTAAGTACCTCATATAAGTGAAATCATACAGAAAGTGTCTTTTTGTGCCTGGCTTTCAGTTCAGTCACTCAGTCATGTCCGACTCTTTGGGACCCCAGGCTTCCCTGTCCATCACCAACTCCCGGAGCTTGCTCAAACTCATGTCCATCGAGTCGGTGATGCCATCCAACCATCTCATCCTTTATCATTTCCTTCTCCTCCTGCCTTCAGTCTTTCCCTGCATCAGGGTCTTTTCCAAGGAGTCAGTTCTTTGCATCAGGTGGCCAAACTATTGGCGTTTCAGATTCAGCATCAGTCCTTCCAATGAAAATTCAGGACTGATTTCCTTTAGAATGGACTGGTTAGATCTCCTTACAGTCCAAGGGACTCTCAAGAGTCTTCTCCAACACCACAGTTCGAAAGCATCAATTCTTCAGCATTCAGCTTTCTTTATAGTCCAACTCTCACATTCATACATGACCACTGGAAAAACCATAGCTTTGACTAGACGGACCTTTGTAGGCAAAGTAATGTCTCTGCTTTTTAATATGTTGTCCAGGTTGGTCATAGACAACCTAATAATGTCCTCAAGATTCATCCATGTTGTAGCAAATGTCAGAATATCCTTTCTTTTTAAGGCTGAGTGACCCGCTGGATGTATATACCACATTTTGTTTTATCTCTTCATCCACTGATAGACATTTAGGTTGCTTCCACCTTCTGGCTCCTGTGAATAATGCTGCTGTGAACATAGGTGTACAAATACCTCTTTGAGACCTGCTTCATTTCTTTCATATCCAGAAGTGGTATCGCTGGGTCATGTGGTAGTTCTATATCTATTTTACAAGAATCCCCATAATGTTTTCCAGAGGGGCTTTACTGCTTTCCATTCGTACCGGCAGTGTACAAGAGTTCCTCACGTCCTTGACAACATTTATTCTCTGGGCTTTTGATAGCCATCCTCCTAATAGCCTGAGGCATCAAGCAGGTATCTTTTAATTTAGGAATAAAACATAGCAGGTGGCATTAGCAGTTAGTAGAAATGTGTTTTATGATGATTGCTTTTCTCCAGGTTCAAACACCAGGTGGAGACTTGGGTGTAGGGTGTTGGGGTAACCTGATGAAGCCCTCTGAGATCTTATTAAGACAGAAGACTGTGCTCCTACCCCTGCTCTCGCCCCTCCTGCTGCATTTGCTGGTAGATTTCTACCATGGGACTTAGCGCGCTGTGTTACGACGTCTGTCGTTCTATACTTGATGACAGCCCGTGAGCCTCCCAGCAGGTAGTGACCGTGTCTGAGTCTTCTTCCCTGCTCACAGCGTCCAGCCGGTTGCCTGCCTGGTTCTTTGTGGGTGAACAGTAACTAATTACTGTATTGAATTCATAAGCTTTTTAGTCGCATCACTAGGAAAGGAGCGGCCATGGGATTAATCATTTTCCTGACAAGTAATTATACAGTGAAGACTCTTTAGTATTACCTGCTCAGTCCCCCAGAGCACTGCCCCTAGTCAGTTCTTGCCTTTGTATTCAGTGTTTTTTCCTGGTTGTTCTCATATCAGACCACCTGTCTTACAGCCTGCCTACAGATGTCATGACAACCGTGTTCAAAGCTGGAGCAAAAACTGAGGGAGGCTGGTCATTCCTCTTAAGCAAATACGTCTCTCTAGGCTCTGAAGCAGAGAAGAATAAAATACTCGAAGCTCTTGCCAGCTCAGAGGATGTACGGAAGCTTTACTGGTATGAAGCCACCAAATGAATATGATCTATGGAAACCAAAAACATAAGACCACAGAGCCCCTTGGGAGGGGGGATCCCCCTTTTCCTCTCTTTGCTCACAGGCCAGGCCTGACCCGGGCAGGGTGGTGAGGAGACCCTCAGGGGTTGGGGGGGGATCCCCCTTTTCCTCCCTTCGCTCACAGGCAAGGCCTGACCCGGGTAGGGTGGTGAGGAGACCCTCGGGGGTTGGGGGGGATCCCCCTTTTCCTCCCTTCGCTCACAGGCCAGGCCTGACCCGGGCAGGGTGGTGAGGAGACCCTCAGGGGTTGGGGGGGGATCCCCCTTTTCCTCCCTTCGCTCACAGGCCAGGCCTGACCCGGGCAGGGTGGTGAGGAGACCCTCAGGGGTTGGGGGGGATCCCCCTTTTCCTCCCTTCGCTCACAGGCAAGGCCTGACCCAGGCAGGGTGGTGAGGAGACCCTCGGGGGTTGGGGGGGATCCCCCTTTTCCTCCCTTCGCTCACAGGCCAGGCCTGACCCGGGCAGGGTGGTGAGGAGACCCTCAGGGGTTGGGGGGGGATCCCCCTTTTCCTCCCTTCGCTCACAGGCCAGGCCTGACCCGGGCAGGGTGGTGAGGAGACCCTCAGGGGTTGGGGGGGATCCCCCTTTTCCTCCCTTCGCTCACAGGCAAGGCCTGACCCGGGTAGGGTGGTGAGGAGACCCTCGGGGGTTGGGGGGGGATCCCCCTTTTCCTCCCTTCGCTCACAGGCAAGGCCTGACCTGGGCAGGGTGGTGAGGAGACCCTCGGGGGTTGGGGGGGGGGATCCCCCTTTTCCTCCCTTCGCTCACAGGCAAGGCCTGACCCGGGCAGGGTGGTGAGGAGACCCCATAGGCAGGGGTTCATCTCAGGGACCAGACCTGTCCCCACAGGCCACAGTGCTATGCCCAGAAGGAACTGGAGGTGCCAAGAGTCACAGCCCTGCTTTCTTCTTAAAAATGTCTTCCTTCCCTTGGCACGTTGTCTTTAATTCCACACCTAGCTTCATTCTTTCTGGGCAAAGGCACGGTTCTGTCCCAGCCATCTCTTTTAAAATGCAGACACTTCAGGAAAAGGTACTACGTAAAAGCTTTCAGGTTACACCTTTATGTGAATCTGCCAGACTCTTTAATTACTCAGCTGATGACTGACCTGGGAATGGAAGGCTCATGTGAGAAAGAAGGGCAGTGAATAGGTCTCCCGACAGGAAGAACAGGAGAAAGGCGCTCTGAGTCGCCAAGAGACACCGGAAGCATCTTGAAAGTCAGTGCCCGAAAAGGGGTGGACGGAGGTGCTGTGGTCTTGTTGCTTTGCTTGAACAGTTTTGCTCAGATAAATCATAATAGTGTCCCCGAGATGTCTTCAGCAGCTGCCCAGACCCACTTTCCAAAGGATGCACTGTAAATGGTCATTTTCTTGAAAGTAAGTAGCCAGGCTCTGACCCAAGCAAACTGAGAAAAGGCTTTGTTTTTAAATCAGTAATAATTTTGTTTTAGACCAGGAATATGCTGATAAATTTCCACCCTGAAGTCTTTAAACAGTACCTAAGAAATGGAGTAACACATAAAACGACCTCTTGTTCGATCCTTCAGTCTTGTTCTTATCCCCTCCTCTGTTAACACTGTCAGTCCAGGCCTGTGCACTTGCTGCTTTATTCTGTACCCAGTGTTTTGTGACATTCCTTTTAGTGAATGATCAGTCCTTGAGATTTGCTGCAAAGCCTACTCCATTTTTCTTTATAGCTGTGTATTATTCCATAATATGGCTCTATCATAGTTTATTCAGCCCATCATGTCTTGATGAGCAGTTGGGGTTTTTTCCTGTTAAAAATATTGCTGCAATCTTTTAGAGGTATGTGTGTTCTCATATAAGCAGATATTATCACACAGTAAATGCTTATGTTCAAATGCCTAACTTTTATATTTATTAGCAATAGCTGTGTCCCTGGGGTAATTATTATAACCTCAGCTTCTTAAACTATAAAATTAGGATAGATAGTAATGACCTATTTCAAGCATTGTTATTCAGTAATTTAGAACATTATCTAGTACACATATTAGTATCAATTTATTGAGTGCATTCTGAAAAGTATCTTCATTTTTATATGACAGCTCAGTTTAAGAACAATAAGATACGTCCCTACTCAAAGTTTTTAACAGAAAAAACAGTACCAGTTTTCAGAATTATAGTAAATTCTACTGGAAATTATATCCTAAATGTCCTTTTGTTCCCCTAAATGTCCTTTTACGTCAAGAACAATTTATTACTATGTAACAGTGTATTTATGTGTTTATCTCATTGGTTTTTCCTTCATTTAGAAACATGACTAGTTTTCACTGTTAATGAAGCTTAGACGGAACCAAAACTTGTATCTCTTGAATTGCCACAGAGCTTTAATTAGGAGACCAGTATTAATTTAAATTCAGTCATCACCTCATCATGAATAATTATTTTGGAAGCTCAATCTGCTCTGCTCTCCAGGTTAATGAAAAAGAGCCTCGATGGAGATCTCATCCGAACACAGAAGCTGTCGTTTATCATTAGAACGGTGGCCCGGCATTTTCCCGGACACTTACTGGCTTGGGATTTTGTCAAAGAGAACTGGAGTAAGCTTGTGCAGAAGTAAGTTTCTCAGACAGTTACTAATTTTCAGTATCCGCAAGCCTTGCATCTGAAAGCAGTTCCCAGGGTTGTATTGGTTCAGAAGAGTCACGCTTTGCTGTGAGAGGAAAAATGCTTCAGTGAAAGTTCAACAAACACAGAAATAGTCACATTTGTCAACAACATTCCTTAATGCGAGTCAATGTAACAGTGGTGTTTGTTTAAGTAATAGTACTGATCAAGCCCAGCCTTGCTCGACATCAGCTCACTTAGCTTGAGTGAGTGAAGTCGCTCAGTTGTGTCGGACTCTCTGCGACCCCATGGGCTGGGGCCTACCAGGCTCCTCAGTCCATGGAATTTTCCAGGCAAGAGTACTGGAGTGGGTTGCCATTTCCTTCTCCAGGGGATCTTCCCGACCCAGGGATCGAACCCCGGTCTCCTGCACTGCAGGCAGACGCTCTACCGTCTGAGCCATCAGGGAAGCCAACTCACTTGGCTTGGCCACGAACTATTTCAGAATAGCTGTTTAGTTTCATGTGTTGAAAACACCTCCTCATTACCAAGGGATCGTTTACAAACTCAGACCCAGCTCAATAGCACAAGTCACTCATTTTTTCCTTTTAAATCAGTAATGACACCTTCTGGGTGTATGATGCTGTTTTTGAGGCAAACACGGGCTGTTAATTTCTCTGGATCTCCTGCCTACTGGGAGAGGAGTGTGTGGGGTGACTCCTGATGCACCAAGCCCCCCCCCCGCCCCGTTCCCAGGAGCAGGACTCCACTCTGCCTCAGGCATGTGGAGTTTACAATAAGCACGTCCTTTGCACTCAGGAACTTGGCCTACCAGCAGCTGACTCATTCTTTTTTGCCTTTTGCCTTTACCTTTGTGTTTCTTCAGGTTCCACCTGGGGTCCTATACCATACAAAGTATCGTTGCTGGATCAACTCACCTGTTTGCAACAAAGGCACATTTATCTGAGGTTGGTTGTATCAAATGCTTTTCCGGGAGATTCGGCCATCCCTTTGCCCTCAGGGTGCTCAGTTTTAGTCAGATGGTGGTTTCTCCTGCAAAATCCTGTCCCGTCTCTCTGTCTGCCTTCATCAACGCTAATGATCCTGCACTGGGATTGTTTCTAAAGGGTGGATATACAGCAAGGAGGAAAAGTTCTGCTTCCATTCTCAACAGTATTCCATTGTCTCCCATCTGATACAGATAATTTTTTGAATTAAGATCAACATATGCCAAGTTTATTTTTAATTGGCGATCAGACTGTTTTTGAAGAGTTCCATTCAGAGGGTAAAATTAGGCCCCAGGCCTAACTTTAGACTCTACCTTATTTACTGTTACTTGGCCTTTCCGGCCTTTCCACCCTTCCCACTCCAACTCTCACCACCCCCACCCCACCTCCCACTTGAAATTTGAAAACTTCATCCTTGTGGGAGTAAGGGGAATTCCTTTTTAAAACAGCTTTACATCAGCATGACCATCACTAACTTAAAGCTTATTTGAAAAGGATATTCAAAGCTGCGGTATGCCTTTCTTTTCTTTTGAAATACTTCTGTGTGCAACTACAGGTCCAGGCATTCTTTGAAAACCAGTCAGAGGCCACCTTTCGACTTCGCTGTGTCCAGGAGGCTTTGGAAGTCATTCAGTTGAACATGCAGTGGGTGGAGAAGAATCTGAAAACCCTGACATATTGGCTGTAGCATGCACACCTGTACCTCATCACCCGTTCAGAGAGCTTGTTAACTGGGCCTCTGCTGCTTTTGCAAAAGCCACGGTGAAACCAGGATCGCTGCTGAGTTGTGTGCACTCTTAGGAGTTCTAGTTTGCTCAGGGCCAGTCTGTATTTTTTCATCTGTCTTTTCTGAAATGTCTTTGGGCAGTGTGTAGTTATTTATTACCAAACTATATTCACCTGTATGCCAACCGTCTACAAAAACAGTGGGTAATTTTTCTACTTTGAAGATATTCAAATGGGAAAAAAAAATCTGTTTTGCAATGCTGTTCTCAGTTTCTGGCTAAATGTTGACACCATGAAATAAGGAAAGAGCTACCATGGGAGCCACCATCTTTGCAGGCTGCTGGTTGGTTAGCCATTTGTTGCTTCTTGTTGATAGATGTTATTTGAATGTGGTTCCAAGTTAGCATCAAAAAGTATAGTAATGAAGTCATCGAATCATGCAGCTGTAGAGAACTGACCTCAGGTGTGCAGATCTACTTATTGGGGGTTTTGAATAATCCTTTTTTTTCTGGAAAAAGTTTATAACTATTATATTTTTTTCTGAAAAATAGTGAGGTGCTACAGAATTTTTAAATTTTTGTTGTAAAGCTAAATAACAAGGCCAAAAGATTAAACTTTCCAAATATTTAACACCTTCTTTTTCATCTTTCAGGAAAATATTTCCAACTGAGTTAGCACTAATTATTTTACTTATGAATTCCAGTATTCTCCAAATCTCTGTACACCTTTACCGCTCTCTGCCGTAGATATCCCTTGTGTTACAAATAAGTATTTCTGCATTTATGGCATTTTTTTAAATACTGGTGTCTCTTATCATGACTTTCTTACTAAGATTTACAGTTTACAGTCTATTTAAGTTGCTTTTTGGCTGATAGATCAGACACTTTCTCTTAATCATACCCATTGGGTGGTTTTTCATTTTATATGATAGAGTTGCATATTAGAAGTATATTTTAAAATAGGGCCTTTGAGAAATTGAACATTTTTATTTGAAGTTCACCATAATACCTTAAAGGAATAAAGAGAATGTGGATAGGAATAACTTGATTTAGGTTTATTTTAATATGGTGGGCTTTGAATTTTTTCTACTGTCAGAAACAGTACTTTTCTTTAGTTGAAAAATCAAAGTTTTCTTTTGTAATGGCCAAACTAACAGATTATAGGGAATGGCCAAGGAAAGAAAGAATCCAAAACTATATGGCAATTGTACTCCTTCTAAAGGGGAAATACTGTACTTGAATTTTTTGAGCTATGCAGACTTATACCTAGATTGTTGTGTTTCTTTGATTCTTAGGATAAAAGCTTTCTTCCTAGTATTTATTGTACTTTCTATTTTGCTTGAAAACACCTACGTACATAAAAAGGGTATTTACCCATTTTTCAGCACTTAAAACACTCCACTGAATCAGACAATGGGAAAGGTCACCTTTTTTTTATTCAGCAGGTATCAAGTGAGAATATATGGAATTATGTATAAAATTATATTTTATTTTATGAAAATATTTTTATATAGCAAAATTGAAAAGACTGGCAATAGAAACTAAAGATAACCTTCTTTAGCCCTAGTGTGTTTTCTCCCAATTTAGTGTTTTCTAAACAGCACTTATCTCTCTATTTAGAGTAGAAAATACTATTATCTGAGAATCACAGAATCATCTGAAGATGTTTTTTTGAAACTAGGGTGATTGTAGGTCTTTATTACTCTTGTGCTTCAGTAAATGAATGATAATTTAGTCGATATTTGAAAGTGAGTTTTTATATTTTTAGAGTGGGGAAAAATACTAAAATTTTGGAGGATTTTTTGTTGCTGGGTTGTTTTTTTTTAAACCATATTACTAAAGTCCACTTTGATACAGAGTTTAAACTTTGCTACTTCTCAAAATCATTTAAGATTCTTCGTTTTGTCTGCCCATCTTCACATTGTTTCTATAATATTTGTTAGCTCCGCATATGGCAAATCTTGTCTTGAATTATATCATTCTTTCCTGTGAGTGTGTGTGTCTGGAACGGGGTGGGGGTTGTTATAATTAAACTTTTATCAAAACATGGGCTAAAAAGGAGGTAAGTCAAAATCCATTTCTATCTTTGTACTCAAAAGCCATTCATTCCCATAATACCAGATCCGTACCAATTGTATTTTTCATTTACAGGCCTCACCTCAGATTTTCCTGTGAAATTCCATACTTTTTTAATGTTATGCTATCCCATCTATATAGGGCTTCCAAAAACCAACTCTAAGTCAGGAATATAAGGTTAAATAATGGTTAGACCGTGTAGTATAATAAGTGTTGTTGAAGCGTTTGAAGTTTTTTCCCCCAGAATTTTATTTCACCATTGTATTTCTGAGAACTCAGATAGAAGCACAGCGATTCTTTGTTCTATGAGCACACAGATCCATGACCAATTCAGTACTGTCTGACAAGCGTTATATTCATTGCAGAGAGAGAGTCGTCTTGAATTAATAAAAAGACACATCATACCATATTATTAGGAAAGGCAAAATTGGAAATCTGGAACTGTAGAAGAAAAGCTTAGGCTTTGGAAGTCTGAAAGGCTACAAAACTAGAAATCCAAGGAGTTCAGTTTGTTGATATCTAATCACTTGTTAATACCAACTGATTAGATATATTAAACGGAAGTAGTGTCAGCAGCTACCGTAAGCTTGTGCCTTGCTCCATCTTGTTCGATATGAATCTCTTTAAGTGGAATTATGTTGTTTGCCACTGTTTTGGTGTTCACGAACTTTCTTACTGTCACAGGTTCCTCTTTACACTAATGTTCTTCACCATTCATGTTTTCACATGTACTTTAGCCACAGTGGGAACAGAGCTGTCAGAAGAGTTCTGGGTATATAGAGGTTCTTACTGTCACAGGTTCCTCTTTACACTAATGTTCTTCACCATTCATGTTTTCACATGTACTTTAGCCACAGTGGGAACAGAGCTGTCAGAAGAGTTCTGGGTATATAGAGGATACTGAGCCACATCAGTCTTCCTGGGTGCAGAACAGAATCCTTTCTGAACACTGGAAAGGAAGAAATGAAAGTTAAGTGCTGAGTTTGTTGGATTACAGATAGCCTGTTCCTGAGTTGGCTTTTGAGCATCTTAATCTAATACACATGGAAAGATAATCTGTTGTCAGGTTGCTGAATATTTACATAATCCTCATGTATGTCATGGGGGTGCAGGGAAGGTGTATGCATCTCAGGAGATGTGCAGACAGCAATTTCTGGGCTGAGTTTGCAAAACAAGACCTGAATTTCATAGGTATGATGTAGTTCTTCTCCCCTTTGCCTTTTTTTAAAAAATTGGAATTAACTCTTTTCTTCCTCCCTTACATCCCCATTTGTATTTTATAAAGCCTATGTGTTCACTTTTGCTGGGTTTTGCTTTCTTTTATTTTGTGCTTCATTCTCTTCATTGGCAACTAAGTACCAAATGAAAAGTGGAAGTCCGAAAGTATGATTAACCTCCTCTTCTCCCCTTCCCTTGTTGCCTACGTGGGCAATAGCTCATAGAATAGTTGATTGATTTCTTTGAGGGTTCTTTAGGGGAATATACTTTTTAAATGTATGCACGTGTTTTTATGTTTTTATATTCTTTCATCTTAGTATAGTTTATCCTGATGAAAAATGAAAGAGACATTGTCCTGTGAAATCTCTTCTAGCCTTTCAATTTTTCCTGCCTGGGCAACAGCTACAGAGTAGTTACTTGGTTTCCTTCTCTGGAAGGAGATGGCCATAGTGGGAGAAGAGCAGAGTATGTACTTTTTAAAATGTATCTAAATCACTATTTTGTGGGTGTTTGATTTTGTATTTCCTTCATCCTCCTCACGGATAAGTAGAGATCTAATGAACTGTGAAGGTCCCAAAGTATGACGAATGCTTACCTACCCCTCTCCTTGTTGCCTGTATGGACGTGAGTGAGTAGTTCTAGTTTCTGTTGTTTTGATCTAGTCTGTTCTTGAGGGCAGAGATGGGGGAGGGTTGTATATTCTTTTATTCAAGTGTATATAAATGTTATGCTACTTTTTAATATTTCATTTTAGGTGTGTTCCTTTGCATGAATGCATATGTACTTAATGAAAACGGAGATTCAGAGTATGACAGATCTCCTCTTCCCTTTTCCTTACTGCCTTTTTGGGCAGTAGCTAGAGTAGCTTTTGTTTTGTGAGGTGGGAGACAGTGGGGTATGTACTTAATGTATATAAATAAATCTATAACTTTGTATTATAACTCATCATTTCGTACTACGTCCTTTTCATAGGATGTGAAAGTACCTAATGAGACGTGGAGGTCCACATGTATGACAATCTCCTCTTGACCCCTTCCCGTGTTGCCTGAGAGGGCAATGGCTAGTAGAGTAGTTGATTAGTTTCAGGGGCTCTTTTGTGGGTATTAGGGTAAATGCTTTTAAAATATATACTCATGTTTTTTACTTCCTTATTATAGTATTTCATTTGGTACCCAGCCCTTCACTTGGGGGCTTCCCTGATGGCTCAGCTGGTAAAGAATCTGCCTGCAATGCAGGAGACCTGGGTTTGATTCCTGGGTTAAGATCCCCTGGAGTGTGGTATGGCTCCCAACTCCAGTAATCTGGCCTAGAGAATTCCATGGACAGAGAAGCCTGGCAGGCTACAGTCCATGGGGTCGCAAAGAGTTGGACACAACTGAGTGCCTTTCACTCACTCACTCTCCTTCACTTGGACTGGTAGGTTGCTAATGAACCACAGAGTTCTGGATATAGAGCAGTCTTCTTTCCCTTTGTATCCATGTAGTCAATAATTTTAAAGTAGTTTGGGCTTTTAGAATTTTGCAGGGGGCGGGGCTGGGAAGGGACTGAGGCGGAATATATTCTTTTGAAATCTGTATATATGCAGTGCTTGTTTCAATATCATGTTATTCCATTTGTACTTATCCCTTGCTTGGATGTATAGGTCCCTAACGAGATGTGGCAGTATGGATGTAGGAAAATCTTCTGTCTTCCCCTTTCCTTGTCGCCTCTGTGGGTAATATTTGTAGAGCAGTCTAGATTATTTTTACCTCTATCACTGTCTTGCCTGGGAGCATAGGGATATGTACTTTTTAAAATGTATATAAATGTTTGTGTTCCTTTTTTTTCTGTTACTTCATTTTGTACCTAAACTTTTGCATGGATTCTTAGGTACATGATGAAAATTAAGGTTCATTCTATGAAAAAAATCTCCTCTTCTCCCCTTCCCTTATTGCCTGTCTAGGCAATGACTAGTAGTGTAGTTTTTTGAAGAATTTTTTGCGGGGCGCAGAGCAGTGAAGGTTTTCTGGGTTTGCTTTTGTGTGTGTATAAACGTTTGCTGCATTTATTTGTGCTTTCATTTCAAGCCTAGTGTCTTTTTTGACTCCTAAATATCAAATATAATGCAGAGGTCCAGATCGGGGTGTAATAAATCTTCCCCGCCCTTCTCCTGTAGCCTGTGTATACCGGTAGTATAGGAGTACTTGAAGATTTGGTTTTCTGTTGTTTGTTTTTGAGGTTTTTAATGGGGGATGAGCTTGTTAGGCAAGATATATAAATTTTTAAATGTATACAAATGTTTCTGCCTCTTTTGGTGTTCATTTCATCTTGAATCCAGTCTTTTGCATGACTCTTTTGGAACTTTATGAAAGTTGAGATTGATTCTATAAAAGATCTCCCTGCTCCCTTTCCCTCACTGGGCAGTGGCAGAAGAATAGATGTTTGGCTTCTGCTTTTGGAGAGATAAGGATGGGAGAGGTGTGTGTGTGTGTGTGTGTGTGTACACATATATATACTTTTTTAATGTATAAAGGTTTGCTACATTTTGTGTGTTATTTCATTTAGTGCCCAGTCCTTTGCTGGGATCTGTAGGTACATAATGAAACATGGAGGTCCAGATGTATGATAAATCTCCTCTGCTCCCTTCCCTTACTGCCTACATGGGCAATAGTTCAACAATTTAGGATCTTTTTTTTTTTTTTGGAGGGAAAAATTATTGGGTGGGTAGTAGTTAGTGGGAAGGGATGGGGTATGCCCTTTTTAAAAGTGTATATACATGTTTCCATGTTACTGATTTTATACCTAGTCCTTTGGGTGGATGTCAAGTTACCAAATGCAAACTGAGAAGTGTATGACAGCCTCCCCTTCTCCCCTTCCCCTTGTTGCCTGTGTGGTAACAGCAAGTAGAAGGGTTGTATGTTGTTTGCTTGTTTTATAGAGATTTATATTTTTGGCGGGGGAATATTCTTCATGAGTGTTTTCATTTGTCGCTTTATTCTGTGTTTAGTCCTTCACATGGCTATGTAGGGAACTGATGAAAATTGACTCCCCTGGATGAGCAGCGTACTTTCTTCCTTTCCCACATATTTGCTCCTTCAGCTGGAGCCAGTATAGTCACTATTTTGTGGCTGTTTTTATTCTCTCAGATATATGCCTTTAAAGATGTAAGTGTATACATGCACATACATGATTTGCTTCTTTTCTTCCCCCATTATTTTCCTTTAATAGTCCCTTGCAGGGCTCTGAGTGGATCTTTCCTTTAATAGTCCCTTGCAGGGCTCTGAGAGTATCTAACAAAAATGTCCCACCAGATCCTTGCCATCTGAGCTAAAGGTGTAGCACTGAGGTGGGGTAACCAATGGCACCAGGCAGGTAGCCCGTAAGATGGGAGAAGACACTTGGATACGGTTGAGTTGTGAGAGCTAATCACATCTAGTAGGTCTCAGGTTGACTCACACTGAATGAAATGGTAGGAAGGGAGGGACCTGTTCTTTGGCAATTCCAGAGAGTCAAAAAGACAATACTTCAGGTGTGGTTAAATTTTTTTGCTGTTCATCTCCCAGCGGCACTCATTCAAACTCATTTGAAGACCTCTGAGAGTAGCTCCTTTCTGAGGCCCTGGATTCTGACTCAGTTGGCTACAGTTCCTTCAGTTACATATTCTTCTGTACTCGGTAGAAATCATTTTGGGTTTTGGAGTGAATCTTTTGAGTTATTGCCATCATTCTAGTAAATGACAACGTGGGCCCCAAAACTAATCCAAGAAGAATTGGGGTGGCAAGCTCTTTGACTCCCACCACCTTGCACATGGCGGGCGTGCTGGCCCTTCCCTCCCCAGAGCTCTTCTGCGTGGCTGCCTCCGTCCGCTCTCGCTTCTCCACTAGCTGAACCATTCCTGTTCATTTCTCCTTGTTGTCTTCAGCGCTTGCGCTGTTAGCTGTTATCTTCAAGTGTCCTTGGAAATGTGAGCCCATGTTGCCTCTTTGGCTCTCTGTCTTTGCATGCATTTCACACATCCAGACCTGTGTGTTAACTTTCAGCATTCTTCAGTGATATTTTACATTGACTGTTCATCCACCACATGGTAAATGTCACGACTCCATATTTATCTGTCGCAAAGAAAATGCATGTGGAAAATCCATCCATCCCTCTCTTCCCTCCCTTCTGAGCTTCTGAGCACTGTTTTTTTTTGTTCTGAAATTTATAACCAATATAATGCTGAAGATTTGCCATACTGTTATTTGCCATACTGTTATAGAAACATTGAACGGTAGGACTCCTAGAAAATTTGCAAAGAGACATTATTCACCATATCAGACTCTCAGGTTCTAGTGATGAAAACTTTGCTTATACTTTGCTGTTACTTATACCTGCTGCTGTACGGAAAATAAAAGTTTATTCATGCCACATTTAACTTTGACCATAAATAAAAGGGAGCATCTTTTTGGAGTTAGTCATGGTCATATTTAGTGGTATTTCTCAACAGTTCTTAATTTGAAATACTTCAAAGGAAGTAAAGGTCAGGGCTTAGCTGAATGAAATGCTCCAGAACTTGAAGTGTAGAAAACATCAGTACAGTAACATATTCATGTGTATAAAGTGACAATTACAGCATAATTGGAACATTTGCATTAATCAACAAACTCACATTGAGACAAAACTGAATCTTACAGCTTTCTTGATTAAAGCCAAGTGTTCCATGTTGCTGTGAAGAATAGTCTCTCAAACACTTTGAAAAGTAGTTACTTCAAAACTTGTGAAGGTATCACATTTTTGTATTTAAATACTTACAGAGATCTCCAATTTCTTGAATCTGAGCTTGTGGGTAGAATTCTAAATTTGTATCATAATCTTGTCTTTTGTGAAAGATTTTGAAAATAGTATATATATATATAATATTATATATGCAAATTGTGTTTTGTCACTTGTAAAGGGAAAAGGCTTATTTTTCTTTATACTTCTGATACCTTGTTTTGCATATGACCAGCACTGACTGAAAGGCATGTGTACCTGCAAACACTGTTGCTTTTTTTGTGAAATAAAAATAAAAGTATTTAAATATAAATATTGTGTAGACCATTTTCACTTTTAAAAAGTACGTATAAAGTGGTTTATGATCTCAGCTGTACCAGAACAGGAACCGTATTCATTGTCTTTTGCAGCGTTTCCTGTCTCACCAGTGCTCCAGTATCTTTACTTCGTGTAACTCAAGGGTTCACAGGCTCATTAGTGCTATGTTGGACTGTCCTGGGTATTGTATGATGATTACCACCATCCCTGGTCTCTAATGCAAATAGCAACTCCACTACCCGCAGTGAGACAACCAAAAATGTCTCCAGACACTGCTAAGCACTCACTGGGGTGGAGTGGGGTTAAAGTCATCCGTGGATGCACTCCGTGCAGGGGAAGTATTTTAGAATGAAATGATTCTCATAAATACACGGGTCACTTGAGTAGCCATTTGGTCAGATCTACAGTAAGAAGTTCCTTGTTTTAATTCCCATCAATATTCTTGGGAGAGAACTGAGAATAGCTTAGGCTCTTAGGTGTTGCAATTAGAACCAGTATTCTTCTATATAAATTGTTAGCACTTAAAGTTAGGCATTTTAAGGCAAATAGAGTTTGGGGTAAAAGAACTGAGACACTATTTCTGGGCATACAAAAACACACATTGAAGCAATACACTTTTAAAATATCACCAGAGCTTACCTGCTGGCCCAGCACTTCAGACTGCACCTCCAATACAGAGCCACGGGTTCAATCCCTGGTTAGGGAACTAAGATCCCACACGTCACAGGGTGCTGCCTTCTAAAGAAAAAAAAAAAGGTATTACCATTAGTAATTATTGGGGGAATGCTCTTAGAAATTAAAAGATTTTTGCTCAGAAGCTACTAGTTCAATTTCTGATACTTTGTTCACAGACATGCACAGTAAAAATGGAAATAAAACCCATTATAGATATATTGGGTTGGCCAAAAAGTTCATTCAGGTTTGAAAGACTTGAACAGACTTTTTGGCTAACCTTATAGAAACAATGTTTTTATTCCAGTGGAATTTATAGATGTTAACTGACATAAATGCATCATCTATAAGTTGAGAATTATGTTTTATTTGAGGACTACAGTCCAGGAAGGCAGCCTCTCAGTTCTGACAAACTGTTCCAAAAAGGTAAGGCAGGGGCCAAGATATATTGGAGTTTTTGCATTTTTGCTGAAAATATGTGGTTGAATATCAGTTACTGTGAATCACACACACAAAAGACATCAAGTTAAGAGCTTTTAGTGCCTTTCTATATATGGAAAGAGTCTGGGCTCATTGAAATTCCTTTGATATGTATTTTATCCAGGGCAAGGATCCTGTTTTTCTCATTTCTAAATTACCCTCAGGGTACACTGTTGGGGGCAGGTGCAGTGGCTGACGGCTTGATGGTGGGGCTAATTCATTGATCATTGAAATGACGGGCAACTTTTTTGTCCATAGCACCTCCTTGTGGTCATAAATTAGATGAAGGTTGGGGAGACATTTCATGACCAATTTTCCCACAGCACTAGGAATTACGACCCAGGAAAAATTTCCCTTGTTGCTTCTCTCCATTTCTACAGTTGCACTATTACAGTTATTCTGGGTAGAGTTACATTTGATCAACTGCCTCAACGTTCAGCCATTAGTTTTGTCAGAGGACGGGCTACCATTGCAAAATGCAATAGAAAACTATCTTCCCAACCCAGGGATCGAACCCAGGTCTCCCGCATTGCAGGTGGATTCTTTATCATCTGAGCCACCAGGGAAGCATACAGGTAGTATCATTAATAAAATCATAGTATAGCAGGTAGCTGCTGATGCTGCTAAGTCGCTTCAGTCGTGTCCAACTCTGTGCGACCCCATGGACTGCAGCCTACCAGGCTCCTCCATCCATGGGATTTTCCAGGCAAGAGTGCTGGAGTGGGGTGCCATTGCCTTCTCCCATAGCAGGTAGAGACAGGCATAAATAGCTGGAGAAATAAGAGGACAGAGTAAAACAATAATTGGTGTAACTGGATGTAATCTGATCACAATAAGTCATCAAGTCTACAGGGGAGGCAGCTGGAGAAGAAAAATTCTAAAGGGATCAAGTAGAGATAAATCATACCTTTTGTAAATGAAGATAACAATTACCAACTTGTTGCAGGTCAAAACATAAAGGCTTTCTGAAAAAGATTAAAAGGCAGTGTTTAGAAAAAAGTTATAAAATTATAAATGATTTATTGCTCATAACTCCTGTTGATCTGGATGAAGTCAGGTTTTCCATTAGAGTTCTATAATTTCTTACCCATTTTAGCAGTACGATCTAAAAGTCATTAGAAACTTGTTTATCCAAAAGTCCTTTTTATGAATCATCTTGAGGATCTTTATAAAAACATCTGAGTAAAATAATGATCGTCTATTAATCAGATCAGATCAGATCAGTCGCTCAGTTGTGTCCGACTCTTTGCGACCCCATGAATCACAGCACGCCAGGCCACCCTGTCCATCACCAATTCCCAGAGTTCACTGAGACTCAACGTCCATCAAGTCAGTGATGCCATCCAGCCATCTCATCCTCTGTCATCCCCTTCTCCTCCTGCCTCCAATCCCTCCCAGCATCAGAGTCTTTTCCAATGGGTCAACTCTTCACATGAGGTGGCCAAAGTACTGGAGTTTCAGCTTTAGCATCATTCCTTCCAAAGAAATCCCAGGGCTCATCTCCTTCAGAATGGACTGGTTGGATCTCCTTGCAGTCCAAGGGACTCTCAAGAGTCTTCTCCAACACCACAGTTCAAAAGCATCAATTCTTCAGCGCTCAGCTTTCTTCACAGTCCAACTCTCACATCCATACATGACCACAGGAAAAACCATAGCCTTGACTAGACGAACCTTTGTTGGCAAAGTACTGTCTCTGCTTTTGAATATGCTATCTAGCTTGGTCATAACTTTCCTTCCAAGGAGTAAGCGTCTTTTAATTTCATGGCTGCAGTCACCATCTGTAGTGATTTTGGAGCCCAGAAAAATAAAGTCTGACACTGTTTCCACTGTTTCCCCATCTATTTCCCATGAAGTGATGGGACCGGATGCCACGATCTTCGTCTTCTGAATGTTGAGCTTTAAGCCAACTTTTTCACTCTCCACTTTCACTTTCATCAAGAGGCTTTTGAGTTCCTCTTCACTTTCTGCCATAAGGGTGGTGTCATCTGCATATCTGAGGTTATTGATATTTCTCCTGGCAATCTTGATTCCAGCTTGTGTTTCTTCCAGTCCAGCGTTTCTCATGAGGTACTCTGCATAGAAGTTAAATAAACAGGGTGACAATATACAGCCTTGACAAATTCCTTTTCCTATTTGGAACCAGTCTGTTGTTCTTGCTTCCTGTTCTTGCTAACTGTTGCTTCCTGACCTGCATACAAATTTCTCAAGAGGCAGATCAGGTGGTCTGGTATTCCCATCTCTTTCAGAATTTTCCACAGTTGATTGTGATCCACACAGTCAAAGGCTTTGGCATAGTCAATAAAGCAGAAATAGATGTTTTTCTGGAACTCTCTTGCTTTTTCCATGATCCAGTGGATGTTGGCAATTTGATCTCTGGTTCCTCTGCCTTTTCTAAAACCAGCTTGAACATCAGGAAGTTCACAGTTCGCATATTGCTGAAGCCTGGCTTGGAGAATTTTGAGCATTACTTTACTAGTGTGTGAGATGAGTGCAATTGTGCGGTAGTTTGACATTCTTTGGCATTGCCTTTCTTTGGGATTGGAATGAAAACTAAAGACTTAAAATGGCATGGTTAAATTAAAAATCTGATTATAATGCAATTGATAAGAAACTTGGTTATTTCTATGACATACAGCATTTTAAGATAACTAGAATTATGACCTGATAACATACCAGGACATACCAGGATTTAGATTTTGGAACATCTATATTAATGATATCTACCCATGTAAGAAAATTTTACCATCACTTACTTGACAGTATTTCCCATGTAATATACTCAATAAATTCATTTAGTTTAGTATCTGTCTTTGGAATATTTCAGGGGCCCTTTGAAGCATCCCAAAGTTAGCTAAGGTCAGAAGAATTTTGGTTAGAATTTCACTTAGGCAAGTTTATAAGAGACATCAAAGTTTTAAAACACTATCAGACCATTAAAACACTATCAAATAAAATCATAGGTCACTGAAACAATACTTATCCAACTGAAGAGACAAAAGATTTTTAAGGTAAATACAGATCATTTAGAAGACAAATAAACTCATAATCGAGTATCCAAAGTAGCCCAAAATTTCCAGAAAGCTTTTCCCCTCTGAACAGAAGAGGAAACTCCAGCCCTGCACCAATCTACCTTGAATTACAAAGTTCACTTACCTAATTAAATGTAATCCAATCTCAGTCTAATCATATCCAAAACTGTTCTCAGTCCTCCCTTTCCACAAACTTTGCACAATTTTCTGTACCTATTTAGTTTATTCTTCATTTTTCTTTTGCATTTAGAATTAATCAGCTTTAGGGCAAAAATCTCTTTTCCCTTAACACAATACATTTCCATTCTTCATACATTCTTTTGCTAAAAACACACATCCTGCTTTCCTTGCATACCAAAATATTTCCTTTATTTCCAGTAGGTAATTCCCAATCCTTAAAAACCTTGATTTCTAGCAAAAACTAAGAAGCAAGCAATTATGAACACACCAGTGTTTCTTGATGGATAAGCTTATGAACATTTTCTATAACCTCTAGAAGCATGCGCTTTCTCATAGAGTATCTCTCCTCAATGTGCTACAAGATGTGTCTAATAACCAAACATCTTTAGTTTTCAGCAATTAATGTTCCAGGATTTTATCTTACTTGAAATAATCTGGATATTCAGTGAATTCCATCATTTACCTTAGCAAAGTTCTAAAGTTTCAAGTTACCAAAAATCTGGAGAAACTATTTTAGGTAGATCCAAAACATTATTCCTAAAGAGTTCACCAGAAAACTCTTATTTATATTTTATAACTTGCAAAAACAATACACCAGGTTAATTCTGCTTACTGACGAACTTTGCAACAGACAAAATTAACTTACTGACCTTCAAAACACCTAGGTACAATAAAAACAAGATAGGTCTATTGGTTAAGCCAACAAGCTTAAGCTAGCTTTAATACCAGATATTAGTATGTACTGGATTACATGAACCTAAAATTCTACCTGGCCAGTTTCCTTCATACTTAGAAATATTTAATTTGCAAGCACTTACTTTTAAGTAAATTAGAGCTCTTTTATAAATTTTGGGAATACTGTCTGGAGATAGAGACATATGTATAATTTGCACAGACATAAACAGACAAAACTAGAGATCTGAGGCTTGAAAACCTTAGTTATGAGTCAGGCATTACAATATAAACTTACTAGTTTATAACAGTGAAATAAGTTTATTTACTCAGATGATTAAGGCTTTACTATTTGTAGAAAAGACTTAAGATTTGTATTTGTCTATGACAAATCCTTAATGAAGCTGTGAATTTGCTTTTGGTGAAGGAGATTTTTTCAGAGGTTTGAGTTTAAAAAGGCTTCCTCCCCCTCCCCCCTTTTCCCCTTTGGTTTCAGATTCCATCTGATTGAGGTAATCAGGCTCAGTCTCAAGTCTCTGTGGACTGTACTTCAAATTTTTGATTTGTTGAAATCTGCTAGATAGTTGCTTTTAACTCTCCTAAGAACCGATCTGCCACCTAAATGGTATAAAAAGATCGATTTGCCCAGCTACATTTTCTTTAGTTTTTTTCTTTCTTTTTTTTTTTTTTAATGAATAAGAAGATTTCCAACTACACTGAAAATCAGGAATTCCATATTCTAGAATTTTAGGGTTCAGTTCTTCAGGGCTTCAAAAGTTTGCACAAGGTATTCAACAAAGACCCTCTTTCTGAGGGTACACGTCAAACTCAGAGCAAAAAAAACCCTCTATTACTGTTTTTATGAACCCCAGAATATTAGCTCCCAGTTTCTAATATTTTGTGGGCTTAGGTAACAACACTACCAGTTTCCTTTAGTATGTTTAATTGATATCACCTTAGGGGTAGATGTATATGCCCCATCTTAAAGTAGGCATGGGACACATTCCCCAGTGAGAATCAATGTCTATCACACGATCTAATTAGGTACAGGCGATGTAACCATGTCATACAAAGCCCATGGAAATACACCAGTTTTGGAAACTTTCATCTCAGTTTTATACCTTTAACTTCAGTTTTCAAGAGAACCCCATCATCAACAAGCCTTGGTCTTACTAGGAGTCCCAGAAGCTTTCCTTTTTATCCTCCAGCCATTTTATCTACTTTTTTTGTAAAAAGGCTTTGAGGTTCCCAGTGAGGAGCTGAACCAGGGAACTCAGGCCTTTGTAATCTTTTAACTTGATTAGTTGGCCTAACGTTGCCACAAGCGATTGCTGGTCAGGTATCTCAGTGTAATTTTTTCCAGTCTGCTAATTATATATGTATTGTTTAAACTAAGGTAAATACAGCAGACTTGGTTGGGGCCCTTCAAGGTTAAATGGAACAAAAGGACCCCTAATTGGTCCCCAACACTAGGTAGTATTGTATCAAACCTTTGTTTTAATCCTATTAATACCTGTTTTATCTACCCCATTTCTTGAGAACTACCTGAAGATTTTTTTTTTTTTATCCTTTTGGAACAAGTCCCTTTAAAATGTTCGCCTTGTTGGCAAGAAGTCTTTAGACTGTCCATCAGCTTCTTACTTCCCTGTTAATCTAATTAACAATCTCATGTTTTATTAGCAACTGTAAGACTCACTAAGAGGAAGTCTAGACCACAAAAAACGTTTCCCGAACTTTGCTTATTTTAAACTAAGGGAGTTTCTAGGTTATATACGCGCGCGTGTGTGTGTGTGCGCGTGTCTCCAGTGTTCTTGCTGGCTTTCTGGGAAGTCCCATGGACAGAAGAGCCTTGTGGGCTGCAGTCCATGGGGTCACAAAGATTTGGACATGACTGAGCACTCACACACAAACACACATATATATATAAAATCTTCTAATTTCCACATCTCCCCGCTACCACCCCGCAAAGGTACCAATAAAACAGCTGAGAGTTCTTTAAATATTTACCAATGTAAAACCTTCTCCAATTTAAAAGGTCCATCACCTGGCCACTGAGAAGTAGTATCTTCATAGCAACTCACACAAATAAGATGCAAGACATGTTCCCACAAGGGAGTGCTAAGCATGTAGCCTTCACAACATCTACAAAGGTTACTTCCCCAAAGTCTAAGAAAGCGAGGGGCCATCACTGTATAGGCAGGCAGGAGGAAGTGGAAGATGACCAAGGGGTGGGGCCCTTATGACGAACGTCCTTGAGAGCTGGCACAGCTGGACAAAAGGCCAGCTCGGAATTCCAGTCTATTCAACTGGCTGCCAAATGTACACCAAATGTGTGCCTTTTGGATAAGAGACTCAGGTCTCAAACCAGAGCAGGTGGGAAGGGGGATTGTGAGGAGGGACGCCTAAGTTCAGGTGGAATGTTTACATCTCAAACACACAGGGAGAAAAAAGCAAGTCCTTCCTAGAAAGGCTTTTGTTACTTTAAGGACAGAACTGTGAAAAGATGTTTTATCCAGCCGGATTCTCTCTAGCTGCGCACACACACAAAAATTAATTCTGTAACCTCTAAAGAATCTCAGTTTGGCCATCTTAAGGGCAAGATTTCCTTTAATTTCCTGTTATGTACTGGAAGTTTAAGTTCTGTATGTACATATTAAATCTTCCTAGTGTCTTTCAACAGAGGTTAAGCCAGGTATCTCTTCTTGCAAGTAAGGTTCTAAGAAAACCTGCTTCTTCAGGGAGGAGGTGAACCACCACCAAATAAAACTTAGTATCTTGCTCCTTGGAAGGAAAGCCATGACCAACCTAGACAATGTATTAAAGAGCAGAGACATCACTTTGCCAACAAAGGTCCATATAGTCAAAGCTATGATTTTTCCAGTAGTCATGTATAGATGTGAGAGTTGGACCATAAAGAAAGCTGTGTGTTTGTATGTTAGTTGGTCAGTCATGTCCAACTCTTTGTGACCCCATAGACTGTAACCTGCCAGACTCCTCTGTCCATGGAGTTCTCCAGGCTAGAATACTGGAGTGCATTGCCATGCCCTTCTCCAGGGGATTTTCCTGACCCAGGGATTGAATACGGGTCTCCTGCATTGGTGGCTCAGAGGGTAAAGTGTCTGCCTGCAATGCGGGAGACCCGGGTTCGATTCCTGGGTTGGGAAGATCCCCTGGAGAAGGAAATGGCAATCCACTCCAGCACTCTTGCCTGGAAAATCCCATGGACGGAGGAGCCTGATAGGCTACAGTCCATGGGGTTGCAAAGAGTTGGACACGACTGAGCGACTTCACTTTCACTTTCTCCTGCATTGTAGGCAGATTCTTCACTGTCTGAGCCACAAAGGAAGTCCAAAGAAGGCTGAGTGCTGAAGAACTGATGCTTTCAAATTGTGGTGCTAGAGAAGACACATCAGAGTCCCTGAGACTGCAAGGGGATCAAACCAGTCAATCCTAAAGGAAATCAACCCTGACTATTCAGTGGGAGGACTGATGCTGAAGCTCCCACACTTAGGCCATCTGATGTCAAGAGCTGACTCTGGAAAAGACCCTGATGCTGGGAAAGATTGAGGGTAGAAGGAGACGGGGCAGCAGAGGATGAGATGGTTAGATAGCATTGCCACCTCAATGGTCATGAATAAAAAAAAAAGTCATGAATCTAAGCAAACTCTGGGAGATAGTGGAGGACAGGAGGCCCTGGAGTGCTCCAGTCCCTGAAGTCACAAAGAGTCGGACATAACTTAGTGACTGAACAACAACAACAAAATCTCATCAGCTAATAACCAGGTATCTGAGACCTAAGAGAGACTCATCTAAACTCATCTGGACTTTTTGAGGAAGGGCAAACAGGATAAGGGGGCTTCTGCTGATACCAAAGCTCCCGTTCTTTGTAGAGTTCAAGAGAGAGAGAGAAGTCTGTCCTGGATCTCTTTGTTGGTTGCTGAAACTGTCAACTGGAAAACACACACACACACACCCTAAAAATGTAGAACTATATTTTGTACTGAGGACTGGAGCCTGGGAAGACATCCCCTCAGGAAGCTCTGAGGGACTATTCCTAAGAGGGAAAGAGGAGACAGGATATATAGGAGTTTTGTTTCTTTCTTCTTTTTAAGTAAAATTAAGACAATATTCTACTGGGGAATATATGCAACAGATTTTTTTTTAATCTCTCCATATCTACCTCTGGTACTAGCGTTTTATAGGCAAATTTTAAATGGACACAAATTTTTAAAAATAATGAAAGCCATGTTTTGCTTAGGGATACTATTATATATATACTGTACAGGTTATTTTACAGCAGATACTCGTCTGCCACATTTCAGATGACAGAATGCTAAGCAGTGAGCTTGGCGCTGTCCAGCTAGCTGTTTCTTGGCATCCACCCTGGAGAGTCTGTCGGTGTGTAAGGTCGAGACCATTTTGTCACCACCAAGTTTCTTCTCAGAGGTGACTCCACTGTGATAGAACATTCATCTTCTTAAGATGCAAGGCCTGGCAAAAAGCCTCCCACGAGTCCACTGGCTATAACAATGTTCTGTCTGACAAATTCTGTTGCTGCTTCTATTACATTACTGACTTCGGGTGCTGCCTTATTTGCTCGTTTCTTCATCCGTCCTTTTGCTTTGTTTACATCTTTTTCACGTCTCTTCCAGTTGATCTGCACATAGCCACCATCACCGGCCATCTGAAGGAGAAGAAAGCCACCACCTACCGCAGTGGCTGCAAGTTTTCGAACTTTCTGGAACAAAAATCCCGCACACCAGCCACTCACTCCACCCACTGCAATCTGGGTGGCTACTGAGTATTTTTCTACGATAGGTCCGGAGCTGTGGGCAAACACTCGATTCCACCAGTGTTGTCTTCTGGCATACTCAGTTAAATCCAACACTTTGTAAGAGTCACCATCACTTTCATATTCTTGGGGAGGGAGGTGCCGGGTCGCCATGATATTGCCGCTGGCTGTACCGAGGTGGTCCCAACCCTCCCGCCGCTCCCCACTGCTTTAAAAACCGCTCTAGGCCCAGGTGGAAGTCTATGGTACGAGTTTTTGCTGAAAAAAATTTGTAGTCAAACATCAAAAGACTACTACTGATCATACACATAGATACAAAAGACATCTTCAAGTTAACGATTTTAGTGCTTTTCTATGAATGGGAAGATGTAAGATTATAGACCAACCGACATTATTTCTTTGATAGGCATCTTAAACACCCAGGGCCAGTATCCTGTTTTTCTCCATTCTGAATTCCCCTCAGGGTGTACCATCAGGGGCAGCTGCAGTGGCTAATGGCTTGATGGTGGACATTATTTGTTGTTTACTGAAATGGCAGGCAATGCTTTTTGGTCCGCATTTTCAATATTTCAGAACTTTTAGAATGAATGGCACAGAAGAGTTTCATTAGGCATATCTTCTTTTATGCTTTACTTCTTGAATTCTTATCACAACCCACCCCCACAATAAAACACAAAAGCATCCAACCTGTACTGAAACTTGTGTGTGCAATCAACATTTGATTCACACAGTATACAGGGGTGTCAATTACCAGAGAAAAACATTCTTTAAATTATTATTACAGCCCACCCTCTAAGTCCAACAATTGGTTATATGCTTCTAAGGCTTGATGTTTTATTCTTCACCTTTATTATTTTCCTCCATGGATGGAGATCCAAGCATACAACCAGAGTCCAGTTGACATAGGCATACTTTGGGGCTCCCTGTGCTCTTGGTTGCTGGCTGAGCAGAATTATAATCAGGACTTCTTACATTTATAACAAACTTCACTCTTGTTCTCCACTCATTCTTCTAAAGGGAAAACATAATGACAGAGTTATCAAAATTGATACTTGGTGGTGTCAATGTGTTGCTTATTCCAGTGCCATTTGTATATAGGCCAAGTATGGGAAATTGGAAGGCTTTTTGTTTCATGCTTTCTGACGCTGTTGCTCTTCTGTGTGAATGTAGCTGATCCTTGGGTGTTGCGTGCAGGATTGCACATTGGCTGGCTTCTGAGTTTAGTGGTTGTTTTTACTTTCATTTTCTTTGCCTCTCAGGCCTTTGGAATTTTTAATTTGAATAAGATTATTAGAATATTACTATTATTACATAATAACAAAGTCAATGTGTTCTAGAAATTTAAAGTACTTGACAGGCTGTAGAGCAAAGATTGGTATTAATCAGGATTGGAAGTGATTCTCGATTCAAGCATTTCCCACTTGTCACTTAATTCCTGCTGTTGCTGCTGCTGCTAAGTCGCTTCAGTCGTGTCTGACTCTCTGCAATCCCGTAGACGGCAGCCCACCAGGCTCCCCCGTCCCTGGGATTCTCCAGGCAAGAACACTGGAGTGGGTTGCCATTTCCTTCTCCAGTGCATGAAAGTGAAAAGTGAAAGTGAAGTCAGTCGTGTCCGACTCTTAGCGACCCCATGGACTGCAGCCTACCAGGCTCCTCCATCCATGGGATTTTCCAGGCAAGAGTACTGGAGTGGGGTGCCATTGCCATCTCCACACTTAATTCCTATCAGCCTCTATTTTTCTTCATTAATAAAATAGGCATTCTATCTACTTTTCAGGTTTGTTAGCATTAAATACCCCACTCCAGTACTCTTGCCTGGAAAATCTCATGGACGGAGGAGCCTGGTAGGCTGCAGTCCATGGGGTCACTAAGAGTCGGACACGACTGAGCAACTTCACTTTCACTTTTCACTTTCCTGCATTGGAGAAGGAAATGGCAACCCACTCCAGTGTTCTTGCCTGGAGAATCCCAGGGATGGGGGAGCCTGGTGGGCTGCTGCCTACGGGGTCGCACAGAGTTGGACACGACTGAAGTGACTTAGCAGCAGCAGCATTAAATAAAATACCTATAAAGTACCTACTATATTACTTGTATCACAATGACAGTAAATATCAACTGCTATTATTAAAACTGCCAGTGGTTTTTTGAAGCATATGAATGTTAAAATCATTACATATGGAAATGAGGTGGTTTTTTTTCTAATTGAATAAGGTTATTTCAGTTAGGAAGTTAGGAAAGTTATTTTAGTCTAATCTTTTTTATAATTTTAAGCCTTAAATTTGCAAATGTATTTTTGTTTGAGAGGTTCTATATATTAGAAAAAGCATGCTGGTATGAATCTAAAAATCAATTACAGAGAGAAAAATGGGAAAAGCACAAACTCATGGAGAATAAACAACACGCTACTAAAACAAACAAAAAAAGGGTCAGTGAAGGAATCAAAGAGGAAGTCAGAAAATATCTGAAGACAAATGAAAATGAAAACACATTTTTCCAAAAATTTATGAGCTGCAACAAAAGTAGTTCTAAAGAGGGAAGTTTATAGCAATACAGACCTATCTCAAGAAAACAGAAAAAATCTCAATTAACCTCATCTTGAAAAGAATAATAAGCAAAGCCCAGAGTCAACAGAGGAAAGAAATAACAATCAAAGGGAATCAGTAAAGCAGAGACCAGAACAACAATAGAAAATATCAATGCAGGAGGCTCAGCGGCAGCCTGAAACTACGCTGACTCAGTGGTAATAGCCCCATGTGGAGCTCAGAGGGGATCGGGTCTTTCCCCTAAGAGCGAGGCCCCAGCCCCAGGAAGCAGGGCAGAAGGAAGGGAGGAGGAGGGAAATCAGGGATGTCAGTCATCTCTGTCAGGCACGGGTGTTCTGGCTTTACTGAAGGAAATCATCCAGACAAGATGGTGGAATAGAAGGGCTTGAGTCCACCTCCTGTCTTGAAAACACCAAAATCATAGCCAACTTCTGAACAACCACTGAGAAAGCAGACTCAAACCTACCAGAAAAGATATTCTTTATCCAAAGGCAAAGTAGAAGCCACTATATTCTATAGGCAAAAAGTTGGGGTATTTTCATGGTATAATCAAATCCCATACCCAAACCCCATACCCCAAGATGGAAAATAATTATAACCCTGAGATTCTTCCCCAGGAGTGACAGCTCTGAGCCCCACATCAGGGTACACAGTCTGGGCGGGGGTGGGGGTAGGGTGTTCAGGCATTGGGAGGAGGAGTCCCCAGAGCATTTGGCTTTGATGGTCAGCGGGGCTTGAGTCCACAGGAAGCGGGGGAACAGGGACTCCACTCTTGGGGAGCACACACAAGGTTTCACATGCACTGGGACGCAGGCCAAAGCAGCGACTCCAGAGGGGTCTGGGCCAGACCCACCTGCAGGTCTTGAGGGTCTCCTGGGGAGGCAGCTGTGGCTCACTGTGGGGACGAGGACACTCAGGCAATACTCATTCACGAGCTCTCCCAAAAGTCACCATATTGACACTGAGGCCTGGCCCCAACTGACAGCCATTTGTAGAGACATGGATGGATCTCAGGATTATCATACTAAGTGAAGTAAGCCAGAGGACGCCAAATACCATATATCAGTTATATGTGGAATAAAAAAAAAGTACAAATAAACTTATGTAAGAAACAGATATAAATAGACCCCCAGACATAGAAAACAAACTTATGGTGACCAAAGGGGAAAGGTTCAAGGGAGAGATAAATCAAGAGTTTGAGATTAAAATTCCTGTACACAGTACTACATATGAAATACATACCCAGAAATTCCGTGGCAGTCCAGTGCTTAGGATTCAACACTCTCACTGCCCAGGGCTTCAGTTCAATCCCTGGTCAGTGAACTAAGATCCCACATGCCATATGGTGCGGTCACAAAAATAACTAATTTTTTAAAGTTAATTAATTAATTAAATTAGACAACCAGCAAGGACCTGCTGCATGGCACAAGTATCTATATACTCCGTATTTTATAACCACCTATAAGGAAAAAGAATCTGAAAAAATATATATGTGTGTATAATAATCACTTTGCTGTGTACCTGAAACTAATACAACATTGTAAATCAACTATACTTCCATAAAAAACCAAAAATACCATTTCACTCGTGTGTGTGTGTGTGTGTGTGTGTGTGTGTATCAAAGTATATACTGTGAAAAAAAATTTTTTTAAGGGAACCATCCCACATGGTTTGTGGGTATGTAAATTGGTACAGCTATTATGGAAAATAGTATGCTGCTACTGCTGCTGCTGCTAAGTCGCTTCAGTCGTGTCCGACTCTGTGTGACCCCATAGACGGCAGCCCACCAGGCTCCCCCGTCCCTGGGATTCTCCAAGCAAGAACACTGGAGTGGGTTGCCATTTCCTCCTCCAATGTATGAAAGTGAAAAGTGAAAGTGAAGTCGCTCAGTCGTGTCCGACTCTTTGTGACCCCATGGACTGCAGCCTATCAGGCTCCTCCATCCATGGATTTTCCAGGCAAGAATACTGGAGTGGGGTGCCATTTTCTTCTCCAATGCATGAAAGTGAAAAGTGAAAATGAAGTCGCTCAGTCATGTCCAACCCTTAGTGACCCCATGGACTGCAGCCCAACAGGCTCCTCCATCCATGGGAGTTTCCAGGCAAGAGTACTGGAGCACAGGCGGCTGCGACGGGCATGCTAAGTGCGGCCAAGAGGAGCCACCCACGTCCGAGGTCAGGGGCAGAAGCCGGGAGGACCCCATGCCCGAAGGGCAGCGGCCAAGAGGAGTTACCCCACGTCCGAGGTCAGGAGCAGCGGCCAAGAGTGCCAGGCTGCGATGGAGCAGGAATGGCCAAGAGGAGATACCGAGCATCTGAGGTCAGGAGTGGGTGGGGGCCAAGAGGAGATACCCAGCATCCGAGGTCAGGGGCGGCGACGAGAGGAGTTACCCCGCGTCCAAGGTCGGGGGCGGCACCAGGAGGAGATACCCCATGCCCCAAGCCAGAGGACAGGGGCAGCGGGCGGGAGGAGCTACCCCACGCCCCCACACCCGAGGCCAAGGGCGGCGGGTGGGAGGAGCAACCCCACACACGAGGCCAGGGTCGGTGGCCGGGGGGACCAACCCCACGTCCAAGGAGCCATGGCTGCTCGGGCACAGGAGGGCCTAGAGGAGCTATCCCACGTTGAAGGTCAGGAAGGGTGGTGGTGAGGAGATACCCCTCGTCCAAGGTAAGGAGCAATGGCTGCGCTTTGCTGGAGCAGCTGTGAAGAGATACCCCACGCCCAAGATAAGAAAAACCCAAGTAAGACGGTAGGTGTTGCAAGAGGGCATTAGAGGGCAAACACACTGAAACCACACTCACAGAAAACTAGTCAATCTAATCGCACTAGGACCACAGCCTTGTCTAACTCAATGAAACTAAGCCATGCCTGTGGGGCAACCCAAGACGGGTGGGTCATGGTGGAGAGGTCTGACAGAATGTGGTCCACTGGAGAAGGGAATGGCAAACCACTTCAGTATTCTTGCCTTGAGAACCCCATGAACAGTATGAAAAGGCAAAATGATAGGATACTGAAAGAGGAACTCCCCAGGTCAGTAGGTGCCCAATATGCTACTGGAGATCAGTGGAGAAATAACTCCAGAAAGAATGAAGGGATGGAGCCAAAGCAAAAACAATACCCAGCTGTGGATGTGACTGGTGATAGAAGCAAGGTCTGATGCTGTAAAGAGCAATATTGCATAGGAACCTGGAACGTTAGGTCCATGAATCAAGGCAAATTGGAAGTGGTCAAACAAGAGATGGCAAGAGTGAATGTCGACATTCTAGGAATCAGCGAACTGAAATGGACTGGAATGGGTGAATTTAACTCAGATGACCATTATATCTACTACTGCGGGCAGAAATCCCTCAGAAGAAATGGAGTGGCCAGCATGGTCAACAAAAGAGTCCGAAATGCAGTACTTGGATGCAATCTCAAAAACGACAGAATGATCTCTGTTCGTTTCCAAGGCAAACCATTCAATATCACGGTAATCCAAGTCTATGCCCCAACCAGTAACACTGAAGAAGCTGAACGGTTCTGTGAAAACCTACAAGACCTTTTAGAACTAACACCCAAAAAAGATATCCTTTTCATTATAGAGGACTGAAATGCAAAAGTAGGAAGTCAAGAAACACCTGGAGTAACAGGCAAATTTGGCCTTGGAATACAGAATGAAGCAGGGCAAAGACTCATAGAGTTTTGCCAAGAAAATGCACTGGTCATAACAAACATCCTCTTCCAACAACACAAGAGAAGACTCTATACATGGACATCACCAGATGGTCAACACCGAAATCAGATTGATTATATTCTTTACAGCCAAATATGGAGAAGCTCTATACAGTACAGTCAGCAAAAACAAGACCAGGAGCTGACTGTGGCTCAGACCATGAACTCCATATTGCCAAATTCAGACTTAAATTGAAGAAAGTAGGGAAAACCACTAGACCATTCAGGTATGACCTAAATCAAATCCCTTATGATTATACAGTGGAAGTGAGAAATAGATTTAAGGGCCTAGATCTGATAGATAGAGTGCCTGATGAACTATGGAATGAGGTTCGTGACATTGTACAGGAGACAGGGATCAAGACCATCCCCATGGGAAAGAAATGTGAAAAAGCAAAATGGCTGTCTGGGGAGGCCTTACAAATAGCTGTGAAAAGAAGAGAAGTGAAAAGCAAAGGAGAAAAGGAAAGATATAAGCATCTGAATGCAGAGTTCCAAAGAATAGCAAGAAGCGATAAGAAAGCCTTCTTCAGCGATCAATGCAAAGAAATAGAGGAAAACAACAGAATGGGAAAGACTAGGGATCTCTTCAAGAAAATGAGAGATACCAAAGGAACACATCATGCAAAGATGGGCTGGATAAAGGAGAGAAATGGTATGGACCTAACAGAAGCAGAAGATATTAAGAAGAGGTGGCAAGAATACACAGAAGAACTGTACATAAAAGATCTTCAAGACCCAGATAATCACGATGGTGTGATCACTGACCTAGAGCCAGACATCCTGGAATGTGAAGTCAAGTGGGCCTTAGAAAGCATCACTACCAACAAAGCTAGTGGAGGTGATGGAATTCCAGTTGAGCTATTCCAAATCCTGAAAGATGATGCTGTGAAAGTGCTGCACTCAATATGCCAGAAAATTTGGAAAACTCAGCAGTGGCCACAGGACTGGAAAAGGTCAGTTTTCATTCCAATCCCAAAGAAAGGCAATGCCACAGAATGCTCAAACTACCACAAAATTGCACTCATCTCACACGCTAGTAAAGTAATGCTCAAAATTCTCCAAGCCAGGCTTCAGCAATATGTGAACCGTGAACTTCCTGATGCTCAAGCTGGTTTTAGAAAAGGCAGAGGAATCAGAGATCAAATTGCCAACATCCGCTGGATCATGGAAAAAGCAAGAGAGTTACAGAAAAGCATCTATTTCTGCTTTATTGGCTATGCCAGAGCCTTTGACTGTGTGGATCACAATCAACTGTGGAAAATTCTGAAAGAGATGGGAATACCAGACCACCTGATCTGCCTCTTGAGAAATTTGTATGCAGGTCAGGAAGCAACAGTCAGAACTGGACATGGAACAACAGACGGGTTCCAAATAGGAAAAGGAGTACATCAAGGCTGTATATTGTAACCCTGCTTATTTAACTTCTATGCAGAGTACACCATGAGAAACGCTGGACTGGAAGAAACACAAGCTGGCATCAAGATTGCCGGGAGAAATATCAATAACCTCAGATATGCAGATGACACCACCCTTGTGGCAGAAAGTGAAGAGGAACTAAAAAGCCTCTTGATGAAAGTGAAAGTAGAGAGTGAAAAAGTTGGCTTAAAGCTCAACATTCAGAAAATGAAGATCATGGCATCCGGTCCCATCACTTCATGGGAAATAGATGGGGAAACAGTGGAAACAGTGTCAGACTTTATTTTTCTGGGCTCCAAAATCACTGCAGATGGTGACTGCGGCCATGAAATTAAAAGATGCTTACTCCTTGGAAGGAAAGTTATGACCAACCTAAATAGCATATTCAAAAGCAGAGACATTACTTTGCCCACAAAGGTCCGTCTAGTCAAGGCTATGGTTTTTCCTGTGGTCATGTATGGATGTGAGAGTTGGATTGTGAAGAAGGCTGAGCGCCGAAGAATTGATGCTTTTGAACTGTGGTGTTGGAGAAGACTCTCGAGAGTCCCTTGGACTGCAAGGAGATCCAACCAGTCCATTCTGAAGGAGATGAGCCCTGGGATTTCTTTGGAAGGAATGATGCTACAGCTGAAACTCCAGTACTTTGGCCACCTCATGCGAAGAGTTGACTAGGAAAAGACTCTGATGCTGGGAGGGATTGGGGGCAAGAGGAGAAGGGGACGACAGAGGATGAGATGGCTGGATGGCATCACCGACTCGATGGACGTGAGTCTGAGTGAATTCCGGGAGTTGGTGATGGACAGGGAGGCCTGGCGTGCTGTGATTCATGGGGTCGCAAAGAGTCAGACACGACTGAGCGACTGATCTGATCTGATCTGATCTCCATGGGAAATAGTATGGGGGTTCTCAAAAAGTTAAAAACAGAACTATAACTCAGCGATTCTACTGCAGGATTAATGAAAAACACTAATTTGAAAAGATACATGTACCCCAATGTTCATAGTAACATTATTTACAATAGCTAAAGTATGGAAGCAACGTAAGTGTCCATCAACAAGTAAATGACAAAAATGTAGCATGTGTATACATATATATACACACACACACAATTAAAGATTAGTCATAAAAGAGAATCAAGTTCTGCCATTTGCATCAACGTTGATGGACCTAAAGAGTATTATGCTTAGTGAAGTAGGTCAGATAAAGACAAATAGTGAATGCTATCTGAAAATATAAAGTAGTATAATATTGTTAATCAACTACACTTCAGTAAGAAACCAAAAAGCATGAAAGTTATATAGTTTTCACAACTGAAATATCATTCACGGGGTCATTGAATTTGAGCAATTATAAGTGTGTAGTAAAATTATAAAAAGTGTGCAGGTTGACTAAGCTGCAGTGAGGGTACTTAGGAGAATAGACCTGGTGCTTCACAGGTGCTCAATTAATACTCTTTTCTGCCTTTTCTTTCCATTTATTTGCCTTAAACATGCAAAGGAATGAAGCACGCCCAAGTCTCCTATTTAACTAGAAAATGTTATATATAACTTACAGCATAAGAGAGAAATTAGCCAAATTTTTTAAGATCTGTTAGTGCTTGAAGGAACCTTCCATATGACCTAGGATAACTCTGTTTTTACAGATAAATGGTGCCAGTAATGGCACTTATGCCTTATCTGAGACCCCCATCACATAACATTATGTGCTAAATTTATGTGTTTAAACTAGAAACAGTTTGTGTCACCTTTGAGACCAATGTACAATTGCCTACAGGATGCTCTCTCACTGGAGACAAGTGTATTAGAATTTACTATTGAGAGGAGGCTTTTCATTATTTTAATGTGAAGATAAATTAGGCTGTTCTAGTATTTTAACTTTGCAACTTGATGCGAACCATCCAAACCCTGTGATCTCAAAGGACTAGCCCTTCGTTTCCATGAAGTGGTTGCATGGAAACAATCTCTCAGGGTGAAGATACGAATGTGAGGGGGGTGTCAGACCGACTTCCCTCAGCACCAAAGGAGATACCAGGGAGAAAGGGGGTTGGTTAACCACAGTGAGGGGCCAAGTGCCATAATGGTTGATGAACTGGATGGATGGATCGTACACGTATTCTACGTATGTTCAACAACTACACGTAGAAGCTGAAAATGAAGCATTTTCCTAAACTATTGTGAGGTCAGCCCAACGTGGGCCTTCTGTCTCAGGGTTGGGCTGGGAAACATAGGCTCCTAGACCATAGGCTGTGTGTGTGTGTGTGTGTGTGTGTGTGTTTGTACACATTCAGTCATGTCCCACTCTTTGCAGCCCATGGACTGTAACCCACCAGGCTCCTCCATGGAATTCTCCAGGCAAGAATACTGGAGTGAGTTGCCATTTCCAGCTCCAGGGGATCTTCCTGACCATGGGTGTACAGCCTGCTGTGTTTTTTTCCCCTACATTTTGACAGACCTCCTCCTATTGCCAGAAGGACAGGATCTTCAAGAAGTTCACAGTCATGGGAAAAGAGACAATATTAAAACAAAGTTTTCAAATTCAGAAAGAGAAAAACAGATATTATTAACATATTAGCATATTAACACATCTGTGTGAAATCTAGAAAAATGGTACAGATGAACCTATTTTCAGGGCAGGAACAGAGAGGCAGAGAGAGAACAGACATGCAGATACAGGGGGGAAGGGGAGGGTGGGGTGAGTTGGGAGATTCACAGGTAAACACTACCATGTGGCAGATAGTGGGGAGCTGCTGCATAGCACAGGGAGCCAGCTCAGAACTCTGTGATGACCCAGGGAGACGGGCTGCGGTGGTTGGGTAGGGACATCTAAGGAGTGCGTGTGTGTGTACACACGGCTGACTCACGCCACTGTACAGCAGAAACACAACACTCTAAAGCAATTCATGTTGCTGTTCAGTTGCCCAGCTGTGTCCAACTCTTTGCGACCCCATGGACTGCAGCAATTATACTCCGATTTAAAAAAAGAAAATCACCTACTTCACACGTTTAGTCTTTGTTTAGGAGGATATAACCTGGATGTCAGTTGCCCCTTTCCTTCCCCGAGTCCACGCCTGTAGTCTTTTCCTGCCTCGAGCTGACCTGAACTCAAAGCTCAGCACCTCTTCAAGGTGACTTCCCAGAAAACTCACTGCAGCCAGAGCATTCCGGAGTAATGGAGTTTTTCGAGGATCCCACAGGGGAGTCTGAGGGGGAAGAAGTTACCCTCACATGCCACAGCAGACAACTTCATCCTCACTCGCTGTCTGTCTCTTCACGGCCTCTTCCTTACCTGGTCATTTCTGGGGGAATTGTTTTCACTTACAGTCCTCATCCAAAGCACCAATGCACGCACGTGTGCATACACACACAGGCCTTGGGGACTGCTCACTCTTGCTCTAGACATCCCCCAGAACTTGGCATGTCTCTGCTGTCCGTGGCATCGTGCCTCAAGCATCTGCATTCAGTGCACAAGGCCAAGTCCATCAGGAGCTCGAGGAAGCTAATGGCTTGTCATTAGCCGCTGGCATCCCGTGTGAAAGGGCTGGTCTGTGGCTTTGTGTGCTCTGGACAGACGCCTTGCAATCTCAACCCTTCCTCCCAGCAGCTGATCAACTATTTAAAACAAACACGTTGTTCTTATAAAAGGAAACTTCAGCTACTTCTTTGGACCGGAACGGATTTCTTCCTAGTTTTTTTCTAGGCTAGCCATGAAAACTGGCTTATAATAGTGGAGCGCACCCTGGCTCCGTGTGAGACAAAGCAGCCACAAATTGCACCGGCAGAACGAGGAAGCCAGGCCATACTTTTAACATGCTTCTCATGGATCATTTCAATAAATATTTATAATCATCTACTATGCTCCAGCCCCCCCATGCTAGGTGGGTACATGAGGCCCGACTGTGTAATATGAGCAGCTGGCTGCAGCTGGGAGGATGCCACCTGGGTCTTATAAACACGGCCTGCGTGGTGGGTGGTAAATAGTTAAGGGCACTCGGGTTCACAAGGAACTGAAGTGAGGGGTGTCGCAGTGGGAGGTTTTAAGCTCTGAGACTGGACGCGGCTACAGCGCTCATATAACAGCAACTGTGCTGAGCAGGGTGAGCTTGGGGAACACTCATTCCCCAGCCAACATTCATCTGAGGCTCATTTGGGGGTGCAGTGCAAGAAGCATCTCTCCGGACGCTGTTGAAGTGTCCGCATTGAAGGTCTTGTGTCCCATGGGGAGAACCAAAGACTGCTCTGATCTGTGCCGAGTAACCACACAGGTATTCCTCCCTAGGGGTGTTCCAAGCAAAGGAGGAGAGGCAGGAAGTTAATTGCCTGTTTCAGTTTCATGCTAGGTTTCCCCTAAATTCTAATTGGCAATAAAAGAGCCTGGTTCCCCTCAACCTAAGTTGTAAGGGTGCTTTCTGGTGGGTGTTCCGCAGTGTAGCTAAGCAAGAATAAGGAGAGTGTTTCAAGAGGAACTTATAAAGCAAGGAGTCTTGACTTACATCTAAGTTCATTAGCACGGAGACGGCCTGTAGCTGCCTATAACTGAGAACCCACAGATGAATTCCCACAGTATGATTAATTAAATACGCTGCACAGAAAAGGTACCATCTCCTTGGCTTCTAGATGAGAGGCACTCACCTCAGTTATTCTAATTACTACCCTCTAGCCTGGGTTCCCTGGTGGCTCAGTGGGTAAAGAACCCGCCTGCCAATGCCAGGAGATGCGGGTTCGATCCCTGGTTCAGGAAGATCCCCTGGAGAAGGAAATAGCTACCCACTCCAGTATTCTTATCTGGGGAATCCCATGGACAGAGGAGCCTGGTGAGCTACAGTCCGTGGGGTCAAAAAAAGGGTTGGACATGACTTAGTGACTAAACAACAACAACCCTTTAGCCTCAGTAATTCAGAGGAGGAGTTCTGATCTTTGACCTCTCCAAGATCCGGGACAGTCTGCAGTAGTCTTTTAGAAGATGCTTGGGATGCAGCTTCAGCTGGCCAGTGGGAGAATTCTCGTGACGTCTACCTCAGCCCAGAGCTCACCAGGAACAGTCTGGATAGACTTGTCTGTCACAAAATGGCCTAGAGTCCACACAACTCTCATGGGATAAACCCAAGATTTTCACAGAGCCTAGAGGAAATTTGGACGAAAATTGAAGGAATCCTGGAAAGTGTGCTCCTTGTGGGAGGACACTGGGGAAAGCTAGTTTCAGACAGAGTGGCCAAAACTGAAGTACTTCCCTCTGTATTCTGAGATGGGTGCTTAGCTAGCTCCAAAGGACACCCCATACCATCCTGTGAAGCGGCCAGGCACAGCTGTGTTCCAATAAAGGCAGCTGAGAAATCTGACGACCAAGAAAACTGTCCTGAGCGGGACCTGCTGCAGAAGGGGTTCTGGAAGGTGGTGCTTCCCCAGGGCAGCAGCATCTCCCAGGGAGGAAGAGCCACCTCATCCCGGAGGTGGAAAAGAGCTGGCAGGGGTCCTCCCCAGCGTCCGTGAGACAAGGGCCCTCACAGGGGACGCAGGAAGAGAGCTGGTCCTCAGAAGCGTTCCTGTGTGGCACTGATGGGGAGATGGTTGTAGACGGTTGTCCCAAGTGACTGTTGGAATGTGGTTCTAAGCAACATCACCCGAGTACAGACAGAACTGCCTCTCGGCCCCCTCGACCTATAGCTGCTCCATGGAAACGTCCTTTCAGTCTCTACCAGGCCAGTTCGGCAAACAGGCAGAAAAACACAGGGGGTGCATTCAGACAACATTAGTGAGAGGGATGGGTGTTCGGGTATACTGGGCACCAGACTTCAGTGGGAATGCAGTCTGGCAAATATTCCCTGCATCATTTTTGCAGCTTCAGTCTTCACACTGTTCATTTAAGGTGATGTTTTAGAGACAGGTGTTTCATGTTTCAAATACTGAACTCAGAGATGCTCCATAAATACGAACTGTTCACTGTGCAGATCCTTAAAAAGGAGGAAGTGTCTCTGGGGTGGTGGAAACTCTCCTTTGCTTCATGCAGGCCAGCCATTGACTGGTGAGCAGCATGAGAGAAACAGGTGGGTCATGGTTTCTAAGTGGAACAAGTGTATGAGGCTGCTCAGGTACTCAAATTCTTGTGTATTCTTGTCTTATTCCTTTACCTACTGTTGGTTTTTAGTTTATGGCCCTAGCAAAATAGTAGAGGCAGAAGATACAATAGGAGAGGCAGAAGAAAACTATAACCCAATATCCTTTATAAATAGAAATGCAAAAGTCTTACACTGAATATTAGCAAACTGAATCTAACAACATACATGAAGGATTATACATCACGATCAAGTAGTGTTTATTCCAGGATTCAAAGGTGGATGTAACAGTTCTGAAATTAACCCAAATCATTAACACATCACAGAAAAAAATAAAAACATGATCGTCTCATCAGATGCTGTAAAACATTTGATGAAACCTTAACAAAAACCAGCACACTTTCATGATAATAACACAGAACAAATTGAGAATAGAGAACTTCTTCAACCTGCTAAAGGGTTTCTATGAAACTGATAAATACCACACTTAAAAGATTTAAAGATTTTCTCCTGAGATCAGGAAAACAACAAAGATGTCTACTCTGAATACTGCTATGCAATGTTATACGTGAAGATGTTCCCAGGACAATTTGACAAGATTAAAGAAGTCAATGATTAATTAAAAAAACATAGTAAAAACATCCAGATTAGAAAAGAAATCAAACTATCTCTATTGCAGATGATAAGCAAAATATGTAAAAAAAATTAGCGAGCTTAAAAGGTTGAAGATTTACAAAACTCAGTTGTATTTCTAAACACTAATAATGAACAATCCAAAGAAGAAATTATGACACTAATTCCATATGCTGCTGCTGCTGCTGCTAAGTCGCTTCAGTCGTGTCCGACTCTGTGCGACCCCATGGACTGCAGCCCACCAGGCTCCTCCATCCATGGGATTTTCCAGGCAAGAACACTGGAGTGGGTTGCCATTTCCTTCTCCAATGCATGAAAGTGAAAAGTGAAAGGGAAGTCGCTCAGTCGTGTCCGACTCTTCAAGGCCCCATGGACTGCAGCCCACCAGGCTCCTCTGTCCATGGGATTTTCCAGGCAAGAGTACTGGAGTGGGGTGCCATCGCCTTCTCCGAACAACTGGATCCCATATGTAAAAAATGAATTTGGACCACTAACTCACACCATCATATATAAAAATTATCAAAATATATTTAAAGGCCTAAATATAAGTGCTAAAACTATTAAACTCTTAGAATAAACATAGGTGTAAATATTTATGACCTCGTTTTACTTAACCAGGCTCATTTTGCCCAAAGTGCATGAGATGCCAAGGTTTGCAGCAAAGGAGCTTTATTCACAAGGCAGCCAAGCAAGGAAATGGGAAAATTAGTCTCAGAGCCACCTCCCTGAAGGCAGGGTGCAGGTATTTATGGGATAAAGAATAAAATATTTTAAATCAACTATACCTCAATAAAAAAATAAGTTTTAAAAAAGAATAAAGCAGCAGGGCTCTCTGAAGCACAGGGAGTGTGACGAAAGGTGATTGGAAAAAGGTGTGGTAATGGTTGTTCTGAGCAGACCTAGCTAAGCTACAGGCCTCTGCACTTTCAAAAATGCAGCCACTCACCTAAAACTATAAAACTCCTAGAAAAGGACAGAGGTGGAACACTCTTTGACATAACTCATAGCAATATATTTTTTTAATCTGTCTCCCAAGGCAAAGAAATGAAAACAAAAATAGACAACAGAAATCCAATTAAATTGAAAAGCTTTTGCACAGCAAAGGAAACCATCAACAAAATTAAAGGACAACCTACCAAATGTAGGCAATATTTTCAAATAATATGACTGTTAAGAAGTTAATGTCTAAAATATTTCAACAGCTCATACCCACCAGTATAAAAAAAGAAAATCCAATTAAAAAATGGACAGAAGACTTGAAGATGTTTCCCAAAAAAAGACATACAGATGGCCAACAGGCACATGAAATATTCATCATTAATCAGAGAATGCAAATCAAAACCACAATGAGACATCACCTCACACCTGTCAGAATAGTATCAGCAAGTCTACAAATAACAAATGTGGAGAGAAGTAAACCCTTATACCCTGCTGGTGGGATTAGAAATTGGTGTAGCCACTGGGGAAAACAGTTTGGAGATTTCTCAAAACACTAAAAATAAAACTGCCATGTGATACAGCAATTCCACTCCCATGTATATGTAAAAAACAAAACAAAAAAAGCAACTACTTCAAGAAGATACATGCACCCAAAATTCAGAGCAGCAATAGCCAGGGTATGGAAGCAATTTAAGATGAATGGATAAAGATGTGATGTGTATACATACGTGCTGGGCTTAGTCGTGTCCAACTTTTTGTGACCCCATGGACTATAGCCTGCCAGGCTCCTCTAGCCATGGGATTTTCCAGGCAAGGAAACTGGAGCAAGCAGCCATTTCCCACTCCAGGGGATCTTCTCAAGCCAAGAATCAAATCCACGTCTCTTACATCTCCTGCATTGGCAGGTGGATTCTTTACCACTTGCGCTAGTGGGAAGTATACATGTATGTACACACACACACACACACATATGTATATATATACACACATACAGTATACATATACACACAATGGAATGTTACTCAGCCATAAAAACTAATGAAATTCTACCATTTCCAACAAGATGAGCCTATAGAGTATTATCCTTAGCGAAATAAGAGAAAGGCAAACACTGTGTGTTATCATGTATGCGGAATCTAAAAACCACAGCCCAGACCAACTCCTGGCGGGGTTGAAAGGAAGACAGCATTCCTTTTTCTTTGAGCCTTCAGAGAAGGGGAAAGTTAGGGTTAGGGTTAGGGGTTAGTGTTGGGGTTAGGGGTTAGGTTTATTGTTAGGGTTAGTGTTGGGGTTAGGGGTTAGGGTTATCGGGCATTGGGAGCAGGGTCAGGCGGAGGCAATGGAAGATCAGCACTGCCGTCGCCCACCTTTGTATTAGAATCGAGAACAGGTTTCTCCCCCTTCCCATTCTGCTGGGCCATAACTTTCCATATTCTTTGCGCAGGTTGATTCTGATGAAAGAATGTATATAGGGTATTCCTTCCCATTTTTCTTCCTGTTTCCAAAATAAATCCAGTTGCAACGTTGTATTGTAATTGAAGGCCATTTTTCTCTGAGCCTAAAGGGTGTTTGCACTATGCAAGGATATCAAAAGACACCATCTTTTTTTTCTTTTCCATATTCAAACTTAAAGTCATTCGATTTTGGAGAGTGGGGCCTAGAGGGCTGCAAGGGGGAACTGAATTAGCATTTCTCACTTTGCAATGGGGAAAAAAATAATCTCATTTTGTTTCTAGATGGTTGCTGCAAAGAATCTTTCTTAGAGTACATGCTATAGTCATCAAGAAGCTCAGTCTCCAAGAGTCAACCCTTAACACTTCAGACAACTGGACATAGATAAGATAAGAAAGATCAAAAATCACAGCCCTGGGCCTTTAACCCGGATGTGGGCTGCTTCAGCAGCTGTAAACTTTTATACTGTCTGTCCGAATCCAGCAAGCTGGCCTCCAACCCACCATCTGGGCGGGACAGCCAGACAATGAAGGCACAGGTGTGTCTCTTTAACAAAATTACTCATCGCAAACACGTCTTCCAAACCCCAAACTCCAAAACCATTTCTTCACTGCAAAACAAAGCTAAATTCCGCAGGTTGGCGGCACCTGGCTGGGGAAATCAGGAGGACACTTGCTGGAACAAATGGACCAGGTAGTTGCTTGGACTCTGAATACCCACAAGGGGCCAAGGAACCACAGAGGAAAGGCGTGTCTGGACTTACCTTCTGGCTAGCTCGCCAAACCTGTCACTGAACCAGGTACTACCTTGTTCTACTCAACACACACCAAGGCAAAACTCTGAGACACAGTGCTTGGGTGCTAAGTCTCTTCAGTTCACAGCAGAGTATTTATTTGCAAGGCAGCTAAGTAAGACTGAAAAACAAACCTCAAACTGCCCTCCTTGGAAAGCAAGAGGCAGGGTATTTTGGAATAAACAGCGGTCTGAGGGGAGCTCTGAGGCACTGGGATGCACAGAATGGAGACAGGTGATTGGAAAAAGATCTGGTGCTTCTAGTTAGGCGCAGGCGTAGTTCTCCACTGGTGTAGTTCTGCGCAGGCATAACGAGGCTATAGGGTCTTCTGCTTGGTTCAGAGATGGAAGTGCCTAACAGGATCTGAAGCTCATCAACAGGCTTCTAAGCAAACAACAAAACGTCAGTAAGCATACACACTTGTGCATTCCCAGTTGGAGGACAGATTGTCCTGTTCAGTCTTAACCAGCTCACCTCCAACTACATACAACTGACTTAAAGTTTCTGGAAAATAACTCAGTCAAACAACTTATTGCTTAGGCTACCTGTTGCTTGTTACTTGGAGGACAAGCAAGTCTTTTGTGAAAGTGAACGTGAGTGAAAGTCACTCAGTCGTGTCCAATTCTTTGTGACCCCATGGACTGTTTAGTTCCTGAAATTCTCCAGGTGAGAACACTGGAGTGGGTAGCCTATCCCTTCTCCGGGATCTTCCCAACCCAGGAATCAAACCGGGGTCTCCTGCATTGCGGGCAGATTCTTTACCAGCTGAGCCATAAGGGAAACCGAAGAATACTGGCATGGGTAGCCTATCCCTTCTCTAGGAGATCTTCCCAACCCAGGAATCAAACTGGGGTCTCCCGCATTGCAGGCGGATTCTTTACCAACTGAGCTATGAGGGAAAGGCAGCCTTGATTAGGTAGGGCGGGTGAAAGGAATTTGACTGATTACCCATGGTTTCCCTTGGCTTAGGCAATGGTGGGTTTTTTTTTTTTTACTGTATCACACCAAAAGCACAGCAACATAAGGAAAAATAGCTTTGAGTTCATAAGAATTTAAAACCTGAAAAAAATTATATATTTGGCAGCGCCAGGTCTTAGTTTTTAGCACGTGGGAACTTTTTAGTTGCAGATGCAAACCCTTGGTTATGGCATGCAGGATCTAGTTCCCTGTCCAGGGATGGAACTCGGGTCACCTGCATGGGGGGCTCAGAGTCTTGCCACTTTGGACAAACAGGGCAGTCCCAGAATTTAAACCTTTTGTGCATCAAAGAACAGCATCAAGAAATGAAGGGACAAACCGCAGAATGGCACAAAATTTTCAAATCATACATCTGATAAGAGTTTGATTTTGATATGTAAAGAATGCATACAATTCAACAATAGAAAGACAAATAATCCTATTCTAAAATGAGCAAATAGACATTTCTCTGAGAAAGATGTACAAATAGTCAATAAGTACATGACAAGACGTTCAGCAGCATTAGTCATTAGGAAATGCAAATCAGAACGCAATTTGATACTACTTCGTAGTTATAATTTGTAAAATATGGAGAACAGTTTGGCTGTTCCTCAAAGAGTTCAACATAGAGTTATCCTGGGACTTAGCAATTTCACCCTCAGCTATCCACGAATTCAAAACATACGTTCATACAAAAACCTGTACATGAAAGCATGAATGTTCATAGCAGTATTATTCATAAGAGCTAAAGAGTAGAAACAACCCAGATTTCCATTAACTAATGTGTGGATTAAAAAACAAGACAAGTGATCTGTCCATACAATAGAGTAATATTTGTCTGTGAAAATGAATGAACTACTGATACCTGTTACAAAATGGGTGAACCTTGAAAACAGTATGCTAAGTGAAAGAAGGGTGGAGAGACAGCTCATTGAGGAAACCGAGAAATCTCACCTTTTTCCTCATTCTTTCGCTCTTCTGATCCTGGACAGAAAGCTTGTGCTGGGAAGCTCTGATTGATATGCTTTCGTTTCTGTAAACCATGAATGCCCAACATTGCCTCTGCAGCCCTTAGAGAACTTGGCACATAAGATTGAGTCCTGTGTCTGCCTGGGTTCACTGTATCTCAGTCCAGGTTGACTGGCCTAGAAATGAACACCTAGGGCAGGGCAAACATCACAATTTGGGCAGATCGAATCAAGTTCTGCAAACCCCACGCACGACCTTGGGTCTTACAGGGACTCAATCTATCCATTCAGAGGAGCTTTAGGGCTGGATAAGAAGCTGATTTTCAAGGTGGTCTCTGAGGTAGTGATAGAGTAACCAGTGTGTCCCAATCTGCCTGAGAATTTCCTGACTTTAGCACTGAAAATCCTGCGTTTAACAGGGACCCCCTTACTCTTAGGCAAACTTGGTGGTTGGTCGCCCAAGAATGTTTCACAAATCATTGTTTACCTTCACTATGTTCAATATTCTCTACTTTTATTCTATTTGATTTTTTTAAAGTGCTGCCATGAACCACTACATTGCTTTCACATCTTCCTTATGTGACAGGACCCGTGCTGTTCTCAGTGGAAACAGCATCTGCTCAGTAGCAGATCACCCAGCAACTCCATATTTGTTTGACACAAAGTCCCCAAAGCCCATCAAGCACCAAAGTTTTTGTAAGGAGTGAATGCATTTTGCTTTTCTTCCACCTTATACAGATACATTTTGGATTCATTTCTATTCCTGATTGAACTTTAGAGCTACAGTGTGGTGGGTGAAAAAGAATGCCCCCCCAGGCCCCCCACCAAAGATGTCCACATTTAAATATTGGGAAGCTCTGAGTTTATTACCTTACAAAGCAAAGGAGAGTTAAGTTTGCAGATAGCATTAAGGCTGTTAATAGCAGACCTTAAAATGGGAAGATTATCCTGGATTATCCAGTTGAGCCCAATGGAGCCACAGGGGTCCTTAAGAGGGGAAGAGAACAGATCAGAATGGTTGGGTGTGAACAGGATCCCACTGGCTTTTGCTGGCTTTGAAGATGGAGGAAGGGGCCCCACCTGCCAAGGAATGTGGGTCACCCTCTAGGAAGTGGATCTTACCCAGAGCCTCTGGAAAGGAATGCAGCCTGATTTTAGCCCGGTGTGACCCATGTCAGGCTTCTGGCCTACGGAAGGACAAGCGAGTAATATTATATGCTTAAGCCATTAAAGTTTGTGACAATTTGTTACAGTAGCAGCTTCAAACTAATCTGAGTGCACTTAGAAATATTTAATCTGACCACTTGCTAAGAAACCGGTAACTACAAATCCCACAATGCTTACCTCTGAGGAAGGAGCTCTAAGCTTCAGACAAGTTAGTACAAATCCAAGTCGAGTTTCTTAGCAACAAACGTATAAACAGCTTCAGAAGCAGCCAGGTGGAGAATAGAATCGCCCACATCTTCCAGACTCTGTCCCTTGGTACAAACTTCTGCATTTTTTTTACTTTAAAAAAGAACAGAGTTAATTTGAAAGATGTAGAAATCATCACTCATGATAATTTTCTCATTTATGGGAATTCGTTGAGTGATAAAAATTGAAGAAATGACGCTTCTTAGAGAGTCCCTGAGTAAAGATAATATCTAAATCCACAGTTAACATCTCTTAGGTCACAGATTCATTTGAAACTCTTTTTCAAAAAATGTACTTATATACCTACACACACAGCTTTGCACTTGGTTTTGTTGGCTTTACAGCCTCCTAAATGTTTATCAACTCGAGTTACAGCAGCTGGTTTAAATGACTATTCTCATGCTATCATAGTTGATATCAGTGAGAAATAAACGTCTTGGAAAACATTCATCCAATAGAGCACAAATTAGCACACTAGAAACAATATTATCTTTATTCTGGTTAACTCTGAGGGACTGGATTTTCTTCAAAGGGCTTATTATCTTTTTGCTTTGTCGTCAGCAGGATCTAAATCTGATCCTTCACTGGGAAAGGATGTGGACTCTGAAATCCTACAACTGTGAGCACTGCGGGAGTGACTTTATCAGCGGCAGGGCTCTGAAGTATCACTTTCAACAGAAGCATCTTGGAAAAGTTCACCGTGAAAAATGTGACCAAGAAGTCCTGAAGGGGAAGCAGCGAGGTCACAGTGAGGTACAGCGAGCGAAAGTGGGGGGCGGGGAGCCAGAATCTCCTTTTCCTAAAACACTTGTGCTTTGTGTTTGTTGGTTCTGTTTTTTTCATTCTCTCATGAAGATTTATTAACAGAAAACTGAAAGGAAAAACTCGTGGCCACAGGCCACAGGTCAGATGCAGTGGTTAAAGCTGCGTGTCTCAGCCTTCTTGGCTCTAAATGACCCATCCTGCAGAGCTGCTGTGAAGGGCACTGGGCAGAATTCCCTGGACCCAGGCGTTATACCCAGGGCAGGCGCTATCGTAATTATTATTCCAAAGTGCTTGTGTGGGGATGGAGTCCTTGCAACCCTAGAATTTTTCACTTTTAATGTGCCCTTAGAGGTAGACTAATTGACTTCCCTTGCCTCCTTTCCCCTCCCCCATTTTACAAATGAAGGATCAAAGACCCAATTAGGTTGAGTGATTAGCCCAAGGCCTGCAAAAGTAAACATCAAAAGAAGAACTGGGCTCTCATTCTTCTGATTTTATAAAATATAAACTAGTGCTTTTTTAAAAATACTTTTTTCAGCAGTATGGTTCTCATGGTTCATTGCTTTATTAATCTGCAGCAGTTTTCCATCTGTGTCAAAAAAAAAAAAAACACCAAAAACCCAAACTAATGGACTTTGCTATGTTTTGAGACCATAGAATGAGAATTCTCTGTGCCCATGAATGGGAGCATTTAGTGAGAAGCCAAATGAAAACCAGCAGATCTCTGAAATAGCTCATATAATTCCTGGATTAAGTATTTACTTTTTCTCAGTCTACACGTGACAGGTCAACCATGGAGACACACAAGCTACACTGGGAAAATCTAGAAGAAAGGAATGGAAAATATATGGATACAAACATATCAAAAACATGTAGGATGTGTTCTAGACGCTTTGGGACAGTCCTTAGTCGGGAGAACCATGAAATACAAGACCATCACTTTACAGCCCGCAAAAGAGGTAATGGAGATGCCCGGTGCCTTCCCTGTATGGATGTTCACGCCGCATAGAAGCTGTCTTGTGGCTTCCCTACGTCAGAGCGTTACAGGTTGTTTCCAAGAATGGCAAATAGAGAGTGCAGAGGGTGGAGCTAGTATATACTTGAGATTGTATACTCTTGGGGCATGCATGTGTACTAAGTCACTTCAGTCGTGTCTGACTCTGTGACCCTAAGGACTGTAGCCCGCCAGGCTCCTCTGTCCATAGGATTCTTCAGGCAAGCATACTGGAGTGGGTTGCCGTTCCCTCCTCTAGGGGATCTTCCTGATGCAGGGATCGAACCTATGTCTCTTAGGTCTCCTGCATTAGCAGGCGGGCTCCTTACGACTAGTGCCACCTGGGAAGCCCATACTCTTGGGGGTGGGGGGTAATTCTGTAGAGGCACCTTGGAGGAGGAAGCTGGGAAACTGAGGCGTTGTGGAAAGAGACAACTCAGAAGCAGCAACAATGGGATAGAATGTCGGGATCCAAGTGGGAGTCAGATTATGGTCTGTCCGTCAGAAATTACCACAAAACTAACGTAATACACCTTCTGCCCTCATATTTATGGTTCTGTCCCCTAAAGTAACTGGTGGTTGCTGCTCTGTGAAAGTCTTTTAAGATAAAACTTTTTTCGGGAAACAATAATTGGCTCCGAATATAAAAGAGTCACTGAAAAGTGATCAGTTTTTAGTGAAATGTCCATAAAAGGAATGGTAACTGTGTTTCAAGCAAAGGAATCAAAATGTACAAAAACAAAAAAACCCCAATCTGTTAATTTGGCATAATTGATGAAATTTAAAGAAGGGGCTGTGTATCCTCTGAGTGTTAATGTAAAATTTATTATTGTTTAGTACTATGTTCTGATTTATAGTGTGATTTCTTCTGTGATCTGTGACTCTTTTGAAGTATGTGTTTTTAAAACTTTCTTAAAGTATGGGATATATTAGCTATTTTGTTACTGATTTCTCATTTAATTGCACATTGGTCAGAGAATGTAATCTGTGTGATATCAGTTCTCTGCTAAGTGTTGAGTTTTATCTATAGCTGAGTATATATTCAATTTCTGTGAAACTTCCATATGTGCTTGAAAGGGAAGGATCAGTTGAAAGTTCATTTCCAGAAAGGATTAGTGAGTTCTTCTTCAAGGCATTTGCCAGAGGCCTCTTTATAATTAATTCTCCATGATAATATGAATTTGTTATATAAACCTAAATGAAAGCCAGTTTATTATTGCAAATTCTCAGGGATTTTTTTGGTGTGTGTATGATCTATCCTGATGTCTTAAGCAGTAGAGAATCCACCTGCCAATGCAGGAGACACAGGAGATGCAGGTTCAAACCCTCAATTGGGAAGATCCCCTGGAGGAGAAAATGGCAACCTACTCCAGTATTCTTGCCTGGAAAATTCCATGGACAGAGGAGCCTGGCGGACTAAAGTCCATGGGGTCATGAAGAGTCAAACATGACTGAGCACGCACACACTATGATGTATCGAGTGCAAATTTATGAAATTTTCTGAACTGTTGAAAGGCATCAGGTATATGCCATCTCAAAATGTGCCAACTCAGCATATTGATTATTTTGAACTTCCCAGCGTCAGGGTCTTTTCCAATGAGCTGGCTCTTATAAGGTGACCAAAGTATTGGAGTTTCAGAATACTCAAGTCTGATTCTTGGTAGTTTTCATTTCTTTTCTGGAAAGGACTCTGTGAACATTAAAAAAAAAATAAGATCAATAAAATCTGTATGCTTTTCCTCTGGTTAATCAGTCTATTGTCAGTTTTGCTCACATGCCCCATTTACTGAACTTAAGAGTTCAATTATTCAGTTCCTTCCTGTGAAGTGTGTGGCCAGTCTCGTCAGCATTTCTGTCTTAAAACACAAACACACACATCCACTAGCATACACGCCTCTAATGTCCTCATTTTAAAAAATGTACTCTCTCTTGATTTCTAGCTGTTGACTCAGTTTCTTCATTTTGAAAACACTGTGCGTGTCTAAGGCAAACATTCCGCAGGTAGAATTTGGCCTGTGGGCTGGCAGTTTAAGACCTTTAGAATAGATGGCTTAACTTAGAGTGCTTTATCCTGGGATCATTTTATTGAAACTTGATAACATACATGTTTTTCATTTAGAAACTTAAAGTGATTTATGAATCAGGGCAAAGACCTTTTCCTGACATAAGAATGGATATCTCAATTTATTCTCAGAGAAATTCAGCCATTTCTCTGTTGGGACTTAGGGTTAACATGCCAGCTAATTCCAGAGGGAGTGAACTCTGCTGGTTCCCCTCACGCCCTACCAGCAGAGACGGTAGGTCTCCCTGTGACAGAACAAGGCAGTCCTGGTAATTAACTAGACGTAACTTGCGTACAAAATTAGATGCTTGTGTCAGACACACACATATCTATTTCTGTGCAGCAAATGTCAAATATTGATCTTTTCTCTATGAAGCCCAAATGTCCACAGGATTTTCACCTCATAATATGTTGGAGTGTAAAGGTCCCCAAGAGCTACAGAGATTTGCAGACCGAAAAATCTGCCCTGCCTCTGGTTCTCAAAGAGCTGCTTGTGCAGCTGAGATCGGTACCCTGCTCCAGCTGATCCAGACTTCCTTTCCGGTGCCGGCCTCCCGAGTGATCCAGGTAATCTGAGCCCCCAGCCCTCAGGCTGGACCTCGCAGCCCTAAGGAAGCCATTCCTTTCTCCTGGAGGTGACGGACATCAATCGGGCAGGGCCATGTGTTCAGAGGCCAGCTTCGCCTTCTGTAGTGGCTGTAAGAGGCCTGCTAGGAGCCCTTTGAAATGCCAGGGCAAGCTGCCGGCTGGTGGGGCAGGCACTCAACCATGTGACAGCTGGAACCCATTAAAGTTGGCAGTTTTTGCCCAAGGGGTGAAAGTGCCTTTACATTGGCAGGGCCAAAGACTTGGCTCTCACTAGACCGATGCTTTTAAATGCTTAAGGGAATTTCAGGCAAAGGAGGTACGCCTGTCCCCCAGAGCACTGTTTCATGCCTGAGCAACCTGCCTATGGAAGTAATTAGGTGCTGTCTTGATGGACTTCCTCTCAGCCTAAAGACAGTTCACTGTGTCCGGGAACAGTTGTCCACAGAGCGCAGGGTCATTCTGTGAAAACTGCCTTGAAGGAAAATACCCTGAACACAATGAAGGGGTCCTAACAACAATGATGGCGTGATTTCCCTTCTATCATTATTATTTATAATGTTAGTATCACTACTACATAGTATCTAATCAGTGTTTAGAGGGAAAAAAAAATATGGGACATAGTTCTGAGGGCTTTTTTTTTTTTTTTTTTTACCATTTTTCCATTTCTTCATTTTAAAGTGCACACGATTGTTATAAAAGTATCTTTAAGCCTTGTCTATTTAAAATAAAAATGTTAACTTTTAATGTAACAATAGCAAAGATGATTTAAGAGTATGATTAAATGCTACCTAATAAGCAGTGGAAAAAGCCTGAATATGAAAGAGCATATTTTCTTCCACAGAAATAAAGCATGATCACAGGAGCTAGAAATGGGGAGTCAGAGTTCTATTCCCGTCCCACAAGGTGAAAACAAGGGCTGGTGATCAACTAAGTTGTGAAATTGCTGTGCCCTATATTCCATTCTTACCCCACTCCAGTACTCTAGCCTGGAAAATCCCATGGATGGAGGAGCCTGTTGGGCTGCAGTCCATGGTGTCGCCAAGAGTCGGACACGACTGAGCGACTTCACATTCACTTGTCACTTTCATGCATTGGAGAAGGAAATGGCAACCCACTCCAGTGTTCTTGCCTGGAGAATCCCAGGGACGGCAGAGCCTGATGGGCTGACGTCTATGGGGTCGCACAGAGTCGGACACGACTGAAGCAACTTAGCGGCATATACCATTCTTGGAGGTTGACTGTACATGTTAGCACATTACAAACTCTCTCTGGTTAAGGAAGCACTAAAAACTACATTTCCCACATTCACTTGCTACTGTGACAAAATGGGTTTCCTCAATTAGTTGCACTACCACAAGACTGAGTCCAGAACCGAGTGAAGTCAGAGCAAAGGCCGGAGGGCACAGGGTGCCTATTTCACCTGGTCCAGATGTAGCGGGTACGGGATGACTTTGAAGCCGAGGGTTCTGGCAATGACTTCCTGTCTCTGGATTTTTAGCAGGGCAGGCATTTCTGGGATTGCACAGGCAGCTTCTCGATCCTTAGGTGTCAGCTAAGGCATATAATCCTAGAGTCAGCAGTTGCCATCACAGCTCTCAGAACAGGCTCTATAGCACAGGAAGCTCAGCTCAGTGCTCTGTGATGACCCCCGTGGGTGGATGGTGGTGGTGGGAGGGAGGTCAAAGAGGGAGAGGATATATGTGTACATATGGCTGATTCACGTCATTGTACAGCAGAAACTAACACAACACTGTAAAGCAATTATATTCTAGAAAAAAAAGGTTGGCTAGGTCGGTGCCAAGAATAAAACTGGCACATTGCTGCTTGCTTGAGCAAGCCCCATGGTGCCTGACGGAATGGGCTGTTGGAAGTCCTTAAGAAATTAACATGCAATAAATGGCAGAGGACTGAGAGCTTTACAGTGTTTTCTAAACTTCTTGAGAAATTGTGTTGTCACAGTCTGTTGACAGGTCGCTTTTACCTTGTGGATGTAATGTTCCCCAAATCATACGTAACAGCTTCTTTTACTGCTAAAGAGCGTCCTTTGGGAAATTGCAACCAAAGTTTTCTTTGAGTGCTAAGTAGAGCAAGGCTGTGCTGCTAACTAATTTAAGTTTTGACTTTTATAAAATTATATTTAGTTAAGAGATTTGCAATAAGTACTCATTAATTATAATGACAGAATACTTTATTGAACTCATTGGTGATCTATTTGGAAATATAGCAAACAAACGCCCTCCAGAAGCACCAGTCACTCAAGGTTTCAACTGGTAGGAATGGGTTTATTTCAGGACACCTAGGTACCACATGTACTAGTGGGGAATTTAATTCCCGCCTTTGTGGACTCCTCACAATCAAGTGGCTCTCAAGTAGAAACTCTGAGAACTTCTAGCTCTCGTTATTCATAAGGATTTTCAGACTTTTCCTGCAAATTCTGCTTTCTTCCCATAACTGAACCTAAGTTTAGTTGTGAACCATCGTAGATGACTTTCTTCTCCTGTCTTTTTTTACACCCCCCCCAGGTTGAGGGAAGATAAAGTAGCATATATTTAAGCTATTCACAGTGTTAATTGACTGAAACATGCTACAGCCAGGAATCTACACTTCCCTCAAGGTTAGCTGAGCTTTCCCCCACATCGTGCCCGCTGTCTTCACAGGGTGGTTCTTATGTGAAAGGGACCGACACCCAAGGATGCTCGGAGATTGACATCATCCTGCTCAGTGAGGTGTTTGCCGATGTGAACCATTTCAAGAAACAACTGAGAGAAGGGTTGGAGACTCTGAGAGAAAGCTTGACGCGAACTGCATATGGGAACAGGTCTGGGTGAATGCACTTCTGTGAATTCTTCATTTCAAAGGTGAAAAAGACTGCCAGAGGAAACTCAGCACAGGAGACCATTATTGAGTAATGTTACTTGTATAAGTGAACATTAAATTCTTGGGAGAAAACTTGGAGGGATTGCCCCGGGGGCATTTTTTTTTTTTAAAGACTTCTAGCTAAACTTTCAAGGAAATTCATGAATTTGAGATCCTATGATTTAAGGACTAATTATATCTTCTCCAATGCACCTTTATTCAATTTCCCTCTCTTAGCTGAAATCTGACCCTGAGGAATGCAAACAGGAAGGACTGAGAAAGGTGCCTCCAAGTAGGAAGAATCTTTGGAGACACATTTGTCTGATAAACATTCCCTTCAGCAATGTCCTGGGGTCGTTTGCTGAAATGGCTTTGCTGACATTACACGAAAGCTTTCTTTGCCCTCAATGTTGAATTCGCCAGCTAGACAGAACTTTTGTTTTTTTTGGTGAGTTACAAAAAGAAAAGAAGAAAGAAAAAACCTTGACACGTTGCTATTTATTTTTCTATTTCAATTTTACATCTTCTGCTATTTTATTCAGTCTAATGAATTGTGGATGAAAAAAAAAATACAAAAAACTATGTCGTAAAGTGAGTAAAGCATTTTTGGGGGAGAAAAATAGACCAGGCTGTGTGCCACTTCAATCCTAAAATAAGATCCATGTTTTAAAACAACGTCCCAGAACTGTTTATTAATTTAAATAATAGATTCATTACCAAGCCCTTGCTTCAAATTAGTATACAGAACTAGTTTGAATGTGTCTTTTAATGAAAAACACTACCTTTAGGAATACCAAACACCTACTAAATTGTGGTAGTTAGCAAAGACGTCAGATGAATGGCATGATGGTGACTATAATGAAGCACGCTGGGGTTGGAAAGGCAAAAAGGGAAGTGATGGAGTTTCACATACGATTACACTTTGAACAGGGAAAGACCACCTTTAAGAAAAGAAAAAAAAAAAAAAGAAATAGGAGAATGTGTTTTTCATTTTTACCCATTGCTTCTTCCAAGTTTTCCCCATTAGATTTGTAAACTATAGGTTACATTATATCATTGTTATTATTATTTATCAAAATAGGACAGTTAAAGTACTCTCAAGGCACATTAAAAATAAGAGTTGGGGTATACCCTTTCCCTGGTGACCTTATTTGGAATCAGAATCTTTGTCCTTCACTGTAATGTCCTAATTCTATACTCCCTGCCCGCTCAGCGTCAAAGACCCTAATTGATGAGCTCTCCCTAACTCCTTTTCCTCTCCTCTGGATATCAGGCAGGCACTCTTCTCCTGGACAAAATATGCTTGAAGCTTTTATTTTGTTGGATTTCTAGAATGAATTTTGAAGTAGAACCTATGAAAAAGAACAGCTCTGAAAACCTTCATTTACTTGTTCTAATTGTTCCTAAAAACAAGCAAGCTCATTTTCTAAGTTCTATTCCTTCTATGCTTTCAACTCATTAAATAATTTAATTGACAAGCCTTTAAAGTTGAACCGAATTCCCAGGTAACCACCATCCTTTCCTTCATGTTTATTAAATGCCTATTCTTTTTCTCAGAGTGATTTTTCAAGGGGCTATAATGGTTTTAGTTCAGCGCAGAATATACCTTATCCCCTATTTTGTTTTGCTGACGATTTTGGCAAAAAAAAAAAGGAGCATATTTGCAGGATGAATGAGACTTTAAGGCAGCCTGAGTGGAAAGGATTGTGAAGTCAGGAAAGGAGATAGATTGTCCAGGATGTTGCCTTGTACTAATATCTGTATACAGCAGTTGCTTTTTCTGGCTTTATTCTCTGCTTTTCAGAGCAACCAAGACCACACTGTGACTCACTTGAAGGGCAAATTGAATTAAAAATGGAAAAGAAGCAGATATGTGAGTCTGACAGTTGGTTTTGACTCCCACCCACTGAGAGAGTAAAAACGTTTATTGTTTCAGTTGATACCTGGTTTTTGGTGATATATTGTTTGTTGCTGTTATTTTTAAAGCTATTCAGTTACTTTATTTTGAAAGATGAGTGTGAGAAAAGCCTTTCTTGTCCTTTGGAACAAGTCCACGTTTTAACCTACCAGTAACAGCAACTGTTCTATGTCAGTCATTTTCTGGGCGCTGCTTATGAATGAAACCTCAGGAGACTTGCCCCGTAAGCCCAAAGTACTAGAAATCGTTTATGCACCAGAGGCACGGGGCTCCTTTCTGCACACACTGGTGTGTTTATTATTGAAAACCACAATGGGGAAACGTATTCTGAGCTTTTAATAAGACACTGCTGTAAAAAATGCATCATGTCTATAACTTGTTAGTTATGTTTGTGATTGGGATTTCTGCCCATTAGCTCTTATTTCTAATTGCTTTGATTTAGAGATCTTAGAAAAACAAGAAGCCCTCTTTATATTATCAGGTCAGATAACTTAAGACCCTTTTCTGATACATGACCCTTTTAAAGCCACAGGACAGGACAGAGTTGTCCTGACAAGACATGGCCAAGATAAAACATGTTGATGGATTAGGCTGAAATCAAGTGGACAGTGGCAAATATATCATCTGAGGACTCATGATCAAGCACTGCCAGGATCCATGTCCCATTTCCACTGATATTAATAGCAAAAATATTTTGAGATACTCATTGGATATTAAATTGCATGTAAATTAGCCTAGGATAGTACTGACATTCTCATTAATCTTGACCCATTCTAAAAGTGATCTGAACTCCCCAATTGATTCAATCTCTCATTTAAGCCCTCTGGCATTCACAAGAGTAAACTTTATCCACGTAGGACAGAGTCTACCAAACACAGAGTTTTTATATTGAGCATAGCAAAATCTGCCTCTAAATGATGATAGGAGTGTTAGGCTACTGGTTTGTTTCACTCCTTTCACCCTTCCTGACTGAGAGAGAAGGATATAGTCATGATAATAATGATTTAACATATTCCTTTGGTGGTGTGTGTATGTGCTCAGTCATGTCCGACTCATTGCGACCCAGTGGACTGTAGCCCACCAGGCTCCTCTGTCCATAGGATTTCAGGCAAGAATGCTGGAGTGGGTTGCCATTTCCTCTTCTAGGGGATCTTCCCAACCCAGGGATCAAACTCGAGTCTCCTGTGTCTCCTGCATTGGCAGGTGGATTCTCTACCACTTGAGCCACCTTCATGTTCTTGACATTTAGAGAAAAGTGCTGAGGGGATTTAAAATTTCAGAAATCTTGTTCAATTCAAACGAAAGGACATTATATATGCAATTTTTTTTTTTTTTTCATTTTGGATGATGCCTTTTGGCTTGTCTTTCAGGTCACAGTCTCTTCTGCTATATGTAATTTTTGTTAAATTTTTCTGTAATTTCTTAAGTTCAATTATTTTTTTCGGTTCTGTAATTTCCATTTTTTAATATATAGAAAATCTATCTCTGGTTTAATTTTTCATCTTTTTGTCTCCTTGTGCTATCTGTTCCTCTGTTCACTGAACATATTAATCAGTTAAAATCTCATCCATTTATGCCAATATTTGGATCACCTATGGGGTCTGTTTCTACAGTTTGGTTTTCTTCTTAGTTTAACATGTTATAGCCCTGTCTCTTAGAATTCCTAGTGATTTGAAATTTCATTTCTAGTGATTTAAAGATTAAAACCAGGGCCCTGTGCATTAAACATCTTAGATGCTTTAGCTGATGGTCTCTTTTTCCAGAGAGGGGTATCCTTTCCTCACCAAATGGATAGAATAAGAGTTGATCACCCAGGTCGCACCCCCAAACCCATTGACTAAAACTATCTGGAGGTGAGCCAAGGCATCAATACTTCTTAAGGACCTCCAGCTGTCTCCAACATGCCGCTGAGTTCCTCAGCATTACAGTCCAGCAGCTTCACCAAGTCCTCTCCTCTAACCTTTGTCTCCACAGTCCCCGAGACTAAATCCCGATGCATGTTGTCTCAGCCTGGACAGACTACCTACACCTCCATTCAGCTTTTCAAGATGACGTTTTGCTTCATTTCATAACCATACCTGTCCCAGGCATCTTCAGAACTCAGCAGATGTTTGGAGGGAAAAGCAGGTCATATCTTGAGTTCAATTCTCCACCCTTCCCTTCTCATCATGCTTGTGATTTCCAAGTCTTTGCATTGCTTCAGCCTCATAAGCTTGATAAAGTTCTACTTGTTTCTTGAACCCCCAAAGCTTCTCCCTGTCCAAAGTCTTTATTTTCAGCTTCTTGTCTATTTCCCAAATCAGCGTATGTCCCCAGGAAACAAGGCAGCTGACTATGAGTCCATCTCTCCACAATCTGCCGCCCCAGTCCTCACTAAATCCTGACCTTTCTAGCAGCAACCCTCCAGTACCTCTAAGACACACATGCATATAATTTTTTAAATCGAGTTTTCCAGTTGTTCCCAATGAGCATTGGTTGGCTGTTCACTATTCCCTTATACTCAGAAATAGAAGTCTAGTTCTCTTATTTCATTTAATCATATTCATAATTAACAGTATCTTATGCCCCAATCCATGTTTAGATAATAATTCATTTAAAAATTATTCATCATCTACTATGTGTCAGATACTAGGGATAGAACAGTGAACAAAACAAACAGTTCCTGCCTGTGTGCACCTTATACCCCCCTACAAGAGAAATAAATAATACAATGCCAAGCGGTCCCAAGGCTATGGTTTTTCCAGTAGTCATGTATGGATGTGAGAGTTGGACTGTGAAGAAAGCTGAGTGCCGAAGAATTGATGCTTTTGAACTGTGGTGTTGGAGAAGACTCTTGAGAGTCCCTTGGACTGCAAGGAGATCCAACCAGTCCATTCTGAAGGAGATCAGTCCTGAGTGTTCTTTGGAAGGACTGATGCTAAAGCTGAAACTCCAATACTTTGGCCACCTCATGCAAAGAGTTGACTCATTGGAAAAGACTCCGATGCTGGGAGGGCTTAGGGGCAGGAGGAGAAGGGGACGACAGAGGATGAGATGGCTGGATGGCATCACCGACTCGATGGACATGAGTTTGAGTGAACTCCGGGAGTTGGGGAGAAGGCAATGGCACCCCACTCCAGTACTCTTGCCTGGAAAATCCTATGGACGGAGGAGCCTGGTGGGCCGCAGTCCATGGGGTCGCTAAGAGTTGGACAAGACTCAGCGACTTCACTTTCACTTTTCACTTTCCTGCATTGGAGAAAGAAATGGCAACCCACTCCAGTGTTCTTGCCTGGAGAATCCCAGGGACGGGGGAGCCTCGTGGTCTGCCATCTATGGGGTCACACAGAGTCAGACACAACTGAAGCGACTTAGCAGCAGCAGCAGCTGCCGGGAGTAGGTGATGGACAGGGAGGCCTGGCGTGCTGCGATTCATGGGGTCGCAAAGAGTCAGACACGACTGAGCGACTGAACTGAACTGAACTGAAGAAACATAAAACAGGGTAAGGAGATAGGGAATAGGGAAGGAGTTCTTGTTTTAAAGGATGGCCAGGAAAGGCCAAATGGGGCAGCAGGGACCTGAATGAAGCCGGCATCCAGCTGTGCGAATTATTTGAGTTAATTGTAGTCCAGATAGAGGAACAGAAACTGCAAGGTCCAGGGAAGGGAACGCCCCTGGCATGCCCAAGAAGGTGCCAAGGGAGCACCAAGGCTAGAAATAGGTGAAGGATGGTCAAAACTCATCTCATTTTTCTCTTTTCTTTCTCTAATCATTCATACAATGTCATGCTTCTTTTCTAAGGATACTAATGGGAAAGAGAACACCACTGTCTCTAAGATTCAGTTTTTTATGTACTGAAAGTCTTCACAGCCATTCCTTTGAGATCATGGCTTACTATGATATCCTGGGACCTACACCTTCCACAGGTAAGGTTTATTTGTTTGGTTTCCCAAGAAACCTTTAAAATGGCTATTGATTTAATATGTATTTATGGGGGACTGACCACATCCAGATACAGTACTGAGCTAGGCTTCTGGAAGAACTGAATCGCTTATTGGTTTTGGAAGTCACTTTTTTTCCCCTGCAGTGTATTAACACCAGTCATCCTTATGTTACCAGTTTTAAGAAGTAGGATCAAGTATGAACTAGTTGTCCAATATAACAAGGGCCTTCCAAAGTGGTGCTGGGGGTGAAGAACCACCTGCCAAGGCAGGAGATGTAAGAGACCTGAGTTCCATCCCTGGGTTGGGAAGATCCCCTGGAGGAGGGCATGGCAACCCCTCCCGCATTATTGCCTGGAGAATCCCATGGACAAAGGAGCCTGGCGGGCTATAGTCCACAGGGTCACAAAAAGTCAGACACAACTGAAATGACTAAAGCATGCATGCCAGTATAATAGAGTGGGAAAAGAACACAGAACAAGTTTGGACTTGGCCTGCAAGGAGCTGCTTTTTATTTATTTATTTATTTTTTAAATTGAAGAATAATTGCTTTACAGAATTGTGTTGGTTTCTACCAAATATTGATATGAATTGACCATAGGTTTACATATGTTCCCTCTCTCTTGAACTTGCATCCCTAAGATTTTGTGGTATCTAGAGTGAGATATCGGAGAAGGCACTGGCAACCCACTCCAGTACTCTTGCCTGGAAACTCCCATGGATGGAGGAGCCTGGTGAGCTGCAGTCCATGGGGTCGCTAAGAGTCAGACACGACTGACCGACTTCACTTTCACTTTTCGCTTTCCTGCATTGGAGAAGGAAATGGCAACCCACTCCAGTGTTCTTGCCTGGAGAATCCCAGGAACGGGGGAGCCTGGTAGGCTGCCGTCTATGGGGTTGCACAGAGTCGGACATGACTGAAGTGACTTAGCAGCAGTAGCAGCATCAGAGTGAGATATGAAGCATAACCACTAATCATACTCAGAAAAGGGGAGATAGAGTATCTCCATTTTAGGCAAAAATATGAGGGCCCTATTATGGATTGGATGTTTGTGTCCCGCAAAATTCACACTTTGAAGCCTACCCCCAGACGAGATCGTCTTGAGGTGAGGCCTCTGAGAGGTGTCAACAATTCGGTTTAGATGACATCATGGGCGTGAGGCCCAGTGATGGGATTCATGCCTTTTGTTAGAGGAGACACCGGAACTTCCTCTCTCAACCACATGAACAGGGAGTGGGAAGTCAGCCTTCACCTCCAAGGTAAGCCAGGAAGAAGGCTCTCACCAGGAACCAAATTTTCCAACACCGTGATCATAGACTTCCCAGCCTCCAAAACTGAGAAAATAAATAATTTCTGTTGTTTAAGCCACCTCATCTGTGTTATCTTTGTTTTAATAGCCCAATCAGAGTCTCAGATGACTCAGGGATTTATATAGATGTAAATGTAGCCTCTAGAAAACTTGGGGCTTGAGTGTAAGTGTCTGCTTGACTGAAACATTGGTATATTCTCTGCAGGGCAAAATGTAGAATGGAAAAGGCCATAGCAATGTGTGAGCCCTGCTCTGGCTTAGCAGCAGGTATCAAATATGTTCATTGATCTATTGATTCATATACTCGATTCAACCATCATTTCTGGAATACCTACCTCGTACCATTAAATACTTAACAATGAATTCCGTAGGAGCTCAATATTTTTGCTCTTTTGGAGCTCACATTTGGGAGAGGAGAGGTTCATGAGCCACTAATCCTTAAATATTTCCTTCCTCTCTCTGTGTCTTTGTACTATGTGTCTCCTGATAAACCTTTCTTGTCCCATCCTACTCTCAGCCTTGAAAGTTTCTCCTTACCCTTCAAGACCTGGTGCACCTCTGGTGACCTTCCTTCCCTCATCAGTCCTTTCTGGACCTGCCTCTTCTGCATTCCAATGGAATCCCCCATGGTTTGCTGCTGGAACATGTTCCCCTTATATTGCCATTGTGCATTGCATTTGGAGGTCTTTGAGGATAAAGTTTGCATTTGTGCCTGAAGTGAAAATGAAAGTCACTCAGTTGTGTCTGACTCTTTGGGACCCATGGACTGGGATTCTCCAGGCCAGAATACTGGAGTGGGTAGCCTTTCCCTTCTCCAGGAGGTCTTCCTAACCAGGGATTGAACCCAGGTCTCCTGCATTGCAGGAGGATTCTTTACCAGCTGAGCCACCAGGGAGCCCGCATTTGTGCCTAGAACTTTTTTATTCAATAAATATGCATTGGAAAAGGGAATGAATGAGTATAGCATTGATCCTACCCTTTCTCAGCCAAACTCCAGTGGAATATGTTGACTTTCTTAATCTGGTTCTTTACTTATCAGCACTGTTGGACAATGAGCTGCTCATATTAAAATTCTGTTGTGCTATAATTTGTCAATACATATGTTCTGCATGCCTACCATGTTCTAGGAACTGTGTTAGGCCTGGGGGCACAAATATGAATAAGACATAGTTGACTTTATAGTCTGGAGGGCCTTACAGTCTGGAGACACACAAATAGGTCATTTTATTATAATATCATCTACATTGGGCAGAGATAAGGAGAACTCTGAGATAAGAAGGGCTACTAGGAAGGAGGGTGTGAACTCAGCCCAACCTGAGTTTTTAGTAACCCTATGATACTCTTCCGGGAGAAGGCAATGGCACCTCACTCCAGTACTCTTGCCTGGAAAATCCCACGGATGGAGGAGCCTGGTAGGCTGCAGTCCATGGGGTCGCTAGGAGTTGGACACGACTGAGTGACTTCACATTCACTTTTCACTTTCATGAATTGGAGAAGGAAATGGCAACCCACTCCAGTGTTCTTGCCTGGAGTATCCCAGGGACAGGGGAGCCTGGTGGGCTGCCGTCTATGGGGTTGCACAGTCGGACACGACTGAAGTGACTTAGCAGCATGATACTCTTCCTGAACCTATGATGTTTTTTAAATGTTGTGATTTATCCCACACCTATTACATGGCATATATAATTCTCATTGCCTTAAGATTAATCTGATAAATGAACCTGCACAAGAAACCTGAAAAGAAGCTATTTTCCCAGTTTGAATATTTAAAAACTGAGCCTTAGAAAAGTTAAGAAACTTGCCCACATTTATGTAGTTAGTAAATGTAAGAACTGGGATGACAATCCAGGTCTCTCTCCTTGTGTAGGCCCTGTGTAGACTGACATGACATCAAAGTTATGTAATACACAGTACATACTGGGCTTGAGGCCAAGTCTCAACTCTATTTCACATTATCTATGTGAACTTAGGTAAGTCATGAGAAACTCTGAAGCCTTGCTTTTCATCTATAAACTGAGATAAGAAAGTTACCTCAAGGACAGTTGTAAGAATCAAAAGATTTAATTTCAAATCACATAGCATGCAACTGTATTTAGTTCAATGAATATTTATTAAGAAAAGATACTTCCTTCTCCTTAGGTCTCACCATAGCCCATGAAGCTCTCATGTTTGTGTAAAATGCTTTTTTTTTTTTTTTTTCTTGTGTGCAGACTTCAAAAGCACAATTGTTAGCCATCTCTTGGGTAGTCTTGAGAATCTGAGTTTATATCAGTAGCTCTGAAGCTAGAATGTCTCCCAGTGGAGCATAAGTATATTTTTACTCTGGCTTCTAATTCCCCTGAGTTCTTGAGCACAGTTGTGTGAAATGAATTTTTAAAAGACTGAAATTATTATGTAACCCTGCTTCTCTCCACTGATGATGGGGAATGGGTTTGACAGGAGAGGAGCAATTTAGAGAAGTCCTAGGATTCCAGGGAATTTTAATGGGCAGCTAAATGTTGCCAGTGATTGTCAGAGCAAGACTCAGATGATCACGTCAAATCCTCACAGGCATCTTAATATTATTCCCTGCACATCTCACATCTATGCTAGACAATTAATAGTTTGCCCCTTCTGCCACAATGAAGCCCAAAGCCATGAGGTTTGATAAGGGTGTGGTTGACAGTATTTCTGCTCCAGATATGATTCCAGATCAGCAGTAGCAGCATCACTTAAGAACTTGTTAGACATACAGAATCTTGGGCACCACCCTAGACCTACTGAGTTGGAAACTGCATTGCAAAAGATCTCCAAGTGACTCTTGTGCTCATTAAAGTCTGAGAAGTATGGAATTAGCCTCTGATTAGGAAGCATTTGGGCTCAGATCTCACCTGTGACATAGGATAGTAAAATGGCATTAGATGGCTTGACTTCCTAGCTGTGTGACTTCGGGAAACAATTTCTCCAACCCTATTTCCTTATTTGTGAATGGGAGATAATAATAGTTGCTACATCAATGGTTGTTAAAGAGGAAATATGTTAATAAATGTAGAGTGCTTACAATATTTACTTGACTAATGGCAAGGGACCCAAGTATGACTGTTTTACAAAAGATGATGGTGATAAAATAAACTCATCTAAGTCACAACAGAGTAGGAACAGACAGTCACAAGCCTCAAAAATAATTTAAGTTAGAGACCACCAACTTAGGTTCCTGTCAGTGAAGAATCTTGAAGTAGGGGAAATGTTGATACAGAGGTGGGTTTGAGTAGATAATCTCTGGGTCAGCCAAGACGCCTTATCAGATAATAGGAAAAGGTCATCAAATATCTGATACACCTATTGTATACCCAAATTTAAGTTAAAATATTGCTTCTCTACCTTTTATCATCATAAACCTGAGTTTTTGTCTAAGTCTGTTTGCTAAAAAAAGTTAGACCGTCAGTAAAATTCAAAGGGTATTTTAAGAGTTGTAATGACTGTTGCCTTGTAAGTTTAGGACTAGAATCTATTGGCTCTAACAGCATTTATGAGAATATTTGCCATAAACAGCTTCATTTGTTCATCTATATTTATTACAGGAATCTGATTTTACTCTCAATCCTGTTGATCATCAGTCTACTCTTCTGTCTCCGATTTGGCCCTAAACAAGTGGACCTGTATAAAAGGACTGTACAGACACTCTTAAAATTAGAAATCCAGATAAAGGCATAAAGCTTTTTTTTTTTTTTTTTTTTTTTTACAGTGTTTTACAAGTAAAATAGTTTCTTGCCAATTAACCTAAAACTATGTATTGCAGAATCTAAATGTGCCATGATTAACAAGTGTGTCATTGTGTGACAATTTAATTGGGCAGGACAGGTACATATAAAGGTATACAAAATAGATTCATATTCAGTTCAGTTCAGTCCCTCAGTCGTGTCTGACTCTTCGTGACCCCATGAATCACAGCACGCCAGGCCTCCCTGTCCATCACCAACTCCCAGAGTTCACTCAAACTCACGTCCATCGAGTCGGTGATGCCATCCAGCCATCTCATCCTCTGTCGTCCCCTTCTCCTCCTGCCTCCAATCCCTCCCAGCATCAGAGTCTTTTCCACTGAGTCAACTCTTCGCATGAGGTGGCCAAAGTACTGGAGTTTCAGCTTTAGCATCATTCCTTCCAAAGAAATCCCAGGGCTGATCTCCTTTAGAATGGACTGGTTGGATCTCCTTACAGTCCAAGGGACTCTCAAGAGTCTTCTCCAACACCACAGTTCAAAAGCATCAATTCTTACATCCATACATGACCACAGGAAAAACCATAGCCTTGACTAGATGGACCTTTGTTGGCAAAGTAATGTCTCTGCTTTTCAATATGCTATCTAGGTTGGTCATAACTTTCCTTCCAAGGAGTAAGCATCTTTTAATTTCATGGCTCAAGTCACCATCTGCAGTGATTTTGGAGCCCCCAAAAGTAAAGTCTGACACTGTTTCCCCATCTATTTCCCATGAAGTGATGGGACCATATGCCATGATCTTCGTCTTCTGAATGTTGAGCTTTAAGCCAACTTTTTCACTCTCCACTTTCACTTTCATCAAGAGCCTTTTTAGTTCCTCTTCACTTTCTGCCATAAGGGTGGTGTCATCTGCATATCTGAGGTTATTGATATTTCTCCCAGCAATCTTGATGCCAGCTTGTGTTTCTTCCAGTCCAGCGTTTCTCATGATGTACTCTGCATATAAGTTAAATTAGCAGGGTGACAATATACAGCCTTGACGTACTCCTTTTCCTATTTGGAACCAGTTTGTTGTTCCATGTCCAGTTCTAACTGTTGCTTCCTGACCTGCATACAGATTTCTCAAGAGGCAGGTCAGGTGGTCTGGTATTCCCTTCTCTCAGAATTTTCCACAGCTGATTGTGATCCACACAGTCAAAGGCTTGGCATAGTCAATAAAGAAGAAATAGATGTTTTTCTGGAACTCTCTTGCTTTTTCCATGATCCAGAGGATGTTGGCAATTTGATCTCTGGTTCCTCTGCCTTTTTTAAAACCAGCTTGAACATCAGGAAGTTCATGGTTCACGTATTGCTGAAGCCTGGCTTGGAGAATTTTGAGCATCACTTTACTAGTGTGTGAGATGAGTGCAATTGTGCGGTAGTATGAGCATTCTTTAGCATTGCCTTGCTTTGGGATTGGAATGAAAACTGACCTTTTGAAGTCCTGTAGCCACTGCTGAGTTTTCCAAATTTTCTGGCATATTGAGTGCAGCACTTTCACAGCATCATCTTTCAGGATTTGGAGTAGCTCAACTGGAATTCCATCACCTCCACTAGCTTTGTTCATAGTGATGCTTTCTAAGGCCCACTTGACTTCACATTCCAGGATGTCTGGCTGTAGGTCAGTGATCACACCATCGTGATTATCTGGGTCGTGAAGACCTTTTTTGTACAGTTCTTCTGTGTATTCTTGCCACCTCTTCTTGTGTCTAATTGGGAAAATTTAAGTAGATTATGATAAAAGATACTGGACATTTATATATCATTCAGTTAGAATAAGCACAACCTGACTTAATGATGTTTTGTGAGATTTTATGATGTCTTATGAGTAGTAATAAGATAGAGATGTCTATTTGGTCATGCTTGCTATTTAACCTCGTCTTCCTCCCTCATTAATGTAGTGCTAACTGCCAGATTGTTTTCAATGTGACCAAAAGGCATCTTTTAAAGTCATCTCTATTTTTGTAAATAGAATCAATTCCTTCAAGTGTCCAGGTAGTAGACTGTCTTCTGAAAATATATATACAGATAATAACCACTTAGATAATTAAACAGAAGAGATTGTATAGGTTCTTGTGCACAGAGCATTATGGTATTTAGTTTATATGCTGGATGATATTTGCAAACGGTAATGAAATTTGCTTCTGAGAAATAAACTTCCTCTGCTGATAGAAAATTTTCCTCCTCAGATGAGAAAGATTTCCCTGCACTAGCGTTTGCTCCGTTTGAACTGCTCTGGTACCATAATGTCGGAGTTTCCTCTTTGAATCACTGGGGTAGACCGTGATAACTCTCCTAAGTACAGAAATGGTTTTGTTTTAAATGCTGAAGTTCTAACTAATCAGAGTAACATAGCTCGTTGGTACCGCGGGAAACCAGGAGAGGAAAGGAGGGGGAAAGTCTCATGGTTGTCTTTGTTCCCTGGTGTTTACAGATTTAAAACTTCACCTTTACTGCAAGCTATACCCTTGTAAGGACAGTGACGAGGCCCAGCTGTGTGCCTTGGCCCTCGTACGATACCAAGTGGATTTCGTCAAGGCCTCTGTCGTAAGGGTGAAGGAGCTCATTCGTTTAATGATACATTGGCTCAAGACATCATTTGCCAGCCCCACCGAAGAGAACAAGTATGTAACCAGCACATGGGTACCCGTGAGCCTTTCGATTTTCACGTTCCTTTTCTCTGCTCTTTCAGGTCCCACGTCTTTCTTTGGTAGGCAGAGCGAATACGTGTAGAGAGGGAAAGAGAGAGAGAGAAAGGAGAGAGAGAGAATGAGGGTTGTTATAAAATACGGAACATCTGTCTTCTATTATTCCAGGTATAACAAAACGATTTGGTAGAAACCAAAATACTCAGTGGCATAACCAAATGGGTTGCTGCAAGGAAGGAAGGCCCAGGAAAGGAAAAGGGAAACTGTTAGCATGATCTGCACGAGTCCTTCAGTGTTCACATTTGGTGTGCCTTCCACTGTAGGCGATTCTAACAGAGCAGAGTCATCCTCTGTGGAGATGCTGCTGCTGCTGCTGCTGCTAAGTCGCTTCAGTTGTGTCTGACTCTGTGTGACCCTATAGATGGCAGCCTGCCAGGCTCCCTCGTCCCTGGGATTCTCCAGGCAAGAACACTGGAGTGGGGTGCCATTGCCTTCTTCTGTGGAGATGGGCCGCCTCCAAAGTTGATGATGTGGCTGTTGTAGTCTTCTTCCCTCACTTTGATAGCAACAGACTCTAATGTAAAGTAAAGGGATGTGAGGGAGACTCAGATACTGGTTTTAAGTACTATAAGATAAACTTTTGAAAAACAGCTAGAATATAGTTATATGAATTCTCCATTTGGCAGTAAAAGCAGAGACGGGGTTTATTATAACATATTTATATATGGCCATTTTCTACATGGAATAAATCTTCATCTTTATATGAAGTTGTTAACAATCTTGATTTGTTCATCTGAATCACACTCTGTTTACTCTTTATATGTTTCTCTGTTTAATATTGATGATAACATTAGGCGGTTTGTTAAAACATACATTACTCCTGTGTAGTTACCGCCTATCTCTATGCATCTCTAACCATCCTATATATTTTTTTCTCTTTTGGTTGAGTAAAAATTTACTAGTGAAAACAGAAAAAGAAATAAACCTTCTTACCTTGAGGAGATTTTTGGTCAGATGACAAGCCTGGTTTTGAAATCTAACAAAATTTTTTTTTTTTTGGTAGTGGAAAGCATTTACAGGTCTGCAAGAAGAAACTTATGTATTAATGTAGCAGAAAAATCATTCTAAGACTTAAAAAGGTGGTATTGTGGGGAATTTGGACCACATATGTCCCAATATGATAATTGGTTTTCTATTTTGGGAAAGTAATCTGGCAATGTGTATTAAGTATTTATTATGTGTTAAGGATTTTAAAATATTTGAACCATTTGTCAACTTAATTCCCCTCTGAGTTAAAAAGAAAAAAAAGGTAAAAGTCAGAAGTAAAATAAATATTTCTTACTATTTGGTTTTAAAAGAAGAATTGAGGCCATTTGTATTAAAATATCATTAAAAAAGAGTATGCAAAATGAAGATTTTAAAAAGAGAGATCCGAAATGCTTAGATGAACTACCCTTACAGAAAATAAATCACATTAAAAAAAGTAATTTGTGTAAGCATACTCAGAATAGTGCTACTAAAGATAATGAAAATTGGGAAGGAAAATTTCCCTGAGGTGCAAGTAAATTTGTCATATAATTTTGATGAACTACTATTCAAGAAAAGTTTGGGAAACATGGAAACATTTACATGAAACAATTTCAAATGACTAAAACAGGATACAAAATAATATGAACACATATCAGAGCTATATAAATATATATGTAATAATGGTATAAAAATGTGAAGTAAAATAGTTCAATGCTTATTAAGTCTCCCCCGACCTCTACTATATTTTCTTTCATAAAATGTGAAGAACATCTCCTGCTTGAGTAACTTCCAACCATGATTTACTTTGGGCATTTGGGAACATCAGTAGAAATGGATTTTAAATCCTGTGTTCATTGTTGACAGCCCCTGAGGGAGAATCACAGGGACTGAGCTACTGATTATCTGAAATCACTGAAATGACTCACTATTCATTACCAGGACAAGAGACTTTGTCTACTTTTAGTTTTTCTATTTCCTTCATTGAGGTAAAAACAAATGTTTAATGTAATAGTAGGAAAATGCTACTCTGTTTCCCCTAAATTCTATTAGAGGAAAAAAATTGCATAATTTTGCAATATATCATCAAAAGATATTTCTATGACTAATGGATGCCAAGGCAGTAAAAACACATATTTGGATATCAACCATTATGAAATCCTAAAATTCTCATGTTGGATTTTTTCCTCTTTTCCTCCCAAGTTTGTTTATCAACTTTCATTTTTTCCCCTGATAAATAAACTACAATTTAAAAGACTTAATATAAAAAAAGCAAACACATTTCTTTCTTCATCTTCAATCCCCAACTCCCAACAATGTGTTTAGAGCATATTCTCCAAGTTTGTTTTCTGTGTATGCTTAATTTTTTAAAATGTATTTGCTGTTTATTGTTTTAAAATTTTTTCGGTTAATTTACATTGTATCTTTAGATCTGTACATTGTGAGCTATCTTGCTTCTTGTACAGGACAACACTGTCTAAAATAGAAAGTGAGGTTCAAATACGAGCCTCATATGCAATATGATATATTCTAGTAGCCACATTAAAGAGGTAAAAAGTAATAGGCGAAAGTAATTTTAATATTTACCCGGTATATCCAAAATGTTATCTTTATAATATGAAATCAACGAAAAAATCACTCACATATTTTACTTTCTTTATATTTCTTGAAAATATAGTATATACTTAAACTAGCCACGTGTCAAATGCTCATATTCACATATGGCTGGGGGCTGCCATCTTGGACAGTGCAGTAGGACATGTACCATGAAATCATCTAATTAGTCCCCTACTGATAAACATTCCAGTATTTACTATTTCAAACAATAAAATAAAAAACATACTTTTGTTTATATCTGTCTTTGAGTACTTGTAGATGTTTCTACAGAGTGAATTCATGGAAGTGAAAAATGCTAGGTCAATAGGATGGAACAAGTCAAATTTTAATAGAATTGACTCCAAAAAATACTTTATTAATTTAGAGTTTCACCTATAGAGTGTTCATCTCCTCACAAACTCACCGATGTTGGATATTAAAATTCCTGCTTTTCGCCAATCGGGTTGATGGAAATATTGTTATTATTTGCTAAGTAGTGAGATTGAGAGTGAAATTTCATCCTGTTAATTGCCTTTAGAGCTGGGATTTTTCTCATAACTGAATAAACTTGTCTTCACTTTCTGGGTTCATTCTGTGTCTAGATTTCGGAGACTTCCCTCCTCTTACACAGTGGAGCTCCTCACCATATATATCTGGGAACGGGCGGAGAAGCCCCTGTCCTTCAGCCTGGTGCAGGGAATGAGGGCAGTCCTCAAACTTCTGGTTCAATACGCAGATATCGACGTGGTTTGGCACCGACACTATCCTCGCAAGTTCCCCGTTCTTGTAAAAGTTACCCAGAAGCGCACGAGGTAACTGTTTCTCTTCCCTACCCCCTTAGGATATAGGAAATGGGTCTGTCATCAAGGAAGGAAGTCTGGAGCAAAGAGTAGCTTTAATGGGATTCAGTGTAAATGAGACGGCCCTGATTACTACAAAGTCATTTCCTTTAATTGCTTCTCACAGAACTCTAATTCTAAAGTGCGAATTAAGAGGAATTTGAGCACAACGAATAGAATGTGGTTATAGACAACAAGTGAAGTGGAAACAGAAGACCTAATCCAGGGAGGACAGATTTCCTCAGTTGGGAAGGGAAAATGAGTAGGAGTCAGGGTTGGTGGGGTTCCAACAGGCGTGGCTGGTCCTCCCATGGTTCCCGGGGATTCCTTTTCTTAATAGAATTACATCTTTAACTCCAGCATTCCCCTCTTCTACCAATATGGCATCTCTGGTGGTTCAGACGGTAAAGAATCCACCTGCAATTCAGGAGACCTGGGTTCGGTCCCTGAGTTGGGAAGATCTCCTGGAGGAGGGCATGGCAACCCACTCTAGGATTCTTGCCTGGAGAATCCCATGGACAGAAGAGCCTGGTGGGTTACAGTCCATGGGGTCGCAAAGAGTCGGACACGACTGTAAGCACACAGCACAACCATCGGGCAAATTGAAACTGGTTTAGAAATGGAGAGTGGGAGGTTTGTTTTGCTTTGTTTTAGGCCATTCATTTTAGACCCTGTAAATCCTACTGTCAACGTGTGTGACACCTGCAATGCCTGGGATGAAGTTGCCCATGTGGCGAAACTTAGCTTACGGAAGCCTCTCTTCAGCGGAGTGAGAGCTGAGCCCCCCTGGCTTTTCACAGATGCCTGGTAAACTGGGTGAGGAGCTACTTACTGTCCTTGCATTTCTGTGGAGAAATAAAAAGGGTTCAAAACGTATTGCCAAGAAGAACACTCTGGATGAAAAGCAATGTGAAGAAAATTGTCTAAATGTAATTAACCACTTTAGTGAACCCAATCTTTAATAAACATTGCTTCAGATAAAGAGATCTGCTTCAGCCTTTAAGAGAATTGAATTCCCCTCCCCCATTTTTTGGATTCACTTGCTTTGGTGGCCTTGTGACCAGAAAACATTCAAAAAAAAAAAAATCCAAGTGTCGACAGTAAACAAATAAATAAAGCCCCAAAATCCATTGAGAGAGGATTAACTGAAAGGGTAAAATAGCTCCCATTTTTTAGTTTTAGTTCATTAAAGTTTCAGGTTGACTTTTCTTTTTTAATACTTCATTTTTGTTTATTTGGCTGCATCCATCTTAGGGGTGGCATGAGGGATCTTTCTTGCAGCATGCAGGCTGTGTAGTTGTGGTATGTGGGCTTAGTTGCCCTGGGGCATGTAGTATCTTAGTTCCCTGACCAGGGATCCAACCCAGTCCCCTGTACTGGAAGGCAGATTTTTAACCCCTGGACCACCAGGGAAGTCATTCCTATTAACTTTTCAATTCTGACAACTAGGTACTTCCCTGGGTCACCTGCATTTTCAGAATTTTCACTATGAAAACCTGCTCGCACTAAGTACTGTCTATTTACTTGCAGACATCATCTAGCTAATTACTACATGGAAATATGGAAATATCTGAGAGCTACACGAGGGATTGCCTCAGAATAAATTGTTTCCAAAAGCATTTTATGGCTACCTGCGTCAGAACTCCCAGGTCAGAGTGGAGCCGCACTTAAGGTTCGCACGGTGCTCAACCTTGAGTTGGGTGAGCAAACTCTCTGCGCTATTGCACTGTCCAGTTTTGCCACGACTGGTTTTCATTGTTGGGATCCACTGTTTTCTTTTTTATTAAAAGCATTAGCAGCCACTGATAATGAAAGCCAGGGGCCACCAGAAATAGACCAGGGGAAGTTTCCTGACTCCCCAGCATAGCAACAATTCATCAGCACTGAAGATATATGAAGTGTGACTGCAGAGTAAGGCCAGCGATTAGGCTTCTCCACACAACAGAACTCTTTACATACAAATGAGCACCATTCCCTCAGGCCAGCCCTCAGAGAGCCTGTGTGCTTATTGCAGTGCTGTGATTGGTCTGGAAACACTTTTAGATTTCCCCTCCAGGGGGAAAATGTTCTTTTGAACATCCTTAATGGTGACAAAAGTTGTTCTTTGAGGGTGAATTTGATTTTTGGAAATGGTACAATGTATTCAGAGTGAACATCTGGTCTACCCAGAATCCTGTTCCCCGACTAGTAGTTGGAGAGGCATTTCTTCTATTATTCACTCTGTCTCTGAAGTCTCTTGAGGAGAAACAGTTTCAAAAGTGCCCTGGGAAATGGCCACATTTTCCCTGTGTTCCTATCTGAACCCGTATTTGCCTGAGGTGACTATGGCTCCCAACCTGGTCCAAGTCACGGAGGTGGCCCTCCCTGCTTTATCACTAGTTCCGGGTGGGCAGACCTGAGACTTGGGTGACTGAGTCAACGGAAACGCCACTCTGGCCCTCAGTTCTGGATTCACCACTGCCGGGAAGAGAATGTCTCACTCTGCTACGATGTAAGAATGAAACTGCTGGCCGCCATCTTGCTGCTCCAAGGGGAGAGAGCCTTACTAAAAATGGAGCCAACACAAAAGAAAGGAGATTTGAGAAATGAGTAGTGACACAAATGAATGTGCGCACATCTGTATAGTGAGAGAGATCAAGTACTGATTTATGCTCCTGGATCCAGACGTACTGGATCAGAGTAAGCACTGTCCCAGGACTCGTTTGTGTCAATAAACTCCCCCTTTTCAGACAATGGACTCCCCTTTTGGCTAGTAGGTTTGATTTGGGTTTGCCTTGCTGCACTTGTGCATGCTAAGTCGCTTCATTTGTGTCCAACTCCTTGCGACCCCATGGATTGTAGCCTGCCAGGTTCCTCTGTCCATGGGATTCACCAGGCAAGAATACTGCAGGGGTTGCCATGCCTTCCTCCAGGGGATCTTCCCCACTCAGGGGTCGAACCTGTGTCTCCTGCTTTGCAGGTGGATTCTTTACTGCTGAGCCACTGGATAATCCTGACTAATTAGTGAGTGATTACTAACTAATCCTATAGAACAAAGCCAGGTCTGATGAAGGAATTAACTGATCAAGCAAGGAGTAAGGAAGGCACCAAGGCACGATGACGATCATTCACTGAATGTTCCTCGAGTAGAAATTCAGATTCAACTATACTTACTACCTGCTAAGTATTAGGACTAATAGTTGAGATACTGAAATAAACTAGTCTGTTCAGGATGGTAAGGTGCTTTCTGCTGACAAAAGAAACTGATTTTATTCCTTCGCTCACATGGACTTAGAGGGCTTTCCCACAGAGGCGTTCGTGACAGAAATGTCTTTGGCAAAGACAGCACTCTTGAGCACTGTCAAATTACATTATTAGTTTTCCAAGGTGATTAATTTTTAAAGATGCAACATTTATTTGAGATTATGAATTCTATCTGTAAACATTGAATTCTATTTCCCTCTGTTCGTGTGGAACATGAGAACACAGGAATTTCTGTGAAGGGGAGGAAAAACACGAGGGTTAGCACATAATATGTAAATTTGTTGCAGATTTGGGAAGGCCTCCTGGCTGGTGTGAGAGCTTACATTGGGGGCAATGAGTGGGCAGAAATCTGACTCTCTTGCCAGGCCTAAGTCTGGTTTCCTCAGCAGCATTTCTGTTGCTTCTATTTCTACTGTTTTGCCTCATGTCAGTTTTCTTGGTCTCTTCTCAGGAGGAAAAGTCCAGGTAAATCTAGAGTCATTTTGCTCTGAAGTTAGTAAGGTGAGATTTCTTTGGTTGCCAAGTGCTGATCCAGTCAGCTAAAGAGTTAGTGAATTTACTGCCGGCGGTGTGGGCTGGCCGCTCTTTCTGTTTCCTCGGGGCCTCATAGTCTCACCTTCTAATTGTGTTTCTGCCTCTTTTTGCATCTGCTGTCTACACTGACCACCTTCTTCTCGTCCTCCTGACCAGCTTCCTCTGTTGACGCATCATTCCTTTTTCCTCATCCTTTCAACTTGCACAGCACTCGTCAACCTGACTCTTCCAATTGAGCTCCCATCTCGAACTGCCAAATTCCTTCCATGTTTCTTGGTTCCCATTCCTGAGGGGGATGGACTGATCAGTCCCGTTTGCAGTTTTGAGCCAGATTACCCAGAATCACTGGCTAGCTCTGGGACATCCGTGCTCAGGATGGGGCAGTGCCGTGGGGGTGTCCACTGAGGACACCAAGGAAGTAGGGGAGTGAAGGGGTGGGAGAGTGCAGCTCCACGTCCGGTGCCTGTGTCTTTTCTGCAGGACCTGCACAGAGGCTTAGTAGCTGCCATTTTTAGGTCATCCAATGTTCCTATTTCTAGTGATGCCAGTTGTTAGAAATTTTCAAAGTGTGTTTGTGGGATAGGCAGGAAGGAAAGCACTTCTTTAGTAAGTCAGCAAGTAGAAGAAGCTGTGATCGGAAGAAGAAACAAGTGATGGCAAGGGGTGGGGTATTGTCAAGCTAATCTTGGGGTGGGGGTGGGGAGCAAAGAGAAAACAAAGGGACTGTCTGGAGAACCAGTTTGAGATGAAGACATATGCCCTAGGGAGGTCTTCAGTAATATTCCTGAGACCCACAGCTCTCTCCCTTATTCTACTCTCCCCTGCCTACAACCTAGAGCTGTATTATGTCCCATAGATCCATTTGTAAATTACCCTGTTGTTTATATGGGGTTTCCCAGGTGGCACAGTTGGTAAAGAATCTGCCTGCTGATGCAGGAGATGCAAGAGACACAGGTTTGATCCCTGGCTTGGGAAGATCCCCCAGTGTTCTTGCCTGGGAAATCCCAGGGACAGAGAAGCCTGGTGGGCTACAGTCCATGGGGTCGCAAAGAGTCAGACATGACTGAGCACGCATGCATAGTGCATATATATATTTGTTTACATAGGCTCATCTGGGAAACTTGCCATCATTTATGACCTTGCTCCTGTGGAAAAATGCATTGTTAGGATTGAACAACTGAATTACAAATGGACTTGTGAAACATGCTTGCTGCTAAAATTGGGAACTGCCTATAAATAGATAGCAATCCAGGACTTTCACTTGGGAACCAACGATCACTAGAGAATCAACAGCTCTCAGGAAATACTTCTGCTTCCCTTTCCCACAACTTACTTTGCACCAAGAGAGAATGTGCTACCAGGGTTGGGTGAGGTTTAAAGAAATGACTTTAACCATAAGCTGATAGAAGATTTTCACAGTTTCCAGTAAAGAGATTAAAGCTAATTCCAAATGTTGGAGCCAAAGTGATAAAAAGAGTGGGAGCTACTCTCTTGGGAGAGAAAAGGCAGCTAGCCCTTCTGCTTCTCTGTAGCTCCAGGAGAGTGAAGAGGCAACCTCCCCTGTCCTCCTTTATTCCTTTCTGTACTCTCCACCAAGAGGCTGATTATGTTAGGCCAAGGCTGTGCTGCCTACTAAAGAATGTGCTAAGTAGCTCTTGGCCAAAAGAACTCAAATTTAAGTGTGATCAGAAACACCTGGTGAAGTGGTAAATAATCCAGACTCTCTCCTGGAATTTGGTTAGCGGGTCTGGGCGTGGACCAGGAACTTGTATTTTTAAAGGATGATTCTGGTACAGGTAGTTTGTGTGGCATATTTGAGAAAAAGTCTGGACCTGGAACAGATCTGTCTCTCCTGCTAAGATAAGATGTGTGTGTGTGAACACACGCTTGCCCAACTTTAGTTCTGGGCTCCAGGAAAGCCTCTTGCCCAAGCAAAAGGTTTTGCTCCTACCTAAATCAGAAGAGCTCAATGTCTTTAATTTGGGGCCAGTGCCAAGTTAAGTAACAGCTCCCACTAGTTAGGCCGCAGGCCTTTGAGCCAGAACTTCCTGGGTAGAACCATGGTTCTAACCTTATTGCACATTGGAACTACCTGGGACCTCTAAAAAATACTGATGGCTGGGTCCCACTTCCAGAGAGTCTGATTTCATTGATCTGGGGATCGTCTGAATAGCTAGGATCTATTAAATCTCCTTGAATATTTCTAATGTGAGCCAAAGTTGAGAACTACTGGGGTAGGGAAAATATTTTCATTTCCCTGGAGCCCTGGCTAAAAATAATCTTAATATTCACCCTTTAAAATGGTGGACACCATAGAAGAAATCTTGAGTTTTGCATTTCTGCAAGGTAAAACAAAACAAAACAAAAATCAACAATATACAAGAGCTAATGTCTTAAATAGTCTTTACCTGTAAACATAGTCAGGGATAATAAAAATATTCTTAGTCTGGCTTCTTTTGTCATTTGGCAAGAAAGAGAGGCATGGCATGACAGAACTGAGAACCCTCTAAAGTATTTCAGAGATTAAGTCAACTACAACAATGCTCCTGATGTCAAAAACTTTCTCTAAAGAAATTGAAAGGTGTTCAGCTTTTATGTTTTCTTTCTTGTTTTCCTGAGACCTAGCTGATCAGATTTATCATTGATGTGGGTACAGCATTTCAAGAATATCTATGGCTTGATTCTTTTCCTTTTCTAGAAATAGGTGAATGAATGTAACAGCAAACATATTGAACAAATGGACGACCAAATTCTGATCATTAGAGGAACAATGACTTTATTAAATCTGTGATATTCTGATATGTTCATACAAGTTAAGTGACTAATTTTCTTTAAGCGGTTTTTTTCATAACAATCTGGGGTATTTGGGTTTTGTGAAAATTAAACTATCTCTTGTCACAAATCAGTGCAATTCTTTTTTTTTTAATTTTTAAACATTTTTTTTTTAATCAGTGCATTTCTGTATTTAAGGATGATGACATTGGTCTCAGAGACAGGTTAATGGGACTATGTCTGAGTTATGTTGGAGCCCTGCTGAAAAGTTTAAGAAACTGTAAGTAGATATGCAAAAATTAAGAGTTTTAAACTGGGCGTCCTTTCAACAGAGCAATGTATGGATTTTGGGGAGTTTCACATACACTCTGAAACAGTCTGTGTAATTTTGAATGTAATTGTTTCATCCTGTTTTCCTAGGATAAGGTCCATAGCTTCTATCAGATTCTTAAAGAATTTATAACCACAAAATGTTAGAACCCAGGGTTCTATATATTTAAGTAGAGAATCCTCCACTCCAGGCCCATTCAACAGTGTGTTATTGAGAAGATATAGAAAATGAAAAATAACAATAGTCTACTTTGCTGTTCAACCCTGCTAGTCTCAAGGCCAGAATTACATATGTTTGTGTGATATACCTTGGAAGGAAAGTTATGACCAACCTAGATAGCATATTGAAAAGCAGAGACACTACTTTGCCTGCAAAGGTCCGTCTAGTCAAGGCTATGGTTTTTCCAGTGGTCATGTATGGATGTGAGAGTTGGACTGTGAAGAAAGCTGAGCGCCGAAGAATTGATGCTTTTGAACTGTGGTGTTGGAGAAGACTCTTGAGAGTCCTTTGGACTGCAAGGAGATCCAACCAGTCCATTTTAAAGGAGATCAGCCCTGGGATTTCTTTGGAAGGAATGATGCTAAAGCTGAAACTCCAGTACTTTGGCCACCTCATGTGATGAGTTGACTCACTGGAAAAGACTCTGATGCTGGGAGGGATGGGGGCAGGAGGAGAAGGGGACGACAGAGAATGAGATGGCTGGATGGCATCACCGACTCAACAGATGTGAGTCTAAGTGAACTCTGCGAGTTGGTGATGGACAGGGAGGCCTGGCGTGCTGCGATTCATGGGGTCACAAAGAGTCGGACATGACTGAGCGACTGAACTGAACTGAACTGATGTGATATACCGACAGACATTAGGTCTTAGCTGATACTGATTTGTGATAAATGAACATCAAAGGGAGTGGCAAAGATTCTGACTTTTGCTTATTTTGCTGAAACTCCCACACCGTGGCGGGAAGAGTGGGCAGTTTTGACCAGCCAGGAAAAGTTAATAGTGGCCAAGCCAGAGCCTCTGCTTCCAGTGTACGGAATGGGTACAGTTTTTCTAACTGCCAGGCAGAGACTACATTTAATATTTTCTAGCCGATTCCTGTTCCTGCATCTAGTTAGATAATGTCAGCCTGAGGTGGTCATTGTTAAAGACTGCAAATGCAGTACAGAAGTACCTACTTTTCATCACACCTAACACGGGAAGCTGTATCTTTTCTGAAATGATAAAGAGTAATGACTTCTTAAAAACATTACTTTAAATAGGATGTGATTTAATTTTAAAATGTATTCACTTACAGATATTAATTCTAATTTCTATTTGGGAATTTCTTCTAGGTGGCATTTAGCCTCATCATGGGGAGGGATGTGATTGTTTTTTGTTAAAACAATATTTTAAATAAAATGTATCTAATATTATATAGTATTATGTCTGCAAGACATTTGAGTAGGGAAGGTATATAGCTAAATTTTTCCCTGGGGTGAGAAATCTGATGTGTGAAGTTAAGTTTTATTGATAAGGCTACTTCCAAAATACATGCTCAGTATACAGTTTCTTGGGGATTCAAGGAGTGACAGTTAGCATTGTAGATATTTAGGTATGAAGCTACAACTATCACATTTTTGTAAACATTAGTGTAATTATAATGGTTTCAGCTTTCATGAAAGTTAATGCGCATTTGCCTAAACAGGAAGAAAAGGAAATCTTATTGAAAACTGAGAAAAGTGTTTTTATTAAATTTGACATTGGAGTAAATGCAAGATAATCCATCCCGTGTTAAAACTAAGGAACTATGTGTAAGTGTTTAAAACTGGCACTGCTGCCATTCTTAAGTTTGAGTGACGGAGAACCATAAAAATGGTTTGCATTTGCTTTTGGTTTTCTAATCAGTTGGTTGACCCAAGCCATTTTAAAAGAGACATGGCAATGTTTTGTCCCTCCTTTAGAGAAGAGTCCAGTAATTTAAACGGGAAAGTGACACTACATCTGAGCTACTGGTGGCTTAAGTTCCCGAACAACAACAAAGACAATTAACAATTCCTTTTCTCTAATGCAGGAGAAACAAATCAAATGTAAATATAAGTACTGTTAAATGCTAATAATTTTTCAAAACGTTGTCGTCTTAGAAATGCCAGTAACTGTCCCCAGTATAGATATATGACTGAGGTGGCAGACATAAAAATAAAGCACTTCATCTGTTTGCAAATTAAAAATGCACGTGACTGAGGACTCACAAAAACTGGATATTAATTCTTCTTGAGGAAAACAAGTAAGGTGCTAACCTGGGTGCCATTTATCCCCATATGGAAGAGCGGGCTTTAAAAAATTAGGACAATGACAATTTAAGCCCCATTACACTTATATAGTATTTTCATACCATTACCACTTCAAAATCTTTGATGGTGGGATGTCCTGATAAAATCCCCGCTGAAGTTTTATGTTACACCTGCTGCTGCTGCTGCTAAGTTGCTTCAGTCGTGTCCGACTCCGTGCGACCCCATAGACGGCAGCCCACCAGGCTCCCCATCCCTGGGATTCTCCAGGCAAGAACACTGGAGTGGGCTGCCATTTCCTTCTCCAATGCATGAAAGTGAAAAGTGAAAGTGAAGTCGCTCAGTCGTGTCCGACTCCTAGTGACCCCATGGACTGCAGCCTACCAGGCTCCTCCGTCCATGGGATTTTCCAGGCAAGAGTACTGGAGTGGGGTGCCATTGCCTTCTCCGTATGTTACACCTAGTGGAGTGTAAATGATCTTGCAGCTGACAAAGCTTAAGAAGAAACTCTGACTCCTGGATATTTTAAAAAATAATCCATATTGTTTATTTAATCCCAAGTATTTTTTAATTGCTATCATGCTACTTTCCCTAGTCCTGGCTGGTGTTTTTTTCGGAGTTGCTACACTGGTTCTTTCTTTGAAACAACATACGTAATCCAGCAAGGCACATGTCAGCCAGGCTTCAGGTTGAAGCCAGGCCTGGGAAATATTTTCCAAACAATCCCGTCTTCATCCTTTCGGCCTGAGGTGGAACTATTGAGAACTCAATGGGGAAACTGCACTGAGGGGGACGTTGGGTCCTATAAGGGTCCTACTATTCTTGAGATACTGTGCATGGAATAAGTGAGGAGAATTACTACCGCCTTCACATAGCATCTGGAAGTGCTAAAGCCTCTGATGACCAAACCTCTCCATGAGCTTCCTCATGGGAGAGTCCGGCTTCTGCCCACCTTGGGGGCAACTGGGACCTGGTCTTGCTAGTGATAGCCACAAAGGGCCGTGAGGCTCAGCTGATCATCACTGGGTGAAGAAGCGTCAGGATCACTGTAGATCTGCGTCAGGGCTAAACTCAGGATCTCTTTCTTTTCTTTGTAAAACCGTAGTTCTTGTCCTGCTTTCCTGGCTTCCTCCAGCTCCCTCAGGGCCATTCGCAGCTCTTGGGAGAGAATTCCTGGTGACTCCCGCTCCTTCATGATCCAGTCTAGGGCCATGTGGCTGCGCATCTTTTCATCCAGGGAGTACTGGGAATAATAGGAGATGACTTCCTGGGAACCAAGAGACAAGGTCCAGGGCATCAGTGAAGAGCAACAAAAGTACCTGGGCTCATGGCCTGCTGATACTTCGTTTCCTATGCCTCCACCCCCCACCCCAGCACACAAACACCCATGGGGGTTCTACCGACAACCAAACCTCTCTGATGTTCATGAACGGAAGCCCAACCCCAGGACACACCTCTTAAAGGATCAAAATGACTTAAGTTGGTACCCAAAGTAAAGGTCTCCAGGTTGAATCAAAACACTGCCACCAGGAATGACCTAAAATTATTCACAGAACAGAGCTCTAACCTCACTGGAAAATATATGTTCCTTTGAAACTGTATTGTTACAACAATTAGTATGAGCTTTACCTCATTTATTTATAATCCTTCTGCCCAACATTAGCTGCTTTGGCAAGATAGAAGGAAACAACTGCTCAGAAGGATTTGGGCAGAACTGGGTTTGGTCACACCCACTGTAGAAAACAGGAAGCTTTGAGTCAGGACAAGACTTAGACACCAGGAGAGTCAGCTTCCTACCTGCTGTGTTGTTAGCATAACGAAGATGACAGACTAAACAGCTCACAGTCACTATGGGAAGGACCCTAACAATTATGGAAGATAGGTATTATCATCACTGATATCATAATGGTAACTTTATGTGCACTGTCTCTTACTTTCTGCAGACAATGCAAAATTAGTCACTATCTTCCAATTCTCGTGTTTAAAATTCGCCCATACACTGTAATGTCATGTATAAGTTTGATGAACGCTCTTTAAAAAGACCTTGTGGACTGGATGTGTTGCTTATTTTTATTTTCAAGAACATATGGTATTTATTTATGACCTTAACAAATTAAAAACAATCACGGAAAAGTGTTTGTAACCAACTCGGCATGTTTCAAAGGCTTTTTATGAAATCAAAGGAAAAGAAAAAAATAGCCAAAGCCATTGTCAGCTACTCATTTCTTTTGCATCTTTGACATTTTGAAAGCCAGGCTTTCTAGGCAAAGAACAAAAACTCCTGGGGCAGCAGCGCATGGAAAACTTTTACATCCGCCCTCATCTTGCTGCCTAGTAGAGGCTGTGCTCCTCATACAACTTCCTGTTAGCAAATTCTCAAAAATAAACTACTATCCTTGAAATCTAGTGGGATAAAGGAAGAACAAATCTTCAGTGATAGTAGGGTGAGAACCATTAAGTGCATGGGAGGGGCTTGCCTTTGCCACAAGAAAGGGGGCAGGATGCTTTTCATAGATGGCTAAGAAATAGTGAGGCCCTGTCTCTGAAAAATAAAGAAGGAACTTCCAAACCCCAAAACTGAAGTGACTGGAAAAAAAAAAATTGAAGTTATAGAAAACAAAAACAAAAAATTGAAGTGATGGAAATACCATGTCTCCCACCTTTATAATCAGTTCTGTTACCCACTGGGAACATTTGGTGGGGGTGAGAAGAATCCTCCTGCTATAAATAACTACCTGTTCTCGGTGAGGAGGTTTGGAGGCGGCGCAGACTCACATTTCTTTCTGCTTTGAAGAGTGGGAGGGGGCACACTGCATGGAGTAGATGCCGTATCTGACTTAGGAACGAAATCTGTCTTACTGATCCCTCCATTCTAGCGTTCAGTACAGGTGTCTAAATCTGTCCTATGGCCAGCCGACATTCTTCTTAGTGTGTGTGGTCAGACCCTGATGCAACCAGACTGATATATCTAGATCTAAATCTAGATAGATATATCAGAGAGAGAGATACCACATAGAGATATACCATATATATATATATATATATATATGTATGTATATGTTAGTACACTTATATGTTGCACATATAGTTATGTGCACATAATATTACATATATATGTTAGCATATACATATATACATGTTAGTATACGTATACTTCCCTGGTGGCTCAGACAGTAAAGTATCTGTCTGCAATGAGGGAGATCTGTGTTTGATCCCTGGGTTGGGAAGATCCCCTGGAGAAGGGCATGGCAACCCACTCCAGTATTCTTGCCTGGAGAATCCCCATGGACAGATGAGCCTGGCAGGCTACAGTCCAGAGGGTCTCAAAGAGTCGGACACAATGGAGTGACTAAGCACAGTATATATATATATATATATATATATATATATATATATATATATATATATATATCTCCTCTGCTTTTAATAAATAAGGTGCTAAACAGAGAAAAATTCAAATAAAGGAACCTCAGTGGAAGATGCCATACAACACAAACCTGCTTTTTATTGGCAAAATCTCACCTGTCGGGAACATTTTGTTTCACGAAGGGCTTTGAGGCTTCCATTCCAGTGCAATAGTTGGAAAATGGTCATAAGCTCCTATAAAACCCAAATGTTTGTCATTAGTCTCAAAGCAGAAATGTGAAAGAAAGTGCCTCAGTGATTGCTGAAGAGGTCATAACCCTAACTCCAACTATATCAGGCAAATGGAATACACAGTACTGTCAGAACACTTTGAGACTTTTCAAATACCACAGTCGTAGGCTTCCGGAGCGTTTTTCCTTCCCTCCTCTGTTTTATCTATATTTGGCACGAACTATTAAATAATGGACAAATACCTCTCAACAGTGTAAACACATATGCTGTAACAATTTTACACCCAGGAAGCTATATAAATATACCAGCACATCTTCGAATAATGTGTAGGCAAGGCTATTTATTGCATCATGTAAAAAAAACTGCCTGAGACTGGCAATATTTTAAATGTTCATTTTTAAAGGAATGGTTAAACGAAATGGTTACAAAAAGGAATGGTTAAATCCTGAAGTGTAGCATAATATAGCACCCCCAAATATGCAACTTTGGTATATTGATTATTTTGAGCTATAACTACTTAAAAACTGCAAACAGAGGAAGAGGCTTTCTCTGAACTCCCCTTATGTCCCAAAAGACAGATCCTCCAAAAGGAACTTAATTGGTATAGATCCCTTCTCCAGAAGTTTTATCAACCAGGGTATACTGACTCTTATCACAGAAGTAGAAACTGAAGTCCACTCCATGCTCAGCCAAACTTTGTCTCTATCATATCTCCTATCTATTCCTCTAAGGATCAATTCATCTTTCTTAAAGATTATCTCCTTTCTCCTAAGGGGCTTCCCTGGTGGCTCAGCAGTAAAAGATCTGCCTGCCAATGCAGGAGATCTAAGAGACACAGGTTCGACCCCTGGGTGGGGAAGATCCCCTGGAGGAGGAAATGGCTGCCCATTCAAGTATGCTTGCCTGGGGAATCCCACGGGCAGAGCACCAGGTGAAGCCTGATGGGCTATAGTCCGTGGGTTGCAAAGATTCAGACATGACTGAGCAACTGAGCAGGCGCACATGCGCTTTCCTGAGAGGCCCACACCCCCTCTCCCCTCCGTATTAAGATAGAATTTAATCCTGAATTCTAAGCCACCTTGTGGAGGTCCTCATTTTTCCCTGGGTATCTCTCACACATACGTGAGGTGTACTTCTGTTTTTCTCTTCTGAATCTGTCTTTCATTACAGGAGTCTCGGCTAAGAATTCAGAAGGATAAAAAAGAAAATGATTCTTTCTCCCTTACAACATGGTCGTCCTAGTAAATACAAGGCAATCACAAAGGGTGAGAAGGCTCTCTCGTTCTAATGTAGAGTCTCTGTGTGGTGTTGTTAAAAGCAAGGTGTCCAACATGTATACTGAGTGCTACTACTTGATTAAAAAAGAATTAGAAGATGCCTATAAATATTTGCTTATAAATGCCTAGAAGAGTTCTGACAAGATACAAAAGAATCTGGCAACATGAGTCGCCTCTGGGGAGAAAAATGGAGCGAGACTTTCCTCCGACACTCATTTGTACCTTTTGAGCTTTGAACCAAGTGACAATATGCCATATGAAAATAATTTAAATTTTAAAAAATTCAGGCCAAAAAATAAATATAGAGCATATAATGGACAAACTACAGAAACTGTAAAATACCCCTGAGTTTATAAATTCAGTCAAGAAAATGCCTTAAAATATGACCAATAAGGATGAATTAATATTAAAGCCACCCACAGTTTTCACATTCAACGGCCAGGGCTGAGCACAGCATTTAGCCTTTCTGTCAGCATCATCCTTTCCCTGCATGATACCGAGTGCAAGCTAACATGTATTCAACATACTGAAGAATTTGTTTTTCCAATCTGATTAGGATTAGCAGTCTTCCGCAGGAGTCGGACACGACTGAGCGACTTCACTTTCACTTTTCACTTTCATGCATTGGAGAAAGGAATGGCAACCCACTCCAGTGTTCTTGCCTGGAGAATCCCAGGGTTGGGGGAGCCTGATGGGCTGCCGTCTATGGGGTCACACAGAGTCGGACATGACTGAAGCGACTTAGCAGCAGCATTGAAGTTACCTACATTTTTTTTTTCTTTTTTGATCAGAGAAACATCTACAGTGGATTAGTGGTAGTACAAACCACAGCCACATACCTATTGGAAAATAACAATACAGTTAAGGAACTTCCTGGTGATGAGACAACTTATGAAAGCTTAACATTTGAATAGATGTCTATGCCCATTCAAAAAAAAAAAAAAGTGGACTTTTATTGTCTTTATGTCTGCTTGCTCTGGAAAACGTTTTCACTATGAAATCTGGAGACATAAGCTCAGTTTGAGATTACAGTTTCCTTGAAATTATGAGGTAAAATTTAAAGAGATAAGATCATCAGAATAAATATTCTCATGTCTAAATGTCTCATGTCTGAATAGCACTATTCTCATGTTTAAATTGCCCCTAGAATGTAATGCTTTTCTTCTTTTCAGTTTAGGATTTCGTGTATGTATTACTACACAGTAAGCACCACAAGAACACACTTTGTTAGTCGCTCAGTTGTATCTGACTCTTTGTGACCCTATGGACCGTAGCCCACCATTCCTCTGTCCATGGAATTCTCCGGGCAAGAACACAGGAGAGGGTTGCCATTCCCTTCTCCAGGGGATGTTCCTGACCCAGGGATCAAACTCGGGTCTCCCACACTGCAGGCAGATACTGTCTGAGCCATCAGGGAAGCCCAAGAACAGACAGAGACCTTGGTAAGGGCAGAACCATGTGTTTCCATTAATTAGAATCTGACATGGACACCAGCTGAGCCACATACTGACCCCATGTCTGCATGCCCAGGGTCCTGGGTCCAGGCCAGGGGAACTCACCCCTCTTATGGCTCCTCTCCACTTCTCTCTGCCCCCTTCCAGATTTCCACTCTGTCACAGCACTGTGCTGCTTTGGGAAAGTGAGAATCTTTTGTTCCCAACCAAATCCATAATCTATCTGGCTCCCACCACTGTGCCTTTTACCAAGATAACCCCAGTGGCTGAGGAAGGCAAACTTGTGTTGCCCTCCTTGCTATACCCTCAGGCCTACTCACCGAATGCTTTGCAGACATAAAAAGAAATGGATAGGAACGCTGTTTAGGTTCTGATATGAAGCAGTCTCCGTGGTGTTACAGGAGGGACAATATTGACAAATGTTTTATTGTAAGACTCCTCTTAAATTTTGCATTTTATTGTATATGTCTGTTTCCTTAAAGAAGACAACGAATGCCACTCCACTCCTTTCCTCATCCTGCAATCTTCACATAATGTCGACAACCCAGAAAGAGGTATTGAGTTTATTCTGTGACTTCAGTAACCCTCCTGGCATCGTCCTTGTATCCATGTGGCCCAGTTTGAGAAACAACCTATTGCTAACAGAGCTCTTAATTCCATCCTTTGATAACTGTCCCGCCTTCACAATGTATTTTCCCTCCAATGTCCTCTAAGCTTTCATTCTTATTTTTGTGCCAAGCCCCTCATCCATATAAATTTCTGTTGTGTCACTCAGCAACCCTCCTAACACTGTGGAACTCACAATTCTGTGAACAGAACTGGAAATCTTTCTCATATCCCTTGGCAACCTACCCCTCTCATAAAACTTCCCCACTGAGACTTGGACTGTTTTCGCCTGCAGGAGGAGGATTATCCTCCTCACCTCCTCTGGTTTGTCTAAATTTCTATCCTGTCATCAAGCAGTTCTTTCCTCTGCAGTAACACAACTGCCTCTTCTTCCCTGCAGCTCTTGTTCCTAAATCCCCTAGGAAAGATAACCTTCTTTCTACCTTCTTACTTTGTGTCCTGATCTATAGTGCTTGCCCTCCTCTCTGGAGGAGGATAACAGATCTTACCATCGTTACATGAAGTATACTGAAATATTTCCACATTCTCCCTGTCCCATTTCTTTATTTCCCCTCCCATGACCAAGAATTGATGCTTTTGAACTGTGGTATTGGAGAAGACTCTTGAGAGTCCCTTGGACTGCAAGGAGATCCAACCAATCCATCCTAAGGGAAATCAGTCCTAAATATTCATTGGAAGGACTGATGTTGAAGCTGCAATTCCAATACTTTGGCCACCTAATGCGAAGAGCTGTCTCATTGGAAAAGACCCTGATGCTGGGAAAGATTGAAGGCAGGAGAAGAAGGGGACGACGGAGGATTAGATGGTTTGATGGCATCACCGACTCAATGGACATGGGTTTGAGTAAACTCCAGGAGTTGGTGATGGACAGGGAGGCCTGGCGTGCTGCAGTCCATGAGGTCGCAAAGGGTCGGATACGACTGAGTGACTGAACTGAACTGACCTGAACTGACCAAGTTTGCTATCTTCAGATCTTCCTGAAGCTGTGTGAACCCTGGCTCAACCCCAGGAAATCCTTGCGTGCTTATCATTGATGCCATTGGAAATCCTTGCATTATGAAAGACTGGCAAGGAGAGGGTGGCTGTGGGCTTCTGTGAGGACTCAGTTCCTAGTTTTCCCGTGACTCCTCACTGCCTGGTCTTCTCAGCCTTGTTTTCTACTTGTTGAAGCCCTATCATTTTGAATGAAGTCTGTTTGGTGGGCTTATCTGTCCTGCTTCTTCCTCACTGAAGTCTTTGAGCTGTGTTTGTAACGTAGGCTGACCTAGAAGCCTGGCTCCTCTCCATGGGCTTACAGATAAACAAGAAGCTGGCCTAGAGGTGGGGTTAAGACTAGGGCCAGGTGAGTGAAGCAAGACTTAAGGTGAGTCACATAAGTTCAGGGTCTGTTATTTAAATCCTATCTTTATTTAAAATTTGGATGTTTCATTTGTCATAGATTTTTGCACATTTATTTTGAGTTTTAAATGTATTACATTATAATATTATTTGCCTTGATTACTGAATTTTTGTTGCTCCTTTAAATTTTGTACCCCAGTTGAATGCTTGACTCTTCTTACCCTAGTCTGGGCTGTTCTGGGGATCTTGTGTCAGGGACAAGGGCAGTTTCACGAGCTTGTGATCTGTGCAGTCACACAGGCTTTGAGCTTGGTTTAGTGCTTTACTATCTTTAAATTCATAGCAATTTTTGAACAAAAGGCCTTAAACTTTCATTTTGCACCAGGCCCCATACATTATGTAGCCAGTTCCCTTTACCAAATATTAGTACTCTTGCCTGGAAAATCCCATGGACGGAGGAGCCTGGTGGGCTGCAGTCCATGGGGTCACTAAGAGTCGGACACGACTGAGCGACTTCACTTTCACTTTTCACTTTCATGCATCGGAGAAGGAAATGGCAACCCACTCCAGTGTTCTTGCCTGGAGAATCCCAGGGACGGGGGGAGCCTGGTGGGCTGCCGTCTATGGGGTCGCACAGAGTTGGACACGACTGATGCGACTTAGCAGCAGCAGCAGCAGTTGCTCAGTTGTGTCTGACTCTTTGTGACCCCATAGACTGTAGCCCACCAGCCTCCTCTATCCGTGGAATTCTGCAGGCTAGAATACTGGAGTGGGAAGCTATTTCCTTCTCCAGGGGATCTTCCTGACCCAGAGAACGAACCTGGGTCTCCTGCACTGCAGGCAGATTCTTTACTGTCTGAGCCTCAGGGAGCCCCCATAAGTAAATTCGAAATCAAATGGTGAATTGAGTCCTGTGTTTTCTTTCTCTCCAGGAACATTGGAGTTGTAGCTTTTGTTGTACAGCTTTTCTGGTTCATGTTGTCATTAAATTAGATGTCATTAGATTCATTAAATCTAACCCAACAACAACTGGGGTCTGTCCTCACAGAGCTTCCTGGTGTTGCCTCCTACGAGAAACGATGTGTGGCCTCCCAGCTACTTCGCAGGGAGAAAATGAACACTGCTTCTCTCTGGAACTCTGTCTGGGAGACTGGCTTGGTTCTGTGATTCATCAGGAATAAGAAAAACAAACAGTGTAAATGGAGAACTTGAAAAGCAGGTGGGCACCATCTCCCAACCCAAGAGAATGGATTTAAGAGGAAATTTGTTTATGGGATGAGGTTTTAAAAGGCAACCTTGAGAATTTAGCAAAGATGTAAATAAACAGCTCATCTTTGGATTGCATTAGGCTTCAGAATAAATATATTAACCAGCTTCAGTCAAAGTCTGCCTTGAATCTGACCTTGACAAGACCCAGTGGCTAGAGCTGCCACCATCCCACCCCTGCAAACATGAGGCAGTTTCTCTACGGAGAGAGGCAAGGCTACCTTAAGCAGGCACCCCAGCCTCCCGCCCTGAAGTGAAGGTAAGCAGAAGCCGATCAGGTTTCTTCCGAGCTCTGCCTCCTTAAAGGCCCCCCTGGAAAGCCTGAGGGCAGTCAGGAGACACCAGGCTTGTTTTTAGACTGTATAGTGATCCGTAGCTAGATACAAACACACATCTATTACCCACCAGGGGGACTGAATTGCTGTGTTGACTGCAGACAGCCCAGGCCTGTGGTCAATTCCCATTATGAGCAGAAACAAGTTGAAACATTTAACCCAGGCCACGGAGGAATGTGTAGGAAACCAGCAGGCAAGCTGGGGCTGGAGGAAGGAAGAGGGATGTACTTCATGGCCCTCCCTGTGGGTTGCCAGCATCCCTACTGGGAGGAGGGAGTTTGGATTTTTCCTGCTGTCATGTCTTCCTCTACCTCTGTCTCTCATCCGGCACCCAGCCTCCTTTACAAGAATTTATGAAGCATTTCCACAATATGAGTCAAATTATTATTTCACATTCTTAAATACCTTACTACGCAGACCACACAGAAGACATGCAGCCCATCGTAAGGCAATTAAAAAAAAAAAGTATTACTAAAAGGTGGTTGAGTACAGCCTTTCATAGTACTTGGACAGAATTTAAAAATTAAAAAAAATTTTTTTGCCTTCCTTATATTTGGCAGACTAACCCACTGCATTTAAAAAAAATCATTCTTGATTTTTCTGAAAAGAGTTACTAAATCCCATACAAGCTACCATGTTCTTGGCCAGGCAACACTCATTCTGTAAGGAAAAAAAAAAGTACAATATTCTTCTGTCAGGGAGAGAGGAGAAATTAAAATAAATGATTTCTTTCTTAGGGAATCATTGTGCTAAATGCTTTATAAATGCCACATTGTATAAGTCCCACAAAAAGTCTACACAGTGGACATCATGATTCTTATTTTGTAGATGAGAAAAACTGAGTCTCAGAATGGCTGAGTTCACAGGCGACAAGTGGTAGAACAGGCTTGGCTCTTGGATCTGTATGATTTGTTTTAGTTTGTGTTCCTTCTCTTGTGTCATGCGCCTCCCTTTCATGTTTCCTCTGACTTTAGATTGTTATGGGATATAAAAAATGACTCTTGCCTGTTTCACTCTTGTATTCTATAGCAGGGCTTCCCCCATAGCTCAGTTGGCCAAGAATCTGCCTGCAATGCAGGAGACGCAGGGCCCTGAAGCATTTATTGCTGGGAAGCTACTTTGTCCTCTTCTGGAGACTTTAGGTTAGATAAAGCTGTCAGGGGAGTCCATCCAGTAGCCTCTGGCATTTCAAGTAAAGCAGTCCTTCTTCAGAAATATATATCTATCAGTTGTCATTTTTTACTGAGCATTTGCCATATGCCAGGAACCGTTCTGAACTCCCTATGCAGTCTCGTTTAATCTCCACAATGGCACAGTGAGGTAGCACTGCTATTATTGCTACTATTATTCTTCCTGATTTATGTACAAATGAGGAAACAGATTTAGAGGTGGGCAGCCGAACCCACTCCCCAGCCAGGGCTGAGAACCACTGGCTGCTGCAAGCCGCTGTCTACACCAGAAGGTGAGCTTCAGGGTCTTCTGCAAACCAAGACAAGCAACATCAAAGGTCAGTGAGACCACAACTGCTTAAGGAGAAATCTGGATGACTGAGATCTTCCTAGGAAAGGATGAGAAAAGAGCGATTTTGCTTTAATCAAACAAGAGAGTGGTGAGTGAAATTAATGAATTTTAAAATGGGCAGGACGGACATATCCACCTGAGAAGTGGCTGTGGCACTGTAATCGGAAAAGAGTTTGAAAGGTACCAAAGATGGTATTTGAAAGCTGGCTTTAGGGTTCAGCTACACCACCACTGTAAATTATACCACGATGAACATTTTTGCCCATAAAACTTTATATTCTGATTGCTTCTTGGAATCTAACCTAAAATAATATAAATCTTGGAGGAAAAGTCTCCTTATTATAACACTGCATATTGATTCTTAGTAGCATTGATGTATATGGATGGTCAACTGTATTCAAATTTAATTTTTTAGAGAGCATACTTTTCATTCTCAACCACTATTGAATTTTTGTCTGTCAAGCCCAGTATAGGATAATAGTCAAAATATGAACTCAGAAATCAGACTGCCTGGGTCTGAAGCCAGGCTGTGCCATTTACTAAGCTGTATGACATACTTCCTTCAGTGATGACATGGGTATAATAAATACTCATACATTTACCGTAAAGGTTAAATTATGGTAAGATTTGTTAAATGCTTAGCACAGTGCCAGACAAGGTGAGCATTCGATGAGTGTAAGCTATTCTTCTTCTTCTTACTACTAATATAATTAATTTACAAATAACAGGTAATATAGTGCCTTAGCTCTGGTATTGCTTGTCAGCATGGAATGAAAACAGCTAGAGCTTGCTAAATTTTTTTATTTACTTAATGATAGGAGATGGCAGATCTTGTTTAACAAAATTACCATAACGGATGGGGAAATTATTTAATATACATTGCAGTCACCTTCATCTATAACTTCTGAAAATTAAGAACCAAACAGTCATGAGCAGTATTTCAAGCTGTTTGATTTGATTTAAAGGGGAGCTTTATACTGAAAAGCTGGTAAAGTCTTAACAGGGTCATAAGATGGTAATGTTCCCTACCTGTTTCTTAGCTCAAGTCTTCTACTTTCTTTGAAGAAGCAAAGATCGTGCCTTGTTGACTTGTTTGTTTTAGCCTACTGCAGTGCTGCTAAAAGAGAGTTATAGTGCTGGATTCTAAGACGGTTAAATTAAAATGACCAAAATAAACAGAGAGCTGTTTGTGATAAGACTGGCATTCCCCCAGGCTTCTAGGGGCTGTGTAGCAAAATAAACATGTGGCAGGTACCTGAAACTCTAGCATGGTCTTCCCCATGTTTGACTCCAACATGTAGTGATAGGCTCCGATGCTGGTGCTCGGGTCGTCTGCATCATCCAAAGTGCCCTTGGGAAGGAAGCAGGAAAGGAAAGCGTCACAGATGTTTCTTCCTCTTCTTTGGGGGTCATGAATGAATCCTGTGGCCCCACGGTGAAACTCCTGTGCTTCTAACCCTTCAGGTGTGCACCTTATAACCATGTCCAGCTGATCTGGGATAAAAGCCTTAATCTCACCATCTCTAAGTGAAGAGGATTTTGAAGTTGATTTGAATCTAGCTTTTCATTAGAATGTTAACTGATTATATACTCAAAAAGAATAATGATACTAAAGCAGAAATTCCCACATCTCTATAGGGTTTTTGTTGGTAGTGGCATTAATGCCACCCTAATGAGCAGCCATAAAATTAAAAGGCGCCTACTCCTTGGAAGGAAAGTTATGACCAACCTAGACAGCATATTAAAAAGCAGAGACATCACTTTGTCAACAAAGGTCCATCTAGTCAAGGCTATGGTTTTTCCAGTGGTCATGTATGGATGTGAGAGTTGGACTATAAAGAGGGCTGAGCGCTGAAGAATTGATGCTTTTGAACTGTGGTGTTGGAGAAGACTCTTGAGAGTCCCTTGGACTACAAGGAGATCCAACCAGTCCATCCTAAAGGGGATCAGTCCTGGGTGTTCATTGGAAGGGATGATGTTGAAGCTACAACTCCAATACTTTGGCCACCTGATGTGAAGAGCTGACTCACTGGAAAAGACCCTGAGTCTGGGAAAGATTGAGGGCAGAAGGAGAAGGGGACGACAGAGGATGAGATGGTTGGATGGCATCACCGACTCAATGGACATGGGTTTGGGTGGACTCCGGGAGTTGGTGATGGACAGGGAGGCCTGGCATGCTGTGTGGTTCATGGGGTCACAAAGAGTTGGACATGACTGAGCGACTGAACTGAAATGAACTGAATGAATGGTTGCCCTTTGAGGCTGTTTTCATCCATTATTGAAATCTTGAAATGCTGACTTGCTTCATAGGATTCTAATGATCACCAAGCAAATTATGTAATTAACAGGGAAAAAATTCTCCAGTTGTATGGACCATTCATATTTTACCACCATGATCCTTTTTTTTTAAATTTATTTATTTTTTAATTTGAAGGTTCAAGAGAGAGGGGACATACATACACCTATGGCTGATTCACGTTGATGTTTGACCACTGTGATTCTCAATGGGAACTTTTCATAATAGGCTGGTGTTCAACCCGGAGACATGGATTTTGGTTTATATTTTTTCAATTCTGGGCCACTTAATCTTTAAGAAACAAGGTGGGTGGGTGATGGGGAAAAATGAAATTCCCCTTCAATATTTGGTTATGGGGAGTGGCAATAAAAAAGCTAACATGAGCTCTGGAATGGCACTGGGGCCTGCCCTTCAATATCCCATGGCCTTGGATTCCTGGGAAGGTGGGCAATGGCTTTGTGAGACTGAGCAAACAGCTGCCAGCCTCAGATAGCCGCAAATTTATAGCTTTTGAATGCAATAACATTAACACACTACTGCCGAAATATTTATGTTGGCTTTTTAAATATCCCAGAGGAAATCCATCCAGAAGCCTATGAACCATGTATATTCTCCTTCCTTAGAAATTTCCATGAAAAAAAATGATAAATTACATTTACACTGAGGACCCCTCCCTGCTCCTGAGTAAATTCCACACATATAAATCAGGCATCATTTTCCTAACTTCTCTTCCTCAAAGGCACTTGAAATTTACAGGGTAGAAAAATAAAGGCTTCCTTTCATCCTCAGAGCAGAGACAGACCAGAGCTCCCTGAAGTCTCTCTGCCAGGACAACCACTCTCAGTCCCTGCCGCTCTCCCCCTCATCGCTTCTCTGTGTGATAAGAGCATTTATGAGGGGGGAAGGCAGCCAAAAAGGTCACAGCTGGTGTGATAATGTCACCTTCCTTATCAGTAGCTTCTCCAGAATGACAGAACCTTGACTTGCACAGTCAGGTTAAGGGAAGCAGGAGTGAAAATCTCAGGGTTGATCCATGCTAAAGGTGAAGCAGAAGGTAGCTTATCTCTTTGGTAATGCCCTTTGGTTTCTGCACTTTTGGTAATGCCCTTTGGTTTCTGCACTTTAAGGACACATAGGGAGACGCCTGCCCCAGGTGAGCCCCAAGGCTTCCTCCGTGGTAAAAATGGTTTATAGTTTGGAGGTACAAGGATCAGCAGCACCAAATAATTCATGGGGCAAATAATCTACTCCTAGATTGGCGAGAAAATGTCCTGTCTAAATATCTAAGACATAGGTTGGCTCTCAAAGTACTTTGCATTTAATTACATCTATTACAGAAATTTCCCGAGCTCTTGGAATAAAGTAATCGATATTAAGTGTGATAACTCTAACATCTAACAAATATTAGGCATACAGCTTTTCTCATAGCTAAGCAGTTAGTGGGTTTCCCTTGTGGCTCAGCTGGTAAAGAATCTACCTGCAATGTGGGAGACCTGGGTTTGATCCCAGGGTTGGGAAGATTCCCCTGGAGAAGGGAAAGGCTACCCACTCCAGTATTCTGGCCTGGAGAATTCCATGGACTGTATCGTCCATGGGGTTGCCAAGAGTCACACACAACTGAGCGACTTTCACTTCACTTCACTTTAAGCAGTTAGTATTTCCTTAAAAACATAGATTGCAGGACCTCGTGCTGGCTGGGGAATTGGCACTTTTAACAAGCGCTTCAGATAATTTTTATGATTAGTCAAGTTTGGGAAAAACTGAACTTCTTTATGTCTAGGTTAAAGTGGTATTCAACTGCATGCATCCTTAGGCCCTAAAAGAATCAGTGCTCCTCAAACAGCAAATACCCAAATAAACAAATCAAGATGGATAATTCGATCCACTTTGATAGACAGTGTGATTAATTGTGATCCAGGAAGGCTAAAGAATCTTGCTGAGACATGGCTAGGGAGACAGCCCCAATATCATGATTTTCAATCTAAGTGCTCTTTTTGTTGAAAATTAATGATTTAATGGGTTAAAAAAAAAACAAAAACAAACCTGCACAGTTCTTAAAGAACTTGTACACATTAGCATCTCCCAAGATTCAAAGGCCTCAGTACTCGCAGTATAGCCAGCTCCCCCTTCCCTGGTGGGTACTCACGCTGGTGGAGGCAACTGCTTCCTGCACACTCTCCATAATGAATTCCTTGGTGATCCGGCGAGAGGGCAGCTCATTGAAGAGGGAGTTGATTAGGGCCACTTTAGCTGCATCCCGTCTGGCCTCAGCTCTACTTAAGCAGCACTTAAGAAGGGAAGGAGAAAAGGAGTCGTTAAAGAATCTGGCATCTCATCATTTCGCCCCAACTCAATGGGTCTCTGGACATTTATTTCTATTTATACATTTACTGTCCGCATCTATTCTTCCACAGCCATTGCTAATCCCCTTGATGATCATGCAGACTTTCTTGCAGCCCCAGAGCCCATGCAAATGTCTTGGTTAGTCTTCAAATGTTTTAGTGTTATTTCACAGTCACTGAATGCCTACTATGTACGAGAGGCTTTCACGCTCTGTTAATAAATAATAACAAAAGTAATAATGGCAACTGTTCTGTGCTCAGTGATTGCACTCATTACCAGGGCCCTCCTCAAATCTTTATTTCAGAGAAAAGAAAGTAAGGAACGAAGGAAAATGGGAGACACGTTTAATACCATAATTAAAAACGTATATTCTGGAGTCAGACTCCTTGGGTTCCGATTCCAACTCTGGAACTTACTAGTTGAAAAACCAGGGACAAACTTGTCTTTCTGTGCCTCAATTTCCTCCTCTCTAAATGGGAATAATAGTGGTCCCTGTGTCGTAGGGTTGAGGATAGGCTCAATTCATTAATATAGAGAAAGCACTGAAAATACTCAGAATGTGGTAACACTCTATGAGAGTACCTCAGGCTTACGTGTTTTTAACTTTCAGGTTAGGACCAAGTGGCTTCTGTGAAAGATGGTTTGGGCTTTTGCTCTTTAGTGTTGGATGGCAATCTACAAGCTTTTCAGGTCGCTTCAGGCAGCAACGCCCTTCAAGCTTTGGACCTCTCTTAAGGTTTAGGCCAGCTGCCTCAAACCAGGGCTGTGGAGACTGGGAGAGGTGTCTCTGTAGTTATGGATCTGGCTGGAAATATTTGTACAGGATACGAATTCTGAGTCAGTAGTCTTTCATTAAAGCTTGGGTACCGCCTCTTCCAGGAGACCTTCCCTGAGCACTCCCAGTTGCAGGCTGGGAAGACCAGCATCCATAAGAGGCACACACCACACTGAGGTGTAATTGTCTACTAGCGCTCTGCCGCCCAACCCCAGGCTGTGAGCAACCTAAGGGCCGAGTCTTTGACCTAATCTCTCTCTGTCTTTGCACCTGCAGCATAGTTTGTTGAATGAATAATTGAATATAGCCTAGGAAATTGAAAGCACCCATCACTAAAGTGACTGACAAAGTATTTAAGAAGTCCTCTTAAAGAAGAGAATTTAAGATATACACTTATTAATTTTTAAAAGTCCCATTTCAATATACCCTTTGTTGTATTCATAATCCAGTAATAGAAAAATATACTAATATGTGAATTGCAGAGGGGAAAACTGGCCTTTTAGTTAGGCGCTCTGAGAGTACTCGTTTTGCCCGAGTGTAGGATATGTTTATTATTCTTTGGAAAATCAGTTTCCTGTTAAAAAGCAAACAGAGTTTTTGCAAATATTACCTGACATCTGTAAAAGCAGCTCATTTTAATAAGAATTTGCTGTATGAAACATATAATAATGCCGTTGGGGTTTTAGAATTTAGAGAATTAGATTCAGATCTGGGCACTCTTAAGAAACTTTATATAACTTTCTATCTAAATAATAGCAATTTAAACCATCTTTCATAGAGCGAGACCTAGTAAACACGACTTAGATAAAAGAAGCTATCTATTTTAAATAAGACCAGCTAAGTACTAGATCAAAGGCGCCACATACATTTACAACCAAATGGCACTGCTTCTGAGATCAAAGTGCTGCAGGGCTGAGAGAACAGAAAAAGCCTTTACCCAGAAAGCATGGAAAAGGACTCTGAGACTTAACCAGTATCGGGATTTTTAAAGAAGACACATGTCTTTACTTATTTTATTGTTTCAATGTACAGAATCTTTGGTTAAAATGGGGGAGAAAGTGTACCAATTAATAAGTACATAAAATAAAATAAATTCTGAGCCATCAAAGGCTTTCCTTGCTATTGTTCTTTGCATTTCTGAAAGACAAGTACTTCAAAATGTCTATAATGTTAACCAGCCGCTTTCTTTTAAATTTTGGAGCTACAAATCCGAGCCAGTAAAACTGCATATTTTTCTTTAGGGATCTTTTAGTGGGAACTCTCAAACTGAAAGGACCTATGTTTGGACAAGAAATTTGGCCAAAAGCAATCTGCTTGGCAAATCTAAATCAGAGTGTGGATTGTGCTGTAAGCACAGGCACTGTGAGAGTTACCATCAAACAGTGGGAAATGCTGCAAGAAAATAAAATATGGTAAGTGACAGGACGTTTTATTGATGTGTCCAAACTGGTCGTCAAAGACATCATTTGGGGAGTGAATGAAGTATGATGTTATTTCAAAGCAACTTCCTGCTGGAATTGGACTCCCCAGGTTGTATGGTTTATTCTTGCTGTTTGTCAGCCAGACCCCAATCATAAATACAGATTTGTAAACCATGACTTATCCGCTAACATTCTTACTTGTTAACACAGAGAGACAACTTCTGTCCTTTGCACTTTGTGAAAGTGCAGGGCTGGAATATTTAATAGTCAAGGTTTTACTAAAGTCAGCTGTGGATTTCTTCAGCATGTGCAGCCACATGTTTTTCAAGAGGCTAGAAGACCCCACTCAGACATTTATCTTGATGCTTGGATGCCTTTCATTTGCCGGTAGATTATAAACAACTATAATCATTTCAAAGCCTCTCAGCTCTAAAATTAAAGCCAAAAAAAAAAAAAAAAGAGCATCTGTGGCATTGCTCAGGAAACTATTTAAAGGTGGGGGTAGCCAGCCTCTGAGAGAACCCCCAGTGATCTCTGCCTCCTGGTATTCACATACTTGTACAGCCCACTCCCATACTGTATGGGGTTGGTCTGTGTGACCAACAGAATACAGCAGAAGCTATGGTACGTCACATTTGACATTAGGTTATAAAAGGCACTGTGGTCCTTCCGGTCGCACTTGCTTTCTCTCTAGGAAGAGTGAGCTGCTGTGTTGTGAGTAGTCCTACTGAAAGGTACACATGCAAAGAATCTAACTGATTCCTACTGCCAAGAGCCTTCTGAGGGAGATTGGAAGCTGATCCTCCAGACCCCATCAAGCCTTTAGATGTCTGTGGCTCCAGGCTTGACTGCAACCTCTGGGAGACCCTGGGCCAGAACTACCCAACCAAGCGGCTTCCAGATCCCTGATCCTCACAAAGAGTGAGACAATGAGAAGTTTTGTGGCGATCTGTTACCCAGCCACAGATAGCTAACACAGAAGCTTTGCTCCCACCAGGTAATCGGGAACTTCTTCAGCCCACCCTTGAGGTCTGTCTGTCCTAGTTGCTCAGTCGTGTCCGACTCTTTGCAATCCCATGGACTGTAGCCCGCCAGGCTCCTCTGTCCATGGGATTTTCCAGGCAAGAATACTGGAGTGGGTTGCCATTTCCTTGAGGCAGAGCTCACTAATAATAATCCTTGTTGCTGGGTGCTGAGCTAAGCTGTTCCAGGTGGTGCTAGTGGTAAAGAACCCACCTACCAATGCAGGAGACGTAGACGTAAGAGACGTGGGTTTGATCCCTGGATCCAGAAGATCCCCTGGAGGAAGAAATGGCAACCCACTCCAATATTCTTGCCTAGGAAATCTCATGGACACAGGAGCCTGGCAGGCTATAGTCCACGGGGTCCCAAAGAGTTGGACACGACTGAAGTGACTTGGCATGCACGCACAAGCTGAGTGTTTTATGTCGACTGTCACATTTAGTTATCACCACAATCTTGTAAGGTTTATTTTATTGTGATCCTTACTTTTCCCCTTGAGAAAACAGAGGTTATATAGCCCAAAGTCATACAACTTAAAAAATTATCAAAGCAAGATTAAACCCCCTGTCTGTCAGACTTGAAAGCCCAGATTTTTAACCACAACACTATTCCTGCTTGTCGCAGAAATGGTCACCCACCTTGGAATAGAGAAGAGATATAATTTGGCTAAACTCTCCCAGCATTCCCCAAATCAGTATAGATAGTACTTTGAGTGAGTGAAGTCGCTCTGTAGTGTCCGACTCTTTGTGACCCCATGGACTGTAGCCTACCAGGCTCCTCTGTCCATGGGATTTTCCAAGCAACAGTACTGGAGTGGGTTGCCATTTCCTTCTCCAGGAGATCTTCCCAACCCAGGGATCAAACCCAGGTCTCCCGCATTGTAGGCAGACGCTTTACTATCTGAGCCACCAGGGAAGTCATACTTTAGCCCAAGCTAAATACTTGGTACTCTGTGGATTGTTTTGACATAAGATTCCAAGAATATCTCCTCCCATTCCCACATGATGAACTCAACTCCTTTTAAAAGAAAAGGCCAAGGAAGAAGTAGTGTAGTGTCTCAAGAAATTGTCCTCAGTGATGCAGGCATGTGCTAACAATTATATTAATATCATCTTCTCTCCTATGTCCTTTTGGTTCTTTTCTTCACCTGGACTGTAGGGATAAGGAAAATGGAGAAAGACCAGCTGTGACTAGAACAGGAGATCAACTGTCAGTCCCTGTTAGAATTTTCTTGTGCTGTCTGGAATTGTTCCCTTGGTTAAGAATGGAGCCAAGAGACTTGAGAGTTTTACCACACAAATTTTAAGGGTTTTACCTCAACAACTTTAAGATATATTTGGTAACCCTTCAAGAGCAAAAAGTCATTTAAATTAAACTTCTCCGGCTCCACCGGATGAGAAATTCTCTCAAGACCAGCTCCTTCTGGCTCTTTATTTTATTTTGGATGTGAGATCATTGACAAGCTACTAGGAGCCCACAGGGTATGTTATAAAGACCATTGCTAAGCCTCAGCTAGCAGTCCAAACCAAAAATTCAAAACCTTTAGTTTTCATCGTAAGATCACCTGGGGAACTTGATAACATGTACATTCCCAGTCAGAGTCTCTTCAGATGGACTGCAGTTGGGGTCTGCATTTTAACAAGCTTCCCAAGTGATTCTGAGGCAGGTGGATCCAGGACTATCCTTAGAGGAATGCTGCTCTAGCTTCTGTCCGTTCTGTGTCTCATTTCTAATCAGCAGAGGCGGAACCAGGTTTTGTGTGGGACCTGAAGCTTACACAGTTTGAGGGATTTTGTATGAGAAAAGCAATAAGAAATCACACATTTTAAAAATTGGCCTGTGATTTGAAGTAACCTATGCAGCAGAAGTTTCACTGGCTTCATGGTTGAGAGGGAGAATAGTCTCTGGTCACCACTGTATGTGGGGTTTTCCTCTTCACACCAACTAACTCTCTTGTGCCAGCTGGGTATGCTACAGTTCAGTTCAGTTCAGTCACTCAGTCATGTCTGACTCTTTGAGACCCCATGAACCGCAGCACGCCAGGCCTCCCTGTCCATCACCAACTCCCGGAGTCCACACAAACTCATGTCCATTGAGTCGGTGATGCCATCCAACCATCTCATCCTCTGTCATCCCCTTCTCTGCCTGCCCTCAATCTTTCCCAGGATCAGGGTCTTTTCCAATGAGTCAGCTCTTCGCATCAGGTGGCCAAAGTATTGGAATTGCAGCTTCAACATCAGTCCTTCCAATGAACACCCAGGACTGATTTCCTTTAGGATGGACTGGTTGGATCTCCTTGTAGTCCAAGGGACTCTCAAGAGTCTTCTCCAACACCACAGTTCAAAAGCGTCAATTCTTCGGTCCAACTCTCACATCCATACATGAGCACTGGAAAAACCATAGCCTTGACTAGATGGACCTTTGTTGACAAAGTGATGTCTCTGCTTTAATTTAATATGCTGTCTAGGTTGGGTATGCTACAGTTTAACTCAATTCTGAAACTGTCCACCTGGAGATAGCATCAGATTCCATAGATGGCTCTGTCCTACCAGATGACCCCACTTCAGACGCCAATCACACAAGTCCAGGCTGTGCCCTGTGTTTCTGACCAAACTGCTAAAAATGACAGACTCCTACAACTCCTTCCTCAGCATCCATCATTTGCTAGAACAGTTCAGAGAACTCATAAAAATTAGTTACCTACTAGATTATTGATTTGTTATAAAAGGATACAACTCAGGAACAGTCAGAGAAAGATGCATAGAGCGAGGTGTGTGTGGAAGGACTCTGTGCTTCCACACCTTCTCCCAGCACCACCAACCTAGAAGCTGTCTGAATCCCCCCATTTAGGACTTGTATGGAGTCTTCATAACATAAGCGTGATTGACGAAATCTTTGGCCACTGGTGCATAAATCAATCTTTGGCTCCTCTCCCTTATCAGGTCAGAGGTCGGGGCTGAAAATTGTAAACTTCTCATTATATGGCTGATTCTCCTAGCAACCAGGCGCCATCACTATGAGCTTCCCCAAAAGCCACTTCATTAACATAAACTCAGGTGTGGTATAACCCTTTATTTGTTATGAATACTAAAAGATACCTTTATCACTCTTATGACTTAGGAAATCCTAGGAGTGTCAGGGGCTGTTGGGCAGGGGCCAAACCAAATATATATGTCATCATCAATCTCAATATCGCAATAGTATATCCACCTCTGCTAACACGAAACAGCCTAATTTCTCACTAGAGAAATTACTTTTACACAAAAGTTAGGGACAGCAGCATTCAGGTTGAAAAAAAATCATTTAGGACTATTCTTCTAAAATTAAGCCTTTAGGAATTATATAGGCTCTTCTAACTTAACTAAAGTCTCAATATTCCTTTTTATTCAGCAGTTCTTATTTCATCATGATAATTTTCCATGTGTCATATTATACAACAGAAAAATTAAACCAAGATTTATTGGTTTAATAAATAAACAGGACAGTCAGTGGGCTGTCCTGAAATAAAATGGTAGTTAGTCCATTTTTTTAGGATGTACAGAAATTTTAAAAATTCATTGAAATAAAATTTTAGCAGTCATGTACATATTATAAACATAGAAATGCCTAATAAGATACTAGTTTTATTGTTAATTATTGATAACAATAAAAATTGAAATTATTATAAGTGCATTACTACTCACAGAAACATTTTCCAGCCAGGATGACACAGTTTATATTCTGAATATTAACTTTCCTAGTATTCCTCATTTTATTAACAGTTTTTCCCATGCTTTGTATTAGAACATGTATTGAGTGACTGTTTCTGGATACTAATATTTTTCTGTCCATACACCCCAACTATAGGGCTTTCAAAAGAAAGTCTGTGGAAAGATATCAATATAAGTGACTTTTCTCCATTTTAAACAATAGACTTTTTAGAATTTTTCACATTTGCATTTTAAAGACATCAAGAAAAATAAAAGTGTGCAGATCCCAAATCAAGTTAGGTACACTTTATTCTGTGCCTACCAGTGGTGGCTGAGGAGCTGAAAAATGGTTGTTAAGGAGCAGGTTTTTTGCAAAAGACCCGTCATGTATTATACATTTGACAGACTGTGTCTACATGTAGACTCGGAGCTGAAGACGCCATCTTCTCTGGGGCCAACAGCAGGTCAGTGTTATTTAGTGGCCTTTGCTCAATAGCACGTCGGACCCAAGGGGCTCTCCCAAGCTGGGGCTTTGCAGGTGGCAAAACCAAATAAACGGACTCTGTGCGAGGTGAGAATTCTTGCCCAGATTCTTTAGGCTGTCAAGCCTGTCATTCAGGTGGTGGGGGGCATTTGCTGGTATGACTCCGAGTCCAAGTCTCAGCAAGCGACTTGCAGAGTTTGTGTGTACGGCCTGCCAGCTCTGGTCAGTGTCACCAACACCTCGGTTTCATCCTGACAGCAAGCCATCAGCACAAAGAATGCCACACAAACCAGGCCCTGATGCTAATTGTCCCCCTTTCAGTTCTTTAAGACCTCGACTGCCCTGGTCTAAGCATGAACATGTGCATATGCTCCAATTTATCTAATTGTGGATATATTAGCTTTTTTTTTTTTTTTCCTTCCCAGATGGTGATGAGAAAAAGGGCAACCGTTAAGACTCAATCACCCAAGTTAATATGGTGTCTCTTCCCCCATAGGTCAGGCTGGCTGTAAATACATTGGGAACAATTTGGAGCTCTGTGTGTGCTGGGAATGGGGTGGGGAGCGGGGGGTGGGCGGGCAATGGTTTTTGCTAATGGGGGAGGGGCTGCTCTGGGAGTCCAATTTTCAGGGAAAACTCACCCAGTTCCTGTCAACTGAAAGAAACGTTTCACGCACATGGTGGGTCAGAATGTTATTTTTATAATATAAACCACCTGGCCTCCTCCTCCTCTACCTCTGCTGCAAACGCTATTCTACACACATACCTAGACCCAGGTCCCTGGCAACTATTACAAAACCATGTTGTGCTTGGCTCCTGGAGGTTTTTTTTCTTTTCCCTTTTTTCTTTTCTTCTTATTCTTTTTTTTCAAGTTAAGGTGAAGACAAGATGGATTGATCAGAGCTCAAAGTTTTGGTTTATTTTTACAGTTGCTTTGATGTAAAAGGACTTGGCTCTGACTGTGTGGAGAGAGATGCAGGGATGGAGTGGGGAAAGGTGAAGTCAGCCTTTCTTCCTCACTCAGCAACTCCTAAGACTGTGAGCATCTTCCTCAAGTTTAACAGCAAAGGCTGGGGATTGTCCCTCTGGAGATTGTCCCGAGTCGATTTACCTGGAGCCTTTCCCCAAGCATTATCTTTCACTATATGTGGAGGTTCTATTAGGAACAGCAATAACTATCTCTGTTCACTTTGCTTGATGAAAAGTCAGCAAAGAGTTCTGGGTGATAACCAGGTCTCATTAAAACAATACTCACTTCCAGTTTCACAGGCAAGCCATTAAAGCCTGGATCATTAGCTGACATATGACTTTCAAATGGGAAGGGGTTTTAACTAATCTTCCTATCTTTGAATCTCATTAGTTGCCAAACAGGATGCTTTCCTGTGGAGATTTCTACCAGGAAATACCTCCTTTAGAAGTTAAGTTACATTGCATAGCACGTCGTGCGTCTGCGTCAAGGTATACACATCCAGTGACAAAGAAGAGGTCGTGGCTGATTTCAGACAGTAATAGTTGACATTAAAACAGAATTAGTGCAAGGCAGTAGTCTCAATTTCATGGCAGAAACTAAATCTTTCTTTGGAGCATGGAATGTTAAGGCTAGGCCTTATTTAATAATCAGTAAAAAGAGAACATTACAATTCCATTTAGCCATGACTATGAATTAATCAAATTTTCTCCTAGTCCTTCTCTCTTGGGAAAAAACTTAATTTTATAAACTTAGTTCATTGTGATCTAATACTTTAGAACAAAAATAAGAATCATGCAACCTATGAAAGTCTAAAATATGTTTTATATCTGATAGTAAAGTGCGTTTATTGCCTTAAAAATGTTGTTGTTCAGTTGCTGTCATGTCAAACTCTATGCGACCCCATGGACTGCAGCATGCCAGGCTTCCTGTTCTTCACTGTCTCCCAGAGTTTGCCCAAACTCATGCTTATTCAGTCACTGATGTCACCCAACCATCTCATTCTCTGTTGCCCTCTTCTCCTCTGCCCTCAATCTTTCCCAGCATCAGGGTTTTTTTTTTTCCCCAATGAGTCAGCTTTTCGCATCACGTGGCCAAAGTATTGAAGCTTCAGCACCAGTCCTTCCAATGAATATTCAGGGTTGATTTCCTTTAGGGATTGACTGGTTTGATCTCCTTCCTGTCCAAAAGACTCTCAAGAGTCTTCTCCAGCATCAGTTTGAAAGCATCAACTCTTTGGCGCTCAGCCTTCTTTATGGGTGGTGGCATGGAGTCAAGCACATGTGCTAGAGTCAGGGGAGGACTTGAATCCTAGTCCTGCTGATGTAGAAGTGTGCTTTAAGGTGCTCCTTTCACTCTTTTTGAGCCTTAATTTCATCATATATACTTTTGGGGAGGGGTGTGGGCTAGAGATACTGTAGCCCTAAAAGTAACTAAAACAAATGAAACGTACCTATCCTTCTTTTGGGTAGTATGTACCTTGGAAAAGTAGTTTTTCCAGGTGACTGGCTGTAGAAGAGTAGTCTTTCCAGGCAAAGGCTTTGGTGTGAAAACCAACTAGCATGAACATGGAAGGCCTCTCAGAGACAGTGCTTTGGAAGAAACTCATCTGCTCTGAGTGTTTTCCCACTTACTTCTCCCAACTGTGTGACCTTGCTACACGTGCCATATACCGGTTGAAAATGAAAAGAAAAGAAAAAAATCAATCAACATATTTTTATGGAAATATTAAATGTTTCAATTTTATATGGTGCTTGGCATGATACAAAAAGCCCAAGTACCACAAAATAGGTGAAAAAAAAGTATGGTACCGTAGTGAATTAGTGTTCTAAACGTCAAATAAATTAAACTATCACATCAATGTTTTAGCCAGGGGATATATTTTTTATACGATCAAAACTCATATACATAAATAATCACATGGTGTAGTATTATACTCAAAAGAGTTTTTACTTTTTATTCCAAATAAGAATAAAATGCACTAACCTAAATCATTCTAGCAGACTATAGGGAAGCCTATGTCACTGGCTTGAAAACAAAAACTTGAATCACAAAACTTTTAATCAAAATATAAAATAAGAGAAAATACTCAATTAAGTTCCCCCTTTTGGATTTGGAAACAAAAACAGCTGCTGAAACAATGAGTGGCTTTCCTTCTGAGTTCATCAAGAGGGGAGCCAGACGTTGAGCTGATGGCTCTTGTGTTGCTCTTATTGTAAAAAATGGAAATTATTGCAAGTTTTCATGGTCATGATATGTGGCTAGGGAAGGATTAACTGCCTAGACAAAAATGGCATGGAGAGAATACATCCAAAATGCATGAATTCATACTCAATGCCTGCAGTATTAGAAGACAGTTTCTTTTATAAAAGACAATAAGCACTAATGTGTTTCAGTATAACTTTCTAAAAGAAAATAGTTGAGTAACAATAGATTGTTCTTTTTATTGTTTAGAAATTCAAAAACAACTCATATTTTCACTTCTCTTTTTCTATACCAAAGTCGTTTATGAAGACATGGTTAAAAGACAGATTTATGGTTGATTTATCTCCCTCTGGCTCTGTTTTTTAGGGGGTTGTGGCATAAAAACTAACTGAAAATTCTTCAATTAGTCTTCTTGGACACAAGCCTCCCATTTACTTCAGTGGGAGGTTTCTTTTCATAAAACCAGTGGTTTGTGTCCACCAGAGCCTTTTGACTGCTTTCCTTTGATTAATCAGAAGACTAAGCTCAGTCTGAATACCGCTTTTCTAAAGAATGAATGGGCGTAATCTCTTAGAGCTTTCATGAACCAGAAGGATTAATCCTGCAATCCAGTCCCATACTCCACTTCAAGTATTTTCAATTACTTGGCACCACTGGAGGTGACGTCCATGGCTCAGTAAGAAGGCTACTGCTGGCATAATGATTTCTCCATGTCCCAGCACATGGTCTTGGCGTTAATAATCCACAGTGAAATGATTTGCAATGCACAAGGGTGACATTTGATTATGTGAGAGGCATTGCAGGAATGAGCATGTAGGCTCTCACAGACCAACTGCTGGCAAAAATATGATGAAATGTTATGTGGTGAAAATAGCATTTAAGATGGTCTCTGAAGAACCAAGAAAAGTGTACGGACATTGGTTTTGGAGAAATTTTCTTTTTCTCTTTTTTCCTTCCTGGTTTTCCTTTCTCAAATCACATTTTTGGGAGCCAAATGGGTTAAGATTTGGCAGCCAATCACCCAAGCACATTTTCAAAACATATTTGATTCAGGAAATTCTGGATCTTTTAAAGCAAGGATGTTAACAATCCTCCTGAGAACCTTAAAATATGATGGTTTAAACATAAGGAAAAGGAAACCCTGAAATGATCAGAGAAATCACCAAGAGGCCACCTTGCTGAAGAGTTCAGTTTTTAAAATTTTGTTTCCTATTTTTTAGAGACCACAAGGAAGATGGTAAATTTACTACATATGGAAAGTCTTACCATTTGGGATAGAAATTTATGGGATGATTGGGAAATTCATAGTTCTCAAGGCAGCAAATACAAAAACAAAACATTAAAATTTCTTAGACTTACATCCTCTAGATCTATTCACAGATCTGTCAAATGTATTATATTCTAAGTACATTATAATAAATGTAGTTATTACATATGAACAAACATAACACATCCCTTGAGTATGGCCAAATATTGGTTATGTGAGATTGTGGGTGGAGGAAAAGTTACTTTGCATAAATGAAAGTCAGAGAGAATTAGAAGGCTTTTTCTTAAATCAATAAGTTAAAATTAATCCATTTTACAAACTAATCACAGACAGGAACACAATGATATCAGCTGATTTTAATGTTACTGATTTTTCCTTCCTAGCCCACCATCTTGCAGAGTTAGGTGAAATACCTTAGTTGATGTATTATGTTGTATATAGTAGTATATACTGTTTTGTATATCAGTCAATAGTGATAATATTCTAAAAAAGGACAAATATAAACTTCATTGATTTTTTTGATTTGTTATTCATCATTTAGTTATTCATTCAACTTCCCTGGTGGTTCAAATGGTAAAGAATCTGCCTGCAATGCAGGAGACCTGAATTTGATTCCTGGGTTGGGAAGAGTCCCTGGAGAAGGGAATAGCTACCCACTCCAGTTTTCTTGTCTGGAGAATTCCATGGACAGGGGAGCCTGGTTGGGCTACAGTTTATGAGGTTGCAAAGAGTCAGACACGACTGAGCAACTATCACTTTTTTCCTTTTCAATAACATTTATTAGGCACTTACTATATGCAAAACACAGTACTTGACATTTTAGATATAAGGATAGAGACTCTGTCCCTGGGGCACTTACGTTGTATTCTAGAGACCGAACATGCACATAAGTAGCTGTTGTTGCTGTTTGGTCACTAAGTCATGTCCCACTCCTTTGTGACCCTATAGGTTGTGGCCCACCAGGCTCCTCTGTCCATGGGATTTTCCAGGCAAGAACACTGGAGTGGGTTGCCATTTCCTTCTCCAGGGGATCTTCCTGACCCAGGGATTGAACTCAAGTCTCCTGCATTGTAGGCAAATTCTCTACCACTGAGCCTACGGGGAAGCCCCATAAGTAGCGTAAGGTAAAAAAACATTAAATACTAGAAGAGAAACAAGGATAACTGCTTTGGAAAATCAGAGGAGGTAGAGACTTCTAATAGGAAGATTCAGGGAAAATTCATGGAGAACGTGCTATCTGAGTGAAGTCTGGGAAGGCAGGCAGGGTTTAGACATGAAGAGAAGGTGGCGATAGAACTTCATAAGTAGGTCACACTCACAAATGTTTTCTTATTTATCTTTTCAAAGATATAGTTTTTGATTTTGTTGACCAGGTTTGCCAGTTTGGGCCCTATTTCATATCAGATCCCCCAAAGGTATCCTACATATAAATCCAATCTACCTTAAAAGAAATCAAAATCCCCGCAAACAGTGAAATCAATGACGAAAGTCCTTTGATCCATGAACAGAATGCTGTCCCTAAGTCTCATGCAGTCACAGAGTTGTGTAACTTTTGTTATGAACTTGCTTGGAATATAGTGGGCCATTTCAATATGAAAATCCGTGCTGCTTTAAGTCAAAGAAATTTTCTTTGTATTTCTTTGTATTAATACAAATTCTTCTTTGTATTTATTTCTTAGTATTTGTTTCGCCCCCTTATTTCCTTTGTCTCTTTCTAGAACTCTTATTGGGAGAAGGCAATGGCACCCCACTCTAGTACTCTTGCCTGGCAAATCTCATGGATGGAGGAGCCTGGTGGGCTGCCATCTATGGGGTTGCACAGAGTCGGACACGACTGAAGTGACTTAGCAGTAGCAGAACTCTTATTAGATGAATGTTTACCTCCAGGATTAGTCCCACGTTTCCTGTCCTGTCTTTTTTCCATCTCTTTGTCTTTTTGCTCTAAGTTCCAGAAAATTTACTTTGTTATTTAGTTTTTACTTTGTTATCCTTTATCAGTTTGTCTGTGATCTATGTCTCAGATCAGTTCAGTTCAGTCCCTCAGTCGTGTCCGACTCTTTGCGACCCCATGAATCGCAGCACGCCAGGCCTCCCTGTCCATCACCAACTTCCGGAGTTCACCCAGACTCACATCCATCGAGTCAGTGATGCCATCCAGCCATCTCATCCTCCATCATCCCCTTCTCCTCCTGCCCCCAATCCCTCCCAGCATCAGAGTCCTCTCCACTGAGTCAACTCTTCGCATGAGGTGGCCAAAGTACTGGAGTCTCAGCTTTAGCATCATTCCTTCCAAAGAAATTCCAGGGCTGATCTCCTTCAGAATGGACTGGTTGGATCTCCTTGCAGTCCAAGGGACTCTCAAGAGTCTTCTCCAACACCACAGTTCAAAGGCATCAATTCTTCGGCGCTCAGCCTTCTTCACAGTCCAACTCTCAGATCCATACATGACCACGGGAAAAACCATAGCCTTGACTAGACGAACCTTTGTTGGCAAAGTAATGTCTCTGCTTTTGAATATGCTATCTAGGTTGGTCATAACTTTCCTTCCAAGGAGTAAGCATCTTTTAATTTCGTGGCTGCAGTCACCATCTGCAGTGATTTTGGAGCCCCCCAAAATAAAGTCTGACTATGTCTACTTATCTATTTACTCACTTTTTTATTTTATTGTTCCAATCTGGCAATGACATTTTAAATTTCCTGTTTTCCTGCTTGCTTCTTTTTTCATAGCTACTTTAGGGATATTTATCTTTTCATAATTTTCTGAAGATACTTTTTGTAATACTCTTTTAGGTACTCTGCTGTTTGAATTGTTTCTGTTCTTTTATTTGTTTGCCTTTTTTCTTTTGCTTTTCTTCAAATGTTTGGTGATCTTTAGATTTTGACATTCGTGGACAAAAAAATAAAACCCAGATTATTTAAGCAGCTGGCAAGACCTTGCTCTGTGGCCGAGTAGGTCTGTTTTCTTAGGAGGCCTCCCCTGAATGGAAGTCTGATGCAAGCTCTGTATGAGTGGGCAGCCTTCACCTTGAATGCTCAGCGATGGACCCGCAGACTCACAAGGATTAGAGAATCCTCTTCTCAGTCGCTGCCTTTCTTTCCCCTCCCCTGTCCCTCATTCATGCCTAAGTGTCTAGGGTTACATCAAGTTCGGTTCTAAAGCTTCTAGACCACTTTCAAATCATCCTCATCAGGCAATTCACTTTCACTAGTCAGATGTAAAAATCTACTGCTGACCACAGCTCAGGGCAGAAGAAGGCAAGACCCCACTGGCTGGCAGTGTCCGAAGTTTTGAAAGCAATTCTTTAAAATTACCCCATGCTACTGTCAGAGTAAGTCTTCTGAAACATGTTTGAATATATCTTGCACCTGCTCAGAATCTTTCAAGGGTTTTGATTTTATATAGAATAAAACCTATTCTTCATTGCGAAGCATGAAGACACTTACAGCTTGATGTGAGAGCCTAACCATCTACCATTTCATTGCCACAGACACACTTAGGCTCCTCACATTCCGAAAATGCCTGTGGTTCTCTCATTCCATGCCTGTGTACACTCTGTTCGCTAGGCTGAGAATGTCATCTTGCCTTCACCAATTGGCAAAGACACCCTCAATTGCACATCTCCGTTTGTGATTGCTTCCTGTGAATTCTTTTTTGACTTTCCCTAGGCAGACGTAGGGTTGTGGGTCTATTTATTAAACTACATCTTCCCTTCACTCCACAAAGGATTTGAAATAATATAAAACAGATACATGGTAACCGGATGAAATAAAATGAGTGAGGCACACTGAGTTCAAAGGGAGAGTAAAAGTAGAAATATAAATAATATCAAGTATGTGATTAGTCCTAAAAATTACATGATGCAGAGTTTTATAGATTTATACTACAAACAGATACACTGAAATCTTGCCTCTGAACTTCTTAGTTGTCAAAACTAAGAGGGGAAGTTGAGTTCTTCTGAGTTTCACATTGTCCATAAACTACAGTTGAGGCATTTTTGCCAGCTATCGAAAATTAAGAAAGTTCACTGCACCAAAGGGCTATTTACAAAAGTAATTGGTAAACTGAGAAGTTCTTACCTTTATGCCTTCATTGACCCTTGAATATAATGATGTAATCACTATAACTTTTTTTGTACATTTCTTTCCTCCAAGTATGGACCATATATCCTCATTACTTGGCCCAGTGCTTGGTATTTCCTAGTCACTCAATGAGTATTTGTTGCACACACTGGATAATCTGATGCTGATTGTTTGTACAAACCATCTAGGGGTACAGCTAGAAATGTATCATCATTTATACCCCTTTCATAAACATAATAAAGAATTAACCAACTGGAAGAATCTTTATACTAATGATCAGAACAATACTTAGAATACCTCTATAACCAGATAAACACGTTGCATGTATATCTCATATGACTCCCAACCAACCGCATGGGTACTACTTCCTATCTCAAAGTCAGGGAAATACATAAGCGTTTCCCCAAGGTCTACAGGTATTCAGAACAGAACTTGGGATTAGCACAGGTGCCTTGAACCCAGCCCTGTGACTCTCAGCCTTTGCTGTAGGTTCATGCTCTGGTGTGTAGTAGATTGATTACTATTTGATTACAAATTTCATGAACGTGAAGATTTCCTACTGATGGAAAGGCCCTGATGGAAGGACTTTGCCCAAGTTCCTTTGTTCTCTAAGGCTTATTCCAAAATGTTTGAGGGAAAAGGGAGCAGCTATCAGGCAAATAAAATGCTATAAAATTCATTTTCCACAAAGCAATATCAGGGGATAGCACCCTAATTAAAAACTACTCAATTTAAAAGCCAGAACCTCTGACCAATTTTTCTCTTATGTAATGGCATATGGCACAACTTTTTTTTCATTACAACCAAGAAAACTTAATGATGTTACCATTTTATAAAAAGGCTTACTCTATGTTATCTCCATCAACTTTCACTGATCAGTTTATGGTTTCTTACCTGAAAATTGCCAAAACAGCTTCCTCCTGGGAGGGTCACATAACTCACGTAGGGTGGCCCAGGAGATGGCAGCGACTCGTAGACCACCACACCTTCACTTGGGAACGCAGCCCTCCGCTGCTGCTTGCTTTCCCAAAATTCCTGTAACATCGACACAACATTCACTGAAAAAGACAAGAAAAATAATCAGTAATTAAGGGTGGATATAACCCTGGCAAAAACAATATTTTATTTGTGGGTTGGATCATGTAACATGTCATTTCCAGTGTAAGGAAAACAGAGTATGTGTATGTTCTGGTGGGGTGGGGGTGGAGTCCTTTCAGTTGTGAAAGAGGCAAATACTATTTAGCACAAAATTGTTTAATTTTTCATGAGCATGGCTGAAGGGGTTTGGCACCATAATTCTAATGACATTGCAGTCTGTTACAATTACAATTTAATTTTTGATATCAAATTAAAAATCTCTTCCTTCTTTGACAATTTTCCTTAAAAATTCTGTCCAGAGCTATGATTATCCATGAATCCCATTTCTTATAGATCCTTAGACCTGCAAAGGGAAAGCTAAATTCAAAGGTAAAAATACAAGCAATGAAACTTTCATTGGAACTCACCTATTTTAAGATTTAAGAGGAGAAAAGCAGAGAGAAGAAAACTCTTTCATGCTCCTCTCCACCCTAATCTAAAAGAGAATGAAAGCAATTGTGTAATAAGCAAGAGGCTGGGGGCGGGAAAACAAACTCTGAGTGAAACTAATAACATGGAAACCTTGTTAAGGACCACGTCTGTTAGATGACTTCAGAAAACATAGTAATGGCCACAGCCATGTGTTTTGGATTAAATGACCTGTGATAGCCTGCAGAAGTTCCAGATCAAATTAGCTTGGTTTGTTTATCCTCTACTGCAAATTGAATTGTGGAAATTAACAAGGATAATAGAATTGTAGAGGCAAAGGAGACCCTATAGGTCACACAGGCGAAACTGCTCCATGCCTGAATTCCTTGCACAGCTCCACTGACAGCTGCTCATCTGCCCTGATTCTGAACATGTGGAAGGACCTGGTCCTTGGCACATCGTAAGGTGGACCGTCTCAAATGCTAATGGTTTTAACTATAAAAAGGTCCTTTTGGGGAGTGAGCTGAAATCTGCATTCCTATAATGTTCCTGCAAGCGGGCTATCTCTCATTTCTGGGACTATGACCTCAGAGAAGTTAATCCCCATCTTCACAAGAAAACCCACTATGTACTTGAAGGTGGCATAGGAAATATGTTGTTTTTGCCTACCTAGCACTTGCTTTTCCTCTTTGTAGGAAAAGCCTAAAAGCTTGCTTTAAAGAACCACCCTTCTTTCAATCATGTCTTCTCCAGGGCTGAAGGATGGATATTACCTGAAAGTCAAGTCACTTAGGGTCAATAATTTTTGTTGGGAATAGTGGAAGACTGGATTCTCCTTTTTCACTAGATTGTTGAGGGTATGGGAGAGAAGTGTGGTGCTGCCCCAGAAAGGGGGAAATCACGGCTGAAAAGAAAGCCAGCATAGAGAAGGGCAGAACAAAGAGACAGGGAGAGAAAAACAGTTCTCATGTCACAGTTTGAGCTCCTGAACCAACACACCTGCTTTTTCCTTAAGCCATTTTGAATTGGTGTCTCTCACTTGTATATGAAAGCGGACTAATGTAGAAAGCTCTCAGGTTTCCTCAAGTTCTAGATTAAATAGCTTTTTTCTTTCAAACATTCTTTGTGTAGTATGGTGTCTAGGCCCTTTGACATCCTCCTGATATATTTCTGAATATATGTGCTTCAAAATGTAGGGCTTTGCTATTTTGCAGGAAATTAGGAGAGTCACAGTTTGATCTAGAGGCAAAAATATTTCACAACCACCTTCTAAGCTGTTGAATAGAGCACCTGGCTCTTTTACTTCATTCTTAGGTCACTGATCAGCTTCCAGTTTACAGGGCATAGTTCAGGAAAATTATCGAGATGCCTAAGGAATTGGATGTCTGTATATATTTAAGAACTGCAGTTTTTAGTATTTAAGATGTGTTTTGGGAAATAAACTGGGAAATATAAGACTGTCAGGGGGGATAATTGAATTAACCAATAAAATGTATGCTGATTGGTCAAGGTGAGCTTGGTAATTACAGACATTTTTCATTCATTCAAAAATATTTGAAGTGATATTTTCTACCAGTTGACGTCACTCAGAATAGAACTTTTATTTCCTAAATTGTATTTCTGCTCCCTATCTTTCACTCCCTCCCATGTCCAGGAAAACAAGTATTTTTTGAGCCAGCTGATCTGTCTTTCTACTTGTAGGTGACCTCCAGAATTCAGCAGTGATGTCTTGAAGATTAAAGCAGTGATGTCTTGAAGCCTAAAACCAAAACCAGCGGTCTGTGGCTCTGATAGTCAGCAAGGGCCATTAGGCTGCTATTTTAAGTTAGTTCATTGCTGAATGATGTTCAGCTAAGACCTGGAGTAAGTAGATGAAGACTCATACTTATCTAGGTAAAATGAACACAAGAATTTTGGCATGTAAAACTGTGTGGATTAGAGTTCAAAGTACATCCTAAGTAAAATTTATGGAGGAATAAATGTAGCAGTTTTCAGATCTTTTATTCTGCAACTTTGAAGGATTTCTTTGATGGTCTTATGTATGTCATCACCTCTGAAGAGTGCAACATATGTCATGCACACACACAACTCATCTTTCTATCTCTATCTCCTCTTGTCGACTGGAAAACCAGATGAATGGAGTGCAGAGGGAAGAGGGCCAGCTTGTTGTTTGGAATTCCCAAGATCAGCATATCTGAAGATGCTTTATTTATGAAACACACGCTTCTTTATTTTTTTGAAGTAGTAACAACAAAGTTCACAGACAGCGTCAAAGAGAACGCTAACAAAGGGTCAAGTCTGCTGAAGAAACCACCCAAATTTGAGGAAAGGCCTCATGGCCAGTTTAGACTCCAGCAGCAGCTGCACCTTCATGGACCAGCCAATGATCCTGACTTTCTCGTTACAAACTTAGGCCACCGAGCATGCAATATCTCTCCTCACATCTAGGGACCCATCTGTGCCTGTGCTCAGGTCCACCTTACTTCCTTCAGTCTCACATGAATTTGTGTCGCTTCTACTCGGCATTGTTCTAATAGTCATTCTCTTGACCTTCTATTTTTAAATGTTTCTTCTCCTCCCTGCTTCTCAGCAGCCATATGTATGCCCAAGACAACAATAAATGAATAATCAATCAAAAGAAGTACTCGGCCTTGGGACTACTTTTGGTTACTAGTTATTAAAATTTTCTCAATATAGCCCAAGCTGCTGGAAAGAATATTCTGTATTACTCTCTCTGCTTCTCTATCTTCCATTCATTTTTAACTCACCACAATCTGGCGTTCTGCTACATTAAGCTTCTGAAACGACTCTGGCAAATGTCACTAATTCTAACTTTCAGTCCATATTTATTTGACCTCTAGCTGCATTTGACACAGCTGATAAATTTCTTCTAGAAACTTTCATATCCCTAGCCTTTTTTGACTGTATTCTCCCTGTTTCTATCGTTTCTTCTGAGTCGTTTTTATGGTCTCTCTTCCTCTGCTCACCCTTCACGGTGTTTTGCATGAGAGTCTTGTCTTCGCCTTTTCTTGCTTCACTCTGTTGCTCTTGAATGACAGAAACTATTTCTATTCATCCATCTACCATAATATATGCCAGTGGTTACATTCTCCTGTAACTTCAGCATTGTTAATAGATCTTTCCGTTTTTTTGTTGCTTAAATTCAACCTATTGCTCAAACTCAACCCATTTGCTTTTCCATAAACTCTTTTCCTGAGCCACTTAAAAAGTGGTATTATCATCTACCCAGTCACACAAATCAGAAAACTGACAGGAACTTTCAACTTAATTTCCTCTTTCCAGACCTAATAAGTGCTAGAGTTCTGTCACTTCCATATCCCGATGTCTCTGATCACCACTTCCTCTCCATTAATATTGCCATTGCTTCATGGGTTCACATCTCACCGTATATACTGCAGTACCCTTCTGACTCCAGCCACCCCCCATCTAACCCATCCCCAGTGGTTCCCAGGTAATCTTTCTGAATGTCACGGTTGATTAAATCACTCCCATCTTAAAATCCTTCTGTGAGTTCCTCATTACCTGCAGAGCAAATAACTCCTTGGTAAGTCATAGAAGGCCCTATATCTTGATTCTCTTTCTCATTCCAAACTTCTCTCCTCAAATCACACCCCAGGCCCCCCTCTCTCTCAGGCTTTTTATGCTACTAGCAAGCCCCTTACTTCTGTTTGCCCTCTTGAATGCCTTTCCATTCTCTGTCATCTTCCTGGCTGGCACCTACTCATTTTTTTTTTAAGATCTGCCTCCAGAAATAGCTTCTTAAAAATGAAAACAAACCCAAAATAATCTCTAAACCCTTCCCCTGGAAATTGTAGTTCTCTGAGAGATAGCATGGATATTACTTGGGGACTTGTTAGAAATGCAGGGTCTCAGGCCCCACTCCAGACCTACTGAACCAGAGTCTACATTTTTAACAAGATTCTCAGGCAATCTGATGCACATTAAAGTTGGAGAAGCCTTGGGTAAGGTAGGAAGAAGTTGCTCTTCTTGTCTCCCTTATCACGTGCCTATTATATGCCAGGTATTAGGCATTTTCTCATTTAATTCTTACAACACCTTCTAGAAATAGGTATTATCATCCACAACTTAGAGATAAGAAGTTAAAAGATGCTCAGGGTACAGTCCAGTCACACAGCTATTAACTCTCAGCCTTGGGATTTTTAACTTAGTTTGGTCTGGATGTATAGTCTTCCTCTTTGCTCATTCTGAGCCACTCCTAATTATAATGGAATTTAAGTTGTTTTCATGCGTGTCTACATCTATCAGGAGGATTTTAGAAGCATAATAAATGTTGGTTGAACAGCTGATGCCATGAAAGTTATGCAAGACGTGCTGCCTTTGTGAAGTTGTCGGTAGGGAAAGTGTAGGGGACCCTGCACAAGAATTACCTCACCTACCATTTTCGATGGACCATTTTTCTGATGCTTGTCTTTGGCAGTCAAACAAAGCAAAGGGTTCATATTTGTATTTCTCCATGTACATGATTCGACACATTTCCAGCTTGGAATTGTCACAGTGAATGTTAGTCTGTGTCATGTGAACAGGTGTCCTGATCAACCTTCAGCCAATACTCTGCTCTGGCTAAAAGCAACACTGTAAACCCCCAACAGTCACGGGCTTCAGAAGGGGCTGTGATTAAGTCTCACATTCCAGTCCCTCCTTTCAAGGAAAAATGACTAAAGATGAGACCACAAGAGGAACAACAGCAAATGACAAAAGACTGAGGAAGGCCTTGGAACCGGCTTCCTGGGAAGAGGGGCATGAACACAAGTCAAGGTCAAGTCTCTCTGCCTGGTTGTGCCTTCTCCCTGGGGATCAGGGGCCTATAGTCTGGAACACATACTTTTCTGGCTATGCATTATTTCTCCCAAAGTTTAGTGAAATACTTTTTGAAGAGTTTCTACATTGTTTGAATGGACACTAAAGGAAAAGGGCTTTTATTCATAAGCCAGGACAAGATACACTAATCATTCATGGGGAGTCTTGACACCAGACAGGAGAGAGGCAGTGAATCCTGAGCTGGAGATCCAGAGAAATCAGATGGGTAACAAGCTGGCTGATGCTGGAGTCAGGACAAGCTGAGCGACCCTCCAACTTCAGGGTTTAACACTCATAGGCCATACATAGGTCTTACCTTTGATGAGGCTACTGATGTTTAACTGGAAAAATTACTATACAGAAATAGAATATCAAATGGCTGACGCTAGGGGTATGAGAAGAAGTGGAAGGAGAGAGAATTGTTGGGGAGATCCTAGGAATGATAGCATGAAATCCAGTTCCTTTTTGTAACTACTATCAGATTATAATATCTGAGAGTTAAAAAAACAAAAACAAAAACAAATTAACCCGAGTTGACTTTGCACATCAGACTTTTTAATCACACTCCATTGCTCCACATTGCTTTCTCAGACGCATATAATAGACCCTGTTCTGGACTAAATATTTGTGTCTCTCACACATTCATATGCTGAAGCCCTAACTCACAATATGATGTTATTAGAAGGTGGGGACTCAGGGAGATAGTCAGGTTTAGATGAGGTTATGAGGGTTGAAGTGAAGTGAAGTCGCTCAGTTGTGTCCTACTCTTTGCGACCCCACGGACTGTAGCACACCACGTTCCTCCATCCGTGGGATTTTCCAGGCAAGAGTACTGGAGTGGGTTGCCATTTCCTTCTCCAGAGGATCTTCCCGACCCAGGGATTGAACCCAGGTCTCCCACATTGTAGGTAGATGCTTTACCATCTGAGCCACAAGGGAAGTCCTTATGAGGGTTAGATGTAACCTTATGAGGTTAGATGTAAACTAATAGCTCAGCTGGTAAAGAACACACCTGTAATGCAGGAGACCCCGGTTCGATTCCTGGGTCTGGAAGATCCCCTGGAGAAGGGATAGGCTACGCACTCCAGTATTCTTGGGCTTTCCTTGTGGCTCAGCTGAAAAAGAATCCGCCTGCAATGTGGTAGACCTAGGTTTGATCCCTGGGTTGGGAAGATCCCCTGGAGAAGGGAAAGGCTACCCACTCCAGTGTTCTGACCTGGAGAATTCCATGGACCATACTGTCCATGGGGTTGCAAAGATCTTCATGGCAAATAGATGGAGAAACTGGAAACAGTGACAGACTTTATTTTGGGGGGCTCCAAAATCACTGCAGATGGTGACTGCAGCCATGAAATTAAAAGACGCTTACTCCTTGGAAGGAAAGTTATGACCAACCTAGGCAGCATATTAAAAAGCAAAGACATTACTTTGCCAAGGCTGTGGTTTTTCCAGTAGTCATGTATGGATGTGAGAGTTGGACTATAAATAAAGCTGAGCACGGAAGAATTGAAGCTTTTGAACTGTGGTATTGGAGGAGACTCTTGGGAGTCCCTTGGACTGCAAGGAGATCCAACCAGTCCATCCTAAAGGAGATCAGTCCTGGGTGCTCATTGGAAGGACTGATGTTGAAGCTGCAACTCCAATACTTTGGCCACCTGATGCAAAGAGCTGATTCATTTGAAAAGACCCTGATGCTGGAAAAGATTGAAGGCAGGAGGAGAAGGGGACGACAGAGGATGAGATGGTTGGATGGCATCACTGACTCAATGGACATGAGTTTGAATAAGTTCCAGGAGTTGGTGATGGACAGGGAGGCCTGGTGTGCTGCAGTCCATGGGATCGCAAAGAGTCAGACACGACTGAGCAACTGAACTGAACTGATGAGGGTTAGAGCCCCACGATGGGACTGGTATCTTTATAAGAGTAGAAGGAGACACCACAGCTTCCTCTCTCAGCCTTGTGAGGACACAGCAAGAAGGCAGCCATTTGTAAACCGGGAAGAGGGCTCTCACCAAAACGCTGATTCTGCCAGCAACTTTATCTTGGATCTGTGAGAAATACCATTATATTTCTGTTGTTTAAGCCACCCACTCTGTGGTATTTTGTTCCAGCAGCCCAAGCTGACTAAAACAAACCTCTTCAGAGGTTTTGAATACTTTCCTATCAATAAGAAGACAATTTGCTATGCAGCTGATGGGCATTATTGTGGGTACTTTCTTTCTCACTGTGTTTTGAAATTTGAACACGAGAGTCTCCAGAGGAGTGACTAGATCTCCAAGTAAGTCTTTCGTTAAGTGAGGTTTCCCCCTTCCTCCAGCTTTCTTTCTGAGCATAAAGTTCAGCATTAAAGCTTCACAGAAGGCACTTGACCAATGAAGACATCCAGCAATGTGGAACACCTTAACCGTCCAACCTTTGACCCTTCCTAGCAGAAAGCCTCCATTAGCTTCAGCAAAGGCAGTGACTTCACTTGCCCTTGAACACATACTGCACGGTTTTTCCCCCTGTGCTTTGGTTCAAGTCCTCCTTCCTACCCTGAGTGTTGTTTCTGCCTCTCCTTTCTAGCCATCCAATTTACTCTCAAATTTCAGAGGAAATGCCACCTCCTCCATCATGCCTTACTGCCTGATTCCAACCCACATGAATGGCCTTTCCTGTGCTCTTATTCCATCAGTGGCCCAGTGTCTTAGCACTTAATCTCCTATAAAGCATGCTAACAAAATGGATGTGGTGCTCCTGGCTAAATTTATCAAGTCAGATTTGGCTGGGCTTACTTCTGGCCAGAGGAATGAAATGCCTTGGGATAACAATTCATCTTATAGAGAACAGTTGTATGTTATTTACCTAACAGCAAATTGTGATTCCAGAGGACAGGAACTCCGGTTCATTCTTCTCTGTATCCTCCTTGGTATCTAGCACAGGCCTGTTCATGTAGAAGCAGTTGCTGAATTCATCTGGACTCTAAACAATACTACATATCTGAACCGTGCAATTGAATGAACATACAGAAGAGAGGTGAAAGTACTCTTGGAGTACTTTTAAAGTACAATTCATGGAGAGATTAAGACTTCCTTCTAGAATAGGAGATTTCTTATAAGAACCATCATGGTGCCCACCCAGCATGGGTGTGTTGGTGGCAGCCATGTCTCAGCTGGAGATGGTTGAGCAGGTGCAGGAAGATGAACCCTGGGTAGGGTGATTGCTAGTTGCTTGCCAGCTAGGATTTTACTTTCATGATAACTAGAGCTTGTGGCTATCCTGAACAGAGATCTAAGTACTTTTGTCTTAAAGTGTCAGTTCTCCATTTATGTTGACTGCCTGGAGCATAGTGTTGAAAAGGATTTGAAAGTAGTCTCTCTGGGATCAGTGGAACAGAACACCAAAATTAAACAGCAATGAGGCCCTGGTCTATCTGGGGACCCTGACCTTGATGGCATAGAGTCAAAAAGAAAAAAAAAACACAACTCAAAATAGGCCTTTGCACATAAAGATTTACAATTTGATTGCAGAAATAATGAATTCATAATATAATTTGTTAACAAAATATTAGACTGCTACATTGTATAACAGAAATGATTTTAAGGTAATATTTAGAGCTCTAAAATTTATGGCACAATAACTAAGTTGGACTATAAAGAAAGCTGAGCACCGAAGAATTGATGCTTTTGAACTGTGGTGTTGGAGAAGACTGTTGAGAGTCCCTTGGACTGCAAGGAGATCCAACCAGTCCATCCTAAAGGAGATCAGTCCTGGGTGTTCATTGAAAGGACTGATGTTGAAGCTGAAAATCCCATACTTTGGCCACCTGATGCGAAGAACTGACTCATTTGAAAAGACCCTGATGCTGGGAAAGATTGAAGGCAGGAGGAGAAGGGGATGACAGAGGATGAGATGGCTGGATGGCATCACTGATTCAATGGACATGGGTTTGGGTGAACTCCGGGAGTTGGTGATGGACAGGGAGGCCTGGAGTGCTGCAGTCCATGGGGTCGCAAAGAGTCGGACACGACTGAACTGAACTGAACTGAACTAAGTACATTTAAGGGGAAATGTAGATAAATGTGGACTGAAAAGGACAGAAAAATTATGCAGAGGAGGAGAGTCTAAGTTGAACCTCCCCAGAAAAATGAGATTTAGACCAGGATGGGGAAGGGGGTAGAAACTAAAAAAGTGAGAGTGGCATTTGACAAAAAGAGTAGGAAAAATAGTAATGCCTCAGTGGAGGAATTGTGTGTGGGAGTGATAGGAAAGCATGCCATGAAGAAGGGGGTACGATTTGATAAGCAACACAGCAAGGGGACGTTGCCTCTTTTAATAATTGGAAATTAATTATATTGTTCCGGTGCCCCAGGCTTATGCAAGCGGGTGAGAAATGCAGGGGCACCGATTTTCTTGTCCTTTGTCTGTGAGGTGCTGTGCTGTCTGCAGAGGCTCCATTCATAAAAACAAGGGCACAGACACATGGAGAAACGTGTGGCTGCTCTTGTGCATCTGGGTGAACCCAGGAGAAGTGTTTCTCTGGTGGGAGCTTAGGCAAAAAAATCTACAAGGAGTGGGTAGGAGATGGAACAGGCAGAGTGCTCCATACCTACTGAATGCCCCTGTTCTCTCTGTAAAAGGCAGTATTTACAGGGTTGCTGTAAAGCTTAAAATGGAAAATGCTCAGAACAGAGCTTCACGCATAGTAAGCACTAGAGGGTTAGCTATTATTTGTGGTTGGAGAAGGTGAAGGAAGAAAGGAAAGGGCATGATTATATGCTGGCACATTGCATCTTTGAAACTGACTGTTCCTAGGTTGGAAACCATATCATTAAACATTCTGAAAATAGTCTGAAGTCTGAAAATTCTCTAATTGTACACATTGGGCTATTTAATTTGTGTCTAAGATATGTGAAGAATTCAGAGATGGAAATGAGAAAACTCTTTTAATATCATTCACTGGTAAAGTCAAAGCTTCATAATAGCCAGAAAATAAAGGGAAGAAATACTACATGTCTCAAAATCTGGAAACACGGATGTTTGTCCAATTTTTCACTTTCTGATGAATGCTAATGGTAACAGACCTGCTGTTAGGAAAAACTACAGAAAGGAACTGATGCTTATTTCAAATTAATGTTAATAACTCTTATGCTTCGGGAAAGTAGAAATATTATAGTTCATTGCCCAGTTCAATTACCTAATATGAGGTAAGTCCTGACTGGAAAGACAGTCATTTGTCAGCAATAAGGGATCTTAAAAGTATGTCATAAATCTATCAGAAAAAAGAGCCCATTTTTTTATGCCTTACATGAGAAAAAATTCTAGCTGGGTAAAAATTTCCTTTGCCAAAAACTAAGACAAATTGGAAAGGCTACCATTTTAGGATAAACTAGTTAGAGGCTTTCAAGATGAGAAACATAGTTTCAAATCGATTCTCTGCCTCCAAACAGATGGATTTATGGTATGTAATGTTTTAACATAATCTTTAACTATAAATTATTCTTAGCAGGTGATATTTTTAAATAAAATGAACAGCATTTTCTGTTCTAGTAATTCAATCACATATACCTTGTTTTTGTAAATGTGATCCCCTAGTTTTGTTGAGGAGAAACAGGAAAAGGATTTCCAAATAATTTAAGGAGCAAGCTCAAGGCATCTTACCAATTTGACATTCATGCAAAATTGGGTTCCTTTAGGTCTTGTGCTTGGCTTGGCAAACACCAGGACAGTGACCAACAGAGCCAGCTGTCTAAACATTTATAACCATTCTCAGGCTCTGACAAGTTCTGATCAGGCTAACGGAATCTTGCTGACACTGCTTATGTGTCGTGTACAACATGTAAGAAACTTGGGCCACGTCTTCTTTTCTGTAGACACTCTCTCAAAGGTAGCCACAACCACACACAGATATGAGACAGCCTAGAGTCTTGCTTTGTTCCCAGCATTAGTAGCTTTCTTTTAGTTATTCTCCAAAGTCAGTGCCTAGCTCCTGCAGCAGTTGGGCAGCTGATCATATTTCTTCTTTTGTTTCCTTTTTCTTTTCTTCTGATCTGGTCCCTGTTCTCCATCCTGAACACGTTTTCTAAGGGAATTAAATCCGTTGGGTTGTTTTACAAAATTAACCTCTTGGAAGACTCTCCAAAAAAAAAAAAATTACATCATTCTTTTTGCTTTGATTTTCACCTTTAGAATTTAAAGTTGAGCTATAAATCATTTAGGGGAGAAATTGAAACAATACTTTTTTTATTGGAGGATAAGTGCTTTACAATGTTGTCTTGGTTTCTGACACACAACAACGTGAATCAGTCATAATTGTATCTATCTGTCTAGTCAGACTATGGTTTTTCCTGTGGTCATGTACGGATGTGAGAGTTGGACTGTGAAGAAAGCTGAGTGCCGAAGAATTGATGCTTTTGAACTGTGGTGTTGGAGAAGACTTTTGAGAGTCCCTTGGACTGCAAGGAGATCCAACCAGCCCATTCTGAAGGAGATCAGCCCCGGGATTTCTTTGGAAGGAATGATGCTAAAGCTGAAACTCCAGTACTTTGGCCACCTCATGCGAAGAGTTGACTCATTGGAGAGGACTCTGATGCTGGGAGGGATTGGGGGCAGGAGGAGAAGGGCACGACAGAGGATGAGATGGCTGGATGGCATCACCGACTCGATGGACGTGAGTCTGAGTGAACTCCGGGAGTTGGTGATGGACAGGGAGGCCTGGGGTGCTGCGATTCATGGGGTCGCAAAGAGTCAGACACGACTGAGCAACTGAACTGAACTGAATTGATCTATCTATCTATATATATCCCCTCCCTTGTGAGCCTCCCTCCCGCCTCCTAGCTGACCCTCTAGGAGCTCCAGAGCTCCAGAGCTCCAGGCCAGGCTCCTTGTGTTAAATGAAACTTAAAAAAAAAAAAAAAAATCTTTGGAAGTACAAGTTAACTTTTTAAGAAGGTAATTTTTTAAGAGAGAGAATATTAAGGAACAAGATGGAATCACAAAGACAAAATAAAAGGTCATTAAATATACCACCATTAAACAGCAGCACTTGAACTCCCAAGCGTGGTTTTCATGTACATCATGGTTCAGATGATGTCATCCAATCACAAGAGCTACATAGACCTGAAACCTGATGTAATCCATTTAAGCAACTAGGAAGTATATATCTTTCCCACGTACCCCTGGGCATTGCATTTGCACTGTAAGTCAGAAAGAGAAAAACAAATATCCTATATTAACGCATGTATGTGGGATCTAGAAAAATAGAACAGAGGAACCTAGTTCCAGGGCAGGAATAGAGACACAGACGTGGAGAACAGATATGTGGACACAGCGAGAGAAGGGAAGGGAGCGTAGAATGGATGAACTGGTAGATTAGGCTTGACGTAAATAGACGACCATGTGTAAAATAGCTAGCTAGCGCGGATCTGCAATATAGCATAGGGAGCTCAGCTCGGTGCTCTGTGGTGACCTGCATAGGTGGGGTGGGGGTGGGTGGGGCTATATGGATACACATGGCTGATTCACTTGGTTGTACAGCAGAACCTAACACAACATTGTAAAGCAATTATATGCCAATTAAAAAAAAAAGAGAGAGACTTTGTATGACTGTTGACTTTAGATAACAACCAAAGATCCAAGAAAACAAAAAACAAACAAAAGAGCAAACACTGTTGCTTTGCCGACCAGTTCCGTTTAGTTAAAATGGTCAGATCTGTGCAAATGTGGCTTTAGGTATGTCACGAACTTTCCCCAGGTATAGTCATTATAAGAAAGCTATTCATGACCCTGCCACAGCTATTTAACTGGGTTTTTGTACACGGCGCAGACAGCTTGATGTACACAGCCTCTGGTGATTCAGAGTTGAGGGTAGACTGAGAGAATGAAAATAAGAACTGGCGATCTGAGTCACTGTGTCAGTGTGGTGGGATAATTTGGGCTGCTCTACCAAGGCCAGGGGCTTCCCGGGTGGCTCAGATGGTAACGAATCTGCCTGTAATGCAGGAGACCCGGGTTCGATTCCTGGGTTGGGAAGATCCACTGAAGGAAATGGCTACCCACTCCAGTACTCTTGCCTGGAGAATCTCATGGAAAGAGGACCCTGGCGGGCTACAGTCCACAGGGTCACAAAGAGTTAGACATGACTGAGTGATATCACAATACCAAGGTCAACCTGAGGCAGTGCTCTGGGGAAGTCATCTGAGGTGGCTGTGTTTATTTTCAGAACCCCTTCTTCTTCTGAAGAAGATGCACCCTCCTGTCTCACAGAGCTGTCAACTGAACCCTGTGTGCAATTAGGCTATGATTAAGGTGTCAATGGATGATGGCTTAGTAAGTCCCAGTACCATTTATTTCATCGTATTTCACCTGACATGGGAAAAATTTTCCTCCTTTTGGAGAGGGAGAAAACCAGTGAATCAGCAACCAAAAAAGTCTGTTGTACACCTGCAAGGTGCCTGGCCCCGTGAGGGACGCCTCTGGTGGCTACACAGAAGTGCAACGTATGGCTTTGCCCTCCTGGGAGTCGCAACTGAGATGTGGAAAAAACATGCCAGCAAAACCATAACTCATGGGGCAGAGCCCTGTGAGAAAAACGGAAACTACACTATGCAGCCCGTAAGTGCCAAAGGAGTGGTGACTAAATGATGGGTTCCCACAGCTGTGTAATGGGATGGATCAAAATAGGGATCAACTGATTATCATCGCAGAGGAAGGGAAAAACAAAGCGAAACCATAGTGCAAACAGGATTCCAAGGACACCAGAAAGAGAATGTAGAAAACGACAGGGACTGTAATAATTGCCTGTTTTATCATTATTAAACTTTCAGTAGGATTCTTTTTTCCCCCTTTTTCTTTTAAAATAGGAGTTTTAAAAACTACCTTGACAGATTAAACTGATGTGAGCATTTGAACATGGAAGAAAGGGAATAAGAGCCTTTGGGGTTAAAATGTCAATATGAAATGTATTCAATAAAGAAGATTCTTTTATGAAAGGCTTCTAAAGTTGTCTTACATTTCTTAAATCAATCTGTAGCACATAATCAGTAAAACCGTATCATTTAAACAGAAAAATCGTAACTTAGAAACTCACCCTTGTGCAGCTGTATCCTATTATGGGCTGTAACTTAACACATGAGTTTCAGAGGTTGTTAAAGTTGAGCTCAGGCTAACAAATCTTAACTGTTAAAAAAAAAAGCCTATGGTGAGATGAGACTGCAGACCATGGAGAAGCGACAGACTTGATCACAGGATTGGTGTCAATCAATATTCTTTTTGATTTGTTAAATCTTATTTATATATTAAGAAATAAATGTATTAAGACAGATGTTGCCATTAAGTGATCAAAAAGCCTCTTCCTTTTTTTCCATTTTGAAAAATTTTCCTCTGACACTATTAGTATTTAAACTCTGCCAAATGTATCTTTACTGAAAAAAGGAGAACAGTGCTTATGTTACAGATAGCTGAACTGAAACCTGCATTTTTCTCTTGAAATAAGTCAAAATAAAAATAGTTGTATCCTACAATAAAGTAAAACTAGCATTTGAATTGGAGAAGGCGATGGCACCCCACTCCAGTACTCTTGCTTATGGATGGAGGAGCCTGGTAGGCTGCAGTCCATGGGGTCGTGAAGAGTCAGACACGACTGAGCTACCTCACTTTCACGCATTGGAGAAGGAAATGGCAACCCACTCCAGTGTTCTTGCCTGGAGAATCCCAGGGACGGGGGAGCCCGGTGGGCTGCCTTCTATGGGGTCGCACAGAGTTGGACACGACTGAAGCGACTTAGCAGCAACAGCAGCAGCAGCATTTGAATAGTCTTCTTCAGTAGAACAGGCATCCAGAGTTTAGATGCTAAAATTATCAGAGTTCAAATTATTGTAATTAAGATGTAGTCATTAATCCAAAATGAGCTAGCAAGAAGTAGAGGTTTTTGTTTTTTGTGTTTTAACCATGCTCTTTCCAGCACACTTTCTGTGATGGAATGCAACGCAATACGTGGAGGGCTTTTACTGCACAAGTGCCTTCATCTCTCACTTCCTATTCCATCCCTTTATGTGAAATGCAGAAACCATAAATGTATCATCAAATTTATAGATTTGAGATAACTATGCTAAAAAGCATGGGGCGGGGAAAATACTTGACTCTTGAGAATTTTTCTTCTCTTGCATTCTATACAGCCAGAATCACGATTACTAAGATATTTAAAAGGTCTATAGTCTGGTTCAATTTTTCCAAAGGGTAAAAATGTACTTTTTGAGGTATTCACCTAACTGGGATAAATATAAGCTTTCATACAGAAAAGTGTCTCCTCAAATGGAAGAGTTAACAAACTTCAAATACGTGACAAAGTTTTCTTCTCATTGTGCAATGTTTAGTAAAGGTTCCACCTAATTTGTTTTCATTGCAAAATTTTGGGGAACATTAGTGAAGTCTAACACATTACTTTATAAATCAGTGCTAGAAACCCACACATTCTCAGGGTTTCAGTGACAACTAAGATAGTTTGTAACTATCTGTTTGAGAAAGTTTGTCATAATTTTGGCTTTATTTAGTGACAGTGGTTTCTCCCTATAGGCATGTTTACATTTACAGCTCTTGTATCTTGCCTGAATGGGCAAAAGGACTCTTGCTGTAAAAAAGCTGCAATTCTCCCCAACTTAATATCAGGAAGTGTACCTTCAACAGATGTCAATACAATCTTTTCCCCAATACAACATAATGCCCCATGCTTTCAGAACTAATCTAGCATCACTGTTAGCTCCAACAGCTCCCTGTTGCCTGCACTTGGGTGTGATTCCACCTGCCTTTGTAGCCTTGTCTCCACCTTCCCTGATGCGTCGTTCTTGTATTGCCTGATCTGCCTTTTGGCAAACTGTTCTCTCTCTTCAAAAATTCCCTTCCCCTCTCACTCTCCTGTTACATTGCCACTCAGATAAGCTTATTTAATGGACTCTCTCCAAATACCCAGAAAGGTCCATTTCAGTCCCACCTCTGTTTTCCTGACAGACACTGCCATGACCACACAAATGACGTGGCAATATAAGTCTTCTGAGAGGCAATGTCTTGTATCAGTTAAAGGTGAGAAGTTGGAATATAGAATTTGAATCCTGGCTGTATCATTTCATTAGGTGTGGCCTTGAGCAGGTTACCTTAAGCTCCAGCAACTTCACTTCTCTCACTATAAATCACAATAGTACCTACATTATTGACATGCTGTGAAGAATAAACATTCTTAGCATACTGTCTTAATCACAGGATGAGGACTTGACATCCTAGCATTACTAATGATGCATGAAGAAAGATCCCAAAGATGGCAGATAAGCTTATGATGCTCTTGCTATTTGAAGAGTTAACAGGATAGGATCTGAACGTGAAGACATCTTGAAATCAGGGGGTGGTGACTTCCTTTGGGCAAGCATGTGAGAATCTGTTAAACTATGGCCAACAGATAGTAAGCTTACACACAGACTCAAGACAGCTGACAAAGGCTGCTTTCAGGATAGCTCATCTTAGGTTGTGACGCATGACACAAGAAAAGAAATTGGATGTTGCACAAAGCCAAGAATGGAAGGCAACATGGACATATGCCTTACTTCCTCTGCACAGAGATTCTGCTGGGCGGTACAGACTCCTGGAGATACCTGTTACAAAGTGGAGACATTCAGGCAGTGGAGAACAGTCCCGTGCCAGCTTAGACGAACAAATTACAAATCGAGAGCCCACCTCATTTAAAATTTCTTTCCATTGTTTTTCATTTGAAACTCGAAATAGAGGAAAGGGGGAAAATGTCATGAAATTCATTTCCTTTCAGGAAAGAAAATAAACAAATTACAACTTTTGTCAGATGAACACCTTGCCTAACACAAACTAGAGATTCAGTGCAATAAAAAATGCCATGTGGAGGACCTCCTTGGCTGAGAAAAGCATTCATATTTTATTTCTTTAAATGAATATAACTATCCCCATGTGCATTGGTCCCAGACCAGAAAACTCTCTGGGTACTTTTCCTGAACAACTTAAAGAGAAAATTCAATCTACTTTTGCTTGTTTTTATACAAAATTGAAAGCCAAGTGAGGGCAACAAATTAATCAAATGTACCTCTCTTGTATTCTATGTTTCAGAAGAATAAAAAGAGAAAAAAAAAACTACCTTTGCATGTACAGAAGAGAAATTTAGAAAAACACATTTAAATGTTATTATTTTTCTATGCTCCCTTGTTCAACTGTGTATGGTTTCAAACATGATTGAACTGGCTTTTCATCTTGCAGGAAAGCAAGGCAGTAATTTTTCTTATGGAGTTGGCAGTGATGTGCTGAGGTGCTCAGTTCTTCCCTTCTGGCAGAAAAAGACTGGCCTGGGGGGGGGGGGAGAGAAGGAGCCAGGAATGACTAGAGGAGAGGAGGCTGCTTAGAACCCGCTATTCAAGGTTGATGGGGACTTTTTACAGGCCAGGTAAAGCAGGCGTGCGGTGGTAGCGACTTACGGGTGTGCCAAAGAAAATGAGTCCATGTGCTAAACCCTGGCATGTGCATGGTAGCTTGCCAAGGCACGGCATAGGCTCTTGTGAAGTCTGCCTCGGCAAGTAAGTGAACCTGTTCCCATTTATTCCACGAGGACGGTGAGTGGTTGGATGTTTCGATAACATAAAAACCCCTGGCACAGAATTCTGCCATTTGGCTTCCTTTCATTTAGTCGTTTTTCAGATTAGAAACACCTGAAGGGAGAGGCTCAGTAGTTAAAATTCAAGCCTATTAAGCCTTGCGAGCAGAGTCGCAGAGTGGCAGCCCATTCTAGGGTAAGCAGGCAGTGCTCTCTGATTAAATTTAAGTTCAGTGTTAATAAACGAAGTGTGTGACACTTCTTTTCTTTGCTGCATAAAAGAGTTTCCACAAAGGCCTAGATGACAGGGCATAAGTTACGTTTTATTTGAACCTTTTTCTATCTTATTTTCTCTGGTAAACTGTAAACAGCTGCCGGGATTTAGTTGGATTCAGAAAGTGGTCCACATAATTTCAGATGAAGTTTCTTAAATTCACAATGAACTCAGTGAAACATTTTACCTCTATTTCTTTTTACTGTTTCCACTATCCAAACCCTCAGCGCAAGATCCCTGGTCCTCTACAATTAAAGTCTTAGCTCGAGAGCCCTTTTACCCTTCACTAGTGAATTCAGTGCTATGATAGGAGATATGCAGTCTTTTCTTGCCTCTTCACTTAAAAAAACATGCCAAACCTGAAGAGATTCCAGGCTAGACGGGAGGGGGTGGGGAGAGATTTTTGTTAGTTCTAACACAGCTACTGACACATGCTTGAAAACAGTATTTAAAAGCAAGCAAGAAAATTAGGAAACCAAGAGAACAAGAGAGAAATAAAGGAAGAAGGAAAAAAGAAAGAGCAGGTTTTTCACTTGATGCCTTAGAGGGCAAATTGGTTACAATTTAATTTCTAGGAAGAATATTTGATAGAATAAAATTGCCTAACATTTCTTCATCACACATATGAGAAATATAAACTAAAAGGACATCTGGAAATGAACATTATTCAGCAATCAGAAAGCAAAAATCCAAACCATTGATGTTTTGATGGAGACAAACATATGAGATTCCCAAAGAAGAAAGCTGTAACTTATTGAAGTTAAAAAAAAAAAAAATTCCATATGCATTTTACCTTTTGGGCAGCTCCATAGCAAAGTTCTGTTTCAGAAGCCCTTTGTAATATGAACCCCACTGTAGATAAGATACAAGGCGAAGATAGTCTGTCTTGCAGCAGCAGGAAATCAAATTGGTTCCAGAAACAAAGTTACATGACAAATGGTTTAATAGTATTGCCAGAATTGGAAATCTTGATTGAATTATTTTTCATAATCATTAAAAAAAGATTTTGAAATAACTCTGCCATGCATAGTTGTTAGTCTGTGTGTGTGTGTGGGGGGGAGAAACGTGTTGTTGCAGAGGTGGGAAGACATCTTATTTTATTGGCCTTTTAACGAAAGTGTTATCATTTGTTATCAAAATTTAAGAGCTCAGTGGTGATTTATTGTTAACTTTTGTTTGCAACAAAACATTTCAAACACAGTACCTTTTTAACAAAACTAATACATGGCATGGAGGACTAAACAGGTTTAAAAGGGGATATATCTTATTATCGTCTTCAAGTTATTTTTTGTTTTAATCCTAGTACCAATCAGCTTTGATTTATTTTAAAGAGCATCTGGAAAAGTTCATCAAGTCTGAGGCGAGTCTTAGACTTTAGGACAGACTTCTAAACGGTTAGCAAGATGTATCATTGAAAAAAATAACCCAGCGACTGATACCCGTAGGTGAAATGAAATCATTCTCCTGACTGAAGTCAGGAACAAGTTAAATACCACTTAGACCACAGCACACGACTACAGAGATTTAGGAGAAAACATACTTAAATAAGATGTGACTAGACATTTAGGACTATTTTCTAAAAAAGTCAAAAAAAAACTTTTTCCCCTGCAGTACTTACAGTCTTTGAAGACCAGAGCCGGGTCTCTGTGAGGCAAGACTTGGGCAATGATGTGTCTCAGGGATTCCAAGGTTCTGTCCATCTTGTGTCTGCCTGTGCGAGCCTGCAGCACAGTGCCCTCATGCCTGGATTCTTGCAGCCCTGGTCTGAATTTGTGCAGCTCATTGATGCACAGGATTACCAAAGAATCTCTTTTAACATCTGCCAATCAGACATTTCCCAGAATCTAAAGACCCCTCAGGGGGCCCTCCTCCCAGGCTCACTTATCTTTGTTGTATGCTGAGCTAATTAGCTCTAAAGGCTGGCTGACAGGCGGGTTCCCATTGCTTCCTTCTGTTAAACACACCCACCTACAGGCTAGCTGGGGAAGCTCTCTAATCATGCGAACAGCCTTCCTCTCCAACCAGATTCTGCCTGAATGGTGTGCAGCTTTCCGACTTTGATATTTCTTTTGGTCGTTCATCTTCTGATGTGCTGTCTTCGGGTAAATAGAATCAGGGAGATGATTTCTCAAGAAAGTTTCCTTAGTAGCAAAGGAATTTCCAGCTTAGAATCCATATAATCTAAACTCTTCTTTGGTAAAGAAAAAGCACTATAAAGATTGTGGATGTAGCCAGGCTCTAGATCATGCTTTCAGTTTGAATTCAGGAGCATCTCTTTGGGAGCAAAGTGTTTAATTTTTTCATCCACCCAAATTATAGTCACTTTTGATGGGCAGTGGCAAGTAAAATTTCATAGTCTGTCTTTTGGCTTTGCCTGGGAACATTTGTTTCCCTCTTTATCCTTCGAGGCAAATCATTCTCAAGATTGATTTTAATGAATTCTGATATCATTCACTTCTCTTCATGATAACTTTTTATACTAAAAATTTCCGGAGAAGTAAAAGTATATGTTTCAAAGAATATAGGTGGTTATGAAAACATCTGAAGAAAACAAAGCTGCTTTTCTATTGAGGTCCTACACTGCTCACAACAATATTAAATAGTCTTTTCACAGGAGACATGTCATAGAATTCCACTGCAGTAATAAGGTTTTACACCAGATATAAAAGAACTGATTTCAGTGGCTGTAACCTACGTTAGTTGAAGGATTATTTAGGACTTCTTTACTTTTATTTAAAGTATTTTTCCAGGGTAGGCACAAGAGGTTGCTTTCCAATTTCCAGATTCCATCATCATGTTGTACCATACGATTAACTGAATGCAGTCCTTTAAAGACTATATACAATGTTTTCCATGTGATCAGTTTCTTCAGCTAGTTGGTAGAAGACGTGGGCTTAATAAAAGGAAACAGAAGGAATGAGACTAGAATAGTAATTCCTATTATAAGGACTGTCACTTAGTAAATCCCCACAGGAATATGTATATTCCACAAGGGCTGCCTCAGAGTGCAAAGATATTATAAAGAAAATCAATTGAAAGAAATCACACTTCACGTTAAGACACAGGTGTACTTTACATGTGCTGTAATACAAAATCTTCCATGTCTCTGCCATCTAGTTTATAATTTAAGAGAAACTAGATGGCTTGTAGATGAAAAACTATTAATATATTGATTGGACATGAAGTATAAATGAATGCATAATATTTTCAGTGTGATAACTGAATTGGAAACATTCCCATTGGAAGAACAAGAACAAGAACAACAAAAAGTACAGAATTCTCGGAGAAGACTGATAATCTAAAAGTAGAAAAATTAGAAATGATTAACGCTGGGATTTCAATCAATAATGGACTTTTCAATGGGATTAAATTCCAGTAGTACTCTAGATGTGTACAGTGGTGGAAGGAACACTGCATTTGGTATTACTATGATCTGGGATTTGATTTTTGTGACCTGTGTAACTTTGAGAAAGTCACTCATCTTCTTGGGACTTGGAATCCTCATCTAAAAAATTAGGGGTGTGTGCCAGACGCTCTCTTTTAGATCCAACATCTGTGACTCTATGGCTACACTGCAAATGAGCACAAATATTAACACACATTTTCTAAACTTCTGGAAAGTCATAGATTTATTTCCTAAAAGCTAGATTGTTTTCAAACAGATCACTTTTGTTTCCATAGTCAACTTCGTATCCCTTCATCAATAAAAAGGGACGCATATTCATAGGGTGAAATCAAAGGCACCATTAATGCTAACTAGAAGGAAGGGTAAGCCTTTATTAAAACCTGTCTTCAACCTCCAAAGATTTTTCTAAAAAGGTAACCTATGAGAATCTGCTTGCTGTTGTTTTCAGTTGCTCAGTTGTGTCTGAGGCTTTGCCACCCCGTGAGTGTAGGCTGCCAGGCTCCTCTGTCCATGGGATTTCCCAGGCAAAAATACTGGAGTGGGAGGCCACTTCCCTCCTCAGAGGATCTTCCTGACCCAGGGACCCCTGGATTCTTCACCACTGAGCCACCTGAGAAGCCCGAACATCTGCTAGAGAACCCCAAAACATCTTTGCAAAGACTATTTAAAAAAAAAATCATGATCTGTAATGGGTTCTATTTTAAGAAATAATATAAAACAAGGGAATTCTACAAAGGTGGATATACAACATTCCAGTTGGATAGTATGGTTTCTCCTTTTTCATTAGGTCCACTCTGAAGCCTTTGCATATTCCCTTTAAAAACTTCTCACCTTCCTTAAAGCAGTATTGTGAAAGTCTAGAAAAACAACTCGGTTTCTCACCACTCTCTCTCTCTGATGTAGAAAGCACCTGATGAAGATGAAAGAGCCTGAGAAAGCCCTGTGCTGTGCGCCCATGTTAGTACAGATTCTACGGTTCACACGTTAGATCCCACCATCTCTAATTCATACGCCAAAAGCACAATTAGTAAAACAGGGTAGATGACTATAGTGAAAATACAAAATGATGTTTTTAGAAATCCTGTTAAGAATACCGCTTAGAAGTATGAGAAATGGCATTCAACTGATATATTCAGTGTTCAAAACTTATCAGCCAGTAGTAAAAGGGGAAGGCCGGGCGCCACAGCATGTACTAAGCACCCAGAGAGGATGGTTAATAATACAGATGAGCAGTCTCTTGTTGTTAACTAGCTCATTACAGGTAAAACTGATAAGGAGGCAAGCCATCAATTAAAATAAACAGAATAAATGCAACAAAGAATCATCTTCAGTTAAAACAGGAAGTATCTCCACTCTCCTGCTTGCGATGTCACTTCATGCAGTGCCTGGCCCTGGAGGAGGAAGATGCGGTAAGTGAAACAGGAGAGCTGGTGGGTAGATGAGGCTATAGTGCAATTGGTGGGAATACAGGTCCTGAACGATGTTAGCGCAACGTATGCCAACTCCAAAGAGTCAGTTCAGTTCAGTTGCTCAGTCGTGTCCGACTTTTTGCGACCCCATAGACTGCAGCATGCCAGGTCTCCCTGTCCATCACCAACTCCCAGAGTTTACTCAAATTCATGTCCATCATGTTGGGTGATGCCATCCAACCATCTCACCCTCTGTCATCCCCTTCTCCTCCCGCCGTCAATCTTTCCCAGCATCAGGGTCTTTTCCAATGAGTCAGTTCTTCGCATCAGGTGGCCAAAGTATTTGAGTTTCAGCATCAGCATCAGTCCTTCCAAGGAATATTCAGGACTGATTTCCTTTAGGATGGACTGGCTGGATCTCCTTGCAGTAAGTGAGCCTGAGCCAATTTAGGACTATTCAAAACAAAAACAGTGGGGAAAGATTGACAGCAGCTCCTTCCAGATTCCAATGGAGATGTGTAGGGGAACTGGAAGGTCCGAAATGCCAGGTTGGCCAAAGAGGGTCAGAGCCCTGTGTAGTGTTGCTGGGGGTATGGGGGAAGGGGAAAAAGGGCAAGGCCAGGAAGAAACTGACTTTGCAGAGGTAATGACTGATGACTGTTCAGTGTCAGCTTTGTTTAGCCTCAACTAGGAAGGGGCCAGTAGGAAGAATGAATGGCTGGTTAGCATCAACTTTGTTTACTCGTAGCTGTGAAGGAACAAGTAAAAGGAATGAAATGGCTGCTCAGTGTTAATTTGTTTACTCTCCTCTGGGAAGAGACCAATGAAATGTTTGCATCAAGGAAGGTATTTATGAGAGGGGTCAGTTGGGAGAGGCAGCTTCAGATTACCAGACAGAAGAAGCTTAAAAACACAGGCCACATGAAAGAACTTTATCTCAGATTATTTGTTCATTGATATTTTTCTACATTCAGGATATTAAGTATTAATCTGTTAAACTACATAACTAGAAAATTAATTCTCCCATTTATAGATTAAAGGAATGTATATTCTCTAATTTTTATAGCAAATTATGAAAAATGCTTTCCTGAAGTAATTTCCCTCCCCACTGGACAGAACCACTCTACTGAACTGCCCTTTATCTTTGCCAGGGCACTCAGAGTCAACTCTTCACCAAAAAGCACAATGAAAGGAAACCCCTCATTTACCTGAGGCTTACGTTTCAAAGTATTTGAGGATCCTGAATGAGCCAACGCCACGCTGGTTGTTTTGTGTAACCAAGTACTCAGCCCTATCCTGGTATTTGGTCTCTAAAGAGAAGTACAATTGATTCTTTAAGAAGTACTTTGTACATATACACAACGGAGTATTAGTCAGCCATTGAAAAGAATACATTTGAATCAGTTCTAATGAGGTGGATGAAACTGGAGCCTGTTATACAGAGTGAAGTAAGCCAGAAAGAAAAACACCAATACAGTATACTAATGCATATATATGGAATTTAGAAAGATGGTAACGACAACCCTGTATACGAGACAGCAAAAGAGACACTGATGTATAGAACAGTCTTTTGGATTCTGTGGGAGAGGGAGAGGGTGGGATGATTTGGGAGAATGGCATTGAGACATGTATAATATCATGTATGAAACGAGTCACCAGTCCAGGTTTGATGCATGATACTGGATGCTTGGGGCTGGTGCACCCAGAGGGATGGTACGGGGAGGGAGGAGGGAGCGGGGTTTAGGATGGGGAACACGTGTATACCTGTGGCAGATTCATGTTGATATATGGCAAAACCAATACAATGTTGTAAATTAAAAAAAAAAAAAGTACTTTGGAGGACAAAGATATCATTGGGGGAAGACTTTGTTAGTTCACGGGTTAACAGTTCCAGGATAAATTTCAGAGTTTTTTAAAAGGTGGAAGAATCTGGAAGCTCAAATTTACAAGACTGGACATGACAATGCCAAACCTTCTTGGGTCACGGGATACGTGTTCTGTGGAGACGGAACTGACTCCTGGCTTGCTGTACTTCCAGGATACTATGTACTTTGAAAGAAGAGTTAAAATTTTTCTTTTAGCTTGTTAGAGTGGACTTTGCCAGTGGCCTTTACAACAGTATTTTATCTTCCAGAAGACTTTATCTGATTATTGGTTCCTCTCCCTCTCCCTGTACTTTCTCACAGGATCACCACCCCTGTTGCCTCTGCTTCCCGCTGTCCAGGACAAAAATTTGAGTGTTGGGGAAAAAACTACATAAGCTATGGCTATTAAATGATCAGCTGGATCTTAAAAGAGTTACCTGAATTCCATTTGAGTCTCAGCCACTCTGTATAAATGAAGAGATGTGGTCTTCTGTAACGGGCATGCTGGGGGGTGAGACACACCGGTTTACATGGGCTAATTAGCTACCTTCTTTCTTCTTAGTGTAATGCCACACTTCTGGGTATGAATTGCATGAAATGCTTAAAACTTTGCAACAGTGAGCAATTTAAAATGAAAATCTAGACTATGAAAAGAATTAGTTATTAGATTAAAACAAACCAAGGGAAATGTTTTTGGCTATGAACAAATGACAAAGCTGAGATTAGTTGATGGCAACATGAAGTTCAAGCAAGCCAGTAACTTCACAGCTCCATATATTTCAGATGAAGCTTCCGGTAAAGACTGCATCATTAGTATACTCTCAATTTAATGCAGGCCACACTTATGGATATGCTTACATTAAGATAAAAGCCCATCCATTTCGCACTGTGAACTATAATTTCCATTTCACTTCCTATGCAGTCACTGCCAGAGCACTGCACTTAGCGTGCGTCCTGCTGACACAGAGGAAACATTATTTCTTTCCAAATTTGTTTAAAGAAGGAGGGATAGAAAGGGGAGCTATTTTTCCACAAATTGAAAACTGGAGAACGACCAAGTCAGAGGGAAATATATTCTCTCATCCTCTCAAGGTGCCGCAGCAGACTTGAGCTCTGCTCAAGGAAAAAGAATTACTCCTTCGGTATTACCCTGCTTCCCGTCCACCTCCTCCCATCAAAGAAATTCCACTCAGGGCTTCAGTCTACTGACATGGGTTTTCTTGGGCCTGTGAGAAGATGCAAAGGCTTGTTTCGGAAAGATAAACAACAAAGAAAAACCAACCGCTTTCTAAAAATGGAGGAACTTTGTGAAAGACAGGACTCAAAGCCGGGTCTGGCTATAGGGCTGTCTTTTCTCATATCTCCACTGCACAGGAAGTCAAATCAGTCTGTGGCGCTTAATCACTTGTAGAATTGAAAAGCCCTAAACCAGCCGAGAACACTGCTGCTCCTACCATTTGCCTAGCTGTTAGCATGAATTTTATCTTTTCTCTCACTTCCAACTTTATCCAGTCAATGTGACTTTGGGGAAGTAAGTTTACACCGAAAGTTTTCTTATCTCTAAAACAAGAATAAGACAATAAAGACTAAAACTCTCGTAGGATAGGATTCTATTTCAGATTGTCTTAGTTGGAATACTTAGGCTGACACAGGATTAACACTTTAGATTTTAGTTTTCCTTCAATCCACTGTCTAACTTTGACAAAGTTCCCTTTAGTTCCACCCACTTGTCCTTTTTTTAAAACCAAATAATTGCACTGCTTAAAAATCTATAATCATACATTTTCCTAATACACCAAGTTAAACTTTTTAAAAATATATATACAATGGGTAAACAAGGTGCCTTCTCTACAGGACTATATTCAATATCCTGTGATAAACCATAATGAGAAAGAATATGGAAAAGAAAAAAAAATGGAGTCATTTTGCCATACAGCAATGAACACAACATTGAAAACCAACTATACTTCAATAAATTAAAAAAATTTTTCAAAATCATCTTTAAACTTTTGGCGCACACCACCTTTCTCCACATACAGTGTAACAAGCTTACTACCTTAATTTCTGTCGTCTGAATTTTCTGCATGATTTCCTCTTAGCAAGCTCTTTCAGTCTACCTATTTAACCAAATCCCCCTTGCCCAAGATAGCTCACCAAAACACTCTGGCATTTCACTTTTGTCCTTAGAAATTCCTCAGCACTAGATTCATGATATCAGGCTCTTTAGTATAGTCTACTTTGAGACGTTTAGTCAACAAAAATTTCATTAAAAAAACCTGTGTACCCCTTCCCCGGATGTCACTTTATACCACACCAAACACTTGGAAAACTGGACGTTTTTCTTTTTCCGAATGTAGAACTCTTAGGTAGACACCTCTTCTACCAACAATAGCAGTTACAGTAATCAGGGTGTTTTTTTTTTTTTGATTCATTTAAGTGGTTGAATTTTTTTCTAAAAGGAAGCACACAATACTTGACAAATGTCCTAAACGTATTTATGAGGTATGCTCCTATTTATGAGATTAAACCAACAATGACTTGATTCCATGTTATACAGTTATAATGTCATCATTATAATATTAAGAGAAAAACCTAAGATCGTTAAATACATCAATATTAGTCTTTTGAGTATTGTTTCCCACTCCTGGTTATTATGCAACTGGGCAGCTCGAGACTATCCTGAACCTTACCAATCCCCAGCCTTATACAGTAGAGAAAGATGGTTCCAGTACTTCATAAAGCACGTCAAGGTCAAACTAAGATGGCCCCGTGCTCTCTAGGGAGCCGTTCTGAGGAGGGACGAAGAACAAAGGTGGTGAACCTTAGCCCGCCCAGAGCACTCCATCTGCAGCATGAAACAGACCTACAGCTCAGGGGAATGCTCTCCCTGAGAACCTCAACTCGACCCTCTATCCTGTGGAAGCAGCTGATAAAACCTGTGAAGCAGCAGCTTTACCTCCTGCTTTACCTGGAGTTTTTAAATTAGGCAACTATGTGTTTCGTCAGGAAATTTACTGAGCACTTAACTAAGAGAATGATTATTTTGAGCTACACTAACCTTACAGTTAGTACCTTTTAAGATCTTTATGGTTCTGGAGAAAGCTCAGCCAGCTATCTGTGCGCCAAAGAGCAGACCAATGGCTACCAACACCACAAATTTAGCCCGAGTTACACAATTTGTTATTTTATAGGAAAAGCTTATTTCAAGGGAACACCAAGTAGACAACTTAAGGCTGCAAGCAAAGCATCTGTGCGCCTTGATAAAATCAGCTGAAACACCATGAAAAAAGATTCCTTTGGACTCTCCCTTTTGGTAACTTTAAGTCATTCGAGTAATACATATTTACTCAGCCCTCCATATCCTTAGAGGCAGAAACTGCTGAGAGGGAGTCCACGTGTTTGCATTTTTATGAGGGACTTGAACAAGAGAGGATTTTGATACCCACAGGTGGTCGTGGAACCAATCCCCAGAGGATACTAAAGGATGACTGTTGCTTCGTTTTGTCTTCAGAACAACCCTGACACAGGCACCATTACATGTCTTCATTTACAGATCAAAAAAGTGAGGTTAGAAAGGGTATGGGAGGTACCTGAGGGAAGTGGCAGAACCAGGATTTTTATCTCAAACTCCCAGGTTCAACAAGTGCTTTGAATCACAATACTTTCACTACATTAGTAGTAGTAGACTTAAAATTTTTCTTAGCATTCACTGAATGAATGAGTGAAGTCGCTCAGTTGTGTTTGACTCTTTGTGACCCCATGGACTGTAGCCTACCAGGCTTCTCCGTCCATCGGATTTTCCAGGCAAGGGTACTGGAGTGGGTTGCCATTTCCTTCTCCAGATCTTCCCGACCCAGGGATTGAACCCGGGTTTCCCACATTGTAGGCAGACTTTTTTACCGTCTGAGCCACCAAGGAAGATTCTATTGTTCACTATGGATGCTTTAAAATGTGAGGGTTACATCTTGTCTGATAAGGCAAAGTCTCTAAATTCTAAATAAGGGTCACTTAAAAACATCTTTTAAGAATCATTATTGTGATTGGATCCAGAATTAAATTTGTCTATTTGACTAACGGGAAATCTTAGGCTGTTAAAAATAAGAACTATGTTTATTTGCCTTCTAAGTTCCTCAAATTGTAGATTGTTAGGTAACAGGCACCCAAAAGTAGACTGATCAAATAAATAAAATGAGTAGAGTGAAGTCATATAGTTTCATTCCCAATTTGTTTTTGAAACTTTTTAATATAAGAAAATATATTCCATAATAGTCTGTGGTTCTATTACATTGTCTTCAACTTTGTTATTAAAATGCTCTAAAGTAGATAGATTATAAAAAAAATGAATACCTCCATTTAAAGACATACCTAAAATTCAAAGCTATGTAAATACTTTCAAAATCAGTATAATTATCAAGGGACTTGGATTTGACATTTTCTTGCATCTATATTATTAAAGTGATTTTATCAGAAAGGTTTACTGGGAATGGACAGTAGACCTAGTTTTGCAAAAGTTAAAGGGAATCTGCTGTATTTATCAAGCTTGGGAAATAATCTGCTGTTATATCTCCTGGCCACTGGTAACTACAGATTCAAGTAATTCAAGGTCATCCTGGCTGGTGACTGCGGGGTCACACTGCCATCTAGTGGCCATCTCCACTGCCGATGACATCTCTTCCAGGCCATGTTGATGCTGAAGGGACTGGATTTCCATTAGTTACATGTACCTAAGAACCCATTTTCACATCTCACTGGATAATAAAGTATTTAAGGGAGAAACCATGCCTTATGTATTCTTTTTCTGGGGGAAACAACCCCCAAGGCAGCGAAATATCCACCTGTAACTTTAGTCAGCCCTCCTATACCTGCAGATTCAGCCAACCTCAGACCAAACAGGACTGTAGTATTTACTGGGGGAAAAAAAAAAAAATCCATGTATAAGTGGACCCTTGCAGCTTAAACCCGTGTTGTTCAAGGGTCAACTACATTTGTTAACTTTGATGTGAAATATGTTCTCGACTCACCCAGCTAAGGATATCAGAATTTTTCACTTCTCATCCTTTGTACTCCTCCCTACCCTTAAGTCTACTTCTGCTCAGGCTGCATAAAATCTGGAAACAGTAAAAAATCATAGTGGGACTGTCTCAAGTTTCTGGTCCCATTATCATGTTTCCAATTTAAGAAATGGAAATAGATATTGCTGGCTTATCCTTAATACTAGAGACTAAAAAAAATAGATGGCAGTGAATTCTTCCAGTGGCTAAATGAAACACAACCAAGTCATTAGCAAATTTTCGGAAATATAAACATCATTATAATTATCATTCTGATGCCCAGGTACACTTTAAAGTGCTGGGCATTGTTCCAAGTGCTTTCCATGCGTTCTCATACAGTCCTCAAAACAATACTACAAAGTGGTTATAAACCCAGTTTCAACACTACGAAAACTGAGGCAGAGGAGGAGAAAAAAAGAGGGAGAAAGAAATGAGACTCGCTTAAAAGTTCCCACGGGTAAATGGAAAAGCTGGGATATGAAACCAAGCAATGTACTGGTAAAGAACAAAGGAACAACAAGCACAGTGATATTCAGATTTCAAAAAATACTCAAATATTCCTAACAAAAACAACTCGGAAAAGTGAGTTGCTTTAGCAGAGAATTACTCTCATCTATTTTTCAGAAAACATGTATTGAATGAGCCAAGTTTATCCATGAAAGAACGTTTATTTACCTATTTATATATCTGCCTTGGTCCAAAAAATACTAAAGGTGGCTTAAAAACGGATCATAGTCACTTTTTGCAATACAGTCAAGGTCTTAAATGTATTACTCTCCCCAAAAGCTAGCTGCTTCCAAACTTGATTTAATATTTTGCATGTTTTCTCGCCGTTGCTTGGTGAATGTATTTGCTTCTCCCTTCTGTAACCGTCGTCTCACAGCTGATTTTTGTTGTTTCGTCAACTGACGTTTCACCTTCTGTTTCACCAATTCCTGGAAAGATACTATGAATTAGTATCACTGAAAACTGATCATTTTGATAAGGAGTAAATGGTCAATAAAAGAAAGATTTACATTGCTAATATTTTAAAATTCTGTTAAAAGCGTGAGTTTAAAAAGTTCCAAACACTGACAGTATACCAAATTAACCAGCAATAAAACAAAACACTGAACTGCTACAAAACAGGAGGAATTAAATTCTTAACCGAAATACAGATCACAGCAAAAAGCAGGGTATAGCAGTACAGTAGTGAACAGTCACAATTTTTTGAGTAACAAATCATCATAGTGCCACCTAGTGTCACTAGGAAAACTGGGAAAAACCAAACAACCGGCCAAACAAATCCCCCAAACCCAAACCCAACAAGATGGAAAACAAAACCACCACCAACAAAAAAAACAAAAAATCCCCAAGACAAAAAAACCTGCTGATTCCTTTGCTTTCTAAGTAAAAGGAGGCATGGTTCTGCAGCAGAAAATTATGTTTGAAAGCATTTAGTACTGGTCAAATACACGCAAGAGCGTTTTCATAACTTTAGGTGTAGAAACGACTCGATGGCAGGAGTTACTCATGGAAAAGTCCTCATACAGTTTCTGGGAGAAATTTATGTTTTCACATGATGAATGACCATAAATTCAAATTATTTCTTTATCACTTAAGACACAGGCTGCCAATGCCAAATGACATGCAAGATGAATATTTTTTTCACAGCAACCTTTTTTTCCCCCTCTGGAGTATTCAGCCTGTTATTTAATCATATATAATCTTACATCATCCAACCTCTCCTAAAAAAAGAAGTTGAACGGTGAAAGGATTAAAGCAAGGGGCTCTTCTTACTATGCCTCACTCTGTTAGGCACAAAGAAGCATTTATTAAAAATCTGTCATTAAAAAGTAAAGATTAATGGATGTGAGAGGTAAAAAAGAACTAGGGAAACCAGTCTTCCTAATGCAGTGTTTCTTGGACCGTATGTGTATTAGTGTAAAAATCTGGATGAGTCGAGTTAAATGCAGACTTTGGATTATTTCACATAGTTAGACAGACGGGCTTTAACAAGTTATCCCTCTTTATTTTAGTCTGATGATTCTCAATGGGAAGAAAAGTAAAAGAAGAGAAAGGGAAACAAGAATCAGAATGCAAGTTCCTACAGAGGCTGATACCCTATGAGATACAGTCTCAGGAAAGTCACAGTTTCAGAACCACCTGGTTGGTATTGCAGAAGTTTCATGACTGAAAGTGTTAGGACTGGCTGAAAGTTTAACATCGGAGTGACTTTTCTCTATCTCAGGAAACTAGGCAACTGTCACAGTTCCTCACCCCAAGAGACCAGAAACCTGAATCAGATCAGCATCATAAGCCTGGTGTCCTAACTTATCACCAAGACAACAGAGCAACACATTCAGACTTCTGAAGTCAGTTATTTCCAAATCACAACTCTAACACTTAAATTCTCAATCAGGTGGGAGAATAGGATATAAAGACATATCTAGTAATAAAAAGTCCTCTCCCCACCCACCCAAATAACTACCTAAGATCATTCTGTCCCATAAAAATGTAAGCTCAGTATGAACAGAGATAAAACTAGGAAAGAAAGCACTCAACAGATTGGAGACTGGGAAAACTGTAGAACGTGTACCACGTTTAAACCAGAGTTCAGACAGAGGCCTCCAGGATAGCTCTAAGAAAAATCAATTTGTTTTCTAAATATTCTGCTTGAACTTCCCCTTGGTGCTTTACTTCAGCGAGACCGTAAGATAATCATATCAAACAGCTAAAGAAAATAAGGAGATAATGAACTACTATGCATGCATGTCCTAATTTAGAACAATTTACAACTCTTACAAATTTAACTTTTATGTTAAAAACAAGTGGGAAAAAAAGCCACATTAGTATATTTAAAAAAGAATGATGAAAGGGAAAATAAAATAGTTGACCCTTGAACAGTTAGGCTGTGTTAGGGGCATGGACACACTTTACAGTCAAAAATCTGAGTACAACGTGAAGAACCAGCCGCCTGCGTCAGAGGCGCCTCTGCAACTGCAGAGTCAACCAACTGCAGACCGTGGGGTTCTGCGCGTGCTCAGTTGCTCAGTCGTGTCCAGCTCTGTGACCCTGTGGACTGTAGCCCGCCAGGCTCCTGTCCATGGGGATTCTGCAGGCAAGAACACCAGAGTGGGTTACCACTTATGTCTCCTGCACTGATAGGCAGGTTCTTTACCACTAGCACCCCCTGGGAAGCCCACAGGAGTGACCCAGTAAGCATCCTGGAAATGTTGAATAATAGTTACCGGAGGAATCGTTGAACAGCTTAAAACACTGCCCACAGAAGTAACACTCAGGGTTCTTGTTCTGTGTCGATTAGTATCTTCCATATTTTCTTCATCTCTAATAATAAAATAAAAATTTACCTAGTTAATCCTTAATAGTTAATTATGCTTGATTAATTTATAGAATATTACTATCAATATTCTGAAATAAAGCCATTTCATTAAACTACCCCAAATCTAAAAGTTAAATTTTAGATCTTTTGCTATCTAAGCTGAGGCTGATTCACAAATATGTGAAATTTGTCCAAAAAAAAATCTTACAAGAAAAATAATGTAATGGTAATTTTAATTGTACATTAACAAATAAGTACAGAAGTTTCAAAGTACCACAGAAAATTCATTTTAAGTATGTATACTAAGAGCACACTTACTACATTTTTATTAGACTATACATTAATCAAACATACATTAGATGAATAATTATTTAAAAATACAAACAATTCATACATCTAAAACCTCATCAATTTATTATTTGAAAGTAATCATTTGAATTTTAAGGCAAAACTGCTTAAAACTGAATACATGTGGTAGCATCAAGTCAACGGTAGACAGAGTTATTTGAATTTTAATAATAAAAGTGATATTTGCTTTTATTCTGTGCATGAAAGTGAAAGTCGCTCAGCTGTATCTGACTCTTTGCGACCCCATGGACTATACAGTCCATGGGATTCTCCAGGCCAGAATACTGGAGTGAGTAGCCTTTCCCTTCTCCGGGGGATCTTCCCAACCCAGGGATCAAACCCAGGTCTCCCACATTGCGGGCAGATTTGTACCAGCTGAGCCACGCCCAAGAACACTGGAGTGGGTAGCCTATCCCTTCTCCAGCGGATCTTCTCGATCCAGGAATTGAACTGGGGTCTCCTGCATTGCAGGCGGATTCTTTACCAGCTGAGCTACCAAGGAAGCCCTAAAGGAACGTTGCACCCGAACAGGAACTTGAACCCTGCACCCTCAGATTAAAAGGATGCTCTACTGACTGAGCTATCTGCACATACCGATGCAGAATACAGCTGGCATGCCATTTGAAAAAAGTACTCATTTACCAGAATCAAAGAATAGGTCTCCAGATTAAAGTGAAAATACAATCAACAAAAACCTATACCTGAAAGGCCTGAATTCTTTGCTCAACGATGACAAGGCAATCAGATGAGGACATTCATCTTCATCCTCCTCAGGGCCCACAAGGATTCCACCTTGACCTGTCTCACCATCTTGCCTGGCGTCACGTTCACGTCTGTTCTCCCCGGAAAATTCACTTACAGAACTGTTTTCAACAACCTGCCCTTCTATTTCTTCTAAAGCTTGACTGAATTCAGTCATTTCGAATCTGTGTGCATCAGCACTGTCCTCTGACAAACTCTCTTCCTTTATTTGCTCAAGGTTTTCAAATGACCTGCAACAGCAGTCAACTGATTCAGCTGCACAGTTCCATCCACCTTCATTTTCTGATCTACAATCCCTGGCTCTTTCTGACATCTCTTCGTCAGAAAATGGGAAGTCAGATCTCTCCTCTGTTTCTGTATTTTTATCCTCTGGACCTGCTGGGTGAAGCAGTTCGTCGTCTGCCTGCATCTCCTTCGTGTAGCCGCTGGCAGAAACCTCTACGTCAAGAGAATCCTCCCTCCTAGGAAAAAAGAATGTTACGCATTTAGGAGAGAGAAAAAAATCCACCTGACATGGGCAAGTGTATTTAGTATTCGGATGAATCATGACTCTCAAATGAGTTTAACAGTTTATAGATTTTAAAGGTTTTTCTCTGGCTAAAAGGTAATACTTAAATCACTTAAGTACACAAATATAAAAGACATATGTTACTTGTCATTTAAGAATAAAAGGACTGCGAAGAGCAACAGATATTAGAAAAATTAGAGAAATTTCAGTGCATACTGACTTAATAAATTAACTTTCAGAGGGGGCTAACAATTTTAAGTTAGGTCAATCATCCCAAATCAGAAAACAGCATCTTAATTGAGCATATAAAATGAGAAAATTTGGCTGTGAGAATTATGTTCCATGAATCAATTAAAGATAGTTTCTATAGTGAATAAAGGAAAAACACATTTCTGATAAACACTTGACTATATTCCTTAAAAACGCGTTCTTCACAGAGCATCCACTATTGAATAAGAGTTCTTGAATTTATAAGAAACTATGTTCCTCTTCCAAATTCAGTAAGGTTAATGGACCACAGGGAAGCATAGTTTTTAAGTTTCATTTGTATATTACCAGCAGTGATACTGAACAATGATTATAATGTACCACAGGTCACTATTTGAAAAACTTTTAGATTAAAGCATTAACTTCTAAGTAAATAAATCAGGTATTTTAACAGAATTCTATCATTTTATCCAATACAGTGTACAAACCTGATATCACTAAAGGTTGGGAAAAGCTCACTTTCATAGTTGAAACGTTTCATGAAGAAATCTCTAATGCATTTCACATCTCTGTCAAAATACCTGCAAAAGCAAGAATCATTTTTTTTATACAGACTTTGTTGCTCATCTTTTTCCTTATTAGCCAATGACAACATCTCTGCTATTTGTTATAACACTCTTATCCTTACATGAAAGAGAAAAGGATGTTACTCAAAAGAAAAATAAATCAGTTGTCAGTATCTGAAAAACTAAAACTAAAAGCAGAGGAACTAACAAGGACTATAAGCTGTCAAGGGCACCCAGTTCCTACGGTTAGAATAAACCCAAGGTTCCCCCATACTGTGACAGATACACATACGAAACAAGGAAAAGATACAGGCCTGCAGTTTGGGGACCAATTTCTACTTTTCAGTCTGTCTAGTTATAGTTCCCATCAGCTATGTTCACTAGAACCTCTAGTCAACTGGGAAAGTTGAAGACAAAAACAGACTAGTGACTCAGAAGAAAAAGTTTGGGGACTAATGAATGTTATGGTTATATTATCTTTATTACCCATTAGCTAATATGCAGTAAACATCTACAAGAGATTAATAATGCTATGGCTTATAAATAATAATTCGAAGACACGTTACTCTGGGAGTAGAAGGACCTCTGAGTATCAGGGTGCTTTTTAGGTAACCATAAAATAGCAGGAACAGATTAAATTCTCTAGAAGGTGTCCAGAAAGGGAGAATTGAGAGACAGGATGACATGGAATTGACAGAACAGGAGAAAAAATACTCAACCTTAATTTGATTATGCTCAATTGCATCATGGAATACAAACACATAAAGGAAAATGTTCTGTCATATTTCACAATTGGGCTTGTTTAGATGGTCAAGTAATGTGAGAAATAAGATTACCACAGTATATAAATCGATTCTGCCCTGTGTCAGGATGAGGTTTTACGTGAATTCCTTTCTCTTAACAAAATAAAAGCTAAAAATGATAGGAGGTAGTATCATTATCTGTCTGGTAACTGAGGTTTAGTATAAAGCCACAACTTTCATTAAGGCCATAAAAAATTATTAAATTATGCTGGGTGAAATCCTCTTGGAGGCAACTATGCAACAGAGAGAAAAGCAGAAAAAGGCAGAAAGGATGGTGTCCAGGGCCCTCCCTTCTGTGTCCCTGCTGCTGAACAGGCTTTTGTTTTAAAAGTTGGGGTTTTACCCCAAAGTTTGTTTGGATAGATAGTTCCATCGCTAAGAAAGCTTGACTTTTGCAAGTCTGTCAACTCACAAGAGTAATTCAAATTCTTTTGATGATTTATAAAAGTAAACAGTTTCTTCAGACTTCTAATAAACAATATTATTTTAATGAATAAATTAATTTTAAAACTGGATCAATGTGCATCCCCCCCCCCCCCCCCTTAAAATACTGAGGAGTAAGAAAAGTTCTTAGGTGGAAAGATCCTAGCACTCTGATATCCTTATCAGCCACTTCAAAACAGTTATTAACCCAAATGGCAGTATGACAAGGCTGAGAAGTTAAGAATAAATTAAAAATGACTGCAGCACACATAAACACAGCCACGTCCAGAGTATACCATTCAGCATTGGGATGAGAAGTTGAAACCATCTGTGGAAAATCGATCATGGTAATGTGGTCATCTTCATCCAAAATGAGATTGAATTCATTGAAATCTCCATGAATCAGTCCGTGATTTGCAAGTTTAACAATCAGTTCCATAGCTTCATCATATACTGATGCAGGATCTTCAACATGGTGTATTTGACATCTGAAAGTATGGAAAAGGTTCATTTGTCATCATTCATAATTTTAATTAAAGCAAGCATGGGTGTATTTACATATAAATATTATTTCCATTTCAAGCCTCTCTAGCCTCTCTTCATTCCTATCTGTATATAGACATAATACCTCTTATTTAAAAAAAAAAAAAAAGCTACAACCCACTCCAATCTACATCTTCTTTCCACTATTATACACATTCTTTGTTCCACATTCTTTATAACCAAACTCCTCTAGTTGTGCTTTACCCAATTTTTTCCCTCCCATTCTAATGAACCCATTTCAAACAGGCTTTCATCCATCCTGCTCCAATAAAATAGCTCCTGTCAAAACTACCAATGACTTCCAAATGACTTGCCATATCCAATGGTCAGTTCTTGACTGTCATCATAATCTGGTCTATTAGCTAATCCCTTCCCGGTCTATGAAGCATATCCTTTCACTTGACCCTTGGCCTACTAACTCTTAAGGCTGTCCTCTTTCTGCACTGATCATTCCTTCTTAGTCTTTTTAGCTAGTTTTTCAGCCTTTCCCTGACTTACAAATTTGGGAGCTCCTCAAAGTCTAATCCTAAAACCTACTGTCTTAACCATTCTTGATCTCATTCACAGACTTCAATCTAGACTTTCCCTGAGCTTCTAGGCATCTCTAACTTACCATGTCCCCAAGTGAACCTCTGATTCTGCCCCACTCTCTAACTCCCAACTGTCTTCCTGCAGCCTTTCCCATTTCTATAACTGGCAACTTTATCCCTCTAAGTAATTCACTATTCAGGCCCCAGATCTTTATTTGCCACTTCCTTCTTATCAACATCTAATCTCAAACAAATCATGTAGGCCCTAACTGTAAAACTCATCCAGAATCTGACAATGTTCCCTCACCTTCACATCTACCATTCTGATCTAGACTACCATCATCTCTTTCAAGGATGGTGATAATCTCCTAACTTTTCTTCCTAATCCTGTCCTAGTCTTCCTTTAGTCTATTTTCAATACAGCAGCCAGAGTGATCCCATTACAGTATTAATCACATCATATCCCTTCTCAATTCAAAACTCCTCCAATGGCTAGAGAATTCCCTGGCAGTCAGTGGTTAGTACTGTCATTGCCACCAAAATAATCCTCCAATTGTTTCCTGTCTCAAACAAAATAGTCCCTGTAATATTGTCTCAATGGCAGTCATGTGAGGAAACAGAAGTGTATCAAAGCAACCTTCAAGTTATTCAATGTTGGGCTTCCCTGGTAGTCCTGGTAGATGGTAAAGAATCCACCTGCAATGCAGGAGATCTGGGTTCGATCCCTGTGTCAGGCAGATCCCCTGGAGAAGGGAATGGCAGCCCACTCCAGAATTCTTGCCTGGAGAATTCCACGGACAGAGGAGCCTGGCAAGCTATAGTCCATAGGGCTGCAAAGAGTCCGACATGACTGAGCAACTAACACTTCCTGTCTTTCATATTTAAATATATCCTATCTACCACAATAATCCGCTGCCTCTCCGATCTTATCACTCACAATTTTCTCCCTGACTCACTCGGCTCCAGCCACAGTGGCTCCTCACTGTTCCCTGAACATGAAGGTATGCTCCCATCTCAGGACTTTTGCTCTTTTCTCTGCCTAGAATGTACTTAGATATCTGCATCATTTCTTCTTTCGCTTCTTTCAGGATTCTGCTGAAAAGTCCCTTTACCAATGAGAACTCTTCTGATCATCCCAGCCTTCCACATCCATCTCAGTATTTCTTGTCCCACTTACCCTTACTTTATTTTTATCCATAGCATTCACCACTCTCTGATGTATCATATAATTCCTTGTTCACCTATTTATTGCAAGTTTCCTTTCATCAGAACGTAAGCTCTGTGAGGACAGGGACTTTGTTTATTGGGGTGCCTTGAACAGTGCTTGGCACACACTAGATTGTTAATAAAAATCCACATTGTCAGAATGAAACTGAATTTTCAATTTGCCTTTAAGTCTACTGCTTTTTGTTAATTTCTAACCTCCCCAAAGTCATACTGCATTTAATGAAAAAAACTTATTTAAAAAAAACTGAACCTTACAACTATTTATTAGAACTCACGGTTTTAAGAATAATAAATACTTACAGAGGATAGCCACTTATGAGTTCCATGACCACTGCATGGCGATTATAATCAATTGGCTTTGGAACTGGAAATTTCCTTTCATACAATGCCTAAAATATAGCAAAACAGGTAAAAAGTAATGAAGAGGTCATTAATTTTTAGGGAACAATAAAGTTAAGTGTACCTGTCCAAAACCAGGGGGGAAAAAAAATCATAACCTTCACAAAATTATAGTTAACACATGATTATGTATGGCTTATTCACAGCACAGGATGAGCTGTACATAAAAATAAAATTGGAAATCAGTTTTGCAATTCATTTTGTTTTTAACCAAACATTCATTTATTGAACATTTACCAAATATACATTGTGCTATGGTTACAAAAGTGAGTGTGAAAATGTCTCTGCCTTCAAGAAGTTTAGTCTCTTACGATATGTATGTCCTCTTCTATTTTGTAAGTTTCTGTCATTTACTGGAATGTGCTTAAAGAATTCAAATGGAAATAAATTGTGTTTTAGGAAATACTGTCTTCTGGTGTATCAAGAAATGAAATATTTCAGGACACTGGACATTTTACTTTATAGAGCACTGACTTTTCTCTTCAGACCACAGTATCAATCTATCGTGTGACAAAGAGTCACTGTGGTCACAGACACCGGTAGTGTGAGTCAAATGTTACTACCTACCATTCATAAATTCATTTTTCTCCCTATGCTTCACTTTTCCTATCCTACTGCTTTCAAAGTCGTGTTGTTATTACTTCCTTCAAAATACCTTGGTTTTCTGTATTCTGCCATTTGGAATGCTGCCATTTCTAACAGGGCTTTGTCATTGTTACCCCAACCACATCAACAATGGTTCTAGCTCTGCACACCAAACCTTTCTTCAGTGTACCAGTACCAACTAAGATGCGTGTGTCAATGCTCCATTTTAAAAAAACCTACAACGCTGTAAACATTGATTTCAGTCTGAATAATTTTTCCTAGTTTTCAAAATTCTTTAATCCACTTCATCCAGTCCTAGTTCTCTTCAATACTCTGTCCAATAAACACTCTAGAGTGCGGTCGTACAGCCACCTCAGTGACTGTTACCAATCACCCATGGCTCACGCTCACATCCATGTCTTGGTCCTTCTGGCTTCTTTGGAAAAGTATACTGTCTTGTCTGTTCCTTATAGACAAATCATATGAACTCCCATTCAAGAAACCTCCTTCTACTCTATGTATTCTACTCTACAGAAGTTTCTCTAAACTCAACACGATTTGACATTTAAACTGTTTTTTACTCTATTTTTTAATTGAAGGGTAATTGCTTTACAGAATTTTGTTTTCTCTCAAACATCAAGAATCAGCCGTAGGTACACCCCTGTCCCCTTCCCTCCCTCCAATCTCCCTCGCCATCCCACCCTTCTGGATTGTTACAGAGCTCCTGTTTGAGTTCCTTGAGACACACAGCAAATTCCCACCTGGCTATTTACTTTACATATGGTAATGTAAGTTTCCAAGTTACTCCCTCCATGCGTCTCACCCCCCCTTCCTCCCCTTTCCCTAGTCTATAAGTCTGTTCTCTATGTCTGTTTCTCCATTGCTGCCCTGCAAATAAATTCATCAGCACCATCTTTCTAGAATCCATATATATGCATTAGTATATGACATTTGTATCTCTTTCTGACTTACTTCACTCTGTAATAGGCTCCAGGTGTGTGTTTATGTTACCTTCCTAATTTTAAGACAGACTGTTACTCCTTTGGTATTCACTGTTCACTTCCACCCTCCTTCTCCTATGCTGCAAAATCCTCAACAGACAGGCAGGCACATAGCCAACACTCAGCGTATGCTTAACAGGGTTACTTTTATGAGGCTGTCTACTCTTTCCTATCCTCCTCAGACAGGAACTGAACTACTTCCCACTCCCCAGTGACTGTCTGCTTGGTTGTATATTTTTTATTTTTAAATCCAAATGGTTTTGGATTTGAGCCTTGGCGGCTCACAAGTATATAACAACTTTAACTAATGTCACAGTGGTTTAGCCCTGTGCCATAACCCTTAAGTTAAAGCTCAAGTTTATTTTTATTTGGGAAAAGAGGGAATAAACTTACAAAACATATTTATGTACAACCAGACTCTATTCCTGTATCTTCCTATAAACATACCAAGAAAACATTTAATATAGTTTGGGGGAAATGTGTAACAATTCCTACCAAACTGCTTACTCACATTACTGATGAGTAATGGTTTGTGGTCACAGGACATAAACCATTGGTATAAGACAAAAAACAGAGTATGTATGATATTAGTAGCACTTCTTTATACTGCCTTGAGGATTCTTCCCTCATGATACAGGTCATACAACTCTTAATAATTCAAAAATTTTTTAAAGTTATAACAAATAAATCCTACTGGAGAGAATAATAAAAATGCAGTTACTTTTTAATTTACTAGTGAAGACAATTAACTTGGTTATTTTTAAAGATATTTAATAAATCTATATGAACTTATTTTGAAAGGTTAAAGGTTAAAAACTAAGATTTTTACCATTTCTAATATACATACAAATTCATAAATTAACATTTATTCCATTGTGGGGAAAAAACAGTAGTCAACTATCTGAGACACTAAGGTCTCCAAAGAAGGTAACTATCTGATGTTTTTAACTAGAGACAGACATACATATATACACTGAACAGATATACATTCACACACACACATTTATATCATTAATTATTTTAGGCTACTCTACCTTGTTAACATTGCTGCATAAAAATTGCCTTTATGCATTTATAACAGCTAAAAACACCTTTGCATAGAAGGAAACCACCAGAAAAACAAATAACAGAAATAGTCAAAACAGTTAAAAGTGACTGTAAGGACTGTGACAGGCAGTAGGGAGATATGGAGGCCACGGACTGATGCGTGTCACTACAACCTTTTAACTACACATACTGTTTGGTTAATAATTTAAAATTAATTAAAAGTACCTTCATATAAGCAAATTCTTTCATGGCAGAGAGACGAGATAAATAAAGCCAAGACATGTTATGCCTGTGTTTATGGTAATCACGCTTGTTTTTCAGATTTCGAAAGGAGGTTCTTCCCAGTCTGTGAAGCTTTAATGCAAACTGCTGCCCTTCTTCATTTGCAACGATGTAAATATCTAAAATCAAAATTTTAAAAGGATAATTATTATATTTTTATTCCAGTAAGTTTAATCAATTCTAATTTTCTAACTTTGATTTTAGTTGTACCAAATTTTATCTTTCTTAATAACTCAAAATACTTATTCAGCAAAATATTTTTATTTTATTTTAGTTTAGTTACAATTCAAAGTGATGACATGTATTAATACCTACTACAAAGAAAACAGGGGAGCAAAGTTATTGCTTCCAAAGCAAAAGTTATTGCTTCCAAAGGTATTTAATGCTCAATTCAATTTAGTGGGAATACATCTTAATTGTTCTTTAGTGTCCTACATGTATGAGAACGTTGACGTTCACTCTTGCCATCTTGTTTGACCACATCCAATTTGCCTTGATTCATGGACCTAACATTCCAGGTTCCTATGCAATATTGCTCTTTACAGCACCGGCCTTGCTTCTATCACCAGTCACATCCACAGCTGGGTATGGTTTTTGCTTTGGCTCCATCCATTCATTCTTTCTGGAGTTATTTCTCCACTGATCTCCCGTAGCATATTGGGCACCTGCTGACCTGGGGAGTTCCTCTTACAGTATACTATCATTTTGCCTTTTCATACTGCTCATGGGGTTCTCAAGGCAAGAATACTGAAGTGGTTTGCCATTCCCTTCTCCAGTGGACCACATTCTGACCATGCCATCAAGGTCAACAAGAGTTCGAAATGCAGTACTTGGATGCAATCTCAAAAATGACAGAATGATCTCTGTTCATTTCCAAGGCAAACCATTCAATATCACAGTAATCCAAGTCTATGCCCCAACCAGTAACGCTGAAGAAGCTGAAATTGAACGGTTCTATGAAGACCTACAAGGCCTTTTAGAACTAACACCCAAAAAAGATGTCCTTTTCATTATAGGGGACTGGAATGCAAAAGTAGGAAGTCAAGAAACACCTGGAGTAGCAGGCAAATTTGGCCTTGGAATACGGAATGAAGCAGGGCAAAGACTAATAGAGTTTGGCCAAGAAAATGCACTGGTCATAGCAAACGCCCTCTTCCAACAACACAAGAGAAGGCTCTACACATGGACATCACCAGATGGTCAACACCGAAATCAGATTGATTATATTCTTTGCAGCCAAAGATGGAGAAGCTCTATACAGTCAACAAAAACAAGACCAGGAGCTGACTGTGGCTCAGATCATGAACTCCTTATTACCACATTCAGACTTAAATTGAAGAAAGTAGGGAAAACCACTAGACCATTCAGGTATGACCTAAATCAAATCCCTTATGATTATACAGTGGAAGTGAGAAATAGATTTAAGGGCCTAGATCTGATAGATAGAGTGCCTGATGAACTATGGACTGAGGTTCGTGACATTGTACAGGAGACAGGGATCAAGATCATCCCCATGGCAAAGAAATGCAAAAAAGCAAAATGGCTGTCTGGGGAGGCCTTACAAATAGCTGTGAAAAGAAGAGAAGTGAAAAGCAAAGGAGAAAAGGAAAGATATAAGCATGTGAATGCAGAGTTCCAAAGAATAGCAAGAAGAGATAAGAAAGCCTTTCTCAGCGATCAATGCAAAGAAATAGAGGAAAAAAACAGAATGGGAAAGACTAGAGATCTCTTCAAGAAAATGAGAGATATCAAGGGAACATTTCATGCAAAGATGGGCTCGATAAAGGACAGAAATGGTATGGACCTAATAGAAGCAGAAGATATTAAGAAGAGGTGGTAAGAATATACAGAAGAACTGTATAAAAAAGATCTTCATGACCCAGATAATCACGATAGTGTGATCACTCACCTAGAGCCAGATATCCTGGAATGTGAAGTCAAGTGGACCTTAGAAAGCATGACTACAAACAAAGCTAGTGGAGGTGATGGAATTCCAGTTGAGCTATTTCAAATCCTGAAAGATGATGCTGTGAAAGTGCTGCACTCAGTATGCCAGCAAATTTGGAAAACTCAGCAGTGGCCACAGGACTGGAAAAGGTCAGTTTTCATTCCAATCCCAAAGAAAGGCAATGCCAAAGAATGCTCAAACTACTGCACAGTTGTACTCATCTCACACGCTAGTAAAGTAATGCTCAAAATTCTCCAACCAGGCTTCAGCAATACGTGAACCGTGAACTTCCAGATGTTCAAGCTGGTTTTAGAAAAGGCAGAGGAACCAGAGATCAAATTGCCAACATCCGCTGGATCATCGAAAAAGCAAGAGAGTTCCAGAAAAACGTCTATTTCTGCTTTATTGACTATACTAAAGCCTTTGACTGTGTGGATCACAATAAACTGTGGAAAATTCTGAAAGAGATGGGAATACCAGACCATCTGATCTGCCTCTTGAGAAATCTGTATGCAGGTCAGGAAGCAACAGTTAGAACTGGACATGGAACAACAGACTGGTTCCAAATAGGAAAAGGAGTATGTCAAGGCTGTATATTGTCACCCTGCTTATTTAAGTTATATGCAGAGTACATCATGAGAAACGCTGGACTGGAAGAAGCACAAGCTGGAATCAAGATTGCCGGGAGAAATATCAATAACTTCAGATATTCAGATGACACCACCCTTATGGCAGAAAGTGAGGAGGAACTAAAAAGCCTCTTGATGAAAGTGAAAGAGGAGAAAAGCTGGCTTAAAGCTCAACATTCAGAAAACGAAGATCATGGCATCTGGTCCCATCACTTCATAGGAAATAGATGGGGAAACAGTGGAAACAGGGTCAGACTTTATTTTTTTTGCTCCAAAATCACTGCAGATGGTGACTGCTTCCATGAAATTAAAAGATACTTACTCCTTGGAAGAAAAGTTATGACCAACCTAGGTAGCATATTCAAAAGCAGAGACATTACTTTGCCAACAAAGGTTCGTCTAGTCAAGGCTATGGTTTTTCCTGTGATCATGTATGGATGTGAGAGTTGTTGGACTGTGAAGAAAGCTGAGTATCGAAGAATTGATGCTTTTGAACTGTGGTGTTGGAGAAGACTCTTGAGAGTCCCTTGGACTGCAAGGAGATCCAACCAGTCCACTCTGAAGGAGATCAGCCCTGGGATTTCTTTGGAAGGAATGATGCTAAAGCTGAAACTCCAGTACTTTGGCCACCTTATGCGAAGAGTTGACTCATTGGAAAAGACTCTGATGCTGGTTGGGATTGGGGGCAGGAGGAGAAGGGGACGACACAGGATGAGATGGCTGGATGGCATCACTAACTTGATGGACGTGAGTCTGAGTGAACTCCAGGAGTTGGTGAGGGACAGGGAGGCCTGGCATGCTGTGATTCATGGGGTTGCAAAGAGTCGGACATGACTGAGCGACTGAACTGAACTGTATGAGAAGGGATTAATAACATCTTCCTTTACAACATGGGACTTCCCCAGTGGTCCAGTGGTTAAGACTCTACACTTTGACTGGCTGTGAGCTAGTCCTACATGCTGTGAGGTGAGGCCAAAAAAAAAAAAAAATTAGAAAACCAAAAAACCCTTCCTTTTCAGCAATGTGAAGTTCAATTCTTAAACTGTTTCAGTGAATAAATACTGAGTGTCAGAATATAATCCTAAAGTAATCAGAATGGAGCAGATCTTGTCATAAATATTCTATTACTAACATTTAGAACATGTCCTAATTACTCATGAGACAAACAGCCTCTCTCTCATGTTGGTGAGATTATAAATTGACACAAATTGGAGGAAATTTGGTAATACCAAAATTCTTAATGTACCCAAGTTTAGCTCTAATATTTCTAAGAATGTAATACTTGACAATTATGAGGAAGACATCTATGCTGATATGAAATGTCATGGATGCACTAAATGGAAAAAAATCAAGGTGTAGAATTGTTAAGGACTGCTTGCTTTCACCTATGATTATAAAAGATACATACATCCTCAGAACATTATATACTTGTATTCATACAGAATATTTCTAGGACATATAGGATATTAAATAAACAGTAATAGCTGAAACTTCAGTACTTTGGCCACCTCATGTGAAGAGTTGACTCACTGGAAAAGACTCTGATGCGGGAGGGATTGGGGGAAGGAGGAGAAGGGGACGACAGAGGAGGAGATGGCTGGATGGCATCACTGACTCGATGGACGTGAGTCTGAGTGAACTCCGGGAGTTGGTGATGGACAGGGAGGCCTGGAGTGCTGCGATTCATGGGGTCGCAGAGTCGGACATGACTGAGTGACTGAACTGAACTGAAGTGAACTGAATAGCTTTGGGAAGTAATAACAGGAGATGGAGACCTGGGTTAAGAGTTAAGATTCACTTTTCATTGTACTCTCTTCTGTACTTCATCATTTTGCAAGTAATGAAGTTCTTAAAAAAAAAAAAAAAAAGCCATTTTTTTTGGATTGATAAAACTGGACATAAAAAACATTTAAGAGCAAGTGTATCTCAAAAAAAGTGTTTCATTACAGCATTTTATACACACCTACATACCTTCTCACATTTAGGAATCTAGTATTAACTTGATTGTGTGTGTGCTCAGTCACCTTTGACTCTTTGTAACCCAATGGACTGCAGCCCACCAGGCTCCTCTTTCCACAGAATTTTCCAGGTAAAAATACTGGAGTGGGTTGCCATTTCCTATGAGAGGGTATCTTCCTGGCCCAGGAATTGAACCCGAATCTCTTGCATTGACAGGCAGATTCTTTACTGCTGAGCCACCAGGGAAGTTCATACCACCTGGGAAGCCTTATTAAATATAAATAGTTTGGATAATAATATACTAGACATGCAAACCACATGAAGTAGCCAAAACAACCTCCTTTGAATTAGGTTTTCTAATAGTTCTTTTGCTTCTAATTTTTTTGCTGTCTCAGTTTAAATTAGGTAACTATACAGGATAAACTATGTAGGACAAAAAGCAGTGTATAAGAGAGCATGTCATAAAGAAAACCATCCTCTGTTCTTTATTTTTATCATACATAAAAAACCAATACATAAGTATTTCTTTAATGCTATTTCAGAATTTTTTTCTGTGTTCTACACATACTTAACTTTGCCTTGTTGACCATACTGCTGTTATGAAAAAATGTGGTTTTTAGAACTTCCTTGTAGTATTTTTAAAAGTTATTACCAATGTCCAGTTTTTCAGATATTAAAGTAAGAACAGATAAAGTTTTTGCCAAAGATTTCAGTTAGTATAGGAAAACTAATTCTTGGTGTAACTGAACTTTCAGTGATAGACTTAGGGAAAAACAATTTACCGAACTAAGGGTAATTTCAAAATCCATATTGCTTCCAAACAACTTTTCGATTTACTGTTTAGTTAGAAAAATAGAAAATTAAAAAGATGAATCCTTTTCAAGGGGAAATATAAACTAAAGCAAATAATGCACTCAGTAGTACTATGAGCACTTACCAGATTCTTTGCCGACACCCATCTGGTTTCCAACAGACTCAACCACCTGTCTAGAAGACAGTGTTTTCAAAGCTAGGTAATCGTAGCCTGCGTTTGTCAACCGATAGCCCTGGACAGCTAGACAAAATCAAATGAGAAAGATCATATTTTAGTTATATCGTACCATCAAGTCACCTCATGTCAAGAGAAGAATTTAAACCTGGGAAGTCTTAGCTGGAAAAAGACTGGTTACCTAGTCTTATGAGTTTTGGCATTTCTTGTAATTTTTATTTCTTCTCTAGAGCAGTGTTACTCAAATGGTAATCTACAGACTGACACCAGTCTATAAATGCTTGTTACTAGTCTGTGACAAGTTATACACACTGAAATTAAGTGGTTAAGTTAAAAAAATTTTGTATCAGTTTGTCTCAGTTGTGTCTAACTTTTTGCGACCCCTTGGACTATACAGTCTATGGAATTCTCCAGGCCAGAATACTGGAGCGGGTAGCCTTCCCCTTCTCCAGGGCATCTTCCCCACCCAGGGATCAAACCCAGGTCTCCCACATTGCAGGCAGATTCTGTACCAGCTGAGCCACCAGGGAAGCCCAAGAATACCAGAGTGGGTAGCCTATCCCTTCTCCAGCACATCTTCCCAACCCATGAATTGAACTGGGGTCTCCTGCATTGCAGACAGATACTTTACCTAAACTGAGCTACCAGGGAAGCCCTATACAAACTGAAATTAAGTGTTTCAGTTAAAATATTTTTGTATCAATATTATAAAATTATTTTGTCTTTAAGTGTAACAAGAAGGAATATGCACCTGTATTCTGATCTTTCTAGTACTTATATTATTTTATAAAGCTATGGATCCTTTATAAAGGTAGAAAGGAGAACTCATCCCTCACCATGATGGTTTGAGAGGTAATGCTCTAGAGTCCTTTGGCAGACTGTACTTTCCCAAGACAGTAGCAACAGTATCTCTATCCTACTTGCTCTTCTGCACCTGGAACTTCCTGATCCCTTATCAGGAAGTAGAAGTTATTTCTCTAACTTCTTTGATCTGCGTGGGCCTGGTGATTGCTCTGAGTAGAACATGGTAAAAGTCTGCTGTGTCAGTTCTAGGTCTAGTGCTTTCTTATTTCTTAGCCTGACAACTTCTATCTGCCTTTTGGAATACCTGCTCTGGGGGAAGCCAATTACATGGAAAATCACAAATGGTGCCTCAAATACTTACTTTTGGTTCGCTCCCAAGCTATGAGTTTATGTTTTACTAGTTCTCTTAAGACTTTATTACAACCACCATGTTTAAGGCTAGCTATAGAAGCAACCAAACTGCAGGGAACAATTTCATGGTTCTTCATGCCCATTTCAACCTGAAATTGAAGAAATCAAAATGTAATCATAACCAATATAGAGTTGTTGTCTATCAAAACCTTGTTAAAAACTTAACTTTTTCAAACTTCTCTGACCACGCAGTTCCGGAACCAATTGTGAGACACAATTATTACCTTCCCTAGTCATATTTTATAATAATGAAAGCAGAAAACTCATGAAGATGTTTAGTCAAGGGAAATTCATGAAAAGTGTTGCTTTAAGGACATTAATTTAGCAGGAATATGCAAAGCAGTTTAGGGAAGGCAAAAACTAGAGGTGGTATACTGGAGAACAAAGACAACGGTCTAAGTCAGAGAAGACAGAAGCCAGAATAGGGAAGAGGTGATGGTAGTGAAGGGAAAGAATTAAAGAAATTAGTATGGGAGAGACTGGCACTTGATAGGGAATGGTAAAGTCAATGAAGAGTGAAAGTAAAAGAAGAGGAAGGACAAGTTTCAAGACATTAATAATCATTATTTTAATGAAGTTTGGGAAAGGAGTGAGGAGGTAGATAAAGCTACTTAATTCTATTTGAGCACACTGAGCTTGAGGTGTTGGAAGGTCCTTCATAGAAGATACTTCACATGAAGATGTTTTAAGGAAAACTGGAAAGGGTGACCTGCACTCGGGAATGAAGTAATAACTACAGGAAAAAAACTGTTAATTATTTGATGAAGAGATACAGTCATGAAAGGGTGTGATCATTAAACAAGAATATAATGGGAGAAAAAGGAGGGATTAGAGACAGAACTTGGGTGGGAATTCACACCAAAAGGTTAAGGACAGCCAGTCAAAGTATGATTACTGACATAGGAGGTACCAGAGAAATAAAAGGAGGAAGGTCAAGGAAAGGTGGTCACCTATATCAAGACTGGTAAGTCTCAAGTGAGACTGAAATATTTTAACAAGTAGGCCACTCCTTGCTGAGCTTCAAAAAGAACTTAAGAATTGCAAAAATTAATTTTTGGAAGAGAAATCTGGCATCGTTCTGATGTCCCAACCAAAACTCACACTTTAAACTTAATTCACCTTCCATGTTTTGTACTGTTTCTCTAAAATTCTCTTGACTCCCCTACTTCTGACAGAGGCATTAAGGGATGAGTTAACGCGCTGAGCAAGCAGAGAACAAAGGTATCTTTTGACAGTAGGTATTTAGAGGAAGTCTAGCTGAATTTCAGAATCTATGGGAGGGCAGAAAATTGTCTTCCAAATTTTACAATGAATTTGCATTTCACAGTTTAGTCCTTAAGCAATGCCTATTTAAGCAAAAGATAACAGCTCCTAAATTAAGGTGTTTTATTCTGCAAATGCCTAATCTATGTGTTGATCTTTGTGCTGTAAGACTAAGACTATAAAATTCAGGGGCTCCCCTATACTTAGAATTTATTCCAAATTCTTTACCAAGCCTGTATGGCTCTATATCTATAGCATATTATCTGGCTCCCACCTTCTCCACCTCTTCAGCTTCTTACTTACTGTACTCCAGCCACCCTGGCCTTTCTATTCCTCAAAAATTGTTCCTGCTTCCGGGTCTTCGCACTTAACCACTGCAGTTTCCTCTCCCTTCAATTCTTTGCAAGGACTTTACTCTGCCGGCTCCTTTCTATTGAGCTATTATGCCCGCCCCCCATTCTTTCTTTCACTTAGCAAATACTTATTCAGTACCTACCAAGTGCCAGAAACTTTTAAAAACCAGACAAGATTCTTGCACTCAGGCAGTCTTGTCTGACTGAACAGTTTAAAAACAGTATTCAGCCCCCTTGTCCCCATTATGCTGAGTTTCTATTTTCTTATCCTCTTATCATCTTCATAGCACTTTTTACCTGATATCCCTCTTATTTATTCGTTTACTGGATGACTTGTCTCCTTCTTATCTGTCCTGTACCCTCTGCAATTCCCTAAAACCTTACTAAAAATCCGTTAAGTATGTGTTGATTGAATGAAACTGAAGGAATGTTATGTGACTGAGTTTGTGAGTAGAAAATGCAATTCAGTTCAGTCGCTCAGTCCTGTCCAAATCTTTGCGATCCCGTGCACTGCAGCATGCCAGGCCTCCCTGTCCATCACCAACTCCCGGAGTTTACTCAAACTCATGTCCATAGAGTCGGTGACGCTATCCAACCATCTCAACCTCTGTCCTCCCCTTCTCCTCCTGCCTTCAATCTTTCCCAGCATCAGGGTCTTTTCAAATGAGTCAGTTCTTCACATCAGACGGCCAAAGTACCGGAGCTTCAGCATCAGTCCTTCCAATGAACACCCAGGATTGATCTCCTTTAGAATGGACTGGTTGGATCTCCTTGCAGTTCAAGGGACTCTCAAGAGCCTTCTCCAACACACAGTTCAAAAGCATCAATCTTTCCGCGTTCAGCTTTCTTTATAGTCCAACTTTCACATCCATACGTGACTACTGGAAAAACCGTAGCTTTGACTAGTCGGACCTTTATTGGCAAAGTAATGTCTTTGCCTTTTAATATGCTGTCTCGGTTGGTCATAACTTTTCTTCAGCTACCAATTAATCCTCTTCAAAAGTCTTAAACCCTTCTCTGTCGGAAAAAGAAGCCCGGGGTCAGAGAAACTTCCCAGGCCACAGAGACTGGAATGTGATTCTGGAGAGGGGGAGCAGAAAAGAAGGACAAGAGAGGGCCTTTGCTTCAAGTAGGGGAAAATAAAAGATTATGGACAAAGGCTTTTGAAAAACCCGACTCTCCGATCTTCTTTTCTTCAGTCCCAGTGTCGGCTGCGTTCTGGGGGGGCCTAGGGCCCTGCTCAACTCCCAGCAAACTTGGAGCAAGAGGAAGGGCACGCGCGGCGGAAAAGGGCAGAGAAGGGGGGAAAAACGGGGTACTTCTTACCGCTGTCAAGACCCTGAAGTCATCCCGGCTCATGTAACGCAACTTGGCCACATTCACCTTCCCCATGGCGGACCGGAACTCAGGCAAACCGGGGAGACCAGGAGCGCAGTTAACGCAGGTCTCACGCTTCTCACAGCGGCCGGGCGGCTCGCGCACGCGCAGTTTATCCTACAGGTCCTTGTCACTAAATGGATGTTCCGTTCTCACTGCCTTGGGGCAATGAAACATCTTCTGAGCCTGATGAAGTACACAGTATGGAACAAAGCAGAGTACTTTTTGTAAATTGATTTTGTTATGCAGCTGAATTGGCTGACTCTTTAAGTGTTCTCGAGATGATAGGACTTTTTTTTTTTTTCGTATCTGTCAGGACCGGCTGTCGAAAGGCCCGTGACCTGCCTCTTAAGAGCAGAGTGGTAATTTAATGAGAAGACCAAGTTTTATCTCCAAACAGCAACTCCTTCTTTAGATGAAGTGAGTTACATCAAGAAAGGGACAAAAAGAACTTGAGCTGGATTCAGGAAAACCAAGGCTGTTCAGTAAGAGTAATAGCAGGATCGGGTCCGTGTCTACCTGCGCATGCTCAGGACGGGCCGCCAAGGTGGAAGAGAACTCGGGCGTCACTTGGCGTACTTGGTCGGAGTTGCTCCCTGGACTCCCCAGCGCGCCTGCGCTGCCTGGGAGTGGGGTCTGGAGTGACACTGGAGGACGGGGTTGCAGTCGGCGTCCCTCCCGCGCTTTTCCAGAGAAAGGGCGCACATGGACGGTTCCCTGTGGAGCTATCGAGGTTCCGAGGCTAGCTCCTAATTTAAAGGCTTTCGGAGAACTGCGGATACAAGCCCAGGGACTTCTCCCTAGGAAAACAAAAATGTAACCTGAGCCGGATCGTTAACAGCTTGCACCCGGACAAAAAGGGTGCCTACTCAGTACTTTGGCCACCTTATGCGAAGAGTTGACTCATTGGAAAAGACTCTGATGCTGGGAGGGATTGGGGGCAGGAGGAGAAGGGGACGACAGAGGATGAGATGGCTGGATGGCATCACCGACTCGATGGACATGAGTTTGGGTGAACTCTGGGAGTTGGTGATGGACAGTGTGGCCTGGCGTGCTGCAGTTCATGGGGTTGCAAAGAATCGGACACGACTGAGCGACTGAACTGACTGACGGAACTATTTTTTACAAGGATGACAAAACTTGTACGATAATGTTTGCATTTTTGTCTCATCTCAAGAACTATACTTTAAGCCTTTTAGTTCAGGTCAGTTGCTCAGTGGTGTGCATGGACTGCAGCACGCCAGGCTTCTCTGTCCATCACCAACTCCCAGAGCCTATTCAGATTCATGTCCATGGAGTTGGTGATGCCATCCAACCATCTCATCCTCTGTCGCCCCCTTCTACTCTCACCTTCAATCTTGCCCAGCATTAGCATTTTTTCCAGTGAGTCAGTTCTTTCCATCAGGTGGCCAAAGTATTGGGAGTTTCAGCTCCACCATCAGTCTCTCCAGTGAATATTCAGGACTGATTTCCTTTAGGATCGACTGGTTTGATCCCCTTGCAGTCCAAGGGACTCTCAAGAGCATCAATTCTTCAGCACTCAGCTTTCTTCATAGTCCAACTCTCACATCCACACGTGACTACTGGAAAAACCCTAGCTTTGACTGGACGGACCTTTGTTAGCAAAGTAATTAATGTCTCTGCTTTTTAATATGTAGTCTAGGTTGGTCATAGCTTTTCTTCCAAGTAGCAAGTGTCTTTTAATTTCATGGCTGCAGTCACCATTTGCAGTGATTTTTGGAGCCCAAGAAAATGAAGTCTGTCACTGTTTCCATTGTTTCCCCATCTGTTTGCCGTGAAGTGATGGAACCGGGTGCCATGATCTCAGTTTTTTGAATGTTTAGCTTTAAGCCAACTTTTTTACTCTCCTCTTTCAGTTTCATCAAGAGGCTCTTCAGTTCCTCTTCACTTTCTGCCATAAGGGTGGTGTCATCTGTGTATCTGAGATTATTGATTGATATTTCTCCCAGCAATCTTGATTCCAGTTTGTGCTTCATCCAGCCCGACATTTCACATGATGTACTCTGCATATAAGTTAAATAAGCAGGGTGACAATATACAGCCTTGAGGTACTTCTTTCCTAATTTGCAACCAGTCTGTTCCATATCTGGTTCTAACTTGCTTCTTGACCTGCATATAGATTTCTTAGGAGGCGGGTAAGGTGGTTTGGTATTCCCATCTCTTGAAGAATTTTCCACAGTTTGTCATGATCTACACAATCAAAGGCTTTGGTGTAATCAATAAAGCAGAAGTAGATATTTTAAAATCTTTAAAAGGCAGTTATTTTGGTTCACCCATCACGGGAGGTGAGGGCACTGCGTGTGTTTGAGGAGAATTGTGGGCCACTCCTGGCTTGGCCACATTTCAAACCACTGCTGTTCAGCCTCTCCCTGGGTCCAGGCTCAAAACTTTCAGTGTAAACTTTGGAACTCAGTATTTGCAGGTATTCTCACCTGCATCCCCGCCCCGCCCCCTCCAGTTTTCATTGACCCAAGTGTTGATTTTCCTCTTCTCCAAGGCGATCTGAGTTTGTTGCTGTGTTGAAGCACAGAACTAGCCCTTTCGTAGAACATGCACTGGGATTCTAAGGCATATAGTCAAATCATCTGTATCTTTACAGCCAGAATAGTTAATATCCTGAAATCAGAAAATAAAGAAAGCAGAACAAACCTCTATCCCTTTGACACACCTTTGCCTTCTTTTTCATTGCTGAGAGCAGGCTTTCTCTAGTTGCAGCCAGGGCTTCTCATCATAGTGACTTCTCTTGCTGGGGCCTTCCAGATCTAAGGTGTGAGGCCTTCAGTAATATCATTGTTTGGGCCCAGTAGTTGCAGCTCTGGGGCTCTAGAGCGCTGGCTCCGTAGTTGTGCCACACAGGCTTAGTTGCTCCTTAGCATGTGAGATCGTCCCAGATTAGGGATACAAACTGTGGTGTCCCCTGCATTGCAAGGTGGACTCAACCACTAAACCATCAGAGAAGCCCTGAATGCAGTAAATCTTTGATTAACTAAGCTCAACTAATGGAAATCTTTATTGAAATGGAATTTTTCTTTCTGTAATTCACAAAAGACATAAAATGAAAAGTTTTTAAAGAAACCAAATTACTAATTTATGGAATAAGAATGGGATGGGAAACACGTCTTTTGAGTGTCTACTCCTATCCAACACTTTAGCAGACATTGTTAATTTGTTGTGGCAAAAACCTTAGTTTACTTCTTAACTCTGCTCCAGACAGTAGCCATTAATTGATTGGATTTGGCTAGACTTGCTGTGCTGATTCTGGAGTATTCCCTGGGGTTAATCAGGGAATACTTTCCAAATATCTTAAACTTTCAACATTAATATATATATTTTATAAAATTATCTTACTCAAACTCTTGAAAAGTAAAAGTGATTCAAGTACTGTTCAGTATTCTGCTCTATTCTACCATACCTTGCTTAGTAATGACTAAAATAAAAAAAATGCACATCTTCTTCATTTAACTCATTTCAGTTCAGTTCAGTCGCTCAGTCGTGTCCGACTTTTTGTGACCCCATGAATCACAGCACGCCAGGCATCCCTGTCCATCACCAACTCCCGGAGTTCACTCAGACTCATGTCCATTGAGTTGGTGATGCCATCCAGCCATCTCATCCTCTGTCGACCCCTTTTCCTCCTGCCCCCAATCCCTCCCAGCATCAGAGTCTTTTCCAATGAGTCAACTCTTCACATGAGGTGGCCAAAGTACTGGAGTTTCAGCTTTAGCATCATTCCTTCCAAAGAACACCCAGGGCTGATATCCTTTAGAATGGACTGGTTGGATCTCCTTGCAGTCCAAGGGACTCTCAAGAGTCTTCTCCAACACCACAGTTCAAAAGCATCAATTCTTCGGTGCTCAGCCTTCTTCACAGTCCAACTCTCACATTCATACATGACCACTGGAAAAACCATAGCATTGACTAGACGGACCTTTGTTGACAAAGTAATGTCTCTGGTTTTGAATATGCTATTTAGGTTGGTCATAACTTTTCTTCCAAGGAGTAAGCGTCTTTTAATTTCATGGCTGCAGTCACCATCAACTCATTTACCCTTCACCAAACGTATGTGTCAGAATTTTTCTCAATCTTGGGGAAACTCAGTCCCAATAGTTAAGCCTTGTGGTTGAAGGATATGAGTATAAAGTTAGAGAATAGTATAATAAAGGTGTGCAAAGGATTTATTATATCGCTATTTCTTCCTCCCAGACTATCTCCTATCCTTTTCCCCACCACACACAGAGCTTGTACTCACAAGCTATAGAGGATCTTGACTGTCCAGAAATTAAAGTTCAGACTTCTTAGACTGAAGTTCAAACTTCTTAGGCTGCCATTTAAGATCTTCAGGAATCTGTGTTATAAATTCTGAGTAGCATGTTCTCTTAGCTAATTGAATTACTTTATTTTTTACATTGCACAGCTCCCTTGGTTTTCTGTCTCACTGCTTTTTCCCTCTGTTTCTAATTCTCACCTTTCCTTCCCTTTTTGTTTTTTTCTTTATACTCATTGTGTATGTAGACCCTACCTGCCATTCTTAAAATGTGGTGTATTCCATAAAGCTTTTGTTTAATATCCTTATGTTGGTTTCCTAGTGCTCCTTAACAAATTACCACAAACTTGGTGAGTTAAAACAATCGAAATTTTTATTTTATGGTTCTGGACCATGCTCCATCTGTAGTCTCTAAGGGAGAATCTGTTTCTTGTCTCTTCCAGTTTCTGCCAGGGTTTGGTGACTATTTCTTTCCTTGTGGTTTCATCACAAGGACTTGTGTTTATATCACTCCAGTCTCTCTGCTTCTGTATCACATTGACTTCCCCACTTCTGTGTGTGTCTCTCTGTCTGTATCTTATAAAAAATATACGCTATTGCATTTAGAGCCCTCTAAGATTCTTAACCACATCTGAAAAGTCTTGTTTTGTTTTTTCTTTTTTTGCCATAGATGGTGAATTCATCGGTTCCTTTATATTGTGAAAGGGTTGGCCTTGGTGTTTCTAAACCTTTGGTTAATGTAAGTCCTAATAATTGGCCTCCTAATGTCCATTCTGCTCTGGTTGAGAATCACCCTCTTCTGTGCATGCCTGGGCACCAGGAATGTTTGATTGCGATGGATTTTATGGAAATAATACCTATTTTCATATTGATGACTTGGATAGCACCGTTGTCCTTTGCAGCTACTGGAGAGGTGGCCAGTCAGACCACGTTCAGTCAGACGACAGAAACTGTATTCATTATGTAAGAAGAAAATTTAATATTAAGAATAATGAACTTGGCGTAAAACTAAATGGAAAACTGTAAGGGAAAAAAAGAACACTAAGACACCACGGCTACCAGGAGGATAAGATAAGGATGGGTTTAGCAGGTGTGGCAGAAACCGCAAACTAGATTCACATGTTGCTATGAAAGGGTGTTGCTGCCGGACTGAGGTATTGGGACAATGCCAACAAGAATGATGTACCTAAAAAGCCTGAAGGAAGCAAATGAGATGCACAAAGTTGATTTTTTATCCTTCTAGGATTGCTTTTCAGCAGAATCCAACGTGGAGACAGCTGGAAAAACAGAAATGTGGTTTACAGGATCTCAGCTCTACCATCAGAAAGTGTAATGTAGAAGTCTGGGTTTGGAGCTAAAAGACAATAGGTTAATAACTGACACAATCTCTGAGATGTTTTTGAGATTTAATATGCCATTTATCTGTCTCTTAGACCTGCACAGGGTAATACCTGAGTAGGAATCTTATGGTTTGCTTTTGTTTTTTAATGTACTTTGATTCAGAGAGTAAATAACTTGTTTCATATTCTTGATCTACTTCATTGCCTTATTTGACTTAATGAGTGTCCTTGCTTTGTTCCTGTTCTTTTGTTCTTGTTGTGTTTTTTTTGTCTATAAGAGTTAAAGATAATCCCATTATTCTAATAGAGATTTTTATTAAGTAAGGGCTTTTGGTTTACCTAAAATAGTGTAATTATCTTGATTCCAAATTAGAACACTTAATGTATTATTCCAAGTTACTCTTTCAAATGGTGGAATTTTAAATGTTTCCACACGTTAAATTTTACATAGTTTTATTACTTTTTCTTTGAATAATGAATCTTAGTTTTAAAAATATTCTTCAGACTATGGGGTATTTAATTGGCCCTCTGTTAGAACAGCTTTATTTTTAGTCTAAGCTACTGCCGAACTTCCAAACTTGGTTAAACATTCTTATCATTCCTTTTTTAATATGGCTTAATATGCTAGTCTTTAACATGAAAACATTATTTGCTCACGAGGAGTTCTCATGAAAGTAGACTTTATATAAATTGTGATATTAAACTTTCAGTAGGAAATGGTCAAGTAGAGAGTATTAACAATGAAGTGTTCAAAAGAGCAATGGTGGTTTAATTACCTGAAAAGTACTTAAAAATGTCTGTTGACATAAAGTAACATGAAAATGTAATTATTTAGTCACTTGTGTTTATCAATTAAAACTTTATTATAATCTATGAAAAATTGTTGTTTTTACATTTTGTCTTTAAGTTGTTATATATCTAAAATTTTTATTTTGTTTAAAATTTGATGGTCCAAAAATGTACATTCTCTAAGATCCCAGTTGTGAAAATGGGTTCAAGTTAAGCTAATGAAAGGCAGTAACCATGCCAGACCTCCAAATGCTGCAAATTCTTTTCCATAGGTAGATTTATAAATACCTCAATATGCTTTCTCAAAGTCTAGCCTTAACAGGGCAGTTTATACACTGGATTCTTTCATCCTAGCTTTGGGAAAACCACTCTTCTTGAGACACGTTCAAATCATTCTACTTTTATTATTAAAGGTGTCCCTTTTCAAACAGGTTTCCCAAGGATAAGATTGTTTAGTTATCTTGGAATTCTCAACTATCTATAGTCAGAGGACATCTGGAAGCTTTGGAATTAGGTTTTTAAAAAGTGACTTGGGTTACCATAGTCACTAATATTCTGATAGTCCAAACTCATTTATTGACATATGAGGGATTTCCTGTCAAGGAAGTCAGAAGTTGGCTTTAATTGATCTGTGGTTGCCGCCTGAATATTAGTTCATGTTGAACAGATTTGTTTTTCTGAACACATCTTAACATATGTTAAGCCTGCATGGAATAAAGCTGACACAGTATAGTTTAGCCAAAAATAACCTGTTAGCTGGTAGTTTTTAGGACTTTCACTATTTCTATAAATATTAGAGGTGGTGCCTTGTAGTACTTAATACACGGTCTCTTTATAGTCACTGGAGGGATTGATTATTTAGTTTGTGAATGAACAGTACCCTTTTCTTGAGTTTTTCCTCATAGCTCCCACTCTAGGCATTTTCCTACCTGTTTAAGTAAGGGTAGGTAGATTGAAAAAATGAGGTGAAGTGAAAACTATGCTGTTTTTATTGTTTTAATTTTATTGGCTCTGGTAAAATGGTTCAGAGTTTGAAAACGTTGCACTAAAGGTCCTGGCTCATCTGAGGATCTTTTTTGTTGTTTTCAGGTGTAGATCTCAACATTATTTTCTTAAATATCAAGGTAGATTATAATTTATGCAGGTTTAAGATATTTTAGAACTAAATTTTTAAAGAAAACTTTTTAGTTCTAAAAGTATATTCTGAATGTAACATTTCATGTTAAAATTTTTCAGTAATTTCATTTTAGTATTATTTGAATTTTGAACTTATTTATAAGTGAACATTAGCAGAATCTGCTAATTATCCCAAATGTCTTTCCTGTCTAGCAATAGAGTCTTCTCACTTCCAGCTGGGCACATGGCCCCTGCGCCAGAGATTACATGTCCAAGCCTTGTTAGAGCTAGATGTGATTACATGTCTAAGTTTTTCCTATGCCATATGAGTGCAAATTATAAACATGCTCTCTGAGTCTTGCCTTTAAAATATTGGATATGCAGGTCTCCCTGTTTAATTCAGTTCTTCTGAAGGCTGTACTTTGACCATCACAATAGTGAGCCAACTTCAACTATGCAGGTGTGGCAGTACTCTGAGGGGATGTCTGAAAAAAAGAGGTGGAAGGGTCCTGGTCCTAGGTGACATCATGGAGCAAGCTCTCCTGCCATGAAGTAGAAGTCTATTCTTCCATAAGGTAGAAGTTTATTGCTCTCTTAACAAGAGAGAGCAGTAAAACTCAACCTTATTTGAGTTGCTGCATTTTGGGGTCTTTTGTTATAGAAGATTAATTTGTACCCTAGCTAATACAGATAGGATTTCAAGTGAAAACTTTTCCTTATGACTTTAGGTTTCAGAGGAGGCTCTAGGGATCAAGGCTTATAAATGCTACAGATAAAAAGGCTGAGGAATATTGAAGATTGAAAGATGAAGGCCTGTATTGAATATTTCTTGAGAGAGAAATGTCAATGTTTAATGATATTTCCTCTCTCATCTTTTCCATGGAGAGGGAAGTGGTACTGGCCTGTACCTCAAGTCAAGTGATGGGGCCTTGAAGAGACCCATTTAGAGAACTTCACATTTGGCACTGAAGATTTAGAGTATATAGGGCCTGGTGACTGTCTCACTTCTAAGAGTCTTAAGTCAAAAGATTGGTGGGAGAGGTCTTCATGAAAAACAAGAGAGGGTTCTTTTGAGGCCATTCTGTGCACCCAACATTTAGTTGGGCATTACTCAAAGGGTTTACAGAACGTTGCCCATTTACAGCTGTATCATGCCAGGTGGGTCTCTTTGTGGTCACCACTTGCTGAACATGAACTTGGGGATAATGTCATATTCTGTAATGCCATGTTCATGGGCTATGCATCAGGTTTTACTGAAGACAGTGAAACTTATGAATCAGTCAGAGTCTAGTCAGGAAGCAGGAAAAATGAAACCAATTATTTTTACAGGAGAATTTTATGTAAATAATTATTAACCAAGTATTAGAGAACAGATAACCTCTTTAAGTCAGGGGGTACAAAAGGGAAGAGGTTGGTATCTTAAAGTCTGAGAGAAGGGAACTTGAGCTGGGAGTCAGACTTCTGAGGTGGGGTCACTGTGGAACTTTAGGGATGTGGAGGCTGGACCAACACTTCCGGTGAGGGGCACTGGCCATCTGGTACTGACCTATCTGAGGGTACAAGGAAGGTGGTTGTGAGAGTGAAACTGCCACCCACTACTGCTTTAAGATCAACTGTTTCTGCTGAGAGCCAAGTGTCATCGCTGGAAGATTCTGACAGAAATAGGGCACACACAGGAAGAGGCCAATTTGCTTCCTCTCCTCCTTTCCTCTAGTTTTCGTCAGGTGATCCTATGGACAGAGTGCAATAGGGGGCCAAGTGTTGTTTTGGATAGGATCTTGGTTTGAGTGATTCCAAGGCAACATCAGTTCAGTTCAGTTGCTCAGTCGTGTCCTACTCTTTGAGACCCCGTGAACCGCAGCAGGCCAGGCCTCCCTGTCCATCACCAACTCCCGGAGTTTACCCAAACTCATGTCCATGGATGCCATCCAGCCATCTCATCCTCTGTCATCCCCTTCTCCTCCTGCCCCCAATCCCTCCCAGCATCAGTGTCTTTTCCAGTGAGTCAACTCTTCACATGAGGTGGCCAAAGTATTGGAGTTTCAGTTTTAACATCAGTCCTTCCAATGAGCACCCAGGGCCGATATCCTTTAGAATGGACTGGTTGGATCTCCTTGCAGTCCAAGGGACTCTCAAGAGTCTTCACCAACACCACAATTCAAAAGCATCCATTTTTCAGCACTCAGCTTTCTTTATAATCCAACTCTTACATCTACTATGAATTCTGTATTTTGTTTTTAGGATGCACACATTTTGGTCATTCATTGGAGGGGAGTGCATTACTTCCCAGATGCAGCCCTGTCTATTCTGCTATCATAATCTGCTTTAGTTTTCTCAGGAACAAGTCATTCAATAGATTACTTTGTCCCCTGACTTCAGGGAATACCTGAGAAATTTCCAGGTTTTTTTTTTTTTTTTTTCAAATCTCTCTGTCTAGGCTTGGGGTAAAGTGAGGATACCACTCACATCTTCTCCAGAATGGGTCAGAATGACAACTTTCTTAGTGGAAATCCTCTTTTCAAATACTTCCATAATCCTCATCAACAAAATTCTTTATAAAGGTGAGTTGTCTATCCATTTCTCAGCTACCTATTCTGAAATCTTGTGGTAATAGTGAATAAGCAGTTGCTGAACGTACATGTGAAGAGTTTGAATAAGATTGTTTCATCAAACTCTAGGTGGAACAAAGCAATATCTCTAGATTACTATGTAATCTTATGTGTAATTTAATATATAACTAAATGAACTAATTTGATATTGTTAATAGATATATGGGGATTCCACCCACTTACATAAAAGTTTATATATTTATTTTGGAAAAAATCTTTTTAATTGGATTTGCCATTGAAAAAATAGGAGATCACTTATCCTGACATATATTATGGCACATAAGTGTGTCATAAATCACAATTTAATTAAGCAAGGAGCCATACATTAGTATTTCATTCTCCACTTGATATTTAAATATACCAAATAATATAGCATTGCTGTCTCTACCACCATTTTCATACCTCTGATGAGGAATGTATAACACAAATATATAGTTAACATTTCAACAGTTCTTACCCATTGCATTGCTTCCTACTGGTGAATTTCTAGTAGTTATTATGTATAGCATAACTATATCTGGTAGTTATGCTAGCCAGCATTTAAAATTTAATTTTGATAGGGTATTTTTTATTTTTGGATATTATATTTCTGATATTAGTTTGTTAGCTTTTAAAATGACCTTTGCATAATGACATTTATAATTTAATTTGCACTTAGACATTAGCATACTCATTTAAATCTGTCACTTTTGACTTTGATTTAATCTTTAAGAATTTTAACAATAATTTAAAAATATATTACAGTGTTTAATATTACAGCTATCTTACTGACTTAAATAACTCTGTGTATCTATATTTCTAGAACTTTTGGTTGAGTCTTTTTAAGAATAGTTTCCATTTCCCCACAGAACTTCCCCATCTGTTCACTTATTGTGTGTGTGTCTCTCTCTTTTTTTTAAAGTATTTGAGTATATTTATAAAGTATTTTCTGCTACTCTCAATATCTGGATATTTTCTGTTGATTCTTTTCTCTCTTGATATGGGCCAGATTTTCTTGCCTTTTTCAAATATAGTGTCTTTTTATTTGATAGTGGACATTGTCAATGGTAGGGTATAAGGAGTCTGTATTATGTTTTTGTATTACATTATTATCCTTTGGGTGTCAAATTTGTTTTTCCTGATGCATTAAATTTGCTAGTTAAATTGCTATAAGATTACAAATAATAAAAACTGTAGAGGGTGTGGAGAAAAGGAACCCTCCTACACTGTTGGTGGGAATGTAAACTGGTATAGCTGCTATGGAGAATAGTATGAAAGTGAAAGTGAAGTCTCTCAGTCGTGTCCGACTCTTTGTGACCCCATGGGTTGTAGCCTACCAGGCTTCTCTTCCATGGGATTTTCCAGGCAAGAGTACTGGAGTGGGTTGCCATTTCCTTCTCCAGGAGATCTTCCTGACCCAGGGGTCGAACCCAGGTCTCCTGTATTGCAGGCAGACACTTTACCCTTTGAGCCACCAGGAAAGGAGAACAGTATAGAGGCACCTTAAAAAGAATTAAAAATAGAGCTGCCATATGATCCTACAAGGCCATTCCCAGACATATATTTGAAGAAAACCATAATTTGAAAAGACACATACACCCTAATGTTCATTTAAGCACTGTTTACAATATTTAAGACATGGAAGCAACCTAAATGTCTACTGACAGATGAATGGATAAAGAAGATGTGTGGTACATATATACAATGGACTATTACTGAGTCATTAAAAAGAACAAAATAATGCCATTTGCAGTAACATGGATGGACCTAGAGATAGTCCTACTGAGTGAAGTAAGTCAGACAGAGTATGACATCACTTATATGTGGAATCTAAAAATATGGCTACAAATTAACTTTATACATAACATAAATAGATGTAGAAAATATGATTACAGATATAGAAAATATGATTATGGATGTAGTAAATATGATTACCAACGGTAAGGGGGAGAGGAAAATTAGGAGTTTGGGGTTAACATAGACATACAACTATATGTAAAGTAAGTAAACAGCAAGGACCTACTGTATAGCACAGGGAACTCTACTCCGTGCTCTGTGATGTCCTATATGGGAAAAGAATCTAAAACAAGAGTGGGTATATGTATATGCATACAAGATTCACTTTGCTGTATACCCATAACACGACATTGTAAATCGACTGTATCCCAATAAAAAAAATAATAATAAAAGATGTGGTATACTTTTACAATGGAATATTACTTGGCCATGAAAAAGAACAAAATAATGCCATTCATAGCAATATGGATAGACTTAGAGACTGAGTGAAGTAAGTCAGACAGAGAAAGACAGATGTCATATGATATCACTTATAGGTGGAATCTAAAAAAGAAGGCTGCAGACGAACTTATCTACAAAATAGAAATAGACCCATACACATAGCAAACAAGCCTAAGGTTACCAAAGCCAAAGGAAGGGGTGGGAGGGTGGGGGCAGAAACTTAGGAGTTTGGAATTAACATATAGAAATACAACTACATATAAAATATAAAAAAAAATATATATATATAATAGATAAACAACAAGGATCTACTGTATAACACATGGAACTATACTCAATATTCTGTAATAACCTATAAGGCAAAGGAATCTGAAAAAAATAGATACATATGTATGCCTAACTGAATCACTTTACTGTATACTGAAACTAACACAGCATTATAAATTATACTTCACCTAAAAAAAGAAAAAAATGTTTTTCCCATTAAACAAATTGTTGGAAGATCCTTTTGATCTGTCAGAATTAGAATAATGGTTTGTTAGTGTAGGTCCAATTTAGATGTCTGTAGTCCTAAGGTTTGTCTCTTCTTTTGGGTTTTGAGTCTTACTGTTAGGGCAGATCCTGTTGGGAATTGCAACCGAGTACCTGAGAAACTTTACAAGATCTTTCCATTCCCTTTGCCCTAAACGTTTTCTAACTTTGTGTGACTTCTCTTTTTCCATTCGACTCTTGATAGCTACTGTCGGCTAGTTCTCAGGGAGTCTTAGCTTGAAATACACAGTTCTGGCTGTGGCCAGAGCCCTGAAGGACACCATGGTGCATGCTTCTCTGTTACCTCCTCACCACAGCTCCCCTCTCTGTGACTCCTGCTCCATAAATTCCAGTTGCTGCAATAAACACCCCAATCTCCAGTCTTCGCCGTGTCAGCTCAGTGAGAATGATACTTTCTACTTGAGCTCCTCCTCACTGTGCCATGGTGCAGAAAGAGCCCCAGAGGCTCACCTGACTTATTTCTTTTTGTGCTACAGGCTGTCCATTTTACAAAAGAAGTAGTCATATATTTTGCCCAGTTTTATAATGGATATGTCCAATACTAGTTACTGTACAATGACCCAAAGCAGAAGTCTGTGCTCCTGCAAATCCTTTCTATAATTATCTTTTTATCTTTTTTCACTCAAAATCTGAATTCTTAATGAGTACATAAAATCTTACAAATCTTTTTTTTATTACTCTGCTCTTATAAAAACTAGAAAAGGAGGAAAAACTTCTCAAATCATTCTGTGAAATCAGTATTATTCTGATACCAAAACCAGATGAAGACATTACAAGAAAAGACAACTACTGACCAATATCTCTGTGAATGTAGAGCCCTGGATTTCACAACAAAATATTAAAAAACAGAAGCAAGAAAATTTTTGAAAAGGATTATATACTGTGATCAAGTGGGGTTTATCCTAAGAATGCAAAGTTGATTCAATATACAAAACCCAATCAATAAAATGTTGTTGTTCAGTCACTCAGTCGTGTCTGACTCTTTGCAACCCCATGGACTGCAGCACATCAGGCTTCCCTGTTCTTTACCATCTCCTGCAGCTTGCTCAAACTCCTGTCCATTGAGTCGGTGATGCCATCCAACCATCTCATCCTCTGTTGTCCCCTTCTCCTCCTGCCTTCAATCTTTCCCAGCATCAGGGTCTTTTCTAATGAGTCAGTTCTTCGCATCAGGTGGCCAAATTGTTGGAGCTTCAGCTTTAGCATCAGTCCTTCCAATGAGTATTCAGGACTGATTTCCTTGACGATTGACTGGTTGGATCTCTTTGCAGTCCAAGGGACTCTCAAGAGTCTTCTCCAACACCACAGTTCAAAAGTATCCATTCTTCAGGACTCAGCCTTCTTTATGGTCCAGCTCTCACATCCATCCATGATTACTGGAGAAACAATAGCTTTGACTAGATGGACCTTTGTTGTCAAAGTAATGTCTCTGCTTTTTAATATGCTTTCTAGGTTTGTCGTAGCTTTTCTTCCAAGGAGCAAGCGTCTTTTAATTTCTTGGCTACAGTCACTATCTGCAGTGATTTTGGAGCCCAAGAAAATAGTCTGCTACCATTTCCATGGTTTTCCCATCTATTTGCCATGAAGTGATGGGACCAAATGGCATGATCTTAGTTTTTTGAATGTTGAATTTTAAGCCAGCCTTTTCACTCTCCTCTTTCACCTTCATCAAGACCCTCTTTAGTTCCTCTTCACTTTCTGCCATAAGAGTGGTGTCATCTGCATATCTGAGGTTATTGATATTTCTCTTGGCAATCTTGTTTCCAGCTTGTGCTTCAGCCAGCCTGGCATTTCACATGATGTACTCTGCATGTAAGTTAATAAGCAGAGTGACGATATACATTCTTGATGCACTCCTTTCCCAATTTGGAACCAGTCTGTTGTTCCTTGTCTGGTTCTAACTGTTGCTTCTTGACCTTCATACAGGTTTTTCAGGAGGCAGGTAAGGTGGTCTGGTATTCCCATCTCTCATGGAACCAATAAAATAGATTGTAACAATAGAATGGGCTTTGCCGGGTGGCTTGATGGTTAAGAATCTACTCACAATGCAGAAGACCTGAGTTTGATCCCTGGGTTGGGAAGATCTCCTGGAAAAGGGCCTGGCCACTCACTACAGTATTCTTGCATGGAGAATTCCATGGACAGAGGAGCCTGCACAATAGAATAAAATCCCATGGTCATCTCAAAACAGAAAAAACATTTGAAAAAAATCCATATATTTTTATGATAAAAGCATTCAGTGTATTAGGAATACAAGGAAGTTCCTAAACCTGATAAAGAGCATCTATAAAAAATTCAATGTTAACATCTCACTTAATGGTTAAAGACTGATAGCTTTACCCCAAATTAGGAACAAGTTGAAGATGTGTCCTCTAATCTCATCTATTCAACATTATATTGAAGGATCAAGCTAGGGCAATTAGACAAGCAAAAGAAATATAAGGCATCCTCAAGTCCTATTTTTGGTGCAGTAAATTTTCAATTCTTAAAGAAATTATACTTTAAATTTTTAACAATTGGATGGCTGTTACATTGTACAACAACACCTCATTTAGCCATATCATAGGATAACTTAGGACTTTTAAAATAACTGAAGCTTAAATTTCAAAGCTTTTACTTTACTTATTTACAATGAAAGTATTTGCACAATGCTTGACTTCCTTGACTTAAATGGTATTTGAATCTCAAAAATTAAACCGTGATGCACTGACATGTTGTTGAATATGTTGTTTTATTATTCATTAAAACTGAATGCCCATAGGACTTCCCTGGTGCATAGTGGCAAGGATTCTGGGTTTTTACTGCAGTGGCTGTGGTTCCCTTCCTGGTCTGGGAAGATCCAGCAAGCTGTGTGATGTGGCCTCACAAAAAAAGGGGGAAAAAAATAACAACCAAAGTGAACATCTTTACATTGTATAGAAGAACCCCAAAAAAGACAAGATCTGGTCTATTCTTTCTAGGTTGTCTACTTGCTTTTACTTCTCACTGGCTATTATATCCATGTATCATTTATCATGATATGGTTTACTCCGTTGGTGTCTGCAATGTGTTAATAACTTTGCTTGTCCTGTGCTATAAAAGTTCATGGGTCTCACAATAGGCCTTCCAGCTGTTTTTTTTTTTTTTTCTTTAAACCAACTTATATAGGAGGCTATAGATTGTCAGAGTTGTGACCTAAGTGGAGACATTATTGTATTTTTATATTTAAAATAATTTTTTTAAATGTGACCAAACACTTGTGATCTAAAAATAAATTTCTTATATTTTTGGCAAGTCTCTTTTGCAGAAGGCTTTAGTTGAAGTATGTGCTGTGCTGTGCTTAATCGCTTAGGTGTGTCCGACTCTTTGTGACCCCATGGACTGTAGCCCACCAGGCTCCTCTGCAGTGGGGATTCTCCAGACAAGGATATTAGAGTGGGTTGCCATGCCCTCCTCCAGGGGATCTTCCCAACCCAGGGATAGAACCCAGGTCTCCCACACTGCAGATGGATTCTTTACTGTCTGAGCCACCAGGGAAGCTCAAGAATACCGGAGTGGGTAGCCTATCCCTTCTCCAGGGGATTTTCCTGACCCAGGAATCGAACTGGCATCTCCTGCATTGCAGGTGGATTCTTTAACAGCTAAGCTACGAGGGAAGCACTTGTTGAGGTGTAGTACCTTTTATTAAGCACTGTACTTGGCTCTTCCATGGCAAGGCACTTACTCTCTTGTGCAGATGATAACTACGCCTATCCCACAAGGTTTTGAGGGGATTAAATGAAATGTGTATGTAAAATGCTTAACGCAGTGCCAGAGGCATTACAGGTGTATAATGTTTTTTTATCTGAGAGAGGAAGAGGAACTGAAAGAAGGTTAGTATGGATGGGGAAAGGTAGAATGCTGTACCACTGGAGGAGGAAAATTAGGCAAGGGCCAGGTTAGGATGTGTTAGGATTTTGGATTTTATTCTAGGGTAAGGTGAAATCACTGAAAGATTTTAAGCAAGGTGTGACATAAACAGATTTGTGTTTTGAAAATAACTTAGAGGCCACTGTTTGGAGACTGGAAACTAGAGAAGCCAGGGTAGGTGTTCTTTCCTTTGGACAGTATGTTTGTAAGTTGAGTATCTTTGATTTAAATCTGTGGTTTTAAATCCTTCCCATAAGTATATAGCAGGAATCTTGGCTTCTTTTATTTTGACGTAGTCGTGGTTCGCTTGCATGTCACGAAGCTCTTATGTTGTTGGTATTTTATGAACAAGCTTGTCTGTATAGGGCCACCCACATTTGGCAGAGAATAGGCAGAATGCCAAGGAGCCCGCCAGCCTTTCATTTGACTACAGGATAATGTATGCTACTTTTGACTTTCTTTTGGTCTCCTGGAGTCTCAGGTAATGCCTGCCATTTACATGGAAGCTAAGTTTCCTTTCCAGGTTTTATTACTTTGGCAACTCTGTGGCATAGGTGCTACTATTTCCCTATTCCTCACTGATTTTGGATTTTTTTTCCCCATCTTTTGATTGCCAAAATCTTTATAAGATCACTCCAGATAGCTATCAAATGATTAGAACTGGCAAGAACATTAGGACTTATCAACATTTCTGATACAGACCCTTGGCAACTATGTGACATCATCTCACTGCTGCCTTACTCTGCATGCAGGTCTAACTATTTTATCTATGTCTGGCTGCATCCACCATAAGTGCCTTTGTTTTTTCACTATCTTTTGGTGTGCAGCCCTTGGCTCACTTCTTATAGCCATGGAAGACTTGCCCTATCATATCTGGATCTGGAATGTCTGTTCTGGTCCTTCCCATTAATTCCTTACTTTATTTAACTTATCTGATTATATTGTTGCCCATTTCCCAGATTGATCGTATCTGGTTCATCCTGAATATCTTTCTTCAGGGGTTAATTACATAGGAAGAAAGTGAAATATTAATTGGTCAAGCAATATGTTGTCTCAGATTTTCTTTTAAATATCCATGCAAAACTACTAAGCAGGAGTGGTAGAACCAAAAATGAAAATGACAAAATTGAAATATGAAAGTCTGTTGACATTTGTTAAAGCTGGGTGATGATTATATTATTCTATTCAATTTTGTGTATGTATGGATTTTCCATAATAAAAAATGAAAAAGGAGGACACATGGAGAATTCAAACATATTAACTGTCAGCCAAATAGAGGTCCTGGACAGGTGGGACAGAGGTGTGAGGAACGACTGAGTGATGGCCACAAAGAAAGTACCCTGTGTTTTCTCAGCAAATTGGACAGGCCAATCATGTTGTCTTCTAATACATGGACCTTTTCTCAGGGATTCTTTCTAGGGATCACTATTCATTGTTCTGTTTGACTTTGCTCTTCTGGGCAGAGCTGACTGACCCAGGGAAGGGGTCTTAAACAAAGTCATTTATCTATATAGCAGAGTGTCTCAGTATGCGCATTATTGATATTTTCAGTTCAGTTCAGTCGCTCAGTCATGTCCGACTCTTTGCGACCCCATGGACTGCAGCCTGCCAGGCTTCCCTCTCCGTCACCAGCTCCTGGAGCTTGCTCAAACTCATGTCCATCAAGTCAGTGATACCATCCTACTATCTCATCCTCTGTCGTCCCCTTCTCCTGTTTTCAATCTTTCCTAGCATCAGAGTCTTTTCTAATGAGTCAGCTGTTCATATCAAGTGGCCAAAGTATTGGAGCTTCAGCTTCAATGTCAATCCTTCCAATGAATATTAATAGTTTAGACTGAGTAGTTTTTTGTATAGAGTTCTGTCCTGTACCTTGAAGATGTTCAGCAGCATTCCTGACTACCCACTAATACCAGTAGTGCCACCTTCCCTCCTTCTCTGTTGTAATAACCAAAAAATGTTCCAAGACATTGCCACAAGTCCTTGGGGGGCAAAACTGCCCCTAGTTGTGAACCACTGAAATATGTGAATAATGTGAATTTTTAGTTAGGCTCTGTCCTTGTGGGTGCTGGCTGACTTGATTTGGGTTTTTAGGTGTTAATAATTTTTCCATGCTGTATTAAAAGGCTGATTGTAAGTAGTATAAATAAATAATAATTTAAAATAGAAAATTTCAGGCTCTCCCAACATGTTTGTCTCCCTGTAATAATATAAACTTGTTTTAATCCCGAGCCCCCCTGGTTTTTCATCTTATCATATGCAGTCTTGATTTTTTTGCATAAAATGTTCTTAGGATCATTATTCCCCCAATCTCTGTGTACGATACTTTGTTTTACAAAATCATCTGTACATTATTTTTCATCATTTACAGAATATTATTTTTCTTCTTTTATGATTTTTAGATATAATCATGTAATGCTAATTCTTACTTTTAAAAATATGAATCTTACAGTGTCTTTGGAAATGTAGCCTTTACTTGGATGGAAGAGTCTGAAAATTTATTTGATAAATTTTGTGGTTCTGGGCACAGTGTAAATGAAACATTTTCAGGTGCTACAGTATATAAATATATGAATGTTTTTCCTGGCTCAGTTTTGTACCATACCTAGCCAACAACTCTTGTATTAACTTCTTCAACTGAATGGAAATGTACTAGTACATACTTTTGATTTAATAAAATCCTCAAAATAGGTTTTTGTGCTAATATATTTATAACATGCAGGTGTTTGACACAAGGACATAAATTACATGTATATAAAATTGGTTCAGGGAAATACTGAAATGTGCTGGGAGGATATTAAAATATATACTTGAACATTTATTTTGTAATTTAGCTTGAACATTTTTCAGAACAGTTAGGGAGTTCATAGCTCAATTATATGGTTCATTTTTTTTTTCTGTTAAACATTTCTAATCTTGTCTGTTTTTTAGCATTTCTCTGTTTCCTTAAGTGATTTTATTTCATTAGTCTGATTATATAATTTCTTCTTTTTTGGAGCATACACAGAGATATGAGAGCTAAAAAATTCATGTAGTTATTTCCAAGAATCTTATTTCTCAACTCTTTTTATTATGCTTTCCTGTAGAAATTTGCATAGTTTATAGTTATCTTGCTTCTCAAGAAACACAAATCTGCTGGTCTACTTAGAATGGCAGTCATATTTGTATGTTGTGCTAAAAAATATTGGTCACCTACTTGAGAATTTAGAGAAACAATGCATTTAATAAAATGAATTATTTTAAAAAGATATTTAAGGATCATCTCTGAAATTTAAAAGTGGTAATTTAATTTAATTTGCCTCTTAAATTGTATTTATTAAAAATATGTTTATGTATGCTCACTAAATGACAGTGTTCTTTTTGATCAGCAGAATTTTTTGAGTAAGAAGAAATAAGAAAAATTTGATAATGATTAACAATTACAGAGAATTAGAATTGAGAATCAGTAATTGACAACTTAAGAAAATTATTGATTACGCATCCATTTTTAGAATGATATTCACATAGCCAAGTTTCCACTCTACTTCAAATCCTGCCCTAAATATTCTCTTTCCAATGGGACCTACTCTGACCAACCTATTTGAAATTATAATCGTATCCCCACCAACTCTGTACTCGCAGTCTTCCCATAGTCTGCTCTCTCTGTCTCTTTTTTAATATTTGTAATTTGCTCACAGTTTATAAAGCACTTCTCTTTGGCTGTGCGAGGTCTTAGTCGTGATACACTGGATCTTTGATCTTCTTTGCAGCATGCAGGATTTTTAGTTGCAGCATGTGAACTCTTAGTTGCAACATGTGGAATTTAGTTCCCTGACCAGGGATCAAACCCAAGTCCCTTGAATTGGAGGTGTGGAGTCTTAGCCACTGGACCACCAGGGAAGTCCCTGCGGGCAGGCTACAGTCCATAGGGTCTCAAAGAGTCAGGTGGGACTGAAGCGACTTAACACATACACACTAATGCAGGAGGGTTAGAGCAGTTACAGGTCCCATTCAGCCATTGGTCAGCACCGTGGTGGGCCCCGCCCCCAGCAAAACAGCGGCCGTTAGTGGTCCTTCTTAGCCATTGGTCAGCTCTGCTCCCGGTGGGTTCCTCCCACCAGCGACCAAGGGTCAAGGAACAACCGTTAGAGGTCCCATTCAGGTCCCAGTCAGTGGAGTGGCGGTCGTCAGGCGGAGAGTGAGGAAAGAGGTGGATCCCAGCCTTCTCCCCAGGGGCTTCCAACTCATGCAGCCTCAGGCCCAGCGGGTGAGCTGGGGGAGCCCAGGGAGCAGACTGGGGGCTGTGTCCTGCAGGGCTCCAGAGCCCTCACCAATGCCGCCTACTGGCTGAGCCCCGGCCTTGAAGCGAGGGGGTTAAACTTCTCCCCCATCCCGTCTCTACGACCTAATGGTAGTGGCAGTCTGCATGGGATGCAGTCTGAGCGAATTGGCTCCCACAGTTTGGGTGGCCTGAGGAACCTGAAGACCAGTTGGGTGCTGGGTGCCTGGTTCCTTCAGAGATGACAGTTGGAAAGAGTCTAGGGCCCTGGCCCCAAGGAACTGCGAACTAGAGACCTGCCTCCTCCTCAGGCAGGATCTGGATCTCAGAGGGTGAAAGTCATGTGGTGGAGCCTTGCTCTTGTCATAACAGAGAATCACATTTGTTTGGGGGAGATTTATAGAAACTTGGTTAGGAAACCATGAACTGACCTTAAGAACAAAGGCTCTGACACCAAGAAGTTGGCAATAATCAACTCTGTTACTCCCTCACCTTTCCTAGAAAAGGGTTTTGCTGAAAGTTTTCAGAGAATTTGAGGGTTTTAAGGCATGAGCCACCCATCTCCTGGCATGGCCGTCAATAAACCTTGCTCTGTTCTAAATGTCTTGGCATTGTTTGGCTTCACTATGTGTCAGACACAGGGACTTCCATTTTGGTAACAGTATGATCTGAATGAACAAAAAACACCTAAAACTTTGGTGTGGATTTTATAGTTTCATTTTTTAAAAATTATTATTTCTTTAAGGGGGGGAAGCAGACAGTAACTATCACTTTTGATCAAATGATATTCTATGTACCTCACATGTGTTTTCTGCTAGCCCTCTTGCCCTCTTTAATGAGGTGGATAGACAGTGTTACTGCCATTTTATCAGTGAGGAAAACTGAAACTCAGAAAGGTTAGGTAATTCTAAATGGTTATGGTTTTTCCAGTGGTCTTGTATGGATGTGACAGTTGGACTGTGAAGAAAGCTGAGTGCTGAAGAATTGATGCTTTTGAACTGTGGTGTTGGAAAAGACTCTTGGGAGTCCTTGGACTGCAAGGAGATTCAACCAGCCCATTCTAAAGGAGATCAGTCCTGGCTGTTCTTTGGAAGGAATGATGCTAAAGCTGAAACTCCAGTACTTTGGCCACCTCATGCGAAGAGGTGACTCATTGGAAAAGACTCTGATGCTGGGAGGGATTGGGGGCAGGAGGAAGAGGGGACGACAGAGGATGAGATGGCTGGATGGCATCACTGACTCCATGCATGAGAGTTTGAGTGAACTCCAGGCGATGGTAATGGATAGGGAGGCCTGGCGTGCTGCGATTCATGGGTTCGCAAAGAGTCGGACACAACTGAGTGACTGAACTGAACTGAACTGATCTAGAAATTAAACTCATAAGCTTGATTTCAAAGTCTGTGTGTGTGTGTTTAAAACTGTTTCTAACTTAAAGGGTACTTTTCTATTAACAGAATTAATCAGAAGTCTCATTCCATTACCATACTGAATAAAATATTTAGCTAAATTTATAGTATAATTGGAGGAGATGGGAACCCACTCCAGTATTCTTGCCCAGAGAATTCCATGGATAGAGGAGCCAGGGGGGTTACTGTCCTTGGAGTTGCAAAAGAGTTGGACACAACTAAGCAACTAATTCGTATAATTATTGGCTAGCACACAATATGCTTACTTATTTCACTTACGTATTAAAGTAGTTGTGTACTGCCGTGTGCTAGGTGCTGGGTATGTCACAATGAATAAAATGGACATGGATCCTGCTAATTTGTTTATGGCTGCATTGGGTCTTTGTTGCTGACCCAGCTTTTGTCTAGTTGCAGAGATCTGGGGCTACTCTCTAGTTGCAGTGTGTGCGATTCTAATTGCAGTGGCTTCTCGTGTTGCAGAGCATAGGCTCTAGAGCTTGGGGGCTTCAGTAGTTGCAGCTTCCAGGCTCTGGGGCACAGGCTTGGTAGTTGTGGCACATGGGCTTAGTTGTTCCGCAGCATGTGGGATCTTCCCGGATCAGGGATGGAACCCGTGTTTTCCTGCATTGTTAAGTGGACTCTTTACCACTGAACCACCAGGAAAGCCTGGCTCCTGCTCTTAAAGAACTCGTGGTTTTCTGAGTAAGCTAGAGTTATCGCCAGAGATTCAGAACTACAGTCCACCCCCCAGCCCCGAGCCCGGCTGCCATCATTGCCTCCTTATCACTGGGAGTAGAAAATACTCTAATTGCATTCAGATTTTATTCTATCTTACCAGCATACATTTATATGTATTATAAATTATACAGCTTATTTAACTTATATGCAGAGTACATCATGAGAAACGCTGGGCTGGAGGAAGCACAAGCTGGAATCAAGATTGCCAGGAGAAATATCAGTAACCTCAGATATGCAGATGACACCACCCTAACGGCAGAAAGTGAAGAACTAAAGAGCCTCTTGATGAAAGTGAAAGAGGAGAGTGAAAAAGTTGGCTTAAAGCTCAACTTTCAGAAAACTAAGATCATGGCATCCGGTCCTATCACTTCATGGCAAATAGATGGGGAAACAGTGGAAACAGAGGCTGACTTTATTTTTCTGGGCTCCATAATCATTGCAGATGGTGACTGCAGCCATGAAATTAAAAGACGCTTACTCCTTGGAAGGAAAGTTATGACCAACCTAGATAGCATATTAAAAAGTAGAGACATTACTTTGCCAACAAAGGTCCGTCTAGTCAAGGCTATGGTTTTCCCAGTAATCATGGGTGGATGTGAGAGTTGGACTATAAAGAAAGCTGAGTGCTGAAGAATTGATGCTTTTGAACTGTGGTGTTGGAGAAGACTCTTGAGAGTCCCTTGGACTGCAAGGAGATCCAACCAGTCCATCCTAAAGGAAATCAGTCCTGCGTGTTCACTGGTAGGACTGATGTTGAAGATGAAACTCCAATACTTTGGCCACCTCATCCAAAGAGCTGACTTCTTTGAAAAGACCCTGATGATGGAAAAGATTGAGGGCAGAAAGAGAAGGGGATGACAGAGGATGAGATGGCTGGATGGCATCACCAATTCAATGGACATGGGTTTGGGTGGACTCTGGGAGTTGGTGATGGAAAGGGAGGCCTGGCGTGCTGTGGTTCATGGGGTTGCAAAGAGTCAGATAAGACTTGAGAGACTGAACTAAACTGAAGCAGCATACATGGGTAAATTTTTGTTTTATCAAGAGATATCATCAGGGTCATATGTTTTCATGACCCTGAAACTTCTTACTTTCTTGAGTCTTCCCCCACCCTACATCTGTAAAGAAAAATCCAAGCAGCAGCAGTGGTAGTTTGTTTTTAATGCTTTAATTTATTCTGTTATGATGAGAGAAAAGTTGGTTATATTGTCATAGTTTGTTTCTGAAAATATTTCAGTTCTGAAATACCAGATTAAGCATAAAATAAGATAGTGATCATTTTTAGGTAATTCACATATTGGTCTGTTCAAACTGTGATAAATTAATTTCTTAATAATTCATTTTGAATATGTTTAATTATCTCCTATTTAATTTACCTTCATTGAACTTTTTAAGGTCAGTATTTTCATTCTTACTGGATTGTGACCAAGTCATATATGCAGATGAATTCTGAGTAATAAGGAATGTTAATCATGAAATGCAGGATTTAATAAAGATTTCTTGATTTTTCATCCAACTGTAGTATCCTAAGTTTCAGTGTACAGAATGATATCCTTCATTTTAGTATGACTTGATTTTTTTTTATTTCATAAATATCCCATCTGTTTATTTTTCTTATGCATGAAAGAGAAACAGCAGAAGGAAAAACTAAGGCACTCATTATTAGCTCTTAAACAACTGATAACTTTGGCTGTTTTTCTCTTTGTGTTTGCATTATAATTCTCTCAATATTCAGTTGAGATTATCAATTTTAAAAGGACTTTTAACTAATCTTATGAATAGAAAGTAGATTTTAAAGTAGAGCATTTTGACCATTTGGCCTTTGACATCATTCAAGTATAAATTCTGGTTGGATGTTCTAATAGGGTGTTTATATCTAATAGGGTGTTTATATCTTTACTCTTTTAGTATAGTTTAAGATTGGAAACACTTCTAGATTAATATTCCTTAAGAAACACATGACATAATAGGGGAAAACCTATATACAGGGCCATGAAATGTATCAAGGTTCCATGTATCAAGATTCTCCAACCTGGGAAAGTCAAGAGTTAAGAAAAAATACAGTTAAAAACATTTCAATGGTTTTGAGAAGTTGTATTAATGTGAATACTTGGATCCTCAGTTCCTAAATTTCTTGTGCAGGGCTCAGAGAGAAATAAAAAGTGGAGATTTAAAATAGCTGGTTTTTGTCCTGAATCTGGCCTACAGATGTATTTTGTTTGGCCTGCGTGGTGTTTTTTAAAAGTGTGAATTAATGGCAAGTACTTTACAGTTCAGAAATTTTGCACAAAAATGCAAGTTTCCAACCTCTGGAAAATCAGAATATCTGACTATGGTGAACCTGCTCCCCATAAGCACTCACTGGCTGAGTTGAGTGGCTGGATCTTCTGGGCCATGCTCCAGTTTGCCATAGTTCCCATCTCTGCCTCTTCTCCCTGCACACTGACTTGTCGCCATCGTGCATGCACTGCTGCTTTTTCTTATATTTGGTCTGGAGTCATAAGTTTGCATCCCTTACCACAACTGTTCTTCCTAGAGAGACTCTCCCTGGAACCCTTTTTGCAATCGTTAGTGTTAGGCCCTCTCTTTCCAGTGCCTGTGTAACTCCTAGTCCATACTTCCCTTTAATATTTACCATTTTTTATTGTTAAGTGTTCATTTGATAACTTTTCTTGCTAGATATGAACTTTCTAAAATAAAGGTTTTGTGTTGTATTCTCAAGGGATTCAGACACTTAAATAGTACTGAATTTTTGCTTGTTTTTTGATAAATGAGGTAAATTTTAAATATTTCCTGGAAAATATAAAGTCTAGGATACAAGTGAATTTTTAGGAATCTTTAGTTTCTTATGAGGTTCTAATGTATGTCAGTAAATTTTTTTTTGCTTCTTTTGAATACTTTATTTGTTTTTTAATTGGTGGAAAATTGCTTTACAATTTTGTGTTGGGTTCTGTCATACAATAATGCGAATCAGTCATATATATTTATACCTTTCCTCTTCCTCTCCTTTCCCTCCCCTCACCCTACCGCACTAGGGCATTACAGAGTGCCAGACTGGGCTCCCCGTGTTCTTTAGCAACCTTCCACTAACCATCTGTTTTACACATGTTAGTGTATTCATGTCAATGCTGCTTTGTCAATTTGTCTTACCCTCACCTTTCCCTGCTGTGTCCACAAGTTCATTCTCTACTGTTTATCAGTAACCATTTTTTTTTTTTAAGTTTACTACTTTTTTGTTTTTGGCTGTGCTGGGTCTTTGTTGCTGTGCACAGGCTTTCTCTAGTTGCAGGAAGTGGGAGCTACTGTCTACTTGCAGAGCATGGGCTCTAGGGCACACAGGCTTAGTTGCCTGGTGGCGTGTGGAATCCTCCTGGACCAGGGATTGAACCCGTGTCTTTTGCATTGGCAGGTGGATTCTCAACTCACTTAACCAGGGAGGTCCCTATCAGGACCATTTTTCTAGATTCCATATATATATGTGTTAATATATAATACTTGTTTTTCTGACTTACTTCACTCTGTATAACAGGCTCTAGGTTCATCCAACTCAACTACAGCTGACTCAAATTCGTTCTTTTTTTAGGGTTGAAAAATATTCCATTGTAGAAATGTACCACAACTTCTTTATCCATTCATCTGCCTAGGTTGCCTCCATGTCCTGCTATTGTAAATACTGCTGCAGTGAACATTGGGGTACATGTTTCTTGTAGAATTGTGGTTTTCTTATGGTATATGCCCAGTAGTGGGATTGCTGGGTCATGTGGTAGTTTCCTAGTTTTTAAAGGAATCACCATACTGTTTTCCATAATGGCTGTGTCAGTTTACAGTTCCACCAACAATGTGAGAGGGTTCCCTTGTCCCCACATCCTCTCCAGCATTTATTGTTTGTAGATTCTTTTGATGATGGCCATTCTGGCTGGTGTGAGGTGATACCTCATTGTAATTTTGATTTGCCTTTCTCTAATCATGAGCGATGTTGAGCATCTTTCTATGTGCTTATTGGCCAATTGTATGTCTTTTTGGAGAAATGTCTGTTTAGGTCTTCTGCCCATTTTTTTTTTCTTGGATTGGGTTGTTTGTTTTTCTGATATTGAGTTGTAGGAGCTTCTTATATATTTTGGAGATTAACCTTTTGTCAGTTACTTCATTCACAGTTATTTTCTCCCATTCTGAGAGTTGTCTTTTCATCTTGTTTATACTTTCCTTTGCTGTGCAAAAGCTTTTAAGTTTTATTAGGTTTCATTTATTTGTTTTTATTTCTATCAATCTAGGAGGTGGGTCAGAGAGAATCTTGCTGTGGTTTATGTCAAAGTGTACACTGCTTATGTTTTCGTCTAAGAGCTTTATAGTTTCAGGCCTTAAATTTAAGTCTTTAATCCATTTTGAGTTTATTTTTGTGTATGGTGTTAGAAAGTGTTATAATTTCTTTTTCTTTTTTTTTTTTTACACATAACTCCCTAGTTTTCCCAGCACCAGTTATTGAAGTGGCTGTCTTTTCTCCATTGTATATTTTTGCCTCCTTTGTCAAAGATAAGGTGACCGTAGGTATGTGAGTTTATCTCTGGGCTTATCTTTTTCCATTGGTCCATAATTCTATTTTTGTGCCGATACCATGCTGTCTTAATGGCTGTAGCTTTGTATATAATTTGAAGTCATGGAGGTTGATTCCTCATGCTCCATTATTCTTTCTCAAGATTGCTTTGGCTATTTGAAGTCTTCTGTGTTTCCATACAAATTGTGAAAATTTTAAATTTTAGTTCTGTGAAAAATGCCATTGGTAATTTGATACAGATTAAACTGAATCTGTAGATTGCTTTGAGTAGTACAGCGATTTTGACAATATTGATTCTTCCAATCCAAGAACATGGTATATCTCTCCATCTGCTTGTGTCATCTTTGATTTCTTTCATCAATATCTTATAGTTTTATGCATGCACGTCTTTTGTCTGTTTAGATAGGTTTGTTCCTAGGTATTTCGTTTTTTTTATTGCAATGGTGAATGGGATTGTTTCCTTCATTTCTCTTTCTGATTTTTCAGTTTTAATGTATAAGAATGCAAGGGATTTCTGTGTATTAATTTTATATCCTGTGGCTATTCAATTCATTGATTAGCTCTAGTAGGTTTTTTTTTGGTGGTGTTTTTATAGTTTTCTATGTATAGTATCATGTCATTTGCAAACAGAGTTTTACTTCTTTTCCAATCTGGATTCCTTTTATTTCTTTTTCTTCTCTGTTTGTCATGACTAGGACTTCCAAAACTATATTGAATAATAGTGGGGAGAGTGGACACCCTTGTCTTGTTTCCAATCTTAGAGGAAGTGCTTCCAGTTTTTGCTGTTGAGGATAATGATTGCTCTGAGTTTGTTGTATACAGTTTTTATTATGTTGAGGTAGGTACTTTCTATGCTGATTTTCTGGAGAGTTTTTTTTTTTTTTTATCAAATACATGTTTAATTTGGTCAAAATCTTTGTCTGTATCTATTGAGATGGTCATATTATTTTTATCTTTCAATTCATTAATATGGTGTATCACATTGATTGATTTGCATTTACTGAAGAATCTTTACATCCTTGGGGTAAAGCCCTCTTAATCATGCTGCTATGATTTGTGTTGTTGGGTTCTGTTTGCTAGAACTTTGTTAAGGATTTTTGCATCTGTGTTCATAAGTGATATTGGCCTGTAATTTTCATTTTTTGTGTGTGATATTTTTGTCTGGTTTTGGTATCAGGGTAATGGGTTTGGTATCAGGGTAAGGCTCATAGAATGGGTTTTGAAGTTTTCCTCCCTCTGCAATTTTTGGGAACAGTTTGAGCGGGATAAGTGTTAGTTCTCTGAAATTTTGATAGAATTTGCCTGTGAAACCATCTGGTCCTGTGCTTTTGTTTGTTGGGAAGTTTTTTGATTACAGTTTCACTTTCAGTGCTTGTAATTGGTCCGTTCATATTTTATATTTCTTTCTGGTTCAGTCTTGGAAGGCTGTGCTTTTTAAAGAATTTGTCTATTTCTTCCAGGTTGCCCATTTTATTGGAATACAGTTGCTTGTAGTAGAGTAAAACTCTTTAAGAGGGGGTTCTCTGATGGTTGCTGTAGAACAAGGCCAGGTCTAAGGAGAGGCAAGAGAGGATCCTAGGTGAAAATTTAAGGAACCAGTCCCTTTCAGGGTCAGGTAAGTGCCTCCTTAAATTTTATTACAGAGGAACTTCTCTTCTCTTGACTCAAAGTATTCCTAGCACTGCTTCTGAATTTTATATATATGTAATTTATGTTATACATATCTATATAATCTATAGTTACATAGATTTTATGTATTTATATGTATATATCATATTCTAGCTTAAAAAATAAAATATTGATCCTAACTGGAAAAGTTACAGAAAGAGTATAGATTGGTTTTAAAAAAAATGACCACAGGAAAACATACTATTGTTAAAAAGTTATACTTGTGGCTGCTTTAAATATGTTCTCTTTGACATCAGTTTTAAGTAACTTGGTTTTGATGTGCTTGTGTATAATTTCTTCGAGTTTGTCTGCTTGGGGTTTGTTGAATTTCTTAGATCTATGAGTTTATAGTTTTCATCAAATTTGGAAACATTTCAGCCTTTATTTCTTAAAGTATTTTTCTATCTTCCTTTCTCTTCTTTTTTAGCAACTCTAATTACACACATATTGGCTATTTGAAGTTGCCTCATAGCTTACTGATACCCTATGTACTTTTTTTCAGTCTTTTTTTCTCTTTGTGTTGCATTTTGAATAGTTTCTATTGTATGTCTCCAGACTTTTACTTTGCGATTTCCTTCTGCAGTTTCCAATCTGGTATTAGTCCTATTCAGTGTATTTTTTCTTGAGATATTTGTAGTTTTCACATCTAGAAGTTTGATTTGGGATTGGTATTATGTCTTTTACATTTAAACATAACATGCTCAATTTTCCTCTATTTTCTTTATGAACAGAATATAGTGATGGTAACTATTGAAATGTCCTTGCCTCTTAAATCTACCATTTGTGTCATTTTTGGGTTGGTTTTGATGATTAATTTTTCTCTCATAAATACAAGCTTTATGGCTTGTACTTTTCTGCTTACTTTTCTGCTTGGTAATTTTTCATCAACTGCCAGACATTGTGATTTTAGTTTGTTGGATGCTTTTTATTTCTGTACCTAAAATAGTTTTGAGCTTTATTCTGGGATTCAAAAAGATGAGATACCTTCATCTTTTCTGGGTGACATGAACATTTAAGGTGGTAAATGGAAGTGAAAGAAGCATCAGGGAAAACATCAATGGGAAGAGAATCTTAGAAGTTCACATATTATCCAGAGGAGGTTGGTTGGTAATTGCCAACTACCAACCTTTATTTAATTGGGTATAATTTTAGGGGCTGGAAGAATAGACATTTTCTGCTTTAGCTTTCAAACTACAGAGGAAAATCCTAAATAAATTTCTCATTGTTACTGATTTGGCATTACAGTGTGCACAGTTTCTAGTTCTGGTCCAAAATAGAAGCCTTAGTTCCTTTCTAAATAACACACTGTTATAGCTATATTAGCATCAGCCTTCAATGTTAGCAGTAAAATAGAGCTTCTTGACTGCCAGAGAAGACCAAAGCATTCCTTTATATTAATAGCTTTTCTCATTACAAAATAAAACAAAGTTAAAAAAATAGATATAATAGAAGTAATACAAGTGGAATTTCAAAAATTTTAGGGGAATTCATCAGATGGTACTTCCTTTTACAGAAATGGTAAAAATTTGATCATGGTCTTCAGCATAGTATAAGCACATAATGGGTCCTTTATTGAGAACTTTTTTAGTGATGAATACTTTGTGAAATTAAATCTAAGGATATGGATTCAGTGGAGGTAGAAATAGTCCTGAAAGCATCATTAACAAGTTTGGCATCTCTCTCTCTTCTATTACTTCCTAGCTGTGTGACCTTAAGTAAGTTGCTTAAATTCTCTAATCTTCATTTTCCTTACTTGTGAAGTGAAAGTGTTAGTTGCTCATGTCTGACTCTTCACGACTACTTGGACCGTAGCCTTTCAGGCTCCTCTGTCCATGGAATTCACCAAGCAAAAATATTGGAGTGGGTAGCCATTCTCTTCTCCAAGGGATCTTCCCAACCCAGGGATCAAACCCGGGTCCCCTTCATATCAGGCAGATTCTCTACCATCTGAACCACCAGGAAAGCCCATCTTTACTTGTAAACTATGGTAAACTTTGACCTCCCAACCTCATAGACTGTTCATAATAAACAAATGAGAGCTAATGATAAACAAAGTATGATATATCATAAAGTATTAGATGTTTTCATGGCATTTCGAGCATTAAGTATCACTCTTCATCATAGGAACTCATTGAATTCTTAATTATTTTATTAACTTCTTTTTATCTTAATAGCATTTAGTCATTGATTTTCTCCTCTAAAAGTATAGGACAGGGTTATTTTAATTATTTTAAGATAACAGTTCTACTTGAAGAAACCAAAGGCACTGCAGGATTGTTCTGGTATGTGGATATTATTGAGCACATTATGGGGACAAATTTGAGGCTGTGGACACTTTCTTCAGATCCTTGTGATCAGCCACTTACAAACAGAGTGATAAATCCTTTACTGTATATGCTGGTTTTCTTTTTCTTTTATTAAAAGACTTATTTATTTATTTGGCTGTGCTGGGTGTTAGTTGCAGCATGCTAGACCTTTAGTTGTGGCATTTGAGCTCTTAGTTGCAGCACGTGGGGTTTAGTTCCTTAACCAAGGATGAAATCTGGGCCCCCTGCATTGGGAGTGCAGTCTTAGCCCCTGGACCATGAGGGAAGTCCCTGAATACACCACCGAGAGTGAAAAAGGTTAATGTTAGTGGAAAAGAAATATTGGTCATAATTTCTTTGTGCCTTGTGGACATTTGGGAAAGAAAGGAGAAATAAGGAGGAAAGGAGTGGTGATATTAGAGTGGTTTTCTTGTAAATACTTTGTTCTTGTGCTACATTTTATAACAGAGGATATTTACTTTGCTAATTTTCTCTTTTATGATTGGTGCTTTCCAAAGCCCATTCATTTCTAGTGCTTTGCAAAGTTGCAAAGAGTATTTATCCTACTCAAATTGCAAATAATATATTCATGTGTTATAAGAAATTGAGAACTTAATGTTACAGGAAAACTGCAGGGTCATAGAATTTTATAAGGATTTGTTTAGACTAGAAAACAACATTGGGATCACATTTATAGAGTAGACCTTATGTGTACTGATTTATAGGAAGTAAAAAAAAGATAGATGCTGTTATAGATAATATAAATAGTCTATTTTTTATTTAGAGTTTTTCTGGGGAAAATATCTATGATGTTTACCAAGAAATCTGTTATTCTGTTGATCTGACAGCAAAGTGTGACTCATTTGATTTTTTATATGATAAGGGCAAAAATACCAGGAAAGATTTTACAAGTCTCTATCATGGTACCATGGAAGACAGGAATAGCAGAATTTCACAAATCAGATGAAATGGACATCTAATGTCAATATTTGTGTACTGATGATGTGAGTTGTGAAACTTGGCTCCAATTACCAGATGCTTTAGAGCTCTGCAAATTACATTAGTGAAAACTAATGAGCACAAAATTTCTAGTAAAAAACAAAAAACAAAACAGTCCTACCCAACTTGTACACTTTTTGATAAAAATAACTTTAGATAGTTTTGGCAGCTGCTGATTAAATATTTGAATCTGGTTTTGTGCACACAGAGCACATTTTATTCATTACATTAACCACATGGTAAATAAAGGAATACCACAGTCGTTTACTTTGCTTAGTATAACTAAAAAGTTAAGTATTGAGTGTGTAATAACTATGTAGAAATGAAAAAGTAATGAGGAGTACTATGTACAAAAACACAACATTCTTGTATCTGACCATTACATTTTTCTTGTAATTAAAACTGAGTAATCTTAATTTTATTTCTTGTATAATTATTTAAAATGTTTTGGTTTCAAATAGAATTTTGATTCATTCCTTCATTTTCTTAAACTGTTTATTTAATATTCCTTTAATTTCTAAGTTAACACTTGTGCTTAATTGTCCTTGTTGATAAGAAAATTTTTAGATATTGAGAGAAATTATAATTGTCTGTCAGTGACTTCAGATGTCTTTCCTTCTGACATAAAACTCTTCTAGGTATTATCACAAGTGTGAAGGTGAACAGCTAAAGTCACAATTTTAATTTTTACACAGAAATAATGTATTACCTGAACTTTAATCAAGTGGCACTTATCTCAGAGCTGTTTTCCCTTTCTAAAAATGTTTTTTACGTATTTTTGGTGACTACATATTAGAAGGAATGAGAAATGTACCTTTGATAGACATCTGGGCATGGATGGGTATTTTAGTCTTCCATTAAAACTGAAAAATTAGAATTTTAAATGACATTTTCAGTGATAATTAAATTTCATATTTTTTGCCTTAATTAAATATATGTATAATTTTCTCTTAAAATTAAAAACAAAGAGGTGAGTTATTTGAAGGGAATGTTGGTAGCTATTGTTACTGAATAAAAATAAAATTATATAAAATTTAATAATATAAACATAAAATAAATCTAAAATTATACTGATGATAACAATGTATTCAAGACCTCTGAAGAAATTTGTGTGTAATATTTTATTCTGTGTAAGAACTACAGTTGATGAACTTACCTTTAAGCTCATTGCATAACTAAGATATTTCAGGAAATTGATGTTTAGAGAAAAATTAAACTTAGACACATTTCCTTACCTATTTCCATTGGTACCATTATTGGAATATAACACAATATATAAAAAGTGCCTTTTCTGCAGTAATTATAAAGATTTGTGATTCAGAGGCTTTTTTGTTTGAAAGATCTATCATACTTTTAAGAAAAGGAGAAGTAAAAAGCTCCACATTTGCTTTTCCTTTCAGGATGAGAATTGGAAAACTTAGCATGGTATGACGTCAGTGATCAGAATATATTATGCTTTAAAGGTTCCCATGGAATGGAAATGGAAATAATTTAGTGTGAAAAACGTGAATCTGGAATTGAATTCTTAAGGCAAGAAGAAGTTTGTTTGAAGGACTTGAAGGGAATATCTTAGTTAAAAACCACAATCATAGTAAGAAGCTATGTGTAGTCATTATTATATTTCAATAAAATGTATATATATTTCAAAGCCATTTGACAACTTATGTCCAAAATAGGGGTGAATTTATGGTTTAAATAATGAAGTTTAAACTTTAAGGATCCTCACTTGAGGGGGCTTTTTAAAAGACTGACATGCTGAAATGAAATACCAAATTAGATTTCCTGTCTTCATAGGAAATGATGTTTCAAATGATTGATATTTTAGTGGTTAGAGGGTATACAGCAAAAAAACATATGAAAAAAAGTATCATGGCAATAGATAGATAATAAAAATATATTGTCTTCATTGTTTTGAAATTTTTGTTGTATTTTTCAGCTTTTAAAAATTTATAATTTGTTGTAATTTCCAATTTTAAAGAATTTTACATTTGTTACTCTTTTTATTAAACAGGGGCCTCATATTGTAAAATTCCAGGCCTCTTAAAACCCTCAGGTCAAAGAAAACTCTTTACTATTGGTAGATTTAAGAGTAATGCAATTTCCAAAGTCAAATTCTTATAAAGGATGAGTTATATTTATATTTTTAAATAGTTTATGTGGATTTTAATTGTCCAATGTAGTACCAGATGGGCCATTTTCAAATCAATCTCTTTGACAGTGTCATGAAACACATACCTTTTTTTAAGAAAAGTAAACAAGAGTTATGCCACATGGCAGCTTCAGATTTTATACTATTTTTCCTATATAGATATGTCATATGTTTTTCCAAAAATTAAGATCTTTGTTGCTTTGATTCCAAGTTAAGTTCCTTCACATTCTTTTGCTCCTTATTTTGCTTTTACAATGAATTTTTAGAAATTTTCAGGAATGGAAAAACTTACCCTTAGGTTTTCCACAGAATGCAGAGGAACTTAGAGTCATCTTGAAAAGACAGAGTTCTTCAAGTTCCAAGTGTAAGAATCCTTTCTCTGTTTTGAAATTTTTAAGAATATTCGTAGACAGCCTGTCAATTTCAAATATTTCTTCTTTTATATTGAGAGAATTTCTGTTTCATTTCACTAGGGTCTCTCTTCATTTATTTAAAATATTTATTGTCATTCTAAAGAATATTATTATGGTGCTGTATGATTTTTAGACTAGCTTGCCAAGATGGGGAAATCTGTGCAGTATGTTTAGGATCTAAGCACACAGTCTTAAAGATTTTTGGAGACTTCTCAGAGACTTTTCAAGGTAGTTGGGGCCCACAGTCAGAGCTTTTGTTGTTGTTTAGTCACTGAATGAGTTTAAATCCTGGCTTTGCCACTGGTGAATTTAAGTAAATCATTAACCTGTCTGTGTTTCTCTTCTTTGTCTTTAAACTGCTCATAATAATCATCCCTTTAAGATTGGTTAATATATACAAAGCAGTGCTTTGATAGTGCTTACTTGGACTGCAAGGAGATCCAACCAGTCCATCCTAAAGGAGATCAGTCCTGGGTGTTCATTAGAAGGACTGATGCTGAAGCTGAAACTCCAATACTTTGGCTACCTGATGCAAAAAGATGACTCATTGGAAAAGACCCTGATTCTGGGAGGGATTGGGGGCAGGAGGAGAAGGGGACGACAGAGGATGAGATGGCTGGATAGTATCACCGACTCGATGGACATGAGTTTGGGTAAACTCCGGGAGCTGGTGATGGACAGGGAGGCCTGGCGTGCTGCCATTCATGGGGTCACAAAGAGTCGGACACGACTGAGCGACTGAACTGACTGAACTGACTGATGTGGCATACAGTAGCTACACAATAAATGTGACCTCTTATTAAAATGGTTCAGGAATAATAGATAATTTGGTTCTCGGTAGGGGATAGTGGATCATAGAAAAGGCAAGAGAATTCCAGACAAGCATCTACTTCTGCTTCATTGATTACCAAACAACCTTTGACTGTGTGGAACACAACAAACTGCGGAAAATTCTTCTGTTCAATTAAATCCCTCATTCCTGTCTGACTCTGCGACTCTATGGACTGCAGCACTCTAGGCATCCCTGTCCATCACCAACTCCAGGAGTTTACTCAAACTCATCTCCATTGAGTCAATGATGCCATCCAACCATCTCATCCTCTGTCATCCCCTTCTCCTCCCTCCCTCAATCTTTCCCAGCATCAGGGTCTTTTCAAATGAGTCAGTTCTTCGCATCAGGTGGCTAAATAATTGGAGTTTCAGCTTCATCATCAGCCCTTCTAATGAATATTCAGGACTGATCTCCTATAGGATGGACTGGTTGGATCTCCTTGCAGTCCAAGGGACTCTCAAGAGTCTTCTCCAACACCACAGTTCAAAAGCATCAGTTCTTCGGCACTCAGCTTTCTTTATAGTCTCTCTGTATATGATGTGATCTGATCTGAGGTTGGTCATAACTTTTCTTCCAAGAAGCAAGTGTCTTTTAATTTCATGGCTGAAGCCACCATCTGCAATGATTTTGGAGCCGCCAAAAATAAAGTCTGTCACTGTTTCTATTGTTTCCCCATCTATTTGCCATGAAGTGATGGGACCAGATGCCATGATCTTCGTTTTCTGAATGTTGAGTTTTAAGCCAACTTTTTCACTCTCCTCTTTCACTTTCATCAAGAGGCTCTTTGGTTCTTCTTCACTTTCTGCCATTAGGGTGGTATTATCTGCATATCTGAAGTTATTGATATTTCTCCCAACAATCCTGATTCCAGCTTGTGCTTCTTCCAGCCCAGTATTTCTCATGATGAAGTCTGCATATAAGTTAAATAAGCAGGGTGACAATATACAGCCTTGATGTTCCTCTTTGCCGATTGGAACCAGTCTGTTGTTCCATGTCCAGTTCTAACTGTTGCCTCTTGACCTGCATATGGATTTCTCAAGAGGCAGGTCAGGTTGTCTGGTATTTCCATCTCTTTCAGAATTTTCCATAGTTTTTATGTGAGCCACACAGTCAAAGGCTTTGGCATAGTTAATAAAGCAGAAGTAGATGTTTTTTTGGAAGTTTCTCGCTTTTTCGATGATCTAGTGGATGTTGGCAATTTGATCTCTGGTTCTTCTGCTTTTTATAAATCCAGCTTGAACATCTGGAAGCTCACGGTTCACATACTGTTGAAGCCTGGTTTGTGGAATTTTGAGCATCACTTTGCTAGTGTGTGCAAATGAGTGCAACTGTGCGGTAGTTTGAGCATTTTTTGACATTCACTTTCTTTGGGATTAGAATGAAAACTGACTTTTCCAGTCCTATGGCCACTGCTGAGTTTTCCAAATTTGCTGGCATATTGAGTGCAGCACTTTGACAGCATCATCTTTCAGGATTTGAAATATCTCAACTGGAATTCTATCACCTCCACTAGCTTTGTTGATAATGATGCTTCCTAAGGCCCACTTGACTTCACATTCCAGGATGTCTGGCTCTAGGTGAGTGATCACACCATTGTGATTATCTGGGTCGTGAAGATCTTTTTTGTACAGTTCTTCTGTGTATTCTTGCCACCTCTTCTTAATATCTTCTGATTCTGTTAGGTCCATACCATTTCTGTCCTTTATTGTGCCATCTTTGCATGAAATGTTCCCTTGGTATGTCTAATTTTCTTGAAGAGATCTCTAGTCTTTCCCGTTCTATTGCTTTCCTCTATTTCTTTGTATTGATCACTGAGGAAGGCTTTCTTATCTCTCCTTGCTATGCTTTGGAACTTTGCTTTAAAATGGGTATATCTTTCTTTTCTCCTTTGCCTTTCACTTCTCTTCTTTTCACAGCTATTTTTAAGGACTCCTTAGACACTCTTTTTGCCTTTTTCCATTTTTTTTCTTGGGGATTGTCTCGGTCCCTGTCTCCTGTACAATGTCACAAACCTCTGTCTATAATTCTTCAGTTCAGTCTCTCAGTCGTGTCCGACTCTTTGCGACCCCATGAATCGCAGCACGGCCAGGCCTCCCTGTCCATCACCAACTCCCGGAGTTCACTCAGACTCATGTCCATCGAGTCAGTGATGCCATCCAGCCATCTCATCCTCTGTCGTCCCCTTCTCCTCCTGCCCCCAATCCCTCCCAGCATCAGAGTCTTTTCCAATGAGTCAACTCTTCGCATGAGGTGGCCAAAGTATTGGAGTTTCAGCTTTAGCATCATTCCTTCCAAAGAAATCCCAGGGCTGATCTCCTTCAGAATGGGCTGGTTGGATCTCCTTGCAGTCCAAGGGACTCTCAAGAATCTTCTCCAACACCACAGTTCAAAAGCATCAATTCTTTGGCACTCAGCTTTCTTTACAGTCCAACTCTCACATCCATACATGACCACAGGAAAAACCATAGCCTTGACTAGTTGAAACTTTGTTGGCAAAGTACTGTCTCTGCTTTTCAATATGCTATCTAGGTTGGTCATAATTTTTCTTCCAAGGAGTAAGTGTCTTTTAATTTCATGGCTGTAGTCACCATCTTCAGTGATTTTGGAGCCCCTCCCAAAAATAAAGTCAGCCACGGTTTCCACTGTTTCACCATCTATTTCCCATGAAGTGATGGGACCAGATGCCATGATCTTTGTTTTCTGAATGTTGAGTTTTAAGCCAACTTTTTCACTCTCCTCTTTCACCTTCATCAAGAGGCTTTTTAGTTCTTCACTTTCTGCCATAAGGGTGGTGTCATCTGCATATCTGAGGTTATTGATATTTCTCCCGGTGATCTTGATTCCAGCTTGTGCTTCTTCCAGCCCATCATTTCTCATGATGTACTCTGCATATAAATTAAATAAGCAGGGTGACAATATACAGCCTTGACATACTCCTTTTCCTATTTGGAACCAGTCTGTTGTTCTATGTCCAGGTCTAACTGTTACTTCCTGACCTGCATACAAATTTCTCAAGAGGCAGGTCAGGTGGTCTGGTATTCCCATCTCTTTCAGAATTTTCCACAGTTTATTGTATTGCGATCCATACAGTCAAAGACTTTGGAATAGTCAATAAAGCAGAAATAGATGTTTTTCTGGAACTCTCTTGCTTTTTCGATGATCCAGCGGATGTTGGCAATTTGATCTCTGGTTCCTCTGCCTTTTCTAAAACCAGCTTGAAAATCTGGAAGTTCACGGTTCACGTACTGCTGAAGCCTGGCTTGGAGAATTTTGAGCATTACTTTACTAGCGTGTGAGATGAGTGCAATTGTGTGGTAATTTGAGCATTCTTTGGCATTCCTTTCTTTGGGATTGGAATGAAAACTGACCTTTTCCAGTCCTGTGGCCACTGCTGAGTCTTCCAAGTTTGCTGGCAAAATGAGTGCAGCAATTTCACAGTATCATCTTTCAGGATTTGAAATAGCTCAACTGGAATTCCATCACCTCCACTAGCTTTGTTCATAGTGATGCTTCCTAAGGCCCACTTGACTTCCCATTCCAGGATGTCTGGCTCTAGGTGAGTGATCACACCATTGTGATTATCTGGGTGGTGAAGATCTTTTTTGTACAGTTCTTCTATGTATTCTTGCCACCTCTTCTTAATATCTTCTGATTCTGTTATGTCCATACCATTTCTGTTCTTTATTGTGCCATCTTTGCATGAAATGTTCCCTTGGTGTGTCTAATTTTCTTGAAGAGATCTCTAGTCTTTCCCATTCTGTTGTTTTCCTCTATTTCTTTGCATTGATCACTGAGGAAGGCTTTCTTATCTCTTCGTGCTATTCTTTGGAACTCTGCATGCAGATGCTTATATCTTTCCTTTTCTCTGCTTTTCACTTTGCTTCTTTTCACAGGTATTTGTAAGGCCTCCCCAGACAGCCATTTTGCTTTTTTGCATTTCTTTTCCATGGTTCTTCAGGTACTTTATCTATCAGATCTAATTCCTTGAATCTACTTGTCACTTCCACTGTTTAAGGGATTTGATTTAGATCATACCTAAAGTGGTATAAAAGTGGTTTTCCCTACTTTCTTCAATTTAAGTCTGAATTTGGCAATAAGGAATTCATGATCTGAGCCACAGTCAGCTCCAAGTCTTGTTTTTGCTAACTGTATAGAGCTTCTCCATCTTTGGCTGCAAAGAATATAATCATCCCGATTTCAGTATTGATTATCTGGTGATGTCCATGTTTGTGCAGAATCTTCTCTTGTGTTGGAAGAGGGTGTTTGCTATCACAAGTGCATTCTCTTGGCAAAACTCTATTAGCTGTTGCCCTACTTCATTTGGTACTCCAAGGCCAAATTTGCCTCTTACTCCAGGTATCTCTTTACTTTCTACTTTTGCATTCCAGTCCCCTTAATGAAAAGGACATCTTTTTTGGTGTGTTAGTTCTAGAAGGTCTTGTAGGTCTTCATAGAACTGTTCAACTTCAGCTTCTTCAGCGTTACTGGTTGGGGCATAGACTTGGATTACTGTGATACTGAATGGTTTTTCTTGGAAACGAGCAGAGATCATTCTGTTGGTTTTGAGATTGCAACCAAGTACTGCATTTCAGACTCTTTTGTTGAATGTGATGGCTACTCCATTTCTTCCAAGGGATTCCTGCTCACAGTAGTAGATATAATGGTCATCTGAGTTAAATTCACCCATTCCAGTCCATTTTAGTTTGCTGATTCCTAAAATGTCGATGTTCACTCTTGCCGTCTCCTGTTTGACCACTTCCAATTTGTCTTGATTCATAGACCTAACATTCCAAGTTCCTATGCAATATTGCTCTTTACAGCATTTGACTTTACTTCCATCACCAGTCACACCCACAACTGGGTGTTGTTTTTGCTTTGGCTCTGTCTCTTCATTCTTTCTGGAGTTATTTCTCCACTGATGTTCAGTAGCACGTGGGGCACTTACCAACCTGGGGAGTACATTTTTCAGTGCTCTATCCTTTTACCTTTTCATACTGCAGATGGTGACTGCAGCAATGAAATAAAAAGATGCTTTCTCCTTGGAAGGAAAGTTTTGACCAATCTAGACAGCATATTAAAAAGCAGAGACATCACTTTGCTAACAAAAGTCCATATAGTCAAGCCTTTTCCAGTAGTGATGTATGGATGTGAGAATTGGACTTTAAAGAAAACTGAGCACCGAAGAACTGATGCTTTTGAATTGTGGTGTTGGAGAAGGCTCTTGAGAATCCCTTGAACTACAAGGAGATCCAACCAGTCCATCCTAAAGGAGATCATTTCTGAGTGTTCATTGTTAGGACTGATGTTGAAGCTGAAACTCCCAATACTTTGGCCACCTGGACTCATTTGAAAAGACCTTGATGCTGGGAAAGATTCAAGGCAGGAGGAGAAGGGGAGGACAGAGGATGAGATGGTTGGATGGCATCATTGACTCAATGACATGAGTTTGGGTAGACTTTGGGATTTGGTGATGGACAGGGAGGCCTGGTGTGCAGTTCACTGGGTCGCAAAGAGTCGGACATGACTGAGCGACTGAACTGAAGTGAACTTTTCATGGAGTTCTCAAGGCAAGAATACTGAAGTGGTTTGTCATTCCCTTCTCCAGTGGGTCACGTTTTGTCAGAACTCTGCAGCATGACCCATCCATCTTGGGTGACCCTACATGGCACGACTGAATGACTTCACTTTCACTTTCATGGTGGAGGTAATGAAGATAACGACAACCTCCTTCAAAAGAACGCATGCACACAATGCTACACTCAGTGCTCCTAACCTTGCAGCAGGCCACCAGTGACCCACAGCTCCACCGGAGACTCCTAAACCCTCACGGCCAAGTCTCAGTCAGTCTCTTGTGGGGTCACTACTCTTTTCTCCTGGGTCCTGGTGTGCACAAGGTTCAGTTTGTGTCCTCCAAGAGTCTGTTTCCCACTCATGTGTAAGTTCTGGCAGCTCTATAGTAGGGTTAATGGTGACTTCCTCCAAGAGGGCTTATGCCATACCCAGGTCTGCTGCACCCAGAGCTTCTGCCCCTGCGGCAGGCCACTGCTGACTGTACCTCCTCAGAAGACAATCAAACACAATTCTGTCTCAGTCTCTGTGGGGTCTCTGGGTCCTGGTGCGCACAAGGTATATTTGAGCCCTCTGAGCTTCTCTGGCAGGCATGGGGTTTGATTCTAAATGCGATTTCACCCCTCCTACGGTCTTTCTGGGGCTTCTCCTTTGCCCTTGGACGTGGGGTATCTCCTCTAAGTTGCTCCAGCCCTGCACAGCCGCTGTTCTAGCACCTACTATCTTTTCCAGCAGAAAATTCTTCAAGAGATGGGAATACCAGACCACTTTACCTGCCTCCTGAGAAACCTGTACGCAGGTCAAGAAGCAACAGAACTGGAAACGGAACAAAAGACAAATTCAAAATTGGGAAAGGAGTGTATCAAGGCTGAATATTGTCACCCTGCTTATTTAACTTATATGCAGGGTGCCTTATGTGAAATTCCAGGCTGGATGAAGCACAAGCCAGAATCAAGATTTCTGGGAGAAATATCAATAACCTCAGATATGCAGGTGACACCACCCTTATGGCAGAAAGTGAAGAGGAACTAAGGAGCCTCTTGATGAAAGTGAAAGAGGAGAGTGAAAAAGCTGGCTTAAGTCTCAACATTAAAAAAACTAAGATCATGGCATCTGGTCCCATCAGTTCATGGCAAAGAGATGGGGAAACAATAGAAACAGTGAAAGACTTTATTTTGGGAGGCTCCAAAATCCCTGCAGATGATGACTGCAGCCATGAAATTAAAGATGCTTACTCCTTGGAAGAAAAACTATGACAAACCTAGATAATGTATTAAGAAGCAGAGATTACTTTGCTGACAAAGGTCTGTATAGTCACAGCTATGTTTTTTCCAATACTCATGTACAGATGTGAGATTTGGATCATAAAGAAGGCTGAGCACTAGAGAATTGATGCTTTTGAGCTGTGGTGTTGGAGAAGACTCTTGAGAGTCTCTTGGACTGCAAGGAGATCCAACCAGTCAATCCTAAAAGAAATCAACCCTGAGTAATCATTGGAAGGACTGATACTCAAGCTGAAACTCCAGTACTTTGGCCACCTGATGTGAAGAGCCAGTTTATTGGAAAAGACCCTGATGCTGGGAAAGATTGAAGGCAGGAGGAGAAGGAGACAACAGAGGACGAGATGGCTGGAGGGCATCACCGACTCAATGGTTGCGAGTTTGAGCAAGGTCTTGGAGATGGTGAAGGACAGGGAAGACTGGAGTGGTGCAATCCACGGGGTTGCAGAGTTGGACACGAGTGAGTGACTGAATAACAATAAGGGGATAGTCGGCTTCCCTAGTGGCTCAGTGATAAAGAATCCACCTGCATTGCAGGAGTCACAGGCGATGCAGGTTTGATCCTGGTTTGGGACGATGCCATGGAGGAGGGCATCACAACCCACTCCATTTTTCTTGCCTGGAGAATCCCATGGACAGAAGAGCCTGGCGGGCTACAGCCCATAGGATAGCACAGAGTTGGATACAACTGAAACAGCTTAGCACTCACACCCACACACACTCGTATGGAGGGGATAGTACCAGGCCTCCTTTCTTTCCAGGGTGGTTTGGGTATTTTTGGAACACTAGTATTCGTTGTATATTGTTTAACCTGTCATGCAGTCATTCACATATTTAGGATCTGATCATATTTAGGGGGACCTTTAAAGAGCATGATTAATTTTGAAAATAATTTATTGAAGATAGTTAGTGTAACATTACTGCATCTTCTAAGCTTGTGTGAAAAGAAATCATGGATAGGATTTGAATAGACAACTGGGTTGTGGCCAGAATCACGGACTAATTTTAAACGTCAGTACTCCTCAATATTTTTTGTAGAAATTTCTGATATATAATCTCATTCTTCTCTAATTCTTTGTCTATTCTAATTGCATTTCTGCTTAGTTTATCAGATATTTTCTTAAGTGAGAGTTATTTTTATATCCTGTATGTGAAGACAAATTATTTGGCAGTAGACAAAGATGAGGTGACTGAGTTGTGGGGAAGAAGGGATTTAGGGCTAACCAGGTGGGTTTCTAGGAAAGGATGGGGTAGGTTGAAGATCGAGCAATGATGGAATTGTACTCAACTGATTTGATAAGAAAATAGAAGGACTTGTGAAACGCTTGCTAACTTCAAGTTTAGAATAGTAAGCAACTTCTGCAAATGTCAGGAGAAAGTGGAAGGGATGTTTTAAGACGTATTCAAGAAAGGTTTCATTTCTTCTGTGATGGTACCACCACATCTGATAATTGACTGGTGAAGAGAGGATGAAAACAGACCAGGATTATCATAAGTCTTAGCCAATTTGGATTCCATGATTCCAAGTAATTAGTGTCCTAAGATTCCTTACACCCTAGTCAAAGAATCTTTGCATTCCAAACAAGTAACTGAAAATTTTACAGCATGGTTGAATTTCAAGATGCAAAAAAGAGACTGTGTTTTCCAGATCCTGTTCTAAAGAGTAATTTACTCTTTTGCTGTAGTTTAATCCATTGGATCATAGAAAAAGCAAGAGAATTCCAGAAAACGTCTACTTCTGCTGTATTGATTACGCCAAAACCTTTAACTGTGTAGATCACAACAAACTGTGGAAAATTCTTAAAGAGATGGGAATACCAGGCCACCTTACCTGCCTCCTGAGAAATCTGTATGCAGGCGAAGAAGCATACAGTTAGAAACGGACATGAACAACAGATTGTTTGCAAATTGGGAAAGGAATGTATCAAGGCTGTACAATGTCACCCTGCTTATTTAACTTATATGCAGAGTACATCCTGCGAAATGCTGGCTGGATGAAGCACAAGCTAGGATCAAGATTGCTGGGAGAAATACCAATAATCTCAGATATTCAGATGGCACCACCCTTATAGAGAAAGTGAAGAGCCTCTTGATGAAAGTGAAAGACGAGAGTGAAGAAGTTGGCTTAAAATTCAACATTCAAAAAACGAATATCATGGCATCTGGTCCCATCATTTCATGGCAAATAGATGGGGAAACAATAGAAACAGTGACGGGATTTATTTTTTGGGCTCCAGAATCACTGCAGATGGTGACTTCAGCCATGAAATTAAAAGACACTTGCTCCTTGGAAGAAAAACTATGTCCAACCTAGAGAGCATATTAAAAAGCAGAGACATTACTTTGCTGACAAAGGTCCATCTAGTCAAAGCTATGGTTTTTCCTGTAGCATGGATGTGAGAGTTGGACTATAAAGAAAGCTGAGTAACAAAGAATTGATGCTTTTGAACTGTGGTGTTGGAGAAGACTCTTGAGAATCCCTTGGACTGCAAGGAGATCCAACCAGTCCATGTTAAAGGAAATCAGTCCTGAATATTCATTGGAAGGACTGATGCTGAAGCTGAAACTCCAATACTTTGGCCACCTGATGCGAAGAACTGACTCATTGGAAAAGACTGTGATGCCGGGAAAGGTTGAAAGCGGGAGGAGAAGGGGATGATAGAGGATGAGATGGTTGGATGGCATCACTGACTTGATGGACATGAATTTGAGTAAGCTCCGGGATTTGGTGATGGACAGGGAAGCCTGGTGTGCTGCAGTCCATGGTGTCACAAAGAGTTGGACACGACTGAGCAACTGAACTGAATCCTTTGCTTGTGTAAAATCCACAGAGAGAGGCAAACCAGAAACTTCTGTTGGTAGTTTCCCTCTATAGTTCATCAAAACCTTTCATCCTACTGTTTTGTGACGTATTCGTAGGTCTGTAAATATTGAAGACATTTATAATATGTAAATATGCCATGGAACTCAGGAGTAAGACAGAAAGAAGAGTTTGCTTGTGCGCTAGATTTCTTTAGTTGTATCTGACCCTGTGTGACCCCATGGACTGTAGCCCGCCAGGCTCCTCTGTCCATGGGATCCTCCAGGCAAGAATACTGGAGTGAGTTGCCATGCCCTCATGCCATGCCCGGCATAAATACCGGGGTGGGTTTCCATTTCCTTCTCCAGGGGATCTTCCCGACCTGTAGATCAAACCCACGTCTCTTAAGTCTCCTGCAATGGCAGGCTGTTATCTGTCATTTTGGGAAGCAGATTGAAGCAACCAGATCTTCACTGTTGCCAATGCTGGAGAAATGAAAGTTAAAAGAAATAATTATACACCTGAAGAAAGAAATGCAAAGAGCCAACAGTTTTTTAAGCTGCCTTTTCTTCTCTTCTTCCCTCCTCTCCCTCCCTCTTTCCCTCTTTCTTCCTTTCTTCTTTCCCTCCTTTCCTTTTTCCCTTCCCGTCTTCATTTTTAAAGCCTGCAGTTGTTTAGGTTTGTATGAAACCCTAACAGGAAGATAAGGGAAAGTCTATTCTGGCAGAAACATGGATGAGACATGCCCATTTGGGGAGAATAATTTGAGAATAACTGATTAATTATGTTAAAGGCAGAGACCCCGATGTTTAAACAACTAGCTCTGGCTTATGATTTTGACTCTTGGGGGAATGTGATTAGGCTGAAAACACTTCTGGTAATAGGGAAATTCTTGACATGGATTGCCAAAATAGCCATTGAAATTTTATATTCTCTTCTATTTTTTCACTTCCTTTTAAACTTCCTAGATATTAAGGTTGAATATGGTAGAAAAATTATATGGGTCAGTTTTGTAGTCACTTTATAATTTAATGTAAGATCATGTGTATGATACATACACATGGTTCTGTTGCTTTAGTGGCTGGTTAAAAGTCTACCAGACTTTATCAGATTTAAGTCTACACATTTCAAGAAAACTGAAAATTCTCCATTTTCTAAGACAGACCTTTATTTCATGATTACAGTGCAAACACATTGGTCAAAATTTTATAAAGTAATGTACCAAATATTAGAGTTTACCAAACTCTTGAGAAATTCTAAGTTAAAAAAGGTTCTTGGCACGCCTTACACCAAAGCTATTTTCTATTTCTTTTCTGTGCCCCACAGAAGAACATACACCTGAAATTAGCAGGACAGTATGTATACAGCAACATTACATTATTATGAAATAGTTGCCTGGTCTAGAAAGCTGTTTTAATCCTCTAGAGGGCAATGCTTCACTTTTGTATCACTAATCCAGAGAAAAATTTTAGAACAGCTTTATGTCTTAAGAGACTAGAAATGGTTCATTTTACTCATTCTCTCTTTTAAAATATATTGTATAGCTGAGACATTTAACAAGATATACTTTCAACCAGAAAATATCCAAGATAATCAGAACTAATCCAACTAATATTGGATTTGGATTTTGAGGGACGATTTCTTTGGCTTTCCTTTTTTATTTTCTAAGAAAGCATAGCTAGAACTTGACCTATACTCTACATTTAGATATAATTGAATTCTCTTTTTCAAAAGGTAAACTTTCTTTCTTTTAAAAAACATTTTGACTTAAGGTTCCAGATTTGTCACTTGATTTGCTAAAAAAACAAACAAAAAGAAAAATCCAAAATTAAAACTAAAAACACAGACTCTCCTCCTTGTTATACTTTTCTGTTTATGTTTTTCATGCTATTTAAAATTTTAGACTATTCCTCTTGTGTCATAACTTTCATTTTTTGTGTGTATTTCCACAAAACAAATGGATTTGTTAAGAAACAGAGCCCTTCTCTATCCCCTTCAACCCACTTTTACTCTATCCTCCTTAAAAGGAAAACCAAAAATATTAGAGTAGTAGCCTGAACTCTAAGATGGTCCTTAAGATTTCTGGTCCCTGTGTACATACATACATTCACCTAGTTATTCAATCAAATGACAGTGAAGGGATTCTGAAGCTGTAATTAAGATCCCAAACAGTTAAAACAGGGAGGAGTCATCTGAGTGAGTCTGACTTAGTCATGAGTCCTTTAAATGTATGAAGGGATAAAGACTTCAACAGGTTAATTTTTTGAGGTGAGTATGATTCAGCATATAAAAAACATGTTTACTTCAAATCTGCTATGAAGCTAGCCTAATATGGTGGCTGTGGGAATTGAAGGGAATAGCCTGGCCAATAAAAAGAAGAATCATTAAGATGAGCTATTTAAAATGCAAGATAGAGACATTTTTTTAAACTTTTGAAAAAATTGGGAAAACCTTATTTAGAATAGGAAGATGTGTTGAATCTATTGCTTTTTGAAGCAATGGAAGGGCTCAAAGTGTTCTGTAGGTGAATAGTGTTGGAGGTCTGAAGAAATGGATCTAAGACAGGTCTAAATCCAGGGTCTTCTGAGATGTGCCTGTTGTTTCTTCTAGTCTCACAGTGAACATTCAGGAATGTGTTGTGTTATTTAACACCAGCCTCTAGGTGGGTTCCTTCCCTGCATCTGGAAGATCCCCTGGAGAATCCACTCCAGTATCCTGGCCTGGAGAATTCCATGGACTGCATAGTCAGTCCCACTCAGTCAACTCCAGTGGCAAAGAGTTGGACACGACTGAGTGACTTTCACTTTCACTTTCTAGCCTCAATGAGCAAGTAAGCACAAAAAGAAGAATCATGGGAGGCAGTGGCAATGATAGCAAGGCTGAACCACTCACCTTTGCAACTCCACTGTTTGTTTTTATGGGGCTTTGGAGGATGAGAACCCTATTCCCTTAATAGGAAGCATATTAGGTGATTTCTTACTTTGTGTAAGTATTTATGTAAGCTTACGTATTCTTTGCTTGTTAAGATTTAATATTTATTAACTTTTTCTTTTGGCATATTTTTAAGCAGCGTCTCATAATTCCATGTGACAAGCATGACAATTTTGATGATAGCTAGAATAGGATTCACTAATTCAACAAATGCTCATTGAGCATCAAAATTATAACTTCGAAGAAAACACACTTTCTAGTAGGTGATATTATAATAATGTGTGAGTTGTCAATGGAAATCAAAAGAACAAAAGAGAAAACTTAGCCCCATTGGCTAACTTCAGTGAGGAGTGCTCTTAAATGTCTCAGATCTTTGTAAAATCAGGAAAATATCTGGGATTGTGGAAGGTTACCTAAACTAAGGCAATACAAGTTATGAAATGCTGGCCAAAGAATCATTGAGAAGATTTGTTGAGTAGGAAGTCATTGATGTCTTCAAGGCGATACTTTGTTTAGTAGTGGCCCTGAGGCTGTGGGTGGAGGTTGTAGTTGTACATGTTGAGATGTACATGTTGAGATGGAGAGGTGTTGTAATTAGGAAACAGGGATTCAATTTTACTCGTCACAAAATTCATCACAATCTTTCCTAACTTGTCTAATATACTCAATTGTTATCTCTAGCTTACCAAACATTTTGACTTGTTCGTATGTTTCGGGAAAGTTATAGCTCATATTTAAATGATATTTAATGATCAAGTTGTGATCGAACCAAAATCTGCAGTTGTACTTTTCAGTGGTTACCTCAAAACTCAAGCTTGAATAAGCAGAGAGAACACAGAAATCTTTATAGTCTCAATCCATGTCTAATTTTTTGGCTCCAACTCTTATTCAAATATCCTTCCAGGACCTTGGGGCTAAACATTTAATCCATGTTTATTCCCTTGAATAAGTGGCAGTATAAATTTTATGGTAGAATCAGTTCAGATGGAAAGTACCAGAGCCAGGTATGGGATTACTACCCTGAGAGTGGTGAACTGGAGCCAAGGTCTGCAGGGAGGAGAGACCCCTGTGTTAAGACTTGTCCACCATGAGGAAGGCTTTCTCCCGCTGAGAACGATGCTGGAGACCCTGGTTGTATGGCACTTTTTCTTTAATGAGAACAGATTAACTCGTTCTGGAGACGATTTTTAAAAATTATTATCTGATTTTGTTGTATTTCAACATGTCTTCAATGGAATTATTTTCCTTCTTTTAATTTTCACTTTTACATTTTACTTACTCATTCCACAATTTTTGTGGAGTATGCCAGGCACTATTTTACATGCTTGGTGAACAGACTATCTCCACCAGAGCAGAGCTTATATTCTAGCGGAGAAGACACATAATGATACAATATGTGATACTATTATACTAAGAAACAAGTTATATTAATTAATATGTACTTAATTAATTTAAGGTAATGTATATAGTTAATAAACAAAGCAATGCTGTAGAAGGTAATAACAACTATCACCTTCTTTGGTCACAAATAGGAGTACTTTATATTTTCCAGATAAAGTTCTTGGCGAACAAAATGTACAATATAAAGTTTTAACAGCCAATTTTATATCTATGAACTAATGAAACCTTGCGGTGCTCTTTAATGTTTATATTTACTCCCTACAAGCAACTGATTTTCAATCTTAGTGTAACTTTTAAAATCACCAAGTCATTTCCCCAATATTCTGGTTAAACTGAATTTCTGTTCCGTGAGATCTTTGAACACTGAAGGGTCTGATAGAAGGCTCAGGGTGCTTCTGAACGTTCACCAAGTATAATTCTCCCTTCACCTGACAAGTGATAGGGCGGATAAAGTGCGTTTGTTTCTTCTGGAGTCATGGTTCATCAGAGCCTTTACTATGTTGCCCCAAGAGAACTCTGTTCCCTGTCCAGAGAGGGAAGGAAAAAGAAACAAGGCGAGCTTTATGCAAGTCTGGCATTTTTCTTGTTCTCTCTGGAGTCTATGCATGCATTCTATTTAGAAATATTTCTATTAGAGAAAACAATAACCCTGATTCTCAGTGTTTTGACTGGGAAAACAAATGTACAATTTTCAATCCTTTAGTTAAGTTGAAATCCATGGGGACAGATATATTTCAGAATTCACATTTTTTGCCCTTTAGAAAGGTAATACAGTCCTATACCAGTTATTTGTTTTGCAGTGTTCTTCATTTAAAAATTTTAACCCCAATTATTGGACTTTAAGATTATTATTAGTGGTTTATTACTTTATTTACTTAGGGCTTATAATTCTTAAGAGGCATCTTTTAGCTTACCTAATTAGCATTCTACTATTGAGTGGAGAGATTTTATACCTTCTAAACAAATACTGGAAGACAGCTCAGCATTATTAGCACTAGCGAAATGTTAGTATACATATATATTCACACACATATATGCCTTCAATATATAGCTGAAACCTTCTGTTGCCCACAATGTTTACATTCACTCTCTATGAGCAATTGATTTTCAAATTGAGTAACTTGCTTTCAGATAACATAGACTATATATATACGTATATATATATGTATGTAGGTGTGTGTAAATATATATATGTAAGTATGTATGAGTTTTCAAATATATATATCAGTTTATAAAACATCCTAAAAGGCTTAACTATTTTATGTATAGGGCTTCCCATGTGGTGCCAGTGGTAAAGAATCCACCTGCAAATGCAGGGGATGTAAGAGACTCAGGTTTGATCCCTGGGTTGGGAAGATCCCCTGGAGAAGGAAATGGCAACCCATTCCAGTATTGTTGCTGGTGAATCCCATGGACAGAGGAGCCTGGTGGGCTACAGTGCACGGGGTTGCAAAGAGTTGAACATGACTGAAGCGACTTAGCACATTTTGGGTATAACATTGAGTGGGTGAAGTAGGAAAAAAACAGTGATTAATAGTTGTTTACTTAGTTTATCAAAGAATGCATATTGTTAGGGTGAGCAATCAGATATGAGTATTTTCCCCCTAGATTCAGTTACATGAAGTAAAAAATCAAAGTACTATAATTTTTACTCTTTAAAGAGTTTGTGCAGTTAAGAGTAAAAAATCACATATGCCTAAGTAAGTCAGAAAGTGACAAATGCCATATGATATTTCTTATATGTGAAACCTAAAATATGACATAAATAAACTTACTTATGAAACAGAAAGAGATGCACAGACAGAAAACAAATTTACCATTACCAATGGAGAAAGGGAGTAAGAGGGGTGTAAGAGTTTGGGATTAGCAGATACAAACTACTATATATACAAAATAGGTAAACAACTAGGTCCAGATTATGACACAGGGATATTCAGTATACTGTAATAAACCCGAATGGAAAAGAATTAAAAAAATCATGCATACAAGAAACTTTGGGGAGCTGTAGTAATTTTTTAGATTAGAAGACAAGAAGGAAATATTCTAATTTGCCTAGACTTTGGGTCTTTGGCTTGGCCTTCCGTTTAGGTAATTTTATTTATTTATTTATTTATTTTTTAGAATTCATATGATTTTTTTTAATTAATTTATTTTTTTTAATTTACAATATTGTATTGGTTTTGCCATACATTGTCATGAATCCGCCATGGGTGTACATGTTTAATTACAGAGTATTTGTGTTTGCTAATGAACTTTTTATAGCCTTTAACCTGAGATTTGTCTCTCATCTTCAGAGAAGTTCCCAGATATTCCCTTATCTTAAAAGTTGGTTGTCTAAGAAACGTTTGCAGAAAATATATATCCTCCACCAAGTCTTCTACTTTCTTTAAAGCAACTCAACCAAATAATATGGCCTATCAATATGTTTCATCTTAATTCAGGGACTGAAGAGGAACGCTGCTCAGGAGGACGTAAGCATATACCAAATATTTTCTCCTCCTTTGCCAAAAGTGTGCAGTTCATTGTTCGGTCACCTGTGTCTGTCAGTTTAGCACATTTAAGGCAGTTCTCAGCACCCCCATTCTTCTCTAAATCTTACATGGAGGCTTCAAACATTGTCTGACTCATTATTTCCCAACGAAGGTTAAGCCCTTGACTGCCAGACCGGAACCCTTCGCTAATTAGAGCCTTTGCTTTGGCACTGAACGTGTCATGTCTGCGAGCCTTCCCGCTGCGATCAGGGGCGCGCTACTTGCTCGCATTGTGTCCGGTGCCCACAGATCTCTGGGGAGGACTGCCTGCTATTTTCTACTTGACAGATTTTTAGTTTGCTAAAAGTCTAACTCCTCTTTAACAGGCTCTAAGTTGAAACTGGATGAGATATTTTTCAGTTCACCAAGAAGAGTTTGCTTAACACTACTCTGTTTATCTTCTTCAGTTTGGGTGAAGTTGAGTCCACAGTAGAATAATGAAAGTAATACTTTCAAATGTGGGGAAAAATAGTAAAATTTCCCACTATTTAAAATATAAACGTGTCAGGGTACCTGTTGCGTAGTATTTAACTTTATATTAGGTTAAAAAAAGCTTGGTTCTTTTTGATTTAATTAAAAAGGATAACTCAAGATTGGTATAAACTCTTAAAATAGTATCATAAAACTGCATTACTTCCTTTGATCATATCTCTGCTTCAAGAAATATGTAATTTATCATTCCTTTTTCAGTTGATAGGGTTTTAGCAGCTGCATGGATAGAAAGATTGAATTGACTGGCAGGTTTCATGTCTTTGAATTGCCAAAGAATGCTTTTGTGAATAAGTCAGGATTCTCCATTAATATTCATAGGCGTCTCCCATGTCTTCTGTTTGATCACTGCCTCTTTCTTCCATTTCTACTTTTCCTTAGAGCAGACAGCTGGCATGATTGGTGCAAGTGTCTTGATGTTTGATTCGTTTTGGGTTAACTTCTTGAAGAAAATTCTCTGTGTGGATATAGACCATACTTCGATACTTGGCTAGTTGATTCATGGGTTAATTTTAGACACAAGACTAGCTCTATAAGTTTAAAAAGAAAATACATTATAGAAGTTAAAAAAGTTATAGTTCACTTATTCTTGGGGAAATATACTATGTAAAGTTATTTATATTTCATGACTGTAATGAATGTATTGAGTTTTCATTATCCATATTCTATAAACAGATTGACATTTTAGTTTTTAAATTTATGATATTTTTGGTTTTAGTAGCTGATCCTCTTATGTAGAAATTAAGTGAAGGCAAAAAAGCACATAAAGTTTCAAAATAAAAAAAGAAGTAAATTAAATGTCAGAATTATTGAAGGCCAGAGGAAAGAAATTTTCTTTCTCAGTAAGAAGCTGTAGGAAATAGTTGATGGAAAAAAGTAACATAGTTATTGTTTAACTCAACAACTTTTAAATTTCTTTGTATGTTTTGATATTTCTTATAAGACTCCTGTAATAAAGACTCAGTGACTGTTTTTTAGTATAAAATCAATTATAATCTATAAGGTGGGTTGAAGCTTTTTTTAAAAAATTGTCTCTTTGGGAAAAGGGCTCTTTCTATACTTCTCTGTTTATTTCACTAGTATTGAGACTCTTATAAAAAATGTATATTTGGTATATATAAACATATATATTTTTTTGCTGGGTTGGGCTGGATAAAGTGAGAGGGGCTGTTTAAAAAGTTTCTTTTTTTATCCTGATTTTAAAGAGGTAAATATTTATTATAGAAATTTTATAAGAAAAAAGAAGGGAAGAAACCCTACCAATAATCCAATACCCGAGGCAAGCAATAGATATTGGTTAATTTTCAAACTTATACAATTATTTTTCTTCTTTTATGAATAGTTAACTCATATTTTTTAGCTCATTTAACCATTAGGGTTTTAATGTTTTTTAAAAAAAATCTATTTATATGAGCTAAGCCGGTATACATTTATTTACTTTATATTGTCAAATTATTCATCTTTTAATTTTCTTCATTGATTTTATGGTGACAAAGTTCATTCTGTGTTTTATATTCACTGTTACTTTTTTGGCTGTTAATAATTAGTTTTTCATTGCTTTTGATTTATTTTAAATTACACAAATAATATGTGAATACAGTCTTGGTAAATATTCAGACAGCACCTATGTAAATTCCCTTTTTTTCTGGTTTCCTGTGACAATCAGTCTCCTCCTGGATTTTAACCATGGGCACCAGTTTTGTGTTACATATTCCTTTGCATTAGTTTATGTATTAGGCTTTTGAATTTGTTTTTTTTTTTTTCTCGTTCTTTTTTTCTGTTGCTCTGGACTAGGGGACAAAACCAAGGACACATTGGACAGCCAGCATCTCATATTCTGGAGAAGCTGGAGTGAGACACACCCTCCAGGGCTCAAACCAGATGGGCAATTCCCAACCACATACCAGCCCCTTCTAACTATAGACTCCTCTAGTTTATGTAGCGGAGAAGGCAATGGCACCCCACTCCAGTACTCTTGCCTGGGAAATCCCATGGATGGAGGAACCTGGTAGGCTGCAGTCCATGGGGTCACTGAGGGTCGGACACGACTGAGCGACTTCACTTTCACTTTTCCCTTTCATGCATTGGAGAAGGAAATGGCAACCCACTCCAGTGTTCTTGCCTGGAGAATCCCAGGGACGGGGGAGCCTGGTGGGCTGCCGTCTATGGGGTCGCACAGAGTCGGACACGACTGAAGCGACTTAGCAGCAGCAGCAGTTTATGTAAGAGAACTCTGTGGATAGAGGAAGGCAGGGAGAGAGAGAAGAAGGTTTTATTTGGCTTCCAAGTGAATTGTTTATAGAGAATGGGGATTCTGCAAAAAATAGTTGGCTTGCAGCTGACTGGCTGATTTGCTGAGCTATTTGAACAGGACAACTGGGGAGAGACAATGAGCAGACAGGGGGCTGCAGTAGTCAGCCTGTATTCCTGTGGTTTACAGGAAAGGTGGCCATGTATGAGTGTCCTGTGGGGCAACTGGGCACAAAGCCATAAGAATGGGATTAAATGTCATATCAGAAGGCATTCTACTGGGTGAGGGGACCCACTTGATATACCAACTCTGTACCCTAGGGGCAGGGAGTGGGGCCAGAGAGGAGGGAAACTGGAATAAAGCACCCTAGGTCTCCCAAGGTCTGGATTTACCAGGTTTAGTGAATTACCCTCCTCATGCCACTGATATTTTTGAAGCTTTATTTCAAAACTTTAAATCTATTAAAATGAATACACTATAATATAAACATTTTAATATGACTTAAAATATACTATGATATATTCAAAAGATCCTGATAATCAATTCTTCAAGTCCTTTAAAATTTAGAACATTGTAAACTCGACTTACCCATTTGTTCTTGCAGCTGACTTTAGATTCTGAAACAAAATTCCTCAGGATTCATTTGCATCTTGGCCCCTTCTGTATTGGTTGCTCTTCCTAGATGGTCAGAAACTTGACTCCGGATCTCATGACTTTGTCTTTATTGAGGTTTACTTGCTTGTTCACCCCCCAGTATGTAATCAGTGTCTCTGTTTCTTGTGCAGATGCCTCGGTCACCACACCCATGTTCTGATGCCCCAGGCCAGGTCCTAGTGTCCATGACTAAGGGGACTTGGCCAGCATCCTCTGAACACCTGTGCGAGTGCTCTTCTCACAGTGTTTAGGCAGCACTTCCCAACACCTCCCCACCCCCTGGCACGGAAGCATTTCTTCTGTCTGTGCAGGCTAGACTCCTGCTCCTCAACGTCACTCCTTTCGTCCTCCTCACTGGCTTAGGTACTCTGATCTCCACACTGTGTTGCCACTCCTGCATAGATGCCCACATCACTCCACTCAGGCTCTGACCCTCTGTGGGATGTCCTCCCGCAGGATATCCTGTGGGATATCCTGGACCCTGACACCCCATCCAGGGTGCCACTCCATGTGGCCACCCGCTTACCCAACTACAGCTCTGATGCCCAAGTTCAGTGGATGCGCTCTTCCCTTCTTTACTCTTTTTAGGCTCTGACTTCCCACTGAGCAGCTACCACAATCCGTGGACTCCTTCCTTTCCCTGCTGTGGCTCGGATAACCTGTACTTCCTGCAGGCACCCCCTGTGTCACTCCACTTGGCTTCCAACTTCCTGCCCCAAGTCAGTCCCTCACCTGAATGCTTTCCTGACCTCACTCAAGAGCTGACTGTCAGAATGGGAGCCCTCTTACTTGGATACCTTCCTCACCCTGCTTGAGTTTTATACTTTGATGCCTGTCTTGTTCTGCCCCACATGATAATGGTCTGAATTATCCATTCAGGATAATTCAGAAAGGATAGGATAAGAAAGAAGAAAAGGATAAGGGAAGAGAAGGGAAGGAAAGGAACTGTATTTGAATTGTTAAAAATCTTCCTTTCCTCCAAATGTATTCATTAAATGCAATTAAGATAAGATTCCTGCCTTCCACAGGTTTGCATTCTGTAAGTGAGGACAAGTGTGTAAAGATATTATCATAGAACAATATGCTAAGAGAGCTTTTCACTAGGATGCTATAATGTCAGGTTGGAAGGACACCTATTCCAACCTAGCAAGAGTTAGCAGAGACCTTTGGGAGGTGGTGATAAAGGAGTTCAATCTATAAGGAACAGAAGAATATAAACAGGTGAAAAGGAGGCCGGGGTAGGTTGATGAACTCACACTAACATTGATATCAGATTCTTTAGTGTTTGAAATAAGCATCATATTACAAGTATTAGGATTACTAGGAAAACACTTATATTTAATTTATTTAAAAGCCTTTCTTGATTAAAAAATCTCATTACATGAGGAGTTGGGACCTTCTATGCCTTCCCACTCGGAGAAGGCAATGGCACCCCACTCCAGTACTCTCGCCTGGAAAATCCCATGTATGGAGGAGCCTGGTGGGCTACAGTCCATGGGGTCGCTAAGAGTCGGACACGACTGAGCGACTTCACTTTCACTTTTAACTTTCATGCATTGGAGAAGGAAATGGCAACCCACTCCAGTGTTCTTGCCTGGAGAATCCCAGGGACGGGGAAGCCTGGTGGGCTGCCGTCTATGGGGTCGCACAGAGTCAGACACGACTGAAGTGACTTAGCAGCAGCAGCAGCATGCCTTCCCACTAAACAAGGAAACTGGTTTTAAAATGAATTCATGTTGCTTTGAGGGCCTGGAATCTGCCTGAATATGAATTACTACAACAACAAAAAAGAATTTGAAATGAAGTCCTAAATATTTTATAATGGGTATGCTTTTTTAAAATTTATACTTGGAGTAAGCATAACAAACCTCTGAGTAAAAGAGAAAGGGAAGTTATTCTTTATATATAGAATGCTTTTCTGTTTCTTTTTAATTTTAGAAAAATTAGTGAAGAACATTACTGAAGAGTGTTTCCTCCCACTTTGGTGCCTTTGAGATTGCCTCTGTGTCACACCCTGTAGGGCCAAGAGGTTTGACCTGGGGAAGATACCGTTCAGGAGGCTTGAGAATCATGACTGGGTAAGAGCTTTTTGTCTGATGGGAATGGAACTAGAGATTCTATCCTGTGTGAATTTGGGGGAGATGCATGCTTAATTCTCTTAACTTTCCTTTTCTATGTATATGAATAAGGGTGTGTATATTTTTTCCTGAAAGGAAACTTATGCTTAAAATAGTTTATTAGAACAAAAACTTAGTGAATTATGAAATATTTTTCTAGCCCAAGAAAACATAAATACTTCCAATAATGATTTTGCAAGTCTGAGCATAACTGGTTTATAGAATTTGCTCTGAAATTTTGTTTATTTTTAGAGTACATTGAAATTTGATGTCCACTGTGGAGTGAAACAGGAAATTTTGGTATTGGAAAGGCCCAGGTGGTACTCTTGGCTACTGAAGGTGACTGAGGCCCAATTCTGCTATTCACAAGCTATGTGGTCTTCGGCTAGTTTCTTCACATCTCTCAATTTCAGTTTCTTCTTGTGCATGAGTGTGAATAATAGCATATGATGTTGTTTGTAAATTACTAGAATGAATGAGCTGTAGATTTAATCCAATTTCTCTACACAAATTTCATGTCCAAATAACTTTATTTTTAAGGTAACTACTCTCAGTGCACCCAGTTCTTTACAATGAGTAATTTTTTGAATTAAGATAAATCTTAATATCTTCATGCAAAAGATAAAAAATAAAACCTCCTTCATTAAACATTTTTAAAAAAAAGCAGAAAACAAAACTGTATTGAATCCTTAGTGCTAAGGATTCATAGGAGGAGGGTAAATATTTTTATCTCTAATGCAAATGTTGATTACATAGTCAGAAAACACTGTTAGTTGTTAAAAGATTTGCCTGAGAGTGTTGCTTAAATTACAAAATACTGTCGTTTAACTGCTCCTACAGAAAGTGTCAGCGCTCCCTCTTTGTGTGCTGAGATTACTTATGTAATACGACATTACATCTAAAAGATAACTGTAGTGAGAAATATATCTATTAGATCAACAGTTAAAACACTTTCCAAAAATATCTGGTCTAATCTTCATATTAAGGGTCTAGACCACAATATTTTTAGAAAGACAATTTACAGTTGTAAGAATTTAGGGTTCATTCCTGTTATTTCTTTGGGAAGCAATTTCCTTTTAACAAATAGAGCTGTTTGTCTAGCTATTGAAAAATCTTTTGTTTAAGCAAGTTTCTTTTGAAATATTCCAGGTTGCAAAGTACCATTTCAGTTTTCATGGTTACTTTTATGGTAAGTGTTTCTGCTAAAATGCTTTATCAAGTGGAAATACTATCATACTTTAACGTTAAGTAAAAATAGACATATTTTTAAACAAAATAAAACCTCTGTAGATTTAGTTTTATTTTTAAAAATCAATTGCTTAACTTTTAAAATAGATCTTTATACTAAGACAGCATGTACTAAAATGATTTTTTCTCTTTGACATTATTTCTTTGGTCTCAAAATACCTGACCAAATTATGTACTACTCACAAACCTCACAAAACAGGTAAACTAATTCAACATTTTAAGAAAGCCTGTCCTCCAAAATCATACAAAAGTATAGTAAACCTCCCAGAATACATGACTTAAAAGATTGTCTCACTTTAAGATGTAGAAAAATTACCTTCCCTTTATGTATCTCCATAAAGAACTAAAGATGCATAACTCTAAAATAGTATTTTTGGGATCACTAGTAATTTATATTTGTGGGGAGAGGAATTTAATGCATGAAATTATGGGACAGACACATAGATTAATATTCACCATTGTTAGCTCATTGTTTAGAGAAGAGATTCAATAAATATCTGTTGAATGGGTGAGTTTTAATGACAAAATATATTAATTATTGAGATTATATTTAAAGTGTGTTTTGTGAAAATATAAGTAATGACATCATCTTGATGACCAAAAGACAGATAAGCTCATCTAAGACAATAATGTCTGCCCTTTGCTGGGAAGTTCTTTTCTAAAGACTAAAATGTGTTACACTAATTTGGGTTTTATGTGTTAGTGGGTGTAGTTGTGGGTGTTTATAGACTTTCCTAAGTTAAAAAAAAGACTTCTTAATTATGTTTTTCTTCCTGGAATATAAACATTTGGTGGATAACTTTTAAAATTATTGTGAAACAGGGAAGTTTGGTTGATAACTTTCTGTGGAAAAAAAGTTTTTTATGCTAATTTTTTGGAAAGTTCTCAAAAATAGTATTTTTTAAGCTTCTTTAGGAAAAACAAGAGGATTATAAGTAAGGAAGTTATTCTGGGCCAAAGACCTATGCAATTCCCAGTAGATGAGCTATTATTCGCTTGTTAGATATATGTGGCTATTTTCTATGGTTTTAAAAATAATGCCAGTCATTTTTCAGATGTCATTTATTTTGCCTGAAATATTTTTTCCTTACATTTTTAAACTTTTGCTACTTGGGATGGTGCTGAGGTACTGATTTTGAATCATGTTGTTTTATCTTCTGTACTTTGAGTTGGCAAGTAGGGGTGACTTTGGGTGACCTTTCTTTCTGTTAACTGTGTCAGTTTCATGCCAAATGTTGACCTCCTTGATGCTGATCCTGTCTTGGCCTCAGGGCCTCAATTTCTGCTTTAATTATTCACCTGAAAACTGACCATTCTTAATTTATCCTTACTTGAGTTAACCTGGCTATGCTAGTTCATCAGTAAGGGACCAAATGTCCTGCTTGATATCTAGAAACAGGCTTTTTTACCTTGTTATTTGGCTACAATGAATTCTCAATTTTCCCATGTACAATTTTTTTTACATAGGCTCTTTATTTTTCCCTTTTCACATGATAATCCTCAAAGGAATTGACTGATTTTAGGAAATTTCATATATAACTAGCAAACTATTTTCCAAATGCTATTCTGTAAATGTTCCAGAAAAGGTTTCTGGGTCATAAATATGTGAAAAACACTCTACTGTTTTCCTTTTCTCTTAAAGATACATGGCACTCATTAGCTCTGCAGTGAAGAGATCTGTTGACATTTTTACTGTAGTATTTATAAGAGACCAAGCTTTGGCTCTTGTTGACAATCTTGTTGACATTCTGTGCCCCCAGAAATCTTGTTCCTTAGGGGTAAATCTGAAGTTCCTGCAGTGTCCATGTTGGAAATTTTTGTTCAACTAAACTTATATTTTTGGCAAATGTTTTCCTGTCCATTGTTGGAGAGAATTGGACAGGGGAGGGTGGAGTATGTTGGGAGAATGAATCACATACTTGGGACAGGGTTAAATGAGGGAGGTAAATGGCTTATGTTTTTCAGTTTGATTGGTGAGTAGTCCCTGTGTCTTTCCTCCAAATAAAATCTTGGGGAAGCTCTCATGGATAATGTCAGTGGCAGTGGCAGAGACATCAGGAAGCAGCTATGTTATCTGAGAATCTCCTTGCTGAGCAGGCCTGTGCTTGGTGAACAGGGCGTGCATGAACATGAGCTGGAGAGTATGAAATTGTGAACAGGGTTGGTTAGCCAGATTTTGTAAAGCTGGAAGGATACTTTCATTCTGTCATTTAGTACATTTATTCTACTATTTTGCCTTCATCTTTTACCTGTTCCTGATAGTGGGGTGGTGGTAGATGTGGATCCTTTGAATAACCCAAAAAGTTTCCTGGTAAATCTAGACTCTTGAGATAATTAAAAAAAAAAAAAAAAAGTTTCAATTGTTCTACAATTACATGGTATAGTTTTTTCAAGTTATTTGACTTTAGAAATTTTTTGTGTGTGTGCTTAATACCTTTTAACATCCCATAGAACCAGTATATTATGAAGCACACTTTGAAAATTGTGATATTCAGAATATTCAAGATTCACTTTGGGCTCATTTTGTGGCTTAACTAAAATATAGGAGATATGTATTAAAGTGAGCATTATTTCATTTTAAAAATGATTTTTATTGGAGTTTAGTTGATTTACAATGTGTTAGTTTTAAGTGTACAGCAAAGTGAATCAGTTATACACATGCATATATATCCATGCTTTTTTAGTTTCTTCTCCCTTAGAGGTCATTGTGTTGAGTAGAGTTCCTGTGATACCCAGGAAATCTTTATTAGTTATCTATTTTATATATAGTAATGTGTATATGTCATCCCAGTCTTCCAATTTATCCCCTCACCCCCCCACCATAAGTTTGTTTTCTACATCTGTGACTGTACTTCTGTTTTATAAATGAATTCATTTGTACTATTTTTTTAGGTTCTACGTGTACATGATACCATATGACGTTTGTCTTTCTCTGTGAAGACGCACATCACTCAGTATGACGATCTCTAGCTCCATCTATCTTGCTGCAAATGGCATTATTTTGTTCTATTTATGGCTGATACAGTTTTGCTTACTAATAATATCCAGGTAGAAATTCACAAGATTGATTAGTAATATATTGACTTTGTAGTCACTGAATTAGTTGCCTATTGTTTCTCTAACAAATTGCCACAGATTTGGTGATCTTAAAACAGCACAAAGTTACTGTCTTATAGTTTTAGAGGTGAGAAGTCCTCAAATGAAAATATGAGCAGGGCTGCATTCCTTCTGCAAGTTTTGGGGAATTCGTTTTCTTTCCCTTTGCGGTGTCTGAAGGTCACATCCCTGGCTTGTGTCACCTTCCTTGTGTCACTCCAGCCTCTGCGTCTCTCTAATCCCTCTTCCCCTCTCCAGTTCTGCCCCTCCTCTCTCCCTCTTATTAGGGCCCTTGTGATTATATAAACCAATCCAGATAATGCAGAATAATTTCACCATCTCATGTTCCTTAATGACATCTGCAAAGTACCTTTTGACATGCAACATTCATAGGTTTCTGGTATTAAGAAATGGACACTTTTGGAGAGCCATTATTCTGTCTACCACAGACATTTTTAACTCTATGAAATATAAAAGTTCTAGTCCCCCATTTAAAGTATCTAAATGGTAGGTCATTCATCATTGACATCAATGATTCCTTTCTTACAGATTTTCTTAAGGGGCATCAACTACTAAAAATTATACATGGAAATATTATTATGGAGTATGTTTACTGGGTGTTCTTTGTTTTAACTAGGTATACTTATTTAATTTTGTTGATACCATGACATCCTTCCCTTAAATATGGCAGTAGAAATCTGTGAAATATAAGAACATTCTCTCTCCCTTCTTTAGCCTGAGTAATAGTGTTCTTGTTTACAAGTAAATGTAAGGAGATTGTTACAAACCCTAGCAGGAGGAATATATTAGATAAAAGTAGTTTTCTTAGGCACATGATTGTTGTTGTTAATCTTATAGACATCAAATAATATAATTCATTTCTTTCTATTGACTGCTAGGATGCTTAGAGCAGTTTAAGGCCTACACTTTGCATTGATGTCTTTTTTTTTTTACAATTTTTTTTAAAAATTATTTTACAGTTTCTCATTTTCTTGATCTCAATATACTGTATGTATTGTTACGCCTTGCCTCAAATCTTTTTTGGAATTAAGCCATGTATACATAAATAAGAAAACATTTCCTCTTGGTATTTTGGAGTAGTCTTTTCTAAGGAAGCATGTAGAAACTTCATCCTTGCAAGTTTTCTAGTTTGGTTAGAATGCCATCATAATACTTTGAGTTGGAGTTCCTCTTCGAGAAGATTTAGACATCTGTTGGCGTTTACCCTGATTCCTCTTACGGTCTTACTTTCAAGAATAATGGAAATATGAAAAAACTTATTTTATTAGGTTCTATTTTATGTTTTAAAGGAAGAGAAGGAATTCTGCAGGATCACTGAAGTCAAATGTCTGTTATTTGACTCAAAATATTCAGATTCATTACAAAAAAAAAAAGCAAATGAACTTATTTACAAAACAGAAACAGACTCACAACCATAGAAAACAAACTTGTGATTACCGAAGGGGAACTGCTAAGTTGCCTCAGTTGTATCTGACTCTGTGCGACCCCATAGACGGCAGCCCACCAGGCTCCCCCGTCCCTGGGATTCTCCAGGCAAGAACACTGGAGTGGGTTGCCATTTCCTTCTCCAATGCGTGAAAGTGAAAAGTGAAAGTGAAGTCGCTCAGTCGTGTCCAACTCTTCTCGACCCCATGGACTGCAGCCTTCCAGGCTCCTCCGTCCATGGGATTTCCCAGGCAAGAGTACTGGAGTGGGGTGCCATTGCCTTCTCCTACCAAAGGGGAACAGGGAGAGGGAAATTAGGAATTTGGGATTAATAAATACACACTACTATGTATAAAAGATATAAACAGCAAGGACTTGACACAATGCTGAGGGCCTCACCAGCATCCTATTCAGTGGGATCTTAAACTCTAAGGCTAATATTTGGATGACAGACAGTCGGCTTCTTAAATATCAGTCATTGTTGTTAGAAGGACCAATAACTAAGCTTAAAGTTTGTGGGAACTTCTATCCTGCCACTTTCCTTCCTGAGAAGGAAATTGAAACACCTGATCACGATTGTGCTCAATTTCTATCTTTAAACTATGAAGCTTGGGAAGATCTGATGGATACCCCATTAGACAATCCTGACCCAGAAATATTTACACATGGCAGTTCTTTTGTTCTGGATGGGAAGTGTAAAGCAGGTTACGCCATGGTGATGGCTGAACAGGTTTTAGAAACAAAATGTCTCCCCCAGGGAACGAGTGTTCAGTTAGTGGAGCTTGTGGCTCTGACCCAAACTCTAAAGTTAAGAATAGCACAGGGACCTATATTCAATATTTTATAATCTATAGTGGAAAATAATCTAAAAAAGAAAAAATACATTTATAACTGAATCCCTTTTCTGTACACCTGAATCATTGTAAATCAACTCTACTGCAATAAAAATAAATTAATTAAAAATCCAAATTCACTGCACCTGAATTAGAGCACCCAAATGAAGAAATTCCAGTATCTTCTAAAAAAGAGTTCACCAAATATGAAAAAAAAAATGGTAGAAAGGGAAAGATGATAAGCAGCAATTCCTTTTCAGTTTATTTTTGATAGATTAAAAATAAATACTCAATTTGTCCCTCCCTCTCCTTCCCCCGCTGAGTCCACAAGTCTGTTCTCTGTGTCTGTGTCTCTATTCCTGCCCTGCAAATAGGTTCATAGGTACCATTTTTCTAGATTCCATACATATGCATTAATATATGATGTTTGTTTTTCTTTTGCTGACTTACTCCCCACTGAGAGAATAGCATTGAAACATATAGATTACCATACATAAATAGATGACCAGTGGGAATTTGCTGTATGAGGCAGGGAGCTCAACCCAGTGCTCTGTGAAAAACTAGAAGGGTGCGATGTGGTGGGAGGTGGGAGGGAGGTTCAAGGGGGAGGCGACATATGTATACCTATGGCTGATTCATGTTGGTGTATGGCAGAAACCAACCAACACTGTAAAACAATTTTCCTCCAATTAAAAATTAATGAGTTAAAAAATAAATACTGTAATATTCATGCAAAATTTCTCTCTCTTCTTTAAAATATTTCTCTGGTGCCAAAGAGTCCAAAACTACCTTGAGGAAGGAAGCATATTATTTCCCTTGCCTTCCTCCCAGTTTTCTGTTTAAATTCTGCTGCTGCCAAGTTTGAGTGGAAAATCATTCCATTGCCAGTTGGCAACTTACGTGACTCTTGGCCAAGAAAGCTATTTAAGCAACTTTGAAATCTGCTTAGATTTTCAGAGCTGTGTGTGTGGTGTAACACCGGTGCTCCTGAAAAACAGTGGGAGGCATGCCATGTCCCTGACATGCTCTCAAATATGACATAAGTTCCATGTCATGGATACCAGCATAACAGAAGAGCCCAAAGGAGAGTCTCAGCTCCAGCTTGTGAGCCTCCTGCCATAAATCTGAGGGGTACTATTACTACTAGTATTAATACACATCAAGTGAGCACTGACTGTGGTGCTAGGAACTGTGCTAAGCCTTTAAGTGCCCTTTTCATTGAATCCTTACAACAAACAGCCTTCTGAGGGAGTGCTGTTATTATCCCCATTTTATGGGTGGAGAAGCTATAACTTAAGGAGGTAAGTCTTTTGCCCAAGATCACGTGGTTTTTCAGAATGGTGATGAAAATATTTGTGTGTTTGACTTTAAATCCCACAGGGTTAACTTTTATTCTGTGTACTCTATATAAGGGTTTGTATAATATACAGGGAGACAGACTGTATTGTTGCTAAGACCTAGCTCATATTTTAAAAATATGTATATTTTTCAGATATAAAAAGTAAAATGTAAGGTAGTTCCCTGGTGGCCTGGTGCTTAGGATTATGGGCCTTCACTGATGTGGCCCACGTTCAATCCTTTGTCAGGGAACTGAGATCCTGAACTGAGATCAAACCTGTGTGGCATGGCCGAACAGGGAAAAGAAAAAGGTAACATGTAAGGATTATCTCTTTAACTTAAAAAAAAACAAACAAAAGCCCCTGTCATTTAATATTGTTTTTCCATCTGCTATAAAGTAAAGATTGCCTTTACATTCTGAAAAGAAATATAACTTGAATATTACCTTGAGATTTATGTGGCATCATTGGTGCATAGCATTAGGGGAAAAAAAGAATGACTTTAAATCATTCTGATGGGAAGCAGCATAACCGGCAGATGTAATGATGCTGGGAGTGAGGAAATGCATCTTACACTCGGGTTCAACTTTGACTCATGTTATGACTTTGGTGAGCTACTCAGCATCTTAATCGTTCTGATATCTTTTCCTTGCCAAGGAGATACACCTAAACATAACATTATGAGTGAGTGTGGGAGATGTGAATTGTCTTTCTGAAGTAGATTGGCCAGCAGCTAAATTTCTAGGCATAATATCAAGTAACCCACACATATCCATGGATGGGGAAAAGATATTTCTTCTCAGAGAGGAAGGAGGAAAGCCCAGTCCTGCCCATACTGTCCACAAGTCCTCAACTCATGCCTCCTTCTCGCCTGACCTGGCCCTCATTCTGACTTGAGACCCTGCTTTGGGTTTGGTTTACATTTTGGCTCTTTTTCCAGTTCATTCAGTCAGCTTGCTGTATGCTTCCACTGTGTTTGCTGCACTTCTCACCCTTGCCTGTCATTTGGATTTTGGGTATTGCCTTTGACCCCTTTTATGGGATCATGCCCTTACAAGTGCACATCTTGGCATTCCAGCTCTTGTTGCTGTGAGCCACTCTTAACTAAGGCTAAGTGTTTGTCTTAGTCAAGTGCTAGGTGGCTAAAAGGTCACTATAATGAAAATTTTTAATCATATTATTCAAGATAAAAAATCTCTATATTTAATTGTAGAATTATACTCATTTGCACAATTATTTGTAAAGAATTTTAGCCTGATAATTTCCTTATTTATTCCTATTTTCTTTCTTTGCTGTCTTCTTTCTAGAAACTTCAGGAAAGTTTGAATTAGAAGAGTATTGTAATACTTCTACCATATCATAGCAGTTAGAGCAGTGTTTATATTAAATTTTTTAAAGGGCTAACTATGGGAATATGTGAAGATATATCAATTATGGATACTCCAAAACTTCTTTCATTATTTAGGTTTAATCATAGCTATAAATATTTAAAAGAAAAGATCTTAGTTTGCTAAGATTTTTATTTTATTTTATTCTTACATTTCATACTTATATTTATAATGATCAAAGAATTCACAGGGTATATTTGTTTAATAATTGCTTAACTGTTTTAAGAACATGGAAGCTGTATTTGAAAGCATTAGTTTGGGGGAGAATGGATACATATATATGTATGAATGAGTCCCTTCACTCTTCATCTAAAACTATCACAACGCTGTTAATCGGCTATGCCTGAATACAAAATAAAAAGTTTTTTAAAAGAAAACAAAGTATTGTTAAAAAACAAACAAACAAACAAAAACGGTTGAGGGTAAAAGTAGAAAATACTCCTAAACCTGCCAACTCTTTTATATTGTTTCAGTCAAAGTGTATTTTTATAAATTTGACATATATGTTTTTTATTATCTTTCCTTTAAAAATGATCATGTTAATGACTAGAACATTTCATTAAGTTGTCCTAACTTCAGTTATTTAACTATTCTTTGATTGTAGAATATCTTTTATTCATTAAATCGTTTATATAAAATGATTAGTTGTTTATTAAGTACCATGGTTATCAGGCAGCAACTCTGACAATAAGGTAGTTTCTTGCCTGTTTAGAGTTTATAAGTAATTTAATAAACAGTGGAAAGTATTATGACAGGGAAAGTTCAGTGTTTGTGGCTTCCACAAAAGAGGGGCAGAATCTAAATGGTGTGGTCATGGAAGGAGCAGAGAGGGTAATAAAATATCACAGAGCAAGTGTTCTTTTAAACTGAGACTCCAAATGTGAATAGCTGCTACTGCTAAGTTGCTTCAGTCGTGTCCGACTCTGTGCGACCCGATAGACGGCAGCCCACCAGGCTCCCCCATCCCTGGGATTCTCCAGGCAAGAGTACTGGAGTGGGTTGCCATTTCCTCCTCCAAAATGTGAATAGAACTAGAACTTAGCTAAAACAAGGGGATAGGAAAGTGCTCGTGGCAGAGGCAAGAGCCATTTGATGACTCCAAACTAAGAGAAAACATGGTATATTCATATATGAAGAAAAGTCCCACAGGACTGAAGCATGAAGGATAAGAGAGAGATTTGAGCATTGGGAAGGACCAGTAAAGAGAAATATATAGGATCCATGAAATGCTGTCTCCAAACTAAAAAAAACAAAACGAACAAACAAAAAAAGAGAGAATCTCCTGGAATCTGTAGCAGGCCAAGGGAGAAACTAAGCTATATTGAAGCAGGAAATCAGGAAGGTCTGGAGTGAGTGTCCCCTGCAGAAAATGAACCTGTATGTAACAAACCAAAGAACTGAAAGGAAGCGAAGATAATATGAAGATATAATGAAGGTTTGTAACTGCCCAATTCCCTTTTAAAGAAACATGGAGATATTCAGAAACTCTAGGAAAAAAACCAAAAGCTGAAAAATTAAGTCATACTGAATTTGAAGCACTTGATATAATAAAATCTATTTTACTGTGATTCTAGAAATGCCTTCCTTTGAGAGTCCCAGAAGTAGTTATATTGGATCCATTGAATAGCTACCAAGTTTACTAAATGGTGCAAGAGCTAAGAATAACAATATAGTTATCAATATTTGTAACACAGGAGGGAAGAAGCTTTGTGTAAGTCAGCCCAAGCCTTACCTTTTATAGCAGAGTCAGTAAATGGCATCTTACCTTCTAAGTAAAGAAAAAGAGAGATGCAGGTATTATTTAGAATAGTGGAATTAACTATGGAAGAACTCATGCAGAAACAGTTAACAAAGTTTGACTATGGATTTAGAATGGAGGAGGGGCAGAATTTGAGATTCTCAGATTTCATTCTAAGCACAGAATTTGATTTTTCATTTTATTATTTTCAAGTATTACTTTGTCATAAAGAAACTTTTTTTTTTCAGGTACAATGGTCTTTCTTATTCTCTATTTCTGGAAGCTTTCTCTCTCACTTGTCTATGTCGAGAACTTCAGAGTCACTTCACCATTTTTACTCCCCTGAGTCAGCTTCAAATCAATTGTCAAATTCCATTATGTTGCTTCTGGACTAAATACTGTTTGGGCCTCAGATAACACATCTTAAAAACAAGACCTGAAAGAATCAAGTTGCCTTCAAGAAACTTAACTACACTTAGAACAAAACTTAAGCAGATTTCTAGGTATTCAGAAATACCAAGTACCCAACAAGGCAAAATTCCACAAACTTCCACTTCCATAATGACAAGTAAAATCAATGAACTTAAACCAATCCATAATTGATATAGATGCTATAACTAGTAGAACATTAAAATTATTATTGTAACTGCATTTTATATGTTCAAAAAGTTAAGTAGATGGAAAGTAAAAGACCCAAATCCTAGAGATTAAAACAGTTATGTGTGAGATAAAAGGCTTTCCAGAGAAACAGAATCAATAGGCCCTGTGCATGTGTGTATGTGTGTGTATAAAATTTATTTTAAGGCACTAGCTCACATGATTGAGGGGGCTGGCAAGTCTGACATCATTAAAGCAGGGCATCAGGCTACAAATTTCAGCAAAAGTTGATGTTCAAGTCAGTTTGAAGAGAGAATTTCTTCTTCTCCCTTGATGAGCCTCAGTTTTTTTTCTCTTAAAGTTTTCAATTGATTGAATGGTATCCACCTACATTGTGGTGGATAATCTACTTTACTCAGAGTCTAATGATCCAGTAGTCATGTATGGATGTGAGAGTTGGACCACAAAGAAGGCTGAGCACCACAGGTTGAGGGAAAGAGGAGAAAGGCGTGGCAGAGGATGAGATGGTTGGATGGCATCACCAACTCAATGGATGTGAGTTTGAGCAAACTCCAGGAGTTAGTGAAGGACAGGGAAGCCTGGCATGCTGCAGTTCATGGGGTCACAAAGAGTGGACATGACTTAGTGACTGAACAAAAAAACAACAATGATTCAAATGTCAATCACATCTAAAAAATACTTTCACAACAATATCCAGACTGGTGTTTCACTACCCAACTGGGTACTGGAGCCTAGCAAAATTGATACATAAAAATAACTCTTGGGGGCCAGAATGAGGTACTCCGCCCGTGGCAAAGGTCATGAGGAAGGAGGCTCGACATAGGCAAAGGCGGGATCGAGCCTCAGGAGTCCCCCTGGAAATCCTTGAGCGTCTACCCCCATAACCAGAGCCTGCCTACTTTACTACTTTGTGCTCTCACCTACACCTCTGATTTTACGGGGGGCTGTCTCCCACCACCTCTTTCAGAGAAGGAGTTAACTTAGAGCTCCAGTTAATAATAATTCCTGGGCGTGATAGGAGTGTTTCAACCTACAAACTCCTCTGAAGGTTCTCTGGCCTGCCTGACAGGCTTGTCCGGCCAAATGTGATTGCTCACAGCCTCCCAACCGTGAGAGGCACGAGATGCTTTAAACCTTCTAAAAACAGGTTCCTTAGAAAAGTTAGAAAACTATTAGTATAAGTATAATGGGCTGATTAGAAATTGTATTGGTGAAGGATTTTTCATTTGTTGAGCCAATGTTTGTTGCTAAGTCTCCACATCCCCTGCCCTTACACACATTAATGAATATATAGAAGAAATAAGCATTAACCTTTGATATTAATCACATTAGACCTTAGGCTAAGTAAATTCTTTCCTTAACTAAAACCCACTACACCCTCACCCTCTAGGAATGTAACTTTATTTGGGTGGCATCTGTTTTAAGAATAATCACCCCTGGAGAAATAAGTGTCCTGGTTGACTGACCGTTGTCACAAGGAGAGGGTTGTAAATTGTCAGCAGGTCCCCCCTGGCCAGAAGATGATGTAACACCCCTAAGATCTATGTATACATTTGTGTGAAGCACCTGACTTTAATAAAAGTCAGGACTGCTGTCCCCACATGACTTTTGTATAACATCTCAGTGTATGAAAACAGACTCTGGAAAATAAAGAATTGGGATCAGTTCCTCGAAAGACTGGTCTCCCCATGTCTCTCTCTCTCTCTCACTCTGGCTGAGTCTCCATCTGGAGCGTGGAACCCGCCATGCTTACTTATTATGCCTGGGCTTCTAAGATCCAACAGGGGAGGCCTCAGTGTCTCCTCTCCTTTGGGAGAATGGAAGGACGCCTGCGGCCTACGTAAGTGGTGCAAGCTTCTTGTCTTGAAGTTTTATTGGTCTCCCGCGTAAACCAAGCTACTCAGCCTCTTTTCTCTACTGAATTTTCCTACTGAGCTATCCTCATTCTATTACTCTTTATATCTTTGATGAATATTTAAATAGTCGCCTAAGCCATCTCCCCTTCGAATACCCTGGATCAGCCGGGGCTGGACCCCGGCAAGTAACCATCACAGATGGGATTAATGACAGATTGGATGTTTCAGAAGGAAAATATTAGTGAACTTGAAGACATGGCAGTTGAAATGATTAAAACAAAAACACAGAAATAAGAGAATAAACAACATTAATGAGCTGTGGGACAAGTTCAATCAGACTAAATACCTATAATTAAGAGTTCAGTGGATCCTTTTCAATTCTTTCTGGTCTTTTAGCAGCGAATGACTATGTTGACTATTTCTACCTTTCCAAAATACATTTTCTCGGCACCACATTCTGATGGCTTTCCTTCTATTTGGTTGCTTATTCTTTATCTCCTTTTTCCTTTGTTCTGCCTTTTCTTCTCCCTGTTCCTAGGTTTCTTTTCTTCTGACTCTGTATATTCTTCCTGTGTGGCCTTACCCATTTCAGTGGCTTCAGTTACTATCTCCATGCTTACTTCAAAATCATCTTCAATCCAGAACTCTCCTAAGTATTAGACCCAGGTATTGATTATGTACTAGATCTTTCCCTCTGATGTTCCATATGTATTATAAACCTACATAATCATAACTGAGTCCAGCCTCTCCTTAACTCCCAACCTGCTCCTCTCCTGCATTTCTGGTCTTACCAAATGTGTCAGCTCCTCTAATCAAGCCAGAAATCTAAGCATCATAATGTCCTCCTTGGACTCCTTCATTTTCCATCAGTCACAAAGACCTGCTAATTCTACCTCTTAAATATTTTCTAGAATATGCATATTCTTTTATCTCCATTTCTACTGGTTTAGGCTAGAGAGTTCTTATCTCTCTCCCAGTTTATATTCCAAATATTCTAATTGGTTTTCTGTCTGGTTACCCAGTTCCAATCAGTTTGCTACACAGTGAAATGAAAATCTGACTAGGTCATTCTTAAAACCCTTTAGTGGGGCTCCTACTTCTCTTGGGCCAAAGTCCAAACTCCTTGACATTCATTACAAACATCTGTCACTGTCTGTCATTCATCTTTTACCATCCCTTTCTCAGGCTATGCTTTAAGTTATAACCATACAGAACTGAACGTATAGCTACTGAATTAAATTTAAATGTGTGGTTGGCTTTTGGGTTTACCTCAAACAGTTTTCAAAACAGGTTTGGGTTTGCCTGAAACAGTTTTGAGCATTCCCCTGATTGCTTCATCAGATTCTCCAAAGAGGCTGATTTGGTGTGGTTGGGTCACTCCATGCTCCTTTTTCTTTATATATCTAAATATTTTCTTCATCCTTTCAACTCATGGAGAATAAGGGAGTGGCTACAATGGGTTAGGGCCACGGCAAATTGATGAGGCTCTAGTGGGGAACAAAGTCCTCCCGAGGCAAATTAAGGCCTTTATGATCTTGCATGATGATCGCAGTAGTTTCCTACCTGGTATTTCTGTTTCCTGTCTTCTCCGGTCTATCCTTCAATCTGTTGGCAAAGACATTTTAAAAAGAACAGGTCTAATCTTGTTATTTCTTATTTAAAACTTACTAATGGCTCATCTGGATGCTGAGGATGCAGTGCAAACATTTTCCCCGTGGCTGAGTCACTCCGTGGTCTGGTCTCTGCCTGCTTCTCATTTCAGAGCTCTCATTACGCTCTTATTTCTTGCTTCCATCACCCCAGGTGTTTGCACTTCGCCAAAAAGGCTGGGTTGTTTTTGTGCCTTTGTTCATCCCACTTATTCGACCCTTCTTTTCCATTATCACCTTTTTCTCTATGATTTTTCTGACTTCCATTACAGAGCTGGAAGGCCTTGGGTTCTTGACATATAGGAACTGTTTAATCATGATTTTTGAAAGACTGACTGATGCAACAAATGAAAAGATTAGCATATAGATTCCATTCCCTCTTAGAAAGCAAAGCCAAAACCCAAATCCTTTCCTTGACAGTGTTTGTTTTTTGCCCTCACTTTAATTTTCTTATTTTCCACTCAGTGACAACCTCTCAAAAGAGCAATCTGCCTCTGTTTATTTCTTCTTCTGCTTCTGTTAGGTCCATACCATTTCTGTCCTTTACTGTGCCCATCTTTGCATGGAAAGTGCCTTTGGTACCTCTAATTTTCTTGAAGAGATCTCTAGTCTTTCCCATTTTATTGTTTTCCTCTATTTCTTTGCATTGATCACTGAAGAAGGTTTTCTTATCTCTCCTTGCTATTCTTTGGAGCTCTGCATTCAAATGGGTATATCTTTTCTTTTCTCCTTTGCCTTTCACTTTTCTTCTTTTCACAGCTATTTGTAAGGCCTACTCAGACAACCATTTTGCCTTTTTGCATTTCTTTTTCTTGTGGATGGTCTTGATCCCTGTCTACTGTACAATGTCATGAACCTCAATCCGTGTTCCTCAGGCATCCAGTCCCATCAGTCAGTTCAGTCTGTTCAGTCACTCAGTTGTGTCTGACTCTTTGCGACCTCATGAATTGCAGCACGCCAGGCCTCCCTGTCCATCACCAACTCCTGGAGAGTTCCCAGACTCATGTCCATCGAGTCGGTGATGCCACCCAGCCATCTCATCCTCTGTTTTCCCCTTCTCCTACTGCCCCCAATCCCTCCAAGCATCAGGGTTTTTTCCAATGAGTCAACTCTTCGCATGAGGTGGCCAAAGTACTGGAGTTTCAGCTTCAGCATCAGTCCTTCCAATGAACAGCCGGGACTGATCTCTTTTAGGATGGACTGATTGGATCTCTGTGCGGTCCAAGGGACTCTCAAGAGTCTTTTCCAACACCACAGTTCAAAAGCATCAATTCTTTGGTACTCAGTTTTCTTCACAATGCAACTCTCACATCCATACGTGACCACTGGAAAAACCATAGCCTTGAATAGACGGACCTTTGTTGGCAAAGTAATGTCTCTGCTTTTTAATATGCTGTCTAGGTTTGTCATAACTTTCCTTCCAAGGAGTAAGCGTCTTTTAATTTCATGGCTGCAGTCACCATCTGCAGTGATTTTGGAGCCCAGAAAAATAAAGTCTGACACTGTTTCCACTGTTTCTCCATCTATTTCCCATGAAGTGATGGGACCAGATGCCATGATCTTTGTTTTCTGAATGTTGAGCTTTAAGCCAAATTTTTCACCCTCCTCTTTCACTTTCATCAAGAGGCTTTTTAGTTCCTCTTCACTTTCTGCCATAAGAGTGGTGTCATCTGAACATCTGAGTTTATTGATATTTCTCCTGGCGATCTTGACTCCAGCTTGTGCTTCTCCAGCCCAGGGTTTCTCATGATGTACTCTGCATAGAAGTTAAATAAGCAGGGTGACAATATACAGCCTTGACGTACTCCTTTTCCTATTTGGAACCAGTTTGTTGTTCCATGTCCAGTTCTAACTGTTGCTTCCTGACCTGCATACAAATTTCTCAAGAGGCAGGTCAGGTGGTCTGGTATTCCCATCTCTTTCAGAATTTTCCACAGTTTATTGTGATCCACACAGTCAAAGGCTTTGGCATAGTCAAGAAAGCAGAAATAGATGTTTTTCTCGAACTCTCTTGCTTTTTCCGCCATCCAGCAGATGTTGGCAATTTGATCTCTGCTTCCTCTGACTTTTCTAAAACCAGCTTGAACATCTGGAAGTTCATGGTTCACGTACTGCTGAAGCCTGGCTTGGAGAATTTTGAGCATTACTTTACTAGTGTGTGAGATGAGTGCAATTGTGCAGTAGTTTGAACATTCTTTGGCATTGCCTTTCATTGGGATTGGAATGAAAACTGACCTTTTCCAGTCCTGTGGCCACTGCTGAGTTGTCCAAATTTGCTGGCATATTGAGTTCAGCACTTTCACAGCATCATCTTTCAAGATTTGAAATAGCTCAACTGGAATTCCATCACCTCCACTAGCTTTGTTCATAGTGATGCTTTCTAAGGCCTACTTGACTTCACATTCCAGGATGTCTGGCTCTAGGTGAGTGATCACATCATCGTGATTATCTGGGTTGTGAAGATCTTTTTTGTATAGTTCTTCTGTGTATTCTTGCCACCTCTTTTTAATATCTTCTGCCTCTGTTGCTGGTGCTGCTGCTGCTAATTCGCTTCAGTCGTGTCAAACTCTGTGTGACCCCAGAGATGGCAGCCCACAAGGCTCCCCCATCCCTGGGATTCTCCAGGCAAGAACTCTGGAGTGGGTTGACATTTCCTTCTCCAATGCATGAAAGTGAAAAGCGAAAGTGAAGTCGCTCAATCGTGTCCAGCTCCTAGCAACCCCATGGACTTCAGCCTACCAGGCTCCTCTGTCCATGTGATTTTCCAGGCGAGTACTGGAGTGGGTTGCCATTGCCTTCTCTTCTGCCTCTGTTAGGTCCATACCGTTCTGTCCTTTATCGAGCCCATCTTTGCATGAAATGTTCCCTTGGTATCTCTAATTTTCTTGAAGAGCTCTCTAGTTTTTATCATTCTGTTGTTTTCCTCTATTTCTTTGCATTGATCGCGGAGGAAGACTTTATCTCTCCTTGCTATTCTTTGGAACTCTGCATTCAGATGCTTGTATCTTTCCTTTTCTCCTTTGCTTTTCGCTTCTCTTCTTTTCACAGCTATTTGTAAGGCCTCCCCAGACAGCCATTTTGCTTTTTTGCATTTCTTTTCCATGGGGATGATCTTGATCTCTGTCTCCTGTACAAAGTCATGAACCTCCATCCTTAGTTCATCAGGCACTCTGTCTATCAGATCTAGTCCCTTAAATCTATTTCTCACTTCCACTGTATAATCATAAGGGATTTGATTTAGGTCATACCCGAATGGTCTAGTGGTTTTTCCTATGTTTTTCAATTTAAGTCTGAATTTGGCAATAAGGAGTTCATGATCTGAGCCACAGTCAGCTCCTGGTCTTGTTTTTGTTGACTGTATAGAGCTTCTCCATCTTTGGCTGCAAAGAATATATAATCTGATTTTGGTGTCGACCATCTCGTGATGTCCATGTGTAGAGTCTTCCCTTGTGTTGTTGGAAGAGGGTGTTTGCTATGACCAGTGCGTTCTCTTGGCAAAACTCTATTAGCCTTTGCTCTGCTTCATTCCATACTCCAAGGCCAAATTTGCCTGTTACCCCAGGTGTTTTTTGGCTTCCTACTTTTGCATTCCAGTCCCCTATAATGAAAGGGACATCTTTTTTGGATGTTAGTTCTAAAAGGCCTTGTAGGTCTTCATAGAACCATTCAACTTCACCTTCTTCAGCATCACTGGTTGGGGCATAGGCTTGTATTACCGTGATATTGAATGGTTTGCCATGGAAATGAACAGAGATCATTCTGTCATTTTTGAGATTGTATCCAAATACTGCATTTTGGACTGTTTTGTTGACCATGATGGCTACTCCATTTCTTCTAAGGGATTCCTGCCCACAGTAGTAGATCAAATGGTCATCTCAGTTAAATTCACCAATTCCAGTCCATTTTAGTTCCCTGATTCCTAGAATGTCGATGTTCACTCTTGTCATCTCCTGTTTGACCACTTCCAATTTGCCTTGATTCATGGACCTAATATTCTAGGTTTCTATGCAATATTGCTCTTTACAGCATCGGACCTTGCTTCTATCACCAGTCACATCCACAACTGGGTATTGTTTTTGGTTTGGCTCCATCCCTTCATTCTTTCTGGAGTTATTTCTCCACCGATCTCCAGTAGCATATTGGGCACTTACCATTCTGAGGAGTTCCCCCTTCAGTATCCTATCATTTTGCCTTTTCATACTGTTCATGGGGTTCTCAAGGCAAGAATACTGAAGTGGTTTTCCATTCCCTTCTCCAGTGGACCACATTCTGTCAGACCTCTCCACCATGACCCGCCCGTCTTGGGTGGCCCCACACTGCATGGTTTAGTTTCATTGAGTTAAACAAGGCTGTGGTCCATGTGATGAGATTGGCTAGTTTTCTGTGATTATGGTTTCAGTGTGTCTGCCCTCTGATGCCCTCTCGCAACACCTACCATCTTACTTGGGTTTCTCTTACCTTGGTGATGGGGTATCTCTTCACGGCTGCTCCACCAAAGCCCAGCTGCTCCTTACCTTGGATGAGGTCGCCCCTCCTGACCTTGAGCGTGGAGTAGCTCCTTCTGACCCTCCTGCACCCATGCAGCCTCCGCTCCTTGGACGTGGGGTTGCTCCTCTCATTTCATGGCAAATAGATGGGGAAACAGTGGAAACAGGGACAGACTTTATTTTTGGGGACTCTAAAATCATGGCTGGATGGCATCACCGACTGGATGGACATGAGTTTGAGTGAACTCTGGGAGTTTGTGATGGACAGGGAGGCCTGGCATGCTGTGATTCATGGGGTTGCAAAGAATCGGACATGACTGAACAACTGAACTGAACTGAACTGAAAATCACTGCAGATGGTGACTGCAGCCATGAAATTAAAAGATACTTGCTCCTTGGAAGAAAGGGTAAGGCAGAGACATTACTTTGCCAACAAAGATTCGTCTAGTCAAGGCTATGGTTTTTCGAGTAGTCATGTATGAATGTGAGAGTTGGACTCCAAAAGGCAGCTGAGTGCCAAAAAATTGATGCTTTTGAACTGTGGTGTTGTAGAAGACTCTTGAGAGTCCCTTCGACAGCAAGGAGATACAACCAGTCCATCCTAAAGGAAATCAGTCCCAAATATTCACTGGAAGGACTGATGCTGAAGCTGAAACTCCATTACTTTGGCCATCTGATGCTGGGAAAGATTGAAGGCAGAAGAAGGGGATGACATAAGATGAGATGGTTGGGTACCATCACTGACCAATAGGACCTGAGTTCGAGTAAACTCCGGGAGTTGGTATGAACAAGGAGGCCTGGCGTGCTGCAGTCCATGGGGTCTCAGAGAGTCAGACACGACTGAGCGACTGAACTTACATGAACTGATTTCCTCTTCATTCCTCATCCTTTTACAATCTCGCTTTTATCCTCATAATCTTACTGATATATTTGCTCAGCATATTCACATGCCCTTCTCGCAATATTTAGTGATTTTGTACTCTTTGTCTGTTTTGCATATCCTACCACCATCTGAAAATCATGTCTAAAAATAATTATTCTAGTAGAAATTTGTATGCAGGTCAGGAAGCAACAGTTAGAACTGGACATGGATCAACAGACTGGTTCCAAATAGGAAAAGGAGTACGTCAAGGCTGCATATTGTCACCCTGCTTATTTAACTTGAATGTAGAGTACATCATGAGAAACGCTGGGCTAGAAGCACAAGCTGGAATCAAGATTGCCGGGAGAAATATCAATAACTTCAGATATGCAGATGACACCATCGTTATGGTAGAAAGTGAAGAGGAACTAAAAAGCCTCTCGATGAGAGTGAAAGAGGAGAGTGAAAAAGTTGGCTTAAAACTCAACATTCAAATATTGAAATGAATTATGAAACGAAATATCATTTCGATATTTGGCAAAACTAATACAATATTGTAAAGTTTAAAATAAAATAAAATTTAAAAAAATTAAAAAAAAAAAGAAAAAAACCCCTCAACATTCAGAAAATGAAGATCATGGCATCTGGTCCCATCACTTCATGGGAAATAGATGGGGAAACAGTGGAAACAGTGTCAGACTTTATTTTTCTGGGCTCCAAAATCACTGCAGATGGTGACTGCAGCCATGAAATTAAAAGACGCTTACTCCTTGGAAGAAAAGTTATGACCAACCTAGGTAGCATATTGAAAAGCAGAGATATTACTTTGCCAACAAAGGTCCATCTAGTCAAGGCTATGGTTTTTCCTGTGGTCATGTACGGATGTGACAGTTGGACTATGAAGAAAGCTGAGCACCGAAGAATTGATGCTTTTGAACTGTGGTGTTGGAGAAGACTCTTGAGAGTCCCTTGGACTGCAAGGAGATCCAACCAGCCCATTCTGAAGGAGATCAGCCCTGGGATTTCTTTGGAAGGAATGATGCTAAAGCTGAAACTCCAGTACTTTGGCCACCTCATGCGAAGCATTGACTCACTGGAAAAGACTCTGATGCTGGGAGGGATTGGGGGCAGGAGGAGAAGGGAATGACAGAGGATGAGATGGCTGGATGGCATCACCGACTCGATGGACGTGAGTCTGAGTGAACTCCGGGAGTTGGTGATGGACAGGGAGGCCTGGCGTGCTGTGACTCATGGGGTCGCAAAGAGTCAGACATGACTGAGCGACTGAACTGAACTGAAGTGATTCTTTGCATATTTATTCCCCACCTATGAACTTTCTACCAGTTATAGAACTGTGACCAATCTCAAGCTCTTGAGGTTATCACCCCTCTCCTACTTACTGAAATACTGTTTTTTCTCTCTAATATTTCCTTCCAATCTACTACATGTGTGCAGTTACCACAGTAGTTCTTAATTCTATCACTTCACAGTAGTCTTCTATCATATCATTTCATTGGTGTATGTTTGCAAACTTCTCATTTTCTCATAGAAATGTATTAATAATATGACCACATATATATGATTTCAAATTGTCTAATAGCAACATTAAAAGCATAAAAAGTAAAATTGATTTTATTTTTTTATGTTGTATTCATATCAGTATATCCAAATTATTAGTATGTCAATACTAATGAGATACTTTATATTTTTTGTAGTCTTTGAAATCCAGTTTGCATTTTATGCTTAAAGCATATCTCAAGTCAGACTAGCACATGTCCAGTGCTCAAAGACTATACATAACTTTTACAACATTCATTAATATGTTTAGCAAGTTACTTAGAAATATAAGTACATGTTTTATAATTCAGTATGCTAGGAACAGAAATCAGCATGAAAAAGTTGTATGACTTGATATGTTTGGCACTCTCCTAAATTTTCTCTCTCAGTGACTAAAATAAGCCTACAAGTTAACTATAAATTACAATTTATGCTGATATAATTCTTTCAGTTGAATTATTTTACTCGAAGCAGGCCATTTATGAAATACATGAAGAAGAAAAGAAATACAGGTATGTTATAGTAAGGTAAATTAGCAGCTATCCTGTGTTACCTGAATAGAAACTCTCATGGATAAACCTTTAAAAATTTAGTATTGTTCATCACTTATGCCCTTTAGGTCATACACATTTGTAAGACCTTCTTACTTTTACACAGCTTGTAGTCTCCAAACTGATACACAGAAAATTCCTTTACTCCTTCCTTTACTACAAATGGAAATGTATGTTTAAATTTTAGCATCTTCTCACTTACTTTTCATGAATGTATTCATTAAAAAAGAATATATAGTTCATGACAAATTTTCTGAACAAATGTCCTGTTAGGTCATTCATCTAAAGTGTTTGTTGAGTATAATCTTTTGATAATTCATTCCTCACTGAACTGAAACAGCTCTTTTATAAAGCTATCTTCTTAGGTCTCAAACTGATCTTTTTCATCCCTGTGTCAGAGTGTTCTGCTCAAAACAGAATGCAAGAAAGCAACTTGCTTTCTTTTGAAAAGTGGAGTTCTAATAAGTTCTGGACAGACTGAGATAATGACCTCATTTTAGATAGAGTACTCCTAATTGCTAACAGCTTCATGTTGTTTTTCATACTTATTATCACAATAGCTAAATTTTTGCTTTGATACTGACCAAGATTCTTCATGGGGGCTAAATTTCATGGGGTTGCAAAGAGTCGGACACGACTGAGGGGCTGAACTGAACTGAACTGAACTGAAGATTCTTCATATATCTCTTTTCTTTTATTATTATTAATTTTCAGATGAAAGTTAGTTTTTATGGCATTGTTATAATTTTTATTCACTGAGGGCATTTGCATATTTGAGAATTATTTATTCTAAATTATTTACAGTTTCTCCCACCTTATATAATTTCTGGCTTTAGATAAGACTACGTTGAAATGGTAAATTCAAGAGAGAGTCGAGAACTTTTTTTCTCCACACTGTCTCAATTTCCTTCAATTTCTGCATTCTTTAAAGGTGATGGCTATTTCTTCATCAATGGAAATGAAATAGATATATCAAATCAATGGAGAATCTGGCATTAATTATGTGTGCATAGTGGATTACAATAATATTAACTTAGTTTTCTACTTTGTTTACACTTTAAGTCTAACTGGAAAATCCTATACAAAGGCTTTTAGGAATGTAAATCCGATGTTATGAAATTCTTGGGACTTCCTTATATTTTACACAATCAGTCTTAATGGAGAAAATTGTTTAGATCTGGGGATGGAACCTGTGTCTCTTTTGTCTCCTGCATTGGTAGGCCGATTCTTTACCACTAGGGCCACCTGGGAAGCCCTATATTTCTAAAACATGTTACATTCTTGTTATTTACTTTTTAATAAGAAGCAATCACTTAATTTAAGTCATCTCAAATAAATTAATTTTTCTGAACATAGATTCATCATCAGTATTTTGTTGTTATCTTTGGAACAATGCAGAAAGGAGCTTGAAAGCTGAGTTTGTCTAAAGCAAAACACAGGCTTACATGATCATCTTGAAATTTATTATCTTTCTAGTTGAATTGCTTGGAAATGTTTTGTGATTAATAGCTGAACCTCTGAAGTTCATGTTATGCCTTCAGTGGAATCTCTCCACCTATTATACAAAAAAATTCTTACATGGCTAGACAAACCCAACTTTTGAAATTCCTGTTATCTTATTTGAAGTAATAAAGTGTTGAATTATATCAGGACCTATAAGGTAAACTACATAGAAACTGTCAGGTACTTCTTATTTAGCATAATTAGAATTTGGTATGCTTTGTGTCATAAAAGGATCTGCTGCTGCTGCTGCTAGGTCGCTTCAGTCGTGTCCGACTCTGTGCGACCCCATAGATGGCGGCCCACCAGGCTCCCCCGTCCCTGGGATTCTCCAGGCAAGAACACTGGAGTGGGTTGCCATTTCCTTCTCCAATGCATGAAAGGGAAAAGTGAAAGTGAAGTCGCTCAGTCATGTTCGACTCTTCGTGACCCCATGGTCTGCAGCCTACCAGGCTTCTCCGTCCATGGGATTTTCCAGGCAAGAGTGCTGGAGTGGGGTGCCATTGCCTTCTCCCATAAAAGTATCTACTATGTAACAAAAGTGAGTTATGAGCCTTCAAATTAAAAAAACCCTAAAAATCTACATTTCAAGTGCGACATTTTCTAAGCTAACCATTGTTGTTGTTCAGTCACCCAGTCATGTCTGACTCTGCCACCCCATGGACGGCAGCATGCCAGGCCTCCTTGTTCCTCACCATCTCCTGACGTTTGCCCAAGTTCATGTTCATTGCATTGGTGATGTTGTTCAACCATCTCATCCTCTGACGTGCTCTTTTCCTTCTGCCCTCAACCTAGCACCAGGGACTTTTCCAATGTGCTAACCATACACACACATATATCTCAGAGTCTAATATTTCATCATAATTTATGTATTGAATCTTAATATAAATTCCTAAAGGACAGTGTCAGAAAATTAATCTTAGAATTACGGTTTTCTGAAAGTAGGAATTACAAATAATATGTCAGAGACTGATAAACACTGTGTTGGATAAATAAATATAGATAGTATTCAATGACACACTCTTATCTGATGCGTAATTCTGTTACACCATCTTGCTGAGATTGTGATACAAGGCTTTTATTTTTGAAATAAGCTTTTATTATAAAAAGATTAGGGAAATGTAAAGATACTTAACGCTACTGTATTTGATAAAACCTAAAATGCTTTTCATTTTGTCTCACTACTCATTTATGTACTTCCAAGTCAGAAAAAGCATTGCCAGATAAACCATGACATACCTTAGGCTGAAAGACTAATCCCAGTTTTGAGTTGTTAAAATGTGAAAACATTGTCATTATAAAATTGATGAGATAGTGTTTTTACATAATCTCCTAATCTGAACTTTAAGACTTGCCCCTTTTTTTAAAATGGTTCAACTTTTGATTAAAGCTTGACTTAGAAATGACTCCATAAGAAATCACTTTAATTTTTTTTAAACCTAAATTTTGATTTGCTAGGTGATTTTATTTTTATTTATTTATTTTTGTCAGCAAAGTAATAGCTCTGCTTTTTATTTTTTTTATTTTTTATTTTTTTAAATTTTATTTTATGTTTAAACTTTACATAATTGTATTAGTTTTGCCAAATATCAAAATGAATCCACCACAGGTATACATGTGTAAAGTAAGAGAAAGTTTGCTGCTGCTGCTTCTGCTAAGTCGGTTCAGTTGTGTCCGACTCTGTGTGAATGCCCTTAAAAGTTAAATGCCTTTCAGTTCAGTTCAGTTCAGTTGCTCAGTCGTGTCCGACTCTTTGCAAACCTATGAATCGCAGCACGCCAGGCCTCCCTGTCCATCACCAACTCCCGGAGTTCACTCAGACTCACGTCCATTGAGTCAGTGATGCCATCCAGCCATCTCATCCTCTGTCGTCCCCTTTTCCACCTGCCCCCGATCCCTCCCAGCATCAGAGTCTTTTCCAATGAGTCAACTCTTCGAATGAGGTGGCCAAAGTACTGGAGTTTCAGCTTTAGCATCATTCCTTCCAAAGAACACCCAGGACTGATCTCCTTCAGAATGGACTGGTTGGATCTCCTTGCAGTCCAAGGGACTCTCAAGAGTCTTCTCCAAAACCACAGTTCAAAAGCATCAGTTCTTCAGTGCTCAGCTTTCTTCATAGTCCAACTGTCACATCCATACACGACCATTGGAAAAACCATAGCCTTGACTAGATGGACCTTTGTTGGCAAACTAATATCTCTGCTTTTCAATATGCTATCTAGGTTGGTTATAACTTTCCATCCAAGGAGTGTCTTTTAATTTCATGGCTGCAGTCACCATCTGCAGTGATTTTGAAGCCCCCAAAAATAAAAGTCTGACTCTATTTCCACAGTTTCCCCATTTATTTCCCATGAAGTGATGGGACCAGATGCCATGATCTTCGTTTTCTGAATGTTGAGCTTTAAGCCCACTTTTTCACTCTCCTCTTTCACTTTCATCAAGAGGCTTGTTAGTTCCTCTTCACTTTCTGCCATAAGGGTGGTGTCATCTGAACATCTGAGGTTATTGAGATTTCTCCCGGCAATCTTGATTCCAGCTTGTGCTTCTTCCAGCCCAGCGTTTCTCATGATGTACTCTGCATAGAAGTTAAATAAGCAGGGTAACAATATACAGCCTTGATGTACTCCTTTTCCTCTTTGGAACCAGTCTGTTGTTCCATGTCCAGTTCTAACTCTTGCTTCCTGATCTGCATATAGGTTTCTCAAGAGGCAGGTCAGGTGGTCTGGTATTCCCATCTCTTTCAGAATTTTCCACAGTTTATTGTGATCCACACAGTCAAAGGCTTTGGCATAGTCAATAAAGCATAAACAGATGTTTTTCTGGAACTCTCTTGCTTTTTTGATGATCCAGCGGATGTTGGCAATTTGATCTCTGCTTCCTCTGCCTTTTCTAAAACCAGCTTGAACATCAGGAAGTTCACAGTTCACGTACTGCTGAAGCCTGGCTTGGAGAATTTTGAGCATTACTTTACTAGCATGTGAGATGAGTGCAATTGTGTGGTAGTTTGAACATTCTTTGGCATTGCCTTTCTTTGGGATTGGAATGAAAACTGACCTTTTCCAGTCCTGTGGCCACTGCTGAGTTGTCCAAATTTGCTGGCATATTGAGTGCAACACTTTCACAGCATCATCTTTCCGCATTTGAAACAGCTCAACTGGAATTCCATCACCTCCACTAGCTTTGTTCGTAGTGATGCTTTCTAAGGCCCACTTGACTTCACATTCTAGGATGTCTGGCTCTAGGTGAGTGATCACATCATCGTGATTATCTTGGTCGTGAAGATCTTTTTTGTACAGTTCTTCTGTGTATTCTTGCCATCTCTTCTTAATACCTTCTGCTTCTGTCAGGTCCATACCATTTGTGTCCTTTATCGAATCCATCTTTGCATGAAATGTTCCCTTGACATCTCTAATTTTCTTGAAGAGATCTCTAGTCTTTCCCATTCTGTTGTTTTCCTCTATTTCTTTGCATTAGTCGCTGAGGAAGGCTTTCTTATCTCTCCTTGCTATTCTTTGGAACTCTGCATTCAGATGCTTATATCTTTCCTTTTCTCCTTTGCTTTTCACTTCTCTTCTTTTCACAGCTATTTGTAAGGCCTCCTCAGACAGCCATTTTGCTTTTTTGCATTTCTTTTCCATGGGAATGGTCTTGATCCCTGTCTCCTGTACAATGTCAAGAACCCCTGCCCATAGTTCATCAGGCACTCTATCTATCAGATCTAGGCCCTTAAATCTATTTCTCACTTCCACTGTATAATCATAAGGGATTTGATTTAGGTCATACCTGAATGGTCTATGGTTTTCCCTACTTGCTTCAATTTAAGTCTGAATTTGGCAATAAGGAGTTCATGATCTGAGCCACAGTCAGCTCCTGGTCTTGTTTTTGCTGACTGTATAGAGCTTCTCCATCTTAGGCTGCAAAGAATATAATCAGTCAGATTTCGGTGTCGACCATCTGGTAATGTCCATGTGTAAAGTCTTCTCTTGTGTTGTTGGAAGAGGGTGTTTGCTATGACCAGTGCATTTTCTTGGCAAAACTCTATTAGCCTTTGCCCTGCTTCATTCCGTATTTCAAGGCCAAATGTGCCTGTTACTCCAGGTGTTTCCTAACTTCCTACTTTTGCATTCCAGTCCCCTATAATGAAAAGGACATCTTTTTTGGGTGTTAGTTCTAAAAGTTCTTGTAGGTCTTCATAGAACCGTTCAACTTCAGCTTCTTCAGCGTTACTGGTTGGGGCATAGACTTGGATTACTGTGATATTGAATGGTTTGCCTTGGAAATGAACAGAGATCATTCTGTCGTTTTTGAGATTGCATCCAAGTACTGCATGTGGACTCTTTTGTTGACCACGATGGCTACTCCATTTCTTCTAAGGGATTCCTGCCCACAGTAGTAGATATAATGGTCATCTGAGTTAAATTCACCCATTCCAGTCCATTTTAGTTCCCTGATTCCTAGAATGTCGACATTCACTCTTGCCATCTCCTGTTTGACCACTTCCAATTTGCCTTGATTCATGGACCTGACATTCCAGGTTCCTATGCAATATTGATCTTTATAGCATCGGACCTTGCTTCTATCACCAGTCACATCCACAACTGGGTATTGTTTTTGGTTTGGCTCCATCCCTTCATTCTTTCTGGAGTTATTTCTCCACTGATCTGCAGTAACATATTGGGCCCCTACTGAACTGGGGAATTCCTCTTTCAGCATCCTATCATTTTGCCTTTTCATACTGTTCATGGGGTTCTCAAGGCAAGAATACTGAAGTGGTTTGCCATTCCCTTCTCCAGTGGACCACATTCTGTCAGACCTCTCCACCATCACCCACCCGTCTTTGGTGGCCCCACAGGCATGGCTTAGTTTCATTGAGTTAGACAAGGCTGTGGTCCTATTGTGATTAGATTGACTAGTTTTCTGTGAATATGGTTTCACTGTGTCTGCCCTCTGATGCCCTCTTTCAATATCTACCATCTTACTTGGGTTTCTCTTACCTTGGATGTGGGGTATCTCTTCATGGCTGCTCCAGCAAAGCGCAGCCACTGCTCCTTACCTTGGACGAGGGGTATCTCCTCACTGCCGCCTCTCCTGGCCTTGAACGTGGTATAGCTCCTCTAGGCTCTCATGGGCCCGCGCAGCCACGGCTCCTTGGATGTGGGGTAGCTCCTCCTGGCTGCCACCCCTGGCCTTGGGCGGGGGTAGCTCCTCTGGGCTGCTCCTGCGCTGTCGTAGCCTGGCACTCTCGTCCGTCGCCCCTGACCTCGGATGTGGGGTAGCTCCTCTCAGCCGTTCCTGTGCCGTCACAGCCTGGCACTCCTGGCTTCTGCCCCTGACCTCGGATGTGGGGTAGCTCCTCTTGGCTGCGCTCTGTAAATGTCCTTACCTGCCTGCCAATACAGGTTAGAAGTAAGAGACGGGTTTGATTCCTGCGTCTGGAAGATCCTCTGGAGGAGGTCACAGCAACCCACTCCAGTATTCTTGCTTGGAGAATCCTTTGGCCAGAGGAGCCTGGCAGGCTGCAGTCCATGTGGTCACACACAGTTGAACACTACTGAAGTGACTTAGCATGCACGCATGCAAATAAAGTAGGTGGCAAATGACTGTTGATCATTGTGAGTGAGAAACCTACACTAAAGTTAGGAACAAAGTTGGGACAGATTTAAGAGCATTAAAAAAAATTAATTTATTTATTTTTAACTGAAGGATAATTGCTTTACAATATTGTGTTGGCTTCTGCCGTAGGTAACATTTTAAGTGTTAGAGGAAGAAGAGAAAAAGGTGCTCTAGATGGTGGGAAGATTACTAAGACAAAGTGGTATCTTGATTGATTTATTAGGACTCAGTGGGAGTAACAGCTGTTAAGGAGGTATTAGCAGCCATATTCTTTGCACAACAGGCAAATTAAAAGTCATTGATCTACAATCAAGAGGCCTCCGAACTGGTTTGTGTATGAAAAAAGTGAAAGAGACACATATTTTGAATAGCTGAAACGAATGGCATGCTACTTAATTGGGCTATGAGTTTTTGTAACTTTTAAATCTTTTAGCTGAATCTTTGAGTCTTTTAAGATTGGTAGGAAAAGTGACTGATCAGTTGATTTACTGTTGTCTAAATACATATGTTGATATTACTAGGTAGGTTTTAGAAGAAAAGTCTCATTTTATCTAAAGCATAATACCAACTTATCAAATATGATATCCTTTTTTCTCAGTTATCTATTGAAAACTAGATTCTATTCTATCTAGATGAAGAAGCATTTCTCTCCACAGGCACACACTGAACTCTCACCAAAAACTGACCCTGCAGAACATTCATTAGGACTTAATAGCTTTCAGAACTGTGAGAAATAAATTTCTGCAGTTTAAAACATTTAGTCAATGGTATTTTGTTATGGCAGCCTGAGCAGACTAATGAAGTAGATAAGTCTGGACAATTTTCTTGTCGTCTCTAAACCTCAGTTTCCCATCTCCAAAATGGGTAGAGTATCTATTTCCTGTAGTTTTGTGAGGATTAAATGAGATGTGTGTATAATGTTTAGCAGAGTTTTAGATCCATAGCATGCACTGAGCTACTGATATCTAGTAATGCTTTCCCTGGTGGCTCAGTTGGTAAAGAATGCCTGTGCAATGCAGGACATCTGGGTTTGATTCCTGGGTTGGGAAGATCCCCTGGAGGAGGGCTGGGCAACCTGCTCCAATATTCTTGCCTGGAGAATCCCCATGAACCGAGGAACCTGGCCAGCTGCAGTCCATGGGGTCACAAAGAGTTGGACATGACTGAGTGACTAAGCACAGCACAGCACATGTGGCAATTTAGTGGAAATTTAGAGTATTGTATTCATCTAGGCCATACAGTTTGTTTAGTAATAGAGTTTGGTTTAATAATTAAAGCCCCGACTTCCATTGTTACTTCCCTGGATTTTTTCACACAATTATACTCCTTTTGTGTGATCTGTGGATGTATTTTTGAAATGTGTCATTTTGGAGATGAAGTATGTTGCTATAAAAGATATAGCTTTAAGAGTCACACAAACCTGACTTTCAATTTGATTTTTGATATCTAAGAGTTATATGATCTCAGGAAAATTACTTAGAATTTCATTTTTTCCATTTGTAAATAATCTCAGTTTTCTCATCTGTGAAAGAGAGAAAAGAATCTATCCTTTGTTGGACACACAAATATACATATAAAGACAGATGTAGACATAAATATTGATATAAAGAGGACTAATAGAGTGAATGTCTAATACATAAGCTATTCAGTAAATGATATTTAATTGCAATAGTTTTAAGGTGATGTTTTTATTGAATAGCACTTTTTATTTTTTAAACATAACAATATTAAGAAAATTTTAGTTGAATAAAAATTCAAATAATTATGTTTATATCAAAGAGCCATGCTAGGTGTTTAATGCTTTAAAAAAATTTCCAAAATACACAGTTATTAACAAAATATAAGCCCTTTCATACATATGAATATCCTAGAGAGTTTCTTGAAACTATTCAAAAAATTATCCCAAACGTAGATTTAGGATATTTGGTTAGGTAGGCTTACATCTAAGTTCTGGTATACTATTATTTTATCGTTGAAGAACCACATGTATCTTTTGGAAAAACTGGAATAACATTCAGTAAGTAGTTTGTTGATATATATCAAGCACATCTCTTTTCAAGCATTTTATTCGTAATGTAATTTCAGAACAGGATTTTATTCCAGAGAACTTTTGTCTTAGGGTGGCTTGCCTGAAAATAGAATCTCAGATGGAGAGTTGCATGTAAGAGATTTACTGAGGAGTCCCCTGGAAGTGAGAAAGACAGGCTTGAGCAGGAGGAGAAGCTTATTTGCAATGTGGTTGCATCTGATAGGATCCAACAGGGACTCGGATGGGAGTGTCCTTGGACTGGATTGGCCCTTAGATTTGTTGCAAACTAATATGAGGGGCGTGGCCTTTATCCCTTCAGGTCACGGCCCTCACTGAAGGCCTTCCTTCTTGTGGGACAGGGTTTGAACGTGAGTGGTGCAGTTCCCTGTGTCCAAGGGCTGTGTCAGCAGAAGACAGTACCAGCTGGGTTGGGGGATGGCTGGACCTGACGCTGAAGTGGATCTGCATGGATGCATCATATTCACTATAGTTTGTCTCTGTTGCATATTTCTTAGGTGAGGCAATAATTTTATGTCATGTCATCAAACTTTATACCCAAAAATAATAACCATTGCTTCACACACACACAAAAATGTGAATTTGAGGGATGGGAAGATGGTAATGGGAACAACAAATAATCATAGTCATGAGATGTATTTCACACAGTATATTTTATAATTAAAAAAGAAGGCTGTACCCGAAGATGTAAAAAGCAGTAGTAGTTTGTTTCCATATGTAATGCTTTTCTACAAGACATAGCCCTTGCTTAGGTATGCACACCTAGGTCCAATGGATTGTACTGATATATTTGTGTCACCCTTTGATCTGTCTCATAGTCATATAATAGTATGGCTATAATGTGTATGTGTATATATATAATATGTATATAGCATGACTATAATATGTATTATATATGTATAATATAGTATGTCATATAATAACATAATAGTCATGGCTATTTGTTTTTCACAAATTGTGTCTGAGTATTTGCACACATTTTTAGAATCATGGGGCCACCAAAAACCAGCATTTGAATGAGTTTCCAGATTATCTTCCAAATGTTACCAAAATACTTTCACTAATATAGTGATGTATGATACACTCTGCTTTTTAATACGTGTATTGGATTTCCCTGGTGACTCAGATGGTAAAGAATCTGCCTGCAATGCGGGAGATCCAGGTTTGATCCCTGGGTCAGGAAGATGCCCTGGAGAAGGAAATGGCAACCCACTCCAGTATTCTTGCCTGGAGAAGTCTATGACAGGAGCCTGGCAGGCTACAGTCTATGGGGTTGCAGAGAGTCAGACACAACTGAGTGAATCTCTGTCTTCTCTTCTAGACAGCTTATTAAAAAGCAGAGACATTACTTTGCTGACAAAGGTCCGTATAGTCAAAGCTATGGTTTTTCCAGTAGTCATGTATGGAGGTGAGAGTTGGACCATAAAGAAGGTTGAGTGCTGAAGAACTGTTGCTTTTGAACTGTAGTGTTGGAGAAAACTCCTGAGAGTCCCTTGGAGATCAAAGGAGATCAAACCAGTCAATCCTAAAAGAAACCAACCCTTAATTTTCATTGGAAGGACTGATGCCGAAGCTGAAGCTCCAATACTTTGGCCACCTGATGCGAAGAGCCGATTCATTGCAAAAGACCCTGATGCTGGGAAAGATTGAAGGAGGGAGGAGAAGGGGATGACAGAGGATGAGATTGTTGGATGGCATCACTGACTCAATGGACCTAAGTCTGAGCAAACTCTGGGAGATGACGAGAGGACGGGGAAGCCTGGCGTGCTGCTGTTCATGGGGTGGCAAAGAGTTGGATATGACTGAGTGACCATCACCAATCACCAATCTACCTTGCTCATTTGACAGTGAGGCTGATTCTGTTTTCTTATGTTTTCTAGCTTCAGTTATTCATGAAATCATCCTGGGCTCTATGAACAACTGATTCTGTCAATATATTTCTGATGCATAGCTATTAGAAATTTGGCTTTTTATTTTTATGTATTTCAATATAATTTTTATTAGAAGACCTTGGGTCAGGTTTTGTTTTTGTCATTATTTAAAAAAATTTTAGGGTCAGGTTTTTGTAAATTCACCCTTTAAATTACAGTTTTGTAAGTTTTGATAACAATTGTAAGTAACGACCATAATCAAGAAATTGAACAGTTCCATCACATCAAAATTATCTCTCCTGGCCCTCCTTTTTTTTTTTTTTTTAAAGCTAATCCCTCCCCTTATGATGAGACCCTGGTAATCATTGATTTTTTTTTTCACCTATAATTTTGGGTTTTTCCAGATTTCCTATGAATAGAATCAAATGGGACATTTTGAGCTGAGTTTTACTTCTTTCACTTAGCATAATGCATTTGATATTCATTTGATATTCACCTATACCTTTATGTCACTAGCTTTGCTTTTTTCTTAGTACTCAGTAGCATTCAATTATGTGGGTATACCATTTTGTTCATACATTTATCAGGTAATAAATATTTGAATTGTTTCCATGTTGTGGTATTTTGAATACATTTACATAAATATTCATATATAGGTTTTGTGTGCACTTAAGTAGAAATCTGGGTTTTTAAATTAAAATATTTTCCTCATTTCAAATATAATAATATATGCTGTTTATTCAGTCCTGAAATATTAATTGAAAGGACTGATGCTGAAGGTGAAGTTCCAATACTTTGGCTACCTGATGCAAAGAACTGACTCACTGGAAAAGACCCTGATGCTGGGAAAGATTGAAGGCAGGAGAAGAAGGGGAAGACAGAGGATGAGATGGCTGGATGATATCACTGACTCGATGCACATGAGTTTAAGCAAGCTCTGGGAGTTGGTGATGGACAGGGAAGCCTGGCGTGCTGCAGTCCATGGGGTTGCAAAGAGTTGGACATGACTGAGCAAATTTGCCTTGGAATACGAAATAAAGCAGGGCAAAGACTAATAGAGTTTTGCCAAGAAAATACACTGGTCATAGCAAACACCCTCTTCCAACAACAAAAGAGATGACTCTACACATGGACATCATCAGATGGTCGACACCAAAATCAGATTGATTATATTCTTTGCAGCCAAATAGGGAGAAGCTCTATACAGTCAGCAAGAACAAGACCAGGAGCTGGCTGTGGCTCAGATCATGAACTCCTTATTGCCAAATACAGACTGAAATTGAAGAAAGTAGGGAAAACCACTAGACCATTCAGGTATGACCTCAATCAAATCCCTTATGATTATACAGTAGAAGTGAGAAATAGATTTAAGGGCCTAGATCTGATAGATAGAGTGGCTGATGAACTATGGATGGAGGTTCGTGACATTGTACAGGAGACAGGGATCAAGACCATCCCCAAGGAAAGGAAATGCAAAATAGCAAAATGGCTGTCTGAGGAGGCCTTACAAATAGCTGTGAAAAGAAGAGAAGTGAAAAGCAAAGGAGAAAAGGAAAGATATAAGCATCTGAATGCAGAGTTCCAAAAAATAGTAAGAAGAGATAAGAAAGCCTTCCTCAGTGATCAATGCAAAGAAATAGAGGAAAACAATAGAATAGGAAAGACTAGAGATCTCTTCAAGAAAATTAGAGATACCAAGGGAACATTTCGTGCAAAGATGGGCTCGATAAAGGACAGAAATGGTATGGACCTAACAGAAGCAGAAGGTATTAAGAAGACGTGGCAAGAATACACAGAAGAACTGTACAAAAAAGATCTTCATGACCAAGATATTCACGATGGTGTGAACACTGCCCTAGAGCCAGACATCCTGGAATGTGAAGTCAAGTGGGCCTTAGAAAGCATCACTATGAACAAAGCTAGTGGAGGTGATGGAATTCCAGTTGAGCTATTCCAAATGCGGAAAGATGGTGCTGTGCAAGTGGTGCACTCAATATGCCAGCAAATTTGGACAACTCAGCAGTGGCCACAGGACTGGGACAGTCAGTTTTCATTCCAATCCCAAAGAAAGGCAATGCCAAAGAATGTTCAAACTACCTCACAATTGCACTCATCTCACACGCTAGTAAAGTAATGCTCAAAATTCTCCAAGCCAGGCTTCAGCAATACATGAACCATGAACTTCCAGATGTTCAAGCTGGTTTTAGAAAAGGCAGAGGAACCAGAGATCAAATTGCCAACATCCGCTGGATCATGGAAAAAGCAAGAGAGTTCCAGAAAAACATCTATTTCTGCTTTGTTGACTATGCCAAAGCCTTTGACTGTGTGGATCACAATAAACTGTGGAAAATTCTTGAAGAGATGGGAATACCAGACCACCTGATCTGCCTCTTGAGAAATTTGTATGCAGGTCAGGAAGCAAGAGTTAGAACTGGACATGGAACAACAGACTGGTTCCAAATAGGAAAAGGAGTACGTCAAGGCTGCATACTGTCACCCTGCTTATTTAACTTATATGCAGAGTACACCATGAGAAACGCTGGGCTGGAAGAAGCACAAGCTGGAATCAAGATTGCTGGGAGAAATATCAGTAACCTCAGATGTTCAGATGACACCACCTTTATGGCAGAAAGTGAAGAGGAACTCAAAAGCCTCTTGATGAAAGTGAAAGAGGAGAGTGAAAAAGTTGGCTTAAAGCTCAACATTCAGAAAACGAAGATCATGGCATCTGGTCCCATCACTTCATGGGAAATAGATGGGGAAACAGGGGAAACAGTGTCAGACTTTATTTGTGGGGGCTCCAAAATCACTGCAGATGGTGACTAAAGCCATGAAATTAAAAGATGCTTACTCCTTGGATGGAAAGTTATGACCAACCTAGACAGCATATTCAAAAGCCGAGACATTACTTTGCCAACAAAGGTCCGTCTAATCAAGGCTATGGTTTTTCCAGTGGTCGTGTATGGATGTGAAAGTTGGACTGTGAAGAAGGCTGAGCGCCAAAGAATTGATGCTTTTGAACTGTGGCGTTGGAGAAGACTCTTGAGAGTCCCTTGGACTGCAAGGAGATCCAACCAGCCCATTCTAAAGGAGATCAGTCCTGGGTGTTCTTTCGAAGGAATGATGCTACAGCTGAAACTCCAGTACTTTGGCCACCTCATGCAAAGAGTTGACTCGTTGGAAAAGACTTTGATGCTGGGAGGGATTGGGGGCAGTAGGAGAAGGGGACGACAGAGGATGAGATGGCTGGATGGCATCACTGACTTGATGGACGTGAGTCTGAGTGAACTCCGGGAGATGGTGATGGACAGGGAGGCCTGGCGTGCGGTGATTCTTGGGTCGCAAAGAGTTGGACACGACTGAGCGACTGAACTGAACTGAACTGAACTGAGCGACTGAACGGAACTGAATATATGCAGTCTATAAAAATTAGGTGAAAAATATAAAAATTGCTTGCTAATTACTCGTAATCCAAGCTAACTTACTTTGACATCCAAGTCTCACATATGGAATATAATCAGAGAAGATTATAAAATAGTGTCTCTATCAGCTAAATCTCTTTTATTGCAAGTAACAGAAAAGTTAACTCAAATAATAAAGAATGTTTAATGTCTCACGTAACCAAAAAGTCCAGAAAGAGGACAGGTTCCACATGAACCTCAATCCAGTTTGCTCATCTGTTAAAAAAAAAAAAGGGGAATAGTAACTGTATTAGTTTCCTGAGGATACTATCATATATTGCCACAAATTTGGTGCTTTGAAACAACAAGAATTTATTCTCTCACAATTCTGGAAACCAGAAGTCTGAAATCAGCATCATGGGGTTGAAATCAAGGCTCTAGGGCTCTTGAAAGAGTCCTATCCTTGCCTCATCTAGCTTCCAGTGGCTGCTGGCATTTTTTGGCTTGTGGCCAATCTTCTGCCTCTGTCTTCATGTTTCCTTTTCTTATTTGTGTGTTGTATCTCCTTCTGCCTCTTTCTTATAAGGATGCTTGTGACTGAATGTGGGCCCACTCAGAGGATCCAGGATCATCTACCCATCTGTTCAGTTCAGTTCAGCTCAATTCAGTTGCTCAGTCGTGTCTGACTCTTTGCGACCCCATGAACTGCAGCACACCAGGCTTCCCTGTCCATTACCAACTCCTGGGGTTCACCCAAACTCACGTCCATCGAGTCAGTGATGCCATCTAGCTATCTCATCCTCTGTTATTCCCTTCTCCTCCTGCCCCCAATCCCTCCCAGCATCAGAGTCTTTTCCAATGAGTCAACTCTTCGCATAAAGTGGTCAAAATATTGGAGTTTCAGATTTAGCATCATTCCTTCCAAAGAACACCCAGGACTGATCTCCTTTAGAATGGACTGGTTGGAGGTCCTTGCAGTCCAAGGGACTCTGAAGAGTCTTCTCCAACACCACAGTTCAAAAGCATCAATTCTTCGGTGCTCAGCTTTCTTTACAGTCCAACTCTCACATCCATACATGACCACAGGAAAAACCATAGCCTTGACTAGATGGACCTTTGTTGGCAAAGTAATATCTCTGCTTTTCAATATGCTATCTAGGTTGGTCATAACTTTCCTCCAAGGAGTAAGCGTCTTTTAATTTCATGGCTGCAATCACCATCTGTAATTTAATCACATTTTAATTACATCTGCAAATCACATCCCTTTTACCTTAAAACATTTACAGGTGCCATAGATTAGGTCCTGACATCTTTGAGTGCCATTATTCAGTCCACTACAGTAATTTACTTGTTATTATGAAAATTAATCATGAATTCATATAAATATTTGTTGTTGTTGAGTCTCCCAGTTATGTCCAACTCTTTGCAAGCCCATGGAGTGCAGGCCTCCTTGCCCCTCACCATCTCCCGAAGTTTGCCCAAGTTCATGTCCATTGCATTGGTGATGCCATCCATCCATCTCATCCTCTGATACCCTCTTCTCCTCCTGCCCTCAATCTTTCCCAGCATCAGGGACTTTTCCAATGAGTTGAGCTCCAGCTTCAGCATCAGTCCTTGCAACTAATATTCAGGGTTGGTTTCCCTTAAGTTTGACTGATTTGATCTCCTTGCTGCCCAAGGGACTTTCAGGAGTCTTCTCCAGCACCACAGTTCAAAGACATCAATTCTTTGGCACTCTGCCTTCTTTACGATTCAGCTCTCACAACCGTATGTGACCGCTAGGAAGGCAATAGCCTTGACACTACGGACCTTTGTTGGCAGAGTGATGTCTCTGCTTTTCAACACAGTGTCTAGTTTGTCGTAGCTTTCCTGCAATAAGAATCATCTTCTGATTTCATGGCTACAGTCACCATCTGCAGTGATTTTAGAGCTGAAGAAGAGGAAGTCTGTCACTTCCACCTTTTCCCCCCTCTATTTGCCATGAAGTAATGGGGCTGGATGCTATGATCTTAGTTTTTTTTAATATTTAGTTTTAAGTCAGCTCTTTCACTCTCTTCTTTTACCCTCATCAAGAGCCTCTTTAGTTCCCCTTCACTTCCTACCATTAGAGTGGTATCATCCGCATATCTAAGGTTGTTGATGTCTCTCCTGCCTACCTTGATTCCCGCTTGTAACTCACTCAGCCCAGCATTTTTCATAATGTACTCAGTGTATAGGTTAAACAAACAGGATAACAGCAAACAGACCTGTTGTACTCCTTTCTCAATCCTGAAACAATCAGTTGTTCCATACAGGGAACTGTTGCTTCTTGACCCACGTACAGGTTTCTCAGGAGACAGGTAAGATGGTCTGGTATTTCCATCTCTCTAAGAGATTCTCACAGTTTTTTTATGATCCACACAGTAAAGGCTTTAGTGTAGTTGATGAAACAGAGGTAGATGTTTCTCTAGAATTCCCTGGCTTTCTCTATGATCCAGCAAATGTTGGCAATTTGATCTCTGTTTCCTCTTCCTTTTCTAAACCCAGCTTGGACAACTGCAAGTTCTTGGCTCGGATAATGCTGAAGCTTAGCATGCAAGATTTTAAGCATGACATTACTAGCATGGGAGATGAGTGCAACTGTCCAATTGCACATTCTACCCTTCTTGGAAACTGGGATGAAGATTGACCTTTTCCACTCCTGTGGCCACTGCTGGGTTTTCCAGATTTGTTGACATATTGAATACAACACCTCAATGCCATCATCCTTTAGCTTTGAATAGCTCTATTGGAATTCCATCACGTCCTCTAGCTTTAACAGCAGTGTTTCCTTCTGATCTGGACGACTCATACTTCGTTGGCATATCTTTTGTCCTTATATACAGTTCTTGATGTTTTCACGGCAAGTATACTGGTGTGGTTTGTCATTCTCTCCTCAGTGGATCACGTTTTGTCAGAACTCTCCACTATGATCCGTCCATCTTGGGTGATCCTACGTGGCATGGCTCATAGCTTCTTTGAGTTATGCAAGCCCCTTCACCATGACAAGACAGTGATCTGTGAGGGGGTATAAGTATTTAGAAATGTGCTATTAAATATCAAGTGTTGTTGCTGTTGCTATTATTCCTTTTTAGCCGTAAAACTGCTGCATGGCTACTAGGTGGTATAGACAGATTCTTACTCCTCTGGGCAACAGGGCCCTCCATAGGTCCAGCTGGCACAGGTGCAACTGCTGCTGCCGTTCAGTTACTAAGTCTTTGCGACCACATGGACTGTAACCCAAGAGACTCCCCGTCCACGGGATTTCCCAGGCAATTACACTGGGGTGGGTTGCCATTTCCTTCTCCAGGGGATCTTCCCAACACAGGGACTGAATCCATGTCTTCTGCTGGTGAAGCAGATTCTTTACCGCTGAGCCAGCTGGGAAGCCCGTAGGTAAAATAGGAGTGAGCATCTGCAATTCAGGAGACCTGGGTTTGATTCCTGGGTTGGGAAGATTCCTTGGAGAAGGGAAAGGCTACCCACTCCAGTATTCTGGCCTGGAGAATTCCGTGGACTGTATAGACCATGGGGTTGCAAAGAGTTGGACATGACTGAGCAACTTTCACTTTCACTTGACTTTCAAAGTTCACCTTAGTTAACAGATTATATGTAAGTCTGTTGCCAACTATTCTCCTTAATTTGTAGATACTTATTTCCAAAGAATTTGTCACCTCATACTTTGCTGTTCAATTTTTAACCATTTAACATTTATGAACATTTGTACTGAGTATTATGGGGAAGGCTTGACATTTACCTGTGTTGTATTTAAATTGCTCTTGTATTTATTCATTTGATTTGAGATATATTTATTTCATAATACCATACTATTAATTTATGTAACTCCTAAATTTTAGGTAGATTAATCAATTACATGGAATAAATTATTTATTTATTTTTCTGGGATTATACATCTTTTAGTCATGTCTACAATGGGTTGTCATTCCCTTCTACAGGGGATCTTCCCAACCTCGGAATCAAACCAGGTCTCCTGCATTGTAGGTGGATTCTTTACTGTCTGAGCTACCAGGGAAGCCCAACAGTATTTGAGTAGTTGCTGTTTAGTTGCTAAGTAGTGTCTGACTCTTTGCCACCTCATGAATTGCAGCAGGCCAGGCTTCCCTGTCCTTCACCATATCCCTGAGTTTGCTCAAACTCATGTCCATTGAGTCAATGATGCCATCCAACCATCTCATCCTCTATTGCCCCCTTTTCTTGCCCTCAATCTTGCCCAACATCAGGGTCTTTTCCAATGAGTTGGCTCTTTGCATCAAGTGGCCGCAGTATTGGAGCCTCAGCTTCAGCATCAGTCCTTCCAATGAATATTCAGGGTTGATTTCCTTTAGGATTGACTAGTTCAATAGTCAATGAACCAGAAGTAGATTTTTTTTGTAATTTCTTTGCTTTTTCTATGATCCAGTGTATGTTGGCAATTGATCTCTGGTTCCTCTGCCTTTTCTAAATCCAGCTTGTACATCTGGAAGTTCTTAGTTCATGTACTGCTAAAGCCTAGCTTGAAGGATTTTGAGCATAATCTTGCTAGCATGTGAAATGAGTACCATTGTATGGTAATTTGAACATTCTCTGGCATTGCTGTTCTTTGGGATTAGAATGAATATTGACCTTTTCCAGTCCTGTGGCCACTGCTGAGTTTTCCAAATTTACTGGCGTAATGAGTGCAGTGCTTTAACAGCATCGTTTTTTAGAATTTGAAATAGCTCAGCTGGAATTTCATCATCGTCACCTACCTTGTTGGTAATAATGCTGCCTAAGGCCCACTTGAATTCACATTCCAGGCTGTCTGGCTCTAGGTGAGTGACCACACCTTTGTGGTTATTTGCGTCATTAAGAGTTTTTGTACAGTTCTGTGTATTTTTGCCACCTCTTAATCTCTACTGCTTCTGTGAGGTCCATACCATTTCTGTCCTTTATCGAGCCCATCTTTACATGAAATGTTCCTTTGGTATCTCCAAATTTTTAAAGATACCTCTAGTCTTTCCCATTCTATTGTTTTCCTCTATTTCTTTGCATTGTTCACTTAATAAGGCTTTCTTATTTATCCTTGCTATTCTCTGGAACTGTGTGTTCAGTTGGGTATATTTTCCTTATCTCCTTTGCATTTTGCTTCTTTCTTTTCTCAGCGTAAGACCTCCTCAGACAACCACTTTACCTTCTTGCATTTCTTTTTCTTAGGGATGGTTTCGGTCACCACCTCCTGGACAATGTTATCAACCTCTACCCATAGTTCTTCAGGCACTCTGTCTCCCAGGTCTAGTCCCTTGAATCTATTCGTCACCTGCACTTACAAGGGATTTGATTTTGGTCATATATGAATGGCCTAGTGGTTTTGGGAGGAGAAGGCAATGGCACCCTACTCCAGTACTCTTGCCTGGAAAATCCCATGGACGGAGGAGCCTGGTAGGCGGCAGTCCATGGGGTAGCACAGAGTCGGACACGACTGACGACTTCACTTTCACTTTCACTTTCATGCATTGGAGAAGGAAATGGCAACCCACTCCAGTGTTCTTGCCTGGAGAATACCAGGGATGGGGAAGCCTGGTGGGCTGCCGTCTATGGGGTCACACAGAGTCGGACACGACTGAAGTGACTTAGCAGCAGCAGTGGTTTTGGGAAGTAATTTTGTTTTTATGATGCAATGCCAAGTTTTCTCCACTTGGTGGCTATAGTGATTAAAGTTCTGATCAATTTAATTTTGAGTATTTTACTTTAAATTAAGATTTAATTACCAGAACTACATTATACTTCCTTACTATTTATTCTTGTTAGTGTTTTTCTGAACATATTATTGCCTTTGGTATTTGTCCTTATATCACGTCCTTGGAACCACCTTTTAGGGATCTTTTTTGAATTTTTGCTTTTTAAATATTATGACAACTTTCCCCATTCCTCTACCCATGTAGTCTGACAGTTGAATCAAATTTAATTGCTGAAAGTAGCTAATTTATAGTTTTGTTTTTGAAGAATTTATGAATTTTCAAATTTAATTTTTTGAGCAAAAATATTCTACCTAATATTTTAACTTGGAAAGTGTATGGGAACATTGTTTGAGTGCCCTGAAAGTTGTAATATTATCATCTCTTTTGGTTTATTCCTTTTAATAAGTGCAAATTTTCTTGGGAGCAAAAACTAATTTTATAGAATAAACTCTGAATGAAAAGCCTTATGTTAATCTGTGTGTATATGTTAATTCACTTCCGTCATATTCAACTCTTCTCGATCCTATCTGATGGAGAGTTAATTCTCTCAATCTAGTTTTTACACATTTTCCCATACATTATCACTATGCGTGTCATTGTCAGTATGTGACACAATTTTCTGCTCTGTGGCATATTTTTCCATAGTCACATATTATTGTTGTTTAGTCACAAAGTTGCTGTTTGTTTAGTCACTTAAGTCGTCCGACACTTTTGTGACTCTATGGACTGTAACCTGCCAGGCTCCTCAGTCTATGGGATTTCCCAGGCAAGAATACTGGCGTAGTTTGCTGTTTGCTTCTCTAGGTGATCTCCCAACCCAGGGATAGAACCTGAGTCTCCTGCATTGGCAGGCAGATTCTTTACCACTGAGCTACAGGGAGGCCCCATAGTCACATATTGCTCCAAGTTAAAAAAAAAAGTTTGATTTTTAAGTTGCTAAGTTCATAACAGCTTTCTTTTTCTGGAAATACATATCGTGACTATTTTAAAGATAATAGGATTGATTGTTCTCAATAACTATATTTATTTTCATATGAAATTCAACTACGTTTTAGCAATAAAAACAATTGAAACAAAGACTCTGTCTCCCATGAAATCAAAATAAGAGAAATAAATATATATTTTTATATAATTAAGATTTCTTTAAAAAATTAGCTGGAAAATTTAGTGTCTACACTCAATTTTTTTCCATTAACAATCTAATGACAAAATTTTTGTAAAAATTTATTATTATTGGAAGACTCAAACTCAGAAGTACCAGCTGCAATTTAAAATTTCACTAATCCTAATCTGAATTATATATAATTCACTTTTTATCTTGCATGTTTCATAACTAAAGTCTCTTACTGCACTTTAAAGGGGATGGCATAGTTCAAAAGTGAAAATTTTATCTTAGTGAATTTGATTCAGTTGTTACACTGGAATATATAGAATTAAACTTTTCAAGTGAAGTAAGTTTATATAATGGAGAAGGCAATGGCACCCCACTCCAGTACTCCTGCCTGGAAAATCCCCTGGGCGGAGGAGCCTGGTAGGCTACAGTCCATGGGGTCGCTAGAGTCGGACATGATTGAGTGACTTCACTTTCACTTTTCACTTTCATGCATTGGAGAAGGAAATGGCAACCCACTCCAGTGTTCTTGCCTGGAGAATCCCAGGGACTGGGGAGCCTGGTGGGCTGCCGTCTATGGGGTCGCACAGAGTCGGACAGGACTGAAGCGACTTAGCAGCAGCAGCAGCAAGTTTATATAAACAATTTGAGTGAACAATGATAAAATGATTATGGTCATACATGGTTTCTTGTATCTTCTGTGGCAGTTTTCCTAGTTTGTAAAATTAGAATCGAAATTCATGAGTTGTAGTGAGATGAGCATTTTTAACTTTACTAGATGATACCAAATTTCCCTCTAAAGTAGTTCTTACAATTTATACTACCTGCAGACTGGATGCTCCTGATGCTTTGTATCCTGGCCAGCATTTGGTTTTGAGAGATACTTAAATTTTGTTGTTGTTGTTGCCAATCTGATGAGTTATTTTCTTTTATGTTCTTCTGACTACCAGTGAATATGAGCATGTTTTCTTTTGTTTATTGGACAAAAGAAAAAATGTTTCATGTTTCTTCTGTGAATTGTCTGTTTACATTATTTGCTATGGGAATAGGATTGTTTATTATGTTGATTTGTAGGAGTGCTTTAAGTATGGTGCATGCTAATTATGTAAAGGTTGTATGCATTTTAAGTGGGTTTTCTCTCAGCAGGTGGGCTTATTTTTTTTTAAATTTTTATAACATCTGTTGATATGCACAAATAAACTTATAATTTTAATAAATTTAAAAGTATCAAGAATTCCCCTTTCATTGTTCGTGCTTATTTAGCATCTTTTGTAAGAAACCATTCTATAAGAGTAAAAAGTTGACTCTTATGTATTTTTCTCCCCCATATATTAAGTCTGTTTCACCCAGATTCATTTATTGAATAGCAAATCCTTCTGTCATTGATTTTTTAAAAAATTGAAACATAGTTGATCCACAATGTTGTGTTAGTCTTTGATGTGCAGCAAAGTGATTCTGTTATACATATATAATATCTATATTTCATATAGGTATTATATATATAAAAGAATATATATATAGATTATTATTCATTGTAGATTATAAGATATTGAATAAAGTACCCTGCATTATACAGTATAACCTTGTTGTTTATCTATTTTATATATAGTCGTTTGTATCTGTTAATGCCAAATTTCTAATTCATCCCTCCTCCACTTTCCCCTTTGGTAATCATAAGTTTGCTTTCTGCCTTAGTAGGTCTATTTGTTTTATAAATAAATTCATTTGTACTGTACTTTAGATTCCACATGTAAGTGATATCATATGGTATTTGTCTTTTATTGTCTGAGTTACTTCCCTTAGCATAATAATCTCTAGGTTTATCCATGTTGCTGCAAATGGCATTATTTCATTCTTTTATATGACTGAGTAGTATTCCATTATGTATATATTAACTATATAAGAGTTTATTTCTGGGCTTTTTATTATACTTCATTGGTTTATTATTCTATCCATGACCAGTGCAACACTTTATGTCTGTGTGACCAAAAATTCTGATTTTTGGAGGTTAATTTCCTCTCTTATTCTTAAAAATAGATGTATTTTTGGCCATTTCAAATCTTCTACATAAATTAAATTTTTTTTCTGAAGAATTATTGCATTTTTATTGAAGTTTTATTTAACTTATATTTATTTACAGAACAACTGGCCTCTTTATGATACTGCTTCAACCATGAACATAGTATATTCCTCTATTTTACTTACATTTTCCAATAAAATTTCATAATTTTCTCCATGGAGTTCTCACAAACTTTTTATTTGGTCTCTTGTTAAGTACCTTATAGTTTTTGTTGCTATAGTGAATCAGATATTTTTTTCCTTGTTATTACTGTTATTTATATTTTTGACTAGAATATAAGTTTCAAGAAGGCAGATATTTTTGCCTCTCTTGCTCAGTCTTATATCCCAGTCCCCAGAACAGAACTTAATACATAGTGTTTTCAAAATGTGTTGACAAGCTAAGATTGCATTTTCTAATGCACTATTTCTGCTTCACAGCATGTCTAATGACTTTTGCACCAACTTGGATGAACTGAAATTGTATTTATGACACTTTATCCACTGAGTCTCATGAGTTTTATATGGAAAAAATGAAAAATTCTGAATACATCCAGCTTATTTTGTTATTTACTATTATTTATTAAAATTTAGGTATTTTATTATTAAGGTTACTCATAGTTATGAAATATACATATATATTTATATGTATAATTAAAAATATATAAATTCACTTTCATAATGAGATAATACTGTAGTAGATGTTTAAAAGTTCTTCTTTAGTGCTATGAAAATTACCTTAAAGTATATAATATTTTGTTAAAACAAAATTAAATTTCTGACTTTAAAGTTCTAATCTCATTGTATCAAAATGACTAAATAAAGTGAGCATTAGAGAGGAATAATGTGTTTTGGTACATTAACTGTGTCTTCTCTATATAATATTTTAAAATTTGTTTTTAAATGGAGGACAATTTCATTGCAATGCTGTGTTGGTTTCTGCAGTACAACAGTGTGAATCAGCAGTAAGTGTACATATGTCTTCTCCCTTTGAGTCTTCCTCCCACTCTTCCAGGTTGTCCCAGAGCACTGGGTTGAGCTCCTTGTGTTGTACAGTGACTTCCCACTAGCTATCTATTTTACACGTGGTGATGTATGTGTTTAGTGCTATTTCCTCGATTTGTTTTACCCTCTCCTTCCTCTGCTGTGTCTGCAAGTCTGTTCTCTATGTCTGCATCTCTGTTCCTGTCAAATAGCTTCATCAGTACCATTTGCCTAGATTCCATATACATGCATGAATGGTCAGTATTTCTTTTTCTCTTTCTGACTTAGTTCACTTTTTTAACAGGTGCTGGGTTCACCTACCTCACTACGACTGACTCAAATTCATTCCTTTTTATGGAGGTGGTGATGGTTTAGTCGTTAAGTCATGTCCGACTCTTGCAACCCCATACACTGTAGCCCGCCAGGCTCCTCTGTTCATGGGATTCTCCAGGCAGGAATAGTGGAGTGAGTTGCCATTTCCTGCTCCAGGGGATCTTCCTGACCAAGGAATCGAACCTGGGTCTCCTGCATTTCAGGCAGACTCTTTACCAACTGAGCTACAAGGGAAGCCCAATTTTTATGGCTGAGTAATATTCCCCTGTATATATGCACCACAACTTCTTTATCCATTCATCTGTTGATGGACATCTAGGTTCCTTCCAGGCCCTGATTATTGTAAATAGTGCTACAGTGAACTTTGGGATACATGAGTCTCTTTGACTTATGTTTTTCTCAGGGTATATCCCTGTAGTGGGATTGCTGGTTATATGGTAGTTTTATTCCTAGTTTTTAAAGTTGTTTCCATGGAGGCTGTATCAATCTACATTCCCACCAATGGTGCAAGAGGGTTCCCTTTTCTCCACGTTCTTTCCAGCAGTTATTTTGCAGATATTTTGATGACGGCCATTCTGACTGGTGTAAGGTGATATCTCATTTTAGTTTTGATTATCATTTCTTTAATAATGGGTGATATTGAGTATTTTTTCGTGTGTGTATTGGCCACCTGTGTGTCTTCTTTGGAGAAATGTCTCTTTAGGTTTTCTAAACATTTTGATTGATTTTATAGTAAATCTAATTTATAATTTCTGTTTGTTTGAAAACTTTTATTGGGTTGTTTTCATCCTACTTTCTGGCTATTCATGCAAACAAAATTTTAAAAGTAGCTGTTTCTATTTTTTTTTCCCTTTTAATCCTATTTATTCATTTTGCTTTTTGTTACCTCTAACATCTGGATCTGTGCACCTCACTTTTTGTCATACTACCTCCAGTTGGATTTGATCACTGGGAGTTCAGTCCCGGATTTTTCCTCTTCTAGACCTATTTACACGGAACATGATGTGAATGACACCCTAGCAGTTGTGGAGCAGAGGCTCTTGCTGATCCTCAGAGAAAGCAGTTTCAACACTTTTGCAATTTCTTGTGACCTTTGCCTTCGTATATTTAAAGAATATATTTGTACCTTTATTTATTGTTATTATCTAATCTCCTTATGGAAGATGAAGATTTAACTCATACAGAATTCTCTCCAGTTTAATTATACCATAAATTTTGGTATATTAAATATTCAGGAATATATAACTATGATTAATAATTATTATTCAGAGCTCAGTCAGATAGAAGTTTATTACATTCCCCTTCTTATACAGATTTCAATTTATCCTGGAAGCAACAGTAACCTCATTTTGGGGGGAATATTTCTAGATATCTATCACTAGCTCATGAAGTCACATTTAGAATCAAACCCCTTACCTGCCAGAAACGCTCAGAGGGCTCAAACAAACCTTGTGCACACCAGGATCCAGGGAGCCCACAGAGACTGAGCCAGAACTGTGTTTGAGTGTCTCCTGCAAAGGTATGGGTCTGCAGTGGACTGCTGCAGGGGCAGGGGCTCTGGTGCAGCAGACCTGGGTTGGCATAAGCTCTCTTGGAGGAGGTCACCATTAACCCAGCCGCCAGAACCTACACAGGACTGGGAAATAGACTCTTGAAGGAAACAAACAGAATTTTGTGTGGATCAGGACCCAGGAGAAAGGAGCAGTGACCCCACAAGAGACTGCCCCAGACTTGCCCATGAGTGTCCAGGAGTCTTTGGCAGAGGTGCGGGTCAATGGTGGCCTGCTACAGGGTCGGGGGCACTGACTGCAGCAGTGAGTGCATGGGACCTTTTGAAGAAGGTCACCATTATCTTGGAATGAAAACTGACCTTTTCCAGTCCTGTGGCCACTGCTGAGTCTTCCAAGTTTGCTAACATATGAGTGCAGCACTTTCACAGCATCATGTTTTAGGATTTGAAATAGCTCAACTGGAATTCCATCACCTTCACTAGCTTTGTTCATAGTGGTGCTTCCTAAGGCCCACTTGACTTTGCATTCCAGGATGACTGGCTGTAGGTGAGTGATCACACCATCGTGGTTATCTGGGTCATGAAGATCTTTTCTGTAGAGTTCCTCTATGTATTCTTGCCACCTCTTAATATTTTGTGCTTCTGTTAGGTCCATACCATTTCTGTCCTTTATTCTGCTCATCTTTGCATGAAATGTTCCCATGGTATCTCTAATTTTCTTGAAGAGATCTTTCCCATTCTATTGTTTTCCTCTATTTCTTTGCATTGATCACTGAGGAAGGCTTTCTTATCTCTCCTTGCTATTCTTTGGAGCTCTGCATTCAAATGGGTATATCTTTTCTTTTCTCTTTTGCCTTTCACTTATTTTCTTTTCACAGCTATTTGTAAGGCCTCCTCAGACAATCTTTTTGTCTTTTTACATTTTTTTTTCTTGGGGATGGTCTTGATCCCTGCGTCTTGTAAAATGTCACGAACCGCTGTCCATAGTTCTTCAGGCACTCTGTCTATCAGATCTAATCCCTTGAATCTATTTGTCACTTCCACTGTATAATTGTATGGGATTTGATTTAGGTCCTACCTGAATGGTCTGGTGGTTTTCCCTACTTTCTTCCATTTAAGTCTGAATTTGGCAATAGGGAGTTCATGATCTGAGCCACAGTCAGCTCTTGGTCTTGTTTTTGCTGATTGTATAGAGCTTCACCATCTTTGGCTGTGAAGAATATAATCAATCTAATTTTGGTATTGACCATCTGGTGATGTCTATGTATAGAGTCTTATGTTGCTGGGAGAGGGTGTTTGCTATGCTCAGTATGTTCTCTAGGCAAAACTCTGTTAGCCTTTGCCCTGCTTTGTTTTGTACTCCAAGGCCAAGTTTGCCTGTTACTCCATGTATCTCTTGACTTTCTACTTTTGCATTCCAGTCCCCTATAATGAAAAAGACATCTCTTTTGGGTATTAGTTCTAGGTTTTTTAGGTCTTCATAGAACCATTCAACTTCAGCTTCTTCAGCATTACTGGTTGAGTTATAGACTTGGATTACTGTGATATCGAATGGTTTGCCTTGGAAACAAATAGAGATCATTCTGTGATTTTTGAGATTGCATCCAAGTACTGCATTTTGGACTCTTTTGTTGAACATAATGGCTACTCCATTTCTTTCCCAAAGAAAGGCAATGCCATAGAATGTTCAAGCTACCACACAATTGCACTCATTTCACATGCTAACAAAGTAATGCTCAAAATTTTCCATGCCAGGCTTCAACAGTATAGAAACTGTGAGCTTCCAGATGCTCAAGCTGGATTTAGAAAAGGCAAGGGCACAAGAGATCAAATTGCCAATATCTGCTGAGTCATCAAAAAAGCAAGAGATTTCTTGAAAACCATCTGCTTTATTGACTAGGCCAAAGACTTTGACCATGTGGATAACAACAAACAGTGAAAAATTCTTCAAGAAATGAGAATACCAGACCTCCTGACCTGCCTCCTGAGAAATCTGTATGCTGGTCAAGAAAAAACAGTTAGAACTGGACATGGAACAACAGACTGGTTCCAAGTTGGGAAAGGTGTACTTCAAGGCTGCATATTGTCCCTCTGCTTATTTAACTTATATGCAGAGTACATCATGCAAAATGCCGGGCTGAATGAAGCACACTCTGAAATAAAGATTGCTGGGAGAAATATCAATAACTTCAGATATGCAGATGACACCACCCTTATGGCAGAAAGTGAAGAAGAACTAAAGAGCCTCTTGATGAAAGTGAAAGAGGAGAGTGAAAAAGTTGGCTTAAAACTCAACATTAAGAAAACTAAGATCATGGCATCCGGTCCCAAAACTTCATGGGAAATAGATGAGGAAGCAATTGAAACAGTGAGAGACTTCATTTTTCTGGGCTCCAAAATCACTTCAGATGCTACTTCAGCTATGAATTTAAAAGACACTTGCTCCTTGGAAGAAAAGTTATGACCAACCTAGACAGCGTATTAAAAGCAGAGACATTACTTTGCCAACAAAGGTCTGTCTTGTCAAGGCTAAGGTTTTTCCAGTAGTTTTTTTCAAGTAGTCATGTGTGGTTGTGAGAGTTGGACTATAAAAAGATGAGCAGCGAAGAATTGATGCTTTTGAACTGTGGTGTTGGAGAAGACTCTTGAGAGTCCCTTGGACTGCAAGAAGATCCAACCAGTCAATCCTAAAGGAAACCAGTCCTGAATATTAATTGGAAGGACTGATGCTGAAACTGAAACTCCAATAATTTGGCCAGCTGACTCAAAGAACTGAATCGTTTGAAAAGACCCTGATGCTGGGAAAGATTGATGGCGGGAGGAGAAGGGGATAACAGAGGATGAGATGGTTGGATGGTATCACTGACTCAATGAACATGTGTTTGAGTAAGCTCCGGGAGTTGGTGATGGACAGGGAAGCCTGGCATGCTGCAGTCCATGGGGTTGCAAAGAGTCATAACGACTGAGCGACTGAACTAATTGCCATCTCTCTTGTAAACTCTCCCCCAAAACTCTAAAATTCTCCTCAGTAGGTCAAAGCACCTGGAAATTTATGTGTACCATGCTTTCTCCTTTGCCTCCTGGCAATGTCTGTCTTCTTGATTTCTTTGTTTTTGATTGTTCTCCTTCCTTGCTACATAGTTGTCTTTCGGGAAATTCCCGTCATCATTTTCCTAGAAATCCCCTTTGTCTCTCTTGGGTTTTCAACCTCTTTTCTCCAGAATCTTATGGCTTCCTTTTTTCATGGCGGATTTCCTGGATTCAGTGGGATCTCTGTAAAGGAAAGGGCGCCTGTCCCACTCCAGAGGAACTGAACAAGATTTCTCAGAGAAAATGAAAATTGACTTGGGTTTTAAGAAAGTGTAGGTATTTTCCAGAAAGGACTTTTCCATTTAGAGAAAATAGTATATGTAATAACTCATACACATATAAAGAATTTGAAAGTGAATCAGTGAGAAATTCAATAGGTTTATTAGGTTCAAGGGCTTGGGAGGTAGAAATTGATTCTGTAGTGTGTGACTAAATTTTGAAGAGTAGTATATAACATGCTAAAGATTTTGAGACTTCTCCTTAGAGATCATAGTGATCTAAAATAAGTTTTTAAGAGAAAGGACATATAATAAATACTTTCTAATGCATGTAATTCTGGGAGCACTAAAGAGAGTGAACCAGAGTAGAAGCAGGTGAGGCTATGGATAGCTAATAACCTTTCCCAATTGGAGTCGTCTCATAACCCTATATAACTACAACACAATATTGATGATATGAAGAGATTATTATCATCAATATCATGCTGTGTTTATATAGGGTAATGAGACTAGTCAGGAAGATTATTAGCATCACCAGGAGTATATTTTCAAAATATTCCCCATTTCCCCTCTTTTGGAGATTCTAATATATCTTCTCATAGGTGAAATTCAAGTATAAGGAATTTTATTCTTACGATTTAGTTTTTAACTCTTCTTTTGGTAAGATGTGTTATCTCCTTTCAGATAACAATTTTGGATGTGTGTTATTTTATAATGACCTTCAGATTATTACACTATCTTTGTACATTAGTTTTTCTCTTATAATAGATGTAGCAACAGTAGTTCCAGAGAAGGGACATGCTCTTCAACTTCAAAGTTTCTGTTTTACAGACCATATTTATCACTCTGTAATGTAAATTATGATAGATTACCTGTATGAAATGGCTTTGACCTGATTAAAGCCATCCAAAATATGTTTGAAGAAAAAAGTAAACTTGATTTTTTAATTTATTTAAACCTAAAATCTCCGGTTAGATTTTAAATGTCTTTCAGTTGCCTGCTAATGTATTCTTGCAGTTAGATTGTACATGCTTACATTGTCATGTTCTGAGGATTGCTAAGCTTTGATATGTCACTGACATAAGCACGTGTTATACTTATTTTAGTTGTAGAAAACAGCGCCCTAGATTTCAATTGAATTTTCCAAGTGGGTAAAAGTCAGAGTTTGGAATAAAACTTTAAATTTTACCATCTGTTTTATCGTCTGAAAAACACCTTTGTAAGCAAGTAGCATTTTCCCCCAAACGCCTAAAATCTCTCTTCCTTGGGTGGCACACAAATTGTGAAGTGAATGAAAGCAATCTTTTTCACTAGTTATGTTTTTATAGGGTGGTGTCTTGTTTGTGAAGTAGTTTTCAGGATTAATTATTTAACCATGTCACCTTTTCTGGAAGCAAAGATGTAAAAATTTCCACAATACAAAAAAGTGATCTTAGTGACAGCATGAATTAAGACTTGATTTGAAGGGAGAGGGAAGTGAGCCAAGGGTGTTCTCATACAGAGTTTTGGGAAGCTGTTTTGATTCTGCTTATATCGCAAGACAAATCAGACCTAAATACCTTGATTCCTCAAGGTTAGTGTCTTTTATAAACTGTGTTAGGAACTCATCCTTGATTGGTTTTACAGTGTTTGAGTTTAAATAGAACTATTCCTTTCAAAAAGAATATATTTACTGATCATTGGCAAATGCAACTATATTATTCCACCAAATTCATTCGTTTAACAAATACTGACTGAGCAGTTACTCTGTAGTAGGCAAGCCATTGTTTCATTAGAGTAACAAAAGTACTTGTTGCTTTGGTGACTTAGAAGGGTCAAACTACTGCTTTCAAGGATGTCTGCGAGACTCTATTTCTCTGAGGTTAAGAACATGATGGAATTGCTGAATACATAATTATTTTCCAGTTTTAGTTTCTGGGTTGAATGGAGTGGAAATTTGGAGCACGTAACATCATGTGTGTGTGTGTGTGTGTGTGTGTGTATGTTAGAGGGCTTCCTAGGTGCCCGAGTGGTAAAGAACCCGCCTGCCAATGCAGGAGACATGAGAGACATGGGTTTGACCCCTGGGTTGGGAAGATCCCTTGGATGAGGCATGGCAACCCACTCCAGGATTTTTGCTTGGAGAATCCCATGGGCAGAGAAGCTTGGTGGGCTATAGCCCATGGGGTAGCAAAGAGTTGAACATGACTGAAGCGACTTAGCACACATGCACACATGTATGTTAGAATTAAAATGTGCATATTACATGAATATATCACTTAATATTTGGTATCTGACTTTGGTGAAAGCCTATAATTCTTAAATAGCAAAAGTTTCAAGGTTATTTCTAGTTTAATTGTGCCTTATAGTATATATGGTATTATTCTAGTCTTATTGTGTGTCCTCGTCCCCTTCCCTTTCAACAAGAGAACACTGAAGACAGTGTTTCAATAAGGAGAAGTCATTTCTCCTCTGAGTGTTCTTCCTTACAATGCTTTATCAAGAATATTTACTTTGCAGGTCTTCCTTTGCTAGAAATTTGTCACAATAATACAAATGATAATAATAACAAATGTTATTTATTACCTACTTAATACGCACTGGACACCATATAAAATCTTTGTGTATATCATCCCAGGCAAATAGGCAAATAAATCAAAGCCCCAGGTGGCTCCGTTCTTTTCAGGTACTCTCACCTGTGGGCTTTTATTTTCTGCTGGTAATCTACTTGTTGATTATTGTTTGATATAACATTTCAAGTCCTCCTTAGATTTTTTTACTTCTTTTTCTATGTGAAGTAGGAGATTAAAGACAAACAAAATATTCTAATATGTTCCTTATCCCCTTAGATGACAACTGCATGTGAGCTCAGAGAGGATGTTCATGGGTATAAATCAGTTTAGTGTTTTCCTCTGCAACACCGTGACAGTGGGCCAGAGTGATGGGCCCCTGTTCTCACTTGGCAGAGCAGTGACTGCACTGCTGTTGTCCTTCCCCTTTCTTGCCCTTGCTGTTTCGAGAGGTCTGGTTCCTTCAGGGCCCTGTTATTAGATTCGGTATTGCATCCAGACTTGGACATCCTTTGCTTATTTCTGGTTTGAAAAGAGATGCTTGAATGGGGCTGTCTCTCTTCTTTCTATGAAAATAAACAGGGCTAAAAGTTTTATGGAATCTGCTGTTTGAATGAATTTCATGATAAATGCATGTAACCAAGACCAGTATTGACATTGCCTTCTAGTTTTGGGACCTAATAAAATTTTAATCCTTCTCAGAAAATATGAAATTGCCATGTCAATAAATCTTGTCAAATGCCTAAGCAAGAAGTCAATATTTATTAAATAGACCCAAGAATAGAGCTTAGCCTTCTGTTATGTTCACTGTAAAACCTAATATGCTTATGTTACTCAGCCAGTATAAATGTTATTCATTAAATGTTCTTAAATAGGCATAATAGATTATATAGGAACATTAATATTATTAAATATAGCTGGGATTTTTTCAGTTCATCCTAGAATTATACACTCTTCAAAAAACTTCCTATCAATATTAAAATTGTACCTAAATTCAGCATTCTCCAATAGTGTTCCTTCAACCTAGTGAATTGTAATCTTCTCTCTATTCACAGTTATCCTTTGTGTGTTTGTATGTGTGTGTGATGAGATATTTAAACTGAAGGGAATTAAAATGAAAGTTTTAATTATGTATCAAGATGCAATAGATGTGAAATTAGGAAGCATGATGAAATAGTGTGCAATACTGGAAGAAAATGTGTCATGATCCTTGAAGTATATTTCAATCAAGTTTACCTGTGAATGAGCAGAGGAGAAATTAGTGAAGAGATTTTTATTTTAGAGATAGCTGCTGCCTTGTTCTGAGTCCCTTTCCCTGGAAAGTGGATAGAATTCTAACTCCTTTGCTTCTTAAGAAGAGTATCTTGGCACAGGGCTAGATGGAGAGCTAAAGATGTCTGACCTAGAGCTGGTATTCTGGGCTTTGAGTCTGCCTGGACACCTGAAAGACAAGATTAGTTTGATGAACTGTGATGGGAGTTGATCCTAGAGAGTGCTGCTATGTTGGGATCAGCCCCTACTATGAGAATTTGTCCCATCAAGATATATAGGAATGCTTCTCATGGATCTGGGGGCTTCCCAGGTGACACAGTGGTAAAGAGCCTACCTATCAATGCAAAGATGCAGGCGATGTGGATTTGATCCCTGGGCAGGGAAGATTCTCTGGAGTAGGAAATAACAACCTGCTCTAGTCTCTTGCCTAAAAAATTCCATAGACAGAAGATCCTGGCAGATTACAGTCCTTGGGGTCACAAAAAGTTGGACATGACTGAACAGCATGCATGCTGTCTCATGGATCTGACTTAGGTCACTCGGGGGAGCAGACACGCAGTTTGTCTGGGGTCTTATCCAGGACCTCCTGGAGTGGTAAAGGGACCATTTCAGTGGGAAAGAACTAAAAAGTGACTGCCTGGAAGCTGAGGAAAGAGTGGCAAGTGACCACCTAGCATAGAGGTACATCTGCCTGGTTGCAGGTTACACAGGAGAGAAGGGTCCTGCAAGACATCTTGGGCAAACTTTATGAAAGCATCACATGCCACAAAGAGGTTAATGTTCACCAGTCTCAGGGAGTGCAAGATCAGCATAAGATGGTGTCAGTTTCTCCACCCATCTGCTGACCAGAGGAGGGCTGCAAAAGGCATTTCCCAGTTGGGAAAGCAGATTGTGAAAAAAGAGGAAAGCACCATCCCATTCTTTTCTTCTGGCTCGGATTTGAACAGAGCAGAGGAAGGGGCGATCTTAGGTACCACTGATTATCATTGTTGTTGTTCAGTCGCTAAGTCATGTCCAACTCTTTGCAACCCTATGAACTGCAGCAAGCCAGGCTTCTCTGTCCTTCACTATCTCCTGGACTTTTCTCAAATTCGTGTCCATTGAGTCGGTGATGCCATCCAACCATCTCATCCTCTGCCACCCCCTTATCTTCTTGCCTTCAATCTTTCCCAGCATCAGGGCCTTTTCCAATGGGTTGACTCTTTGCATCAGGTGGCCAAAGTATTGGAGCTTCAGCTTCAGCATCAGTCCTTCCAATGAATATTCATGGTTGATTTCCTTTAAGATTGACTGCTTTGATCTCCTTGCAGCCCAAGAGACTCTCAAGAGTCTTCTCTAGCCTGACAATTTGAAAGCATCAATTCCTTGGTGCTCAGCCTTCTTTATGGTCTCACATCTTTACATGACTACTGGAAAAATGATAGCTTTAACTATATGGACCTTTGCTGGCAAAGTGATATCTCTGCTTTTTAATACACTGTCCAAGTTTGTCATAGCTTTCATTCCAAGGAGCAAGCGTCTTATAATTTTGTGGCTGCAGTCACCATCCACAGTGATTTTGGACACCAAGAAAATAAAATCTGTCACTGCTTCCACTTTTATTTTATTTTTAAACTTTACAATATTGTATTGGTTTTGCCAAATATTGAAATGAATCCGCCACGGGTATACCTGTGTTCCCCATCCTGAACCCTCCTCCGTCCTCCCTCCCCATACCATCCCTCTGGGTCATCCCGGTGCACCAGCCCCAAGCATCCAGTATCGTGCATCGAACCTGGACTGGCGACTTGTTTCATATATGATATTATATGTATTTCAATGCCATTCTCCCAAATCATCCCACCCTCTCCCTCTCCCACAGAGTCCAAAGGACTGTTCTATACATCAGTGTCTCTTTTGCTGTCTTGTACACAGGGTTATTGTTACTGTCTTTCTAAATTCCATATATATGCGTTAGTATACTGTATTGGTGTTGCTTCCACTTTTCCTAGTTCTCTTTGTCATGAAGTGATGGAGCTGGATGCCATGACCTTAGTTTTTTGAATTTTGAGTTTTAAGTCAGTTTTTCGCTCTCCTTTCATCTTCATCAAGAGACTCTCTGGTTCCTCTTCACTTTCTGCCACTAGGGTGGTATTATCTACATATCTGAGGTTTCAATATTTCTCCTAGCAATATTTTTTTTAGTTTCTTTTTAATTGAATGAAAGATTTTTTAAAACTTATAGTGCTTTACAATTTAGTTTCACACACATGATTTCATTCCTTTCCTCCTCCTACCCATACATCGCCCCTCCCCTTCCCTCTCCCCCCAAATCAAATAGTTTAAAGGGAAAAGGAGGAATCAGGACACTGCACATGATAAAGGGTTCTGAAGATCTGCCTCTTCTCTTCATAAGCCATGTTCACAGTCCCATCTCTTACGGATCCCAGTTTAACTTGGCCCCAGCTCTAGGCATTCATAGTCCAGCCAGACAGTAGGACTCTGAAAGGGTCATTAAAATGGCATATCTGTATCATTAAAGGATTGACTTATAAACCATTGTCAAATATCTGTCCTTTCAGCCAGACTTGAACTCCAGTGGATCCGAGCTTGCCTTCAGAGAGCAAGTGAATAATTGAGCATGGTGCCCGGCCCACTATAGCCTCTTCATGAAGAAGGAAGTGCACAGTGGTTGGTATCTGTGTCTTCATATTTCCCCAGAGTGTTTTTCCACCACTGCCACTGAACCGCTTGTTAATTACCAAGCAGTAACCTTGCATCTGAAGCTGTCTCCTGGCAATCTTGATTCCAGCTTGAGATTCGTCCAGCCTGGCATTTCACATGATGTAATCTGCATATAAGTTAAACAAGCAGGGTGACAATATACACCTTGACGTACTCCTTTCCCAATTTTGAACCAATCCATTGTTCCATGTCCAGTTCTAACTGTTGTTTCTTGTCCTGCATACAGGTTTCTCAGGAGGCAGGTAAGGTGGTCTGGTATTCTCATCCCTTTAGGAATTTTCCACAGTTTGTTGTGATTCACACAGTCAAAAGCTTTAGCATAGTCAATGAAGCAGATTTTTTTTTTTTTGGAATTCTTTTGCTTTTTCTATTATCCAGTGGATGTGAACAGTTTGATCTATGATTCCTCTGCCTTTTCTAAATCCAGTTTACATATTTATGAGTTCTCAGTTCATATACTATTGAAGCCTAGCTTGAAGAATTTTCAGCATTACCTTTCCAGCATGTGAAATGAGTACAATTATGCAGTAGTTTGAACAGTCTTTGGCATAGCCCTTCTTTGGGATTGGAATGAAAACTTACCTTTTCTAGTCCAGTGGCCACTGATGAGTTTTCCAAATCTGTTGGCACATTGAATGCATCACTTTAACAGCGAAATTTTTTAGGATTTTGAAATAGTTCAGCTGGAATTCCATCACCTCCACTTACTTTGTTGGTAGTAATGTTTCCTAAGGCCCACTTGACTTCACACTCCAGAATGTCTGGCTCTAGGTGACTGACCACACCATCGTGGTTATCTGGGTCATTAAGACCTTTTTTGTACAGTTCTTCTGTGTATTCTTGCACTTCTTATTAATATCTTCTTCCTCTGTTAGGTCTTTGCCTTTTTTGTACTTTATTGCTGTCGTCTTTGCATGAAATCTTCCCGTGATATCTCCAGTTTTCTTGAAGAGACCTCTAGTCTTTCCCATTCTGCTATTTTCCTCTGTTTCTTTGCATTGTTCACTTAAGAAGGCTTTCTTATCTCTCCTTGATGTTCTGTGAAACTCTGCATTCAGTTGGGTATATCTTTCCCTATCTCCTTTGCATTTTGCTTCTCTTGTTTTCTTAGCTATTTGTAAGACCTCCTCAGGAAACCACTTTGCCTTTTTGCATTTCTTTTTCTTAGCTTTTGGTCACCACATCCTGTACAATGTTACAAACCTCTGCCCCTTGTTCTTAAGGCACTCTATCTATCAGATATAATCCCTTTAATCTATTTGCCACCTCCACAGTATAATTATAAGGGATTTGATTTAGGTCGTACTGAATCATTTCAGTTCAGTTCAGTTGCTCAGTTGTGTCCGACTCTTTTCGACCCCATGAATTGCAGCACGCCAGGCCTCCCTGTCCATCACCAACTGCCAGAGTCCACCCAAATCCATGTCCATTGAGTCGGTGATGCCATCCAACCATCTCATCCTCTGTCATCCCCTTCTCCTGCCCTCAATCTTTCCCAGCATTAGGGTCTTTTCTAATAAGTCAGCTCTTCACATCAGGTGGCCAAAGTATTACCTGAATTGTCTAGTGGTTTTCCTTACTTTCTTCAGTTTGTGCCTGAATTTTGCAATAAGAAGCTCATGATCTGACAATTGATTAATACCTTGGAATTGACCTTCCCTTTTCTGAATTGAGACTCATTGAGATTGTTTGCAACTGTAGAACTGTTCATTACTTAAAGAAGAGCTGAAAGCTCAAGGAGTCTGCTGTAGTTACATCCAGGAACAGGCAACATTATATACCTTAACTTTCTACTAGCAAAATGTTAGTAGAAATGTTAAGAAATGAAGAGTAAGAGTTGTATATTTATTAGAATCATCAAGCTTTCTTTTATCAGAATTTTGGTTGGATACTTTGTTTTCTTTAGAGCTTATGAACCATTATCAAAGTGTGCAATTAATTCATACTTATTAAGAGTATATTTTATGAAAAACACTTTACTTTTTTCACAAAACAAAATTTGAATATGACATGGATTTTAAAAAGCATGTTATTAAGTGTTTTGGTAACATTGAAGAAGAAAAGGCTAATTCAGAATGGGTTATCCTTTTTTGGCAAGGGAAGGGGACATTTGAGTTTGGCCATGAAAGATGGATAGGTTCTCCAATGTCTTAAGTGGGCTAGAGTGTATGGTTTTACAGCCAGGCACTTTATACAAATAAATGTGCAAAATTGCCAGGATAGAAATAGTCAAAGATGTGTTGGGAAAATGATATATCTGGCCTGATTGGAGTTCAGAGATTTAGATTTAGAGGCTATGGCTAGAAACTAAGTTGGGATAAATTCCCAAGGGATTTTTATGCCTTGATATGAAATTTAGACTTTTATTTTGAGGATGGACTTCTCAGGTGGCTCAGTGGTAAAGAATCTATCTGCCATTGCAGGAGACAGGAGACATAGGTTCGATCCTTGGGCTGGGAAGATCCCCTGAAGTAGCACATAGCAACCCACTCAAGTATTCTTGCGTGGAAAATCCCATGGACATAGGATCCTGGTGGGCTACAGTCCAGGGGGTCACAAAGAGTTGGACATGACTTAGTGACTAAATACACATACACTCACATTTTGAGTAGACTGAGGGACATAGATGTTGATTTGAACATAAAAATGGTATTATCTTAGTCTATTGTGGCTGCTATAATGGAATACCATAGACTGGGTTGTTTATAAACAATAGAAATATATTTCTCACAGTTCTAAAAGCTGGAAGTCCAAGATCAGGAAGGCAGTAGATTTGGTGTCTGATGAGACCCCACTTCCTAAATGGGCCATTCACAGATGGCTGTCTTTTTGCTGTGTCCTCACATGATGGAAAGGGCAAGAGAGTTCTCTAGGTCTTTGGGCACCAATCCCATTTGTGAGGTGGATCCCCCCAAAACCCTACCTCCAGATACCATCACCTTGTGAAATAGTTTTTAACATATGAATTTAGGAGGGACATATCAGTCTGTAGCAGATGCATTCAATACAAAGCATTCTCAAACTTTAATCAAGCCTCGGTGGTAAAGTATATTAGAAAGGAGAGAGATTTTATGAGGATACTTGAGGAGTTCTTTTATATCTCAGCTGCTGCTGCTAAGTCGCGTCAGTCGTGTCCGACTCTGTGTGACCCCCATAGATGGCAGCCCACCAGGCTCCCCCGTCCCTGGGATTCTCCAGGCAAGAACACTGGAGTGGGTTGCCATTTCCTTCTCCAATGCATGCAAGTGAAAAGTGAAAGTGAAGTCGCTCAGTCATGTCGGACTCAGCGACCCCAGGGACTGCAGCCTACCAGGCTCCTCTGTCGATGGGATTTTCCAGGCAAGAGTACTGGCGTGCGTTGCCAACTGAGAAAGACCAAATGTGGGTGCTTTAAGAATAAATAGAGAAGATAGAAGAGACATAAAAACCACACTACCATCGTCATTTTGGGGGAGTTAATGATTGGATATTATTTGGAACGAACCAGCTCATTTAAAACTAATCCTCCACTTTTTAGGTGGACTAATTTCTACTTTAGATTTATGGTTGAAAAATATACAAAAACACTCCAGTAGCACTACAAAGCACCAGTTCTAACAAGATTGACAAATTGAAATTTTCTGTTGAACCACATAGACAATTTTTATCTTTCACATTATTTTTGAAATGACTGTGATCTAGAAAGAGGAAAAAAATGCACATTAAATTATTTCAGTAGGAAGCATAGCTAAGATGGTAGTTGTGATTTTGTACTCCTTCCTGATTGAAAATAAATGTTGTGGTAATTAGTAATTCCTGGGTGAAGTTTAGGTATACATGGGCAGATACAGCAGTGCTGGGTGTGCTGTGCTCAGTCCCATCAGCCTGACTCTTTGTGATGTTAGTGACTGTAGCCCTCCAGGCTCCTCAGTCCATGGGATTCTCCAGGCAAGAATACTGGAGTGAGCTGCCATGCCCTCCTCCAGGGGATCTTGCAGACCCAGGGACTGAACCCATTTTCTCCTGCATCTCTTGCGTGGCAGGCAAATTCTTTACCACTGAGTCACCAGGAAAGCTCTGATATAATGGTATTATATTATAAAATAAATAATAAAATAGGAAATATAATACTTAGGATTAAATTATAAAGATCGGTAGAACTACACATTTAAGTGTTGGCAATTTTATTATGCTATCTTGATGATATTAAGGATTAATAAACTACTTCAGGGTAAAACTTATTTCTGTAAGAAAAAAAACCCCATACTAACATAGATTTGGATAATGATGCTTTTCTTTAATGGTTTCCTTTTAACTGGAGGTAAATTTGATAAAGATTGATTAGCTCTGGGAATGCTTGATATTGGTGTTTTCTTCTGGGATACACATCATGTATTTTGTGAGATATATATGAATAGTAATTGATGACCCAGAAAGATTTGTTTTAATTTATATCTTTCATTCATATATAAATTAAAAAAAAATTCTGTAGAACTTCTTTGTTTTTTCCCCCTGTGAGCTCATTTTCCACTAATCCCAGGGCTATGATAATGATTTCCATTTTTCCCCAACATTCACAATGCAATCAAATTCCAAAGTCATTCCAAATGAGATTCAGTGAACCTGGCATCTGTGGGAACATAGTTTTAATATATTTTGGTTAGTATGAGTGAGCTGGAATAAAAGGATAATATGGAATATTAATTGGAAGGATAAGAGATCAAAGTCAGAGGGGTCATTTGTAATGGTCCAGACAAGAAACAGAGAGGACCTCATTTTCTCCTAGGGTGGGGCATGTGTAGTTGTGATCCTGGATGTGGAAATGTGTGTCCTAATACTGTCTCTCTTTTGAAAGTGCATCTTCCCTTTGCCAGAAAATCTGTTACCTAAGGCATCTGTAAACAAGCACACAAATACAAAGCCACAAAAATAAGCACAGGATAAAGTTCTATATTGTTCATAAGATTTTAGATTAGACCCCTTCTAACCTCTGGAAGTTTAAATAGGAACTCCTTATTATATGCAGAAATTCTATTTGCATGGGTTAAAACAATGAAAAGATAGCTTGATAGCATTTTGATTCATTTTAAACTAACTTTATTAAAAAATGCCATTGGTTTCCACATCTGTGTAAATTATGGCAGAAAATGACTTGGGTAAATTTTTCAGTATTTTCCTAGTATGTATGATGTGCATAAGGGCCATTTTAAAAATAGAAACTAATCTTAATCTCCTAACATTATTCTGATTTTACCTTAAATTTTGTTTATCGAAATTGCATCTCCTCTGTGGAGTGCTTTCTTTACAGCAGACTCTCATCAACCTTTTCTTCCTGTGCTCTGCCTGCTTTGCTCAGGTGATTTAGACACACGTGTGTTTGCCAGCTGAATAATATAGCTGCACTGGGAGTGTTTTATTATTCTCCTTGTGTTTGTAGCTTGAAAGTTACTTGCATGTCTAAAGATCATGCAGGGCTTTTATTTTCAGACTGCGTGTGTCCCCAGGGTTGTTTCCACCTTTGTGTCTCCTCTTGCCATTGGTTTTGACTATAGGTCAGTGAAGCAAATAAACAAGCAAAAATACACAATAGCGTGTGAAACCCTCCACTTTCTCCCCCAACTCTGTGGAAATCTTTTGATACTGAATCCATAGAAGAACAATTCAAATTCCCTGTGTACATAGTATTCTTTACCACAATTTAAAAATTACCAATTATAGAAGAAATGATACTTATGATTTTAAATGATACTAATAATTTTATGTTAGAATAGTTAAAAATGCTAAAATACATTCTTGAAAAACTATTCCAGTCTGTAATCTGAGCAATCGTTTAAACAAGGAAGGTATTATAAAAATGCATTAATTGGTTTCTTACTCTTTTGTTTCTGCATTTAAGGCTTTTTTTTTTTTTTTGGTTTTAAAGATAAGCTTTTGGAAAAGGTGGGATAATTTCATTTTTTAAAAAGCTTCTCATATTAGAATTTTAATTTTTAGTATTAAAACTAACTTCTAAAGCAGCCATAAGGTAACTGTAAAAAATGCTAGCTCATTTCTTTTGAGAGAGTAGATTCATTCATTGTTTTATAAAATAAAATGTAATATGCTTTGTCCTAATTCCCATATTTTCAACAATTTAGAAGCTGGAAAATTTTAGATCATTTCATTAAGTGGATAGTTATTTCTTCTGCTTAGATGGAGATTGGCACATGAGCATGGAATAGGCCACCAGTATGAATATGAAAAAATCTTTTGTCATCGGTGACTACGAGAGTACTATGCACTTACACATTTTTAGTTGTATGTGTCTGAACTCATTTGCTTTCTGTTGACATATATACAGAGGATTGTATTTGAGGTCACGTGTCCATTTATAATGAACAAGGGTCAAATGCAAGTATTTGTTGTTCAGTCGCTCAGTCATGTCTGACTCTGCGACTCCATGAATGCAAGTATTATTGTCATTATTAAAGACAGAGTTTTAATGTGTTGTTGGATTCTGATTGCTAGATTTTGTTAAGGATTTTTGCATCTATGTTCATCAGTGATATTGACCTGTAGTTTTCTTTTTTTGTGGGATCTTTGTCAGGTTTTGGTATTAGGGTGATGGTGGCCTCATAGAATGAGTTTGGAAGTTTACCCTCCTCTGCAATTTTCTGGAGGAGTTTGAGCAGGATAGGTGTTAGCTCTTCTCTAATTTTTTGGTAGAATTCAGCTGTGAAGCCGTCTGGACCTGGGCTTTTGTTTGCTGGAAGATTTTTGATTACAGTTTCAATTTCTGTGCTTGTGATGGGTCTGTTAAGATTTTCTATTTCTTCCTGGTCGAGTTTTGGAAAGTTGTACTTTTCTAAGAATTTGTCTGTTTCTTCCTCGTTGTCCATTTTAATGGCATATAATTGTTGATAGTAGTCTCTTATGATCCTTTGTATTTCTGTGTTGTCTGTTGTGATCTCTCCATTTTCGTTTCTAATTTTATTGATTTGATTTTTCTCCCTTTGTTTCTTGATGAGTCTGGCTAATGGTTTGTCAATTTTATTTATCCTTTCAAAGAACCAGCTTTTGGTTTTGTTGATTTTTGCTATGGTCTCTTTTGTTTCTTTTGCATTTATTTCTGCTCTAATTTTTAAGATTTCTTTCCTTCTACTAACCCTGGGGTTCTTCATTTCTTCCTTTTCTAGTTGCTTTAGGTGTAGAGTTAGGTTATTTATTTGACTTTTTTCTTGTTTCTTGAGGTGTGCCTGTATTGCTATGAACTTTCCCCTTAGGACTGCTTTTACCATGTCCCACAGGTTTTGGGTTGTTGTGTTTTCATTTTCATTCGTTTCTATGCAAATTTTGATTTCTTTTTTGATTTCTTCTGTGATTTGTTGGTTGTTCAGCAGTGTGTTGTTCAGCCTCCATATGTTGGAATTTTTAATACTTTTTCTCCTGTAATTGAGATCTAATCTTACTGCATTGTGGTCAGAAAAGATGCTTGGAATGATTTCTATTTTTTTTGAATTTACCAAGGCTAGCTTTATGGCCCAGGATGTGATCTATCCTGGAGAAGGTTCCATGTGCGCTTGAGAAAAAGGTGAAATTCATTGTTTTGGGATGAAATGTTCTATAGATATCAATTAGGTCTAACTGTTCTATCGTATCATTTAAAATTTGTGTTTCCTTGTTAATTTTCTGTTTAGTTGATCTATCCATAGGTGTGAGTGGGGTATTAAAGTCTCCCACTATTATTGTGTTATTGTTAATTTTTGGAGAGGGTGTGGAGAAAAGGGAACCCCCTTACACTGTTGGTGGGAATGCGAACTAGTATAGCCACTATGGAGAACAGTGTGGAGATTCCTTAAAAAACTGGAAATAGAACTGCCTTATGATCCAGCAATCCCACTGCTTGGCATACACACTGAGGAAACCAGAAGGGAAAGAGACACGTGTACCCCAGTGTTCATCACAGCACTGTTTATAATAGCCAGGACATGGAAGCAACCTAGATGTCCATCAGCAGATGAATGGATAAGAAAGCAGTGGTACATATACACAATGGAGTATTACTCAGCCATTAAAAAGAATACATTTGAATCAGTTCTAATAAGGTGGATGAAACTGGAGCCTATTATACAGAGTGAAGTAAGCCAGAAGGAAAAACACCAATACAGTATACTAACTCATATATATGGAATTTAGAAAGATGGTAACAATAACCCGGTGTATGAGACAGCAAAAGAGACACTGATGTATAGAACAGTCTTATGGACTCTGTGGGAGAGGGAGAGGGTGGGAAGATTTGGGAGAATGGCATTGAAACATGTAAAATATCATGTAGGAAACGAGATGCCAGTCCAGGTCGATGCACGATACTGGATGCTTGGGGCTGGTGCACTGGGATGACCCAGAGGGATGGTATGGGGAGGGAGGAGGGAGGAGGGTTCAGGATGGGGAGCACGTGTATACCTGTGGCGGATTCATTTTGATATTTGGCAAAACTAATACAATTATGTAAAGTTTAAAAATAAAATAAAATTAAAAAAAATAAAGACAGAGTTTTGCATAATAATGAATATCAATAAACCTACTGGTCACATATTTTGTACCCTATCTTTTTTTCAGTGTATTTTCTAAATGATTTTTTGGTTTTATATAGCATGCAATTCTGCTACCTATCTAATAATAGTTTCTGAATTTCATCCTCCTCTCCTAGGCTTCCTACAATCTCATCTCTATAAAGAATTGGGAGTAATCTATTTAAAACAGGTTAGCTCCTGTCATACTGTTATTTAAAACACTAGCAGTTTCTCATCACATTTAAAATAAAAATTCAAACTCCTTGTCATTTTAGTTTGTAGATGGAATAATCCAGTAAAGAAACTGATATTGTAGGAGAGTGAGGGAATAGTTTTTTCACTAAATGCATTCACTCAACAAATGATTGAGTGACTATTATGTGTCAGGCTCTGTTCTAGGTACTTGAGTGAACAAAAGACGCAAGAATGCCTGCCTGTATGGAGCTTACTTTCTAGTAATGCAAGGCAGACAATCAATTTCCTTATAAAGAGGTAGTTAAAAGGTGATAAATGCTATGGGGAAAAAAGGGTAAAAAAGGGCAGGGTAAGAAAATAAGGAGAAATGGCAACCCACTCCAGTACTCTCGCCTGGAAAATCTCATGGACAGAAGAGCCTGGTAGGCTACAGTCCGTGGGGTCGCAAAGAGTTGGACATGACTGAGCGACTTCACCTTTCACCTTTCAAGGAAATAAGGAGTGCAAAAGGTGGATATGTGTGGCAGTTTTACACAGGTTACTCAGGACCTCTTTAAAAAGCTATCATTTGAGCAAATACTTGAAAGAGATGATGTCAGTCATACTGTCATTTGGGGGAAGAGCATTCCAGGTACAGGGTATAAAGTGCAAACAATGGAAGGTGGAGGCAAAGCTGCCACACTTGAGGATCGCTTAGAAGACTAACATGGGGGGACGTGGATAGCTGTGAGCAAAGATGTGACTTGGCTTAGGTCTTAACTGATCTCTTTGCTGTAGACAGAGGAGGGTAATGGTAGAAGCAAAGAAAGAGAGGATAGCTTGAAATAAAGAGGTAGCGGTGGAAGTGGTGAGAAATTATTATTTTTGGATGTGTTTTAAAGGTAGAGAAGATAGTATTTCCTAACTGTGTGTTGGGAATGAGAGAGAGAGAGATATCAAGGATGCCAAGATTTTTGCACTGATGGATGGAGTTTCAGATTTGAGAGGGATGGTAAGATGTTTGTTTTTGTTCTTGTCAAGTAAGGGATGTCTGCTAGACACATGAGGATGTTAAATAGTATATTTACTGGAGTTCAAAAAGAATGGTAAGTCTGAGGGATAAGTATTGGAGTCACAGGACTAGCTGGGCAAATCAAGAAACTGAGTGTGGTTAAAGAGGAAATAGATCCAAAGACTCCATCGTGGGATATTCCAAACTCAAGAGGAATAAAATACATGAGTGTGAAGGGAGGTGACAGGATCCAGCTTATACCTGTGTATTTATAGATTGCTTATTTAACACTCCTGCTAAAGTAAGAAAATGGCTCCTTGTCTGTTTAGAGTATACTTGGCACAGAATAGTTGCTCAATAAATATTTGTTAAACAAATAAAAGCCAAATATGTGAGACTGTTACGGATTTATGAAAATAGTTTTGGTAATATTTTTGATGCAAAATTGAAAGCTGAGTCCAAAACTCAAAAAGGTGTCGATTTTGAGTTCATAGTGGCAGGTACAGACTTCCCTTACTGACACCAGCCTGGCGGCTTACAGATTAAGTTCTGATCTTGCTATTTGACTTAGTCCTTTGTTTTACTAGATACTGGGTTGGTTTTTTTCCTTATAGTTATTTTGAAAGCAAAAATAAAACTCTCAGCCATTTATCCCTCCAAAATGTGACCTACATACACGCTCTCTTCAAATTGGTTTAACGTAGAATCCAGGCTATACCCCTACAAATTGGCCCACTCAGTCATTCTCTCTTACTTCTTTGGACTGCTGTCATCATGGGTTAGTTGTTTGACCCAAAAAAGGGAAATTAAATACTGGTCCTTGGTTGATGGGATCACATATAAGTTCAGTTTTTGAACTGGCGATTCCAATCAGTTTCTTTATGAAGGGCCATTGAAATAATTTCTGCAGAGCTGAAAGACTCAAAATGGCCCTCACAATCTTTAAGAAGGGGGTTGCAAGAAGTAAAAGATGTCAAGTGTTTGACTAGACTTCAGGCAGCAGTGAATGCTTAGGTTTGGTGCTAACATCACGACTCTTGTTAGTTCCACAGTGGACTAGATAATAGGCATCAGGGTTACATATGTCAAAGTTCCTTACCTTCTGCTAAAATCACTTCCTCATTAGTTCTTGTAAGTTGAGAACCAGTTTTCTTCTTCATAAAGGCTTATTAAGTTGTTATGCCAACCTGTGCATTCAGAATTGCAATGCCAAGGTGATGTGCATGTGTGTGGATATCAATGTTTGTATGACGTGCAGAACACAAAACATAGAAAATGAGACCTACATCAAAATTCCTTGTGGAAGTAAATTTTATCCTGAAGCATTGATTATAACATGAAATTGCCTTTTCCTCATCTTTTCTTTTATGGCAAAATCTTAGACTGTTAATTCTCAGAACTCTCTGAATTTAAATATACTCACGTTCTTTATTGTCTAAAAAATAATGAATGTATACATTGACTTATGTGATCCGAGGTTGAGGGTCACATATTACTACTCATAACAAATCTTGGGCATCACTTATCTTGTTTATTGTTGTATTCCCACCACGCGTCTGGCAAATGGTAGGTGGTCACTAAATATTTGTTATTTAATTGAAAGATACAGCAAAGCTGGAAAACTTCCATATGTCATGACTCTTTTGTTCACAGTGAAACAGGAATTCTAGAGGCAAGGGAAGTCTTGGTTTTTTCCTAGGCTAGGGTATAAAGCAACAAGAAAATTCAATAAATACTTGAGGATTTAATTAACCCATGCTCTTTATATGTGTTATTGCCTAATGATACTTCCTCTTTAGCTGAAATGCTTCCAGCTTGAACTCTCAAACCATCTAGGATCCACAGTAAAACCTGTAGTTCTGTTATATCTTCTAGTCACCTGCCCTCTTGTGAGCTTAGCTTGCCCAGAAGAGCAGTGCCCATTGAGTAACACATAATGAGTAACACATAGATGGACCAGGCAAAGCTTGTGGACTTCAGTTGCTATAAGTGATTCTATTTCTTCCATCACTGTTGAGCCTGAGGGCTAATGTTTATTTCAGTCATGTCAGCAAGAGCCAAAAGCTCCTTTTCATGCTATGAACTTCAGATATTTCTGCCAAAAGTTGACAGATGGAAATGTGGTTTGTGTCATCACTTCTTTTTAAATGATGACAAAAAGCAACCAAGTAACAAACAAGTAAACAACTCTTGCCCTCTGGAGGTATGGGGAAGTTAATTTGTTTTCTTTTTTTATTTCTTCCGATTAGGCATTCATGAGAGTGTAAACATTCTTTTTCATTCCTTTAAGTCAAGCTGAAGCTATCATTCATACTTGTTGCGATTAACAATGGATTTTAAGCTTTTAAAGCATATGTTAAGTATATATAGCATTGCAACACATTTTAAAAGCAAATTTAGGCTAGCTGTTGCTTTTATCTCTATATGGTTATGGAGAAATTATGTTTGGGGGCCATTTTAGAAATTCATTTTAAAATGCATATGATTATTTCCATGTCCATGTAATTTTAAACTATTTCACAAAAGTTTAGAATTGGAATATTCAAATGTAATTATACAGGTACTCTCCACCTACATCTTTGAACAATACAAAATATATTCATTATACTGTTTTTGGTGTTATAAAAATCTTATACTCCTAAACTTTGAGTTACTATTTATGACTTGACAGTAACTAGTAGAGAAAATGGAAAGTAGTTTTATGTGCAAGTATAAAATAACACAGCAGGCAAGTATAAAATCTTGATGCTAAAATCATTTGTTTCTTTGCTCCCGTAAACCAGAGGTTAGCTTTAGCCCTTAAGCCAAAATCTCTTAAAATCTGTTTAAAGCCTTTTCACAAACCTAGAGTCTATTTACTAGTTAAGAAGCAGATTGTATGTTTATAGCCTTTAGGGTCACGGGAAGTGATTCAAACTACTTTTGGAAATGATGCAGTGAGCAAGAAAATGCCCATAACAATTTTGGCATTAGATTTCCAACAGTTTACAGAATAGAATCACAGATATGATTAAAGAATTTTGAACTTTTTCAGATTCATAACACGTAGTGTAGCTTTCAGAGCCAGTTATCATGTTGTCAGATATCTTAAGATCAAGGGAGAAAGTATGAAGCTGTTTGACACTTTTTACAGTTTGAGGCAGCCATTGAGTTGTCCATTAGTAAAACATTTTTTTGAACACCTATGCAGTGTTAAGTATTCTTCCAGAGGCTTGGGATCCATCAGTGAACAAAATAGACAAAAGTCCCTTCCTTTATAAAGTGTAAACCTTACTTACTTTTGGCTTCCCTTGTGGCTCACCTGATAAAGAATCTGTCTGCAATGAGGGAGACTGGGTTCAGTCCCTGGGTTGGGAAGATCCCCTGAAGAAGGGAAAGGCTACCCACTCTAGTATTCTGGCCTGGAGAATCCCATGGGCCATATAGTCCACCGGGTCTCAAAGAGTCGGACACGACTGAGCGATTTTCACTTCCCTTTTACTTACCTTTATGTTTATAAAATAAGTAAATTATATAATATGGAAGCTGATAAGTGCGTAGGAAAGAAAGAGAAAGTAGAGCCAGGGTAAAGGAAAGTGGGAATGTTAAGTTAGAAAGGCTGGTGGATAAAGAGGAAATTTAGATTTGAAGTAGTATAATCAGGACAGGGCTTATGAAGAAGGTGCTATTTGATTAGAGGCTTGAATGGAGTAAAAGGGATAGCTGTACAGATCATGGGACAGATCATTCTAACCACTGGGACAGTTCATACAAAGGGAAGGAAGTGGGAGTTTTCCTGGTGTGTTCAAGGAATACCCAGGAGGCAAATGTAGCTGAAATAGAGTCAGAGAGAAAATTGCTAAAATGATGTTCAAAGGAGGAACAGATCAATAGGCCACTGTAGGGACTTTGGCTTTTACCATGAATGAGGTGGGAAGCAGGGTTTTGAGCAAAGGAGTGACATGAATGATGTGTCCCTGGGGCTGCTGCTCTAAGAGTAGACAGCAGGGAGAGAGACTGGCAGGAGTTAAGAGCAGGGAAGAGCAGGGAAGAGCTGTTCGGGACTTGGTTCAGGGCAGTAACTGACAGAGCCGGAAGTAGTTGGATTTTGGAGGTCTTTTGAAAGTAGCATCTACTGAATTTCCTGATAGATGTGATAAAGGGGCATGAGATAAAGAGAGGGGTGATTCTAAGTTTTTTTTTTTTTTTTTGCCTGAGCATCCAGAAAGTTGGAGATGCCATTAAATAAGATAGTGAACTGGTCAAGAGCAGCAGCCATGGACAACAAACACAAAAATAAGTCACCAAACATGTTTCTAACATGGGGTCTACTTCATATTCCTATCACTTTTTAGTATGTCATTACTTACATTATTTCACCACTTTAATAAGAGCCATCTGGGCAGATCTCGCCATGGCCTAATTCATGTTACCAATAATATGATGTCACTGAAAGTGATGTTGGGAAGAGATGTGTATAAAACGCTCTTAAGAGACAGCTCTGAGTGTCCAAGTTATGTATATCAGAACCCATCCTTACAGTATTAACATTTCTGGGACCTCCTGAGACTTAGGACCCATTAGTTTGTTACATATGTGCTAAATCTTTTGCCTGTATATGAGCTAGACTTTAGATGATAAATTATCTGTTACGGTTTGTATAGCTGGGACTACTTTATTTATGGTAAATGCTGTCTTGATAGGAAATAAACTGTAAATAAACTAAATAAAGTGTAAATAAATTAACTGAGGATAATCCAGGTGCCAAAGTAATTTTTTCATTTTCTTGTTTGGATATTTGGAATAAATTTATACATTACTTTAAGTTGAATACCTACTGACTGATGATAACTATTGATAACGTCGTTTCCACTTCTAAGACATTTTGGTCTAAACCAGTGGCATTTGAAATCTGTGAATTCTCTTAAATTTTAATGCCTTAAAATACTAATTTTCAAATTTATCTTAGAATTCAATTAACATTGCCTTGTGGCTTTATAATATGAAGTCTGACTTTATGAAAAATGCTCATATGTTTAATATAGAGTATCTTTTATTATATGTGGAGTTAGTGATATTTTCCCCCAACTGTACTGTGTTAAATTCTGTCTTGAATATTAGCATTTAGTCCACACATTGTTGGAATACACCCTGGTCCTGTAATCCTTTAAAGACAAATTGGATGATATAAATGTAGTATAAATCTGACTAGCCCTGAGGGTATTGATTACATTTTACAATGAACTCAAGCTGAGATATACATTTCCAAATTGCCATTTTCATGGAACGTGATTCCACAAGGTTGCTAATTATATGAGATACTATCGTTTATTAGGGACTTCCCTGATGGCTCAGTGGTAAAGAATCTGCCTGCCAATGCAGGAGATGCGAGTTTGATCCCTGGATTGGGAAGATCCCCTGGAGAAGGAAATGGAGCCCACTCCTGCATTGTTGTCTGGGAAATCCCATGGACAGAGGAGTCTGGCAGGCTGTAGTTCATGGTGTTGCAAAAGAGTTGGATGTGACTTAGCGACTAAACAGAAACAACTGTAGTTTATTAGATTTGTTATATTATGAAAATTACGAGTTTATTTTTCCATGTTTCATGAAACATATCACATACTATCATTAGACCTTAAAACCTTATTCTTGTGTAATTTAAAACTGTACTTGTATAAAAATTTTTAAGTGGAGGCAAAGTTGACATAGTTAGTTGTCCAGATATTGACTTTATACTTTAGTAAGTCTTGACAAGAACCCAGGTAGCTATCACTCAAAAACATGCTGACGCTGTACAGGAGACTTTCTACAGCGGTGGCAGTGTTCTACATCTGTGTTGGCTAACATTGTACTCACTACCCACATGTGACTTTTGAGCATTTGAAATGTGGCTAGTCTGATTAAGTAACTGAAGTCTTGATTTTACTTAATTTTAAATAATGTAAATTTAATTCAAATGGCCACATGTGTTAGTGACTACAGTATGGGACAGTGCAGCCCTCGGTAGTTCTCAGCTGGGATTCTAAGAGAGAATTAAACCTTAACGCTGACGGTGCATTAACTCAGCTCCTGTTCGTCTGTTACGGTACTAGCCATCTATCGTTAATCATCAGGATAATTAGGAAAATGTCACTCAAATCCTGCTTTGCAGCGCTCCGCTCTCTTACAGCGCTCGCTTGAGAAAGGACTGTCCTACGACATTTCCTCATTTCCATTTTTGGTCCGTGCTGCCCTTTGCCCTAATGTCAAACACAGTCCTTTTATTTATTTCCATAAATTATTTTTGCCTGTTCTTTACTTCATGTAGATGCAAATATACAGTGCACTTTCTTTTGTGACTGTCTTTTGTCACTCAACATAATGTATGTGTCAATATACATTCCTTCATATTACTGTTTATCATGTAATATGTCCATTGTATCAGCTTATCAGAGTTTATTTACCTGTTCTCCAAATGTGTCCATTTCATTTAAGTTGATTGGCATAAATTTTTCATAACACCTGTTTATTATCTTTTTAATGTCTTTAGTGTTTATAGTGCTGCCATTTTTTTTTCCATTTTTTAGGTGTTTAGTCTTTTTTTAATAAAATAAAGCTGAATATTTTTAATGATAAAAAGTACAATTCACTTGATTGGTCTTGCTATTATCATTTTTATTACAGAAACAACTTTGATGTTTTCTATTTTTCATATTTTACTTATTTCTGCTTTTATTTTTTATTATTCTTTTGTTTTATTTATTTTTAAATGAAAATCCATTAAAACTAAGTCTAGTTTTCCTCCTGCCTTTTTACTTTTGTGTAAATTTTTAGCATTTTAGAAATTGATTCTGCAGACATTCATTGAGCATCTGTCTATTCCATGGAAGGTACTGGGATAAGCAACAGTGAACAAGACAGACATATTTCTAGCCTTTTTACATTCACGATTCTGTTGAGCAGATAGATATTGGGAAAGAAATGGCAAGAATGATAAGTATGATATGATAAGAATGATAAGAATGATAAGTGATGGAGAATTTCAAGGAAATCTGGAAGTTTATAATAGTGGACTTACACAGAGTAGGGGCTTGGGAAAAGCATCCTGATCTCAGACAAGCTAGTTGGGAGTTAGCTAGAGGAAGGAGGAGGAGATAGCAGAAGACTCCAAACAAGAGTAACAGCTTGTGCAAGATACTAAAGTGAAAAGGACCGTGGTATGGTTGAGCAACTAAGGAAAGCCAACGTAGATGGAATGTGGAAATGGAAAGGAATGCAGACTAGGGTGGAGCTTTAGGAGACAGGGCAAAATCATGTAGTGTTATAGGTCATGTGGGTGATTTTCGCTTTATCTTAACTAAGGATGGTTGAAGACTTCTAAGCTGAGGAAATGCATCCAGTTTGCATTTCACAAATGTCACTCTGGTTACTGTGGATGTGTGTCGTGTATGTGCTGTGTGCTCGGTCGCTCGGTTGTGTCTGACTCTGTGACCTCATGGACTGGGGCCTGCCAGACTCCTCTGTCTATGGAATTTTCCAGGCAAGAATACTGGAATGGATTGCCATTTCCTTCTTCAGGGGATCTTCCTGACGTAGGAATCAAACCTGCATCTCTCGTGTCTCCTGCACTGGCAGGCAGATTCTTTACCACTGTGCCACCTGGCACGCCCATGAAGTGTATAGACAGACGGCAAATATTGATGAGTAAGGACTAAATGGGAAGCAGCTGCAGGTGAGACATGATGTGATAAGGATTATAGTAGATTCAGAAGTTCATTCTGGGATTCCAGCTTTGCCCCAGTAGCTAGTTCCTGTTAAAGCTCAAAATGATGTAATACCATGACTATTATAAAATATTTTCTTTGAGTCGACACCCCTTTAGAGCAGGATGTACTTGGCAATCTATTTATTTCATCTTTTTTTTTCAGTTTTTTTTTAACTTTTATTTTATTTTTTTAACTTTACAATATTGTATTGGTTTTGCCATATATCAAAATGAATCCACCACAGGTATACATGTGTTCCCCATCCTGAACCCCCCTCCCCTCTCCCTCCCCATACCATCCTTCTGGGTCATCCCAGTGCACCAGCCCCAAGCATCCAGTATCGTGCATCGAACCTGGACTGGCAACTCGTTTCATATCTGATATTGGAGAATGGCACCGAAACATGTATTTCTTTCATCTTTTAAGTGTTGAGTATAATGTAAGAAAATAAGACTTTTATTCTATATTGTGACAAGTTAGACTGAGGTGACTGTAGAATATAGATCATCTATAAAATTCAACTTTACAAGTTTGACTTTTATGTGAAGAATACTCTGAAGTATTCATAAAAACTATTCAGAAGTATAATACTTCTGTGTATGAAGAAATACAAAGAAGAAAAACAAATGCTATTCTGTGATGACAATCTCTACTGTATAATTTTTCTGACAGCTTCACTTTTATATGAAGTTTTAATTTAAAGTTGAAAAGGAAGGTTTTTCAGTGTTTTAAGTCTTAAATAAAAATAACTTTTTCAAATAAATTTTGAATGTGAGTTTAAGCATTAATTTTTAAACTATCAAAACTTAATCACTGTACTGGCATAAAATTCAATTACTTATACATATACCTTATCTGTCTCATTCTCTATCTACATATCTACCTATCTACCTGTTTACCATCTATCATAAAAAGTTGCCAAAAAGTTTGTCATTAATGATTATTTAATAATTGTACTGGGAAGAAATAAAATTTCAGCAGTATATTTACATTTTAAAGTTGTTTAAATCTGATGGTGATTGCAGCCATGAAATTAAAAGATGCTTACTCCTTGGAAGGAAATTTATGACCAACCTAGATAGCATATTCAAAAGCAGAGATATTATTTTGCCAACAAAGGTCCATCTAGTCAAGGCTATGGTTTTTCCAGTGGTCATGTATGGATGTGAGAATTGGACTGTGAAGAAAGCTGAGTGCTGAAGAATTGATGCATTTGAGCTGTGGTGTTGGAGAAGACTCTTGAGAGTCCCTTGGACTGCAAGGAGATCCAACCAGTCCATCCTAAAGGAGATCAGTCCTGGGTGTTCTTTGGAAGGACTGATGCTAAAGCTGAAACTCCAGTACTTTGGCCACCTCATGCGGAGTTGACTCATTGGAAAAAACTCTGATGCTGGGAGGGATTGGGGGCAGGAGGAGAAGGGGACGCCAGAGGATGAGATGGCTGGATGGTATCACCGACTCGCTGGACGTGAGTTTGAGTGAACTCCAGGAAATGGTGATGGACAGGGAGGCCTGGCGTGGCGCAACCCATGGGTCGCAAAGAGTCGGACACAACTGAGCGACTGAAGTGAACTAAACTGAAATCTGATTATTTGTGACTTTAACAATTTTTTACTGATTCTTTTAATTAGAAAACTTATAAGTATCATTTGAATGACTGTTTTTCCTTTTTGAATATGAATTGGGAATATCCAGCTCGGTTTTATTTAGAAAAAGTGGGAGTTAAGTCAATTAATTTCTCAGTGGGATTTATCATCAGAAATAAATTAAAGCATAGAATGAATGGTCAATTTAGATTGTCCTCTGTACTGAGGTAATTTTGATCAGACTTCTAGATTTCATTCATATGGTCAACTTTTTAAAAATTTAGGAGCAGTTAATTAAACTAATTATGTTTTTCAGTCCATGGCTTATTCGTCTCATTAGTTCTTAAAGAGCTTCCCATCCTTCTTTCTTTCTTTTATCTCTCATACAGAAAAATTTTCACTTTTCTGTCTTTGGAAAGCATTTTAATGTTTTAAATCTATATGTTTTAATTTAAATATGTCCCTCCAAAACACATTGTTTTGTATATGTATATCCTTAATTTGTGCTTCCCCAGTAGCTCAGCTGATAAAGAATCTTTCTGCAATGCAGAAGACCCTGGTTCAATTCCTGGATTGGGAAGATCCCTTGGAGAAGGGATAGGCTACCCACTCCAAGACTGCAAGGAGATCCAACCAGTCTATCCTAAAGGAAATCAGTCCTGAATATTCAGTGGAAGGACTGATGCTCAAGCTGAAACTCCAATACTTTGGCCATGTGATGCGAAGAACTGATTGATTAGAAAAGACCCTACTGCTGGAAAAGATTGAAGGCAGGAGGAGAAGGGGACGACAGAGAATGAGATGGTTGGATGGCATCACTGACTCAATGGATATGAGTTTGAGTAAGTTCCAGGAGTTGGTGATGGACGGGAAAGCCTGGTGTGCGCAGTCCATAGGGTCGCAAAGAGTCGGATATGACTGAGTGACTGAACTGAACCCACTCCAGTATTCTTGGGTTTCCCTGGTGGCTCAGATGGTAAAGAATCTGCCTGCAATGTGGGAGACCTGGTTTCAACCTGTGGGTTGGAAAGATCCCCTGGAGAAGGTCATGGAAATCCACTCTAGTGTTCTTGCCTGGAGAATCCCCATGGACAGGGGAGCCTGGCATGCTACCGTCCACGGGTTTGCAAAGAGCTGAACACGACTCAGTGACTAAGCCCAGCACAGTTCATTCTTAATTTAATAAGTAGTATTATGTTCCATATATTTTCTATTTTACTTCTTTTACAACTGAACCCTCTTTTTTTTTCATTATTCATGCTGTTACTTGTACATCTAATGTAGCTTCTAAGTGCTGAACGCTATACCATGGTGTGTGCTAAGAAACCTGGAAGGATTTCTTAAAAAAGCAAGCATAATAACATTACCTCAGTTCAACATTCTATTCAATGAAGAACTTTTTGGAAAACACTAACTAACTTGAAGTGGAAAGATATTTGCAAAATCCAATAAGAACATGCAAGCAACTCTTGCAAATCAACTAGAAAAATTCACCCCAGGAAAAAGATCAAAATAGATAAACACGGCATTCACAGAAGAGCAAACTTATACTACTAATATGCATGTAACAAGGTGGTAAAAATAAAGAGTATTATAAGAAATGTAAATTAAAGCAACAATGAGCTATGCCTTTAAATCCTTAGGTAGGCAAACATTAGAAAGATGGGTAATAGCAGCTGAGATATGAAGGAATAAAAACTCTATGGCACTCTTGGTGGTGCTGGAGAACAATGTAGCATGGCTTATTCAGAAGAAGTACAAATGTACCCTATAAATGCATTGTTATTTCTTGGTACAAATCTCAGGAGAAGTGAGAAGAAATATATGGAGATTTTCTTTGTAGAAATGTTGATGGAGGCAAGAGTTGGAAGCAGCCTGACTGTCTGTCAGCTGGGCAGGGATGGATGAACCTGTATGGCCATCACTGGACCGGTGGGCATGTGAAGCATACAGGTGTTTAAATACCAGCCATCATAAAGGAGTGCTGCAATTCTTAAAATCGTTTGTATTTTTTTTAATTTAAAATTTTAAGTCATTAAAAGTTCTCTTAAGAGCCACTTAAGAAAATGAAAGTGCTAAATGTAGAATTAAAAAAAAGCAAACTAAAAAAAAACAAAAAAACACAAATTCTTAGCCATACCCTGTATGTAATTTAGGAAAAGTAGGAGTATAGTGTTTTGAGTTAACTATAGCTCTGAGAAGTAGATTCTGTCCGCTTTGATGATGGGGCAGGATTGGAGCTCTCATTCTAGGCTTTTACTGTCTGAACTCAAGCCATAGCACTGAATCTTTTTGATATGGTACAACCCCTCTCCATTTTTTCCTTTTTATTTTCCTGTATCTCTTCTTTCCCTGGTCCTCTATTTTTGACTTTTTATTTCTGACAGAATGACTTTTTGTTGTCAATAAATCATTAAGGCATTCACAACCCACCCCCCGCCCCCCAAATTCATAGATACAGAGAACAGATTAGCGGTTACCAGAGGTGGTAGGTGGGGGATTGGACAAAATATGTGAAGGGGATCAAAAAGTATAAACTTCCAGTTATAAAATACTTAAGTCATGGGGGTGTAACATACAGCATGGTGCCTATAGTTGATAATACTGTATTGTATATTTGAATGTTGTTAAGAGACCTTAAAGAAAAGAACCGTGAGGGATGTCATCTAGATTTATTGTGAGGATCATTTTGCAATGTGTACAAATATTGAATCATTATGCTGTACATCTGAAACTAATATAACTAAGGCTATGTCAATTATATGTCCCTTGAAAAAAGAAAATGAAAATGCAACTTTATCAAATTTTTAGTCTGAAAACTAGAGGATAAGGACATAGTTAAGGACTCCAGGAATCTGCCCCTTATCTTCATATAATTTCTAAATTAAGAAAAATATATGTAGAACCCTTAATAAAGTCTACTAGTGTTAAAATAATTACAACTAAAAATACACTCTCCTGTTATATTTCTTTTTTTCTATCAAAACATCCCTCCCTGTGGCAACCACTTTCAACTCTTATCTCTTTTAAATATTCTCCTCTATATTTTAAAATTATGTACTTACACTGCTCTCTCTTAATGCATTAATTTCATATATTTATTTAAATTTGACAATGCTATTTCAGCTTTTATATTTCAAGGATTTGTGCTATACTGCAACCCCTTTTCCCCAGTATGTAATATGATTATTTATTGCAATTTATGGTTATATTAATATTTAGTTTACATCCTTATGTTTTACACAATGTTCTCTGCTGAGTCCATTAGTGTACTATGATAATGAAATTGGATTCATTTGGCTAATTATAGAGAACTTGTCTACACTATGCCTTAAAAAATAATTCAGTTTTACTTAGATAATAAGAAGTCTGTGCATGTGCTTAGTCGCTCAGTCATGTCTGACTCTTTGCGACCCCATGGACTGTAGCCCACCAGGCTCCTCTGTCCATGGTGATTGTCCAGGGAATAATACTGGAGTGGATTGCCATGTCCTCCTCCAGGGGATCTTCCCAACCCAGGGACTGAACCCAGGTCTCACACATTGCAGGCAGATTCTTTACTGACTGAGCCACAGGGAAGCCCAAAAAGAAACCTAGTGATAGAATATTAAGTGCTGGTGTCTAGGTTCCACTATGCCATTAGAGACATAAGTTTAATTCTGGTTTTCCAATTCTTCCTACTTGCCTTTTGCATCATGCAGCTCACCTCTGAGCTGCAAGATGGATGCTTTATTTCTAGGGTCTCATCTATATTCAGGCAGAAAGAAAAGGAAGGGAATAGGGCAGAAGCCCTGTGCTTGCTACATCCTCTTTCCTATGTTTTCCAAAAATTCCACTTAATTGACTTACAAATGTAAGTTTCACAAAAGTGACTTACATTTATATCTGATTGGTCAGAGCATCATCAAATGGTCTCCTTTTCTGTCTGACATTGACCTTCATCAATTGGCCCTTTCATTTTCTTTTCTCTCCTTTTGATCATCTCTCACTCTCTCTTTCGTTTTTATTCTAATTTCCAAGGAATCTTCTGAATTTTATTTTTTGAACATATTAATTTTTCTAACTTTTCTTTCATTTTTAATTTATAAGAACTTGCTTTCTTTTTTTTTAAATAGCAATCCATATCTTATTACACTGATAAATTTTTTTCTCTCATCTCTCTGAAGATATTAAAGATGATTTATTTGAATCTTGCTGCTGCACTTTGTATTGTTTGCATTTCCTTAGGATTCCCCTGTTTTAATGGCTTCTTTGGGTTTTCTGAAATATCCTTAAGTATGAGGTACTGGGGCTTCCCAGGTGGCGCAGTGGTAAAGAATTCATCTGCCAATGCAGGAGACCTAGGAGATGCGAGTTCAATCCCTGAGTCAGGAAAATCCCCTGGAAAAGGAAATGACAACCCACCTCAGTGTTCTTGCCCAGAAAATTCCATGGATAAGGGAGCCTGGTGGGCTACAGTCCACAGGGTCACAAAAGAGTTGGACATGACTGAGCATGACACATTTTTTTCTATTGGAGGGCTCTAAAATGTCAGTAATTTAGATGTCTGTAAGTCTAGTTTGATTCTCTAGAGGAGGATTCTTCAATATCCTGCTTGGTTGTATGAGCCTGTTTGCTGACTTTCAGGGAGCTGGTAAGACAAGATGGCTGTAGGTTACAGTGTTCACTAAGCATACTTTCATTTAATATCTGGTTTTCAGTCTTGCACGTCACGTATGAACAATATAAATCTCCAGGAGGTAGAAATTATACGTAGGATTCCCCAAACATCGGTCTAAAAGACTATAGATCCTTTTTCAGTCACAGCAATCTTCTAGGACTAGGATTCTTCGGAAAATACTTTGTGTAAATTCTACTGTAGGGCATCATCATTTCATACATATCTACTTCCTTAGTTCCTCTTCACCACATCTATGTGAATTAAATACCACTGCTTTCCCAATTTAACAAATGAAATTAGCCTAAGGTCACAAAGCCTCTAAGAGGCAGCACAAGCGTTTGAACTGCTAGCTCGAGTCCAGCCTTAGCCTCAAGTGTTTGTAAGAACAAGGACATCGGGTGACCTCTCCCACTTGCAAAAACAGGATTGCCGGGTAGATTCAGTGAAATAGGAGATATGAAGTATGTAGCTCTCAAAAAAGGTTGGCTCCATCCACCTTCATCTTTATTCTTGCCATTTATGTGGTATTTAATTATTATTTTAAAAAATATGTGTATCTCCTTTCCTTAAATAGATATCCTTGATTGAGAAGATTTTATGTCCCTTTTCAATTCTTTACATTGAGTGAAACCAAATCCAGTGGTTTTTAGTTGAATATAGAATTTAAAGCTCATTAAATATTTGTTATAATAAGTGGATATTTGAAGACTTGAATTTGAAGATGTTGATATTAATATAGGTTACTATTTGAGTATTATGAATATGTTTGAAAACATCAACTTAGCAATTTTTTTACATGACCTGTATTTATCATTTATGATTTGAGAGAGTAAAACACTGATTAGAGTATCATTGTACAAATTTTGAGATGAATTATACATTGCAAGTTTTCTTCTAATTCTAAAATATTAATTTAAAATAGTATTTATTATACTTCAGAATAAAAGAATAATAAGGCACACTTGACTTTCCTCCCAACTTTTGACTGTAAGGTTATCATTGACTCATAAAATGAAAGGACTATGCTTTATTATTATAAACAAATTTATATGTCCAGATTACATGTTGAGTTTCTAACTTAATTTTACTCAAATTCAGTCTTTCAGTACAGCATTTTTGGCCCTTCAAAATAGGGTTCAGTGTGCCTTTTAAATTATGTTTTCACATTCATTTTTACTCACTGCTATAATCTCTGGCTCATTATTTGCCAAAAATGTCCTTTTCTTTCTTTCTAGCTCTACTCATGTTGATTCTTTTCTCTGTTGAAATCATGTGTATTTTCCCAGAACTTTCTTAAATTTTTTCTTCTCAATGAAGACTTCTTTAATTCTTTCACCTGTTTTTTGAATTGTAATAATTCAAATTGAATTCATATAACATTTTGTCAGTGTACCAATATTATCCTTTTAGATATCAGAACAGTATTATTCTGTGATATATATTCTATTTCTTTCTTCCATCTCCCACTCTCCACCTAGTATCTTCTTGCTCCCAGACTCTTGAAGCAGGAGATGAGAATAATAAATGAATCATATTCCTCTTTGTATAATAATAACGATTATTATAATAATAACAGCAACAATAATAATTATATCGGAATTTTTAAGTGTTTACTAGAGGTTCAGGTTCAGTTCAGTTCAGTCACTCAGTCGTGTCCGACTCTTTGCGACCCCATGAATCGCAGCACGCCAGGCCTCCCTGTCCATCACCAACTCCCGGAGTTCACTCAGACTCATGTCCATCGAGTCAGTGATGCCATCCAGCCATCTCATCCTCTGTCATCCCCTTCTCCTCCTGCCCCCAATCCCTCCCAGCATCAGAGTCTTTTCCAATGAGAGGTAGATACTGTTATATGTGCTGCAGTTTAACATTTGTTTAACCAGTACAGGTTACAATGACGTTGTTGCTCTCTTTCAGTTGCTAAGTTGTGTCTGACTCTGCGACCCCATGGACTGCAGCATGCCAGGCTCCTCTGTCCTTCACTATCTCTCAGACTTTGCTCAAATTCTGTCCATTGAGTCAGTGGTGCATTCTAACCACCTCCTCCTCTGCCTTCCCCTTCAACTTTTGCCTCCACAGTGACTTTGGAGCCCAACAAAATAAAATCTGTCACTGCTTCCACTTTTCCCGCTTCTCTTTGCCATAAAGAGATGGTACCAGATGCCATGATCTTATGTTTTTAATGTTGAGTTTCAAGACAGCTTTTTCACTTTGCTGTTTCATCCTCATCAAGAAGCTCTTTAGTTCCTCTTTGATATCTGCCATTAGAGTGGTATCATCTGCATATCTGAGGTTGTTGATATTTCTCCCAGAAATCTTAATTTCAGCTTGTGATTCATCCAGCCCAGCATTTTGCATGATGTACGTTGCATAGAAGTTAAATAAGCAGGGTAACAATATACAACCTGGTTGTTCTTTTCCAATTTGGAACCAGTCAGTTGTTCCACATCTGGTTCTGATTGTTGCTTCTTGACCTCCATACAGGTTTCTCAGGAAACCATGAGTAGTAAGGTGGTCTGATATCCCCATCTCTTTAAGAATTTTCAACAGTTTGTTGTGGAAACAATTTGTTGTGGTAGTCAATGAAGCAGAAATAGATGTTCTTCTGGAATTCCCTTGCTTTCTCTATGATCCAATGAATATTTGCAATTTGATATCTGGTTCCTCTTCCTTTTTTAAACCCTGCTGTACATCTGGAAGTTCTCAGTTCACATACTGCTGGAGTGTACCTTGAAGGATTTTTGAGCATTATCTTGCTGGCTTGTGAAATGAGTACAACTGTATGGTATCTTGAACATTCCTTGGCATTGCCCTTCTTTGGGATTGGAATGAAAACTAACCTTTCCAGTCCTGTGGCCACTGCTGAGTTGTCCAAATTTGCTGGCATATTGAGTGCAGCACTTAACAGCATCATCTTTTAGGAGTTTAAAAAGCTCAGGTCATTTTCCAGTGTCATATCTTTTTGCCCTTTCACACTTGGATTACTGTGATGTTGAATTGTTTGCTTTGGAAATGAACCGAGTTCATTCTGTTGTTTTTGAGATTTTACCCAAGTACTGTGTTTCAGACTCTTTTGTTCAATATGAGGGCTACTTCATTTCTTCTAAGGAAATCTTGCCTGTGGTAGTAAATACAATGGTCATTGAATTAAATTCGCCCATTCTCATCCCATTTTACTTCACTGATTCCTGAGATGTTGATGCTTACTCTTGCCATCTCCTGCTTGACCATGTCCAGTTTACCTTGATTCATGGTTCCAAATTGGGAAAGGAGTACGTCAAGGCTGTACATTGTCACCCTGATAATTTAACTTATACACAGAATACATTATGAGAAATGCTGGACTGGATGAAGCACAAGCTGGAATCAAGATTGCTGGGAGAAATATCAATAACCTCAGATATGCAGATAACACCACCCTATGGCAGAAAGCAATGAAGAACTAAAGAGTCTCTTGATGAAAGTGAAAGAGGAGAATGAAAAAGTTGGCTTAAAACTCAACATTCAGAAAACTAAGATCATGGCATCTGATCCCATCACTTCATGGCAAGAAGATGAGGAAACAATGGAAACATTGACAGACTTAATTTTTTTAGGTTCCAGAATCACTGCAGATGGTGACTGCAGCCATGAATTTAAAAGATGCTCGTTCAGTGGAATAAAAGTTATGACCAATCTAGACAGCATGCTAAAAAGCAGACACTACTTTGATGACAAAGGTCCATCTAGTCAAGGCTATGGTTTTTCCAGTGGTCATGTTTATATGTGAGAGTTGGACTATAAAGAAAGCTGAGCACCAAAGAATTGATGCTTTTGAAATGTGATGTTGAAGAAGACTCTTGAGAGTCCCTTGGACAGCAAGGAGATCCAACCAGTCAATCCTCAAGGAAATCAGTCCTGAATATTCATTGGAAGGACTGATGCTGAAACTCCAATACTTTAGCCACCTGATGTGAAGAACTGACTCATTAGAAAAGACCCTGATGCTGAGAAAGAATGAAGGCGGGAGGAGAAGGGGACGACAGAGGATGAGATGGTTGGATGGCAATCACTGACTCAAGGCACATGAGTTTGAGCAGGGTTTGGGAGTTGGTGATTGACAGGGAAGCCTGGCATGCTGCAGTCAATGAGGTGGCAAAGAGTCTGACAAGACTAGGCAACTGAATGGAACTGAACTGATGGACCAACATGCAAGGTTCCTATGCAATATTGTTCTTTAAAAGCACAATAAAAACATTGGACTTTACTTTCACCAGCAGAAACATCCACAACTGAGCATCGTTTCTGCTTTGGTCTGGCCACTTCATTCTTTCTGGAGCTGTTATTAATTGCCCTCTACTCTTCCCCAGTAGCATATCGGACCTGGAAGGCTCATCTTCTGGTGTCGTATCTTTTGCCTTTCCATACTGTTCATGGGATTCTAATGGAAAGAATACTAGAGTGGTTTGCCATTTCATCCTCTACAATGACATAAGTAATACTTTTAAACATTTTATAGATGAAGAAACTCACACTAGAAATCTTTCTTGCCCCAAGATTTTATGGTGTTAAGGCCAGGATTCCAGAGCATATATTCTAAATCACTACATAGTAATCTACTGTGCTGATGATAGTAAAAACTCAATATTTTTTTAAACTGAATTTACATTTTCAAAGAAATATACTTTTATATATCAAAGTTTGATGCATCATGGCTAGTCTTTTTCACATATGTGTTCTTAAAAAAGATACATTTACAGGATGTTCACAGTGTCTTACTTTTTACAAAATATGAGTTATGAGAATGAACATAAAACACTCTATGTAATATAGAAGAATGGGACAGTATGATTTTAAAAATAAAAGATGTAAATCAGTTGACCATCATTCCACTTGAAAAAATGACTTTTCAAGTCTAAGTTAATAGCTTCCTATTATGAAGTGCTATTCTGTGTGGAAATTATTGGTAATGCATATTCTTACTGATTATTACTTCCTACTTTGGGGCTTATCTTTTGCCAAATAATATGAGGTTATCCTCTTGTCCAGTTACTCCAGGCCAGAGAGGGAAAATAGATTTCATTCCAAGGATCACCTGTGTTTGTTCAAATAGTAGTATCTGTCTGGAGCACTGAGTTGAGAAATGTTATATATTTTTGTCCAGGTCTTCAAGAAAGAGTGGTATGATCAGTTAGGAATATCTATATAAACATACACTGGAGAGGCTAGCACAGTGTCTGCCATGCTTTTTGCTACTGCTGCAGTCTGTTACCTTTTAGTGTTCTATAGATATATGTTGGGGTATAAATGAATTTTGGTATCAAGTAAAACATGAAATTAAATTTCATGAAATTATCCCTTGGACTGCAAGGAGATCCAACCAGTCCATTCTAAAGGAGGTCAGCCCTGGGATTTCTTTGGAAGGAATGATGCTAAAGCTGAAACTCCAGTACTTTGGCCACCTCATGCGAAGAGTTGACTCATTGGAAAAGACTCTGATGCTGGGAGGGATTGGGGGCAGGAGGAGAAGGGGACGACAGAGGATGAGATGGCTGGATGGCATCACTGTCTCGATGGACATGAGTCTGAGTGAACTCCAGGAGTTGGTGATGGACAGGGAGGCCTGGCGTACTGCAATTCATGGGGTCGCAAAGAGTCGGACACGACTGAGTGACTGATCTGATCTGAAAACATAACTGAATGAAGAAATGCCTGGAATACAAAGAGTGCTTTGTTCCTAGCTAGATATTTTGGAATAGGTCACTCTTTATATTACCTTATAATATATGTGCAGATTTTTAGCATTATCTCTGTTAATGTTTCTGTCATCATGATATTATGACCTACATATTCCTATTCTACATTATATATCTTGGCATTGTTTTCTTACACTTTTATTAGGTACTACTATTGAAGAACTTTCAACCACTCTGTGTGATGCCAAGGATACTTTTTGCTATAACAGTAATAATGCTTCTGGACTCTTGCCTGGTAAAATGGAAAACATATAAAACATGTGGTAAGTTTATTATTTTATTATCCAGTCTTTCCCTCAGTTCTTCCTTTTTTATCTACAGAATAGGGTAGTCAATAAAGGTGTTAGATCAGAATGATGACATTCTGTTTGTCCATAATCTTCTGTGCTCTTTCCTGGCTCCCCTCAGGTAATACTTCTGCATCTTCATGGTCTTTTCTACCCTAAATCTAATAGTAATTACTTCTAAATCACTTCACACTTACAAGACTTTGCTATTTGCTAAGGATGCTGTCCATGTTTTGAGTCTTTTATCTACGGTTTATTGAATTATCAGACAATTCAACTTGAATATAAAGCAAATAATTACCTTTATTTTGGAAGTATCATATTGTTTATGCTTATTATACACTAAATTATATTTTATTTTCAAATTATACAACTAATTTTGGTTTTGTTGGAGATATTACAAACCTAAAATTTGCCGTTGATCTCTCATTACGTGTTCTCATTACGTGATTCATTACGTGAATCATGAAGATTTCATCCACATCAACTCGTCTTTACCTACCATCAACCCACTGACAGAGATCTCCATATGAACAGAGATCTCCATGTGAATCTCTGCTGCTGCAGCTGCTGCTAAGTCGCTTCAGCTGTGTCCGACTCTGTGCGACCCCATAAAAGGCAGCCCACCAGGCTCCCCTGTCCCTGGGATTCTCCAGGCAAGAACACTGGGGTAGCAAGTGATAAACTGCTTTAGAAAGGTTTGAGGCTTTACTGTCTAAATTAGTTTAAGAACTAAGCTGTAACACTGCTGTTGGTGATATATTTTTGTTTTTCACCTAGGGTAGTAAAAATTTAAATAAGTGTTCTGTAGCATGAGGACGTTCCTCATCCTTCATTCCACTTCACTTATATATGTATAAATATAATTATGTATGTGAAGTTAGCTTTATAATAAAATGTTATTCTCATTTTGTATCAGGATTTTTAGTTGCAGGTACCTGGACTCACTTAAGCTAGTTTAAGCATGAAAGGATTTATTCAGGGTTATTAGTGACCTCACAGGATCATTGGAAGAGTTGAAGTAACAGACTCAACTTAACTGCTAAGGGAACCTGCTGGAATATTCAGCTGATCAAATGCCAGGTCCTTTAACGTATACACTATTAGGAGAAGAAAGGGATGAAGGAGGAACCTGTAGATTAAAAGAGATTTAAAAAAATAGAAAAATAAAAGAACACAATTTTAAAAGGGGCTGAGATTAAACTGTGTGTAGGGATGCTTGGATAAAAAACAAATGCATATATTCTTCTGATCAAGGTGTGAAACGTTAAATACCAATGAACTGAAATTTTAAATATGAAAGACTATAAAGCTTATTAATATTCAAGAGCAAGAAATCTTGACTCAGGTAAAGTGACCTGAATCCATATGTTAGTTTCTTTGTACCTTTTAGGTGTGGCTAGATAACTCACATCGGAGAAGGTGATGGCACTCCACTCCAGTACTCTTGACTGGAAAATCCCATGGACTGAGGAGCCTGGTAGGCTGCAGGCCATGGGGTCGCAAAGAGTCGGACAGGATTGAGCGACTTCACTTTCACTTTTCACTTTCATGCATTGGAGAAGGAAATGGCAACCCATTCCAGTGTTCTTGCCTGGAGAATCCCATGGACGGAGAACCCTGGTGGGCAGCCGTCTATGGGGTCACACAGAGTTGGACACGACTGAAGTGACTTCAGTTCAGTTCAGTTGCTCAGTCGTGTCTGACTTTTTGTGACCCCATGAATCGCAGCACGCCAGGCCTCCCTGTCCATCACCAACTCCCGGAGTTCACTCAGACTCACGTCCATCGAGTCAGTGATGCCATCCAGCCATCTCATCCTCTGTCGTCCCCTTCTCCTCCTGCCCCCAATCCCTCCCAGCATCAGAATCTTTTCCAATGAGTCAACTCTTCGCATGAGGTGGCCAAAGTACTGGAGTTTCAGCGTTAGCATCATTCCTTCCAAAGAAATCCCAGGGCTGATCTCCTTCAGAATGGACTGGTTGGATCTCCTTGCAGTCCAAGGGACTCTCAGGAGTCTTCTCCAACTCCACAGTTCAAAAGCATCAATTCTTCAGCACTCAGCCTTCTTCACAGTCCAACTCACATCCATACATGACCACAGGAAAAACCATGGCCTTGACTAGACGGACCTTAGTTGGCAAAAGTAATGTCTCTGCTTTTCAATATGCTATCTAGGTTGGTCATAACTTTCCTTCCAAGGAGTAAGGGTCTTTTAATTTCATGGCTGCAGTCACCATCTGCAGTGATTTTGGAGCCCCCCAAAATAAAGTCTGACACTGTTTCCACTGTTTCCCCATCTATTTCTCATGAAGTGATGGGACCAGATGCCATGATCTTCGTTTTGTGAATGCTGAGCTTTAATCCCAACTATTTCACTCTCCACTTTCACTTGCATCAAGAGGCTTTTTATTCCCCTTCACTTTCTGCCATAAGGGTGGTGCCATCTGCATATCTGAGGTTATTGATATTTCTCCCAACAATCTTGATTCCAGCTTGTGTTTCTTCCAGTCCAGCGTTTCTCATGACGTATTCTGCATATAAGTTAAATAAACAGGGTGACAATATACAGCCTTGACGTACTCCTTTTCCTCTTTGGAACCAGTCTGTTGTTCCATGTCCAGGTCTAACTGTTGTTTCCTGACCTGCATACAGATTTCTCAAGAGGCAGGTCAGGTGGTCTGGTATTCCCATCTATTTCAGAATTTTCCACAGTTTATTGTGATCCACACAGTCAAAGGCTTTGGCATAGTCAATAAAGCAGAAATAGATGTTTTTCTGGAACTCTCTTGCTTTTTCCATGATCCAGCGGATGTTGGCAATTTGATCTCTGCTTCCTCTGCCTTTTCTAAAACCAGCTTGAACATCTGGAAGTTCATGGTTCACGTATTGCTGAAGCCTGGCTTGGAGAATTTTGAGCATTAATTTACTAGCATGTGAGATGAGTGCAATTGTGTGGTAGTTTGAGCATTCTTTGGCATTGCCTTTCTTTGGGATTGGAATGAAAACTGACCTTTTCCAGTCCTGTGGCCACTGCTGAGTTGTCCAAATTTGCTGGCATATTGAGTGCAGCACTTTCACAGCATCATCTTTCAGGATTTGGAATAGCTCAACTGGAATTCTATCACCTCCACTAGCTTTGTTCGTAGTGATGCTTTCTAAGGCTCACTTGACTTCACATTCCAGGATGTCTGGCTCTAGGTCAGTGATCACACCATCATGATTATCTGGGTCATGAAGATCTTTTTTGTACAGTTCTTCTGTGTATTCTTGCCACCTCTCATTAATATCTTCTGCTTCTGTTAGGTCCATACTATTTCTGTCCTTTATCGAGCCCATCTTTGCATGAAATATTCCCTTGGTATCTCTAATTTTCTTGAAGTGATCTCTAGTCTTTCCCATTCTGTTGTTTTCCTCTATTTCTTTGCATTGATTGCTGAGGAAGGCTTTCTTATCTCTTCTTGCTATTCGTTGGAACTCTGCATTCAGATGCTTATATCTTTCCTTTCTCCTTTGCTTTTCACTTCTCTTCTTTTCATAGCTATTTGTAAGGCCTCCCCAGACAGCCATTTTGCTTTTTTGCATTTCTTTTCCATGGGGATGGTCTTGATCCCTGTCTCCTGTACAGTGTCACGAACCTCATTCCATAGTTCATCAGGTACTCTGTCTATCAGATCTAGGCTCTTAAATCTATTTTTCACTTCCACTGTATAATCATAAGGGATTTGATTTAGGTCATACCTGAATGGTCTAGTGGTTTTCCCTACTTTATTCAATTTAAGTCTGAATTTGGCAATAAGGAGCTCATGATCTGAGCCACAGTCAGCTCCTGGTCTTGTTTTTGCTGACTGTATAGAGCTTCTCCATCTTTGGCTGCAAAGAATATAATCAATCTGATTTCGATTTTGACCATCTGGTCATGTCCATGTGTAGAGTCTTCTCTTGTTTTGTTGGAAGAGGGTGTTTGCTATGATTAGTGTGTTCTCTTGGCAAAACTCTATTAGTCTTTGCCTGCTTCATTCCGTATTCCAAGGCCAAATATGCCAGTTACTCCAGGTGTTTCTTGACTTCCTACTTTTGCATTCCAGTCCCCTATAATGAAAAGGACATCTTTTTTGGGTGTTAGTTCTAAAAGTTCTTGTAGGTCTTCATAGAACCGTTCAACTTCAGCTTCTTCAGCGTTACTGGTTGGGGCATAGACTTGGATTACCTTGATATTGAATGGTTTGCCTTGGAAACGAACAGAGATCATTCTGTCATTTTGGAGATTGCATCTGGGTACTGCATTTCAAACTCTTTTGTTGACCATGATGGCTATTCCATTTCTTCTGAGGGATTCCTGCCTGCAGTAGTAGATATAATGGTCATCTGAGTTAAATTCACCCATTCCAATCCATTTCAGTTTGCTGATTCCTAGAATGTCGACATTCACTCTTGCCATCTCTTGTTTGATCACTTCCAATTTGCCTTGATTCATGGACCTGACATTCCAGGGTCCTATGCAATATTGATCTTTACAGCATTGGACCTTGCTTCTATCACCAGTCACATCCACAGCTGGGTATTGTTTTTGCTTTCCTACACCCCTTCTTTCTTTCTGGAGTTATTTCTCCACTGATCTCCAGTAGCATATTGGGCACTTACCAACACGGCAAGTTCATCTTTCAGTTTCCTATCATTTTGCCTTTTCATACTGTTCATGGGGTTCTGAAGGCAAGAATACTGAAGTGGTTTGCCATTCCCTTCTCTGTTGGACCACATTCTGTCAGATCTCTCCACCATGACCCGCCCATCTTGGGTTGCCCCACGGGCATGGCTTAGTTTCATTGAGTTAGACAAGGCTGTGGTCCTAGTGTGATTAGATTGACTAGTTTCCTATAAGTATGGTTTCAGTGTGTCTGCCCTCTGATGCCCTCTTACAACACCTACCATCTTACTTGGGTTTCTCTTACCTTGGGCGTGGGGTATCTCTTCACAGCTGCTCCAGCAAAGCGCAGCCACTGCTCCTTACCTTGGATGAGGGGTATCTCCTCACTGCCGCCCTTCCAGACCTTCAACGTGGGATAGCTCCTCTAGGCCCTTCTGTGCCCGCGCAGCCACTGCTCCTTGGATGTGGGGTTGGTTCTCCCGGCCGCTGCCCCCGCCTTGGGCGTGGGATTGCTCCTCCCGCCCACCGCCATCCAGCCATCTCATCCTCTGTCGTCCCCTTCTCATCCTGCCCCCAATCCATCCCAGCATCAGAGTCTTTCAAATGAGTCAACTCTTCGCATGAGGTGGCCAAAGTACTGGAGTTTCAGCTTTAGCATCGTTCCTTCCAAAGAACATCAGGAGTGATCTCCTTTAGAATGGACTGGTTGGATCTCCTTGCAGTCCAAGGGTCTCTCAAGAGTCTTCTCCAACACCACAGTTCAAAAGCATCAATTCTTTGGCACTCAGCCTTCTTCACAGTCCAACTCTCCCATGCATACATGACTACTGGAAAAACCATAGCCTTGACTAGATGGAAGATGTTTACTTTGAAGTTAATTTTATTTCAAGTTTTATGTTTGGAAATTACTCATCTTTATTAGAAGGGAAAAAAATAGTATTGATCTGAGAAGCCCTATCTATATGTGGACCTGATTTAGATGATGGGATTCTGGACTTTGAGCTGATTCTGTGATGGTATGAGAATTTTTTGCATGTGAGAGGGATGTGAATCAGTGGGGGCCAGAGGGAAAACTCTGGTAGGTGGCTTCTGAAAGAGTTCCCACTCTTCTCTGTCTGCTGGTATTCATATGCTCCTGTGACCCTTCCTTTTGAGTGTAGGCTGGACCCAGTGGCTCTTGTAAAGAATAGAATATGAAAAAAGTCAATTTCTAGGTTAGTTTACAGTAGACTATGATTTCTTTCTTGCTTACTCTCACTTCTAAATTATTGCAAGTTTACCGATGGTAATAGTTTTGCTATGTATTGCTCTTGTGCTGATATTTAGTGAAAGATGGAGCTTACCACTTGCTTTGGGCCCCACTCTCAAACAACAGGTGGGGAAGACTGGCCTCATCTGCCAGCTGTGTTTGGGGTCACAATTGGCTTCATCCTACATAGGCCTTGAATTCTCTCTTGTGGACTATCTTAATCAGAAACATACAAGAAAAAGAACTCTGGAAATGTAATTCAGCCTAGCTAAGTTTACATATTACAAGGAAATGGAAATCCACTCCAGTATTCTTGCCTGGAAAATCCCATGGATGGAGAAGTCTGGTAGGCTACAGTCCATGGGGTCACAAGGAGTCAGACACCACTGAGCGACTTCACTTTCACTTTCAAAATTACTCAAGATACAATTTGTTCATGAGTGATAGTATAAATGCATAACTTTTTCAACTAATTCACCAATTTTCAAGGTAATGAATTATTTCCTTAATATCCCCTGAGGTTAACTAATTGTTTTTTAAATTAGCTTTTTATTTTAGAACAGTTTTAGATTTATAAATAACTTGTGACATTATTACAGAGTTCCTACATATCCATTTAGTTTCTCTCATTAATATTTTACATGGGCTTTTCTGATAGCTCAGTTGGTAACAGTATGGTATATTTGGTATAGTTAATGAATGAATATGCAGAATACATCATGAGAAACGCTGGGCTGGAAGAAGCACAAGCTGGAATCAAGATTGCCGGGAGAAATATCAGTAACCTCAGATATGCAGATGACACCACCCTTATGGCAGAAAGTGAAGAGGAACTCAAAAGCCTCTTAATGAAAGTGAAAGAGGAGAGTGAAAAAGTTGGCTAAAAGCTCAACATTCAGAAAACGAAGATCATGGCATCTGGTCCCATCACTTCATGGGAAATAGATGGGGAAACAGTGGAAACAGTGTCAGACTTTATTTTTTTGGGCTCCAAAATCACTGCAGATGGTGACTGTAGCCATGGAATTAAAAGATGCGTACTCCTTGGAAGGAAGGTTATGACCAACCTAGATACCATATTCAAAAGCAGAGACATTACTTTGCCAACAAAGATCCGTCTAGTCAAGGCTATGGTTTTTCCAGTAGTCATGTATGCATGTGAGAGTTGGACTGTGAAGAAAGCTGAGCACCGAAGAATTGATGCTTTTGAACTGTGGTGTTGGAGAAGACTCTTGAGAGTCCCTTGGACTGCAAGGAGATCCAACCAGTCCATTCTAAAGGAGATCAATCCTGGGTGTTCTTTGGAAGGACTGATGCTAAAGCTGAAACTGCAGTACTTTGGCCACCTCATGCGAAGAGTTGACTCATTGGAAAAGACTCTGATGCTGGGAGGGATTGGGGGCAGGAGGAGAAGGGGACGACAGAGGATGAGATGGCTGGATGGCATCACCAACTCAATGGACGTGAGTTTGAGTGAACTCCAGGAGTTGGTGATAGACAGGGAGGCCTGGTGTGCTGCAGTTCATGGGGTCACAAAGAGTCGGACATGACTGAGCGACTGAACTGAACTGAACTGAATGAATGAATATTGGCATATTAAATAAAGTACAAATTTTATTCTTATTTCTTTTTGTTTGCTTTTCTATTGTTTTCTTGTTTCATGTTTCATTCAGGATACCACATATGTTTGGTCATAATGTTTTCTTAGGTTCCTCTTGTCTGTGACAGTTTCTAAGACTTCAATGGCTTTCAACTATTTTTAATGACCTTATTTTGAAATGTGCTGTCCAGATTTTTGTGAAATGCCCATTAGTTGCTAAGTCACTTCAGTCATGTCCGACTCTGTGTGACCCCATAGACGGCAGCCCACCAGGCTTCCCCGTCCCTGGGATTCTCCAAGCAAGAACACTGGAGTGGGTTGCCGTTTCCTTCTCCAGTGCATGAAAGTGAAAAGTGAAAGTGAAGTCGCTCAGTCGGGATTTGTAATGTATTTTTCTTATGATTAGTTTGGGTTATGTGTTTTGGGGAATAAGAGCACAGAAGTAAAGTGCCATTTTCATGAAATCATAATTGGGTACATATTATGTACATAGCATGCTAATAATGTGTCTGCTGTCGATGTGGACCTTGATATCTGGCTGAGGTATTGTTTCTTGAATTCCTCCATTGTAAAGTTACTCTCTCCTCCTCTTTCCATATTGTATTCCTTGGTAAGAAGTTACTGTGTACAGTCTGTAATTGAGAGGGGAATTATGCTTCACCTCTTGGAGGTTGGAGTATCTACATAAATTATTTGGAATTCTGCATGTGTGATATGTTTATTCTTCTCCCACTTATTTATTTATTCAATCATTTACTTAGTTATGGAATCATGAATATTTATCTTATGCTTTGATTATAATGCAATACTACTTTATTGCTCCAATTGTTTCAGCTTTATTTCCAAATTGTTGGTCATTGGGACCTCAAGTTGACTCCTGTGTCCCTCTGACATAGCTGTGTGTGTATGTGTGTGAGAATATTTCCATACTCTTCTGGTACTACTGCAAGAAACTTTGGGCTCATCTTATGTAGTCTTGCTTGTGTTCTGGAACCAGCCATGACCTCCCAGCATCCCTGGTTCTTTTTATTGGAGAATGGTATTAGAAACCAATATCTGTGGCTAGATGTACCATTACAACTCGGGTATCATTGCTTCTAAGCCCTGTCAGCTAATAGAGCAAAGATATACATGTGAATATACTAACCTGTGTTTGTACACACATCTATAAGAGATTTCTTTGTATTATCACTACATTTATATTAAACTAAATATCAGTTCATGATGATGTCTCAGACTGTAATCCATTACCACATGGCTGTTCTAGACCCCTCCTCTTGCTTATCTGTAACCTACCACTCTAACAATGGATACCTGGTTTCTGCTTTTCACAATCTATATAGTTAATTGTTCTAATCAAGTACACATGCATAGGAGTATTAGTATTATTATCCTGTACCTTCTTGGGATATCACTCATCAACTGGAGCACAAAGGCTTGCATACAATTTCTTTTGCTCCTAAGTTTTTAGACTCCACTCATTTTCAAAGCTATTTAGGTTAGCACTATCCCCTTGGCTTACTTCAGTGAAGTTGTTTCACATATTTGTAATATAAGTCAGTTCTTTTGTGAAGATTGACTCTGCTTGAATAGTTTAAATGGGTTTGACAAATGTTTAATGTCTTGTATTCATCATTTCAGTATCATGTAGAATGGTTTCACCTATTTAAACTTCTTCACCACTTGTATCTCTAGAAGCCATGATACTCTTATCATTTCTGTAGTTTTGTCTTTTTCATGTTGTCATATAAATAGAGTCATAAGGTATGTGATCTTTTCATACCAACTTCTTTCAGTGAGCCATACACATTTCAGGTTCACCCGTGATTTTTCATGGCTTACTGTTCATCTGTCTTTATCACTAAATAGCATTTCATTGTATACACGTACCAGGACTTTTTATATACATTCACTTATTGAAAAACATCTTGGTTGCTTAAAGTTTTGGGTGATTATCAATTAAACTGATATAAATATTTTTGCTTGAATGTGTTTTCAACTCAGTTGGAGAAAAACCTAGGGGTGTAATTGCTGGATTGTATAGTAATACTATGTTTAGCTTTTAAAAACTTAGACATATAATGTCTAACATAATGAGTTTATATTTGTAAAATGATCACCACAATAAGTCCAGTTAATATCTATCACCATACATAGTTACAAATTTTTTTCTTGTGATGAAAACTTTTAAGATTTACTCTCTTAGCAACTTTCAAATACGCAAGTGCTATTAACCATAGTCACCATGCTGTACATTACATCCCTATGATTTACTTATTTTATGGTTGAAAATTTGGACTTTTTAAAGTCCTTCACCCATTTTACCCTCCCCTTTATTGTACCCCTCCTGGCAACCATCAGTCTGTTTTCCGTATCCATGAGCTCTTTTTCGGTTTGTTTTAGATTTCACGTGTAAATGAGATTATACAGTATTTTTCTTTCTCTGTTCAACTTATTTCCTTTAGCATAATGTTTTCAAGGTCCATCCATGTTGCCCCAAATGGTGCAATTTCCTTCTTTTTCATGGCAGAATAATAACTATATATATAAATATATGTAGTTTTTTGTCTGTTCATCCATTGATGCACATTAGATTGCTTCCTTATCTTGACTATTGTAAATTCTGAGCAAAGTGATTCTGTTGTACACACACACATATATATATATATATATATATATATATATATATATATACATCAGATCAGATCAGATCAGTCACTCAGTCGTGTCCGACTCTTTGCGACCCCATGAATCGCAGCACGCCAGGCCTCCCTGTCCATCACCAACTCCCGGAGTTCACTCAGACTCACGTCCATCAAGTCAGTGATGCCATCCAGCCGTCTCATCCTCTGTCATCCCCTTCTCCTCCTGCCCCCAATCCCTCCCAGCATCAGAGTCTTTTCCAATGAGTCAACTCTTCACATGAGGTGGCCAAAGTACTGGAGTTTCAGCTTTAGCATCATTCCTTCCAAAGAAATCCCAGGGCTGATCTCCTTCAGAATGGACTGGTTGGATCTTGTTGGAGTCCAAGGGACTCTCAAGAGTCTTCTCCAACACCACAGTTCAAAAGCATCAATTCTTCGGCGCTCAGCCTTCTTCACAGTCCAACTCTCACATCTATACATGACCACAGGAAAAACCATAGCCTTGACTAGATGAACCTTTGTTGGCAAAGTAATGTCTCTGCTTTTGAATATGCTATATAGGTTGGTTATAACTGTCAAGGAGTAAGCGTCTTTTAATTTCATGGCTGCAGTCACCATCTGCAGTGATTTTGGAGCCCAGAAAAATAAAGTCTGCCACTGTTTCCACTGTTTCCCCATCTATTTGCCATGAAGTGATGGGACCGAATGCCATGATCTTCATTTTCTGAATGTTGAGCTTTAAGCCAACTTTTTCACTCTCCTCTTTCACTTTCATCAAGAGGCTTTTGAGTTCCTCTTCACTTTCTGCCATAAGGGTGGTGTCATCTGCATATCTGAGGTTATTGATATTTCTCCCGGCAATCTTGATTTCAGCCTGTGTTTCTTCCAGTCCAGCGTTTCTCATGATGTACTCTGCATATAAGTTAAATAAATAAATATATATATATTTTCCCACTTCATCATAGGCTGTTGAATTTACTTCCCTGTTCTATACAGTAGGCCCTTGTTGTTTATCCATTCTATACACAATAGTTTGCATCTGCTAACCCCACACTCCTACTCCTTCCCTCCCTCACCCCCTAAACCATGACATTTTTAATGACAGCCTATACAGGAGCATGATTTGAATTACTGACTTTCAAGTCCATAGTAGAGTAAAATGGCATTTTATATAAATGTTCCCAACTATTTTATAATAGGGCATTCTAGGATAATTTCTACCTTCATAGACAATTCTCTTAGAATTAATTTATTAGAATTTTTAATAAAATTTTATTTTTTATAAATAATTTTTATTGGTTAACATAACATTTCTTACTCATAAGCTTCAAAAACATTTTAGATAGAAAATACGGAGCATAACATGTTGACATGAAAAAAGAAAAGGATGTTTCTAGTTTCCATTGTGTCATGTGGGTGACCTTTTGAATCTGAGCTCGAACAAATTGGCAATGACAGCTTTGAATTTTCACTGGTCTCTCCTGAAAAAATTATTGCAAATTGTATCTTAGCAGAAGTGTTTTTTTTTAAATAATGAATTATTCATGAAAAACCGTTTTATCTCATAGTACACCTGCTGGGAAGGTTTTGCATTGCCTATTAGAGTCTATGCAAAGCTGTGCAATTAAACCTTCAAAACCAGATTCATTTTGCTTTGCTAATGCCGCATAAAGCATCAAAGGAAGGGTAATGACAAACACATATTTGTATTCATAGAACATTAAAAAATAATTAGTACTTGAAAAGGTCATAGAAAAGATTAAAGAATGACTTGCTGTGGTATTTAACTAGAGGTTGAGGTGGTGAAGGACACATCTCTTTCTCTTTTTTATTTTTTGAGTAATGCTCTTGTCCATTGCATTTGTACTCTTAGTACTGTTTAGAATAGTTTATATGCACAGCTTTTACAGTGATTGCACTGATAATAGCCTATAGCATCAATCATAGAAGACAGGCTCTCACACTGTCTGTTTATGAGATGTCTGGTTCTAACGGGTATCGCATTATTTGACCAAAAAGGTAGAAGTGGGATTTCATGGCCAGGAGTTTAAAAACTGAACAACTTTAAGGACTCCAGTATCCTCAAAAGACCTTAGTTTAAAGATCAAAGCAGTTAAATACAGGTGAAATTCTACTATAAAATATGTTCCTGCAAAAATTCTCATTCATAAATATATTTCTATTTTCCAGTGGGTAATATGTCAATTCAAAACCTTACATGTTTCTTTTATCTATTGGACATGTGTAGCAAATTATTTCTCTGGTGTCTGTCCATATAATAGTTATATTTTAATACACGGGCTTCTGTTTTATTTACATTATAGATCTTCATTCATCAATTCTTTATTCATTTTTAATCATTCCTTCATTTATTCAATAGTAATTATGAATAATGAAGTGGATCTCTACCTTTAAGAGGTTCAGTGTTAGTAGAAAAGATACATATGTAAATTTAGAGTTACATTGCATTTGGATAAGTGCTATGATAGATTTATGCCCAGAGAGCTTTGGAATCTTAAATGTGAGACACCTAACAAAGCCAGGTTTCAGAGGATTGTCAGTAAAGACTCTCCAGGGAAAGCTTCACTGGAGGGTGTCTTGAAAAAATAAGTTAGGTACATGATAAGGAGAAGGGGGTTATGACAAGGAGAAGGGGGGTATTTTAATATGCATAAAGGCAGGAAGCAACATGTCATGTTCAGGAAACTGCTTGCAGCATGCCAATGGGGTTATGGTGGGAAATATGATCATAGGTCAGATTATATAGACCCTGGTACATGTGAACTCTTGTCTTTGATGCGCTGGTCAGCCATTGAAGGACTTTAAGCTGGCAGAACATGGTGAGAATTGTAATCTTAAAAGGTCATTCTAGAGTCAGTCAGTTAGATTGGAGGAGAGATTTAAAGTAGGAAATTATTATAGTAATCAAAATTGGATATCATAATTCCCCAAATCACATCAACAGCAGGAAGGAAAATGAGGAGGGGACAGATTTGAAACTTATTTGGAAGCAGAACTAACAGGACATAATGACAAATTGGATTTATGAGATAAAGGGTCTTAGAATGACGTACAACTGTTTAGCAAGGTGGACAGTAATTTCAAGATGAGATATACAGAAGGAGGAATATACAATAACTTTTTTTGGTAAAGCAGTTGGGTTGTACCATAAAATAACAGTGAAATCATCAACAAATTACAAGAGTGGAAAGAATGTTGCATTTTGAAAAGAACTGGAAAATTTTCCTAGCCCTTGAAAAACCTGAATGCATGAACTTGTACCCCATTTAAATGCTCTGGACCTGAATTTACCTTCAACAGCAAAAAAAAAAAAAAAAAAAAGAGGGGGGGAGATGAGGATTAAAGTTATGTGGTATCTAGAAATATTTCAGTACTAGAATTTTGTTTATGGAAAATTTTCATATCAATAGTCTCAATTAAATACATCTTTTTTCCAAAATAACCATCTAGGAAGCAGCGAGACATGAAAATTTTAGGAACCAAGAGGAAAAGGCAAGGGAGTGTGTGCCTCTCTGTATCTTAGTCTTTTCTGTTAGTGTTTTTAATCAATTTTTTAAACTTACCAATACACTATAGAAAAAAATGATGATTTCATTTTTAACTTTTAAGAATGCAATGTTATAATGGTGATTAATTTTACCCAATTTTAATTAACAATAAATTAAGGAATCTAGAAATAAGAACTAGACAAATTTTTAAATACAATACTTAAAGAAAAGTTAAAATTTCTCTAGTTATATACCTTTAATAAACTTTTAGAGAAATCAGGTCCAAATGTTAATATAAGAAGCATGATGTCTTAATATTTAAATAAAAGTATATTTTACTATTCTTTGGGCTTCCTTGATGGTTCAGATGGTAAAGAATTTGCTTATAAATCAGGAGACCCGGGTTCAATCCCTGGGACAGGAAGATGTGCTGGAGAAGGGAATGGCAACCCACTCCAGTATTCTTGCCTGGAGAATTCCATGGACAGAGGAGCCTGGCGGGCTGCCGTCCCTGGGGTTGCAAAGAGTCAGACAGGACTGAGTGACTTATATATTTTATCACTTCCCATTAATGAATACTTAGATTTACCCCCCACCCCCACACCTGGGGAAACTTTTTTGACCATCCCATCCCTTCCACTCTTTTTTGATATCAATGTGCCCTACATTCTGGTTTAACACATTATCAATTGCTTTAGGCTTTCTTGGCTACTGCTCTTACTAGGTTATGGGCTTTCCTGATGGCTCAGGCTGTAAAAGCGTCCGCCAACAATGAGGGAGACACGGGTTTGATCCCTGGGTCGGGAAGATCCCTGGAGCAGGAAGTGATAATCCACTCCAGTATTCTTGCCTGGAAAATCCCATGGACGGAGGAGCCTGGTAGGCCACAGTCCATGGGGTCGCAAAGAGTGGGACAAGACTGAGCAACTTAATTTTCACCTGAACCAGCCACTTTGTCTTCTTTCATCTCTATTACCTAACTGTGGCTCAGATCATGAACTCCTTATTGCCAAATTCAGAATTAAATTGGAGAAAGTAGGACCATTCAGGTATGACCTAAATCAAATCCCTTATGATTATACAGTGGAAGTGAGAAATAGATTTAATGGCCTAGATCTGATAGATACAGTGCCTGATGAACTATGGAATGAGGTTCGTGACATTGTACAGGAGACAGGGATCAAGACCATCCCCAAGGAAAAGAAATGCAAAAAAGCAAAATGGCTGTCTGGGGAGGCCTTACAAATAGCTGTGAAAAGAAGAGAAGCAAAAAGCAAAGGAGAAAAGGAAAGGTATAAGCATCTGCATGCAGAGTTCCAAAGAATAGCAAGGAGAGATAAGAAAGCCTTCCTCAGCGATCAATGCAAAGAAATAGAGGAAAACAACAGATTGGGAAAAACTAGAGATCTCTTCAAAAAAATTAGAGATACCAAGGGAATATTTCATGCAAAGATGGGCTCAATAAAGGACAGAAATGGTATGGACATAACAGAAGCAGAAGATATTAAGAAGAGGTGGCAAGAATACACAGAAGAACTGTACAAAAAAGATCTTCACAACCCAGATAATCACGATGATGTGATCACTGACCTAGAGCCAGACATCCTGGAAAGTGAAGTCAAGTGGGCCTTAGAGAGCATCACTATGAACAAAGCTAGTGGAGGTGATGGAATTCCAGTTGAGTTTTTTCAAATCCTGAAAGTAGATGCTGTGAAAGTGCTGCACTCAATATGCCAGCAAATTTGGAAGGCTGAGCAGTGGCCACAGGACTGGAAAAAGTCAGTTTTCATTCCAACCCCAAAGAAAGGCAATGCCAAAGAATGCTCAAACTACCGCACAATTGCACTAATCTCACATGCTAGTAACGTAATGCTCAAAATTCTCCAAGCCAGGCTTCAGCAATATGAGAACTGTAAAGTTCCAGATGTTCAAGCTGGTTTTAGAAAAGACAGAGGAACCAGAGATCAAATTGGGAACATCCACTGGATCATCAAAAAACCAAGAGAGTTCCAGAAAAGCATCTATTTCTGCTTTATTGACTATGCCAAAGCCTTTGACTGTGTGGATCACAATCAACTGTGGAAAATTCTGAAAGAGATGGGAATACCAGACCACCGGACCTGCCTCTTGAGAAACCTATACGCAGGTCAGGAAGCAATAGTTAAAACCGGACATGGAACAACAGATTGGTTCCAAATAGGAAAAGGAGTACGTCAAGGTTGCATATTGTCACCCTGCTTGTTTAACTTATATGCAAAGTACATCATGAGAGATGCTGGGCTGGAAGATGCACAAGCTAGAATCAAGATTGCCAGGAGAAATATCAATAACCTCAGATATGCAGATGACACCACCCTTATGGCAGAAAGTGAAGAGGAACTAAAAAGGCTCTTGATGAAAGTGAAAGAGGAGAGTGAAAAAGTTGGCTTAAAACTCAACATTCACAAAACGAAGATCATGGCATCTGGTCCCATCACTTCATGAGAAATAGATGGGGAAACAGTGGAAACAGTGTCAGACTTTATTTTTCTGGGCTCCAAAATCACTACAGATGGTGATTGCAGCCATGAAATTAAAAGACGCCTCTTTCTTTTCCTTCTTCTTTTCTTTAACATCGTATTTTTGAAATTCCAAACTCTACTCTAGATTTTTAATTTTTGCTTTTATGTATTTGTTACCAATTTTGTACCTTTAAGGACCCAATCTTCAGGACCCATTTTTCACTAGGGAGTGAGATTACTGGCTTGACTGCTCTCTCTCCCTTTGGACCCTCCTTTTTCTCCACCAGGTCGCCTGTGTCTCCTCCCTAACCCCTCTCTACTCTACACAACTCAGTGAATTTCTGTGTGTTCCAGACGGTGGAGAACACTTAGGGAACTGATTACTGGCTGGATCTGTCTCCCTCCTTTTCATTCCCCCCTTTTATCCTTCTGGCCACCTCTGTTACCTTCCTCCTTCTTCTCTTCTCTGTATAACCCCGTGAACATCTCTGAGTGGTCCAGTTGTGGAGTGCACATAAGGAAGTGACTACTGGCTAGCCCACTCTCTCCACTATGGATTCACCTCATCTCATTTGGGTCACCTCTAACTCCCTCCTCCCTCTTCTCTTCTCCATGTAACCCTGTGAACCTCTCTGAGTGACCCTCACTGTAGAGAAACTTATCATCTTTAATGTAGATGTTTTATCAATGGTGCTGTATAGAAGGAGAAGTTTTGAAACTACTGTAAAAATAAGACCGATAATTGGAAGCAGGAGACTTAAGTCCAAACCCTGACTCCAGGGAACTCCTGACTCCAAGGAACATTAATGGACAGGAGCTCATCAAATGCCTCCATACCGACACTGAAACCAAGCACCACACAAGGGCCAATAAGTTCCAGGGCAAGACATACCAAGCAAATTCTCCAGCAACAAAGGAACACAGCCCTGAGCTTCAAGATACAGGCTGTCCAAAGTCACCCCAAAACTATAGACATCTCATAACTCATTACTGGATATTTCATTGCACTCCAGAGAGAAGAAATACAGCTCCACCCACCAGAACACCGACACAAGCTTCCCTAACCAGGAAACCTTGACAAGCCACCTGTACAAACCCACACACAGTGAGGAAACGCCATAATAAAGAGAACTCCACAAACTGCCAGAATACAGAAAGGACTCCCCAAACTCAGCAATTTAAACAAGATGAAGAGACAGAGGAATACTCAGCAGATAAAGGAACAGGATAAATGCCCACCAAACCAAACAAAAGAGGAAGAGATAGGGAATCTACCTGATAAAGAATTCCGAATAATGATAGTGAAATTGATCCAAAATCTTGAAACTAAAATGGAATCACAGATAAATAGCCTGGAGACAAGGATTGAGAAGATGCAAGAAAGGTTTAATGAGGACCTAGAAGAAATAAAAAAGAGTCAATATATAATGAATAATGCAATAAAGGAAATTAAAAACACTCTGGAGGCAACAAATAGTAGAATAACAGAGGCAGAAGACAGGATTAGTGAATTAGAAGATAGAATGGTAGAAATAAATGAATCAGAGAGGATAAAAGAAAAACGAATTAAAAGAAATGAGGACAATCTCAGAGACCTCCAGGACAATATTAAACGCTCCAACATTCGAATCATAGGGGTTCCAGAAGAAGAAGACAAAAAGAAAGACCATGAGAAAATACTTGAGGAGATAATAGTTGAAAACTTCCCTAAAATGGGGAAGGAAATAATCACCCAAGTCCAAGAAACCCAGAGAGTCCCAAACAGGATAAACCCAAGGAGAAACACCCCAAGACACATATTAATCAAATTAACAAAGATCAAACACAAAGAACAAATATTAAAAGCAGCAAGGGAAAAACAACAAATAACACACAAGGGAATTCCCATAAGGATAACAGCTGATCTTTCAATAGAAACTCTTCAAGCCAGGAGGGAATGGCAAGACATACTTAAAATGATGAAAGAAAATAACCTACAGCCCAGATTATTGTACCCAGCAAGGATCTCATTCAAGTATGAAGGAGAAATCAAAAGCTTTTCAGACAAGCAAAAGCTGAGAGAATTCTGCACCACCAAACCAGCCTTCCAACAAATACTAAAGGATATTCTCTAGACAGGAAACACAAAAACGGTGTATAAGCTCGAACCCAAAACAATAAAGTAAATGGCAATGGGAACATACGTATCAGTAATTACCTTAAATGTAAATGGGTTGAATGCCCCAACCAAAAGACAAAGACTGGCTGAATGGATACAAAAACAAGACCCCTACATATGTTGTCTACAAGAGACCCATCTCAAAACAGGGGACACATACAGACTGAAAGTGAAGGGCTGGAAAAAGATTTTCCATGCAAATAGGGACCAAAAGAAAGCAGGAGTAGCAATACTCATATCAGATAAAATAGACTTTAAAACAAAGGCTGTGAAAAGAGACAAAGAAGGTCACTACATAATGATCAAAGGATCAATCCAAGAAGAAGATATAACAATTATAAATATATATGCACCCAACACGGGAGCACCACAGTACGTAAGACAAATGCTAACAAGTATGAAAGGAGAAATTAACAATAACACAATAATAGTGGGAGACTTTAATACCCCACTTACACCTATGGATAGATCAACTAAACAGAAAATTAACAAGGAAACACAAACTTTAAACGATACAATAGACCAGTTAGACCTAATTGATATCTATAGGTCATTTCATCCCAAAACAATGAATTTCATCTTTTTCTCAAGCACACATGGAACCTTCTCCAGGATAGATCACATCCTGGGCCATAAAGCTAGCCTTGGTAAATTCAAAAAAATAGAAATCATTCCAAGCATTTTTTTCTGACCACAATGCAGTAAGATTAGATCTCAATTACAGGAGAAAAACTATTAAAAATTCCAACATATGGAGGCTGAACAACACGCTGCTGAATAACCAACAAATCACAGAAGAAATCAAAAAAGAAATCAAAATTTGCATAGAAATGAATGAAAATGAAAACACAACAACCCAAAACCTGTGGGACACGGTAAAAGCAGTCCTAAGGGGAAAGTTCATAGCAATACAGGCACACCTCAAGAAACAAGAAAAAAGTCAAATAAATAACCTAACTCTACACCTAAAGCAACTAGAAAAGGAAGAAATGAAGAACCCCAGGGTTAGTAGAAGGAAAGAAATCTTAAAAATTAGAGCAGAAATAAATGCAAAAGAAACAAAAGAGACCATAGCAAAAATCAACAAAACCAAAAGCTGGTTCTTTGAAAGGATAAATAAAATTGACAAACCATTAGCCAGACTCATCAAGAAACAAAGGGAGAAAAATCAAATCAACAAACTTAGAAACGAAAATGGAGAGATCACAACAGACAACACAGAAATACAAAGGATCATAAGAGACTACTATCAACAATTATATGCCAATAAAATGGACAACGTGGAAGAAATGGACAAATTCTTACAAAAGTACAACTTTCCAAAACTCGACCAGGAAGAAATAGAAAATCTTAACAGACCCATCACAAGCATGGAAATTGAAACTGTAATCAAAAATCTTCCAGCAAACAAAAGCCCCGGTCCAGACGGCTTCACAGCTGAATTCTACCAAAAATTTAGAGAAGAGCTAACACCTATCCTGCTCAAACTCTTCCAGAAAATTGCAGAGGAAGGTAAACTTCCAAACTCATTCTATGAGGCCACCATCACCCTAATACCAAAACCTGACAAAGACCCCACAAAAAAAGAAAACTACAGGCCAATATCACTGATGAACATAGATGCAAAAATCCTTAACAAAATTCTAGCAATCAGAATCCAACAACACATTAAAAAGATCATACACCATGATCAAGTGGGCTTTATCCCAGGGATGCAAGGATTCTTCAATATCCGCAAATCAATCAATGTAATACACCACATTAACAAATTGAAAAATAAAAACCATATGATTATCTCAATAGATGCAGAGAAAGCCTTTGACAAAATTCAACATCCATTTATGATAAAAAACTCTCCAGAAAGCAGGAATAGAAGGAACATACCTCAACATAATAAAAGCTATATATGACAAACCCACTGCAAACATTATCCTTAATGGTGAAAAATTGAAAGCATTTCCTCTAAAGTCAGGAACAAGACAAGGGTGCCCACTTTCACCATTACTATTCAACATAGTTTTGGAAGTTTTGGCCACAGCAATCAAAGCAGAAAAAGAAATAAAAGGAATCCAAATTGGAAAAGAAGAAGTAAAACTCTCACTATTTGCAGATGACATGATCCTCTACATAGAAAACCCTAAAGAGTCCACCAGAAAGTTACTAGAAATAATCAATGACTACAGTAAAGTTGCAGGATATAAAATCAACACACAGAAATCCCTTGCATTCCTATACACTAATAATGAGAAAACAGAAAGAGAAATTAAGGAAACAATTCCATTCACCATTGCAATGGAAAGAATAAAATACTTAGGAATATATCTACCTAAAGAAACTAAAGACCTATATGTAGAAAACTATAAAACACTGGTGAAAGAAATCAAAGAGGACACTAATAGATGGAGAAATATACCATGTTCATGGATTGGAAGAATCAATATAGTGAAAATGAGTATACTACCCAAAGCAATTTATAGATTCAACGCAATCCCTATCAAGCTACCAACAGTATTCTTCACAGAGCTAGAACAAATAATCTCACAATTTGTATGGAAATACAAAAAACCTCGAATAGCCAAAGCGATCTTGAGAAAGAAGAATGGAACTGGAGGAATCAACCTACCTGACTTCAGGCTCTACTACAAAGCCACAGTTATCAAGACAGTATGGTACTGGCACAAAGACAGAAATATTGATCAATGGAATAAAATAGAAAGCCCAGAGATAAATCCACGCACATATGGACACCTTATCTTCGACAAAGGAGGCAAGAATATACAATGGATTAAAGACAATCTCTTTAACAAGTGGTGCTGGGAAATCTGGTCAACCACTTGTAAAAGAATGAAACTGGACCACTTTCTAACACCATACACAAAAATAAACTCAAAATGGATTAAAGATCTAAACGTAAGACCAGAAACTATAAAACTCCTAGAGGAGAACATAGGCAAAACACTCTCCGACATACATCACAGCAGGATCCTCTATGACCCACCTCCCAGAATATTGGAAATAAAAGCAAAAATAAACAAATGGGACCTAATTAACCTTAAAAGCTTCTGCACATCAAAGGAAACTATTAGCAAGGTGAAAAGACAGCCTTCAGAATGGGAGAAAATAATAGCAAATGAAGCAACCGACAAACAACTAATCTCAAAAATATACAAGCAACTCCTACAGCTCAACTCCAGAAAAATAAACGACCCAATCAAAAAATGGGCCAAAGAACTAAATAGACATTTCTCCAAAAAAGACATACAGATGGCTAACAAACACATGAAAAGATGCTCAACATCACTCATTATCAGAGAAATGCAAATCAAAACCACTATGAGGTACCATTTCACACCAGTCAGAATGGCTGCGATCCAAAAGTCTACAAATAATAAATGCTGGAGAGGGTGTGGAGAAAAGGGAACCCTCTTACACTGTTGGTGGGAATGCAAACTAGTACAGCCACTATGGAGAACAGTGTGGAGATTCCTTAAAAAACTGGAAATAGAACTGCCTTATGATCCAGCAACCCCACTGCTGGGCATACACACTGAGGAAACCAGAAGGGAAAGAGACACGTGTACCCCAATGTTCATCGCAGCACTGTTTATAATAGCCAAGACATGGAAGCAACCTAGATGTCCATCAGCAGATGAATGGATAAGAAAGCAGTGGTACATATACACAATGGAGTATTACTCAGCCATTAAAAAGAATACATTTGAATCAGGTCTAATGAGGTGGATGAAACTGGAGCCTATTATACAGAGTGAAGTAAGCCAGAAGGAAAAACATAAATACAGTATACTAACGCATATATATGGAATTTAGAAAGATGGTAACAATAACCCGGTGTACGAGACAGCAAAAGAGACACTGATGTATAGAACAGTCTTATGGACTCTGTGGGAGAGGGAGAGGGTGGGAAGATTTGGGAGAATGGCAATGAAACATGTAAAATATCATGTAGGAAACGAGTTGCCAGTCCAGGTTCGATGCACGATGCTGGATGCTTGGGGCTGGTGCACTGGGATGGCCCAGAGGGATGGTATGGGGAGGGAGGAGGGAGGAGGGTTCGGGATGGGGAACACATGTATACCTGTGGCGGATTCATTTTGATATTTGGCAAAACTAATACAATTATGTAAAGTTTAAAAATAAAATAAAATTGGAAGAATAAAAAAATAAATAAATAAATAAATAAATAAAAAATAAAAAAAAAAAAAAGAAAAGACGCTTACTCCTTGGAAGGAAAGTTATGACCAACCTAGATACCATATTCAAAAGCAGAGACATTACTTTGCCAACAAAGGTCCGTCTAGTCAAGGCTATGGGTTTTCCAGTGGTCATGTATGGATGTGAGAGTTGGACTGTGAAGAAGGCTGAGTGCCGAAGAATTGATGTTTTTGAACTGTGGTGTTGGAGAAGACTCTTGAGAGTCCCTTGGACTGCAAGGAGATCCAACCAGTCCATTCTGAAGGAGATCAGCCTTGGGATTTCTTTGGAAGGACTGATGCTAAAGCTGAAACTCCAATACTTTGGCCACCTCATGCAAAGAGTTGACTCATTGGAAAAGACTCTGATGCTGGGAAGGATTCGGGGCAGGAGGAGGAGGGGACGACAGTGGATGAGATGGCTGGATGGCATCACCGACTCGATGGACATGAGTTTGAGTAAACTCCACGTAATGGTGATGGACAGGGAGGCCTGGTGTGCTTTGATTCATGGGGTTGCAGGAGTTGGACATGACTGACGGACTGAACTGAACTCAAGGCCTAATATCTTATTGGCATAGAGCAAGTGCTCACTAAGTACTGGCTGAGTGAGTGAATAAATAAGCTTATGATTGGATTTTCCTAAGACGATTCCGTGCCTATGTTGTTATTTCAACTCCTTTGGCGAAGATTCTTCAACAATCCTAGCAAGGCTACTTAGGATGATGGTGAAATGGTGTGACCAACAGTTCAGTTCAGTTCAGTCACTCAGTCATGTTTAACTCTGAGTGACCCCATGATCTTTTTTGTACAGTTCTTTTGTGTATTCTTGCCACATCTTCTTAATATCATCTGCTTCTGTTAGGTCCATATCATTTCTGTCCTTTATGGAGCCCATCTTATGAAATGTTCGCTTGGTATCTCTAATTTTCTTGAAAAGATAACTAGTCTTTCTAGTCTTTCCCATTCTGTTCAGATCAGATCAGATCAGTCGCTCAGTCGTGTCCAAGTCTTTGCGACCCCATGAATCGAATCATGCCAGGCCTCCCTGTCCATCACCAGCTCCTGGAGTTCACACAGACTCACGTCCCTCGAGTCAGTGATGCCATCCAGTCATCTCATTCTCTGTCATCCCCTTCTCATCTTGCCCCCAATCCCTCCCAGCATCAGAGTCTTTTCCAATGAGTCAACTCTGCGCATGAGGTGGCTAAAGTACTGGCGTTTCAGCTTTAGCATCATTCCTTCCAAAGAGATCCCAGGGCTGATCTACCTCAGAATGGACTAGTTGGATCTCCTTGCAGTCCAAGGGACTCTCAAGAGTCTTCTCCAACACCACAGTTCAAAAGCATCAACTCTTCAGCACTCAGCCTTCTTCACAGTCCAACTCTCACATCCATACATGACCACAGGAAAAACCATAGCCTTGACTAGACGAACCTTTGTTGGCAAAGTAATGTCTCTGCTTTTGAATATGGTATCTAGGTTCGTCATACCTTTCCTTCCAAGGAGTAAGCATCTTTTAATTTGTGGCTGAAGTCACCATCTGTAGTGATTTTGGAGCCCCCTAAAATAAAGTCTGACACTGTTTCCACTGTTTCCCCATCTATTTCCCATGAAGTGATGGGACCAGATATCATGATCTTCGTTTTTGAATGTTGAGCTTTAAGCCCACTTTTTCACTCTCCTCTTTCACTTTCATCAAGAGGCTTTTTAGTTCCTCTTCACTTTCTGCCATAAGGGTGGTGTCAACTGAACATCTGAGGTTATTGATATTTCTCCCAGCAATCTTGATTCCAGCTTGTATTTCTTCCAGTCCAGCATTTTTCATGATGGACTCTGCATATAAGTTAAATAAGCAGGGTGACAATATACAGCCTCGACGAACTCCTTTTCCTATTTGGAACCAGTCTGTTGTTCCATGTCCAGGTCTAACTGTTGCTTCCTGACCTGCATACAAATTTCTCAAGAGGCAGATCAGGTGGTCTGTTATTCCCATCTCTTTCAGAATTTTCCACAGTTGATTGTGATCCACACAGTCAAAGGCTTTGGCATAGTCAATAAAGCAGAAATAGATGCTTTTCTGGAACTCTCTTGCGTTTTCCATGATCCAGTGGATGTTGGCAATTTGATCTCTGGTTCCTCTGCCTTTTCTAAAACCAGCTTGAACATCAGGAAGTTCATGGTTCACATATTGCTGAAGTCTGGCTTGAATTTTGAGCATTACTTTACTAGTGTGTGAGATGAGTGCAATTGTGTGGTAGTTTGAGCATTCTTTGGCATTGCCTTTCTTTGGGATTGGAATGAAAACTGACCTTTTCCAGTCCTGTGGCCACTGCTGAGTTTTCCAAATTTGCTGGCATATTGAGTGCAGCACTTTCACAGCATCATCTTTCAGGATTTGGAATAGCTCAACTGGAATTCTATCACCTCCACTAGCTTTGTTCATAGTGATGCTTTCTAAGGCCCACTTGACTTCACATTCCAGGATGTCTGGCTCTAGGCAGTGATCACACCATCGTGATTATCTGGGTCGTGAAGAGGATGAGATGGATGGATGGCATCACTGACTCGATGGACATGAGTCTGAGTGAACTCCGGGAGTTGGTGATGGACAGGGAGGCCTGGCATGCTGCGATTTATGGGGTCGCAAAGAGTTGTACAGGACTGAGCGACCGATCTGATCTGATCTGTGTATTCTTGCCACCTCTTCTTAATATCTTCTGCTTCTGTTAGGTCCATACCATTTCTGTCCTTTATCGAGCCCATCTTTGTATGAAATGTTCCTTTGGTATCTCTGATTTTCTTGAAGAGATCTCTAGTCTTTCCCATTCTGTTGTTTTCCTCTATTTCTTTGCATTGATTGCTGAGAAAGGCTTTCTTATCTCTTCTTGCTATTCTTTGGAACTCTGCATTCAGATGTTTATATCTTTCCTTTTCTCCTTTGCTTTTCGCTTCTCTTCTTTTCACAGCTATTTGTAAGGCCTCCCCAGGCAGCCATTTTGCTTTTTTGCATTTCTTTTCCATGGGGATGGTCTTGATCCCTGTCTCCTGTACAATGTCACAAACCTCATTCCATAGTTCATCAGGCACTGTATCTATCAGATCTAGGCCCTTATATCTATTTCTCACTTCCACTTTATAATCATAAGGGATCTGATTTAGGTCATACCTGAATGGCCTAGTGGTTTTCCCTACTTTCTTCAATATCAGTCTGAATTTGGCAATAAGGGGTCCATGGTCTGAGTCATAGTCAGCTCCTGGTCTTGTTTTTGCTGACTGTATAGAGCTTCTCCATCTTTGGCTGCAAAGAATATAATCAATCTGATTTCGGTGTTGACCATCTGGTGATGTCCATGTATAGAGTCGTCTCTTGTGTTGTTGGAAGAGGGTGTTTGTTATGACCAGTGCATTTTTTTGGCAAAACTCTATTAGTCTTTGCCCTGCTTCATTCTGTATTCCAAGGTCAAATTTGCCTGTTACTTCAGGTGTTTCTTGACTTCCTACTTTTGCATTCCAGTCCCCTATAATGAAAAGGACATCTTTTTTGGGTGTTAGTTCTAAAAGGTCTTGTAGGTCTTCATAGAACTGTTCAACTTCAGCTTCTTCAGCGTTACTGGTGGGGCATAGACTTGGATTACTGTGATATTGAATGGTTTGCCTTGGAAATGAACAGAGATCATTCTGTCGTTTTTGAGATTGCATCCAAGTACTGCATTTCAAACTCCTTTGTTGACCATGATGACTACTCCATTTCTTCTGAGGGATTCCTGCCTGCAGTAGTAGATATAATGGTCATCTGAGTTAAATTCACCCATTCCAGTCCATTTTAGTTTGCTAATTCCTAGAATGTCGACATTCACTCTTGCCATCTCTTGTTTGACCACTTCCAATTTGCCTTGATTCATGGACCTGACATTCCAGGGTCCTATGCAATATTGCTCTTTACAGCATCGGACCTTGCTTCTATCACCAGTCACATCCACAGCTGGGTATTGTTTTTGCTTTCGCTCCATCCCTTCATTCTTTCTGTAGTTATTTCTCCATTGATCTGCAGAAGCATATTGGGCACCTACTGACCTGGGGAGTTTCTCTTTCAGTATCCTATCATTTTGCCTTTTCATACTGTTCATGGGGTTCTCAAGACAAGAGCACCATCTTTATATTGATTATATTTATTGCTTCCTTTTCCTCAGTTCCAGATGACTAGGAATTTTGATTCTGTCAGTAAGTTTCTCTTTTGAGAGAGGGAATCAGATTAATTTAAGTTAATCTTTGTAAAGCAGGTAATATTACTGACCTGTTACATACCCACAATGACAGATTTTTATTTTATTTCTGAGGTTCACAATAGATTATAAGCATATACAGTATCAAATTGTAGACTGATATTCTCCTCTAGTTCTTGGTAACTGAAAGCTTCAGTGTTGTAATTTAATATCAAGATTTAGGTACCTAAGGCATGTCAATAAATGTGTTGTCAACTAGAGTGAATAATTCTGTCTTTTGCCATTTTAGTATTATTACCACTCTGCTATTTCAGAGGAGAACTTATTAACTTATAACTCTCATTTCAATAATCACAGTAGCTTCCCCACTGAATCCACGGTTTCTTGTCTTATCTATAGGAAATCTGTTCTTACTTACTACCAGAGTTATCTGAGCCTAGACAAGATGCAGCAGTATACTCAGAGTATTTCTGCTTAAAAATATTCCTCTTATAGGGTCTTATCAAATAAAGTTGAGATTCCTTAGCTTGGTACAAAGGAGATCAGGTCTAGACTAGGACTGAAACCCAGCTTACCTGTAAAACCTGTTCTACTATTGTATATTGTAAAATCAGTCAAATTAGAGAAAATCTCTGAATACTTAAATGTAGGCAACGCTTCACTTGTGGTATTCTTTTTACTTTAGTTTGGCAATTTTTCTTTTCTACTATTAAAATGCAAATCCTAGTTCAGCACCATAGTATCCTGAAAAATATTTTTTTGGCTGATTTGCTGATTTATCTATTAAACTCCTCTTGTTCCTTCAGTAAAATGTATCATCTCCTCATTGGTATATTCATGATACTTGAATATCTATGATAAAATAACCACTCTATTACAATAAAAATAATTATACACACTTAACTTTTTTGCTAGGCTTTAAGCTCTCTGGTAGTTGACCTCTGTCTTGATGACTTTTGGGTGCACAATAGCATTAAGAGTGGAAATATACATATAGTTCCTGTGGCCAGGGCAAAGCCTATTGGCCTACCTTTTGTAATGTGAGATTTAAATTTCAGAAAGTATTGTTGTTTGTTTTTCTATGGGCCTGGCTTATGCAATTCAGTTTGGTACAATTCATAGTACCCAAACTCACCAGAGAAGGTTTTATAAGTTATAGAGCTAGCTTATTAATTTGTATGGAGATATACTTATGACCTATATCTGGGGCATCACTTCGAGATATGAAGGGCATTGGAAATGAAGAAGAATACTCTAAGAAATAGGAGCAAGGGATTTGAGATAGCTTGAGGGAATATTTGTATGCAGGTCAGGAAGCAACATGCAACAAAAGACTGGTTCCAAATAGGAAAAGGAGTACGTCAAGGCTGTACATTGTCACCCTGATAATTTAACTTATACACAGAATACATTATGAGAAATGCTGGACTGGAAGAAACACAAGCTGGAATCAAGATTGCTGGGAGAAATATCAATAACCTCAGATATGCAGATGACACCACCCTTATGGCAGAAAGTGAAGAGGAACTAACAAGCCTCTTGATGAAAGTGAAAGTGGAGAGTGAAAAAGTTGGCTTAAAGCTCAACATTCAGAAAACGAAGATCATGGCATCCGGTCCCATCACTTCATGGGAAATAGATGGGGAAACAGTGGAAACAGTGTCAGACTTTATTTTTTTGGGCTCCAAAATCACTACAGATGGTGACTGCAGCCATGAAATTAAAAGATGCTTACTCCTTGGAAGGAAAGTTATGACCAACCTAGATAGCATATTCAAAAGCAGAGACATTACTTTGCCAACAAAGGTTCGTCTAGTCAAGGCTATGGTTTTTCCTGTGGTCATGTATGGATGTGAGAGTTGGACTGTGAAGAAGGCTGAGTGCCGAAGAATTGATGCTTTTGAACTGTGGTGTTGGAGAAGACTCTTGAGAGTCCCTTGGACTGCAAGGAGATCCAACCAGTCCATTCTGAAGGAGATCAGCCCTGGGATTTCTTTGGAAGGACTGATGCTAAAGCTGAAACTCCAGTACTTTGGCCCCCTCATGCGAAGAGTTGACTCATTGGAAAAGACTCTGATGCTGGGAAGGATTAGGGGCAGGAGGAGGAGGGGATGACAGAGGCTGAGATGGCTGGATGGCATCACTGACTCGATGGATGTGAGTCTGGGTGAACTCCTGGAGTTGGTGATGGACAGGGAGGCCTGGCGTGCTGCGATTCATGGGGTCGCAAAGAGTCGGACATGACTGAGTGACTGAACTGAACTGAACTGAACTGAGGGAATATTTCATTCAGCCTATGGGAAAGCATGACAAGTGATTTACTCTGGTCTCCAATATAGCTATCTAGTGGCTGAACAGTTTTTTTCCCAGAAGCAAGGTCTATATCCCTTGTTATTATATGGACCATGATAGACATAAACTTTTCTTCTTTGTTCACATTGTGCTATTTTTTTCTAGTTTTTAAAGTTATTTTATTTTGATAAGATAATAAGTACCTTAGACATATTAGGGTAAAATTAGTAGCTGCTTCTTTCTCTTTTTATATTAGTGAATTGACTTGTGTTGGAGTTGAGGGGCTAGACTCTTCCTGGAGATCTGGTGTCCCTGTTGTGTCATTTGCAAATATATTCTCAGAAAATAAAAATTTGTTGCTTCTGGGGATGACTACATTCATCTATTTCATATTGGATCTTCTTTTCCATCTCAGAACACTATCCCTGATTCTTGACTGTATATACCTTCTGTGAGGCTTTTAGACAATGGGTTCCTTTTCATATCCTCATGGCTTATGGCCCGTGAATTATGTCTTGTACACCGTGGTTATTTGAGTCATAAATATACTACTACTAGTTGGTTTACATTTTGAAACAAGGAAATAATTGCATATATTTAAAAATATAAAAACAAAATGTGTTTGTATAAAGTTCAAACTAATTTTATATGCTTTTTTTCTTAAAGGAGAAGGAGCTCTAGGGCAGATCCAAGAATATCTTTGAGCACTTTTCTTTTTTGCTGTATGTTGTTGTTGTTCAGTTGGTAAGTCATGTCTGACTCTTTGCAACACCGGGAACTGCAGTGTGCCAGGCTTCCCTGTCCTTTATATCTCCCTGAGTTTGCTCAAACTCATGCCCATTGAGTCAGTGATGCCATCCAACCATCTCATCCTCTGTCACCTCTTTCTCCTCTTGCCTTCAATCTCTCCCAGCATCAGGATCTTTTCCAAAAAGTCAACTCTTCACATCAGGTGGCAGTTTAATACAAAATTCTGACTGTTGAAAGATTTCTTTAACCTTCTCCTACTGAATTAGGAGACCAAGGTTTGATCCCTGGATAAGCAAGATCTCCTGGAATAAAAAAGGGCAACCAGTATTCCAGTATTCTTGCCTAGAGAATCCCATGGACAGAGGAGCCTGTCAGGCTACAGTCCACTAGGTTGCAGAGTCAAACATGACTGAGTGACTAACACTCATTCATTGAATTAGTTGGCATGAAATTAGAAGATGCTTGTTCCTTGGAAGGAAAGCTATGACAAACCTAGACAGTGTATTAAAAAGGAGAGACATCACTTTGCCACCAAAGATCTGTATAGTCGAAGATATGGTTTTTCCAGTAGTCATGTACGGATGCAAGAGTTGGACCATGAAGAAAGCTGAGCACCAGAGAATTGATGCTTTCATCTTGTGGTGCTGGAGAAGACTCTTGAGAGTCCCTTAAACAGTAAGGAGATCAAACCAGTCAATGCTAAAGGAAATCAGTCCTGAATATTCATTGGAAGGACTGATGCTGAAGCTGAAGCAGCTCCAATACTTTGGCCATCTAATATGAAGAGCTGGCTCACTGGAAAAGACCCTGATGTTGGGAAAGATTGAGGGCAGGAGAAGGAAATGACAGAGGATGAGATGTTTGGATGGCATCATCGACTCAATAGACATGAATCTGAGCAAACTCCAGGAGTCAGTGAAGGATAGAGGAGCCTGGCGTGCTACAGTCCTTGGGGTCACAAAGAGTTGGCATGACTTAGCACCTGAACAACAGCAACAAAAACTGAATCAGTATGAATTTGTTTTGCTTATTTGTAACGTCCTTATTGTATGCACTTATTATACTTTCGAGCTTTTTAAAACTCTGTTAAAGGATTTTTGAAGTTGAAAACAGCCTTTTTCTTTTATAGCTTTAAAAGGATATAAGTATTGCTGATTTGCTTGAAACTAGTTAGCATATAACAAGTAGGACTTCATTTTTACTTGTAGCTTTATCAGAAATATCAGCAGTAACTTATAAAACAAAACTGAGAAACTGCCTTGAAGCATTTAATAATATATCCACATTATAAAGCACAGCCTAATGAAAGAACAAGAAACAAACAAACTTACATTCCCATCTGTTAAAACCTCAAGTTTATTTACATATAATGAAAGAAAAACATCCTGTCTTACTTGACACATGTCATAGTTATATGTTGATTCATTCAGAATGGACAACATTTCTGAGGCTTAGACTCTTGATAGAGAATGCTCTTCTGCTCCCCTTAATAAGAAACCACAAGCTGCAATTCTAAAGGACCCAGAATTGTCATGGCAGGCATGGAACAACAGATGGTCCCTTAGGCAGACTAATCCTATGTTATTTAATACCAAAAGCAAAACTGTCAACTGTTTCAGGGAAAGCATAGAGCCCGGAACCAAAGAATTGATGAGTAAACATGGAAGAAATTGATTCGGAAATATTTAGTTTGAAATGTATTTTAATTTTTCAGTCTAAACACACATTGTTACTGATTTGGAATCCTAAACCGCTGTTTGGATTTAAAAAGTAAGTTCTTTGAAAACTTCTGGGAAGAAAATTCTCAGGAGATCTTTTACTAACAATTTTTAAATGAACCAAAACAATTATAATAGATTCCTTTGGGTTATTGAATATTAGAGTGTATGAGTAACAGGTCAAAAGAAGCAACCTCTTCAGAAATGTAATAAATGCACCTGAAACCTGTGGCATTTTTGGAGTTTGCATATATATAGTACACATAGTAGGTCTGAATATATATGTAGTAGGCTCATCCTGGACCTTCTCTCAGGGAGTTTAGTTGCATATTTAAGAGGGGAATCACATCATACACATAATGTTATGGTGAGCTTCCACTATGAAATACTTTTGTTCTGCACAAACTGGAGTTCTGCTTTTCATTAAGACTTACTAATCACAAAATTTAAAATAAAAGGAATACATGTTCCTTGTAGAAAATACAAGGGCTATTTATATCTTCCAGTGTTTTCCAATCCTACTCCCCAGAAGTCATTACTATTGCCAGTAATATGAATAGAGGGCGATCTATATAGTTTGAGAGTCATCAGCATTTACGTATCAGATGAAACTATAGGTGTGATTGAAATCACCCACATGAAATATAAGAAGAGTATAAAGGCCTAGGCTAAAGGGAGGACGCACTGTTACAGAGGTGTAGGTGAAGCAGATGGAACCTAGAAAAACACTGCTGAAGAGTGGCCTGAACAGGAGGTTGAAAAATCAGTAAATAGTTGGATTCACGTAAATCAAGGATGAAGAGAGTTTCAAGCAATGGTTTACTGATGTCAGATATGACAGAAGTGCAAAACTGTGTATAGTCAGCAACAATTCAATTTAATTTGGAAACTAGGAGGTCATTAGGAAGAAATGCTATTGGAAATGGATTGGAAGCAGATGGTCATGGGTTGGGAATGGAAAAAACAGAGAAAGCTACTAGTAGAATGATCTGAGAATCTTGACTGTAGAAAGTAAGAGGAACGGAGGGCAGATGGAAGTCAAGGATAAGTTTTGTAGGATGTTAGAGACTTGGAGAAGGCAGTGGCACCCCACTCCAGTACTCTTGCCTGGCAAATCCCATGGACAGAGGAGCCTGCTAGACTGCAGTCCATGGGGTCGCGAAGAGTCGGACATGACTGAGCGACTTCCCTTTCACTTTTCACTTTCTTGCATTGGAGAAGGAAAGGGCAACCCACTCCAGTGTTCTTGCCTGGAGAATCCCAGGGATGGGGAGCCTGGTGGGCTGCCGCCTATGGGGTCACACAGAGTCGGACACGACTGAAGTGACTTAGCAGCAGAGACTTGTGCATGAGGAAAAGAGAATGGAGGAGAGTATGAAATTAGTGAAGTACAATCTGAGAGGAGGAGGGTAAAGATTTATTTTTTCTTGAGCAAAGAAGATGGGTTGAAATATAGATATAGATGAAAAAGTACAGTCGGCCCTCTGTTTCTGCAGGTTCTGGATCCTCTAATACAGAGTGTTTGAGCAGTCACAGGTGTTGATATCCGCGGCGGGTCCTGGAACCAACTGCCTGCACATACTGAGTAATGACTGCGCAAGCTAAGGACACTTCTGTGCACAGGTTAAAAAAAAATATTTTAAATGGTAAAGACCTTGCATTTTAAGACATCATAAAGATTTCAATCTGAGGAACATGAGAGAAGTGTATGACCAAGGACAGTTGGGAAATGTGTTATCCCTGATTGGTGACACAGATGACTTTGGAGACCCTGATTTGTTGTGAAACAAATCATTAGGGTTGTGTGGTTTTGTCCTGTTGTACTTAGGAGCCTAACTATAGGAACTGAAATACAAATCTTTGAGTTTATTCAGGCTTAGGATAGAGTGGAATGCAGTAATGGGGAATGATGGATCTTCCCGTAGACTATACGGGAAAGCAAATGAGAAAAGTAGAATGAGAATGTAGGAAAAAAAAGAAAGAAAAGGGAGATTAAGAGACTGGAGGATGTGGATGATGGGGAAAGATGTCTGTAATGAAACTACGGTACTGAGAGAGTAAAATAATGAGATATTTGGCTCAGAAGAAGATAAATAAGTTTGTGATTCCAGAAGCAGGAGCATTCTGGGTGTTGGTAACCTGAGTAAAGCCTGATGAAGGGGGAGAAAGTCAGAGTTCTGTAAATTGGCATGAACTTTAACTTCTAATAGGAAAAGTCCATGGAAGTTAGGAGAGCATTTATTTACAAAACTCTGTGCTGCCCACTGCTTTTCGGCGTTTTGGCTGGGATCAAGTGTACTCTGGGGGCTTCCCACATGGCACAACGGTAAAGAATCTGCCTGCCAATGCAGGAGATGCAAGAGATGCAGATTCAATCCTTGGGTCAGGAAGATCCCCTGGAGTAGGAAATAGCAACCCACTCCAGTCTTCTGGCCTAAAAATTTCCATGGACAGAGGAGCTGCTGGGCTACAGTCCACGGGGTTGCAAAGAGTTAGGCACAACTGAGCACGTACATTGTCTTTTGCATTTCAGATTAGGGTACTTCCTTTAAAGAAAATGAGAATAAATCCACCTTTTGGTGATTGCTTAAGGGGAGGTACTTATTTACTACTGTATTTTGTGTTATTAGCACCCAGTCCAAGGGCTGCCAATAGAAGAAACTTGAACATTTGTTGAATAAATGAGCAAATTAGTCAATAAAATAAAGGCTGGAACTAAAACTGATTAGTACCAGTTCATGATCTAAGAATTCTCTTATATTGCTAACATTTCTTTTGGTTTGTTATCATAGTTGGGAATTCGGAAGCTATTTGGAATTATAAAATATTATTTTTCATTTAAGCTAAAATTTTCTAAAATATAGACTTACTGAAACCAATAACCATTTATGTTAATCAATTGTAAAAACCAAATTACCTATAATCCTGCATGTGCTTGGGTTCAATAGTCTTCTAAAATACACAGATGTGTCATGTAATTGTCCCATCCCACTCCAAAGAAATAAACACTCTCATAATGTTTGACATCACTGCCTTGAATCTAAACAGAAGGATTCAGGAGTAAAGAGTAATTAGAGCAGTATTTATAAAAGTTTGCAAATGTTGCACCCAACTGCTTATTTTACTTGAGACAGAATTTACAAATGCAGAATACAAGTGAGATAGGAGAAATTTTATGGATATTTTAGAATGTGCCAGAGCTTGTTGCTGCTATGCTTAGTTGCTCAGTCATGTCCACTTTGCGACCCCATGACTGTAGCCCGCCAGGTTCTGTCATGGGGGTTCTCCAGGCAAGAATACTGGAGGGGGTTGCCATGCCCTCTTCCAAGGGATCCTCCCAACCCCGGGATTGAACCAGGTCTCCCACACTGCAGGCGGATTCTTTACCAGCTGAGCCACGAGGGAAGCCTGTGCCAGAGCTTATATGGGTATAAAATGGGAAAGTCCTTAGAACACAGTTTAGTAGTAAATATATGGTTAACTCCTCTCTCTCTTTTTCCTTTCCTTCTTTATAAAAATTTTCTATTATTTCCAAAATATATCATTAAACATTCCAGAACTTTGGTGGAAAAATTCAAGGCTTAGAATACTAACACGAATAATTATATTTTTCTTCTATTGAGAGGTAGTACACCTTAACCTTTTATAGACGCTTCTAAACATCTAGAGCTTTTGCTTCAGTGGTCTCTTCCAGTGTTCTTTGCTCTGTCAGGCAAGTCAGGATTTTCTTCTTCATTTTCTTTTTTTTCTTTTTCTTTAGAGAGAGGAATCAGGGTTAAGTTCTTCCCCGAAGTTGCTGAGAAAAGAGTTAATAGAAATTGTACACATATACATGTGTGAGTAAATGCTGAATTAATAGAATTGCTCAAGTGAAATTGTTAGTTGCCCAGCTGTGTCTGACTCTCTGCAACCACATGGACTGTAGCCCACCAGGCTCCTCTATCCATGGAATTCTCCAGGCAAGAATATTGGAGTGGATTGCCATTCCCTTCTCCAAGAGATCTTTCTGACTCAGGGCTTGAAACTGGGTCTTCTCCATTGTAGGCAACGTCTTTACCATCCAAGCCTCTAGGGAAGCCCAGTAGATTTGCCAATTATATCTTAAATCATTCTTTAAAAAGTTAAAAAATCATTTAATGTACACTTTTGTCCAGGGATCTTTAAGAAGCAAAATACTTCTTTAAGGCAAAACTGAATTGACAGTAATTTTCTACTGAGCTTTTCAGCAAAATAGCTAATATTCTGTCATCATTGAGCTGATTTCCCATTTGACCCAATACATATCAGCTCTTAATAGTGCTTATAGAACATTTCATTCAATGGGATAAAACACCATATCCAAATACTTTGAAGAATTCCTCCCATTTTTGGAGGATTGATCAGTTGGGCTGGCTTAATGATTCTTATATAGCAATACTCTCTGTGTTTGCACTGTAGACATTGAAGTTCTTGTTTTAATATTTTATATTCTACCTGCTTCCAGAAAGGTTAGAAGCAAACTGTGAAATCTGGAGGAAGGGAACAATAACACTCAAGTATACAGTAACCAAGATTCTTATTTGTAAGTAACACAAGCAAAAAACCTATTTCATATTTTTGGACGGTTTTCATGGATAAACTTCACAAAGGTGAATTTTTATTTATGCTTAAATAAATAAAAATTTATGTTTAAAATATTAAGTACAAATCCAGTTATAATTTTTAGACTTAAAATTCATTTATATTTTTAGTAATGACATATTTAGGCATTTAGAACATGATTCTAATATTTTATGATACAATTTAGTATTTTTACTAATTAGTTTGGCACTATGATGCTTTTACAATTGATTTTTGAAAGTAACCCTAATCGTCCTCATAGTAATTTACAAGTAACTAAAGCTCTTATTTAAATTTCATGAATTTGGATGAAATGTAAAGTTTCCTATTGAAGTTAGCCACAGAAATGATGAAATATGTTTATTTCAATCAACATTTTGACTCTAAAATTAAATATAAATAGGCTATGTACTAAATCTGGAAAACTCGGATTAATTCTTCCAAAATCTTTTTATGAAGCATTTGTATTTTCTTTGAAAATACCCTGGATCCAAATGCCTTTCTGGATCTCCTTAACTCTATGATCTAAATTCTCGTGTTTAAATTCTATGAATTAAATTCTCTAAGCACCAGTTTCTTTTGTAAAATGACTAACAATAGCTATCTCTTAGTGCTGTGACATTAAATAAAGTAGAACTTTCTCAGTGACTGATGCACTGCTGGTCTTCGGGCAGTGTTAGTGTAGCTAAAGTTTAAGGGACAGATTGATAGGAAGGGAGGACCGTAAGCCATCATTCCCTGCTATTGCCCTACCATGCCACAAAGGCAATAAGATACTAGACTTGAGCCTTCTGGGCATTTATTTAACAAGGGCCTCACACAGTACTTTCCAACTATCTTCCAACTGTTGGTGACTGTGTTTCTGTGCCTGAGAGTTTTTCTGCGCTAAGGGAAAAACTGTTCTATGTCTAAAGCTGGCCAGAAGTTCAGGGGAATTAATACCTCTGGATGCAGCCATTATGTACTACTAATGGAGTTAGTGTACTTCAGCTGCCTCACTCTAATGCTCTAAATTCTGGTTGCCCAAAGCATTACCTGGCTCTATGACACATTATTGGCTCTTTTCCTTCCCTTGTCTCACTTCCATAGTTTGTATCAGTAATTTCTGCACTTCTCAAACGAACCATTTGCACACAAATCCTTGTCTCAGAGCTTCCCAGGTGGCTCAGACGGTAAAGCATCTACCTGCAATGTGGGAGACCTGGGTTCAATTCCTGGGTTGGGAAGATCCCCTGGAGAAGGAAATGGCAATCCACTCCAGCCCTCTTGCCTGGAAAATCCCATGGACGGAGAATCCTGATAGGCTACAGTCCATGGGGTCGCAAAGAGTCGGACACGACTGAGCGACTTCACTTCCATACTTCCTTGTCTCAGAATATGCATCTGAGGATGTCCAAACTAAAAGCAAATTAATGTAAATTGAACAATCACTTCTTTTTCCATTCAGTTAAGCTCAATATGAATTTGAGAAATTCTTCAAGAACGTTAGACATAAAAGTCAATCAGGACACAGATGAGGAAGAATTCAAATTATTACTTTTGTCCAGGACTCAAAGAGATCTGTAGGGAGGTGAAGATATTTAAACTGAGTTTGAAGGATGAGAAAGATGAACATCAAAACTAGAGAAAGGTATCCCAGGTGGAAGAAATAGCATGAGCAAAGAATAAGAACTGAAAAAGCATGCAACATTTTGGGAATGATTAGCAGCCTCATGTGGCTGAAGAGAAGGGCAAGATGGGTGCAGGGAGGAATGGATGTTGCTGAGGCTGGGATCACGCTGGAAAAAAAGCTGTGTGTGCTAACTAAACGCATGTGCTAGTTTTATTCTTTTGGCATGAAGAGGCATGAAAGCTTTTTATATCAATGACTTGGTTATAGTCGTACTTTAAAAAGAGTAAGAATGAATTGGGCTATGACATGACATGGATAGGAAAACCATTTAACAGGCTATGGCTATAATGCAAAAAAAATTAATGAGTCTATATCTAGTACAGTGGAAATTTGAATGGAAAATAGCTTAATGATTACTAAAGGATATAGAGGATTAGGAAATAGTGGTGAGGCATGAGAAGGGTTTAAGATGACCCTAAAATTTCTAGTTTAAATGAATATTTGGATTGTGATATCTTTATGGTTGTATTAGGGAATTCAGAAGAAAGTGAATATGTAATCCTGATTTGATAATGAATGTTGTTATGGGTATAACATATACACGTAGAGTGAATTAAAGGTGGCAAAGTGTGTGTGTGGGGAACCCCATGTCATTGATAGATCAGGGCAAAGAAGTCCCCTGCCCTGGGCCCTGTGTTTACAAGGGCCCCTTTAAACTGTTCTCGGCCTGTGCTCTCTGCAGGGGGAAAGGAGTTGGACCCCCTACAGTGTATATCCCCTGTTCCTGGGTGCCTGGAATGCTGGGACTTTCAGTTCAGAGGGCCCCAAACACACTTTCAGGCCTTTTACCTGTGTTTCTCCTCTCAAGGATGGACTCTTTTGCCTTGCTACACATACCTGTTCCCAACTGGTGGCCGATGAATAGCTAATTACTGTGGGCATAAGAGACACGGCTGGGACATGCTGGCTGCAGTGTCCACACAGGGCACCTCAGTGTGTGTACTGGAGCTGATGGTGGGAGGGAAAGGAGAGTGGACCGCGAGGCTCTTTGCCAGAGAGCGGGGGTTAGGAACAAGCTTTTCCTGTGCCATCAAGTTCTGTACAAAACTTCAAGGAATCCAAAAATTCTAAATTCAAACTTGCTTATCTGATGTTTATGAAATGTGTTTTTCAAAGAAGGAGGACAGTACACATTTTACATAGTAGTTTGTTAGCTAGATTTATGACCTTTAAATATTTAGACAAATGGTATATATGTTTCCATTTGCACTCTTGGCTCAGGCCCCACAAATATGAAGAGCAGACCTAGTGAAATCATCAGATTTGTGTGATGATACAAGCTCAGGTTAGATTACAGCAATTGAAAAAGGGCTAAAAGGAACCTAAAGGGCACTTTTTAAGGTGCATTTAACCATCAGTCTCAGATTTATTCAAAGGTTAATTTGGATACTTCTCTGGTGGTAGAGCGGATAAGAATCTGCCTTCCAGTTCAGGGGTCACGGGTTTGATCCCTGGTCTGGGAAGATTCCACATGCTGCTGGTCAGCTAAGCTCATACGCCACAACTCCTGAGCCCAAGTGCCACAGCTACTGAGGACCGTGAACCTAGAGCCTGTGCTCTACAAGAGAAGCCGCTGCAATGATAAGCCCCCCGCTTGCCACAACTAGAGAAAGCCTGCGGGCAGCAACAAAGATTCAGTGCATCCAAAAATAAATGAGTTAAAACAAAGATTAAGTTGGGCTTCAAAAGTATCCTTTGTTCATGGCCAGCAACAAAAAAACTACAATGATTATAGAATTTAAAAGCAATATATATTAATTTCAGTTCACTTCTTCTGTCCTTAAGTTGCATAGTGTATGTTTTCTGTTTCAGTTTTCTATTAATCAATATGAAACAGTATTGAGCACTATGGCTAATATGATAAAGATACTATGTCATTCACTTTGGGCTCATTTCTCTGTATATGAAGGCAACATTTAAAAGCTCCTATTATCAAATTAATTAATGGAAAAGAGACTTTATCAAGCTAGATTCATAAATTGGATCTAAGACTATAAAATAAAAATATCACCTTCTTTACCTTTATAGGATAGTGCAGAAAAACTAGAAAATTAGGTATTTTCATGCCTGGCAAAGAACAAGTGAGGACACTACCTTTCTACTCAGAAAAATATGTATATCATATCTGATCCACATTTAGTTCATGGGAGAAAAAGCACAGCAATACCACAGAAGTGTCCTTAAATAGAGTGAAGTTTCTCTCTTAAAAAGTTGCAAGTTATTTATCATCATTAGAATCTGTATTGCTTGGAAAATTTTTTAGTGTTTCATGGAACTCATTTTCATCATATTGTATGTCTAGTTTTTGTAGATTTGCACATTTACACATCTGAGTTTGTTTTCTTGGATTTGACTTCATAGAAAGTACCACTAGTCCTTCAAAAAAGCTCTCATTCTGAGTAAATTAAAGCAGGCTGCCCAGCTTACTGTGTGTCCAGCTGGCTAAAGGCTTAAACAGGAAAAGGACGCAAGGAGATTCTGTGGTAGGTATAAGATAAACATGTTCTTGTTTATGTTTTGCTGATACTCTGGTTGTTTAGAAGTTGGGGAATTTTTTTCCTTGCTTTGGGCTGTTCTTTTAAAAAACCAAACAATCATCTAGTGCGCCTCATGGCTTTGATCTTTGTTTTTATATTTTGTTATACAAGGCTCAAAGTCTTACAGTTTGTTGTGTTTCATACTTTGTCAGATCATCCCCTCTCCACACATATTACCCACAGATGGCTGGAAGTAAAAAAATAGAGGAAAGGTAAAGTGTCTTAAAAATTGACATCTCCCATAAATCCTGGGAGATCATTGTATAAATATTGGCATACTTTTGCAGGTGCTAAAATAGAAATCTGTGGCCTCTCACCTAATATAATCAACTTTCTTTTATTCCTCAGTGTTTACCATATCTTTTCTTAACCTTTGTTTTTGACAAGAGTGCCCTTGAGACCAAAGTGAGTAAGTCATCCAGACACCTGCATGCCACAAGGCAAACACCGTCTTCATTCTAGCCCAGGACAAAGGTCCCCCAAGCTGGCTCTGCAGATTCCCTCTGATGTTTTTTATGGTAGAGAGATAAATCATGTGAGTATATGAACTCAGTCTCCAGAGGAATGCTACAGCAACTTGCTGATTATGACACTCACAGAAACATTGGTACATTGAATGACTTAAAAATGCAAACTTATATTTTTAAATTCAGTTATAAAACACTGTGTGTATGTATTTGTGTGTGTGTCTACTTCACACACATTTTTAGTAGTCATTGGAACATTGTAGTTCCTTAGTAGAATGTGTTACTTGGAACGTGGATAGGAGCACTATACACTAATACGTTACATGAAAGTGAAAGTCACTCAGTCGTGTCCTACTCTTTGCGACCCAATGGACTATATAGTCCATGGAATTCTCCAGGCCAGAATACTGAAGTGGGTAGCCTTTCCCTTCTCCAGGGGATCTTCCCAACTCAGAGACTGAATCCAGGTCTCCTGCGTTGCAGGCAGATTCTTTACCAGCTGAGCCAAGGGAAGCCCAAGAATACTGGAGTGGGTAGCCTATCCCTTCTCCAGGGTATCTTCCTGACCCAGGAATCAAACCGGGGTCTGCATTGCAGGTGGATTCTTTACCAACTGAGCTATCAGGTAAGCCCATAATATGTTACATGGTGTTTTTAAAATCAAATGAAGACTGCAGATCCTGATGATGCTTTTGAGACAATAATTGGTGCCAGGTTCAACAAGTGGTCTTTTACTTTAGACAGATTTCCAAACATGCTCCAGACTACTGAACCTCTAGAAGCTTCATGTTAAGTCTCTGAATTTTCATGGGCTTATTTTCCAACTTGTAGCATGCTTATGTCTTTCATCTATACTTAGTACTTTTTGCTTATCTGATTCACTAAGTATGATGTCATCAATGTAATGGACCAGGTTTTCTGTGAGATACCAAGATGATGAAGATCTCTGCAGAATAAATTAGGGGTTGAGACTTCCCTGAGATGAAGCAGTGCAGGTGTGCTTTTGTCCATTCTGGGTGAGAATGAAGTATGTCATATCACACTTTCAAATTGGTGTAGAGAAAAACGTTTGCCAGCTCAATACCTGTCTACCAGGTGCTAGGATATGTGTTCATTTGTCTCAGTAAGATACTCTAGTAGAATTTTACAGCTGCAACTCACTACCTGATCAAATTTTATTTTGCAAGATCCATCCACCACCTGCACAAACCAAAAAGGAAAGTTAAATGTGGATGTAAGACATATCACCACCTTGCATTTTTCAAGTCATTGGTGGTGGCACTAATATATTTGGCTTTCTCAGATATAGGGGCTATTATTAGATTTTCTAATCTGATGGGGAGAAAGAGTTTCAAGAGCTTCTACTTGGCTCTTTCTACCATAGTAACTCTCCAACCAGTATCCACAAAAATGGTGATTTCAGTTGACCAGGATGTGTATTTCAATAAGGTATTAGGAACTAAGAAATAATTGAGGAGAAATATACATGGGGCAAAGCTTATCAAACCACCATTAGCTCTCTTTTCATGAACCACAGTAGCATTTTGGGTATTTTAGATCATCCCACAATAGTGAGATAGACATTACACTCTTCCCTCAATAACTGGTTTAAATATTGAGATTGATGACATTTCCCACCCCAACCCTCAAGCATAAAAATTGCTTGGAAAGGATTATTACTCACAATTAAAGGTTTCTGGGGGAGAGCATAGCAGGTTCCTTACACTAGTATGAAAATGACTTGAAAAAGGTAAGAAAAGGAGATTGGCCTGAGTTTTCCTGGAGGCTAGGGGATGGGATCAAAGTAAATGTTCCAACCTGTGGTTCGAACTTCCTGCTGGTGCCAAAGGAAAGAGCACCTTGAGATTGTTTAGCTTGCACAGATTCAGGGAAGAAGGGGGTAGAGGGAGGGGTGAGGCATAAAAGCTGCAGAAGTCAAACATTGAAAAATGGAGTTAACCATAATGGAAAAAGAATATTTAAAAAGGAATGTATATATATGTGTGTGTGTGTGTGTATATATATATATATATATATACACACACAAATCAATTTGCTGTACAGCAGTAATTAACACAACATTGTAAACCAACTGTACTTCAAATAAGTGGAGTTAGAGAATTAGACTGTTTATTTTATTGAGTCTCTGGGAATTAGCTTCCCCAGTGGTTCATATGGTAAAGAATCTGCCTGCAGTGTTGGAGACCCAGGTTCATTTCCTGGCTTGGAAAGATCCCCTGAAGGAGGGCATGACAACCCACTCAGTATTCTTGCCTGTAGAATCCTCATGGACAGAGGAGCCTGGCAAAGAGCTGGGGTCGCAAAGAACTGGACATGGCTGAGCTACTTAAAAAAAAAATAGGGTATAACGATTCTTATTGTTTTCAATCAACCAAAAAAATTCTAGAGCCATTTGTAGGCTACTTGAGCTAGCACATTAATCTCTAAGTGTATCCATGTCAGTTCAGTTCAGTTGCTCAGTCGTGTCCGACTCTTTGCGACCCCATGAATTGCAGCATGCCAGGCCTCCCTGTCCATCACCAACTCCCAGAGTTTACCCAAACTCATGTGCATCGAGTTGGTGATGCCATCCAGTCATCTCATCCTCTGTCGTCCCCTTCTCCTCCTGCCTCCAATCCCTCCCAGCATCAGTCCTTCCAATGAACACCCAGGACTGGTCTCCTTTAGGATGGACTGGTTGGATCTCCTTGCAGTCCAAGGGACTCTCAAGAGCCTTCTCCAACACCACAGTTCAAAAGCATCAATTCTTTGGCGCTCAGCTTTCTTCACAGTCCAATTCTCAAATCCATATATGACCACTGGAAAAACCATAGCCTTAACTCGATGGACCTTTGTTGACAAAGTAATAGCTCTGCTTTTTAATATGCTATCTTGGTTGGTCATAACTTTCCTTCCAAGGAGTAAGCGTCTTTTAACTTCATGGCTGAAGTCACCATCTGCAGTGATTTTGGAGCCCCCAAAAATAAAGTCTGACACTGTTTCCACTGTTTCCCCATCTATTTCCCATGAAGTGATGGGACCGGATGCCATGATCTTCGTTTTCTGAATGTTGAGCTTTAAGCCAACTTTTTCACTCTCCACTTTCACTTTCATCAAGAGGCTTTTTATTATTTATTATTTTCAGTCAATCAACCAAGAAAATTGTAGAGCCGTTGTCAGCTACTTGAGCTAGCACATTAATCTCCAAGTGTATCCATGTCAGTAGATTTAACATTGGTTAAATGTTAAATCTACTGATGTTAACCAATGTTAAATCTACTGATGTTTTTAAGGGCTTCCCTAGTGGCTCAGCTGGTAAAGAATCCACTTGCAATATTGGAGACTGGGTTCAATCCCTGGGTTGGGGAGATCCCCTGGAGAAGGGAAAGGCTACCCACTCCAGTATTCTGTCCTGGAGAATTGCATGGACAATATAGTCCATGGGGTCACAAAAGTCGGACATGACTGAGCAACTTTCGATTTAATCAAAAATAACTTTTTAAAGTTATTTTTAATAGCTTAAAAGTAACTTTATAATTTACAAAAAATAAAATTTACAAGTTTAAATCTATGGATAAATGACTTCTGAGGAATAGCTGGTGACTGTGTAACCACCACTCCAATCAAAAAACTTCCCTGGTGCCCTTTGCAGTTAATCTTTCCAACTCCCTGCCCTAGGTGACTACTGATATGATTTCTATCATTAGAGTTTATTTTTGTCTGTTCTAGAACTTTTTAAAAATTAAATCATATAGTATGTACTGTCTTTTCTCATCCTTCTCTCACTCAACCTTAAGTTTGTGTTTTTAATTTGGTTGTTCCTCCTTACTGTTGAGTAGTCTTCCATTGCATGGGTATAGCCATTCACTTGTTAGTTGAATTAATTAATTGAAATAATTCACTTGAATTATTTCTAGCTTTTGGATATTCCAAACAATTTTGTAAATATTCTTTTGTAAGTATTCATGGATTTATGTTTTCATTTCTTTTGACAAAATACCCACACACGGAACTTCTTCATTATATGTTTAAATATATAAGAAACTCAAACTTAATCTGGTGTTATATTCTATTTATCTTCACTTAAAGTCCATTTTCAAACATTTTCTTTAGGTTTCTAGCCAAGTATGTTAGCAGAATCTTACAAGTCTTTGGCATATATTCAGTTTTCTTCCGGGTCAGACTTTCTCTGATGTTTACTGGGGTCTACTCTAATTACAGGTATAGAGATAATAATAATTAATAAGAGAATTGACAATTTTCTTAGAAAGCAACTTCCCAGTGTGAGGTTAATACCGAGTATTTCACATGGGAAAAGTTTTTTCAGATTCAGGAGGAGATGCTGATTTTCTTAGTAAGAAAGTTACTTGGAGACTGTTTAAGCTCATCCCATGCTCTGCAGCTGTGATTCCACCAAGCCCTTCACCAAGTAATCTTCCCTGGAGACTCTCATGAGCGTGTGTGCATGCTCAGTCATGTCTGCCTCTTTGCAGCCCCATGGACTGGAGCCCACCAGGCTCCTCTGTCCATGGGATTTCCCAGGCAAGAATCCTGGAGTGGGTGCCATTTCCTCCTCCAGGGGGTCTTCCTGACCATAGTATTAAACCTGTGTCTCTTGTATTGGCAGACGGATTCTTTACCACTTTGAGCCACCTGGGAAGACTCTCATGCCAAATGCTATTGCATAGCTTCAATTAAAAGTTTCTCTCAAGGTTTTAATTTTTATTTACTGTTTACTAGCTTAATTCAACATTTAGACAATAAAAAAATTACTGAGTTCCCTCTAATGCATATATCAGGTAGTGTCCCAAACACTGGAGATAAGGCAGTGAATAGAATGAATATAGTCCCTGACCATAAAGAATTTAGTTATAATTGACATGAATATCGAAATAAATGCACAGATATGAACTGAGGTAAGTCCCATAAAGGAAAATTAAAGAGTATAATGAAAGATTATCTCTGGGGAAATTTGAAGAGTTGAGGCCGAGCAGGCTCATTTGAAGAGTTACTGATTAATCCAGAAGCCTAAATGCTAGATTAAAATTTAATAGGTGAAGAGGGGAGAGGAGCACTTCACCAAGCTGAAGAGCAAGTGGGAAGGTGCTAAGGCATGAATTGTTCATCAGTCGCTCACTTGTGTCCGACCGTTTGTGACTCTATGAACTACAGCATGCCAAGCTTCCCTATCTTCACCATCTCCCAGAGGATGCTGAGACTGAAACCTTGTCATTTTAAAGGAACTGAGAGAATGCCAGTTTTTCTAGAATAAAAGAAAAGAGCAAAAGGAATTTAGTTGGGAGAGGTAGGCAGGACTCAGAGTCTGCGTGGGCCATAGATATGTTAAAGGATTTGGGTTTTATCCCTAGTGCAGTTTGAAATTAACAAATGCTTCCATTCAGAGGAATGATTTCAAATTTAATACTTTAAAATATCATCTGACTGTGGTGTGGAGAAAGGACTGAAGAGAGCCCAGGCAAGAAATGGATCCAGGTAGATAAATTGGATAAGAGTGACAGTAATGGGATAGATAAACAGCTGAGTTTGAGTTGCCCCTTGGAGGTAAAATCCACATGGAACTGGCAATTGATTGGATGTGGCAGATGCTGGAGGGGCAGCTTTGAAGATCACCCTGGGTTTCTGGCATGACCATCTAGAAGGATGCAGATGCCAGTCACTGCCATGGGGGGAGGACTATAAAGGAAGCATAGCTGAAGCTTGGTGTATGAGTTTTCTCTTCAGATAAGATATCTGGGTTGGAAATGTAAATCTCTAAATAGGTCAGATTATTTAGCCTGGAGAGAGGAGCACAGGTGAAATGGAAGACTAAATGCTGAGTGTATGGACTGTTCGATTTCACTACAGATGCATCAACAAGAGATCCCCTTCTGGTATGCACCCCATTAAATCACCTCTCAAAGATGACCTGGTCCTTTGCTTCCCTGAGGAGCAACCTTCTTATATCAGATCTTTTTTCTAGTCTTAACTCCAATCAACATCTTCATAGAATCAAAACACATCTGATGCTTTTCCCCTCAAAGCTCTTTCTACTCTTTGCATTCCATGGAATTTATCTCACCAGATCAATGAGGTTGTTTGTCTTGTGTCCAGTAGAGTAGAATACCAGGATATAATATAATTAAACAGTAGGTATCATATTTATTAAAGATGGACGCGACTGAGTGACTGATCTGATCTGATCTGATAGTGTTAAAGGGCTTCCCTTGTAGCTCAGTCGGTAAAGAATCTGCCTGCAGTGGAGGAGACCTGGGTTTGATCCCTGGGTTGGGAAGATCCCTAGAGAAGGAAATGGCAACCCACTCCAGTATCCTTGCCTGGAAAAATCTCATGGACAGAGGAGCCTGGTGGGCTGCAATCCATGGGGTCGCAAAGAGTCAAGCACGGCTGAGCGACTAACACTTACTTACTTACTTATCGTGTTAAAAGTAGGAAAGTATTATACATGGAGAAGGTGGCTACATTTATAATGTGGCTCAGCTGGTAAAGAACCTGCCTGCAAAGCGGGAGACCTGGGTTTGATCTTTGGGTTGGGAAGATACCTTGGAGAAGGGAATGGCTACCCACTCCAGTATTCTTGGGCTTCCCTTGTGGCTCAGCTGGTAAAGAATCCGCCTGCAATGTGGGAGACCTGGGTTCTATCCCTGGATTGGGAAGATGCCCTGGAGAAGGGATCGGCTGCCCACTCCAGTATTCTTGCCTGGAGAATTCTATGGGCTAAATAGTCCATGGAGTCGCAAAGAGTCGGACAAACCTGAGTGACTTTCTCTTTCACTTTCAGAAAGGCTAAAATAGCTTGCCCTTCTGTTTTTGTTTTGTTTTTAGAGCATGACATTTTCCACTGTGGTGGGTGGCATGCTCGGTATAATTCATTAGTTTGGTGTACAAATTAGCATTTTCAATAACTCATTGTTGTGCCATTTTCAGTAACTCATTGTTTATAGATGTTTTGCTCTTGATTTTTATTTAGTATGAACAATGTTGAAGTGAAATGATTGGTTTTTATATTTTCCTATTTGCCTATTCCTTGGAATGCAGATCTGTAGCTTCATCTTAGTACTGTAAATGGAGCTATTTATATTTACTACCTGGAAATGCTTTTTGTAACAATGAAGGTTTAAAAGCATCATTCTTTAGGCACAGAGGCATCAGTGGCAAGCCTGAAGTCTCCTTCCCTCTAAGAATTTATGGACAGTTTTTAAGCTGCCAGTTTTAAAAAAGGACACATAGATTTTTTTTTTTTTGGTGAATGTTGAAAATTATTTTAGTGTTTTATATTACATAGTATTTTAGACTGATTGCCATGGAATCACATTAACCTACAATGATATACTGGTTGCCAGAGTCCTCACATAGCCTGATCCTGTCTTTTATCATCTGCCTGGAGCCTATAGACATTTGATATTTTGGCCCCTATGAATACCTCACTCTGAATATGACATAAGTTTTCCTTGAACACAAAACTACTAGTACTTTCAAGTTTTTTTTTTAAAGCCATTTTCCCTCCTCAGAAATTTGTATGTTTGTTTGCTTCTAATGGAAAATTCTTTTTGACTTTAGTGTCAAAGTAGGGAAAACCACTAGACCATTCAGGTATGACCTAAATCAAATCCCTTATGATTATACAGTGGAAGTGAGAAATAGATTTAAGGGCCTAGATCTGATAGATAGAGTGCCTGATGAACTATGGAATGAGGTTCATGACATTGTACAGGAGACAGGGATCAAGACCATCCCCATGCAAAAGAAATGCAAAAAAGCAAAATGGCTGTCTGAGGAGGCCTTACAAATAGCTGTGAAAAGAAGAGAAGTGAAAAGCAAAGGAGAAAAGGAAAGATATAAGCATTTGAATGCAAAGTTCCAAAGCATAGCAAGGAGAGATAAGAAAGCCTTCCTCAGCGATCAATGAAAAGAAATAGAGGAAAACAACAGAACAGGAAAGACTAGAGATCTCTTCAAGAAGATTAGAGATACCAAGGGAATATTTCATGCAAAGATGGGCTCGATAAAGGACAGAAATGGTATGGACCTAACAAGCAGAAGATATTAAGAAGAGGTGGCTAGAATACACAGAACTGTACAAAAAAGATCTTCATGACCCAGAAAATCACGATGATGTGATCACTGACCTAGAGCCAGACATCCTGGAATGTGAAGTCAAGTGGGCCTTAGAAAGCATCACTACAAACAAAGCCAGTGGAGGTGATAGAATTCCAGTGGAGCTATTCCAAATCCTGAAAGATGATGCTGTGAAAATGCTGCACTCAATATACCAGCAAACTTGGAAAACTCAGCAATGGCCACAGGACTGGAAAAGGTCAGTTTTCATTCCAATCCCAAAGAAAGGCAATGCCAAAGAATGCTCAAACTACTGCACAATTGCACTCATCTCACAGGCTAGTAAAGTAACGCTCAAAATTCTCCAAGCCAGGCTTCAGCAATACATGAACTGTGACCTTCCTGATGTTCAAGCTGGTTTTAGAAAATGGAGAGGAACCAGAGATCAAATTGCCAACATCCGCTGGATCATGGAAAAAGCAAGAGAGTTCCAGAAAAACATCTATTTCTGCTTTATTGACTATGCCAAAGCCTTTGACTGTGTGGATCACAATCAACTGTGGAAAATTCTGCAAGATGTGGGAATACCAGACCACCTGATCTGCCTGTTGAGAAATCTGTATGCAGGTCAGGAAGCAATAGTTAGAACTGGACATGGAACAATAGACTGGTTCCAAATAGGAAAAGGAGTTCGTCAAGGCTGTCTATTGTCACCCTGCTTATTTAACTTACATGCAGAGTACATCATGAGAAACGCTGGACTGTAAGAAACACAAGCTGGAATCAAGATTGCTGGGAGAAATATCAATAACCTCAGATATGCAGATGACACCACCCTTATGGCAGAAAGTGAAGAGGAACTAAAAAGCTTCTTGATGCAAGTGAAAGTGGAGAGTGAAAAAGTTGGCTTAAAGCTCAACATTCAGAAAACAAAGATCATGGCATCCGGTCCCATCACTTCATGGGAAATAGATGGGGAAACAGTGGAAACAGTATCAGACTTTATTTTTCTGGGCTCCAAAATCACTGCAGATGGTGACTGCAGCCATGAAATTAAATGACGCTTACTCCTTGGAAGGAAAGTTATGTCCAACCTAGATAGCATATTCAAAAGCAGAGACATTACTTTGCCAACAAAGGCTCATCTAGTCAAGGCTATGGTTTTTCCTGTGGTCATGTATGGATGTAAGAGTTGGACTGTGAAGAAGGCTGAGCGCCGAAGTATTGATGCTTTTGAACTGTGGTGTTGGAGCAGACTCTTGAGAGTTCCTTGGACTGCAAGGAGATCCAACCAGTCCATTCTAAAGGAGATCAGCCCTGGGATTTCTTTGGAAGGAATGATGCTAAAGCTGAAACTCCAGTACTTAGGCCACCTTATGTGAAGTGTTGACTCATTGGAAAAGACTCTGATGCTGGGAGGGATTGGGGGCAAGATGAGAAGGGGATGACAGAGAATGAGATGGCTTGATGGCATCACTGACTCGATGGACGTGAGTCTGAGTGAACTCCAAGAGTTGGTGATGGACAGGGAGGCCTGGTGTGCTGCGATTCATGGGGTTGCAAAGAGTCAGACACGACTGAGCGACTGAACTGAACTGAACTGATTGATGGCTTTAAAATATTTACTCATGAAAACTACTATGTGAAATTCAAGAGATGATTACTTGAGTGTATGTCAAATATAGAGGATAAGAAAAACGTGTTTTTATTTACTGCAAAGTGAATGAATGCACAGACAAATGACAAGAACAATGGAGGGTGTGTATTCATTATATACACTATATGCAATGACATCTGTACCAGAGTTACTACTTAGAATTCTAGGCATTTGAAGGATATTAATTGGGTAAATCTAATTCTTATTCAATATATTTATGTATATAATTTAAGTGTTATGAATATATTTTAGATTCTATTATAACTGGATTAAATTGCATTAGCATATGCTATAATAATTAATTCAAATATTTAAATCTAAAATTGGATCAATTGATTTCTGTACTTGCCCTGAAAATGCAGATGGTTTTCTAATCATACTCTAACCTCAGTGAATTTTCCCCCACTTTCAAAAAAATATAATTTTCTTCTTTTAATATTTATGATCCTTAATTTGCTCCTTTCCTTTCTGGATGCAAAGATGATTTGTTTAAGCATGATATCTATGTGAGCTTTTAAACCAGTACACTATATCATAAAATTATTTTTAAGCATATGAAGTTTCTGTAAGAGGAAATCATATCTCTCTAAATCATGTAAATTGCTTCACTGAATATTGTTGTCAAATATAGAGCATTAAATCATATTTGGTTTCTTTCTTTCAGAAAGTATAGGAAGTATTCTTTAGACAGGGTGGGTGGAGTAGAGATGACAGAGCGATGTGCAGGGCCTGCAGTTTCTTGCTTGTTAACCCAAGCTAAACGTAACCAAAGGAGACATTCCCCTGAAGACCCTATCAATTGGTTAGGTCTTCTCTTATGGAAAACTCCTACCTCATTTCTTATGTGCATGCATGCTCAATCATGTCCAACTCTTTGTGACTCCGATGGACTGTAGCCTGCCAAGCTCCTCTGTCCATGGGATTTTCCAGGCAAGAATTCTGGAGCAGGTCGCCATTTCCTCCTCCAAGAAATCTTGCCTATCCAGAGATTATACCCGCATCTCCTGTGTCCCATGCATTGGCAGGCAGATTCTTTACCACTGAGCCACCTGGGAAGCCCACCTTATATCTTACCCTTTATCTTTCTTAGAGTAAAGGTTGAAAATGACAACATTTATTTGGCAATATGACATCAAAGTTCAACTTACACTCCAAGTTTTTGTTTCTCACTAACTTATTGGTAATTAAAGCATGTATTTCCATATTCTGGACTCTATGCTTTCTTAAAACAGAAACCATGTCCTCATAGGCAACATAACACAGTAGTTAAGAGCAGATTTGGGGACAGATTGCTAGATTTTGAATCTTTGTGCACCACTACGCAGCTGGAAGACCTTGGAAAAGGTACTTAAACACACTGTAGCTCAACCCCAAACGATGGTTGTACAAAATATGTGAATTAATATGTGTAAGTTACTTACATAAGTTCCTGACTAAGTGCTAAATGTGTGGGTCTTTGCAACTCTTTCATTGACTTTTGTGATTTCTCAGCCCAGAGTTGTCTCTAGCACTGTTCAGTTCAGTTCAGCTGCTCAGTCATGTTGAACTCTTTGAGAACTCAGCACGCCAGCCCTCCCTGTCCATCACCAACTCCTGGAGCCTACTCAAACTCATGTCTATTAGTGATGCCAACCAACCATCTCATCCTCTGTTGTCCCCTTCTGCTCCCGCCTTCAGTCTTTCCCAGCATCAGGGTCTTTTCCAGTGAGTTGGTTCTTTGCATCAGGTGGCCAAAGTATTGGAGCTTCAGCATCAGTCCTTCCAGTAAATATTCAGGACTGGTTTCCTTTAGGATGGACTGGATCTCCTTGCAGTTCAAGGGCCTCTCAAGAGTCTTCTCCAACACCACAGTTCAAAAGCATCAATTCTTTGGTGCTCAGCTTTGTTTATAGTCCAATTCTAAAATCCATGCATGACTACTGGAAAAACCATAGCTTTGACTAGACAGATCTTTGTTGGCAAAGTAATATCTCTGCTTATAAATATGCTGTCTATGTTGGTCACAGCTTTTCTTCCAAGGAGCAAGCATCTTTTAATTTCATGGCTGCTGTCACCATCTGCAGTGACTTTGGAGCCCCTCAAAATAAAGTATTTCACTGTTTCCATTGTTTCCCTATCTATTTGCCATGAAGTGATGGGACCAGATGCCATGATCTTAGTTTTCTGAATGTTGAGTTTTAAGCCAACTTTTTCACTCTCCTCTTCACTTTCATCAAGAGGCTCTTTAGTTCTTTGTTGCTTTCTGCCATAAGGGTGGTGTTATCTGCGTATCTGAGGTTATTGAGATCTCTCTAGCACTGAGTAGATGCTAAAAAATGGTTATTAAAACAAAAGGAAGAATTGAACCCAGATCTCCTCTGTGAGAAGCAAAAATCAAAATTAGACCATTCCATTTCCCATGGTTTCCTCTCCTGGATCTTCTGACTCATACTTGCTTTACCAAGAGGCACTTTCAAAAGCCCAGGTGCTCCTGCCTCACACATTCTCTGTACAGCCTCTTCCCTGGAAATGGTACTGAAGCTCACGACATTGAAATTGGAACCAACTGTCTAAAATATCTGCCTTTATCCTAGTTTCAGCAGCTAAAATAGCGGTGGAGACAGGAACTAGCTGATTTCTGATTCTAAGAATTCTGTGAATTTTTATGTCTTCTGATATCCAGACACATATTCCCAATAGCTTATTGAATCTTTCATACCCCATATTTTTATTGAATTCATCATTCTATCACTCAGATAGCCTGTTTTTCTGTTTCCTTCTAACATTTTCTTAGTTCAGCCCATATCTTCCTCACTTGTGACAGCCTCATAACAGATTTACTTGCCACCTGTTGCTCTTCCTTGCTCTTTGTCTCCCACATCAGACATTGTCAGAGTCCACTAACCAGAATTGGTCTTGAATCATAGATTTGATCATGTAAAGTTCTTAATCAGTTCCCAATGTTGAAAAATGTAAACTTTCAAGATAGAATTTTAATTCTTCCAGTTCTATGCCGTTCGTATGTATTGCAGTTATTCATTAATTTATTCACTGAATAAGAAAATATATATTCAGCATCTGAAATATAACATAAATTGTGCTAGAAATAAAAAGTGAATGAATGAAAAATACAGCTCAAATCTTGAAAAGGCACATAATTCCTGGTGATCCAATGAGTACAATGCTGTGATGAATGCTATACAAGATGTGAGCTAAGAGTGTAGCAAAGACCTCTGCAGGGACACACAGAACCAGACAAGATTATACAAGCAGTGGCCATGTTGGACGTAGAAATGTTCTAAGTAAATACCATAACAAATATGAAAAAGGATACTAAGAAGCATTGGGTACTCAGGCAGGGATACAGATCTGTTTGGGGACTGATTTTTGGCAGCCTAGGTATAAAAAGAGATGACTTATGGTTGGATAAGAATTTTGACTTTGAAAGGTATGTAGAATGGAAAACAGAGTGTGGCATTCTTTGCAAGAGAGGGATTGAAGTGATGTCTTGATATCTGTGCTAATGAGAAAGGTAGTGAAATTGAAAGGAATGGTATCATGAACTGAGTAAAAGATGTGGTTAAGAGATTTGACATGTTCTTATTTTATTCTGTGCTTATTCTTAGTTTTCCTCATTTCTCATGTGCCAGATGGCTATTTCCCAAATGTAACCCTTGCCTTTTCTAAGGTTTTGGCCAAATTATTCCCTTTCCTAGAATGTTTCTTTCCTCTGGAACCTTTGTTAAAGCCAAAGGCTACCCCAGTTAAAAAAAAAAAAAATCACCTCCTCCAAGAAACCTCTGGCTTTATAATGATTTACTCTGTCTTTTTCTTCACATGGCATATGTGTTATTTTTATACTGATTTTTATTCAGTTCTGATATTTAAAAGGCTTATTGTGCAAGTGGTTGCTTCTTCCATCATTGCTTCCTGGTGAGTAGAAACCTGGCTCATTTGTCTTTATTTCTGCCATGGCAGACTCTATACCATGCAGTGTGGTAAAATAAATAATTATGGTCTCTGCCTCATGGAACTTATACTGTGGTGGGAAACAGAGACAGTGATTGGACAAGCAAATAAAAAAGATAATTTTAGATTATGGTAGCTGTATGCTGGGTTTCTCAGGTGGCACAGTGGTAAAGAATCGCCTGCCAATGCACGAGATGCGAGTCAGGTTCAATGCCTGGGTTGGAAAGATCCCCTACATTAGGAAATGGCAACCTATTCCAGTATTCTCATTTGGAAAATTCCGTGGACAGAGGGGCCTGGTGGGATGTATATAGTCCATGGGGTCACAAAGAGTTGGACACAATTTTGCCATTTCCTCCTAGCATACACAGCTGCATGCTAGGAGAAAGGGGTGGGTAATTTTAGTTAGAGTGGTCCGGTAAGGTGTCTCTGGAGAATATCTGAATTGAGAAGGAACTTTAGGGAGAACCAGGAGCAGGAAAAGGGATGGTTGGATTAAAGGTCCAAAAAAAAAAAAACATGGCAGAAAGGAATATGGCATATTGCAGACTGCCAGCTGGGCATGGGCAGATCACTGCCCCAGAAATACAGTTTGTGCTTCACGGCGCCAGTGGAGCAAAAACAAGTGAAGACAACATTGGACTGGAAACTGAGAGATCTTGAACCCTTAACTTTATAGCTTAAAGTTTAAATTTTCTTACCTAAAATCAAAGCAGTGGATCCAGCGTTAAGACCGTCTTGGTATCCGATTCCTCTTTGTTCTGGTAGATATAGTAGGTTTAGGATTGTTGGTAGTGCATGGGCAGGACAGAGATTAGATCGTTCTCCTATTGACAGTAACTTTGACTTGCTTGTGTTTGAACATGCTGACACCTCTGTGCCCCTGCAGAGCATGGAGAGAGACAGGGAAATGAAAGCCATGAGTACTTTTCTTAGTCTCAAATAAAGCTTCCTTTTGCCCTCCCCAGAGGAGAGCAAACTGCTCCACAAAGGGACGGATTTCTTCAGAACAAAACCAAAGTAACTTCAAAGAATTTGAGGGTAAAGAAGAAGAAAGGGAAGAGATGATCTTCATCTTCATGTTACTGTAGACACCTTGCTACCCGCAGAGATGAATTGGGGTAGGGGAAAAACTGTGAGGCTGACTGTTTAAATTTTTAAATCTTCTTTCTTCCCCTGATGCACCAGACTGAACTCCTCATAAGGTGTCCTGCCACTGTGTTGACAAAATGTTTTCACAGCCTTACCTTTAATGGAAAAAAATATTGTCCCAGGATAGGTAACACCATATTTAGTTCCTTCTCACAGACTCTTTAAAAATTAGATCTGAGATGGTGCGTTTGCTCAAGAGGATAAACATGAGTGATTGCAATGTTTTATAATTTTGAAGTCTGCAATGGATTTTTTTTTTCCTTCTGAAATTCAAATTGCAAGGGAACAGAGAGGCTAAGTTCTGATTAAAGATTAATATAAATTCAACCATAGATTGAGTTTGGACATTTTTTTCCCCAGAGAATTGTTACTTTACCCAGTCAGTATTTTAACTGTTACTTATGCTAAAGTTGACTAAATGACAGTAATAGATTGTGTGAAAATGATTTATGAAATGTGAATACAGATTGACTTTATTTTCAGACATAAAGAAAAACACATTGTGTTTGAAGTGAAAGTGATGAATTGGGATTTTTATACTATTATGGTTAAAAAGATGAGATATAAAATGATTTTATTTAATTTTAATTTTCAAAGTGAGGTTAACACTCTAGACTATAAATTATCATAGCAATTGTAGACCTATTACTTTAATTTGTGTGTCATTTTCATGCAAACCCGTTAACTACGGGGTAACGAGGGGACACCTTGAACATAATTCAATGTTAAGGAAGGTATTTTGCAGGAAGGAATTTTTTCACTCATTTACACAGCCCTTTGTGAGCAGTAAAGATATTACAACATTTTAACCTATTTTTCAACAAACAAAACTTTCCTATTAACCCATTTGATCATAAGATAAGTATGTTCAAATATATTGCACTAAATTCTTTTTATGGTTAATATGACATTTTGTGCAAAGGTGATTTACAAGGAGATTTAAAATTTCCCTGTGGCAACCCTAGCACCTCAGTTATCCAGCATATGGGTGTTTTGTTAATTTTTTTTTTCTTTTTCGTTTCTTAACCTTTGAATTTAAGTTAAGCAATGAAATTGCCCAAATATTGTAACTTTTAAAACTTAGGTCTCAGTGAGTTATTTTCTGAAAGAGATGTTATCAGTCCTAAGCTTGCCATCAGAACTAGCTGGACAGTGGCTGTGTCAGTGTACTCTGAGCAAGACTTCACAGACAAACAAGTTGAAGGCTATCATTGATGTTAGCCAAGCAGAAAAATATCTATAAGGGAAAAAACAATTTCATTCCTCAATTACTGAACAACGAAAACATTAGCAGGCTATGAAAAATAATGTTTAAAAAATTTAACTAAACACAATTATCAAAATCAATGAGAAAAATAGAAATTACTTAATAATGCAGAGTTCTCTGTCTTAATAAGAGATCATATTAATACAACTATTAACACAATTTATCTTCATTTTGACATAGAAAGTTGACAGGCCACTGAATTAAATAAGACACATGGTTATCTTAATGAGAACAGCCCCAAATGAATGATTTGCCTATCTTTCAATATGTTTCCAATTCTGTCTCATCTTCCTTTATGACTCTTCAGTACATGTAACCTCTGTCAAAAGTGGTATATCTAAGGCTTTTAGAAAAGCAAATTTAGAGGTCAAATTATCTTCTCAGTATCTAGAATGAACTGCTTGGTTCAGCAGTAGTGGTTGCTTTATGACACCGTTTAATTAGCATGCCAGGAGGGTTTTAATCTAATACTGTTAGTCACTCAGTCATGTCCGACTCTTTGTGACCCCATCGACTGTAGCACACCAGTCTCCTCTGTCCATGGAATTCTCCAGGCAAGAATACTGGAGTGGTTTGCCATTTCCTTCTCCATTAATCTAATATAACATAGCACTCTTGTGTCTTGTGCCCATTTTAACTTGAGGTTAATATTGATGAAGGATATCCCTACTTAACAGTTTTAAAGAAATCTTTTTTAGTTATGTGATTTTCCCCAATGATTATATTAAAAATATAATGATTTTAGAAATTTAGTTTTATTAAACTCCAAGATCTTACCCACTATATCTAACCTATTACTCATTCCCTCACCAATTTCCTAATGAAAAAACAATATTTGAAAGGGAAATGCCATTTCTGCCTCATCTTGATAAGAGTGAAATATGATTTTATGTATTTTGTGAGGACATGTGTTTTATATGTGGAATTGGTTTCTGTTTTTCAAAGGAATATTTTGAGATGGTATTAGGGTATATGATAGAACCTTCAGGCTTTGGGAATGAGAGGGCAAGGCTGCCCTGGGACTCTTAGCAAAGAAAATTTGCAAACTTTCCCTTAGTGCTCCTGGTTACTATGCTCACCAGGTCCAGGTCCGCTTCCTTCAGTTCTGTTTCTCCAGGTGAACACTGATTGAATTTCTTGGCTCAGTGATCCACACCTGGTCCAATTAGTACTGTGAAAGAAGACAGGCTGGAAACAATAATGTAGAAAAAGAAGGTCAGGAGAGGCTGTTTCCAAAGAAGGAGGTAGGCTGAAGGCAACATATGTACCTACTACAGCACATGATCAACTTTTAAGACCTCATCCCTTATCCCTTATATTTGCCTCAGGTGTTGGCTTGAAATAAAACTGTTAAAGGGGGAGAAGCCAAGATGGCGGAGGAGTAGGATGGGGAGAACACTTTCTCCCCCACAAATTCATCAAAAAAAGCATTTAAATGCTGAGTAAATTCCACAAAACAACTTCTGAATGCCAGCAGAGGACATCAGGCACCCAGAAAAGCAACCCAAGTCTTCGAAAGGAGGTAGGAAAAAAATATAAAAGACAAAATAAGAGACAAAAGAGGGAGGGATGGAGTTCTGTCCCGGGAAGGGAGTCTTAAAAAGAGAGAAGTTTCCAAACACCAGGAAACCTTCTCACTGCCGAATCTGTGCCAAGCTTTGGAAGCACAGAGGGCAACATAACAGGGAGAAAAAATAAATAAACAATTAAAACTCGCAGATTGCGAGCCCTACGGTAACTCCCCCAGCGGAGAAGCAGCACAGACGCCTGCATCCGCCGTTAGCAAGCGGGGGCTGGGCAGGGAGGCGCGGCGCGGGCTGCATCGCTTAGAGTAAGGACCTGGCCTGAATACCCTGAGCGCTATCTGAGTGAAATAATTTGGGCTAGCAAACCAGACTGTGGGATATCTACCACACGAAAAGCCAGCCCTAACCTAAGACACCACCAGGCCCACGCACAGAACAAAGGACTAAACAGAGATAGCCGGCTGCAGACCTTCCCCTTCGGGTGACACGCAGCCAGAGCTGGAAGGGGGCAATCTCAGCCCCAGAGAGACATTATCTATAAAACTGTAAGCAGGCTTCTTTGCTAACTAAAACTTCTTGGGGGTCTGGATGGTTAACATCTGCCTGAGAAGGTGCGCCGGTTGTACACCTAGATAACCAAGTGGCGGGGAGGTGATAAGTCGCAGCAATCGTGCTCGCTTAACACCTCATCACCTGAGCTGCTCGGACCTGGGAAGGGCACAAAATGCAGGCCCAGCTGAGTCTGTGCCTCTGAGGACTACCCGAGGGCCTGAACCTGAGCGGCTTGGACCTGGGAGGTGCAGGCAGCCCAGGGCTGGCCATGGATGGTTCCCGGCGGAACAACCTAGAGCCTGAGCAGTGTGGGCAGGGAGGGAGGCTACACGCGCCGTGAGTGGGGGCAGACCCAGTGTGGCTGAGGCACTGTGAGCGCACGCCAGTGTTATTTGTTTGCAGCATCCCTCCCTCCCTCCCCACTGCGCAACTGAACAAGTGAGCCTAAAAAAAAAAAAGTGTCCTCCACCATCCTCTTTGTGTCAGGGTGGAAACCAGACACTGAAGAGACCAGCAAACAGAAGAAGCTATAACAGAGGGAACTGCCTTGGAAGCTACAGGCAATAGATTAAAACCCTGTGGTTACTACCGACTACATAGGAAGGGGCCTATAGATCTCGAGAAATATAAATCGGACCAAGGAATTAGCCAAAAATGAGCTGAACCCACAATACTCACAACAAAACCAGAGAAAGTCCTCGATATATTTTTACTACTTTTATGATCATTTTTTCTTTCTTTCTTTTTTAATTAAAAAAAAATTTAAGTCCTCTATTATTCCTTTAATTTTCACTTTTATAACCTATTACTTTGCACAAAAAAAAGACCCTATTTTTTTTTCTTCAGCAAACTTCATATATATATATATTTTTATAATTTTTTGACCTTGTTTTTTTTTTTCTTTTCTTTAGCATTGTATTTTTGAAATTCCAAACTCTACTCTAGATTTTTAATTTTCGCTTTTTTTGGTATATGTTATCAATTTTGTACCTATAGTTTTTTTTTTTATAATTTCTGTGACTTTTTTTCCCCTCTGTTTCTTTCTCTTCTTCTTTTATATAACATTGTATATCTGAAATTCCAAACTCTACTCTAGATTTTTAATTTATGCTTTTAGGTATTTGATATCAATTTTGTACCTGTATTTTCTTTATAATTTTTGTGACATTGGTTTTGTTTTTTGTTTTTCTCTCTTTCTTTTTCATCTTCTTTTTTTTAACATTGTATTTTTGAAATTCCAAACTCTACTCTAGATTTTTAACTTTTGCTTTTTGGTATTAGTTATCAATTTTGTACCTATATTTTCTTTATAATTTTTGCGACCTTGTTTGTTTTTGTTCATTTTTTCTCTCTTTCTTTTCCTTCTTCTTTTCTTTAACATCATATTTTTGAAATTCCAAACTCTAGATTTTTAATTTTTGCTTTTATGTATTTGTTACCAATTTTGTACCTTTAAGAACCCAATCTTCAGGACCCATTTTTCACTAGGGAATGAGATTACTGGCTTAACTGCTCTCTCTCCCTTTGGACTCTCCTTTTTCTCCACCAGGTCGCCTGTGTCTCCTCCCTAACCCCTCTCTACTCTACCCAACTCTGTGAGTTTCTGTGTGTTCCAGATGGTGGAGAACACTTAGGGAACTGATTACTGGCTGGATCTGTCTCCCTCCTTTTCATTCCCCCCTTTTATCCTTCTGGCCACCTCTGTCTCCTTCCTCCTTCTTCTCTTCTCTGTATAACTCCGTGAACATCTCTGAGAGGTCCAGTTGTGGAGTGCACATGAGGAAGTGATTACTGGCTAGCCCACTCTCTCCACTATTGATTCCACCTCATCTCATTCGGGTCACCTCTAACTCCCTCCTCCCTCTTCTCTTCTCCATGTAATGCGGTGAACCTCTCTGGGTGACCCTCACGGTAGAGAAACTTTTCATCTTTAACGTAGATGTTTTATCGATGGTGCTGTATAGAAGGAGAAGTTTTGAAACTACTGTAAAAATAAGACCAATAACTGGAAGCAGGAGACTTAAGTCCAAACCCTGACTCCAGGGAACTCCTGACTCCAAGGAACATTAATTGACAGGAGCTCATCAAATGCCTCCATACCGACACTGAAACCAAGCACCACACAAGGGCCAACAAGTTCCAGGGCAAGACATACCAAGCAAATTCTCCAGCAACAAAGGAACACAGCCCTGAGCTTCAAGATACAGGCTGCCCAAAGTCACCCCAAAACCATAGACATCTCATAACTCATTACTGGACACTTCATTGCACTCTAGAGAGAAGAAATACAGCTCCACCCACCAGAACACCAACACAAGCGTCCTTCCCTAACCAGGAAACCTTGACAAGCCACCTGTACAAACCCACACACAGCGAGGAAACGCCACAATAAAGAGAACTCCACAAACTGCCAGAATACAGAAAGGACACCCCAAACTCAGAAATTTAAACAAGATGAAGAGACAGAGGAATACCCAGCAGATAAAGGAACAGGATAAATGCTCACCAAACCAAACAAAAGAGGAAGAGATAGGGAATCTACCTGATAAAGAATTCTGAATAATGATAGTGAAATTGATCCAAAATCTTGAAATCAAAATGGAATCACAGATAAATAGCCTGGAGACAAGGATTGAGAAGATGCAAGAAAGGTTTAATGAGGACCTAGAAGAAATAAAAAAGAGTCAATATATAATGAATAATGCAATAAAGGAAATTAAAAACACTCTGGAGGCAACAAATAGTAGAATAACAGAGGCAGAAGATAGGATTAGTGAATTAGAAGATAGAATGGTAGAAATAAATGAATCAGAGAGGATAAAAGAAAAACGAATTAAAAGAAATGAGGACAATCTCAGAGACCTCCAGGACAATATTAAATGCTCCAACATTCGAATCATAGGGGTCCCAGAAGAAGAAGACAAAAAGAAAGACCATGAGAAAATACTTGAGGAGATAATAGTTGAAAACTTCCCTAAAATGGGGAAGGAAATAATCACCCAAGTCCAAGAAACCCAGAGAGTCCCAAACAGGATAAACCCAAGGAGAAACACCCCAAGACACATATTAATCAAATTAACAAAGATCAAACACAAAGAACAAATATTAAAAGCAGCAAGGGAAAAACAACAAATAACACACAAGGGAATTCGCATAAGGATAACAGCTGATCTTTCGATAAAAACCTTTCAAGCCAGGAGGGAATGGCAAGACATACTTAAAATGGTGAAAGAAAATAACCTACAGCCCAGATTATTGTACTCAGCAAGGATCTCATTCAAGTATGAAGGAGAAATCAAAAGCTTTTCAGACAAGCAAAAGCTGAGAGAATTCAGCACCACCAAACCAGCTCTCCAACAAATACTAAAGGATATTCTCTGGACAGGAAACACAAAAAGGGTGTATAAATTCAAACCCAAAACAATAAAGTAAATGGCAACGGGATCATACTTATCAATAATTACCTTAAACGTAAATGGGTTGAATGCCCCAACCAAAAGACAAAGACTGGCTGAATGGATACAAAAACAAGACCCCTGCATGTGTTGTCTACAAGAGACCCACCTCAAAACAGGGGACACATACAGACTGAAAGTGAAGGGCTGGAAAAAGATTTTCCATGCAAATAGGGACCAAAAGAAAGCAGGAGTAGCAATACTCATATCAGATAAAATAGACTTTAAAACAAAGGCTGTGAAAAGAGACAAAGATGATCACTACATAATGATCAAAGGATCAATCCAAGAAGAAGATATAACAATTATAAATATATATGCACCCAACACGGGAGTGCCACAGTATGTAAGACAAATGCTAACAAGTATGAAAGGAGAAATTAACAATAACACAATAATAGTGGGAGACTTTAATACCCCACTCACACCTATGGATAGATCAATTAAACAGAAAATTAACAAGGAAACACAAACTTTAAACGATACAATAGACCAGTTAGACCTAATTGCTATCTATAGGACATTTCATCCCAAAACAATGAATTTCACCTTTTTCTCAAGCGCACATGGAACCTTCTCCAGGATAGATCACATCCTGGGCCATAAATCTAGCCTTGGTAAATTAAAAAAAAATAGAAATCATTCCAAGCATCTTTTCTGACCACAATGCAGTAAGATTAGATCTCAATTACAGGAAAAAACCTATTAAAAATTCCAACATATGGAGGCTGAACAACACGCTGCTGAATAACCAACAAATCACAGAAGAAATCAAAAAAGAAATCAAAATTTGCATAGAAATGAATGAAAATGAAAACACAACAACCCAAAACCTGTGGGGCACTGTAAAAGCAGTCCTAAGGGGAAAGTTCATAGCAATACAGGCATACCTTAAGAAACAAGAAAAAAGTCAAATAAATAACCTAACTCTATACCTAAAGCAACTAGAAAAGGAAGAAATGAAGAACCCCAGGGTTAGTAGAAGGAAAGAAATCTTAAAAATTAGAGCAGAAATAAATGCAAAAGAAACAAAAGAGACAATAGCAAAAATCAACAAAGCCAAAAGCTGGTTCTTTGAAAGGATAAATAAAATTGACAAACCATTAGCCAGACTCATCAAGAAACAAAGGGAGAAAAATCAAATAAATAAAATTAGAAATGAAAATGGAGAGATCACAACAGACAACACAGAAATACAAAGGATCATAAGAGACTACTATCAACAATTATATGCCAATAAAATGGACAATGTGGAAGAAATGGAAAAATTCTTAGAAAAGTACAACTTTCCAAAACTCGACCAGGAAGAAATAGAAAATCTTAACAGACCCATCACAAGCATGGAAATTGAAACTGTAATCAAAAATCTTCCAGCAAACAAAAGCCCAGGTCCAGACGGCTTCACAGCTGAATTCTACCAAAAAATTAGAGAAGAGCTAACACCTATCCTGCTCAAACTCTTCCAGAAAATTGCAGAGGAAGGTAAACTTCCAAACTCATTCTATGAGGCCACCATCACCCTAATACCAAAACCTGACAAAGACCCCACAAAAAAAGAAAACTACAGGCCAATATCACTGATGAACATAGATGCAAAAATCCTTAACAAAATTCTAGCAATCAGAATCCAACAACACATTAAAAAGATCATACACCATGATCAAGTGGGCTTTATCCCAGGGATGCAAGGATTCTTCAATATCCGCAAATCAATCAATGTAATACACCACATTAACAAATTGAAAAATAAAAACCATATGATTATCTCAATAGATGCAGAGAAAGCCTTTGACAAAATTCAACATCCATTTATGATAAAAACTCTCCAGAAAGCAGGAATAGAAGGAACATACCTCAACATAATAAAAGCTATATATGACAAACCCGCAGCAAACATTATCCTCAATGGTGAAAAATTGAAAGCATTTCCTTTAAAGTCAGGAACAAGACACTTTCACCATTACTATTCAACATAGTTTTGGAAGTTTTGGCCACAGCAATCAAAGCAGAAAAAGAAATAAAAGGAATCCAAATTGGAAAAGAAGAAGTAAAACTCTCACTATTTGCAGATGACACGTAACTCTACATAGAAAACCCTAAAGACTCCACCAGAAAATTACTAGAACTAATCAATGACTATAGTAAAGTTGCAGGATATAAAATCAACACACAGAAATCCCTTGCATTCCTATACACTAATAATGAGAAAACAGAAAGAGAAATTAAGGAAACAATTCCATTCACCATTGCAACGGAATGAATGAAATACTTACGAATATATCTACCTAAAGAAACTAAAGACCTATACATAGAAAACTATAAAACACTGGTGAAAGAAATCAAAGAGGACACTAATAGACGGAGAAATATACCATATTCATGGATTGGAAGAATCAATATAGTGAAAATGAGTATACTTCCCAAAGCAATTTATAGATTCAATGCAATCTCTATCAAGCTACCAACGGTATTCTTCACAGAGCTAGAACAAATAATTTCACAATTTGTATGGAAATACAAAAAACCTCGAATAGCCAAAGCTATCTTGAGAAAGAAGAATGGAACTGGAGGAATCAACCTACCTGACTTCAGGCTCTACTACAAAGCCACAGTTATCAAGACAGTATGGTACTGGCACAAAGACAGAAATATAGATCAATGGAACAAAATAGAAAGCCCAGAGATAAATCCACGCACATATGGACACCTTATCTTTGACAAAGGAGGCAAGAATATATAGTGGATTAGAGACAATCTCTTTAGCAAGTGGTGCTGGGAAATCTGGTCAACCACTTGTAAAAGAATGAAACTAGAACACTGTCTAACACCATACACAAAAATAAACTCAAAATGGATTAAAGATCTTAACGTAAGACCAGAAACTATAAAACTCCTAGAAGAGAACATAGGCAAAACACTCTCCGACATACATCACAGCAGGATCCTCTATGACCCACCTCCCAGAATATTGGAAATAAAAGCAAAAATAAACAAATGGGACCTAATTAAACTTAAAAGCTTCTGCACACCAAAGGAAACTATTAGCAAGGTGAAAAGACAGCCTTCAGAATGGGAGAAAATAATAGCAAATGAAGCAACTGACAAACAACTAATCTCAAAAATATACAAGCAACTCCTACAGCTCAACTCCAGAAAAATAAACGACCCAATCAAAAAATGGGCCAAAGAACTAAACAGACATTTCTCCAAAGAAGACATACAGATGGCTAACAAACAAATGAAAAGATGCTCAACATCACTCATTATCAGAGAAATGCAAATCAAAACCACTATGAGGTACCATTTCACACCAGTCAGAATGGCTGCGATCCAAAAATCTACAAACAATAAATGCTGGAGAGGGTGTGGAGAAAAGGGAACCCTCTTACACTGTTGGTGGGAATGCAAACTAGTACAGCCACTATGGCGAACAGTGTGGAGATTCCTTAAAAAACTGGAAATAGAACTGCCTTATGATCCAGCAATCCCACTGCTGGGCATACACACTGAGGAAACCAGAAGGGAAAGAGACACGTGTACCCCAATGTTCATCGCAACACTGTTTACAATAGCCAGGACATGGAAGCAACCTATATGTCCATCAGCAGATGAATGGATAAGAAAGCAGTGGTACATATACACAATGGAGTATTACTCAGCCGTTAAAAAGAATACATTTGAATCAGTTCTAATGAGGTGGATGAAACTGGAGCCTATTATACAGAGTGAAGTAAGCCAGAAAGAAAAACACCAATACAGAATACTAATGCATATATATGGAATTTAGAAAGATGGTAACAATAACCCTGTGTACGAGACAGCCAAAGAGACACTGATGTATAGAACAGTCTTATGGACTCTGTTGCAGAGGGAGAGGGTGGGAAGATTTGGGAGAATAGCATTGAAACATGTATAATATCATGTATGAAACGAGTTGCCAGTCCAGGTTCGATGCACGATACTGGATGCTTGGGGCTAGTGCACTGGGAGGACCCAGAGGGATGGTATGGGGAGGGAGGAGGGAGGAGGGTTCAGGATGGGGAACACATGTATATCTGTGGCGGATTCATTTTGATATTTGGCAAAACTAATACAATTTGTAAAGTTTAAAAATAAAATTTAAAATAATTTAAAAAATAAAATAAAAAATTAAAATTGAAAAGAAAAACTGTTAAATACTGTACATTACTTGGAATCATTAGCTATTACTGCTACTTGTTAAAATAGTATTTTTCTATTTACAGCCATAGATTTGAGAAAAAATATTTAAGTTAATTCTTCAAAAGAATGCATATATTGGCTCTATGAGAATATACAACTCTATCTTTTGAAGTCAATTAAAATAGCACATTATAATATTGGATTAAATGTATTTCATTATTAGCATTGATGCAATTATTTTATACCTAACTATCTTGTGGCATATAAGATAAAATATGAGATTTGAAGATAAATTGTCATAAATTTAAGCGTGAACAGCTAACTTGGCACTTAAGCTAGCTTTACCTATTTCTGAAATGTTATGTTCTGCTACTCCTCTGCCATATACTGAATTAGACATGAGCTTACTCTGTACTCTAGTACTCACTCTGCCTGTTTGCTATGTGATCTTGGGCAAGACACTTAACCTCTGTGAGTCTTGGTTTTTTCAGTAGTATGAGAAAGTTAACATCTGCCTTCCCTGTATCACAAGATTATTATGAGGATAAAAAAATTGCTGTATATGAATGCAGTTTGTGAGCCATGAAATACTATGTGATTTGTATGTCTGTGTCTCTAAATTATAAGCCCTTTGAGAGGAAGTACTATAATTTGTATTTCTCTGTTATCCAATAAGTAGCACAGTTCTCAAGCTATGGCAGATGTTCAATCACTTTTGGTATTGATGATGAGGCTATAAATAAAAGTGTGGAGGTCTTGCTAATAATTTTCTTCTGCTTGTAGTCACTTATTCATTCATTCCCTACAGTGCCTAAAGTGTCTCCCATGTGCTGACATTGAGTCATTGCAGATAAAATAAGATGTAAGACTCAGTGTTCTCAAGAAATTTGTAGAAAAGGAAAGGAGAGACTCATGAGCAGAAAACTATAAACATTATGGGGGACCAAGGACAAAGATGGTTACAGTGCCCTAGAAAGGTACATCTGATTCAGACTTGGTTCTCTTGAGCATGAGAACTGTAAATTTCTCAGTATAATAAAATAGTTTTGCAATTAGAATTTTGAATGCAAATTAACTTTTAAATTAAGATCAACATTGAATATTCAATATGAAATATAGCTCCTTGAGTATTTTAAAGACATAAATTTAGTACATAGAAAGTTTATGACTTGACAATAATAATATGTCATGGCATTTTAAATTTGAATTCACAGTATTTATTCCTAGCTGACGATTATATATTTATTTCCATGTGATTTAGTTTAATGCCCTCATCTCCCATTATGCTGTACACTCTGTGAGATGAAGAACTGTATTAATCTTGTTTTTCACAGTATGCCCAGTCCTGCCATGCTGGGCATTTACATATTTGCAGAATGTTGTTTGAATAAATAATCTATGGACAATTGGGAGAAATTTGTGGCATAGACTATTTTATATTGCATGTTATTGAACCTACACATAATTTTTCATTTTAATAATATTGTTATTAGATCTTTGTATAATTTCTCTCACTAAACATTACTTTTTGTCCCTTGGAACACTCATTCATATTTGAAGTTGCAAATATCAACTCTTTGTTAACTCTTAAAGGCCTTTTATCACTTCAACTTGAAACGTTTAAAATCTAATTTATTATTTCTTTTCAAATGTACTCCAATAATGATGTCACACATTTCCTATGCTCTAGATCAGAAAACTGGATGAATCTTACATTTTTCTTACTGCCCCTCATGTGTCAAGCTGCTGCTGCTGCTAAGTTGCTTCAGTCGTGTCTGACTCTGTGTGACCCCGTAGACGGCAGCCCACCAGCCTCCTCTGTCCCTGGGATTCTCCAGGCAAGAACACTCGAGTGGGCTCTCATTTCCTTTTCCAATGCATGCGTGCATGCTAAGTCATTTCAGTCTTGTCTGACTCTGTGCAACCCCATGGACAGCAGCCCATCAGGCTCCTCTGTCCCCGGAATTCTCCAGGCAAGAGAACTGGAGTGGGTTGCCATTTCCTTCTCCCATGTGTCAACAAGTATGTCTAATTAGTCATAAAATTGTTTTGTTCTGTCCCTTACTATATGGGTTTCCCAAGTGGTGCTAGCGGTAAGGAACCTTCCTGCCAAAGCAGGAGACATAAGAGATGTGGGTTCAATCCCTGGGTCAGGAAGATCCCCTGGAGAAGGAAATGGCAACTCACTCTAGTACCCATGCCTGGGAAATCCCATGGACAGAGGTGCCTGGCAGGCTACAGTCCATGGGGCTGCAAAGAGTTGGACATGACTGAGCAGGCACACACTTCTTTCTCATTACTGTCTCTGAAGCCCTTACTTTCTCACATCCACCACACCCCGGTTTCCTTGGCTTCACTTTATCCCCTTTTGAACCTCGAGATATTTCACTGCTGGATTAAATTCTCTGAAGCACCACAAATCATTGATTTCCTGCTCCTCCTGTATTTTAGTGAACAGTTCTTCACTCAATGAACAATTTAGGTCAACTCATTTACTCCCCCAAGAAAAATGAAAAAACAAATTTGGGACTGAACCATCTTTTTAATATGGTCCAAAATTGTCTTGAAATTTTCTAGACTTGTGTTTATTTCTTTTAAACTATTACCCCTTACTCAGATTTTTCTTTGCTTCTATAGGTTGATGTTTAAATTTGGCCTGGTAGTCAAAACTATCTTCTGGTTTAATCGTTTGTTTGAGCTTTATTGTTGGTATAATTTGGTTCAATCATTGAACATAGATCCTTGCATATAATGGATATTCAACAAATATTTATTAATTTTGTTTGCCCTGTGAAAGTTAACGTGTATTGACTTGGGATATTGTTATAGAACACATTTCTATTTTCAGTTGGTTAGGATAGAGATCAAGAATTCTTTATTTATCGACTGAAGTACTTATCTCCTCAGCCCTGGGGCAGCCCATGGTGGTTGGAGTTGTGGAGTTAATTATCTTTCCTTGCTGTACAAGTAGCATCATTTTCTATGTGTGCCATGCTGTGACAAAGATTGAGAAATGCTGTGTAGGAATGCTCTGATGTACTCAGCTTATAATGATTCACATGTTAATTAACATTTCCTTTTGATTTTATTACTAAGGTAAAGCAGAATAGAAATTTAATGAAGATTGTAACCTTGCTGACAAATGTGCCAATTCTGGTCTTTTTCCCCAGAGACATAATTTTGGCTACTTGTATTTGTATCCTTGGGGATTGTTGCTGTCAGTGGATTAGCATTTTCTCATTTTTCTGACAAAATATTTCACATAATTTCATGCTCATGTCCATGGCTCTTAAAAGTGGAAAACATGTCCATGGCTCTTAAAAGTGAGGTAATATCAGAAGTTTATGTATTTTTCTAAAAACATTTTATGTTTTTTTGAATATTAGCAGTTTCACCTTGGAGAAGGCACTGTTGACCCACTCCAGTACTCTTGCCTGGAAAATCCCATGGATGGAGGAGCCTAGTGGGCTGCAGTCCATGGGGTCGCTAAGAGTCGGACACGACTGAGCGACTTCACTTTCATGTGTTGGAGAAGGAAATGGCAACCCACTCCAGTGTTCTTGCCTGGAGAATCCCAGGGACGGGGGAGCCTGGTGGGCTGCCGTCTATGGAGTCGCACAGACTCGGACACAACTGAAGTGACTTAGCAACAGCAGCAGTTTCACCTACGTATGAGTGAGTGAGTGAGTGAAGTCACTCAGTTGTGTCCGACTCTTTGCGACCCCATGGACTGTAGCCTACCAGGTTCCTCTGTCCATGGGATTTTCCAGGCAAGAGAACTGGAGTGGATTGCCATGATTATTCTGAGGAAGGAAAATATACTCCCTATATTTGGAAACAATCTGGTCTGTTTATACATTTAAAAAATAATACTGTTTAAATAGTATCATTTTTTGATATTCTGTTTATTTAGAGCCATTAGTTTATAAATTACTATTGCAGCCCCAACACAATTTCTGGGAGATATTGGCAGTACATAGAAAGAGCTGTCATAGTCCAGGTTTCCAGTAAAACCCTAGAAACTACCACTGTGATAACTATCAAATGTGATATTAGGAAAAAGTTGCTTTGATTTTTACAGGCTCAATATTTGTTGACCTGATTGCTACAGTTTTAAAATGCATGTATTGAAATATATTCATTTTAGAAAAATGTATGCACATTTGTTACAAAAAAGCAAACATCAAGTATTCTAATCCTTTTCCTACTTCTGTATAACTTGGTATCAGGCGATAATAATTTTTATACGGTGAAGAAGACTTAAAATATTCACTATTTGTGGAATAAAAATAGCCTACAAATATCTCTTAATATAATGTTTCCAATTTAAGCCAGATAAATCTTAACATAGAACCAAAAAGTCCCTTTAAGATGAAGTAGTTTGAGAAAATGTTTTTTAAAGGACAAAGAAGTGTGTGAGAGAGATACACACAAACCCAGTGGAAAATTGTTTATTTCCTCTTGGATTCGCATACATATTTCTTACTTTTTATCTACTTTGGAACCTATGATGAGTGGTCTGTGTAAGGTCTGCAATCCAAGGGGATGAATATTATTAGTCACATGAATGAAACACTGCATAAATTCTTCATGAACAATGAGCTGCAGATGTTATGTAAACCATTTGTGGAATAGAATTCTGTTCTTCATTAAAATATGGTTAATAAGCCAGATGGGTCCTTGATGGGCAGTATGATCATTTGTATCTGAATCTCTCCAAGTCCAAGGATTTAGTCCTGACTCCACACTTCATGTAGTTAGTTAGTTAGTTCAATCACTCAGTCACATCTGGCACTTTGCAACCCCATGGATTGCAGCATGCCAGCCTTCCCTGTCCATCACCAATTCCTGGAACTTGCTCAAACTCATGTCCATTAAGTCAGTGATGCCATCCAACCATCTCATCCTCTGTTGTCTCCTTCTCCTCCTGCCATCAAGCTTTCCCAGCATCAGGGTCTTTTCTAATGAGTCAGTTCTTCCCATCAGGTGGCCAAAGTATTGGAGTTTCAGCTTCAACATCAGTCCTACCAATGAACACCCAGGACTGATCTCCTTTAGGATGGACTGGTTTAATCTTGTAGTCCAAGGGACTCTCGAGAGTCTTCTCCAACACCACAGTTCAAAAGCATCAGTTTGTCAGTGCTCAGCTTTCTTCGTATATGGCTACTGGAAAAACCATAGCTTTGGCTAGACAGACCTTTGTTGGCAAAATAATGTCTCAGCTTTTTAATATGGTGTCTATGTTGGTCATGGTTTTATTTCCAAGGAGTAAGCGTCTTCTAATTTCATGGCTGCAGTCACCATCTGCAGTGATTTTGGAGCCCAAGAAAATAAAGTCTGTCACTGTTTCCATTGCTTCCCCAGCTATTTGCCATGAAGTGATGGGACCAGATGCCATGATCTTAGGTTTCTGAATGTTGAGTTTTAAGCCATCTTTTAAACTCTCCTCTTTCATTTTTATCATGAGGCTCTTTAGTTCTTTGCTTTATGCCATAAGGGTGGTATCATCTGTGTATCTGATATTTCTCCTGGCAACCTTTATTTCAGCTTGTGCTTCATCCAGCATGGCATTTTGCATGATGTACTCTGTTGCTGCTGCTAAGTCACTTCAGTTGTGTCCGACTCTGTGTGACCCCATAAATGGCAGCCCACCAGGCTCCCCCGTCCCTGGGATTCTCCAGGCAAGAACATTGGAGTGGGTTGCCATTTCCTTCTCCAATGCATGGAAGTGAAAAGTGAAAGTGAAGTCACTCAGTCGTGTCCGACTCTTAGCAACCCCATGGACTGTAGCCTACTAGGCTCCTCAGTGGTACCCCACTCCAGTACTTTTGCCTGGAAAATCCCATGGATGTACTCTGAATATAAGTTAAATAAGTAGGGTGACAATATACAACCTTGACTTACTCCTTTCTCAATTTGGAACCAGTCTGTTGTTTCACGTCCAGTTCTAACTGTTGCTTCTTGACCTTCACGCAAATTTCTCAGGAGGCAGGTCAGGTGGTCTGGTATTCCCATCTCTTTAAGAATTTTCCACAGTTTGTTGTGATCCACACAGTCAAAGGCTTTGGCATAGTCAATAAAGCAGAAGTAGATGTTTTTCTGGAACTCTTGCTTTTTCACTGTTCCAACAGATGTTGGCAATGTGATCTCCACCTTTTCTAAATCCAGCTTGAACATCTGGAAGTTCATGGTTCATGTACTGTTGAAGTCTGGCTTGGAGAATTTTGAGCATTACTTTGCTAGCATGTGAGATGAGTGAAATTGTGCAGTAGTTTGAACATTTGGCGTTTCCTTTCTTTGAGACTGAAATGAAAACTGACCCTTTCCAGTCCTGTGGGCCCTGCTGAGTTTTCCAAATTTGCTGTCATATTGAGTGCAGCACTTAAACAGGAATCATCTTTTTGGACTTGAAATAGCTCAACTGGAATTCCATCACCTTCACTAGCTTTGTTTGTAGTGATGCTTCATAAGGCTCACTTGACTTCGCATTCCAGGATGTCTGGCTCTTGGTGGGTGATCACACCATCATGGTTTTCTGGGTCATGAAGATCTCTTTTGTATAGTTCTTCTGTGTATTCTCGCCACTTCTTCCACCCCAACCCCCACCTTCATCTTTTTTTTTTCTTAAATTTATTTATTTATTTATATTTTGGAGGCTAATTACTTTACAATATTGTATTGTTTTTGCCATACATTGACATGAATCCACCATGGGTGTCTTGCCACATCTTAATATCTTTTGTTTCTGTTTGGTCTATACCATTTCTGTTCTTTATTGTGCCCATCTTTACATGAAATATTCCCTTGGTATCTCTAATTTTCTTGAAGAGATCTTTCCCATTCTATTGTTTTCCTCTATTTCTTTGCATTGATCACTGAGGAAGGCTTTCTTATCTCTTCTTGCTATTCTTTGGAACTCTGCATTCAAATGAGTATATCTTTCCTTTTCTCCTTTGCCTTTAGCTTCTCTTCTTTTCTCAGCTATTTGTTAGGCCTCCTCAGACAACCATTTTGCCTTTTTTTCATTTCTTTTTCTTTGGAGTATGTATTTACTGTAGAGTTTTGACTCAGTAAAATAGTAAAATTCTAAGCATTTCATTGTAAACTGCATAGAATCATATTTTCTTTGTGTCATTCACAAAATTATGTTTGCCATTGATATTTTCGTTTAAATCAGTTTATCAAAGAATAATATATAAAATTTAACCAACCATTTCATGAAAAGTTTATCCATTTACACATTTCTGACTTAAGGATCTCACACTCTTGAGACATTGTTTTCAACTAATAACTTCTGAATCACCTTAGGTAATAAATATAAGATGTCATTATTGCTCTCAAATTGGTTACAATGAAGACAAATAAGTGAAATATTGGGTTGGCCAGAAAGATTGTTCATGAAATTTTTGGCCAACCCACAGTATTTGATGGTGGCAGTAAAATTCTGCTACAAAGAACTTTTGGGCAAAGGTTTTTCAATTAGGCAAAAGTAACAAGATATTTAACTTTTAACCCCTTTGATATTACAGATTCTAAAACACTTAGCCATTTCTTGCTGTAAATGGGTATACCAAACACAATTCACTATATTTGAAGATTCAAAGTCTTCATTATGAGCATTTACTCTCATATGGTTAATACACTCATGTCCTATTGAAATGTTTTTCATCTGTTGGCTCATACTTGAAATAACTCTGAACTATTCTATTGTGATGTTTGTGCTCTTAAGTGCATGCATTCATGTGTGTGTGTGTGTGTGTGTGTGTGAGAGAGAGAGAGAGAGAGAGAGAGAGAGGGAGAGAACTTATCACTGATGCCCACTTCACCGTGGTGCTGTATCACCTTAATTGCCTCACTTATATCTCCCAGCGTTGCGTTTTACTTTTGCTTGGACCTAGAAACCTAACTTTCCCTTCCTTTGCCTTCTTTTCCTTTCTTTTTCCTTCCTCCTCCCTCCCTCCCGTCTCCCTCCTTCCTCCCTTGCTTGCTCTCACCCTCACTGTCCCCTCCCTTTATCTTCCTCCTCCTCCTTCTTCCCTCTTCTCTCTCTTTTCTTTTTTATCTCTTTCATCTACTCACTTATTCAACAATTATTTATCGACTGTTTTTTATGTACTTAGAAAGTATGTTTATTATATTATGAATAAAGCAGAAAAAATGAGCTTCAGACAAGATCCTAGAGAAATTTCCTATATGTAAAAAGCACTGATTTTAGTGTGTGGGATTTGTGATTTCTCTTTAGGCTACTCAGATGTCTTTTATCCCTACTTAGTTTTGAAGTGTGTTTCATCTGGGTGAGGTGTCACAGTAATGTGAAGAACTATTGGAGGTTATGTGTCAAATGAGTTCATTAGAAGGAGAGTAATCAGCGTGAATTATAGTAATTGGAGAAAATCTCATGAAAGAAGTGGCAACTGACTGACTCAACATGAGCTAATAAAATTGCAATGATATAAAAAGATTCATGATGAAAAACTGCCACATTGGGAGGTTTCTCCTTTGGAGCACTGGTAAGATTTCAGACGAGATGGTAAATACTTGTGATTAAATAAATGATTGCACAGATTATTTGTCCTAACTAAAAATTTAATGGCCATATGTGATGCGGTAAATAATGAAGTCACTTCATAACGTAAGATGTCTACTGTGCAGTGATTCATCATGGAGGCCCCATAATACCGGTTATATGGGAATGGATCTCTCAGATTGTTGCAGGAGGGTGTGCATATAACTGTTGGTTCTGGAGAATGTTTATAAAGTTTATAAAGGACAAAGTTTCTTCAGACATTTTTGTGACATGACCTACATTCACACACCATGCACACAAACACACATATGCCTCATAAGTATCTAATAAACAGACATTTCACAAACTTCCTATTTGCTGTGTGTTCTGTTATTTTCTGCTCCATTTAATTTTGCTTTTAACTAGATATGATTCACAAAATTGATTTAATGATTCATTAGTATGTTGTGATCTTCAGCTTGAAAAAGGATAACCTTAGAGTTAGGATAGAAGGCAAGAGAGGAAGGCATAATAGGCACTAAATGTAGTCAGCTGCAGTGAGTATTTCATTGTTGGTTGCTCAATAGCTATTCCCACTTGTAATTGTGCCCTGATTTTCTTTTGGAGATTGGCCTTCTTGCACTATTAGTCTTCATGGTGGGCACCTTTTCTAGATGCCAACCTCTGCCCCTGATAGCCAAGGGACAATCACATGACATAATCTTGGCCCACAAGACTCTGTCCCACTAGAGACTTTAAATCTTGAGAGTGTTATGAGGGAGGACATGGTCAGAAATGACTGATCTCAGGTGCAGTGTCAGCTGGCATCATTCTTGGTAAGGCTGTGCCACGGATCTCTGTCTTCCTGCTTCTTGCAGCTCCCTGGGTTCTGACCAACCACGTCTGCGTCTCCGTTCTTGACCCCGAGTGAGTGTCCTGATTGGCCCTTCCTACCACACGCTTGCAATAACAACTCTTGTGCTTTGGTTTAATAACATCTATTTTGCTTAATTTAGCTAGACTTAAGTTCTTACTGGAAAAAATGAATTTTAATTGCTTCATCAGTTAAACAGGAAAAGTTATTGGTTAGTTTGGTATTAGGAAATCAGTCTTGAATATTCATTGGAAGGACTGATATTGAAGCTGAAACTCCAATACTTTGGCCACCTCATGCAAAGAGCTGACTCATTGGAAAAGACTCTGATGCTGGGAGGGATTGGGGGCAGGAGGAGAAGGGGACGACAGAGGATGAGATGGCTAGATGGCATCACCGACTTGATGGACGTGGGTTTGGGTGAATTCTGGGAGTTGGTGATGGACAGGGAGGCCTGGCATGCTGCAATTCATGGGGTCACAAAGAGTCGGACATGACTGAGCAACTGAACTGAACGGAACCAGTAGACTAATACATGTGTTATGGAGAGGGATGAGAGAGTAAAGAAGAACTTGAAAATGAAACATTTGATATGACTGTGCTAGTTAACACATGGCACTAGTATACAGCACCATTTCACAATGCACTGTATTTTAACAGTAGTCTAAATAGAAATGCCAAATGATAAGCTGGCCAGTTGAAACTGGGTACCTTACTGAAAGGAAAAAGGACCAAGAGGTATTTGTTTCACTTATATAAATATCCTCTCCTGAAAAAATAGCTGTTTCAATTAATTCAGCTTTTTTATCTTGTCTTACAACAGTAGAGTTGGATCAGGTTTTCATATGTAGATAAATTTTGTGCTTAGGGGAAGTTCTTAGAAATTGTAGAAACGGTTAGTTTGTTTATAGCTAAGAAGAAAAATGAGCTGATGCTTTTAACTAAATGCTATTCAATAAAACTAGAGCTTGTACTATTACTGTGATTGCTATAATTATTGTCAACATATTGTTATTTTAATTTCTGGTTCCATATGATAGATAATATTTTCAATGAAAATTTAAAAATCTGCTACAAATTTTTTATAAATAATTTTAAAAAGCAATAAGGAAATTGCACATAGAAAAATTAAAAACAGACTCAAAATTTCTACCACCTAGAAATATTCATCATTAAAATTCAATGAACATTTTTTCAGATATCTTTTTGTGCAAATACTGGAAACCTAGCTGAAGATGACCTTTTATGAATATATATGTTATAATCTTAATAAAAATATTTTTACCTATCAGGATGATTTGATATAATTATGAGTTGTTTGAGATCTTTTTAAAAAGTAGCAAGTAACAGGTTTTTTGAGTATGCAACCATCTAACGTAATTTTCTACAATACACTTGAAAGTCCTAAAAACATTCATGCCTTCTAGATAAAAATCAAAGGAACAAATTATTTGGTCCATTAAAAAATCAGAGATGCACCCAAATAATTAGTGTAAGAATATTTACTTCTGTGCTATTCATAATAGTAAAAATTACATTTCACATGCCCCAGCTGGAGTATAATAAAATACATTATCTTATTAGTCATTTCAGGTAGTGCTATGCAGCCTTGCCAAACAATGTTGAATAAGAATCACTAATAATCTAAAAGTTCATACACTGTGAAGTGAAAAAACACAGGTTACAAACAAGTATATACATATATTATTGTATACATATGTTACAGACACACATATATTTTTCATATTAATATATTTATACATCTTTATGTGTATTTATAAATATATTTATATATGTACTTGGGGTTCACTGGTGGCTTAGCTGGTAAAGAATGTCCCTGCAATGTGGGAGACTTGGATTCAATCCCTGGGTTTGGAAGATCCCCTGGAGGAGGGCATGGCAACCCACTCCAGTATTCTTGCCTGGAGAATCCACATGGACAGAGGAGCCTAGAGGGCTGCAGTCCATGGGGTCGTGAAGAGTTGGACACAACTGAGCAACTAAGCAAGCACATATATATTTACACATATATGTACTAAAGGGTATGGACTGAAGTGTTTGTTATAATTATTATTTTCTTTTTAATTAAAAACTATCATATAGGTATTTTATGTATTTTACTTGAAAATTAAGAAAACAATGTTATTTTACATCTTTCTATATCTTGCTGTGTTCAGAATTGGGTTTATAAACACCATTGCATTACTTCTGCTTTAGGTATGCTAGTTTATAGACCAATTTTCAAGCAGGAAAATTTTAAGCAAATCACATCTGTACTTGGTTTCTTTATATTCTTCCTCAGGTAATTTAAGACAAATCAAAATCTATTGACTAGTTCTTAATTTTCTGAAGCATAGAAATCAATAAGGCAGAGTATCTACTTTTTTTTTTTTTAATACTGTCTAGAAGAAAACAAAGGTCATATGCAGTCCCTCTGTGCTGAGCTAAGTCGCTTCAGTCATGTCCAAGTCTTTGTGACCACATGGACTGTAGCCCGCCAGGCTCTTCTATCCATGGGGCTCTCCAGGCAAGAACGCTGGAGTGGGTTGCCATGCCCTCCTCCAGATCTTCATGACCCAGTGACTGAACCACCCTCTGTCTCTTATATCTCCCACATTGGCAGGGGAGTTCTTTACCACTAGTGCCACCTGGGAAGCCCCATGCCATCCCTCTACCCTTATATAAACATGTATTACTATTATGAATAACACACACACACACACATATATATATATATATACTTTGTTGTTCATTAATGGAATTGTATCATATCCTATCATCCACTTTTTATCAATGGACACTTTTCCTCTCCCTTCACCCCATCTCCTACAACATCAGCACCCCATGCTCCACAGTTGTCATGCTAATATTCCTTTTTTTTTTTTTTTCTGTGCTTGTATGGTGATATCCCACTAAACATTTTGTTCTTATAACAACTGTACCATGTAGAATTGACTATTGTTACTCTGTCTTATGTGTCTTACATACAAATGAACAATTCTTCCTTCACTCCTTTTCATATTTCTCGCAGCAGATGTTGGGCATTTTCTCGTACTAATTGCAAGATTTATCTAAATTTAAGAAAATTCTTGATAAGGTGCTACATTTAATTGGATTGGATTTTTATATGAAAGATCAGTACTTTTTAATTTCTTTATCACCTATTATCAAGAAATTCTTAAGAATTACTTTTTATTATGAAAAATACTCTCAAAAAAATGAGAGGACTGATTAAGAGTGAGGTTCTTATTAAGGTTGATTTACAAACTCCCATCTCTCTAAACTGTAATCTGCTTACTAGTAACATAAGTATTGAGGAAAGTAATTTCTAAGGTCTGTTTTAGTTATTAGGCTCTAAAATTTATATTAAAATGATTTATTACAATCTACACACACATATATATGAAAGTCTATTTTTTCTGGGTTCTCCAGAAATCCAAGCCATAGCTACTTCATGACTAACAGTAAAAATGACATAATAATGTACTGGTGGAGTGATGTACCTGTCCTGTTTCAGTTCCTGAACTGAAGGAGCTTGTAGGATTGGGGATATTAAGTGTCAAAAGCTAGATGGATCTAGGCAAACGAGGATGGTTAGTTATTCTAAGTGGTCTGGTGGTTTCTTTAAAAGTACTTTGAAAGTGTCCATATTCTTATGCATAAACTCATTGAAATTTCTGCTTTGGTCTTTAAAATTTACTTTGAAGGTGATTTTTCTCATAAATTTTACAAAGATTTTTTTGGCTCAAATAAACTTTAATGTTAAAGATAAATTATTTGATATGTGATTACTATTTTTATTTACTTAAAATTTTTTATTGCAGTATAGCTGATTTACAATGCTGTGTTAGTTTCAAGTGCACAGCAAAGTGAATCTATTATATATATATATGTATATACATGTTAGGTAGTTAGAATAGGAAATAGGAGTCCAGAATGGTGGTAGCTAAAAAGCAAAGAGGGGAAAAGCCCACGAAAATAGAACAAAGGATGGTCTGAGGACAGGAGTGAGAACCTTGGGTAAAACACACAGCCCTCCTGGCTAGCCCAGTTTACATAGGGCAGGCTCAGGGGGAGGAGGAAAAACATATACAAAGAGGAGCCAAAATTGAGCAGGGAGCTCTCTTCTCTTTGTGTCTTTTGGGTCGGCCACCCTCATACCTCAAGGATGTATTTTCCTTTACTTGCCAAATGAAAATGAACTGTAACACAGGGTCCGTCCGTTGCTTCTAATTTTTGCTGTGGTGAGACAGAACCAAGGAAATCACACACTCCCCATGACATATATACATGTATATGTATGTCTATCTCCACTTTTCAAGATTCTTTTCCATATAGGCCATTGCAGAGTACTAAGGAGGCTTCCCTGTGCTATGCGGTAGGTCCTTACTAGTTTTTTATTTTGTAATATATTTTTCTGGGCTCCAAAATCACTGGAGATGGTGATTGCAGTCATGAAATTAAAAGATGCTTACTCCTTGGAATGAAAGTTATGACCAATCTAGACAGCATATTAAAAAGCAGAGACATTATTTTGTCAACAAAGGTCTTTCTAGTCAAGGCTATGGTTTTTCCAGTGGTCATGTATGGATGTGAGAGTTGGACTATAAAGAAAGCGGAGCACCGAAGAATTGATGCTTTTGAACTGTGGTGTTGGAGAAGACTTGAGAGTCCCTTGGACTGCAAGGAGATCCAACCAATCCATCCTAAAGGAGATCAGTCCTGGGTGTTTATTGGTAGTACACCCTTCTAGCTGAAACTACAATACTTTGGCCACCTGATGCGAAGAGCTGACTCATTTGTAAAGACCCTGATGCTGGGAAAGATTGAGGGCAGGAGGAGAAGGGGATGACAGAGAATGAGATGGTTGGATGGCATCACCAATTCAATGGACCTGGGTTTGAGTAAACTCCGGGAGTTGGTGATGGACAGGGAGGCCTGGAGTGCTGCAGTTCATGGGGTCGCAAAGAGTCAGACACAACTGAGCAACTGAACTGAATATATAGTAGTGTGTCTGTATCAATCCCAGTCTTCCCCCTTACCCTCAGTAACTATAAGTTTATTTTCTACATCGGTAACTCTATTTCTGTTTTGTGGACTAGTTCATTTGTAGCCTTGTTTTAGATTTCACATATAAGTGACATCATATGATACTTGTCTCTGACGTACTTCACTCAGTTTGACAATCTCTAGGTTCATCTGTGTTGCTGCAAATGGCATTATTCTGTCCTTTTTATGGCTGAGTAATATTCCATTGTATCCCATTGTACCACATCTTCTTTATCTATTCCTCTGTTGACGGACATTTAGGTTACTTCTGTGTCCTGGCTATTTTAAGTAGTGCTGCAGTGAACATGCAAGCAGTTTATATAGCTCAATATCAAAAAAAAAAAAAAAAACAATCCATTAAAAAATGAGCAGAAGATCTAAATAGACATTTCTTCAAAGAAGACATACAGACAGTTAGAAAGCGCATGATAAGATGGTCAGCATCACTAATTATTAGGGAAATGCAAATCAAAACTACAATGAGGTATAACCTCACACAGGTTAGAGCAACCATCATCAAAAAACCTTTAAGCAGTAAATGATGAAGAGGGGTGGAGAAAAGGGAACCCATCTACACTGTACAGCCACTATGGAGAAAAGGGAACCCTCCTGAACTGGTGCAGCCACTGTGGAGAACAGTATGGAGTTTCCTTGAAAAACTAAAAATAGAGATACTGTATGATTCAGCAATTCCATTCTTGGGTATATATCTGGAGACGTAATTGGAAAAGATACATGATTAATATTTATAAATGGTGGTCTGTAAGCAATATAATTATGCAAAAGTTTTTCTCACATGTCAAATCTTATAAAAGTAAAGTTAAAGTGAAATGAAAGTTGCTCAGTCATGTCCAACTCTTTGGGACCCCATGGACGATACAGTCCATGGAATTCTCCAGGCCAGAATAAAATGTATGTGTAAAAGATAATATTAATATTAGTCTTAAAGATCATGACTATGTCAGAAGAATGGTTGAAAATGAGCATAAGGGGAAGCCAGTAATTATTTTGATATACTCCTATATATTCTGCAAAAGTTATGTTCTTTTATTTATTATTATTATTTTTTACTTTACAATATTGTATTGGTTTTGCCATACATCAACATGCATCTTCCATGGGTGTACATGTGTTCCCCATCCTGAACCCCCCTCCCACCTCCCTCCCCATACCATCCCTCTGGGTCATCCAAGTGCACCAGCCCCAAGCTTCCTGTATCCTGCATCGAACCTGGACTGGCGATTCATTTCTTATATGATATTATACATGTTTTAATGCCATTCTCCCAAATCATCCCCCCCTCCCTCTCCCACAGAGTCCAAAAGACTGTTCTATACATCTGTGTCTCTTTTACTGTCTTGCATACAGGGTTGTTGTTACCATCTTTCTATACTGTATTGGTGTTTTTCTTTCTGGCTTACTTCACTCTGTATAATAGGCTCCAATTAAAAGTTTTGTTCTTTTAGGAATCTTTTATTAGTCTTCTTGGGCCACTGTCACAAATATACCACAGGTTGCATAGCTTAAACAATAAAAGCCATTCTTTAAAGTTCTAAAGGCCAGAAATCCGAGGTCAGCATGCCAGCATAGTTGGCTTCTAGTGAGGGCCCTCTTCCTCACTTGGTATGACTGCCTTCTCATTCTATCTTCTGATGTTGGAAACAGAGAGACAACGGGCTCTTTCATGTCTCCTTTCTCAAGGGCACTAATTCCTTCATGAGGACCCCACTCTTGTAACTGTCGAATTATCTCTCAAAGACTGATCTCCCTATACCATCACACTGAGGGTTAAATCTTCAACATATAAATTTTAGGGGCACACAGTTCATAGCAGCTTTCATGGAAACATACAAACCATGAGAAATAGTGATTTCTTGTAGTTAGTTTAGCCTAGTTAATAATTGCTTGAGGGCCTCAAGTCTGATTAATCGCTGAAAAATTACTGCCTTTATGAAGTATATTTTAGCACGTTATTGCATAAGCATTTTGGGGAATCACAATTTTGACAGAAGAAAACACACAAAGGTGACTATATATAAAAGAATGTACAACAGTTAGACAATAAGAGGCTTTCCAGTCATCAGAATTTTTTATAGTGCATTTGCATTTTTATTGGCTTAGGAAATTTTTAATGCACTTCAGTATAGTGTATTAAACAGATGAATATTTGGCCTTTATAATATCATTTATTTTTTGCAAATTTTTATTCTGTCTTGCTCTCCTCAAACCACTTATACATTGTTGTGTTATTTGGGATATGGGGAGGTTGCTGGCAGTGTCACAATTTTGGCACCAAGCCACTGAGTTGTGACAGTCAATGCCAGCCTTTGTATTATGTATCTATTCCTCTCGAAGATGAGTCTAAGGCAGATAACATGCTTTAAGCATACAGGGGCTTGTATACCTTTGGATGATGATATAACTAAAACATGATTATTTGGTAATTTATATGCATATAAATATTGGCAAATGAAAGTAACTGAGTCTCTTGCTCTTCTGAGATAATGTAATCTAGAACCCTGCTTTTAGATTTGAGTTTTTTCTTTAGTCTGTTTATATTATTTTGAACTTGCTTTGCATCATTTTGTCAGCCTACTTTGTATGGGTCTGTTTTAACAGCTTATTTTATGTTGATCTATTCTGGGTCCTTTAAAAATTGTTTGGATGGTGATGGATCTGTTTGTTTATTTGCTTGTTTGTGGTAATACGCTGATTGAATAAATACTAACATTTTCAGGGCTTAGAATATTTTTGTGATTTCAGTTATTTCCCTGTGGCTGTTTTTCAGCTATTAATATTTCTGGCATACATAGCTATTTGGATGATGGAGATCTAAGTGGGGACAGAACTAATTGGGGGTGGAGGGTAGTGGTGATTGTAGAGAGAGAAAAATCACTTAAACTATGTGGGTAATTCTGTGAAATATAAGGCTACATTAGTATTCAGATTGCATCTGATGTTCTCATAAATAATGTGTTTATAGAAAAACAACCATTTGCTCTAAGTAAATGGTGGTACATATAACATTTTTGTAGATGATTTGTGAGGCATATAGGGGTAATATTGCTTCTCCTACTGAGCGTATATTGCTTTAACTATGTATTCAGGAAAATGTATAAATCACAAATGCAAATTAAGCAAAATATAGTGACTAACACTTGCTTTAAATATGTGGTATTGAAATGTGTACTCCTCAATATTTTTCATAATGGATGGCTTGCAAAGGTAACACAGAAAATAAGGTTAAGCTTAAATATTATATAATTATGGGCCTTCAGCCTTGCCTGCACTTATAAGGTAATAAAGTATATTTGCATTACTTTTGATCTCATTTTATTCTTTTGTGATTGTTAGCTTTTCTTCTGAAATCTGTCCTAAACTGAATTCCGACTGCATTCTGCAGTGTCAGGAAAATTGATAATGTTTATTTCTTAACACTGTGCAGTATATGATTTTACTAACTCTGTATTAATATTTCCAAAGAAGAGTAACAAAAGGGGCTTTTAGCATTCACCCTTTGTTCAATAAATCAAGCATAAACATGGTCTGCACATGGCTTTTCAGCAAACTCTGCCATTTTATTTGTCTTTTATCTTAAGGTTTATTGCTTTCCAAGGCTTAAAATGATTCAGGGTCTGAACTGTTTAACTTGGGATGTTTAGGTTATTGATGTCTCAGCCAGAGAGTGTGAGAAAGTCAGACGCTAAAACTCCTTGACCATGTACAGTAGATGAAGTGTATGTGTTTGAATGATTCATTCCTTGGCACATGATCCTTGCTCTGCCCTCTTACTTTTGAAATTCATTGGCATTTCTGAATAATTACCTGAAATTTTGACTCTTTTCTGTAGGTTATTCTGTCTTCCTCGTGCTCAAAACTTGCTATAGAGCATGTGCTAGCTCGTTTCCAGATTTTCCTATAGGAACTTCCAGGGAAGAAACAACGCAGTACCTAGTAAAGTTAAACTCTAGTAAAATTGAAATCTACTAAAAATGAAAAACGACCAATCCTCCCAAGTTGATTATACAACAAAAAATTTTGTTTTTATTTAGAGTATATTTGTCATTTGCTTTTTTTCCTTTTAGCATTACAAATTTAAAATTTTATATTGTTTAAGTATATGCACAATTCTTTCAGTAATTACTGATTAAATGCCTATTTTTTTCTCCACTAGTTTAGACCTGGGGTAGATTCTTAGGGAAAGGAGAATGGGAACAATACTAGTATGAACATGAAATTGGACCCTAGAGAAAGAAACAAATTTCATATTTATTAAGTACTTATTTTGTGCTGGACATTGTTTAAGAAAGTGTGATATATGCCTTGTACCTAAAATCTGGCTGAAGATACATGTGTGCCACATAATTGGTATGTGCCACGTATTGGTACATGTATATACTACCCTTCACTATTATAATTATAAAATTTAAGACTAAAATTATTTTTATATGAATGAAACATGAGAGTTCAGACAGAAGAGTAGTCAATATAGAGCTGGTCTGGACAGATAGGGCTGAGAAGTTGCCTTGAGTTGAGACTCAAGGAGGGCTAGTGCATTTTTTATCATTTGTTTAACACAGAACTTGAAAGTCCTTTTACACATTTTTCATTTACAACTTAAAATAGCCCTTTGAAACAAGTAGTTGAATTACTTCCCCTTCTAAACACAGTAAGTGGAATTTAGATAGATGAAGTAAATTTGCCCCCAAATGACCCAGTGATGCAGCATTATCCTCCGCTCCCAACACAAACACAATTTATCTCACGTTGCAGCCCCGTCACGCTACTCCTCTGTTTAAAACATTTTGACAGTGTTCAATCTCCCTTTAAATAAAATCTATACTCCTCTTTTTGACCTATGAACACTTACAAGAGTTCACCTTTGTCTACCCCATGACATCACTTGATGTCACTTTCCCTTCCCTAGTATCACCTTAGCAACTTAGAATCTCCTTTCTCTCCTTTAACTGATACAAAATTTTGCATGAACTGTTGGTACTGGACATTGTTGACTACCTGTGTAGCTTTTATTCAGTATCAGCTTTTCCCTGACAGCATCCCAGCTTTTGTTTGGGTGTCCCATCTCCCTGGTTACATTGCAGACACATGGTTTCTAGGACGGATGGCTGCTTGAGGTATAATTCTAGTAGTCAAAGCCAATCATGGTGTTCCCAACCCTTTGTTAGATATTGACTGAGGGATCAATGCCCACGCCAATCAATACAAAACCATTTCCTCAGTAACAGGAATTGAGTGGAGAATGAGCAGATGACCACATTCAGGCCAGTGACACACAGGGAAAGCTTGGTAAAGGTTTCTGGGAAATATTTTATTGCTCTTAAAATAGAACAAAATGAAGAGGAAGTATGTTTGTTGGCTATCTGTGTGAAACCTGGAACTTTGACATCTCTCTTGCCAGCATCTCAAGATTGAGGCTGACACACAGAAGGCTGAGTTGAGATCTCCGAGGCACTGGATTGAGCATCCCTGAACTACGCTCATATTTGAATTTCTACTTATTTTAAGCAAGATCTACCCTTCTTTTTTTAAACCCATTTCCCTTTTTTTTTTTTTTTTTTTGATTTGGTAAAAACTTCCGTCCCTTGTGAACCTCTTTCCCCTAGTTGCTAACTATTGACTTACTGCAGCGTTTATCTGATGTTCAGGTCTCAATTCAGTTGTTTCCTCTATAGAGAATTCTGTCCTGGTATACAATTGGAAATACTCTTCTCTGTCAATCACTGTTCATCTCACTACTCTTGCTTTCATTTCTTCATAGCACTTATTCCTACTCTCTTATTAGTGTATTTGTTTAATGCCTGAGTCTTTACATGTAATCTCCGTAAGAACAGGAAGCTTGTCGTCTCAATTACAGTGGCATCTTTAGCAGTTTGAACAGTGGGGTCTTTCTTACCCAGGGATTGAAACTGGGTCTCTTATATCTCCGGCTTTGGTGGGAAGACCTTGTCATTAATAGCAGCTCGGTATCTGTTGGATGGATGGATAGGTGGAAGAGTCAGATTGCAACTTTGGCTTCAAATGCCATGCTCTGCTCACTTCACTTTGTTGGCTGACAAGGAGGAGGATGATCATATCCATAGAAGGAACAGCAAAAGCAGAGGACAAATGGAGGGCATTCCAGAGAGGCTCAATCTCTCTTCTATTGATTGAGAATAAATTGATGCAAATTATAAACCAGTAGGTACATATGTCAGTTAAAGAGTTTAAAAAATCCAAATCAAATGAATTAAAATGTTGAGTAGTAAAAATTTGGTATGGTATATGCTTACTCCTTGGAAGGAAAGTTATGACCAACCTAGATAGCATATTGAAAAGCAGAGATATTACTTTGCCAACAAAGGTCCATCTAGTCAAGGATATGGTTTTTCCAGTGGTCATGTATGGATGTGAGAGTTGGACTGTGAAGAAAGCTGAGCGCTGAAAATTGATGCTTTTGAACTGTGGTGTTGGAGAAGACTCTTGAGAGTCCTTGGACTGCATGGAGATTCAGCCAGTCCATCCTAAAGGAGATCAGTCCTGGGTGTTCATTGGAAGGATTGATGCTGAGGCTGAAACTCCAAATTCTTTGGCCACCTCACACAAACAGTTGACTCATTGGAAAAGACTCTGATGCTGGGAGGGATTGGGGGCAGGAGGAGAAGGGGACAAGAGAGGATGAGATGGCTGGATAGCATTACCGACTCGATGGACATGAGTTTGAGTGAACTGTGGGAGTTGGTGATGGACAGGGAGTACTGCCGTGCTGTGATTCACGGGGTCGCAGGAGTCAGACACGACTAAGCGACTGAACTGACTGATGCATATAAAAAATTCAGGTCATTGCACAGAGTTGGACATTCAGTACATAAATGTTTGCTCCATGATTGCCAGTGACTTAAGTTATCACAAGATTTTATCTGTAATGAGTGGCTTGTAACTTGATGAGTTTTATAAACTCAGACTCCAAATACTCCAACCAGAGGGAGACTGACAAGTCCTGAAGAGCCTTGGCAATGGGAAGAAACCAGTGAGTGGAAGCTTCTCAGGAGCTTCAGTGATGGAGCAGGGATGATGTCAAGGATCACGCTCTACTCTGTCCTCAGCATTGATTTACACTGGCAATGGAATGGGGGTGGCTGGACATCAGGAAGTAAAAGGATCATCCTGACACCTTTGTTCTCTACTTAAGACCCTAAGTCATTTTTTTTTTTTTTTTTGCTCTGCTTTTCAGATACCCACCGAAGATAGTCTTAGAGTTTACCATAGTGCTTAAAAGCGTGTCTTGATACTAGCTAGACTCCTTGAGATTGAATTTCTGCTCTGTCAACCTGCTGTGTGACTTTACTTAACCTCTATGTGCCTTCCTATCTACATTTCCACATGCAACTAATAATAATAGCACTTCATAGAGTCACTGTAAAAATTAAATGAGTCAATATACAGAAAAGCATGCCTTCCATCCTATCTGTGGTGATATATCTTGTTCTCTTTTTTAAAAAAAATATTCCAATGTTACTGATAATTTTGTAAAAAATAATACAATGGATTACTAGAAAACTGAAGTAAAGACACAAAACACTGGTCTCAATTTTATAAAACAGATTAAACAGAAAAACATTACTGTTACAGTTTACCATAGCAGTTTCTGAATGTTTGCTCTCAATTTCTGTATTTGATAGTAAACTGCTAACCACCACCCAATGAGTAGCTGGTGTGTAAAGAACTTAAAACAGTACTTGGCATATATTATGTATAGCACAACATTGCCCAATATTGCAGAACTTTACTTTAAGAAACAGATCTAGGAAGGGTTGTCTACTATAGCTATATGCTAAGTCGCTTCAGTCATGTCTGATTCTTTGTGACCCCATGGACTGTGCCTGCCAGGCTCCTCTGTCCATGGGATTCTCAAGGCAAGAATACCAGAGTGGGTTGCCATTTCCTCCTCCAGGGGATCTTCCTGAGTAGAGATCAAACCCATGTCTCTCATGTATCCTGCTTTGGCAGGCAGGTTCTTTACCACTAGCGCCACCTGGGATTTCCTCCCAATTTGTCTAACTGCTGCTGCTAAGTCACCTCAGTCATGTCTGACTCTGTGTGACCCCACAGACGGCAGCCCACCAGGCTTCGCTGTCCCTGGGATTAAGAACACTGGAGTGGGTTGCCATTTCCTTCTCCAATGCATGAAAGTGAAAAGTGAAAGTGAAGTCGCTCATTTGTGTCTGACTCTTAGCGACCCCATGGACTGCAGCCCACCAGGCTCCTCCATCCATGGATTTTCCAGGCAAGAGTACTGGAGTGGGGTGCCACTGCCTTCTCTGAATTTGTCTACTACCCACTTTATTGTAAGAAGCAGATCTAGCAAAGTTTATCTACTACCCATAGAGAAAACTTGGTAAAGGTTTCTGGGAAATATATTGCTTTTAAGTGTTGAAGGCACAAGTAGGTGACTAGAGAAAGGGAAGGGGTGAGTAGAACCCTCTTCTCTCTTGCAGCAGAAATGTTTAACTTTTGTGATTTCCTTCCACAGCTCAATGAATTGGCAGACTTTTTCAAATAGATATATTAACCAGTAAATATACATACTTTTGGGATAGAGAGACAATTCTCATGGATATTTTGCAGGTATTACATATCTCCTTTCCTTAGTGTAATATGTATAATTTATACCCAGGGAAAGGTATATCCACTCTGTGAGACTTACATAAAACCCAAACTGTCTTTGACCCCTTTCTAACTTTGTTACCTGACTGTACTACCTCTCTATACCTCCCTTATCTCATCTGTAATATTATCCCATAGGATTATGATCAAGGTTAAACAAGCTGATATATCTTAGCTAATATCTATCAGAACAATACCTGCTATAGGGTAAGCAGCAGGAGGATACCATGAATAATAAATAATAATAATGAATAATAGAAATCCAAACAAAGACCATTTCTGACCAAATATTTTTATATTGAAAAAGCCTTATATCCAAGTAACAAATTAATCTTACATTACTAAAGATCATTGGAAATGCTAAAATTGTTATTCACAACCAATGAATAGCATCATCTTTTTGATGGGGCAATTACCCTGAGTGATCTGATGGTGCAAAGTCACATGATTCAAAAGTGGAATAAATCAGACATGTAGCAGAGAGCCATCAGTGAGAGCTTAGACATGCTACAGGCTTACAGGTCATCACAGGGAGATATGTAATAGTTGTTTGAAAGTGAAAAAAGGCATGAAAATATTTTATTTTTGAGTTGTGGGCATCTTTTAAAAAATATCTGGTTGAAAGCCAATTCTCTATATTTATTGAACCAGTCATCATGTATGTATTGAATGCCTATGTGGTGCTAATTCAAAGATTATATCACTTAACTTCAAAGAACATACAATATGACAGGAAGAGACATACTGAATTAAATTATTAATAAAATACTGTATTAGATGTCGGTAGCAATTCAGACATCTGGATGTAGCAACCATTTGTGAAACAATCCAAATGATTCCACAGTTCTGAAGCAGCAGTCTAATCCCTTTCTTACATTTAGAAGATAACTTGTCAGCTTAATGTATGTTGCCTTCTCCATAGAGGATGGAAAAAATATGGTCCTGCCTTATTGAGAACCAAACAATCCAGAGAAAGGCTCCGTTATGGGAAACCTCATTGCTCTGTAAAAAGTACCTGCCAAACCAGAAAGGTGATTCCAGGAAGAGTTAGCAGCTTTATAATGTCTTTGGACAACTTTATTTTTTTCATCAGGAGTGACCAAACAAGATGGTGACACCTCTGAGACCAAATTCTTGTCCCATTTCTATCCCATTCCCAACTACTCACCGAATGGACTATGTGCCCCTTATGTTGAGGTGATCGCTAATTTGCTCTCCTGCCTCCTTGAAAGAAAAGAACAGAAAATTGTTTTGCCACTATTTAGCTGAATGAAACTCATCTCATCCTGTTTTTTGGACCTGAATGCTCTCTCTAAATGTGCCATATCATTGTGCTTTGTCACCAGGTAGTGCTGGAGAAATCTTGGATAGCTTATGGACAAAACTCTTTTTAAATTTTATGTTATTTTCAGACTTTGCTTCTTTGGGGTTGGGGTACACTGGTCACCCCATCTGGCTGTGAGAGCTCTCTACAGTCTGTGGGCTGGCAGGGTGCTAATCTTTTAAAATTTCTTTCCCTACCCAAAGCTCCATTTTTGGTGAGGTTTCGGTGAGGTCTGTTAGGTGTACATCTGGCAGCTTAGTTAGCTTAAAATGTTCTCTCCTTTGGTGTGATCTCTTTGGGGACCAATTGAGAGGAAGAAAAACCAGTAGTATATCTGTTTTGATCCTGAAAATTGATGTGTCTTTTTGAAATAAAGGACCAGTCTCTCCAGAAAAAAAAAAAAAGAAAGAAATGAGAACAGCAAAAAACAAAGCAAAAACAAAAAACAGAGACATATGTAGTTGATATAAGATGGTAAATGATTGCTTGGTTGCTGTCATGTCCAGCTCTTTGTGACCCCATGGACTGTCACCCACCCATCTCCTCTCTCCGTCAGGATTCTCCAGGCAAGAAGACTGGAGTGGCTTGCCATGCTCTTCTCCAGGTAAATGATTAATTGCCATTAAAAGGTATAGCGTTTTAGGAAATATATAGACCATTTTAGGCAGTGCTGATGGAATGGATGTTATATTCTGACGATTAAGTAGCCTATGCATTTTGTTTCATTCAGTAAGAATAAAATCCTACCAACAGTCACACACATATATGTGTGTACCTGTCCTCTCCACACATACCCCAAACTAAAAAGGAGCCATATGTAAATCTATTACATTTTAATCAAATTCTTCTGGCAGGTATTATATGACCTTTCTGAAGCATTGCAGTAGAATTGTCAAGCAACCTAAACTTGTTCTTCTTTTAAATGCCTCAATGCAAAATTTGAAGCAAATTCACTGGAGCTACATGTACAGTTTTGAAAGACAGTCTAATTTTTCTGGGAACATTGAACATAGTATGATTGACCTCAAAGTTGACATTCAACAATTTAGGTGTGCAATTTAACTTTACATTAAAAGAGAAATTTTGAAAAGTTTAGTTAACTTTAAAAATTAGTACCTTTTCAGACTTGAAGCCTATCAGGATGTCAACATATTCTAGCTGCCAACTCTCTTTAACCTAATGTCTGAAGAGTGTGGCATTAATTAAACCTTTATTATTTATCCAGTCAGTCTGTGGACTTCTCAAATTTGAGACTCCTAATTAGTCAGATGTCTTTTGGTGGTTCCATGACAAACATTAAGAACATGTTATTAAGTTCAACTTGTGACTTATTACCACCCTGTGATTAGAATGTTACTCCATTTACCATTTGGGGAGAAAAGGTGCTAAACAATTTACATAAAATGTTGTTCTAAGAACTTGATTGAAAAATCTGTGGTGTTTTCAAGCCATATTTTGAAGTAGCACATTCTGTCTTTAACAATGATTTCTCAGCAGGACCTGGTTTCCACTGCAGCTATATAAGGGGGAAGTTAGCCATGTCTTCTGGCAGTAACACATGAAATTAAACACATTTTTCATAAGGTGTGTTTATCCAGAGGACCAAACGTACCATGAACAAATGTATTCTTTGGTTAGCCACTTACACTTGAACTCACTGGAATGCTCAAAACCTGACTGTCATTGTAAGAATGTTTCAATTAAAGAGGTTGGAAGAGTCAATACAGTCTTTTTAAGGGAATAATAGCCAGAAACAATGTAAACAATCCCAAATTTCCCTAGATTATTTAAATTTCATTTTGAGAAAGCAGAAAATATGACTCAGTTGTTAACCAAAGGTATCCGTGCCTTTACAAATTAGTTAGCAGTAAAAGAAATTTACTTAAGTCCTGTATATGTGTCAGACTATTGCATACTACCTTGTTCAGATCAAGCACAGGAATATAAATGTGTAAATCTGAAAATCAGCTATTTTAGCTATGATTTATATCTTTAAATTTTTCTCTTTAATAAATTAAGTATTGTGTTTTGGAGTGAAGCTATTCAATTCAGTCTAGTAATATCATCCAACACAATAAATGAAGACACTTACTAAGCTGCTAAAGACAGAAAAAACAAAAAACCCAAAACAAAACAATAACAAAAAACAAAGCTATAGATCCTGTATTCAAACAACAAGCAGTAGTTCTTACATCTTTTGATTATTTTAATTATGGACATAGCTTCTCAAGTGGAGATCAGCTAATCTATTTCTTAATTTCTTTGGCTATCAGTTTATACACTGATTGGTGATATTCTATTTATGCCTATAGTTGTGAAAATAAAATGGCTTGAAAATATATAATGGAAATAGCTTAAAACAAAGCTTATCAACAGTAGCATTATCGATGTTTCCAGATGAGTAATTCTTTGTTGTGGGGATGCTCTGTCCTGTGCGTTGTAGAATATTTAGCAGCATCACTGGTCTCTTCCCTGCCAGATGCCTGTAGCATCCTCCCAGCTGTCGTAATAAAAAATGTCTCCAAACATTGTCAGATGTTCTCTGGGGAGCAAAACTCCTGGCTGAGATGCACAGTCTTAAGAGTACCATATATTGTGATGAATGAAACTGTCTTTCTTCTCTCTTGTATTGTGCTTTTCTCTCTCTTTTATGTGTGTGCATGTTTTATATTCTGCACTAGATTATTAATCCTCTGCCTAGGAAGGACTTAACAAAAACATAATATTTATATTTGTTTAAAATGACAATAAAATTGTTACCAAGGCAGGAATGTTACACATAAGACCTAGCTCTGAGGGTGAACATTCAGGCTGCCTATGAGAAAGCGGGAAATATAGCAATTATCCAAGAGAGACTGAAGTTTTTTCTTGAAAGTAAATTCTAAAACACATATTTCATCTGGGATGTTTTTCCCTACTTGGTTGTGGAAAGATGCTAATTGCAAACGTCGAAGTATACAGCTTATTTATATTACCTGACTCTCTCTCTCTCTTTTTTTTTTTTTTTTTAGCAATCTTAGCTTAACCCTGAAAGTATATGGATGATATGCAATTGAATTCACGTGTTCTTGTGAACACATGTGAACTGAACTACGGTCAGTTCTCTCTTTTATTTCAGCTAGGAGTTTTAGTTGGAGTTTTAGTTATAGTTTTAGTTAGCACTAAATGACTGGCTACTAAAGATCATAATCTCTGAAGATTTAAACCATTTATTTTTTAATCTTCTAACTGAGATTACAGCCACAGGTTTGAAACTATATAAATAGGATCAAGCAAATAAGATCACACCTAACATACTATAAAAAACTGCTGAAAGCCAAAAACAAAAAAAAAAAAAAGAGAGAGAGAGAGAGAAATATTTTCTTCCCCCAATTTATTTAGATATAATTGACATATTACATTGTGTAAATTTAAGCTGTATAGTGTGATGATTTATGAGAAAAATCTTATCACCCAGAAGAAAAGACACATACATTTTATTTTATTGAAGTGTAGTTGATTTAAAATGTGTTGGTTTCTGATATACACCAAAGTGATTCTCTCTCACACGCACACATACACACATATATTCTTCCATTATGATTTATTACAAGATATTGGATATCCCTATGCTACATGATGTTGTTCAGTTGTGTCTGACTCTTTGTGACCCCATGGACTGCATCACACCAGGTTTTTCTGCTCTTCATCATCTCCTGGAGCTTGCTCAAACCCATGTCCATTGAGTTGATGATGCCATCCAACCATCTCATCCTCTGTCATCTCCTTCTCCTCCTGCCTTCAATCTTTCCCAGCATCAGGGTCTTTTCCAATGAGTCAGCTCTTTGCATCAGGTAGCCAAATTATGGGAGCTTCAGCTTCAGCATCAGTCCTTCCAATGAATATTCAGGACTGACTTCCTTTAGGATTGACTGGTTTGAGCTCCTTGCAGTCCAAGGGACTCTCAAGAGTCTTCTACAACACCACAGTTCAAAAAGCATCAATTCTTTGGAGCTCAGCTTTCTTTATAGTCCAACTCTCAGATCCATACATGACTACTGGAAAAACCATAGCTTTGACTATATGGACCTTTGTCAGCAAAGTGATGTCTCTGCTTTTTAATATGCTGTCTAGATTTGTCATAGCTTTTCTAACAAGGAGCAAGTGTCTTTTAATTTCATGGCTGCAGTCACCATCTGCAGTGATTTTGGAGCCCAAGAAAATAAATTCTTTCAGTATTTCCATTTTTTCCCCATCTATTTGCCATGAAATGATGGGATCAGATGTCATGATCTAAGTCCTTTGAATGTTGAGTTTGAAGCCAGGTTTTCACTCTTCTCTTTCACCTTCAAGAGGCTCTTTAGTTCCTCTTCACTTTTTGCCATGCATATCTGAGGTTATTGATGTTTCTCCCAGCAATCTTGATTCCAACTTGGGCTTCATCAGTTTCAGCATTTTGCATGATGTACTCTGCATATAAGTTAAATAAGCAGGGTGACAAAATACAACCTTGATGTACTCCTTTCATGATTTGGAACCAGTCCATTGTTCCATGTCTGGTTCTAACTTGTTTCTTGACCTGCATACAGATTTATTAGGAGGCAGGTAGGTGGTCTGGTATTCCCATCTCTTGAAGAATTTTCCACAGTTTGTCGTGATCCACACAGTCAAAATGTTTAGCATAGTCAATGAAGCAGAAATAGATATCTTTCTGGAATCCCCTTGTGTTTTCTATGAGCCAACGGATGTTGGCAATTATTTATCTATTTTACATATAGTAGTGACTTCACTTTCACTTTTCACTTTCAGCATTGGAGGAGGAAATGGCAACCCATTCCAGTGTTCTTGCCTGGAGAATCCCAGGGACGGCAGGGCCTGGTGGGCTGCTGTCTATGGGGTCGCACAAAGTCAGACATGACTGAAGCAACTTAGCAGCAGCAGCAGCAGCATTGTATATCTGATGATCTGTAACTCCTAATTTATTCCTCCTTATCCCTTTCGTCCTTTGATATCCATGAGTTTATTTTCTGTGTCCGTGAGTCAGTTTCTGTTTCATAAATAAATTAATTTGTATCATACTTTAGATTCCACTTGTAAGCTATATCATCTAAGATCTGTCTTCCTTTGTCCAAATGTTTCACTTAGTCTGTTGATCTCTAGTTCCATGCACGTTATTGCAAGTAGCATTATATCATTTTTAATGGATGAGTAGTATTCCATTCTTTTGTTGATGGGCATTTAGATTGCTTCTATGTCTTGGCTGTTGTAAATAATGCTGCTGTGAACATTTGGGTGCATGTATCTTTTTGAACTATAATTAAGAAAAGACAGATTAATCACATGAAGGATCACAAAAAAATAGCATCTGACTTCTCATTGGGAACAATGGAGGCAAGAACAAATATAATACCATCTTCAAAGTGCTGAGAGGAAAATAAGAATTGTTGTCTTAGAATACTTTATGTATTGAAAACATCCTCCAAAAAGAATGGTAAAATAGTAACATTTTGATGAATGTAAGCTGAGAGAATTCATCATCAACAGATCTGGTGATACGGTTTTTAAAAACGCTCAAGGAAGTTTTTTAAGATAAATGATACTAGGTAGAAACTTTAATGTACAGAAAAAAATGAGAAGAACCAGAAATGGTAACTATATAGTTAAATACAAAAGACTTTAGATGTAAAAGTTTTTTTCTTAAAAGTCAATTTTTTTTAAAGAAGAAACAATATGACATTAATAATATGGGAATTATAGTGGAATGAAATATATGGATTTACATAATGATTCAAAAATGAAGGTGATTAAATGGAATTATTCTGTTGTAGGGGTTTTACATTTTACTTGAAGTGATAAAATATTCTTAATTCCAAGGAAATTTGTTAAGTTTGGGATGTATTTTGTGATTCTGAAAGCAACCACTGATGGAGTATTATGAAACATAGCTAAAAACCCAATTGTAAAGCTAAAATGGAAAACTAAAATAATTTTTCTTTAGCCTAAAAAAAATATCAAAGGAGGAACAGAAAACACAGGTGATAATGGAAAACAAATAGGAAAATATGTGTTAATAATTATGTCAAATGTAAATGGGCTTGACACTCCAATTAAAATCAGAGATTATAAGACTATATAAACAAGCAACTGTATGCTGTCTTTTAAGTGCCTTGACACACAAAGATTCAAACATATCAGAAGTAAAAGAATGGAAAAAATATGGTATGCAAAGAGTAAAGAAGAGCAGGCTAGTGTGGTTGTATTAAAATTGACAAAGTATATTTCAGCCAGGAGGTCTACCAGAAGTAAAGGGAGACACATGATAATCAATTTGTTTTAAAATTCTTGAAATAATTTAAGGGACAAATAGATAAAGAGGACTGTATAATAAAAGGATTAAATAACAGGAAGACAACTCTACGTGTCTACTTAATAACAGAGTTTCAAAATACTATGTCCAAAAAAAAAAAAAAAAAAACTAAAGGGAGAAATGCAAAAAATAGTTGAAGATTTTAATATCTTTCTCTCAGTAATTAATTGAACAAATAGGTTAAAAAGTCAAATAAGATATGAAGGATTTGAGCAACACTATGAACTATCTTCCCTGGGGAAGGAAAGTGCAATCCACTCCAGTTTTTTGCCTGAGAAATCCCATGGACAGAGGAACATGGCAGGCTACAGTCCATAGGGTGGGAGAGAGTCAAACATGACTTAGCTAGTAAGCAACAAATAACAACAACAATTAACTACCTTAAGTCTCATTTATATAGCATTATACTCAACAACTACAGAATAAATATTCTTTTTACATACGTATTGAATATTCAACAATAAGGCTATATATTGGGCCATAAAGTAAGTATCAGTGTATTTCAAAAGACTGAAATCATGTGGAGTATATTCTCTGACTAACTAATTAACTTAGAGATAAAAATAAAATAGAAAAACCTCAATTATTTGTCAGTTAAACAAAATACTTATTCCTAATCAATGCCTGAGTCAAAAAAGAAATCACCAGGCAAATTTGTAGTATATCAAACTAAATGATAATAAAGAGACAAATATCAAAATTTGTACAATGCAGCTAAAATAGTTTATAGAGAGAAATAACTTTAAAACTTGTATTCAAATAAAAACATTTAAAAACAGTGGTCTAAATTTTTACTTTTAAAAGCTAGAGAAATAAAAAGAAATTAAACCCTAAGGATGTAAAAGAAAATAAGAAAGACAAGAGCATGAATAAGTGAAACAGAAAGCAAACAGAATTAACAAAGTCCATCTAAAAATTTCATTGCATGTTCTGCACATTCAGACTATCAGAATGAATTGCTCCTCATGTGGTATATTGTGAGGTTACATATACCCAGAATTACAGGAATGATTTATTCATACTACTTTTGAAAGATAACATTGTATTAAAAAATGATAATGATTTCAGTTATAGTTTACTGAATCCCTACAATGGGCAGATATATTTGAACACATTTATTGTTAATAGAAATACTGTAAAGCATATATATTTTCATTTTCCAAATGAGGAAGCCACATTTTGGAGACCTGAAGTAGTTTTCTCAAAGTTACCCAATAAGTGATAGAAATAAGATTCAAAATAGACACCTTTGGTCCCCAAACCAGCACCACTTTTTCTATAAAGCTAAGTTATATTATCTATTGATCTGTTTGTCTGTCTCTTTTTATCACAATTCTTTTTATAGTTCTTTTCTCATATGATATCTTAGACTGTCTTGGACATTTTATTTCCAGTCTATAGTTCAGTTCTTTTTTTCAGTTTATTATTTTTTGGTGATATCACTGAAGTTAAATATACTTAATATGAACTACTTTGGAAATATCTACAGAATTTCATTATTGTACAGTTAATGTTTACTTTCATATCTCCATACCTTCAAAATGTCAAAACCTACCTTGACTTGTCTGAGTCATTGTAAGGTGAAATTTACTGTGATATCATATCCTTGTAAAGAGGATAGTTTAAAAATTCTGATAAAAGTGATTTGAAAAATAAAATTTTATTAATGAAAACATTTGGAATACTTCATTTTAGTAAAGGTAATTTTGACTAAAATTGCTGATCTCTAACCTTATTTTCTTATTTTTCTATACTAAAAAAAGATGCAGTCTTACTTGTCTTCCTGTTTTCTAGCAACTTACACCCACTCTCTAAAATATGATGTCTGCTTCTACTAATACTTCCAAAATATCTGAATGTTTATGTGTTATTTTCTGTGATAAATGCTTTGTAATCATTACATCCTTAAATCCTTATTGAGTGAGTGAGTGAAGTCGCTCAGTCATGTCCAACTCTTTGCGATCCCATAGACTGTAACCTATCAGGCTCCTCCATCCATGGGATTCTCCAGGCAAGAGTACTGGAGTGGGTTGCCATTTCCTTATGATTTGTTAAAATAGATAGAATTATCCCTATTTTAAATGTGAGGAAACAGGCCCAGGTTGCATCAAAGGAAAGCCAAAAATCAGTATTCAACTGAGATCTTGTTGGCTCAAATCTTGTTCTTTTGGCTTATATATATATATATATAAGTAGTATATATATATATACACACACATAGTAGTAAGAGATGTTTATCAGTTTTCACAATCAATAGCAGACAAAAAATAAAAGATAATTATAATTGCAAGCCATAATGGGAACATGATTAACTTAACAATGTAAAATAATCACATACAATTGGGGGGGTGTTCAAGCAGGGTGATTGTGATAAGTGGAAGTGGATACATGCCCATGTGTTCATTCACCCAACTAAGTCTTTTGGTTGGTGCATTTAATCCATTTAATTCGGGAGCTGTGTTAGGCATTACTGACAAAATGGAGGCATGGCCCCAATTCCCTCTCCTTGTCCCGCAGGCATGGACCCAGGATGAAGGAGTTAGGCCTTGTGATTCTGACTTGTTTTTTTTCCCTCTCCTTGGCTGAGTTTACTGAAAAGAATATTAAGGTGCTTATTGTTCTTGAGGGGAGCATGAGAAGGCACAAAGCCTTCTGCAGCTGTGCTCAGAGAATAATTCATAAAGTTAATCATTGACATTCGCTCAAAAGAGTGTTCCAGGATAAGCACTTAGGCTGCAGCTTGAGGCCATGGAAGGGATTGCTATCTGAAACCTATTTGTGAGGGAAATGTATATGGTAAAGGAGTTTGCTGAATTTAGGGCTTAGGAATAATTAAAATAGTTAGAAGCTAAAGATTTAAGGAATGTTGTAATGTTAGTAACATAATGTACGGTAAATTTTACTATCAGATCAGATCAGATCAGATCAGTCGCTCAGTCGTGTCCGACTCTTTGTGACCCCATGAATCGCAGCATGCCAGGCCTCCCCGTCCATCACCAACTCCCGGAGTTCACTCAGACTCACGTCCATTGAGTCAGTGATGCCATCCAGCCATCTCATCCTCTGTCGTCCCCTTCTCCTCTTGCCCCCAATCCCTCCCAGCATCAGAGTCTTTTCCAATGAGTCAACTCTTCACATGAGGTGGCCAAAGTACTGGAGTTTCAGCTTTAGGATCATTCCTTCCAAAGAAATCCCAGGGCTGATCTCCTTCAGAATGGACTGGTTGGATCTCCTTGCAGTCCAAGGGACTCTCAAGAGTCTTCTCCAACACCACAGTTCAAAAGCATCAATTCTTCGGCTCAGCTTTCTTTATAGTCCAACTCTCGCATCCATACATGACCACTGGAAAAACCATAGCCTTGACTAGATGGACCTTTGTTGACAAAGTAATGTCTCTGCTTTTGAATATGCTATCTAGGTTGGTCATAACTTTCCTTCCAAAGAGTAAGTGTCTTTTAATTTCATGGCTGCAATCACCATCTGTAGTGATTTTGGAGCCCCCCAAAATGAAGTCAGCCACTGTTTCCACTGTTTCCCCATCTATTTCCCGTGAAGTGATGGGACCAGATGCCATGATCTTTGTTTTCTGAATGTTGAGCTTTAAGCCAACTTTTTCACTCTCCTCTTTCACTTTCATCAAGAGGCTTTTTAGTTCCTCTTCACTTTCTGTCATAAGGGTGGTGTCACCTGCATCTCTGGGTTATCATCAGATATGGTTTGATCTGACTCATATTATCTTGATTAACTTCCAGGAATTTGGTTTTTGATTTAGCTGCTGTGCTTCTTCTTAAGAGGCTTATGTAAGCTTCTTGATGGGAGGGACTGGCAATGGGAGAAACTGAGTCTTGCTCTGGTGGGCAGAGCCTTCCTCAGTAAAGATTTAATCCAATTATCTGCTTATGGGTGGGATTGCACTCCCACCCCCCTCCCCAGTAGTTGTTTTGCCTGAGGCAACCCAGCCCTGGGGGCTACGTCAGTGAGGACTTTCCAGTGCCCTGGTTCCTGTGGTGAGCCCCTGTCAATCCACACATCCACGGGAGCTTCTCTAACACTAGGAGGTAGTTTTGGTTCAGTATCCTGTGGGGTCAGCATTGCTCTCCTCTGGGTCTTGATGTATGCAAAGTTTTGTTTATGCCCTCCAAGACTGCAGTCTGTTTCCCTCAGTCCTCTGAAGGCCTATAATTAAGATCTGCTAGCTCTCAAGGCCAGATTCTTGGGGATTCTAGTTCCTTTGACAGATTCCCCAGGCTGGGAAGTCTGATGTAGGCTTCGGAACCTTCACAATATTGTGAGAACGTCTTTGGTATTATTGTTCTCCAGTCTGTGGGTCACCCACCTTCCAGTTATGGGGTTTGATTTTATCATGATTATGATAAAATCCTACCATCTCACTGCAGCTTCTTCTTTGTCTTTGGATGTGGGGTGTCTTTTTTAGGTGGGTTCCAGCATCCTCCAGTCGATGGTTATTCAATGGCTAGTTACAATTTTGGTGCTCTCACAGGAGGAGATGAGCACACATCCTTCTGCTCCGCCATCTCGAACCAGACTTGAATGTTGAGTTTTCTGTATTTTTTATTAAGACAACTTTTTTGGAGCAGTTTAAGTTCATAGCAAAATTGAGAGGAAGGTACAGCTATTTCTTATACATTCCCTGTCCCCGGACATGCATAGCCTCACCCATTATCAACATCTCCTCCCTAAGTGGTATATTTGGTGGAACTGATTAATCTATATTGACACAAAATCACCACCCCAAGTACATCATTTACATTACGGTTCACTCAGTGTTATACATTCTATTGGTTTGGACAGGTGTGTAAAGACATGTATCCATCATTATAGTATCATGAAAGTATTTTCACCACCTTAAAATTTTTCTCTGTTCCACCTAGTCATCCTCCTGTATCTATCCACAACCCATGGCAACAACTGATCTTTTTACTGTCTTCACAGCTTTCCCTTTTCTAGAATGTCATATAGTTAAAATCAGATTGTATATAGCCTTTTCAGATTGACTCTTTTTCTTTAGTAAAATGCAGTTAAGTTCCCTCCATGTCTTTTCATGGCTTGATGGGTAATTACATTTTAGTCCTGAATAATATTCTGTTGTCTCTGTGTGCTGTGCTTAGTCATTCAGTCATTTTTTAAAAATATATTTATTTTAATTAGAGGCTAACTACTTTACAATAGTCACTCAGTCATGTCCAACTCTTTGCGACCCCATGGAGTCTAGCCCGCCAGGCTCCTCTGTCCATGGGGATTCTCCAGGCAAGAATACTGCAGTGGGTTGCCATGCCCTTCTTCAGGGGATTTTCCCAACTCAGGGATTGAACCCAGGTCTCCCGCATTGCAGGTGGATTCTCTACCATCTGAGCCAACAGTCTCTATGTACCAGAGTTTATTTATCCATATTTACCTATTGAAGGGCATTTCAGTTGCTTCTAAATTTTAACAACTATGAATAAAGTTGGTAAAAACATCCATGTACAGGTTTTTGTGTGGACATAGGTTTTGACCTCCTTTGGGTAAATATCAAAAAGCACGATTGCTGGATCCTACGGTAAGTGTATGGTCAATTTTCTAAGAAAGAAACTGCCAAATTGTCCTCTCCATCACTGAATTTTAATATACCACACAAAAATAATTATTGACAATTTCAGACCATTTAGCGGCATCATTGTATTTCTCGGGAATAGTTTAAAAAATGAAAATAAGATTGTGAACTTATTATTTTAGTGAAAATTATACCAGTTTTTTCCCCCTTAAATTCTGATGATGAGCATTTGTGATAGTACCTTATTATTGTGACTGTGAACCAGAATGTAGTTTGAGTGTAAAATACCAATCAGATCACATCAGATCAGATCAGTTGCCCAGTCGTGTCCAAGTCTTTGTGACCCCATGAATCGCAGCATGCCAGGCCTCCCCGTCCATCACCAACTCCCGGAGTTCACTCAGACTCAAGTCCATCGAGTCAGTGATGCCATCCAGCCATCTCATCCTCTGTCGTCCCCTTCTCCTCTTGCCCTCAATTCCTCCCAGCATCAGAGTCGTTTCCAATGAGTCAACTCTTCGCATGAGGTGGCCAAAGTACTGGAGTTTCAGCTTTAGCATCATTCCTTCCAAAGAAATCCCAGGGCTGATCTCCTTCAGAATGGACTGGTTGGATCTCCTTGCAGTCCAAGGGACTCTCAAGAGTCTTCTCCAACACCACAGTTCAAAAGCATCAATTCTTCGGCGCTCAGCCTTCTTCACAGTCCAACTCTCACATCCATACATGACCACTGGAAAAACCATACCCTTGACCAGATGAACCTTTGTTGGCAAAGTAATGTCTGCTTTTGAATATGCTATCTAGGTTGGTCATAACTTTCCTTCCAAGGAGTAAGCGTCTTTTAATTTCATGGCTGCAGTCACCATCTGCAGTGATTTTGGAGCACAGAAAAATAAAGTCTGACACTGTTTCCACTGTTTCCCCACCAATTTCCCATGAAGTGATGGGACCGGATGCCATGATCTTCGTTTTGTGAATGTTGAGCTTTAAGCCAACTTTTTCACTCTCCACTTTCACTTTCATCAAGAGGCTTGTTAGTTCCTCTTCACTTTCTGCCAAAGGGGTGGTGTCATCTGCGTATCTGAGGTTATTGATATTTCTCCTGGCAATCTTGATTCCAGCTTGTGTTTCTTCCAGTCCAGTGTTTCTCATGATGTACTCTGCATATAAGTTAAATAAACAGGGTGACAATATACAGCCTTGATGTACTCCTTTTCCTATTTGGAACCAGTCTGTTGTTCCATGTCCAGTTCTAACTGTTGCTTCCTGACCTGAATACAAATTTCTCAAGAGGCAGATTAGGTGTTCTGGTATCCCCATCTCTTGAAGAATTTTCCACAGTTGATTGTGATCCACACAGTCAAAGGCTTTGGCATAGTCAATAAAGCAGAAATAGATGTTTTTCTGGGACTCTCATGCTTTTTCCATGATCCAGCGGATGTTGGCAATTTGATCTCTGGTTCCTCTGCCTTTTCTAAAACCAGCTTGAACATCAGGAAGTTCATGGTTCACATATTACTGAAGCCTGGCTTGGAGAATTTTGAGCACGACTTTACTAGCATGAGATGAGTGCAATTGTGTGGTAGTTTGAGCATTCAAAGTTGGCATTGCCTTTCTTTGGGATTGGAATGAAAACTGACCTTTTCCAGTCCTGTGGCCACTGCTGAGTTTTCCAAATTTGCTGGCATATTGAGTGAAGCACTTTCACAGCATCATCTTTCAGGATTTGAAAGAGCTCAACTGGAATTCCATCACCTCCACTAGCTTTGTTTGTAGTGATGTTTTCTAAGGCCCACTTGACTTCACATTCCAGGATGTCAGGCTCTAGGTCAGTGATCACACCATCATGATCATCTGGGTCATGAAGATCTTTTTTGTACAGTTCTTCTGTGTATTCTAGCCACCTCTTCTTAATATCTTCTGCTTCTGTTAGGTCCATACCATTTCTGTCCTTTATCGAGCCCATCTTTGCATGAAATGTTCCCTTGGTATCTCTAATTTTCCTGAAGAGCTCTCTAGTCTTTCCCATTCTGTTGTTTTCCTCTATTTCTTTGCATTGACTGCTGAGGAAGGCTTTCTTATCTCTTCTTGCTATTCTTTGGAACTCTGCATTCAGATGCTTATATCTTTCCTTTTCTCCTTTGCTTTTTGCTTCTCTTCTTTTCACAGCTATTTGTAAGGCCTCCCCAGGCAGCCATTTTGCTTTTTTGCATTTCTTTTCCATGGGGATGGTCTTGATCCCTGTCTCCTGTACAATGTCACAAACCTCATTCCATAGTTCATCAGGCACTCTATCTCTCAGATCTAGGCCCTTAAATCTATTTCTCACTTCCACTGTATAATCATAAGGGATTTGATTTAGGTCATACCTGAATGGTTTAAGTCTGAATTTGGCAATAAGAAGTTCATGGTCTGAGCCACAGTCAGCTCCTGGTCTTGTTTTTGCTGACTGTATAGAGCTTCTCCATCTTTGGCAGCAAAGAATATAATCGATCCGATTTTGGTGTTGACAGTCTGGTGATGTCCATGTATAGAGTCTTCTCTTGTATTGTTGGAAGAGGGTGTTTGTTTTGACCAGTGCATTTTCTTGGCAAAACTCTATTAGTCTTTGCCCTGCTTCATTCCGTATTCCAAGGCCAAATTTGCCTGTTACTCCAGGTGTTTCTTGACTTCCTACTTTTGCATTCCAGTCCCCTATAATGAAAAGGACATCTTTTTTGGGTGTTAGTTCTAAAAGGTCTTGTAGGTCTTCGTAGAACCATTCAACTTCAGCTTCTTCAGCGTTACTGGTTGGGGCATAGACTTGGATTACTGTGATATTGAATGGTTTGCCTTGGAAACGAACAGAGACCATTCTGTCGTTTTTGAGATTGCATCCAAGTACTGCATTTCAAACTCTTTTGTTGACCATGATGGCCACTCCATTTCTTCTGAGGGATTCCTTCCTGCAGTAGTAGATATAATGTTCATCTGAGTTAAATTCACCCTTTCCAGTCCATTTCAGTTCGCTGATTCCTAGAATGTCGACATTCACTCTTGCCATCTCTTGTTTGACCACTTCCAATTTGCCTTGATTCATGGACCTGACATTCCAGGTTCCTATGCAGTATTGCTCTTTACAGCATTGGACCTTGCTTCTATCACCAGTCACATCCACAGCTGGGTATTGTTTTTGGTTTGGTTCCATCCCTTCATTCTTTCTGGAGTTATTTCTCCACTGATCTCCAGTAGCATATTGGGCACCTACTGACCTGGGGAGTTTCTCTTTCAGTATCCTATCATTTTGCCTTTTCATACTGTTCATGGGGTTCTCAAGGCAAGAACACTGAAGTGGTTTGCCATTCCCTTCTCCAGTGGACCACATGCTGTCAGACCTCTCCACCATGACCCGCCCATCTTGGGTTGCCCCACAGGCCTGGCTGCACTTTGCTGGAGTAGCCATGAAGAGATACCCCACGCCCAAGGTAAGAGAAACCCAAGTAAGATGGTAGGTGTTGTGAGAGGGCATCAGAGGGCAAACACACTGAAACCATACTCACAGAAAACTAGTCAATCTAATCACACTAGGACCACAGCCCTGTCTAACTCAAAATACCAATAGTGTTTCTCAAATATTTATCCAAAATTGAATCAGTAAATACTGTACAGTTTACTGCACTTGCTGCCTCTGAATGACAAGATAACTCCTATATAAATTAAGCAATTTGCTGAAAGTTTTCACAATTTTTAGGCCTGAAACCTTGAAATTTAGAAATATAATCTCACTCTCTGTGTATGTTTGTCACTCAATCGTGTCCGGTACTCTTTGCAACCCTGTGGGCTGTTGCCTGCCAGGTTCCTCTGTCCAAGGGATTCTCCAGGCAAGAATACTGGAGTTGATTGCCATTTCCTTCTCCAGGGATTGAACCGGGGTCTCCAGTCTTGCAGGCAGATTCTTACCATCTAAGCTCTGGTTGAATTTTAAGCTTTGATAAAAATCATACCATTTCCTTTTCATATTTTGCAGAAGGTTACACTCTCTGAGGGTAGATAGAATTTGAGAGATTAAAAAAAAAAAATGAAAGTCTCTTGTTACATGTGAATGTGTAAGTATTTTTGTCAAAAGGCTGATTATCGTGCATGTATTAAAGCAATATATTTTTCTTTCAGCATAATAAACTTATCATGTGCATTTTATCATGAAAGTAAAAGAAAGTGAAGTCACTCAGTCATGTCCGACTCTTTGCGATCCCATGGACTGTAGCCTGCATCAAGCTTCTCCATCAGTGGGATTTTCCAGTCAAGAGTACTGGAATGAGTTGCCATTTCCTTCTCCAGGGAATCTTCATGACCCAGGGATTGAACCCAGGTCTCCTGCTTTGCAGGCAGACGCTTTACCCTCTGAGCCACCAGGGAAGCTTATCATGAAGTTGTATATGATTGGGTTGAATTTTTGAAATTCTTTTAAAATCATGAAGTAAAACACATACAGAAAACCATGAAAAATTAATTTATAGCTTAGTGAACTTTTTGAAAGCAAGAATTCCAGTAACTGTTATCCACATTAAGAAATCAATTCTTGTTTAGACAACCTGTAAGTCCTCTGTGTGCTTCATCCCATTCATATCTGCCATCAACATTAACCTGTATCTTGACTTTTTTCAAAAAAATTGGGGATATAGTTGCTTTACAATGCTGTGTTAGTTTCTCCTGTACAATGAAAGGAATCAGTTGTATGTATACATATATCCCTTTCTTCTTGGACCTCCCTCCCAGCTCCCCCCATCCCATCCATCTAGATCAGCACAGAGCACCAAACTGAGCTCCATGTGTTATACAGCAGGTTCCCACTAGCTATCTATTTTACACATGGTAGTGTATATATGTCCATCCCAAGCTCCCACTGTTTTTTTGCTTTGCAGATTGGTTTACTGCCAGATCTTGCTAGTCCATGGATTCACAGTGTGAGAGCTGATCAGGCTCCTAGAGAGCATTGACTCAAACTTCTCCTACCTGCCCACCACAAAGGAGAAGAAATTGAATAGTAGAGGGGAGAGACTTTCTCATGTGCCTTACCATTCTCTCTGCTTGCAGGATTTTCCCACTCTTCTTTCCTCACATATACTCAGCCTCAACAGATAAAAGCCCCACAGTGACCTGGCCCTGTTTACCTGCATATTCTTCCAGTTTTATTTTTATCACTGCCAACTCTCCAAAGTCTAGGTTCTATTCAGGCAAAAATACTTTCAAATTCGAGGAAATGTCATATTCTTTTATCTTAGGTCCTTGGCATTTTTTTGTTTTCTCAGTCTCAAAAACTCTCTTTCACTACTCTCACCTGACTTCACTGTGCACTCTAGTGGTCAGCTTACTTTCCTGGGGGAGGGGGAGGGCGCTTTGCTGGAACATCCCACACCCAGTTTAAGTGCTGCTCCCAACTGCTGCCTTAGGACCCAAACACACCACTTGGAGGCACCTATTAGCTGATGCTGCAATTTTTTTTTAAACTTTGTATTGTTCTTGATTGGACTGAAAGCTCCAAGAAGTCAGAAACCATGTCTAGTTCATTAATGTTTAAGTAGCTTGTGTCCACCTATCGTAGTGTGTAAAGAGGGGGCTCCAGTAAATATTCACTGAAAAATTGTTTTTGTTCATATTTTTATTATCTCATATCTGAATGTAGGTGTACACACACACATACACAGCAAGTCTCTAAGTTTTTTCCATGACTCCTTACTTTTAGACATAATTATCTTTAATTTCTGAATCAAAGAAAATTTCCTCTTTCTATCATCATTCAGAGTGGTATACTAATGGATCTTCATCATCCTAATTGCTTAATAAACATTGTTACTTGACAAGTCATTTAGAGGATTATTGCAATAATGACTATTAGTTACTATTTCATGGGAAGAAGTTTAATGTGCAAATGCATAACTGTTTGGTGGTTCAAACATCAGCAGAATCAATATTTAGGTTATTCTAAGATTGATATATTTGTTCCATGTTTGCATGAATGCTAAGTTGCTTCAGTCATGTCCAACCCTTTGATACCCTATTGACTATAGCCCGCCAGACTCCCCTGTCTATGGGATTCCCCCATTAAGAATACTGCAGTGGATTGCCCTGACTTCCTCCAGGGGATCTTCCTGATACAGGCATCGAACCCATCTCTGCAGCCCCTGACTTGCTGATGGATTCTTTACTGCTGAGCCACCGGGGAAGCCCATATTTTCTGTCAAATACATTTGATTCTCAGGAGGTAGTTTCATTCAAGAAAACAGCATGGACTTCAGGGGATTTCTGTGGTAAAAGCTGTTGTTTATAGAAAGGTCAAGCACCACAATCTTATTAAACTAACCCAAACCAACATGATATATTTTGGAGGGGAGCATACTCTGCATTAAGAATTTGTAAAATTAATGTAGAACTCAAGGGCCTATGAATATCTGCTCTCTATTATCTGATCTTGGATTCTTGAAAGCACTTAGTTTAAGGGCTTGTGAAAGATAATAGATCAATAGGACTGTTTAGAATTTTGTTCATACTTTTCTATTCAGATAATTTTAGGTGTCAACAACTAAAAGGAAAAAAAAATTACTGTTTGGTAAGCATTGAATCTTGCTGTTTACATTCCTGTATTCTGCCTAGATGTGTGGAGGGATTAACAAAAGAAAGAGATTGATGGTGTCTGAGGAGAATTTGCTATTCATTTTCTTGATCCTCAGTAATATACATTTATTGTTATACCTTATTTTAGTCACCAGAATTCTATTTTGTTTGCTTTTTACCTATTTCAGTGAAGTTGAAACTGAAATACTTTCATAAAGCATCCTCCTGATGTTAGCAGAACTGGATATAATTTATAGGCTATTTCTGAGAATCAAACAGTGGCTCCCTTACATTAATTGTGTTTTGGAAAAATGGGCCAGGTTATTGATTACATTGTTTTAAATATAAAGTAACTCATTGAATATGCTTTATGTTTCTGTGTAGAGCTATGTTTAACATTCTGTCTTATTGTTGGCGTTCAGTTGCTAAATTGTGTCTGATTCTGCAACTCTCTGGACTGTCACAGGTCAGGCTCCTGTCCTCCACCATCTCCTGGAGTTTGCTCAACTCATGTCCATGAGTCTAACCATTTCATCCTCTGCCACCCCATTCTCCTTTTGTCTTCAATCCTTCCTAGCATTAGGGTCTTTTCCAGTGAGTCATCTCTTTGTACCAGGTGGCCAAAGTATTGGAGCTTCAGCTTCAGCATTTACTTTCATTGTATATTCAGGGTTGATTTCCTTTAGGGTTGACTGGTTTGAGTCTTATTTACACCAAAAATACTGATTTTACTGTAAATATTTTATTACTGAATATAGGTAGTTAAATATGTATATGAGTAGAGTAGATTAAACATTTTTAGATGATTAATTTGTGGTCTGTTGCTGTTTTATGTTTATAAGCTTAACAAACATCATTAAAATGTACAAATTTTATTCTTTTTATTTTTACTTTATGTGTGTATGATGTTTACAGAAATATAAAGCAATGTTTTATATTTTTTGTGTCTTCCTAGTAGTAAATTAAACTTTGTTAGATCAGTAATTATTCTGGCCTTTTCCCTCTAGCTTTGCCAATTGTTGATTGATAATTAGTTTTGTTATTTATGAAATATTGTATATTATTTAAATATGATCAACTTTTTTTTTTCATAATTAAGCCAAAATATTATTCTGGTTGGACTGAAAAAGGTGCTACAGATTGAAGTACACAAATTAGTTTAGGTAGAAATCACCGTAATTCAAGTGGATTTTAAAAACTTAAACATGGAATGCTTTATCCTCTCCATTTGTTATCACATTTAAAGCATTGTACCCTGCTGGTCTTCTATTAAAATAGTAAGCTGCTTGGGAGGAGGGACCCCACATCACTCATTTTTGTATTACTGACACAATGCATTTTCCTGCACACATTCAAAGTTTAGGAAATAGTTGACAAATGGATAAGACTTAATTTGAATGAATTGTGGTTTACATGTTTGTTGTACTGTATTCATGTGGAAGAACAAAATTAATTATGTTGTTTTTTCAAATTTCCCTTGGGAACTTTGTACATTGTACTATACTGAATGTTTTCTTTTAGCCCACCAGGTCCACTTTCTACCCTTCTCCGCCTTGTTGCCTGCCCCGGAAGGCTGAACTGAGTGGACACATCAACAAAGCTCCTAGCCTTCTGCTTTCTGGTTGGGTTTGGCCCATGGAGAGCCGTGGCAGATCATATTTATTCCCTTGGCCTCTCCTTGAGGGTTGCCTAATGCCGGCTGTGTCATGCAATTTTAAGTCATTGCTTCTCTCCGAGTATGTCATTTTATATGACTCTTACTTGGTCCTAGATACCTCTCTCTCCTCTGGTCATCTGTTTGGACCTATATGTGGTGGCAGCTTGGCTGCTGGTATCCCTGAATTCCCCTTCTATCCCCTTAGTGAGCAGCCCTTTTGTAAACAAGCTCTCCTTGCACTGTACTAATTTGTGCCATCTGGTCGCCACTACAGCTATAGCTGACACTTGCATCTGACTGTGATTTGTTTTAAAATTTTATTCTTTTGTTAAATACTTTATTAGCAGAATCTAATTTTCATAAGAGCAATGACAATCTACAAATTTGATGCAACTGAAGTACTTGGTGACAGCATAAAACAAGTGTATCAATCTTTTGAAGAGAGTGATATCCACTAATCTGTGTACTCCACCACAAAATAAATGATAGACTGTTTAAAATTAACATATTCATTAATTCAATAAACAACTGAGTATACGGTATGCCCGGAGCAATAGATACAAAGATGGAGAAAACCAAACGTCTAATCATTTATATTACCAAAGCATTTAAAATATGTACCTGCAAGATAATATGTATCTTTACATAGTTTTTATTCCCTTTATCGGAGAAGGCAATGGCACCCCACTCCAGTACTCTTGCCTGGAAAATCCCATGGATGGAGGAGCCTGGTAGGCTGCAGTCTATGGGGTCTCGAAGAGTCAGACACGACTGAGCGACTTCACTTTCACTTTTCACTTTAATGCATTGGAGAAGGAAATGGCAACCCACTCCAGTGTTCTTGCCTGGAGAATCCCAGGGACGGGGGAGCCTGGTGGGCTGCCATCTATGGGGTCGCACAGAGTCGGACACGACTGAAGTGACTTAGTAGTAGTAGAAGTATCCCCTTTATATATCAGTCTCTCATAGTAAATTATGAGTATTTTGAAGTTTCACTATGAGAGACTGATATACAAAGGAATAAAAACTATGTAAAGATGCATATTATCTTGCAAGTACATATTTTAAATGCTTTGGTAATGTAAATGATTCTTCTTAGGAAACTAGATTTCCCAGCTTCAAAATGTTCAACATATTACTATATACTGGGCACTATTCTAAGTAATCTATAAATACTCACTCTTTTCATCCTTCTTTAGCTCTTATGAACTTAATGCTATTAATTACCCATTTCAGATATGAGGAAACCAAAGCACAGGAAAATTAAGGATGTGCCTAAACCAAAATTGCTGCTGATTAATATAGCTGAGATTCAAATTCAGGCTTTGAATTAAAATCCACCTGTTTCCCAGGTGGCACTAGTAGTAAAGAACCTGCCTGCCAATACAGGAGGTGCAGAGATGAGGATTCAGTGTTTGCATCAGGAAGATCCCCTGGAGGAGGGCATGAAAACCCCTCCAGTATTTTTGCCTGGAGAATCCCATGGACAGAGGATCCTGGTGGGCAGCAGTCCACGGGGTCACAAAGAATAGGACATGACTGAATTGACTTAACATGCATGCACAATATAGCTGAGATTCAGATCCAGACAATGCTCTTCTGGAGCACAAGCTCTTAATCACCATTCTGTGATAAGACTTTAATATAGTCCAAACCACTCCTTTCTACATATCCTTGTTCACTCCATCTCTGCAAGAAGAAATGAATAGCTGATTGGTGAGTTTGACAGAAGGACCAGAATTTGTGTGAGCCACTCGTTTCTCTTCCCTTTGGTTGTCTGCCTACCAGGAAGAAGAATACCATTTCATTTTCTGTTTGCTGTGAGGCAGGCTTTGTAGATCAGGTGCCTCTCCTGAGACTGTGGGCTGAAATTATCCTGTACCAGTGGCATAACTAATTCAGGGGAAGCAACTGCTGTTGCTGTTGACCTAAGCCATATGTCTAGAACAGCATTATCAGGAATAATATATTTGTTCACCTGCCTGGCTATTGCATTTGTCTCTCAAATTGTTTCCCAATTACGACAAGGGAGTGAGGGAGGTTGTGTATTTACCTTCCTGCTGCTACTGCTGCTAAGTCACTTCAGTCGTGTCCGACTCTGTGTGACCCCATAGACAGCAGCCCACCAGCCTCCCCCATCCCTGGGATTCTCCAGGCAAGAACACTGGAGTGGGTTGCCATTTCCTTCTCCAATGCATGAAAGGGAAAAGTGAAAGTGAAGTTGCTCAGTCGTGTCCGACTCTTAGTGACCCCATGGACTGCAGCCCACCAGGCTTCTCTGTCCATGGGATTTTCCAGGCAAGAGTACTGGAGTGGGGTGCCATTGCCTTCTCCAATTTACCTTCCTAAACACCAACAACTGACAAGTGAAGAAGCGCATTCCAGGAAGAGATATGAAGTAGCTTGGCACATTTGGATATTATACCAGTTGAACTGTCCATTCCTTAGTCGTTCACTACAGACTGATGAAGAAACTGATATAAAGTTTGTATTTTTAACCTCACTGTTGTATTTTATAAATATAGTATTGTAGCAGAGTCACTGGTAGGAGCCACTTTTAGGATGCATAATGTTAGAGAAAGAATATAAGGAAAATGAGTAGCTATAAAAAGGAACAAAATTGAGTCAGTTGTAGTGAGAAGGATGAACTGAGAGTCTGTCATACAGAGCAAAGTAAGTCAGAAAGAGAAAAACAAATATTGTATATTAACAGATATATATGGAATCTAGAAAAACGGTACTGATGAACCTATCTGCAGGGCAGGAATAGAGACGCAAATGTAAACGTCTTTTAAATGTCAGGATAGAATTGGAATCCCTGCTCAAAAAATATGCTTTAAGTATTATCACTGACCACTTAAATCCATGTTGTAAAGCTCTATTGCTCTTTGTCCAGGATTTTAAAAATGGCTCTGTGTTTTCTGGATGTTTTCTTTTTCCCTCATTATGATGCCTTTTTTATAGTGGTTCTCTGCTGGGAGCCAGCGTGAGGAACTCCGCCCATGGCAAAGGTCATGAGGAAGGAGGCTTGGCATATGTAAAGGCGGGATCAAGCCTCAGGAGTCCCCCTGGAAATTCTCGAGCATCTACCCCCCAAACCATAGTCTGCCTACTTTACTGCTTTGTGCTCTCACCTACACCTCTGACTTTACGGGAGGACTGTCCCCCACCACCTCTCTCGGAGAAGGAGTTAACTTAGAGCTCCAAGTAATTAAGTTCCTGGGCGTGACAAGAGTGTTTTAGTTCACAAACTCCTTTGGAAGTTCTCTAGCCTGCCTGAACAGATTCTTCTGGCCACATGTGATTGTTCACAGCCTCCCAACCCTGAGAGGCACGAGATGTTCTAAGCTTTCTAAATACAGATTCCTTTGAGCAGTTAGAAGATTATTAGCATAGTATAGTGGGTTGATTAGAAATTATATTGGTGAAGGGTTTTCATTTATTGGGCCAATGTTTGCTGCTAAGTTTCCATATCCCTTACCTACTGTGTCCCTGGGAGTGTATTGATTAATATAATTGGTGTATAGGAATGTAAGTAGTAGCTTTAATGTTTGTAACCTTGGACCCTTGAGTTAATTCTTTTCTTGTTATAGCCCACCACACCTTTGCTCTATAGGAATGCAACTTTATCTAATGCTTTCGGAGGGTGGCGCCTGACTTTAGAATAATCACCTTCAGAGAAAAATAAGTTTTCTGAAGAAAGGGTCATAAAATGTTAACAGGCCTCCTGGCCAGAAGATGATGTAAATTACCTAAACTTTTGCATATGATAAGTTTGCAGGAAGAAAGCCTGGCTTCGATAAGGATCAAGGACTGCTGACCTTGCATGACTCTACCCCTTCCCCCATTATCCTCTATGCACAACTTAAGGTATAAAAACTACTTTGGAAAATAAAGTGCGGGCCTTGTTCACCGAAGCTTCGTCTCCCCATGTCGTTCTTTCTCTCACCTTCTGGCTGAATCCCATCTGGAGCATGGAGGCTTGTCAAGCCTACTAATTTTGCCTGGGCTTCTAAGATCTGACCAAGGAGGCCTTAGTGTCTCCTCTCCTTCGGGAGAACGGGAGGACACCTGCGGCCTATGTAGGTGATGCAAACTCCTTGTCTTGGAGTTTTATTGGCTTTCCACGTAAACCAAGTTATTCAGCCTCTTTTCTTCACTGAATTTCTTTGCTGAGCTATCCCTATTTAACCACTCTTTATATCTTTAATTATATCATATCCTGATCGCTGAGGCCGTCTCCCCTTCGAATTCCCTGGATCCACCGGGGCTGGACTCCGGCAGTTCTCAAAGTGAACATGAAGAGGAAGGCAAGCAGGGGAAGAGGGATTCAGGGATCACGTGCCCTTTGAAATTCCCAGTGGCTTCCACAGTGGAGAGCTATTGCTTCAGTGCTTTCCAAAATTAAACATTTCCTTTCTTCTCTGATATAGGTGTAATTTTGATGTGTTCCCAATCCAAGTCAATGTTAAGTTTCCCTTTGATATTATGCACGATGCTCTCAACTTCCTGTCAAGGTCCACTTCCTTGGAAAGTCTTTGCATGGTTCATTTGCTTTTAAAGGTAGAAAAAGGGGCTTCCTACAGCCCGCTGTGAAGCCTCGGGGCAACCGCTTTCCTGTGTACCACATTAGAAACACTTTTTTAGAACTTCTTAAAGGATTAGGGGGGGCCATGGTGATATCACGAGATACACTGAGTTTGGTTTCATGGGACATGGAATCACTATATTCTTGCCTCAGTTGAAGCATCAGTTCAGTCACTCGGTCGTGTCTGACTCTGCGACCCCATGGACTGCAGCACACCAGGCCTCCCTGTCCATCACCAACTCTGGGAGCTTACTCAAACTCATGTCCATTGAGTTGGTGATGCCATCCAACCATCTCATCCTCGGTGGTACCCTTCTCCTCCTGTCTTAAATCTTTCCCAGCATCAGGATCTTTTCTAATGAGTTCTTTGCATCAGGTGGCCAAAGTATTGAAGCTCCAGCTTCAGCATCAGTCCTTCCAATGGATATTCAAGACTGATTTCCTTTAGAATTTAATGATTTTATCTCCTTGCAGTCCAAGGGACTTTGAAGAGTCTTCTCTGACATCAGAGCTCAAAAGCATCTTCTGCACTCAGCTTTTTTTATGGTCCAGCTCTCACATCCATACATGACTCCTGGAAAGACCATAGCTTTGACTAGATGGAGATTTGTCAGCCAAGTTGGAGCATAGCTAGTGGGTTTATTTTTATCATCTAATAGAAACATAGAAAGCACTATGTTAGAATCTCCTAACAGTAGGACTCTGGTCAAGGAATTCTTTGGAGGCTTAATTTTCTCTTAACTCTGTATGTGTTAACGTCTAGGAAAGGGATATACGTGGTTGTATAGTGAAGGACAATAGAAAACATTGCAGACTGTTAATTCTATCTGCTTCCCAGAAGCAGTGATACTGAAGGGACCTGAGGGGGTTTCATATCATCTTGTTTGTGGATGTGTTTACAGACCTTCACTGAAGAGTTCATCTTGTTGTTCCACTTAGCAAGCCATCGCTTGGTCGTGGCTTTTCAGCTAGCCCATCTATATGTTATTCCCATGCACATGTAGTGGGAAAATACTGTCCATGCAAACTGGTATGAGATCAGGAGGAAGGGCTCTGGGTCTCATTGGTCTCATTTCCTGAACAGCTACTGCTTTGTCCTTTGTCTTTATTATAGCACCTTATTTAAGAAAGAGTTTTTTGACCAGTTTACAGTTATCTTACTTTTAGAGCTAGGTTTGTTTCTTCATCTGAAAATCAGTGGGACTGAGTCCTCTATTTTCCAGCCTTTCTTATCTCTACTTGCCTTCCTCTTCTATAATCTCTAACCAAGCTGCCAGCATCCAAAACTCAAATAGGTGGCAGATGGATAAAGTACACCTGATTTATCTGTTATGTGTATCTTTATTTCAGTCATGTTAGTATACGATGGCTGTTATTTGTAGGCTACACATCCTTAAGAATTTCAGCACCTTGATTTCTTTTATGAACTCTAAAAGAGGAGTTTATACAGATTTTAATTTTTGTCTCTACCTCTCTTCAATGATTGAAAGTACATACATTGTCATATTTGAGCCATTAAGACTTTCTTTAAAAAGCCTGCCACGTATGAGAGGCATACTTAAATTGAGAAAAAGTAAATAAAATTTAATCTACAGAATTCAAATATTGGTAGTAATATGTTATCTTTTTCCCTCCTCTTTTTTTTTTTTGCCACATCATGCTGCTTGTGGGTTCTTAGTTCCCTGACCAGGGATTGAAGTGGGCCCTCAGCAGTGAAAGTACAGAGTCCTAATTACTGCACTGCCAGGGGAAACCCACCCCTCCCATTTGCCCTTTTTGGTTATTTTATCGAATTTTGAAAACTTGACTCCTTATTACGTGCCGGACATTTCACTCAGGGTTGCCAAGTGAAGATACTGAAATATCAAATAGAATATTATAGCGAATTATTATTATAGAAAGCTATATCTTATTTTCTCACAGCTGACTGATCTCTCCTTATTTGTTTCTAAAGCAAGAATACCAAACCAGATAAAGCCATGCTTCATACTTATTCACACAAGCATATGCAAGCTCATTTACATCTGAACTCTCTTAAAAGAGGCTTACAGAAAAGCTAAACATTTTTTGTTTTGGTAGTATTCCGCTGTCAGTCACAGACATACTTCCCAGAGAATGTTTTTCTCTGCCTTCTTCAGATGTTCTTTTCTCTTATGTAGACTTTAAAGTGGAAGCTTCAGATGGTACTTTTAAGAACATTCTTAGTGTTTTTTTTTTAAATCACTGTTGGACATATTCAAGATGCTTTTGACACTTTGCTCCATCAGAGAATCAACCTCACAAAGATAGCAATTTTATTTGTTCAATCTGAGACACTGTAACAGGAAAAATCACCTTTCCAGATTCACTGTGATTCTGTAAACATGAAGTGGCTGTCAGAGGAGGAAGTCTACTCGTCTTCACTTAACAAACAGATGTCTCACTGTTATATAAATTTGTATTTCTGCTAGAAATCAGTGTTCAAAATGATCTCTGTAGTGGGAAGTTGATTTCAGAAATTCTCCTTTATTGTCTTTTCTCTTTAGTTGAAAGAAGAAATACTTAATGATGTCACATGGCAGTGTAGCAAGAGCCCATGAATTATGTGGCTCTATACACATTTTCCTTAGTTAACCTTCATTTACTTCAACAGTAGCCTGCTTAACTTAAAAAAAAAAAAACGATTTTCTTTTTCTCAGAACACAGATTCTTGTCCATTTTGATGGTAGGCCACTCTTTGCTAATTGGACATTTCTTCACCTGGTTGCCAGATCATGTTGCCTAATTTCAAAATGACTCAGAGGGGTAAGAAATTCACCAAAGCTGGTCCAGATCCATGATTTTTGGGTTTTTGGATGCCTTATTAAAACATTCTTAAATCAGGAAGCATTTAGCATTCCCTTACTTGCTAAAAATAATTTACATATCTTAAAAGTTGTTTTTAGTCTTATTTATTTCAGGGGAAAAAAAATCTCTTCTTCTAATAATGAAGTACCTTTCATTGTTATTCCGTTAACATTACAACTATTTTAATGTTATTTGCTTACAAAAATTGATTTTTTATTTTTTGTTGTTTGTGTATTAGCAAAATGCAAATTCTTTGCGTTCTAGAAGTCTTGTTGCTTCAAAGTTAGAGTTTACACACCGAGGAAACCAGAACTGAAAGAGACACATGTACCCCAATGTTCATCGCAGCACTGTTTATAATAGCCAGGACATGGAAGCAACCTAGATGTCCATCAGCAGATGAATGGATAAGTTTTACAATTAACTCTTAGTTGGGTTTTGGCAGTTACAGACTCTTAAAAGGCCAGAGATAATATTTGGAGAGTTAACTATGCTTTTTTAAAAGTTCATGTTTTCATAAATGTTTATACCATGCCTTTGAGAATACAGCAAAATCGATGTGACATTACTGATACAAGGCTATGTTAGTTGTGAGATTATGGCTTATTTTATGTTGATTTCCTTGTATTGTTAGTTGTAAAATACAGTAGTACTCCCAATGCCAGATGTAGTCCTAAGCATGGCTATTTAGGTCTAATTTAAGATGCATCCACATGAACAACATTCCTATTTTCCTGCATTTCTAATAATTAGTACCTCAGTTGATGATTTCCTAGCATAATATAACTTGAAAAGACCAATCTTTGCAACCAACATTATCCCGTGGATTGACAAGTATTGGAAATACTATCTATTTCTATTCTTATATCCCCCACAACAACAGTCACATCAGCTGGGAAATAATAGGTTGGGGTGAATCAGTGGACATTTAGGGGAAAAAATTCAATTGGTTCCACACCAGAATAAATTATAGATGAATCAAATATTTACATTAAAGTGTGACACCATTAAAATACTAGAAGAAACCATGGAGTAAATAAATGTTATATTTGCTATAGAAAAGCCTTCTCTCAAAATACAAAATTCAAAAAATTTTGATAAATTCTATCACATACAAATAAAAATTTATATGGCAGAAACTGCTAATTCAAAATGCAAATAGCAAAAATAAAAAAATATTTTCAAGTCATACCACCAGAAAAAAGATTAATTCCCCTAATATTAAAAGCCCAACAGAAATAGGATTTAAAAAAATCAACGATCCAGAGGCAAAATGGACAAAGGGCATGCACTGATGTTCATGTGTGCTTAGTCGCTCAGACGTGAACACCACACTTCCAAAGCATCGATTCTTTGGCGCTCAGCTTTCTTTATGGTCCGACTCTCACATCCATACATGACTACTGGAAAGACCAAAGCTTTGACTAGACAGACCTTTGTTGGCAAAATAACGTCTCTTCTCTTTAATATGCTGTCTAGGTTTGCCATAGCTTTTCTTCCAAGGAGCAAGTGTCTTTTAACTTCACGGCTGCCGTCACTATCTGCAGTGATTTTGGAGCCCAAGAAAATAAAGTCTCTCACTGTTTGCATTGTTTCTCCATCTATTTGCCATGAAGTTATAGGACTGGATGCCATGATTTTTGTTTTTGAGTGTTGAGTTTTAAGAGAGAAAAATCCCTAGTTAAAACCTAAATATGTTGTTTCATGTGAGGATAGGAGTTGAGTAGACTGGAGGTTACAAGAGAGATTTCACTTTATACTTTTAAAAGTTGATTTGTAAAATATGTTTCCTACTCAAAAAGTAAATTGAACATACCCCCCACAGGTACATTCTCAGAAATGGAAACAGTACATTCAACTTTTAAATACCTCCTATATTTGATTTAGTTCCTTATTTGTAACATGTAACAGCTGTCTTGAGATTCAGGTGACTGTGAAATTTAGAAAATCCTGTGAATATAGTTAATCCTTCATCAAATGTAAACATTGTGGACATGGTAAGTGGGGAGGGGAGGAGAGGACAGGATGAATGGAGAGAGTAGCTTGGAAGCATATACGCTCAGTTCAAGTTCAGTTCAGTCGCTCAGTTGTGTCTGACTCTTTGTGACCCCATGAATTGCAGCATGCCAGGCCTCTCTGTCCATCACCAACTCCCAGAGTTCACTCAAACTCATGTCTACTGAGTCGGTGATGCCATCCAGCCATCTCATCTTACCGTATGTAAAATAGATAGCCAGTGGGAATTTGTTGTATGATTCAAACTGGGAGTCTGTGACAGCCTAAAGGGATAGGATAGGGTGAGAGGTGGGAGGGATGTTCAAGAGAGAGGGAATATATGTATACCTATGGTTGACTCATGTTGATGTACGGCAGAAGCCAACACAATATTGTAAAGCAATTATCCTTCAGCTAAAAATAAATAAATAATTAAAAACAAACAAAAAAGTAAACATACAGAATGTGTCTGAGAAAATCTTTCTATGTTCTTACATATGTTGAAATAGTCTTAATAAATACTACAGTATTCACTTAACACAAAGTTTTAAACTGGATGTTCCTCACTGACAGAAAGCTAAGGAAGATTTAAGAAAGGAGTAGGAATAAGGAGCTGGATAATGTGGTTCAAGATGGCATTTGGAGGAAGGTTATATGCTTAGGTATATCTCAGACCCCAGATGGATAAGACAGAATACTGTTAAGAAAATGAGAATTCTATTGTTGACTTTTTTTTTTAACTGAATACATAATCTTGGCCTTTTCATTTCACCTCTCTGGACCTCACTTAAAGAAAGTATTATGGGGGATGATCTTGAAGATTTTTTCAAGAAATTAATACTCTGTTATTCTGATCTCAATAATTATATAATGCAGGTGTTATGATTCAAGTATCTTTATATTGTTTAAAGTTGTTCAAACATTATAAACGGCGTAAAAATTAATAGAGCTTTACTTCAACCATCAATAGACCATAAAATTTACTCTAATTAGTGACAGCCTAGTAATGATATGTTTGTTTTACATTTAAATATAAGACTACATATAAATGCTGTGTACAAAATGAAATTTAACATATATAGTATGTTCTACAGGTTATAACCTAGACAGCATATTAAAAAGCAGAGACATCACTTCTCCAACAAAGGTCCATCTAGTCAAAGGTATGGTTTTTATAGTAGTCATATATGGATGTGAAATTTGGACCATAAAGAAAGCTGAGTGGCAAAAATTGAAGCTTTTGAGCTGTGGTGTTGGAGAAGACTCTTGAGAGTCCCTTGGACTGCTAGGAGATCCAACCAGTCAATGCTAAAGGAAATCATTCTTGAATATTCATTGGAAGGACTGATGCTGAAGCTGAAGCTCTACCTGATGTGAAGAGCTGACTCATTGGAAAAGGCTCTGATGGTGGGAAAGATTGAAGGCAGGAGGAGAAGGGGACCTCAGAGGATGAGATGGTTGGATGGCATCACTGACTCAATGGACATGAGTTTGAGCAAGCTCTGTGAGTTGGTGATGGACAGGGAGGCCTGGTGTGCTGCAGTCCATGGGGTCTCAAAGAGTTGGACATGACTGAGCAACTGAACTGATAGGTTATAAAGGCCATAAATGTTAGTGGTTTCATTTTCTAAATGAGAGATGCTTAAATCTTTCAGGATTTGCCAAAGAAGGTGTCAGAGGTACCACGACACATATATGAATTCTGAAGTATCTATAGAAGCATCCAAAAATTTTCCAGGAAGTTAGGATCAAATGTTGGGTAGGCATGGCCAGCAATGTTAAGTGGCATAAAAGATGATCAAACATGTGGAGACTTGCACTTATTTTGGAATTTATGAAATATTAAGTGTGACCAAGGAGTGGTAAGAAACGAAGCTGAAGAAGTAGTAAACGAAGATACCAGAGAATGTGGTATTACATTCTAAAGGGATTAGCAATGAAAATCATTGCAGTTTTCAAAAGTAGGTGAGTGACATGCATGGTAGATAGAACATCTGAATACTATAGAGATGGACTTGGAAAATGGAAGACCAGGGGCAGACAGACTGATTAGGAAACTTTGTAATAGTTGGTAGACCAAAGATTATAATTGCATGATTTAAGATCAAGGCTTCCCTGGTGGCTCAGATGGTAATCTGCCTGCAATGTGGGAGACCTGGGTTTGATCCCTGGGTTGGGAAGATCCCCTGGAGAAGGGAATGGCTACCCACTCCAGTATTCTTTTCTGGAGGATCCCATGGACAGAGAAACCTGGAGGGCTACAGTCCATGGGGTGGCAAAGAGTCAGACATGATTGAGTGACCAACACTTTCAGTTTCAGATAAGATCAGACACTTGAAACGGCATATGGGGGTGTCTGGCTGTTCAATGAAGAGTTAGCTGATTTTAACTGAATCTGAGCATTAGGGAAAAACCAGTGACATCTCAGAACAGTAGCATTTTATTTCCTTCTTCTTCTTCTTCTTTTTTTTTTTTTGACTCTTCCAAAAGCTAAACAACTTACACAGATATTTCTTTCAGGTTTTGTGATCTCCTTCAAATTTTTGTCAGCATGCTTGTCTAAGTTATTTGATTATTCTAACTTTATTTTCTGCTCATTATCTGATGGGAAAATATAGTATTTAGTATTTTTTGTACTCTCTAAGGGCTTCCCTAGTGGCTCAGACGGTAAAGTATCTGTCTGCAATGCAGGAGACCTGGGTTCGATCCCTGGGTTGGGAAGATCCCCTGGAGAAGGAAATGGCAGCCCATGCCAGTAGTCTTGCCTGGAAAATCTCATGGACCTGTGGAGCCTGGTAGGTTATCGTCCATGGGGTACTCTTTAAAACTAGTTGTAGACAACATTTACCTTAACGAATGTAGTTGAAAAAGAAACACAGAGCAGGGGCAAGCTGAGGATGTGTCATTCAGATTAGGGATTTGGGTTAAATGAATAATAAATTCACTTAGCCTTAATGAACCCCATGCTGATGACCTTGATATCATTATTGCTCTTCACACTTTCTCTCACGTATCCTGGATGGCATGCATACATAAAGCTGCTTCAAAATAAGGAAAAGAAGTACTTCTGATCTAAGCTGAAAGGATAAATTTTAAACAATATTTTGCATTCTTATTTTCAAATTTATGTGATAGGCTTTCTTTTATTTTCATAAAGTCTCCATCTAAGAAGACTCTATTAGATAGCCCAGCAATAAAAATATTAAACAAGTCATTTGCCTAGACTTCTAAGACCTATACAACTGAATTATGTTTAAAATGTTATCCCAATTAGAAGCCGGTTCTTTAGTTTGATTTCAGATGCAAGCAACATTCTTACAATAAAATTATGAAACAGTTCAAGCATTTAAAATTGCTTCTAGTTTAGGGTGCATATTCATCACACTATTTCTTTTTAAGGGAATTATTAGTATATGAATTTGAATTTTAGCTAAACTTTTTTTTTTTTGCACTTGATGCCAAAAATAGTGTTTTAGAAACATTTTTTCTTTGTTCTCATTCCATCTACTTGTAAAGGGTCATTGTTTTTCTGAGTGGAACATTTTCTTCTCAACATTGATGCTCCCCTAAGTAAGAGAAAGAACAACATCTGAACATCAGAGACAGTTTTGCTTCCTGTTTCCCACCCTCTCTCACCATCTGTGCAATGTTTTCCTTCTTGCTTGACTGACATTAAAATAAAACACACACATACACACATGATTAAAGATCTTTCTCTGTTGCTTACTCTTTGATATTTTAGCTTGTAGCAACTGAGTCATTCAATAGCCTGGCCCAGGTGAACGTAGGTGGCTCTTTTGCCCATGGGGAACTCGAATCCATTGGCACCACCAGAGCTAAACATTTGCTTAGACTATCAAACATTATTTCCTTTTAATACCAACTACACCTTCTTTAAAAATTAAGTTACTGAAACTATGGGTTAAAAAATAAAGTCTAAAAATCGCATTCCATAAAAAAATTGATTAGTCCTGGTTGTTTTAGGATTTATTCTATGTCAGGGTCACTGTGGATATTATTGTTTACATCATGGCTAGGTAGGTGAGGAAAGAACATTGAATCTATGCTTAGCCTATAAGAAAACCATTGTTGCTTCTTATATCCACTGTGGTTGGTATATCATTTATAAAGTTGAGGTGGAAAGTGAGTGAAAATTGCAACTCAAAGTGATTAAAAATAAATAGTTTTTTCCTCATTTTAACTGAAAGTCCAGAAGTTGAGAAGGTTCCAAACATAATGTCATGATGTGATAAAAAGTTAAAATATGTCATTTCAAATATCCAGGTTGATCTTCTCCTACTCTGTTACCTTCATGATCAACTTCATGTTAGGGTGGGATCCCCTCCATGTGATTGCAAGAAAGCTACCAGTGGCCAAAGAGCTTAAATGCTCCCTTAGTAATGTTTAGCAAAAGAGAGAGTGAAGTGAAAGTGTTAGTCTCTTAGTCGTGTCCGACTCTTTGCGACCCCATGGACCATAGCTCACCAGGATCCTTTGTCTATGGAATTCTCCAAGCAAGAATACTAGAATGGGTAGCCATTCCCTTCTCCAGGGATTGAAACCAGGTCTCCCACATTGCAGACCCAAGGATCGAACCCAGGTCTCCCACATTACAGGCGGATTCTTTACCATCTCAGCCACCAGGGAAGACCAAGACAGAAAGTAGCTTCTCTTTTCTAGGAGGTCTGTGAAACTCTCTTCATGCATGCCATTGACCCAAACCCGTTTGGAACTGCTTGCCTCTGAGTCAACAGAATGGATGCTGTTGAGTCTGTTTAGTGTAGTGGAAGAGTCTTCATTTTAGAAAGGTAGCTAGAACATTTCAACAGGAGCTCATTAAAGGTATAGGAATAACGAGGGAAACATTTATACCTGATTAGATATTCTTGTTTTATAATTTGCTTTTTGGAGGCTTCCCTGGTGGCTGAGATAGTAAAGAATCTGCCTGCAATGTGGGAGACCTGGATTTGATTCCTGGGTCAGGAAGATCTCCTGGAGAAGGGAATGGCAACCCACTCCAGTATTCCTGCCTGGAGAATTCCATGGACAGAGGAGGCTGGCCAGCTATGGTCCATAGGGTCACAAAGAGTCACACACAACTGATTAACACTTTCATGTTCATAATTTGCTTTAATCATCTTTAGCTTGGGGTAGCTGGACGGATTCCTGCCTGAATGGATCCTACTTCTGCCATTATACACAGGGAAATCTGTACGTTCTGAATAAAACCAAACCACTATCCTTTGGGATTGGACTAGGTAATCTCAGCAGACCAGCAGCTTGAACTGTAAACCCTAGTTGCCCCTCTTCATGTGGCATTGGGTTTGATTGTATTAAGGGAGCAGCAAGTATCCTTTCAAAGCCCAGGTTTATCTGGACACTGGTGTATGTGTGCACACACGTGTGTGTGTGTGTGTGTGTGTGTGTGTGTGTGTGTGTGCACAGAGGAAGAATTTAGGGGAGAGGGAAATCATTGGTATCCTGTAATTTGTCATTTTTCACACTGACATTGAAATGTGTGGTTTGGGATTGGAATAGGTAGTCTCAGCAGAGCAGCCGTTTGAACTATAAACCCCAGTTGCCCGTTTTCACGTGGTATCAGATTTGATTTTATTACGGTAGCTGCAAGTCTCCTTTCAAAGCCCAGGAATATCTGGACACTGGGGTGTGTGTGTGTGTGTGTGTGTGCACTTGTGGACATATGTATGTGTGTGTGTGTGTATGTACAGAAAGAATTTGGGAGGCATAAGGAAACTCATCGACATCCTATAGTTTGTCATTTGTCACACTGACATTGAAATGTGTATTTTGTCACAAATGTGTATAATGTCACATGGTCTCATTTCATAACTCTGAAAAGTATAAGGTGTATTGGATACATAATAACTATGCTTCCAAAGAATTTAATCACAATAAATACCCGCAGTAAATTGATTATATATAATATTTTTCCACCAGATGAAAATCTGAGATTGAATCTTAGCTGTTAAACACTGTATTTGTTTTATATGAATAAACATATAATACTTTAGGTCTAATGAAATAGAGTTCTGTAAGAGAAAAATACACATTTCAAATGACTCACTGGTAAAACCACATAACAATTTCACAAAATAGCCTTAGCTTTGGAGGGTATTAATGCATAAATATACTTATCAGTGTGTATAACAGTCTTATTTGGACAAGTGCTATTATCCAAATAAAAATACAATTTTTAATCAATAATAATTTTTAAAAAATACCCAAATATCCAGTCAAAAAATGAGCCATTCATTGTCATAAGCCATTCACACACTAAAAATAGTAAAATAAATATAAATGCTTTATTTGACTTACTGAGAAATTTCTCCCGCCATCTCTATCTTAGAGCATTTGAGCCACTGTAACAAAATACGTCAGACTGGATGGTTTTAGAAAGAATGGAAATTTCTTTCTCATAGTTCTGGAGGCAGGAAAGTCGAAGATGAAGGCCCTGACAGATTCAGCATCTAGTGAGGACCTGCCTCCTGATTCATGTAAGGTGTAATGTTGCTCTAATCTCACATGTAGGTAGGAGCTAGGGAGTTGTGGGATCTCTTTTATAAGAGCATGGCTTCCCAAGTAGCACAGTGGTAAAGACCCTGCCTACCAATGCAGGAGACTTAACAGATGTGGGTTTGATTCCTGGGTTGGGAAGATCCCCTGGAGGAAGGTATGACAACCCACTCCAGTATTCTCGCCTGGAGAATCCCTTGGACAGAGGAGCCTGGTGGGATGCAGTCCATGGGGTTGTAAGGAGTCAGACATGACTGCTGCTCCTTAGCACACATACAATGCCATTTATGAGGACATGGGCATTCAAATATAGCACTATGCCACCTATTAATGAGGTCCCTCAGACCTGAGTTGTTCCAGTAGTTATTATAAGAAAGAATATAAGAAAAGCAAAATAAGAGCTTAGAAATACTCTTCTGGAAATATGCATATGACATAAATGAAGAAACATCATTTGGTAATTATGACTGAGTGAATTATTTTTTACAAAAGTTACATAAGTTTTTCAATATTTATAATGTGCTAGACACTATTTTTCTGTCTAGAAGATAGTACAGTTATGATCTTCTCGTGAAGGTAAAATTGTAATTTCAGGAGGGGAACGCAGATAATAAAAATTGTTCATTAACTAGCCAAGATAATTTTATACAATAGTGAGGGCAATGAAAGAAATACAACAATGTAATCAGAGAAAGAGATGGGCAGAGGCTGGATGACTAGACTCACAGCAGGGCTTCACTGAGGAGCTGTGGTGGTGCTGAGGCTGAGATGTAGAGATCTCAGTCGTAAGTAGGGCCTGATGAGGCATTTCAGGCATGTAGTAAATAGAGCAATGGCACACTGTGCAATGTCACTAATATTCAAAGAAGAATAAATCAAAATTTTATGTGCAGATTTTATGTCTTAAATCAGGAACAAATAAGTAATAAAATATATTTAGCCCTATTAAGATTACAGTAAAATTAGTGGTCTCATTCACAGCAGAGGCCAAGAACAAAGACATCAGAATTTTTATACATTAGTTCTTCTATGAGTACCCATATTGACAAATTAAAGTAAAGGAAAATGTATTAACAGGCAGATGTTTATTTTAGTATTATTTATATCTTTGGAAAAATGAAAACAATTTAATCATTTAATTTTAGTGGGTTGTCAAGTAAATTTTGAAGAATCCAGTGTAATATGCATCACTGTAAATGGTCATTGTAAATGTTATGTAAAAACACTGAGCGAAAGCGGAAAAAGAGAAAATGAAATTAAAATGCAAATGACAAATTATTCATGCTGTAACAGAGGAGCCTGGTGGGCTGCCGTCTATGGGGTCGCACAGAGTGGGACACGACCGAAGCGACTTAGTAGCAGCAGCAGCAAGCATATATTACAAGTAGGAATTTGTATCTCAGTTCGTTTATTTCTTGACTATCAGGTTACAATAGGCATCAAAAATTCTCTAGTTTTCTGTCCTAGAACCTAGTTTAGTTGATAATAAATCGATGTTCATGTGATAAGTGTTATCTTTCTATATCACTCTCTATATCACTGTATTAAGCAGAATTTTGGTGCCTGTGATTTTCACATCCCAGTTTTATTACTGTGGTTATATTAGTTACGTGGCAAAAGGGGCTTTGTAGATATAATTAAGATTATGAATCAGCAGACCTTAAAATAGGGAAATTATCCTGGACTTTCTAAGTGAATTCAGTATCCTTTAAAACACTTTAAAATCTACTGATTAAGTGCAGGAGAGGAATTCCGAGAGATTCGAAGCATGAGAGGATTCAATATACTGTTGCTGGAGGAGCAACAAGTTGAAGAATGGGGCAACTTTGAGAAGCTGGAACAACTCCTAGCTGACCAGGAGAGAGAAGGCCTGGTTCTCTTTCCAAAAATTGCACAGAATTGAATTCTGCCAAGAACTTGAATAAGTATGGAAGCTTATTCTCCCCCAGAGCCTCCAGATACCATCCCAGGCTGGCCCACACCTTGACTTCAGCCTTCTGAGATCCTAAATAGGGAACACAATTGAGGCACACTGGGCTCAGATTTCAGGCAGTACATGGGTTTTGTTTTAAGCTGTTGGGTTTGTGGTAAGTTGCTCTGACATCGATAGAGTCTCCTTCAGTACCAAACAGATATCCTTTCTACCTGCTGGGTGGTCAGCTATAGGCAGGAGCCTCTGTCTTGGTCTTTACGTAGTAGGCTATTCTACTCACATATGAGTTGTCTACTATGCACTATCTGCATTTCTGCAGCCATAGTGTTCATTGTTGTCACTTCCCTAAAGTTATTCTCTAACAAACCAAGCACTTGAAAATGTAACCATCTCTGTCTCCACAAAACACTGTCTAGCATCTAGCACTAGCCAGCGGCAATCTTTCTATTCTTGATATCTGTCAAAATACAAATGTAGGGATAATCCCCCAATAAAATGGCAAAAATAGATATAAAATTTCATAGTTGGTGAAAGTGGTATTTCAAATAACAGCCTTACAGAATTAGACCATTTAACAGTGGAGGAAGAAAGAACTCAGCAAAGTTAATGGTAGAATATCAGATTCACTCTAAGTGGTATTTTTCCCTTCGTACTAATGGTGAGTTATGTGCAATTAACCAGCACTGGCTGTGGTGTGCCCGCTTCCCCTGAATTAAGTTTTTGACTTGGACTGTATCCAGTCATTATCTCACCTTCCCGGGAACAGAATTTTGTCCATCAAGCTTAGTCCCTTGAATGGATTCCTCCTACCATTTTAGCTCAGAAGTTTCTCCATCACTACGTTCCACCAGTTACTATTGGGCTCCTGCTGCTAAATTGGATCTCCAAATAGCAGTGATCAACTGAATCCAGCATGATCTTGCCACATCCTTTAGACACTGATGCAGACTCCATTGTCTTCTTGTCAGACCAGCTTCTGTTGCGGGGATAATTGCACACACAGATTCCCCTGTGAGCCTTGGGCAACAGAATTTTGCTGAGTTTCAGCTTCCCTTCACTTTTCCCAACTATTCCTAAGTTACCATGGTCCCAGAATGTCTTACACAAAGTGAAGTTATTACCAGTGTGATCTTTTGAAAGTGTTTTCTTTTTTTATTTCCCCAAGCTTACATTCCGTTGTAGATAATTTTTGCTTTGATATACTTAGAATGCTTTCTAAAGATACAAGCAATTCCTATTTTGGTGAAGACTGAGTTGTGTCTTATCTGTTCTTCCCTTCTCTCTGTAAAATAGAGCTTACCCATCCTTACTGTTAGCTGGTCATGTGTCCACCCAGAAATGGATGGCTAGCCTCCCTTATAGTTTGGTGGGACTATTTGACTAAAATCCAGACAATGGGAAATAATTGTCTGGATAAAAAAAATACCTGTTCATCTTGCAGAAAGTGTCCTTTATTGAGATCGGTCTCCCTTATTTCTCCTTTCTTTCTCATTGAGTGAAATATGGACATGAAGAGGGTACTTGAACCACGTCTTGGACCACAAGATAGAAATAACAGGACAGGAAGATCCTGGAGTTCCTTATGATTGGGGACTGTAAATCTAGCCCTGGACTTCCTAATTTTTCATAAGATAAATTTCCATTTTGTTTATCCCAGGTATTTTGGGTAATATACTTAACTGTTCATTTTCTTAAGGTCTAAATGATCCTAAATTGAGTAATAAATAAGATATATTAACATCTGTATTTTAAGAGTAAAATACTTCCCAGAATCTTATCATTTGGAGACCTCTATCTCCTAATAGTACCAATGTTGTATTAGTCAGATATTTATATTTCTTGGATTCCAGTTTTGTTTTGTTTTTTCAAAAAATTATATTCCAGCTTTGGAACTAGAAGGGCTATTGTGGATTGTTTTATAACTGATTTAGAGCTTCTAAATTCTAATATCTTTTCAAGTTACTCACAGATTCCTTTCTTCCTCCCTTTGATGCTGCTGCTACTTTCTATTTCCCTTCCTCCTCTTCCTTTTCTTCTTGCTTTTTCTCTATGTATTGAGGAAAGTCTTTTTGTCCCTTTTAAGATAATATCTTTAAAAAACAGAAAAAATAAACTGGTTTGTGGTAAATACCTGTACAACTGCTATTTTGGTATTCTCACATACCCTTTTGAGGACCCCTTCTCTGCAATGGCAGAAATCCTGGCCACAAGCAGAAGAGCTTATGAAGCCAGGCTATTTACAAGTGAAGGGTTGCTGTTATCCATTCACTCTTTGTTCTGGAGGATTAAGTCCTGAGTAGCTTAATGGATATTCCTTGTGGGTATTATTATTTTGTTTAGTAAACACTTTCATTTGTCTTAGGAATACCAGATGAACTTTGAAGAAGGATCTCTGCCATCCATATTTTTGAACACCTCAAAGAATAGTTCATTTGTTTTTTTTTAAGAAGAGCATATTGGCTGAGAGAAGTAGCTGCTGAGCATGGGCCAAACTCTGCCTTCTTCTATTTTTCTCATCCTTCAACTGCCAAGGCCCAGGGAAGAGTTGTTCTACATGATATACAGTGTGCTTGGGTCACTTTTAGCGCCTTGTCTGAGACTTTAGGAAAAGCCAAGAACAGCATAACTAGTTCTTCTCTAGGGAACAGTATATTCCTTAGTGTATCCATGTGTGTGACCTTGTTCTAAAAACACTGATAAATGCAATGGGCAATGTTTTCAACAGTGATGTTGTAGAAATCACAAAATGTTCTTCATTTAATGGTTATTTCCAACATCAACATTTGATTTAAAAATGAAAACATAACATTAAGTCATAATTGAAGAAAGGATTTCTAAACTAACTTTGTGAGATATAGACTTTCAACTTTATGGTCATCCACCTTGATCTAGGGGGAAAATTTTTAGAAAACCTTGTAGAGATATCAACTGCGTGCCCTACACCACCCACATTCACTTACCTTTGCTAGATCCACCAGGATAAGTTAAATCTCAGGTCAGATCCTGAAACAGAAGAATTTTGTTTGGTTAGACTGCCAGAGCAAAGGATGAAAAGTTATAATAAAAGAGGAAGTTGTTCAATGGGAATAAAAATTTGCTTTCACAAAGAAAAGGTAAAGAAACTCAACTGTCTCCTGGTCTGCCCCTACAATCAGACCTGGTTTCTAGTAGAGGGAGTGGAAGAAGTGATGTGAGACTAGTGAGTCTGGTTAATCTTTTTTTTTCTCAAGTGTTTTATTCATTCATTCTTTAATCCATTCATCCATTTTGCTTTTTCTTTCTTATTATGCTTAGTATAAGATCTACCCTTCTGACAAAATTCTAAGTGTGTAATACAGTATTGTTAGCTACAGATATATTGCTGCACAGAAAATCTCTAAAACTTACTCATCTTGCATAACTAAAACTATATACCCATAGTATGTGGTTATACAGCTGCACACATGGTAACTCCCCGTTTCCCTTCCCCTGCTCTGGAAGTCCCCAGACTTCTGGAAGTCCTCTGTTCTCGGCTTCTACTGCTGCTGCTGCTAAGTCGCTTCAGTCGTGTCCGACTCTGTGCGACCCCATAGACGGCGGCCCACCAGGCTCCCCCGTCCCTGGGATTCTCCAGGCAAGAACACAGGAGTGGGTTGCCACTTCCTTCTCCAATGCATGAAGGGGAAAGGGGAAAGTGAAGTCGCTCAGTCATGTCCGACTCTTCGCGACCCCGTGGACTGCAGCCCACCAGGCTCCTCCATCCATGGGATTTTCCAGGCAAGAGTACTGGAGTGGGGAGCCAGTGCCTTCTCCGCCTCTGTTCTCTGAGAGTGACTATTTTAGATACCTCATATAAATGTAATCTGTTTTATGTCTAGTTTATTTAACTTAGCATAATGTCCTCTAGGTCTATCCATGGTGCCACAAATAGCAGCATTTCCTTCTTTTTAAGGCTGAATAATATTCCATTGTGTGTATACACCATGTTTTCTTTAGTAATTCATATGTTGATAAATGTTTAGGTTGTTTGCATATCTTGGCTATTATAAACAGTGCTACCATCAACATGGAAGTGCAGATATCTCTTTGAGATTCTGATTCCAGTTCTTTTGGTTATATATAGTTAATCTTTTACTCCTTAAATTCTACTGTTATGTGACTCATCAGATAAAATTGCTCCCGAGTGTCCTATTTTCTTCTGCTTTTCTGTAGGTAGCAAGTTGGAGCGGAAAGAGACAACTGCAGTCCTTCTTCTCACTCCTCTTCAGTCTCACATTTGCCGTGGCCCTAGGTGCCTCATTCCGGTCATTTGACTCTATTGCCTTCCTTCTCAAAAAGAGAATGATATTATTTTGGGAACAGTGTTAACAATCTGCCTCAGACTTCTCAAATGAGGAAGAAAGCATTGTGTCTACACTTTCTTCAGGGGACTTGGCTGAATAAGGGTTTTTAGAGCTAAAGATTCTCAGTTCTGCATGGCAACTTTCATCAAGAAATGGTTATCTACATGTGGGAATAGGCAGATATCAGACATAACTCAAAAGTTAAAAGGTTACCATTTTTTATGTCCCACCTTGAAGGGCACTTGATAGTTCTGGGGCTGAAGAGGAGTCTCTCAGTTGTGATTTCAGTCCTGACTGTGCTGGCGGGCATGGACCTCCCAGAGAATTGTCCTAAAAATGTGTTTATTTAATTGATGCCTATTTTTGCCAGAAAAATGTAAGCTCCTTGAAATCAGGGATTGTGTCTGCCTTCGCACGGTTGCCCTCATTGCCTAGCACTGTGCTGGCACATAGTAGGTGCTGAATCTTTTTTTTTTTATGAATGAGCTATTTTTATAGCAAATAGTAGGAGGTTACTTGAAAAGAGTGATTTATAATATAGCTTCACACAGGAGTGTCAGACTAAAGGACAACTACAGCATACAGGCTGTTGTATATTGTCATTAAAATATTTTTTTTCACTTCAGTTTGCAGATAAGTTAGATTTGCTTCCTTTCAGAAATGATCAACCAGGAAAATCAAATTAGCAATATTTAGAATACTGTTGGCTCGGTGGTAAAGAATCCGCCTGCTAAAGCAGGAAATGTGGGTTCGGTCCCTGGGTCAGGAAGATCCCCTGGAGATAGAAATGACAACACACACAGTATTCTTTCCAGGGGATGCTCCATGGACAGAGGAGCCTGGCAGGCTGTGGTCTATGGGGTCACAAAAAGAGTCAGACACGGCTCAGAGCCTAAACAGCAACAACAACAGAGTAAGATAGACTAGATGTATTTGGATTCATTTTAACTTTTTGTATTAAACTCAATCAAACATCTGGTGAGATATATGACTGCAAAATATTCTTAGAATAACCAAAATCTTGTTTAATTATATTGTTGTTTACTTTAAGGCTATTATTCCTTTTCATATAAGGTTTTAACTACTGCATTAGTTTTGCTAATCTTTTTCTTCAAGCTGCTAAAGGAAACAAAATAAGACAAAACAAAGCAAAATCTGCCTTTTTTGGCAGGTTTATCTGAAAGAAACTCAAACTAATATAATCACCTGCAACAGCATCCATGAAATAGCTACTCTCTGATTTTCAAACTCCCTTTGCTCATAAATCTGTAATTATTTTTCCATTTCTCACAGTTTGACTAAGTACTTTTGCACATAATACTAAAAAAATTCTGTGACCGTCAGCAATTAACATGGTCATTTTATCTTCCAAAAGTTATAAAATTTCCTCCTTTTTAATCCTTTATTTCTCTCATTCACATATTAAATAAACATTCAAAGAATTCAAAAAATAAAACTATTTTAAAAATAGCTACTGTAGTTTTTTCTTTAGTGTTATTAAATGGAAATTGCTATTGGAATATTGAGATAAGAATGCAACAAATGCTTCCTACTTTAGAGTGAGAGGCATTCACTAAGAATTGAGCATAAAAAATCATGAAACTTAGAATATTTCTAAAGGAACTCAAAAGCCTCTTGATGAAAGTGAAAGTGGAGAGTGAAAAAGTTGGCTTAAAGCTCAACATTCAGAAAACGAAGATCATGGCATCCGGTCCCATCACTTCATGGGAAATAGATGGGGAAACAGTGGAAACAGTATCAGACTTTATTTTGCTGGGCTCCAAAATCACTACAGATGGTGACTGCAGCCATGAAATTAAAAGACGCTTACTCCTTGGAAGGAAAGTTATGACCAACCTAGATAGCATATTCAAAAGCAGAGACATTACTTTGCCAACAAAGGTTCGTCTAGTCAAGGCTATGGTTTTTCCTGTGGTCATGTATGGATGTGAGAGTTGGACTGTGAAGAAAGCTGAGCGCCGAAGAGTTGATGCTTTTGAACTGTGGTGTTGGAGAAGACTCTTGAGAGTCCCTTGGACTGCAAGGAGATCCAACCAGTCCATTCTGAAGGAGATCAGCCCTGGGATTTCTTTGGAAAGAATGATGCTAAAGCTGAAACTCCAGTCCTTTGGCCCCCTCATGCGAAGAGTTGACTCATTGGAAAAGACTGATGCTGGGAGGGATTGGGGGCAGGAGGAGAAGGGGACGACAGAGGATGAGATGGCTGGATGGCATCACTGACTCGATGGATGTGAGTCTGAGTGAACTCCGGGAGTTGGTGATGGACAGGGAGGCCTGGCGTGCTGCGATTCATGGGGTCGCAAAGAGTCAGACATGACTGAGCGACTGATCTGATCTGATCTGAGTGCTTTCTTTCCTCCATTGTAATTTTGTTTATTTAGTCTAAACTTAATAAGGCCTTGTTATTACATGTGAAAGATGAAATTATCTAAGTACCCTTATTAGGCCAAATTCTCAGGACAAGCCTTCCAGCTGAGAAATGAGAGATGTATATTTCCTTTGTCTTTAATGCTGGTGGCAAAACTAAAATGGAAACAATGGCATGAAAGGATTTCTTTTTGAAGTCGATAGCAGAAATACAATATTTTATAACTTGGACTGATTTAATTAAATTGATTTTGAGGGGAAAAGAGCAGTGTAAGAAATAAATCAGAAGGGGAAAAAAAAACAACCGACTACTACTGTATCTGACTTTGGATGCCCCTAGGAACCTATAGTCCCTGGTGGTTGTTTCTGAAGAAGTCACTAACAAGCTTATCAGAATATCAGGCTTTGGCATAATGACAGGGCCTTGTCACAGGTTCCTGACTGGTGTGTGATTTTGGCCCTTATTCCCAAGCGGCTGTGAAACTCGACTGCCATTGAAAGGCGCAAAAGGAAATTTGCTGGCAAGTTAGAGATATTTTAAGGTCTCAGCAAAATCATCTAAATTCTGTTGTCTAGCTGAGAGTAATTTCTAGGGTTTATTTATTCAATGCCTTCATTCATTGCTTTTACATGCTAATAGCTATCCACCCACAGTTCCCTCTGAATTGCATCTTAACAAGATTATGCTCCTTTTTCTAATTTATTGAACTAGCATGGAATATATTTATATAGAAATTAGCTGCTTAAATACTTCCTTGATGAAAAACATAGCTGTTGTAATTTTATTATGAATTTTAATGAGGGAAAAAAATGACCTTTGAAATTTTCTTCTACCTCATTTATGTGTGTGTGTGTGTGTGTCTCTCTCTCTCTCTCTTTATATGATTAGAAATCTTTGTGATTTAATTAAGTTTAATATAGAAAACATGTGAGTGGATAGTAAAAGTTTGTTTTGAAAGAAAAATCTGAAGGAAACAGTTAATAAATTAATATGACTAACACAAGACCTGTTCTTTCTGAAAACACTAATTTTTCCAGCACAGCGCGTCTATTTCACAATAAAATCCATTCTGGTTTGCTTTTGGTTTAGGGAAAAAAAAAAACAACCCTCTGAAGTGAATCCAAGAATGCCCTCTGCTTAGTTTCTTTACTGCAAGGTTCCAAGCCTTTTGAAAATCCATTGTAATTGTTGCCAGCTTAAGGAGCACCTCTTCATACTGTACCCAAAAATCAACTCATGGAGATGGTTCTCTGATAAGAGGAACTACAATTTTAACTTCAGGGTGTTTGAAGATTATAAAAACCTGTGTGCTGGAAGGAAGGTTTCAATAAAACAGTGGGCTTCAAACTTTGAAGTCTAAGCGTGTAGGGGAGGTAAAAAGTTTCGCTTGGTTCTATTAGGATCCCTGGCTGGGTCTGAAAATAGTTAACAAAGACAGACTAAGCATACAGATTTATTTAACAGAAGTTTTTTGAGACACAGGAGCCTGCATAAGTAAATAAAGGCTAAAGAAATGGTTAAATTTCAGTGTTTTCATGCTAGGTGTGATGAGCTGTAGATATTTGTAAGACGTGATAAAGCAAAGAGTATGAGCTAAGTCTAGTAAACTGGGGGAAGCTTGGCATGGTCTGTTTAACCAGATTCTTTTTTGTGTCCTTTGTGCCTTGGAGATGAGTGTTCTTTCCTCTGGATATAGGGAGGGGATCTTTTGCATGTGGCCCTTATGAACTGCTTCAAGGAAAGGGAAAGAGTCTTTCCTGCACCTACCGTTTTGTCAAACTTTTTCAGCTTAAAAGAGTCAAAATGTCAAGGTACTATATTTTGGGTTGGTGTGCCCTGAATTCTATCAAAAGTATCTACTTGCAGATATTGTTAAATGTGTATTTTCAATCACCAACCTCCAAAATGGGATCCAGTAAATGTGGATGAAGGTTTGGTAATAAGTTATGATGAGTAGCCCCAAGTGGTATGCTGGCTGCGTCAGGAACCCCACTGAGAATGTAGAGACTGCTAATGAAATTACATTGAAATTATTCCTTTCAACATCAAGATGATAAACCAGTTAAAGTCATATCTAATTTAAGAAAGAAATTTACAATATAATATGTCTGGTTGTGATTTTTCCCACTTACTGCTGACAGAGACCCACAATTCAAGGTTAAAAGAGAAGGAAGATTGGGAACATAGATGGGGTTGTCTTAACAGGTGCTTCTTTAAAAAAAATAAATCTAGTACCGAGAAGTTCCATTGCCATAACCCGTACTCATAAGTTAACATAATTCTGTTTTGTTCCTATTGTTTGTCTATGAAAATAGTTGATATTAGAGGGGTGATGTCTGAAAATTATAAGTAACTGAACAAATTAATTGATTGCAAACATTTTCCAATTTGCACTACTTCATCATACAATTATTTAAAGATGACTTTTCTTTTTCCACTGTTTTCTCTTTCAGTGGTTTTCAATGCCTGCTAGGCATACCACATCCAAGGGTAGAATTACAAGTCTTTTTGCAAAAAGAACCACTGAACCTGAGAAGGAAAGGGAAACAAAGAGCATAGTTCAGTGGTGCTCTCTGGTTGAACGTAAGATCTGATTTGTAGAACGCCTGGGGCTTCGCGGTTAACAGTCTGCAAAGCAGGAGACCCGAGTTATATCCCCAGGTTGGGAAGATCTTCTGGAGGAGGGCATGGCAACCCATTCCAGTATTCTTGCCTGGAGAATCCCATGGACAGAGGAGCCTGGCGGGCTACAGTTCATGAGGCTGTAAAGAGTCAGACATGACTAAATCGACTTAGCACACATGCATGCACACAAATGTCTCCAGCTTCTCTGGAAAGCAGATCCTGGAGCAAATGTTTATGTGATACTAATTTATTGGGGAGTGCAACTCCAGGGAAGCAGGATGTGAGAAAAGGGTGAAGGAGGGAATGTGTTAGCCAAGTAGCCACCTATTAGTACCAAGTTAAACTGATTCTTTGACTTTGCAGAACCATAGTTTGAGAGAAATATGGATGAGTGTTTCTCAAAGCAGTATGCTCAGAGGTAGGAGAAGAGATAAAAAAATTTCTACTGGTTCCTCCCTCCAGTTGGTCAAAGTTTTGCCCCATGGGTGTCAATTCCCTTGTTTTTCCAGGTTGCACACTTCAACAGTAACAGGAAAGTCAGAGTCCTGTGTTACAGGCAGGAGACTAGCAACTTTGTGTCCTGCCAGGGTGGTAGCTGAGTGGAGCTCATGCAGAGTTTGTTACCCTGGCAATGCCAACGGTAAACAAGTGTAAAGGGCCTTAGAGATAAGAGAGAAAAGACCTTAGGAGACAAGAGAGGAAAGAGGATCGTAGGAAAAAAGAGAGGAAAGAGGACCTTAGGGGACACAATGAATTTGATCCAAGACTTCTCTGTAGTTCAAACAGGACCACAAATAGAACTTACTTATGTGAGATCTATTTGTTTTAAAAAAAAATCTGATTGCAGTTTTTTAAGGAATCTCCACACTCTTCTCCATAGTGGCTGTACTAGTTTGCATTCCCACCAACAGTGTAAGAGGGTTCCCTGGAAACAGAACTGCCATATGACCCAGCCATCCCACTGCTGGGCATACACACCGAGGAAACCAGAATTGAAAGAGACATGTGTACCCGAATGTTCATCGCAGCACTGTTTATAATAGCCAGGACATGGAAGCAACCTAGATGTCCATCAGCAGATGAATGGATAAGAAACCTGTGGTACATATACACAATGGAGTATTACTCAGCCATTAAAAAGAATACATTTGAATCAGTTCTGATGAGGTGGATGAAACTGGAGCCTATTATACAGAATGAAGTAAGCCAGAAAGAAAAACACCAATACAGTATACTAATGCATATATATGGAATTTAGAAAGATGGTAACGATAACCCTGTATGGGAGATAGCAAAAGAGACACAGATGTATAGAACAGTCTTTTGGACTCTGTGGGAGAGGCGGGGGGATGATTTGGGAGAATGGCATTGAAACATGTATAATATCATATAAGAAATGAATTGCCAGTCCAGGTTCGACGCAGGATACAGGAAGCTTGGGGCTGGTGCACTTGGATGACCCAGAGAGATGGTATGGGGAGGAAGGTGGGAGGATTCAGGATTGGGAACACATGTACACCTGTGGCAGATTCATGTTGATGTATGCAAAACCAATACAATATTGTAAAGTAATTAGCCTCTAATTAAAATTAATTAATTAATAAAAAAATCTGATTGCTATTTTTTTTTATCCATGGTAAGAAAGAAAACAGATAGTAGATGATCTATGTATTGATATGTCTTCAGAAGAAGAAGACAATTTACTAAATGGGAGAAAATATTTGCAAACATAGTGATGAACAAGGGGTTAATATAGAAAATATAAAAACAGCTCAAACAACTCAATATGAAAAAAAAAAACCCACTAACAACCTAATCAAAAAGTGGGCAGAAGACCTAACTAGACAGTTTTCCACAAAGAAGACATATAAATGGCCAATAGGAACATGAAAAGAAGCTCAACATCACTATTAGAGAAATGAGAAAACCACAATGAGTTATCACCTCACACCAGGCAGAATGGCTATCATCAAAAAGTCTACAAATAGTATAATGGAAACCTGTAATGGAAAAGAATCTGAAAATGTATGTGCAATCACTGTGTTCCAACCTATGAGAGCATATTCAGTCACATCACTCTCATGTTAAAATATCATTATCTGTAATTTTTATTAAGAATAGGAACACTATTTGTATCATTCCAGTTCCAGTTCAGTCACTCAGTCATGTCCGACTCTTTGCGACCCCATGAATCACAGCACGCCAGGCCTCCCTGTCCATCACCAACTCCCAGAGTTCACTCAAACTCATGTCCATCGAGTCGGTGATGCCATCCAGCCATTTCATCCTCTGTCGTCCCCTTATTCTGCTCCCAATCCCTCCCAGCATCAGAGTCTTTTCCAACGAGTCAACTCTTCACATGAGGTGGCCAAAGTACTGGAGTTTCAGCTTTAGCATCATTCCTTCCAAAGAAATCCCAAGGCTGATCTCCTTCAGAATGGACTGGTTGGATCTCCTTGCAGTCCAAAGGACTCTCAAGAGTCTTCTCCAACACCACAGTTCAAAAGCATCAATTCTTCGGCACTCAGCTTTCTTCACAGTCCAACTCTCACATCCATACATGACCACAGGAAAAACCATAGCCTTGACTAGACGGACCTAATAAAACAAAATTTTAAAAATTCTATAAATTATAACTGCTGGAGAGGATGTGAAGAAAAGAGAACCCTTATACACTGTTGGTGGGAATGCGAATTGGGGCAGGCATTGTGAAAAACAGTATGAAACTTCCTTAAAAGTCTAAAAATAGAGCTACCATACTATCCAGCAATTCTACCCCTGTGTGTGTGTGTGTGTGTGTGTGCACGTACACATATGAGAAAACTATATATATATATATACATACATATATATATATATGAAAATAACAAAAACACTAATTGGAAAAGATACATGCATCTCAATGTTCATAGTAGCATTATTTACAATAGCCAACCTATGAAAGCAACTCATGTTGCTTCTATTGATGATAGGATTAAGATGTGATATATATACACACACACATATACATACACATATGTATGCATATACACAGCATAATATTACTCAGCCATAAAAAATAATGAAATACTGCCATTTGCAGCAACATGGATGAACCTAGAGAATATTAAGCTTAATGAAATATCAGCCAAAGATATCACTTATAAGTAGAACCTAAAACAATTACAAATAGATGTCCATACAAAATAAAAACAAGACTCACAGACATAGAAAATCGATTGGGAACATCTGTCTCACTAAATGGGTTAGAGAATTCTGATCTGGAAAATTTGGAATACTGAAAGTTTAGTAGGCACTCTGTGCTGTGATGAGATCTATATATAAATGATATCTTTGTTTAAAACAAAACCAATTTTGCTCGAGGTAAGCAGAGAAACTGAATTAAAAAACAAACAATTTTTTGTTTTTCTCTCCCCTTTTCCCTCCAAGAGCAAGACTGGTGGTGGGAAGTGCTCTAAACTGATATCTGTCTTTACCTTTGTGAAACATGAGAAATGAGTAGTGGGAGATGTTGTTGAAGAGAAGTAAAAATGATTTTGTAACAGCAGTCCAGGGAAGGAAGGGCGAGTTTGTGACCACTGGCTTCACAGACTTATACAGCAAATTCTTACCGCAGAAACCCTACTGTCTTAGTCTGAGCTCTGCCTTATGCCCACAGACCCACATTCTATGCATCTGGGCCCAGAAAAAATGTAAAGATGTAAATCTGTGAATGTACATGTGGCGTGAGTCCTGATTTTGCCACTCCTAATTAGAGGTGATAAACATGGATCACTGTTGTTAAAAGCTTAATGATGGAAGACTAACCAAATTTCAGGTTAGAGTTGTAGGAGGAAGCTTAATATATAAGCAAGTTTAAGCATGTTTATATCCTGAAAGTCAGAAGAGAGATCAGAAAGAGTATTAAGTTATTCTTTCTTCATGTGAAAAAAATGTGTAGCACAAATCTATTTAAGCTTGATATTAGGATTAACTATGTACTAAATATTATATATGTAAAATATACATGTATATTTATATGTGTGTAAACACATAGATACATATATACACATGCATATAAAATGTACATGAATTTGTGTATATATTAATATTTATACATAAATATATAGTAGACATGTATTTGCATGCATGCATGCTCAGTTGCTTCTATCCTGTTCAACTCTTTGTGACCGTATGAGCTATAGCCCTCCAGGCTCCTCCATCCATGGGATTCTCCAGGCAAGAATACTGGACTGGGTTGCCATACCCTTCTCTAAGGGATCGTCCCAACCCAGGAATGGAACACACATCTCCTGCATTGCAGGTGGATTCTTTACTGCTAAGCCACAGGGGAAGCCCATACTTGTGTGTATATAGATAGATAGATGGATAGATAGATAGATAGATAAACCTCAATGCATCACAGTCATTACATCAGAACGTCATACCTGTACTCACTAACTCATATCTGGAAACAAAACTGGAAATATTTCTGGAGTGATGAGATAAAATTGTAGTTCAAAGTGAAGCTGCTAGTAGCCTTTGTCAACTAGGATTTCTCATTTGAACCAAAGTTATTTGAATGATTATTTTCTCAATTCTCTCAAAGATGTTGCATAACTAGTGCTATTTTAACATAGCACTAGTTAAGAAAGAAGTTAATTTATTGCATATAATGGTTGGTACCCTAAGATTGGGGGTTTTAATTATCTTGCAAAACCAGTTGAGAAAATTTGGTTATTAATCTAAACAGAACATGTGTATATATAGAAATGCTAAATTTTACTCCATCACATTGCACCAAAGTCCAGGCTCATAGCTCTTGCTGTGGCTCCAAGCTACAAGATGATCTAAATGCTTTAGACCCAGGCAACAATCTGTACTGAATTATTTACTTTTAGAATGAAGTCTTTACTTCATTCTTTGCCATCTTTCCATTATGTTGCCAACAAAGGTCCATCTAGTTGAAGCTATGGTTTTTCCAGTAGTTATGTGTGGATGTGAGAGTTGGACTCTAAAGAAAACTGAATGCCAAAGAATTGATCTTTTTTGAACTGTAGGATTGGAGAAGACTCTTGAGAGTCTCTTGGACTGCAAGGAGATCAAACCAGTCAATTCTAAAGGAAATCAGTCCTGGATATTCATTGGAAGGACTGATGCTGAAGCTGAAATTCCAATACTTTGGTCACCTGATGCAAAGAATACTCATTGGAAAAGACCCTGATGCTGGGAAAGATTGAAGACAGTAGGAGAAAAGGACGACAGAGGATGAGACGGTTGGATGGCATCACTGACTCAATGGACATGGGTTTGAGCAGGCTCCGGGAGTTGGTGATGGACAGGGAGGCCTGGAGTGCTGCAGTCCACGGGGTCTCAAAGAGCTGGATTGAGCGAATGAAGTCTCCATATTTATGCAGATGTATTGTGTTAAAAATAAAACACTCAGGAAGCTTCATGGTGTTTAAAAGCACGGCTTTGACCTTAGACAGATGCAAGTTCTTATCCCAGACCTATCACTTAAGCATGTGTATGGACTTGGTCTTCTGAGTTAAATGATCTGTCGGTTCCCTCATTGTAAAATTAAAATTAAATTGTGTAAAATTAAAATGTTCATTGTATCTTTGTTAATGTTAACTGAGATAATATATGTAAAGTGTTTTGAACAATGACTAGAACATAAGTATTCAATAAATTGCAAATATTAATTTCAGTAATTGAGTACTGGAATGAGTGAATTTAACTCAGATGACCATCATAACTATTATTGTGTGCAAGAATAAGAAATGGAGTAGCCATCATAGTCAACAAAAGAGTCCAAAACACAGTACTTGAGTGCAATCTCAAAAATTACAGAATGATCTCTATTCATTTCCAAGACAATCCATTCAATATCACAGTAATCTAAGTCTATGTCCGAACCAGTAATGCTGAAGAAGCTAAAGTTGAACAGTTCTATGAAGACCTATAAGACTTTCTAGAATAACCCCCTGAAAAGATTCCCTTTTCATTATAAGGCACTGGAATGTAAAAATAGGAAATCAAGAAATACCTGGAGTAGCGGGCAAATTTGGCCTTGGAGTAGAACACAAAGCAGGTCACAGCTAACAGAGTTTTGGCAAGAGAACACACTGGTCACAGCAAACACCTTCTTCCAACAGCTCAAGAGAAGATTCTGCACATGGACATCACCAGATGGTCAATACTGAAATCAGATTGATTATATTCTTTGCAGTCAATGATGGGGAAGCTCTATACAGTCAGCAAAAATAAGACCAGGAGCTGACTGTGGCTCAGATCACAAAATCCTTATTGCCAAATTCAGGCTTAAATTGAAGAAAGTAGAGGAAACCACTAGACCATTCAGGTATGACCTAAATCAAATCCCTTATGATTATATAGCGGAAGTGACAAATGGATTCAAGGATTTGATCTGATAGACAGAGTCCCTGAAGAACTATGGACAGAGGTTAGTGATATTGTACAGGAGGCAGTGACTAAGACCATCTCTAAGAAAAGGAAATGCAAAAAGGCAAAATGGTTGTCTGAGGAGGCCTTACAATAGCTGAGAAAAGAAGAGAAGCTAAAGGCAAAGGAGAAAAGGAAAGATATATTCATTTGAATGCAGAGTTCCAAAGAACAGCAAGGAGAGATAAGAAAGCCTTCCTCAGTGATCAATGCAAAGAAATAGAGGAAAACAAAAGAATGGGAAAGACTAGAAATCTTTTCAAGAAAATTAGAGATACCCAGGGAACATTTCATGCAATGACAGGCACAATAACGGACAGAAATGGTATGGACCTAACAGAAGCAGAAGATATTAAGAAGAGGTGGCAAGAATACACAGAAACTATACAAAAAAAGATCTTCACGACCCAGATAATCATGATGGTGTGATCACTGACCTAGAGCCAGACATCCTGGAATGCAAAGTCAAGTGGCCTTAGCAAGCATCACTATGAACAAAGCTAGTGGAGGTGATGGAATTCTAGTTAAGCTATTTCAAACCTGAAAGATGATGCTGTGAAAGTGCTGCACTAAATATGCCAGCAAATTTGGAAAACTCAGCAATGGCCACAGGACTGGAAAATGTCAGTTTTCATTCCAATCCCAAAGAAAGGCAATACCAAAGAATGCTCAAACTTTTGCACAATTGCACTCATCTCACATGCTAGCAAAGTAATGCTCAAAATTCTCCAAGCCAGGCTTCAGCATTATGTGAACCATGAATTCCAGATGTTCAAGCTGGTTTTAGAAAAGGCAGAAGAACCAGAGATCAAATTGCCAACATCTGGTGGATCATCAAAAAAGCAAGGAGTTTCCAGAAAAACATCTATTTCTGCTTTATTGACTATTCCAAAGCCTTTGACGGTGTGAATCACAATAAACTGTGGAAAATTCTTCAAGAATTGGGAATACCAGATGACCTCACCTGTCAGCTGAGAAATCTGTATGCAGGTCAGGAAGCAACAGTTAGAACTGGACATGGAACAACAAACTGGTTCCAAATAAAGAAAGGAGTACATCAAGATTGTATATCATCACCCTGGTTATTTAACTTCTATGCAGAGTACATCATGCAAAATGCTGTATTGGAAGAAGTACAAGCTGGAATCAAGATTGCTGGAGAAAATATCAATAACCTCAGATACACAAATGACACCACCCTTCAGGCAGAAAATGAAGAGGAACTAAAGAGGCTCTTGATGAAGGTGAAAGAGGAGAGTGAAAAAGTTGGCTTAAAACTCAACATTCAGAAAACTAAGATCATGGTATCTGTTCCCATCACTTCATGGCAAATATATGGGGAAACAATGGAAATATTAAGATACTTTATTTTCTTGGGCTCCAAAATCACTGCAGATAGGTGGTGACTGCAGTCATGAAATTAAAAGATGCTTGCTCTTTGGAAGAAAAGTTATGACCAACCTAGACAGCATATTAAAAAACAGAAACATTAATTTGCCAACAAAGGTCTGTTTAGTCAAAGCTATTGTTTTTCCACTACTCATGTATGGATATGAGAGTTGGACTCTAAGGAAAGCTGAGGGCCGAAGGATGATGATTTTGAATTTTGGTATTAGAAAAGACTCTTGAGAGTTCCTTGGATTGCAAGGTAATCAAATCAGACAATCTTCAAGGAAATCCGTCCTGAATATTCTTTGGAAGGACTGATCCTGAAGCTTAAACGCCAATACTTTGGCTACCTGATGCAAAGAAATGACTCATTTGAAAAGACCCTGATGCTGGGAAAGATTGAAGTTGGGGGGAGAAGGGGACGACAGAGGATGAGATGGCTGGATGGCATCACCGACTTGATGAACATGAGTTTGAGCAAGGTCTAGGAGTTGGTGATGGACCAGGAGGCCTGGTGTGCTGCAGTCCATGGGGTCTCAAAGAGTCAGACACAACTGAGCAACTGAACTGAACTGAACTGCACTAAAATTTAGAAATTTTAGTAAAATCGTACAACAGCACACACAACTAAATTTCCTCTATATCATTATTCAGTGAATCTGTCACTGTTTCCTCAGAAGCAAAGAGAATCTTATTTTAGGTGTCTATGTGAGTTATGACAAACTAGCTTATACTTCAATTTAAGTAACTTCCAAATTTCTTCAAAACAGCAGCTTCGGCAAAGTTTTCTTACTCACACTGTATGTCTACTGCATGTCACCATTGAGGGTGCAGTGAAAAGCTCTATTTTATGTCATCCTCTCATTGTGACTGAATCTCATGGAGAATTCACGGTTGGGAAAGTTGTGGGTCACAGTGGACAAAGGAACAGTGGCTTGGTTAAGCACTATTGAATGCTTTTACTTAGAAAAGATAATTGTTACCTTTTCTCATATTCCATAAGTGAAAGAAACTCATGTGCCTGTGGCTCAGTATTTCTGGGCTGTGAAATAAAGGGGTCTCTGAATTGTTCAAGTATAAAACTGCACTTACTGAAACAAGCAGACTAATAATAAATCAAGCATTACTTCATTTATACAGAAGAGCTTTCTTGTTTTATATACTGTGATCAATTCTATCTTTTATTCTTTCTTTATTTTTTTTTTACTATTATTTTTTTTTTTTTTACTTTACAATATGGTATTGGTTTTGTTGTACATCAACATGAATCCGCCATGGGTGTACACGTGTTCCCCATCCTGAACCCCCCTCCCACCTCCCTCCCCATACCATCCCTCTGGGTCATCCCAGCGCACCAGCCCCAAGCTTCCTGTATCCTGCATTGAACCTGGACTGGCAATTCGTTTCTTATATGATACATGTTTCAATGCCATTCTCCCAAATCATCCCTGCCCTCTCTCCCACAGAGTCCAAAAGACTGTTCTATACATCTGTGTCTCTTTTCTTAATTCTTTAAATGAAGCACCTGTTAATGATATTTGAGTATATCAGAAGTGCTGGACCAACTCAAATAGTTAAAATTTGTACCATTCTCTCAGTACTGTTTTGTTAGCTCTTCCCATTGAAATGATCTATCTATTTATTTTATACAGTTAATTGTCACTATTCACAGATTCTGTATTTGCAAATTCATCTATTCGCCAAAATTTATTTGTAGCCCCTAAGTGAAAATGAAATCCAACCAGTCCGTCCCAATGGAAATCAGTCCTGAATATTTACTGGAAGGACTGTTGCTGAGGCTGAAATTCCAATACTTTGGCCACCTGATGCGAAGAACTGACTCATTTGAATAGACCCTGATGCTGGGAAAGATTGAAGGCAGGAGGAGAAGGGGACGACAGAGGATGAGATGGCTGGATGGCATCACTGACTCAATGGACATGAGTTTGAGTAAGCTTCGGGAATTGGTGATGGACAGGGAGGCCTGGTGTGCTGCAGTCCATGGGGATGCAAAGAGTTGGACACGACTGAACGACTGAACTGAACTGAACTGAAGTGAAAGTTGCTCAGTCGTGTCCAACTCTTTGTGACCTACAGACTGTAGAGTCCATGGAATTCTTCAGGCCAGAATACTTCAGTGGGTAGCCTTTCCATCCTCCAGAGGATCTTCCCAACCCTGGGATCAAACCCAGGTCTCCCACATTGCAGGCGAATTCTTTACCAGCTGAACCACCAGGGAAGTCCCTGTAGCCCGTAATCATTACTCAATTCTCAATCCTTGCCATGCTTTTTCAGTCATTTGTAGACATATTCAGAACAACAAAATATTTGAATCCCAATACTGCAGTCATGAAATTAAAAGATGCTTACTCCTTGGAAGGAAAGTTATGACCAACCTAGATAGCATATTAAAAAGCAGAGACATACTTTGCCAACAAAGGTTCGTCTAGTCAAGGCTATGGTTTTTCCTGTGGTCATGTACGGATGTGAGAGTTGGACTGTGAAGAAGACTGAGCACCGAAGAATTGATGCTTTTGAACTGTGGTGTTGGAGAAGACTCTTGAGAGTCCCTTGGACTGCAAGGAGATCCAACCAGTCCATTCTGAAGGAGATCAGCCCTGGGATTTCTTTGGAAGGAATGATGCTAAAGCTGAAACTCCAGTACTTTGGCCACCTCATGCAAAGAGTTGACTCGTTGGAAAAGACTCTGATGCTGGGAGGGATTGGGGGCAGGAGGAGAAGGGGATGACAGAGGATGAGATGGCTGGATGGCATCACTGACTCGATGGATGTGAGTCTGAGTGAAGTCCGAGAGTTGGTGATGGACAGGGCGGCCTGGCGTGCTTCGATTCATGGGGTCGCAAGGAGTCGGACACGACTGAGCGACTGATCTGATCTGATCTGATGCATGTTCCCAGCAGAGGTTAAACAAGGCAGTGCTCTGCCTCCTGGTTTCAGCTCTCATACTATTAACAAGTGTACTTTTGTGGTCTGTGTAGTGGCACACTTAGCATTTTGCTACTTTTGGTTGGTGATTTTTCTGAAATAGTGCATAGTGCTGAAGAGCTCTATGCTGATGCTCCTAAACAAGGAAAATTGTGACGTGCCTTATGGAGGAAATATGTGTGTTAGGTAAGCTTCCTTCAGGCATGAGTAGTTCAATGTTAATGAATCAACAGTATGTACTAAATGAGGACTGTTTACACAGAAACATACAGAGCTGTGTTAATCATAGCCCTCTTTTATGTGTGTTTCTGTTCAAAGATAAGATGTTGGCAAACATGATGTGACGAGAGGCTCACAGAAACCTAACCCTGTATGTCTCTGAGGAGACATGGTTCAGTGCTCACTAATTTAGAGTTTGTGGCAACTTTATAGAACATAGCTACTGTAAGGAATGCGATTTGGAAGTTGAATAGAAACCTTAAAACATAACAGAATTTTCTGGTGCTAGAAACAAAATACGTTGAACATCTGAAGAACAATGGGAAATTTGGCATCGTTTTGAAGAAAACAGTAAATATTAAATTGACCTGAAAAGTCTTCATTCTCTGTAGGTGATGTATGTTATGAACCGTTGTCCTGTATGGTGTTAAAAGTAACATCACTGGTTCAAAATTTGCAAAGAAAATTTTGTGAAAGCTAGATAGGATTGGGAAAAGAAGTTTGAGCTTTCTGTTTATTAAGTTTAGGTTACCGTGTGTGGTTCTTCACCATGTCAAATAAAGTAACTGTAAGCTCTTAAGCTCCAGAAAGAAGAACATTTTGTATCAGTTTTTTTGTTTGTTTGTTTGTTTTGTTTTTTTTTTTAATGAGGAGCTGGCTTTTAGGGAGACGATCTTGTTACCCTGTCAGTGTATTTCTTTGTGATTCACGTTTTTTTTTGTTTTAATTCTTATGTAACATACTGATTCCTTCCACTTTGACTTGGTCAATTAACTAGAACTTTAAATGTAATAGTAACACCAGTTTATCTGAAAAAGGCTGGTGTATTAAGAATGTTATTGATTTTATGATATAATCCCTATTTTTAATTAGAATTTTCATTTAAAAATTGGTACTTAGATTAGTGATGTAACATATACCAAAACATGTGGAGTTCTGAGTAGTTAAGAAAAGGGCCCACCAAAGAAATAACGCTAAGATTTTTAACAGAATTATGCTGATGGGATTTTACTTTATGATCTTAGTAGTGATGAACCTCATTTTTCGCTTTAAGGGAAATAAATGGCAAAAAAAAAAAAAAAAAGAGAGAGAGAGAGAGAAGAAAGTTATGTGTGGCCCCAATCAATCAAGTCAAATAAAAGTGAACAGCTGGCATCAGGACTAAAGGGGAAAACCTCAGATTTGGGATTTGGAGGGCATAAAAACAGGTGTAGAAGACTTAGATGGAGAAATTAGAGTCCCTAAACAGGTTTCAGGGCACATGACTAGTCCAAGAAACTTGTTCATTTACCAACCACTGGAAAGGCTATGGAAACCAATCTCAGTATTTTCTAAAGTTTCTATTAGCAAACTGCAGGTAAAAAGATGTGTTATGTTGCCATCAACTCATTTTACTTAATGCTATCCTATCTTGAAGAGATCTTAGTGAAACATCAGTGTTCCAATAAGAAGTCAAAGGAAGTAGGGTACGCTGGCCCACCTGCTTCCTGACCCCCCAGACAGCGACTCAAGCTTATACAGGAAGTATCTATATGGGCGTTACAACTATGTTACAACTACAAATACATCTTGAAGAGTATGTATTACGTTGTGGTAGGTAGAGGGATAGGATTTGGCATGAACTCTAGCTAGGTTTGAACTCTGGCTCTGTCCTTCACAAGTTGCTCTCTGAGCTTCAGATTCCTTGTTGTTAAAATGGAGTGAAAACACCTATTTCATATTATTTTGAAGATTAAATATTAAATGGGACTATATATATAACACAAAAAAGCAAAATGGCTGTCTGGGAGGCCTTACAAATAGCTATGAAAAGAAGAAAAGAGAAAAGCAAAGGAGAAAAGGAAAGATATAAACATCTGAAAGCAGAGTTCCAAAGAATAGCAAGAAGAGATAAGAAAGACTTCTTCAGCGATCAATGCAAAGAAATAAGAGGAAAACAACAGAATGGGAAAGACTAGGGATCTCTTCAAGAAAATCAGAGATACCAAAGGAACATTTCATGCAAAGATGAGTTCGATAGAGGACAGAAATGGTATGGACCTAACAGAAGCAGAAGATATTAAGAAGAGATGGGAAGAATACACAAAAGAACTGTACAAAAAAGATCTTCACGACCCAGATAATCACGATGGTGTGATGACTGACCTAGAGCCAGACATCCTGGAATGTGAAGTCAAGTGGGCCTTAGAAAGCATCACCACGAACAAAGCTAGTGGAGGTGATGGAATTCCAGTTGAGCTATTCCAAATCCTGAAAGATGATGCCGTGAATGTGCTGCACTCAATATGCCAGCAAATTTGGAAAACTCAGCAGTGGCCACAGGACTGTAAGGTCAGTTTTCATTCCAATCCCAAAGAAAGGCAATGCCAAAGAATGCTCAAAGTACCGCACAATTGCACTCATCTCACACACTGGTAAAGTAGTGCTCAAAATTCTCCAAGCCAGGCTTCAGCAATATATGAACCGTGAACTTCCTGATGTTCAAGCTGGTTTTAGAAAAGGCAGAGGAACCAGAGATCAAATTGCCAACATCCGCTGGATCATGGAAAAAGCAAGAGATTCCAGAAAAACATCTATTTCTGCTTTATTGACTATGCCAAAGCCTTTGACTGTGTGGATCACAATAAACTGTGGAAAATTCTGAAAAAGATGGGAATACCAGACCACCTGACCTGCCTCTTGAGAAATTTGTATGCATATCAGGAAACAAGTTAGAACTGGACATGGAACAACAGACTGGTTCCAAATAGGAAAAGGAGTTCATCAAGGCTGTATATTGTCACACTGTTTATTTAACTTATATGCAGAGTACATCATGAGAAACGCTGGACTGGAAGAAGCACAAGCTGGAATCAAGATTGCTGGGAGAAATATCAATAACCTCAGATATGCAGATGACACCACCCTTATGGCAGAAAGTGAAGAGGAACTCAAAAGCCTCTTGATGAAAGTGAAAGTGCAGAGTGAAAAAGTTGGCTTAAAGCTCAACATTCAGAAAACGAAGATCATGGCATCTGGTCCCATCACTTCATGGCAAATAGATGGGTAAACAGTGGAAACAGTGTCAGACTTTATTTTTCTGGGATCCAAAATCACTGCAGATGGTGACTGCAGCCATGAAATTAAAAGATGCTTACTCCTTGGAAGGAAAGTTATGACCAACCTAGATAGCATATTCAAAAGCAGAGACATTACTTTGCCAACAAAGGTTCGTCTAGTCAAGGCTATGGTTTTTCCTGTGGTCATGTATGGATGTGAGAGTTGGACTGTGAAGAAGGCTGAGTGCCAAAGAATTGATGCTTTTGAACTGTGGTGTTGGAGAAGACTCTTGAGAGTCCCTTGGACTGCAAGGAGATCCAATCAGTCCATCCTAAAGGAGAGCAGTCCTGGGTGTTCTTTGGAAGGACTGATGCTAAAGCTGAAACTCCAGTCCTTTGGCCACCTCATGCGAAGAGTTGACTCATTGGAAAAGACTCTGATGCTGGGACGGATTGGGGGCAGGAGGAGAAGGGGACGACAGAGGATGAGATGGCTGGATGGCATCACTGACTCGATGGATGTGAGTCTGAGTGAACTCCAGGAGTTGGTGATGGACAGTGAGGCCTGGCATGCTGCGATTCATGAGGTCGCAAAGAGTCGGACAGGACTGAGTGACTGATCCGATCTGATATACATAACACCGAGTAAAGTACTTAATTAAAAAGTGAAAGTGTTAGTCACATCCAGCTCTTCGGGACCCCTGTGAATTGTAGCATGCCAGACTCCTCTGTACATGGGATTGTACATGTACATCCAGGGGATCTTTCTGACCCAGAGATCAAACCTCGGGTCTCCTGTACTGCAGGCAGATTCATTACTGTCTGAGCCACCAGGGAAGCCCCATTTGACATGAAGAAGGTATCCAATTAGAGGTTGCATTTATTATTATTTACTTCATCTGCATCAGTCACAGCTGGCACCAAAGTTGAACCCATTGGTGTTCACCAATACAAGATGTGATTCAGAATCTTCTGGAAGGGAGACCAGGCATCTGGATTTTAATTTGGAGATTCTGATATACCAAATGCTGACAACAGCGATGCCTTGGTGAGATCTTCTTGGACTTGAGCCTTATCCTGCTGTGGAGATACCAGTTGCTGGGAGGCTCCCGGGATGTTACAGTTGGTCAGGGGGAGACCCTTAGCCCATGCGCAAGGCTGGTCTGTAGTCCTGAAAGTAGAAGGAAAATTCAGGTTCTCCCACCTGCAGAACAGACCCTTCACTGCAAATTAATACTGCTCTTCAGATGTCTGTTTTCTAAAGGGTTTTCCTAAGACTTACCTCAAAGTTATATCTTCTGTAAAACTATTGTTGTATTTTTAAAAGCATGTGATTAAGTGTGATCCTTTTTATCGTTTCCTCCCCATACCCCTGTGGTCTGGGGTTCCCAACATGTAATCCCTCAGGCCTCTGTGGGTTAACCTATTAAGTCAGTTCAGCAGAGTAACTGAATCTAAAATTTCAGAAAAATAGGCTCTTAGAATTTAATGACTTTCTTCTATCAAAGGCATTGAATGTTACATAATTCATGCCCATGAATGATGGCTTGTGTCCTCTTTTACAAATGCCAACATAACCACCCATCCTCCAAAAGCTTTCATCTCCTCTACCTAGACAGAGATAAATTAAGATTGCCACAGTGGCAGAGGAAATGGAAAGGAAGGATAGATTCATGGCTTATTTACAGGATAAAATTGATAGAAATTGGCTGGGAGGGAGACTGAGTATCAAGGTTAACATTTAAGTTTCAAAATGAGTCTGTAAACTCAACTTAGTGGCTATAGACTATGATGCAATTTCAGACTACGCCTATATCCCCAGCTGCTCACACAAATCCTCTTTCCTCACTGATGATGCAGTGCATGCAAACGAAAAAGGACAAAGCCTTTTCTCCCAGACCAGTATTGCCTTCTCAACGACTCTGCCTGGTGGACAGTACTGAAGGTGAAGAATAGTCATAGTCATCTACTTCAGGGAGTTAGGAAGAGGACATAGTTCGGTCTCGTTCATTTGGTCCCACTAGTTTGAGTAAACTCCGGGAGTTGGTGATGGACAGGGAAGTCTGGCATGCTGCAGTCCATGGGGTTGCAAAGAGTTGGACATGACTGAGAGACTGAACTGAACTGAATAAGGATAATACTTAATACTTATGGACACAGTCCAGTTGTTTCTTTTTCAACTGGTTAATTGCTCAATTTTATCAGGAAGAAGGAGTTATTACTAGGTATTGGAGAGTCTTGCCTGTATCTCTGTACTGACCCTAACAACTAAAGTAACAAGCACTTTAATTCTCAAATGGTTATAGTAGCAAAAAAACAACTACAACAAAAAATGCAATTTTCAGCAACAAGCACATGCCTGAAATCTAGAAGTGTAGCAAATATTTTCAGAACTGGGTAGTAAATATCTTTTCTAGAGTATGTAAATAATAGTCTGCCAAATCTCTGCCTTTAATACTTTTCCTTTAACTCACTTACTCCCCAGAGTAGAACACTTGCAAGGTAAGAATATATAAGAATTCCCTTATTGAATGCATCTTCCATGTTGCTATAGCGACTACTTTTATCCCTAACAAATGCTAATAGTATTGACATTTAGTTGGAATGACTTTCTTTTTCTTAGGGTTATCTTCTTCCTTAGGCAATTTGCTGTGTCATCTCATTATAGTCCTGGGGTGAAAGAGGCATCTCGTTCTGAAGCTTGCAGTGGTTTATCGATCTTAAAAGATGAGGCAATTCACTGTGTATAATGCAAGGCTCTGAAGAACAAAATTCTCAACTGTGCTTTTCTCATGAGATAATCTAAAACGGAAGTACCAAATCCTGGTCCTTGCTTAGCATCTTCAAAAGAATTCATTAAGTTCAAAATATTATCCTTAGTATTCATTTTAAATATCCTTGTCTGCTAGGTCGCTTCAGTCATGTCCCACTCTTTGTGACCCTGTAGACTATTGCCCACCAGGCTCCTCTGTCGCAGGGACTCTCCAGGCAAGAATACTGGACTGGGTTGTCAAGCTCTCCTACTGAACCCGTGTCTCTTAAGTCTCCTGCACTGGCAGGTGAGTTCCTGACCACTACCTCAAATATGCAGATGACACCACCCTTATGGCAGAAAGTGAAGAGGAACTCAAAAGCCTCTTGATGAAAGTGAAAGTGGAGGGTGAAAAAGTTGGCTTAAAGCTCAACATTCAGAAAACCAAGATCATGGCATCCAGTCCCATCACTTCATGGGAAATAGATGGGGAAACAGTGGAAACAGTGTCAGACTTTATTTTTCTGGGCTCCAAAATCACTACAGATGGTGACTGCAGCCATGAAATTAAAAGACACTTACTCCTTGGAGGGAAAGTTATGACCAACCTAGATAGCATATTCAAAACAGAGACATTACTTTGCCAACAAAGGTTTGTCTAGTCAAGGCTATGGTTTTTCCTGTGGTCATGTATGGATGTGAGAGTTGGACTGTGAAGAAGGCTGAGTGCCGAAGAATTGATGCTTTTGAACTGTGGTGTTGGAGAAGACTCTTGAGAGTCCCTTGGACTGCAAGGAGATCTGACCAGTCCATTCTGAAGGAGATCAGCCCTGGGATTTCTTTGGAAAGAATGATGCTAAAGCTGAAACTCCAGTCCTTTGGCCACCTCATGCGAAGAGTTGACTCACTGGAAAAGACTCTGATGCTGGGAGGGATTGGGGGCAGGAGGAGAAGGGGATGATAGAGGATGAGATGGCTGGATGGCATCACTGACTCGATGGACGTGAGTCTGAGTCAAGTCCGGGAGTTGGTGATGGACAGGGAGGCCTGGCGTGCTGCAATTCATGGAGTCGCAAAGAGTCGGACACGACTGACCGACTGATCTGATCTGATCTGAGCGCCACCTAGAAGCCCAACACGTATCTCCTTCCGTTCAGTTCAGTTCAGTTCAGTTGCTCAGTTGTCTCCGACTCTTTGCGACCTCATGGACTGCAGCACGCCAGGCCTCTCTGTCCATCACCAACTCCCAGAGTTTACTCAAACTCATGTCCATTAAGTTGGTGATGCCATCCAACCATCTCATCCTGTCATCTCCTTCCACCTTCAATATTTTACATCATCAGGGTCTTTTCCAATGAGTCAGTTTGTCACATCATGTGGCCAAAGAATTGGAGCTTCAGTTTCAGCATCGGTTCTTCCAATGAATATTTAGGACTGATTTCTTTCAGGATGGACTGGTTGGAACACCCAGGACTGATCTCCTTTAGAATGGACTGGTTGGATTGCCTTGCAGTCCAAGGGACTCACAAGAGTCTTCTCCAACACAACCGTTCAAAAGCATCAATTCTTTGGCACTCAGCTTTCTTTAGGGTCCTACTCTTACATCCATACATGACCACTGGAAAAACATAGCTTTGACTAGATGGACCTTTGTTGGCAAAGTAATGTCTCTGCTTTTTAATATGCTATCTAGGTTGGTCATAAATTTTCTTCCAAGGAACAAGTGTCTTTTAATTTCATGGCTACAGTCACCATCTGCAGTGATTTTGGAGCCCAAGAAAATAAAGTCTGTCACTCTTTCCATTGCTTCCCCATCTATTTGCCGTGAAGTGATGGGACCAGATGCCATGATCTTAGTTTTCTGAATGCTGAGTTTTAAGCCAACTGTTCCACTCTCCTCTTTTACTTTCATCAAGAGGCTTTTTAGTTCTTCTTTGCTTTCTACCATAAGGGTGGTGCCATCTGCATATCTGAGGTTATTGATATTTATCCTGGCAATCTTGATTCCAGCTTGTGCTTCATCTAGCCCAGCATTTCACATGATGTACTCTGCTCCTGCTGCTGCTAAGTCGCTTCAGTCGTGTCCTACTCTGTGGGACCCCATAGATGGCAGCCCATCAGGCTCCCCGGTCCCTGGGATTCTCCAGGCAAAAACACTGGAGTAGGTTGCCGTTTCCTTCTCCAATGCATGAAAGTGAAAAGTGAAAGTGAAGTCGCTCAGTCGTGTCCGACTCTTCGCGACCCCATGGACTGCAGCCTACCAGGCTCCTCCATCCATGGGATTCTCCAGGCAAGAGTACTGGAGTGGGGTGCCATTGCCTTCTCCGATGTACTCTGCATATAAGTTAAATAATCAGGGTGACAATATACAGCCTTGACATACTCCTTTCCCAATTTGGAAACAGTCTGTTGTTCCATGTCCAGTTCTAACTGTTACTTCTTGAACTGCATACAGATTTCTCAAGAGACAGGTCAGGTGGTCTGGTATTCCCACTTCTTGAAGAATTTTCCAGTTTGTTGTTATCCACACAAAGGCTTTGGCATAGTCAATAATGCAGAAGTAGATATTTTCTTGGAACTCCCTTGCTTTTTTGATGATCCAATGGATGTTGGCCCTTTGATCTCTGGCTCCTCTGCGTTTTCTAAATCCAGCTTGAACATCTGGAAGTTCATTGTTCACTTGGCTTGGAGAATTTTGAGCATTATTTTACTAGCGTGTGAGATGAGTGCAATTGTGCGGTCGTTTGAGCATTCTTTGGCATTGCCTTTTTTTGGGATTGGAATGAAAACTGACCTTTTCTAGTCCTGTGGCCACTGCTGAGTTTTCCAAATTTGCTGGCATATTGAGTGCAGCCCTTTCGCAGCATCATCTTTTAGGATTTGAACTAGCTCAACTGGAATTCCATCACCTCCACTAGCTTTGTTCATAGTGATGCTTCCTAAGGTCCACTTGACTTTGCATTTCAGGATGCCTGGCTCTAGGTGAGTGATCACACCATCATGATTATCTGGATCATGAAGATATTTTTTGTACAGTTCTTCTGTGTATTCTTGCCACCTCTTCTTAGTATCTTTTGCTTCTGTTGGGTCCATACCATTCCTGTCCTTTATTGAGCCCATCTTTGCATGAAATGTCCCCTTGGTATCTCTAATTTTCTTGAAGAGACCTCTAGTCTTTCCCATTCTATTGTTTTCTTGTATTTCTTTGCATTGATCACTGAGGAAGTCTTTCTTGTCTCTCCCTGCTATTCTTTGGAACTCTGCATTCAAATGGGTGTATCTTTTCTCCTTTGCCTTTCATTCCTCTTCTTCTCATAGCTATTTGTAACATGTCTTCACACAACCATTTTGCATTCCTTTTTTTGGGGATAATCTTGATTATTGCCTCCTGTACAATGTCACAGACCTCTGCCCATTGTTCTTTAGGCATGCTATCAGATCTTATCCCTTGAATCTATTTGTCACTTCCGCTGTATAGTCGTAAGAGATTTGATTTAGTTCATACCTGAATGGTCTAGTGGTTTTCTCTACTTTATTCAATTTAAGTCTGAATTTGGTGACAAGAAGTTCATGATCTGAGCCACAGTCAGCTCCCAGTCTTGTTTTTGCTGATGGTATAGAGCTTCTCCATCTTTGGCTGCAAAGAAGATAATCAATCTGATTTTGGTATTGACCATCTGGTCATGTCCATGTGCAAAGTCTTCTCTTGTGTTGTTGGAAGAGGGTGTTTGCTATGACCAGTGCATTCTCTTGGCAAAACTTTGTTTGCCTTTGCCCTGCCTCATTCTGTATTCCAAGGCCAAATTTGCCTGTTACTCCAGGTGTTTCTTGATTTCCTTCTTTCGTATTCCAGTCCTCTATAATGAAAAGGACATCCTTTTGGGGTGTTAGTTCTGGAAGGGATTTGTATAACACTAATGATTGTTGCTAATTGTACTAATAATGTTGTCTACATCTGATTAATTTCTATTATTGTACATCTTACCATGTGAATAATGTCAGGAGTGTATATATTAAGTATTTGCTTAGAAGTTATACCCAGGAAATATGAAGGAAAGCTTTGTGCAATGAGATATTAGCTAATAACAGGGTTAGCAGAGTGACAAAACAGCTAAAACAAACAAACACAAAAACCAACCAACCAAACAATGAAACAAAAAACCACTTTTACCCAATCTAAGTCACCCAGAGTATACCAAATTACCACTTTGTGACTCTGTGTCAGGAACAAGAGGGTGAATATTTATGTTGAGACTGGAAGCTACTGAATGGAATGTTGTATCTCTTTATTAATTCTATTTGGTGGAGATTATCATAAAAGTGATTATTTTTTCTTTTTGTAGTCTCAGGCTTCAAATATTTTCTCCACAAATAGTGTTTTGGATAGAGAGAGTTTTGTGTTGCAGAAGTTAATAAATATAGCTTTGGGGCATTTGTTACCTACCAGTCACCATGTTAGGAAATTTACATGTTCTTTTAATTTTATTCTTATAGAATATACTATTTACTGTCCTGATTTTACTGATAAGGAAACTGGAAAAGAGGTTAAGCAACTTGTGCTACCTCTTACAGGTAAGAAATGCCAAAGTGAGAGATGAACTTAAGCAGAATGGATCCAATAAGCTTTCTTGACAACTACACTACGCTGATTCATCTCACATTAACATCCAGCTGGAAACAAGTGAGAAATGTTCATGAAAAAAACTTGTTTGGATTATAAGTAAGGATGAAACAGATTCTAAAAAAGGAGTTGGCAGGGTAAAATAAAGAGGTATTTTGAACGAATGAAACAAAACAGGAAAATACAATAAAATGGAAATAAAGAGAACATATTCAGGAAAAAGTGAAAAGTTTATCTATACATGTATGTGTGTGTGTGAGAGAGACAGAGGCAGAGAGAGACAGAGAGAGAGATGAATTCTATATAGTGAAACACTAAAATAGATTCTATAACCAAATGGAAGTGGAAAGCCAAAGCGATTAGAGAACACCACCACCACCACCACCACCACCACCATCATCATCAGCTTGAAACTCGTGGGCAATGGAGCCTGTTCTAGAATGGCATGCATTTTTTGGTCTTAATCAAAATATGTCACAAGATCTTAAGTATAGTCCTGTTCAAGTTCTCATACTGGTCAAATCTTGCCCTCCCCCCAACATTTGATCTCTTGTTTATTCTGAACAAATATCCTAAACCCTCTGAAATATAACATTTTTCCAGTCGAAGGATAGTGAAACGAATAAGTCAGTGCCTTTCTCGCTCATACTAGCAGATGTTAGAAAGTAGCTCAGGCCAGCAGAAAGAACCCATGACAAGCTGTTTCATAGCTGTAATTACAACCTTAATAAATGAATCATTTCCTTTGGCTGGCACTAGTGGAGTTCTGAGCGTAGCATTTGTGGGTTAGCCATTCTAGAAGCATTTCCTTGTCTGCTGATGCTTTTTCGCACAGAGGTTTGAGGAGCTACGCGTATAACAAAGGTGGCCCTAATTGTAAATAAATGCAAGTTTAGCGATTGGTAGTGAGCTCATAAGAGAAAGAAGTCAAGTCACAGGTAAGGTAATTGGCTTGACTTATTAGGTTGTAGCTTAGAATATAAAAATCAAACTATAAAACATAATCTGCTGTACAGTGTGCTAATTAACCAGCTGGGCCAGCTTTTATAGACTTAATTTTACAGATTTCCTTGAGGACCTAATCTAGTTTTGTGACTCAGAACTGTATCTCCCTCCTGCCAGGTCTTAATAATTATGGCTCCTGTTCCCCACCCCCTCCCATCAGAAAGTCAAAGATGGCATCTTTGCCTTTTTTCTTGGATAATACCTTTTCTACATAGAAATCCCTTTGGTATATCAGTGTTCGACTTTGCATTATTAAAGTCCAGACTTTTCTACTTCTGCCTGCATCGTGTTTTCTCTGTTGTGATTAGTGCTCATATTTCAGGATAATAAATCATATTTTATAACAACCATCCCAGGGTGAAACAGAGGAGACAGAGAAACAAGTGGTAACAAGGGCTGGGGTGAAGATAAGACTGTGGGCTTTGGAGACACGCAAAGACGAAGTGGGAAATCAATTAGCTGCAAGCTTTTTCACAATGATAGCAGTGGAGGATGTGGAAAGGGGAAACAAAAAAACAAAAAATCAATTGTCTTACCAGCTTTGAGTTTATGAACCAATTCAGCTAGGGGGATAGGTAGAACAATACAGATAAAAAGCCTTAAAATAGCTTTTGTATGCTAAAGATAATATATGCTTGACATAGGATTCTTATAAATCTTAAGGAAAAAATTACCTAGAGATCGCCATTGTGAATATTTTAGTATATTTCCTAACAGCCTTTCTCTATGTCAAAATATTTTTTTCTATCAACTTGCTATCATTGTGTGTGTATAACTTTGTATTCTTTTTTATGCATTATATCATAAACATTTTCTTGTCAATACAGATCTTCCAAAAACATCTATACAGCTTTTTTGATGTTTTTTTTATCAGCAAAATATACACTTATAGAAAAATTTAGAGAATGGCAATATAAGCTACTAATGCTATTGGTTGTGTGTACATGTGTATACATTAACATTAATTCTGTGATCTGTTCATGTATACCAAGTATGTGGTCACATTACAATTATTTATTTTGCAATATGCTTTTATTACTTAGCAGTACATTATGAATATCTTTTCATGTGTATATATACATACACATATGTATAAACACATTATTTTGAACAAATATGCAGTATTTCCTTAATTGGGTATTCTATAATTGATTTAACTAGTCCTCCAGCACTGGACTTTCATATTGCTTCCAAATGTTCACTTTTACATATAACACTGTAACAAAAATCCCTATGAATATTTCGTCATTCCCTGGTTACTTTTTAAAAATATTTTTTAAGAACCTATAAGTTTATGCCACTAGCAGAATTTGTGCCATTTTCATGTTGCATGGGATGGTACTGGGATGATTATTTAATCATATTTAATTTAATAGGCAGCTGTTATCTCCTTGTTTTCATTTGTATTTCTTTTATATTAATGAGAATTGATATTTTCATATAGTTATTGCATATTTATAGATGAGTATTTTTTATTTTTCCATTTTTATGTTAGGGGATGTTACTTTTTAAATTAACTATTTCCAGTAATTTTAAATTAAATTAAGTTCATAAATTAAAATTAAAAGCTTATGAATTGTTACCTTATTGGATACATGATATATATATATATTTAGCATAATGCAGAAAGGAACTTTCTGTTGCCTCCAAATTTTGGTTAAGCCATCAAAGATGAGAAAAATGGGGAAAAGTACCATCATGCTTTTTTTATTTTATTTTTAAACTTTACAATATTGTATTAGTTTTGCCAAATATTGAAATGGATCTGCCACAGGTATACATGTGTTCCCCATCCTGAACCCTCCTCCGTTCTCCCTCCCCATACCATCCCTCTGGGTCGTCCCAGTGCACCAGCCCCAAGCATCCAGTATCATGCATGGAACCTGGACTGGCATCTCGTTTCATACATGATATTATACATGTTTCAATGCCATTCTCCCAAATCTTCCCACCCTCTCCCTCTCCCACAGAGTCCATAAGACTGTTCTATACATCAGTGTCTCTTTTGCTGTCTCGTACACAGGGTTATTGTTACCATCTTTCTAAATTCCATATATATGCATTAGTATACTGTATTGGTGTTTTTCTTTCTGGCTTACTTCACTCTGTATAATAGGCTCCAGTTTCATCCACCTCATTACAACTGATTGAAATGTATTCTTTTTAATGGCTGAGTAATACTCCATTGTGTATATATACCACAGCTTTCTTATCCATTCATCTGCTGATGGACATCTAGGTTGCTTCCATGTCCTGGCTATTATAAACAGTGCTGCAATGAACATTGGGGTACACGTGTCTCTTTCCCTTCTGGTTTCCTCAGTGTGTATGCCCAGCAGTGGGATTGCTGGATCATAAGGCAGTTCTATTTCCAGTTTTTTAAGGAATCTCCACACTGTTTTCCATAGTGGCTGTACTAGTTTGCATTCCCACCAACAGTGTAAGAGGGTTCCCTTTTCTCCATCATCATGTTTTTAACAGAGGAACTGGATACACCTATACACCCTCCATGATCTGAGTTTTTCAGAGACTCATTACCACCAAAAGCAGCCAGAGACTAATTTTTGATTTATTAGATGAGAATACTTTGAAAGGGGTTTGCAGGGAATAGAGAAAACTGTGTTACTTCTCTTCCCTCTTCCAATCTTAAGCTGAATGAAGGCAATACTAAGAAGATTTGATTGCATCCTGGGAGTTTGTGGGGCTCAGATGATGGAAAGGCTGGAGCAGAAGGCTGGCTGAAAGCTGGCCACAAAGGCAGAGCCAATGGAGAGGGAAGTGGGAGAGTGTGGCTAGTAACCTCGACTTTGGCAAGCTGATTTGGAATGTTTTCCTAGAGTCAAAAGGTAGCTGACCACAAATCATCTAGTGAGGACCTCCCCATGTCATCAGTTCCATGTTCCAGGTCTTCAGGCCCCAAATACTGCAGTTGTTGTTGACGCCTTTATCACTTTCATAAACTACAACCAGTTAGTAAACCTGTCAGCTCCAGAACCTTATCACTTCCTCCAAGTTCACTCATTATCTCCAGTTCTCAGTGCTTCTTGTATGTTGCCCCACTGCCTCCTCTCAGTTAGTTTCAACATACTATGCACAGTGATTTTTTTTCATATTTAACTTGGAGCACGTTATGGCTTTGTTAAAAAATTTATTTCCAATAGCTTCATGACTTAGAGTAAAGCTGAAGTCTTAAAAATGGCATAAGATCTTGACATGAGGCTTTCCGATTCATCCCTATTTTGCCATCCAGGGGTCAGCAAGATGGCATTTCTGACCCATCCAGGAAGAATTCTCCACTTTTAAGGATTCAGGTGATTAGATTTGGTCCATCTAGATAATATCCCCATCTAAAGTCCCTTAACCATTCTCAAAGTCCCTTTCACCATATGAGGTAACATATCCACAGCTTATGGTGTAGATATCTTGGGGAGTGGAGTTTTCTTCCATTCTACCACAGAAGAAAAGAAGACATCACTATCTTTCATGCTTGTCCCTGGTAACCTAAGAGATTAGCATTTTATTTCTCTCCTTCCTTTCAAAACAGCTTTCTTAAAACTCTGATTACTATCTGTTCCTTCCACTTTTCATTTCACTCCCACTCTTGGACCTCTTATAATTAAAAGCTTCAGATTCTGCCAACATACTGAATGTGGTTCTCTCCAAGCCCAACATAGACCATCTAATCACCAAACGTGTTGATCTTTTCCCTCCATGCATCAGAATATGCCTGAAAAACTAATAGGAAGATACCTAGCTCCCATAGCAGAGAGGAAGGAGAGAGGCCCATGGGCTAGTTCAGAGTGGAGAACCCGGCTGACAGTCCCTGTCAGATATAACTTGGTCCTGGGTTCTTAATCACATACTCTTCCACTCATAGAATTGTGTCTTGCTTTCCTGATCATTCATTTTTCTTCTTCCAGAGGTTTGGAATTCTCTACACTTCACAGTCTTCCTTCTTATGTTTGGCTTTTTTCTTGTACCGTGTTTTCTCTTTGATACCCACTCAGCTTTCTAACTGCTTTAATATAGAAACCTCAGCTCCCTGGTCTTCACGCTTTAGACTCCTAAACTGGATGCTTCTTTTATGTGGGGAATCATTCTGGGGACATCAGCTTTTCCTGTTATTCAAGTTTCTCCCCCATTAGTTGGTAAATGTCTTTATTCAGTCTGACCCTCACTGACTACCCTAAACAAAACCACAGATGCTCTGAAGAGATGTGCCTACTACTGGCCATTGTATTTGGATGCTGGCCCAGCTTGAGTAAGGGTGACCTCTGGTGGACACAACTCATTTTTTTCTCTTGTAATGCACTACTGTGGTTTTGTTGTGTGTGTGTGTATATGTGTGAATTTTAATTGTGGTTAAGTATTACATGACATAAAATTTACCATCTTAACTGTTTTTAAGAGTACAGGTCAGTAGTGTTAAGCACATTCACGTTGCTGAGCAACCAATCTGCAGAACTCTTTTCATCATATTAAACTGAAACTCTCTATCAATTAAACACAAACCCCCTTAGTCCCCACTTCAGCTGTTGGAAATTGTCATTCTATTTTCTGTCTCTATGAATTTGACTCCTCAAGGTACGTCATCTAAGTGGAATCCTACAATATTTGTCTTTTTTGTGATTGGACAATTTCACTTAGCATAATGTTTGCAACATTCATCTATGTTATGTCATGTCAGAATTTGTTTTCTTTTTAAGGCTAAATAATATTCAATTATATATATATATACCACATTTTCTTTATCCATTCATCTATAGGTTGACACTTGGGTTGCTTCCACCTCTTGGATATTGTAAATAAAGCTTCTGTGAATGTGGAGTAGATATGTCTTTGAGACTCTGCTTTAAATTCTTCTGTGTATGTACCTAGAAGTGAATTCCTAGATCATGTGGTTCTTCTATTTTTAATATTTTCAGGAATGGCCATATTGTTTTCCATAGTGGCCACACCATTTTACACTCTCGTTAACAATGCACAAAGGTTCCGATATCTCCACGTCTTCATCCACACTTGCTATTTTTGCTAGTAACCATCCTAATAAGTAGCTTGTTTTGTTGTTGTTCAGTTGATAAGTCATGTCTGACACTTTGTGACCCCTCGGACTACAGCATAGCAGGCTCCTCTGTCCTCCATTATCTCCAGGAATTTGCTCAAATTCATGTTCATTGAGTCAGTGATGCTACCTAACTATCTCCTCCTCTGCCACCCCCTTCTCCTTTTGTCTTCAGTCTTTCCCAGCATCAGGATCTTTTTCAGGGAGTCATCTCTTCACATTAGGTGGCCAAATACTGGAAATTTAGTTTCATCATCAGTCCTTGCAATGAGTATTCAGGGCAGATTTCCTTCAGGACTGACTGGTTTGATCTCCTTGCAGTCCAAGGGACTCTCAAGAATCTTATTCAGCATAATTTAAAAGCATCAAATCTTCAGTGCTCATCCTTCTTTATGGTCCAACTCTCTTTATGTCTCCTCCACTGCTGGAGGTGCATAAACATGTTGTGTGTCTCTGTTTTTCTCTTGAATATCGTGCTGTCTCTTGAAGTTCAAGAAGTCTAAAAACAGGCCATATTACTAACTCTTCTTTCTCTTTCAGTGGTACTGTTAGTGGGAGCACACTTGTGGTCAGAACAAAGCTGGGTCTATTTAGCTTGCTATAGAAAGGAGAAAACATTCTAGGAAAAACCTCATAAGCATTTCAGTCAGAGAAGTTGGGAGGGGCTTTTTATTGGATTTGAATTTATTTTGGATTATTTTGAGGAGGATTTAGGGAAGTAGAGGACTGTTATTAAAGTGAGATAAGTCAGAAAGACAGATACTGTATGATATCACTCATATGTGGAATCTAAAGAAGCTGAATGTATAGAAATGGAGACTAGAATGATGGTTACCAGGGGTTTGGGGGTGGGGGAACTGGGGAGATGTTTAAGAGTACACGCTTGCAACTAGAAGATGAGCACATTCTGGAGATCTGATGCACAGCATAGTGATAATAGCAAACACTACATACTAAAAAGTTTACAGTTACTTAGAAACTACATCTTAATTGTTCTCAGCACAAGAAAGAAATGATAATTATGGCATGTGATAGATGTGTTAGCTTAATGCCCTCAGTTCAGTTCAGTCACTCAGTTGTATCCGACTCTTTGTGACCCCATGAACCGCAGCACTCCAGGCCTCCCTGTCCATCACCAACTCCCGGAGTTCACTCAAACTCATGGGCATTGAGTTGGTGATGCCATTCAGCCATCTCATCCTCTGTCCTCCCCTTCTCCTCCTGCCCCCAAACCCTCCAAGCATCAGAGTCTTTTCCAATGAGTCAAGTCTTTGCATCAGGTGGCCAAAGTATTGGAGTTTCAGCTCCAGCATCAGAACACCCAGGACTGATCTCCTTTAGGATGGACTGGTTGGATCTCCTTGCAGTCCAAGGGACCCTCAAGAGTCTTCTCCAACACCACAGTTCAAAAGCATCAATTCTTCAGTGCTCAGCTTTCTTTATAGTCCAACTCTCACATCCATACATGACCACTGGAAAAACCATAGCCTTGACTAGACAGACCTTTGTTGGCAATGTAATGTCTCTGCTTTTGAATATGCTATCTAGGTTGGTCATAACTTCCCTTCCAAGGAGTAAGCATCTTTTAATTTCATGGCTGCAGTCACCATCTGCAGTGATTTTGGGGCCCCCCCAAAAATAAAGTCTGAAACTGTTTCCACTGTTTCCCCATCTATTTTCCATGAAGTGATGGGACCAGATGCCATGATCTTCGTTTTCTGAATGTTGAGCTTTAAGCCAACTTTTTCACTCTCCTCTTTCACTTTTATCAAGAGGGTCTTTAGTTCCTCTTCACTTTCTGCCATAAGGGTGGTGTCATCTGCATATCTGAGGTTATTGATATTTCTCCCGGCAATCTTGATTCCAGCTTGTGTTTCTTCCAGTCCAGCATTTCTCATGACGTACTCTGCATATAAATTAAATAAGCAGGGTGACAATATACAGCCTTGACGTACTCCTTTTCCTATTTGGAACCAGTCTGTTGTTCCATGTACAGTTCTAACTGTTGCTTCCTGACCTGCATATAGGTTTCTCAATAGGCAGGTCAGGTGGGCTGGTATTCCCATCTCTTTCAGAATTTTCCACAGTTTCTTGTGATCCACACAGTCAAAGGCTTTGGCATAGTAGTCAATAAAGCAGAAATAGATGTTTTTCTGGGACTCTCATGCTTTTTCCATGATCCAGCGGATGTTGGCAATTTGATCTCTGGTTCCTCTGCCTTTTCTAAAACCAGCTCGAACATCTGGAAGTTCATGGTTCACGTATTGCTGAAGCCTGTCTTGGAGATTTTTGAGCATTACTTTACTAGCGTGTGAGATGAGTGCAATTGTGTGGTAGTTTGAGCATTCTTTGGCATTACCTTTCTTTGGGGTTGGAATGAAAACTGACCTTTTCCAGTCCTGTGGCCACTGCTGAGTTTTCCAAATTTGCTGGCATATAGAGTGCAGCACTTTCCCAGCATCATCTTTCAGGATTTTAAAGGGCTTAATGCCCTAGCAGTAGTGATGTTGCAATATATAAATGTACCAATTAACTCACTGTATATTTTAAAATTCAACCATCTCGATTTTTTTTAAAGAAGTAGAAATACTTAGTGACTGGGATTCTTAATAAATTTAATCTAAAATATAGGAGGAATTAAGCTATTCTGGAGTTACCATTGATGAAGAATCAGCTTGGAGAAAGGTTATCTGTTTTAGTCAGATAAGAGGAAACATACCCATTTTGTTGCCAGAGAATGACCTGGGTCTTGCTCTGAACATGGTGATGGAATGAGCTGAGAATTTTTTGTTTTCTGCTGTGAATGTTGCAGTCTGTTTTTCATTTTCTCTGTATCTTTTTATTTCCCTTTCTTCCCTCCCCCTCATCCACCTCTAAACGTATTCCCTTGTATCTAGACAACTGGAGTAGCCATCTCATTTCCCCCCCTGCCTCTCTCACTCTGCCCATTCCACTCTGTCCTTTACTGCACTACTGAATCAGTGAACACTACTGTGACCTTGTTAGTACTCAAATATTTTAATAGGTTTCCTTGTTTACAAAAAAAAAAGTCCACACTCTTTATTCAAAGCAGTGCACATTCCTTTCCCAGTCTACCATTTCAAGCCACTTTCCTGGGCCTCTTCCACTTTCCTGTGTGCGTGCATGCGTGCTAAGTCCCTTCAGTCAGTGTCCAACCCTTTGACACCCTCTTGACTATAGCCCGCCAGGCTCCTCTGTCCATGGGATTCTCCAGGCAAGAATGCTGGCGTGAGTTGCCATTTCCTCCTCCGAAGGATCTTCCTGACCCAGGGATGGAACTCGCATCTCCCGCATCTCCTGCACTGCAGGAAGATTCTTTATTCACTGAGCCACCTGGGAAGCCCATCTTTCTCTGTATTAGTCTTTAATGTGAATGTATTATTTGCATTCTATTCTTGATACTAGTTTGTTTGATATGCTCTTAAAAATGTTCATCCTTAGCCTTAGAAGAGGTTTACTCGATGTGACCTTGAAGTAGGGGTGTGGCTAACAGTTTCATTTTCTTAAGGGATTATGATGCAGGTTGTTCATATGCCACTTCTTTGTGAAACACTCTTTTGTGGCTTTGTTCCTGCTCTTCTCCCTCTCTGCAACACCCTCCAATTACCTGAGCTGACCACTCTTTAAAATCTAGTTGACAAATCTATCCCTAACTGCCTAGAGTCACGTTAAGGTTGAACTATTACAGCATTCATTGTGTGTATCATATCATTGCTTTGCTGTTTTACCCATTAAAGACTCTAAGAACCCTGAAAGCAAGGACTTTGGTTAGACTTTTTACTATCTCCTATTAGTAAATAGTAGCTATTCGGTGAATATTTAATCCATGAAGAAGAACAATGTGATCCAGTGATACTGAATCTGATTAAAAAAATTATTTTAAATCAGTGCAGTAGACTTTCAGCTCAGTTCAGTCCAGTCACTCAGTCATGTCCGACTCTTTGTGACCCCATGAACTGCAGCACGCCAGGCCTCCCTGTCCATCGTTAAGTAGAATTATAAGTTCATAATACAAATTAAAAAATAAGCAACATTGAAATTTCTTTTACTTGTTTTGGAATATATATATTTTAAGAGATAAAGAGGAAGGAAAGAGAATTTTCCTTTATTTAATCTATATTTAACATGTGCATTTTTATTATAATTATTAACAATTTTAAGAAATAAGAACTTTATTTTACTGGTTGAAAGATTGTTCAATTGAAAGTTTGGTTAGAAAAATGTATACAAAGTTTATAAACTTTGTAGACAATTTCTCCAAGAAGTCTTATCACATTTTGAGACTTTAACCTAATTTATTTGAAAAAAAAATGGCATTTTGTAAATTATTTTTATTACACTCCTTACTGCTTTCAGTTAATCTTAGCAGCTTGAGTATGTAAAAATGGGTTTCTTTTTCCTCTTAAACGCGCATAGGACTCTGAACACTACTGCCTTAGAGGCAATTCCCTTTTCTTTAAGTGAAAGTGAAAGTGAACTCTCTCAGTTGTGTCCGACTCTTTGCGACCCCATGGACTGTAGCCTACCAGGCTAGTCAATCCGTGGAATTTTCCAGGGAAGAGTGCTGGAGTGGGTTGCCATTGCCTTCTGCAGGGGATCTTCCCAACCCAAGGATCGAACCCAGGTCTCCCGCACTGCAGGCAGACTCTTTACCGACTGAGCCACCAGGGAAGCCCCCCTTTTCTTTAAACACCATGTAAATACCACCTCTGCTATCCTGCTACTGAACAGGGTGAAGTGTAAGATGTAACCACCCACAAGCCTCGTTTCTTACTCCAGTGCCTTTGAGTCTATAAACAATTACTTTACGTCGCCAACAGTGTGCCACGGTGGATGCACTTCTACTAGCATCCTTTGTTCTGAAGAAAATACATAAAACTCGCACTGTGGTCACGAGTGTGGTTGCTCCAAATTGCCTCTGGGTCTACGGATCTCAGGAAGGATTGGGGTGGAACTGGGTCTCCCTGAGACCCAATGGTATGAGAGGAAGTTCAGCTGAGGGCTCTGGGCTTCTGATTGCTTTCTGGGAAAGTGGAGACTTTATGTTCGTGATCGTCTCCATGTACCTCTTTTGTACTCTTCGTTCTAATGTACAAGGGGCTGAACGGGTATGACGTCAGCAACGTACTATTACCTGACTTGCACGTGTAGACTGGATGCTTGAAGCCACAGGGCATGGAGGAAGCAGGATAAATGCTTTGTTGATAAATCAGGTCCAAATTCTATTAGGTGTTTTTGCTGGGTTGAAGAATAGGTTTCTCCAACATGCTATTTCCTGTTAGAGAGTAAAGAGGCTGCCTGTTATTTGCTGCCTTGAGATGCTGAAGAGACAGTCAATCTCCAGGATAACTGGCTGAGATGGAGAACACACACTGCTCTCTTCATCACAGTGCTTGCAGAAGCCCAGGGCATCAGTTATTGCTTCAAAGACCTCCTTCTCTCTATTTATTGATTATCTATTAAATGTAAAATGAAAAAATGGGAGAATAAACACCTGGGTATAAAGAAATATTTGTTCCATGATCAAATAGTTTGTGCAATATTGAATCACTGACCTTTTGACCACCAGATTAAACAGCTTGTAGTACAAGCAACTAGACAGACCTTTTCATGTTGAAGGTGAATTTGTGCAATAGGGAAAAAATAACATATCAGCAAAGCATGAAGGGCATTACTAGTGCCCTTAACAGGGACGAAGGTCTGAGAAAAGTCTAACGAAAATGTTCAGTGTTGTTAAGGGGTGCATAGGTGTCTAGTCTTGTGGTTCTCCATCTTGCCTGTACATTAAAATTATATTAGGCGTTTTTCATTTAAACTTATTGTTGAAATAATATCAGTTAGTTCAGTTCAGTTGCTCAGTGATGTCCGACTCTTTGTGACCCCATGAATCGCAGCATGCCAGGCCTCCCTGTCCATCACCATCTCCTGGAGTTCACTCAAACTCACGTGCATGGAGTCAGTGATGCCATCCAGCCATCTCATCCTCTGTCGTCCCCTTCTCCTCCTGCCCCCAATCCCTCCCAGCATCAGAGTTTTTTCCAATGAGTCAACTGTTTGCATGAGGTGGCCAAAGTACTGGAGTTTCAGCTTTAGCATCATTCCTTCCAAAGAACATCCAGGGCTGATCTCCTTTAGAATGGACTGGTTGGATCTCTTTGCAGTCCAAGGGTCTCTCAAGAGTCTTCTCCAACACCACAGTTCAAAAGCATCAATTCTTCGGCTCAGCTTTCTTTATAGTCCAACTCTCGCATCCATACATGACCACTGGAAAAACCATAGCCTTGAGTAGACGAACCTTTGTTTGCAAAGTAATGTCTCTGCTTTTGAATATGCTATCTAGGTTAGTCATAACTTTTCTTCCAAGGAGTAAGCGTCTTTTAATTTCATGGCTGCAGTCACCATCTGCAGTGATTTTGGAGCCCCCACAAATAAAGTCTGACACTGTTTCCACTGTTTCCCCATCTATTTCCCATGAAGTGATGGGACCAGATGCCATGATCTTCGTTTTCTGAATGTTGAGCTTTAAGCCAACTTTTTCACTCTCCTCTTTCACTTTTATCAAGAGGATATTTAGTTCCTCTTCACTCTGCCATAAGTGTGGTGTCATCTGCATATCTGAGGTTATTGATATTTCTCCTGGCAATCTCGATTCCAGCTTGTGCTTCTTCCAGTCCAGCGTTTCTCATGATGTACTCTGCATATAAGTTAAATAAGCAGGGTGACAATATACAGTTCCTATTTGGAACCAGTCTGTTGTTCCATGTCCAGTTCTAACTGTTGCTTCCTGACCTGCATACAAATTTCTCAATAGGCAGGTCAGGTGGTCTTGTATTCCCATCTCTTTCAGAATTTTCCACAGTTTATTGTGATCCACACATTCAAAGGCTTTGGCATAATCAGTAAAGCAGAAATAGATGTTTTTCTGGAACTCTCTTGCTTTTTTGATGATCCAGCGGATGTTGGCAGTTTGATGTCTGGTTCCTCTGCCTTTTCTAAAACCAGCTTGAACATCAGGAAGTTCACGGTTCACGTATTGCTGAAGCATGGCTTGGAGCATTTTGAGCATTACTTTACTAACATGGTTTTAGAAACAGAATGTACAAATTGTTAATGTGCAGCTCGATTAATTTTTTCGAGGTATATATACCTATGTAACCACTACTAGGGTGAGAAATAGAACATTCCTAACTCTCAGAAGCCCCCATCTTCTTCTCTTAATCATTACCTCCCTATGGAATGAAACCCTGTCTTGACTTTGAATACTCTAAATTTTTTATAATTATTTTTGAAGTTTCCATCCATGGAATAATAGTGTATTATTATTTTTTGTATCTGTCTGGTTTTTCCTTTTTCCTGCTCAATAGTGTTTGCAAGAGTCAGTAAGCATGTTCATTCTCACTGTTACCTAGTGCTCCGTTTTTGTATATGCAGCCATTTATTTACTTTTTTCTACTTTGATGGACATATGAGTTGGTCTCAGTTTTTGGCTATTGCAAACAGTGCAGTCATAAATATGACTTTTTGAATGTTTTGGTGGAACACATGTAAGCGTTTTATTGGCCATGTACCCAGGAATGGAATTGCTAGACCATGGGATATGTGTATATTCAACTTAGCATATGCACTGTTCATTTTCCAAAGTAATTTTCTTTTACTAATCTACACTCATTGTCTAGTTGCTCACATTCGTACCCATCTAGATACTTTAAAAATGTCAGTACCTTTGGGGGTGGGGAGAGATGAAAAATATGTCAATATTTAAGGTCTACCTGGGATTCCACCCAGAGCAGTTTAATCAGAGTTCCTGGGGGTCAGACCCAAGAACTTGTATTTTTAAAAATCTCCCCAGATGGCACTAATGTGTACCAGAGAAGACAACTGAAAATCATCAGTATTCGGATGAGATGACTGGGATATGAGGGGATGAAATGCTTTGCCTAAATCACCTGCAGGTGAGAGGGAAGCCAGCCTGAGATGCCAAATCTGCTGATTCCTGCTCTGGACTTTGTCTTCCCAACCAATCTCACTTGGAGGTACTTCCTCACTACTCCAACCTCATACTGTGAAAATGAACCTTGATTTAACCTACATATCTGGAACACTTTTTTGTTTTCAAAGCAGTTTTTCAGGTTTTGTAAGATAGGTAGAGCAGGTACGTAGGGCCAGCTACAAAATATGTGGAATCCAGTGCAAAATGAAAATGGGGGGTGGGTGGGGTAGAAGGGGGCTCAAGAAGGAGAGAGTTATATATACTTATGCCTGATTCACACTGTTGTATGGCAGAAATCAACAGCATTGTAAAGCAGTTACCCTCCAATTAAAAAAAAAATCAAGTCTCCTTATTTTAAAACAATTAAGTATTTTAAGACCATGATAACAGAGCATTAAACCAAGCATGGGGCGTCTCTAAAAGTGGAGCCCTGTGTGATTATATCCCCATGAAGCTGGCCTGCCCCTGCCGGTGTTATTAATGTTATTTGCAAGTTAGAGGTGAATAAGTAAGTCTCAGCAACTTGGTAGGGGTCAGCTTAAAAGTAGAGACTGGTCTGATAATGCCTGGTTTGCCTTTCTGGCCTAGACGGCAGGAATGTCTTTTTTTGCCCTAAGATTTTCTAAGATAAAATGAATAAATATGATATAGAGTGAAAGTGAAAGTGAAGTCACTCAGTCATGTCCGACTCTTTGCGACCCCTTGGACTGTAGCCCATCAGGCTTCTCTGTCCATGGGATTTTCCAGGCAAGAATACTGGAGTGGGTTGCCATTTCCTTCTGCAGGAGATCTTCCTGACCCAGGGATTGAACCCGGATTTCCCGCATTGTAGGCAGACGCTTTACCATCTGAGCCACCAGGGAAGTCTAGACTACCTGCAAAAAGCTTACTGAGAGAGCACATTTGAAAAAGAAAAAAAATGTAATGAGGACTCATCTTTCAAAATAAGTAAAATGAAGTGAAAGTCACTCAGTTGGTCCTGAGTGACTTTGGTCTTTGCGACCCCATGGACCATAGTGTCCGTGGAATTCTCCAGGTCAGAATACTGGAGCAGGTAGCTGTGTAGCTTTTCCCTTCTCCAGGGGATCTTTCCAACCCAGGGATCAAATCCAGGTCTCCCACATTGCAGGTGGAATCTTTACCAGCTGAGCTACCAGGGAAGCCTTTTTTCAAAATGAGTAAAGAATGTTTATTTTGAGAGAATGAAGTCCAATTAACTGCTATTAAAACTGCTATCTGGTCTCCTTACCTTCAGTCTCTTTTTGGACATCTCTGCTCTTTTTTCTGAGACATGTGGCTAATAAACTCTGTCTACATCTGTGGATCCCTCCAAGAGATACCTTCATAAGTCTTGTGTCAGGAGTGGTGGAAGAAAGAGATGGAAATGTCAACTCTTTTTACTGGAGTAAAAGCCTATAACAATACATGTAAATATGACAGAACTATGAAGTGAGCATGGAGTTGGAAAACAAAAGAAGTAATTCTCAATTCTCTGTGTTGTAAAACCAAGCAAGGATAATAAAAACTTAACCACTACCATCTCCAGTTAATCTTTCCTCCCATCCCCCACTATTTCCCCTAATTATTCTTATAGATTATTCTACAGCTAACTTCAAAAACTTGAGATAAGTCTTAATCAATAAGATATATTATCAAGTATCTAATAATGTGGGTATAATCTCTGTTTAATTCTGGTACTTATGAAGTTTCCCTTTTTAGTTGTTTAGGGATATTTGTGGAATGGCAAGGAATAATACATAACTTCTTTTTTTCTTAAAGTGGTTTAAGTTCAGTTCAGTTCCTCAGTCGTGTCTGACTCTTTGCAACCCCATGAACTGCAGCAGGCCAGGCCTCCCTGTTCATCACCAACTTCCGGAGTCCACCCAAACTCATATCCTTTGAGTCAATGATGCCATCCAACCATCTCATCCTCTGTCGTCCCCTTCTCCTCCTGCCCTCAATCTTTCCCAGCATCAGGGTCTTTTCAAATGAGTTAGCTCTTCACATTAGGTGGCCAAAGTATTGGAGTTTTAGCTTCAGCATCAGTCTTTCCAATGAACACCCAGGACTGATCTCCTTTAGGATGGACTGGTTGGATCTCCTTGCAGTCCAAGGGACTCTCAAGAGTCTTCTCCAACACCACAGTTCAAAAGCATCAATTCTTCGGTGCTCAGCTTTCTTCACAGTCCAACTCTCACATCCATACATGACCACAGGAAAAACCATAGCCTTGACTAGACAGACCTTTGTTGGCAATGTAATGTCTCTGCTTTTGAATATGCTATCTAGGTTGGTCATAACTTCCTTTTCAAGAAGTAAGCAGTGTTTAATTTCATGGCTGCAGTCACCATCTGCAGTGATTAGGTTTTTACAAATGACTTCATCTGAATTAGTCTGTTTCCGGAAGACATGCAAGACCATTTCTTTCTTGTGCTCCTCTCCCACACTTGGACTCTTATACTCCTCCCATTCCATAAGAGTGAGGATGCAGGAGTTAGAACTCAGAACTCAAACCCAAAACACCAAGTAGTTGCGTTAAATGGTCTATGGCCTTTTAAAAATCACTTATCCTCCTTTACCTTCTTCATCATTAAAACCAAATACTATAGTCTGAGTTGTGCCCACCTCTCTCCCAGGTTTCTGTGTTGAGATCCTAGCCCCCTAGCAGCTCAGAATGTAACTAGAGTAGTCTTCCCTTATCTGTACTTTTACTTCCTGAGGTTTTCGTTACCCACATTCAACTGGGATCTGAAAATATTAAAAGGAAAATTCGAGAAATAAACAATTCATGAGTTTAAAATTGTGTGAAGTTTTGAGTAGCCTGATGAAATCTTACTTAGTCTCACTCTGTTCCCTCAAGACATCAGACAACAGCATATCCTGCCTGTTAGACACTTTAGCTGTTATCTTAGTTATCAGATAAGCATTGTGGTATCACAGTGCTTGTGTTAAAAAAAATCCTTCTTTTGCTTAATGATGGCCCCAAAGCACAAGATTAGTGATGCTGGCAGTTTGGATATGCTGAAGAAAAACCAAAAAGTGATTTCTTAAGGGAAAAGGTGAAAGTATTCAACTTAATGAAGAAAAATTTTTTTTTTTTTGCTGTGGTTGCTAAGATATATGGTAAGAGTGATTCTTCTGTGAAATTGTGAAGAAAGAAGAAGAAATTCATGCTAGTTTTGCTGTCACACCTTAAGATGCAAGAGTTATGGACACTTAAAAGTGCTTAGTTAAGATAGAACATGTGTTAAATTTTAAATTTGTGCAATAAGATATTTTGAGAGAGAAAAAGACCACATTCGCATAGCTTTAATTATAGTATGTTGTTATAATTGTTCTATTTTGTTATTAGTTGATGTTAATCTCTTACTGTGCCTAATTTGTAAATAAAAATTTATCATAGCTATGTATGTATAGGAAAACAGGCAACATACAATATATAGCATTCAGTACTATCTGTGGTTTCAGGCATCAACTGGGAGTCTTAGAACGTTTCACCTGCAGATAAGAGAGGATTATTGTATATTTGGAAATGTGGCCTTTAAAGCAATAATTCAGATTCAGTGAAGGCATTAGGATGGGTTCTAAGGAGAAGATTAGGAAATAGGGATCCAGAAAGACCATGTGGAGGCTAAAAGAGAAGACAGATATCTACTAACTAGGGAAAATAGACTCAGATGAAATCACCCTACTGACACCTTGATATTTGACTTCTAGTCTCCAGCATTGTGAAGATATAATTTATGTTGCTTTAGCCACGTGGTCTGTGTTACTTTGTTTTGGCAGCCCTAGCAAAGTAACTCAGGGGATAATTAGTGCTGACTTCAAAAATTGTTTGGTGGAATAAATGCTATTGGGCTGCTGCTTAACTGTGAAGTGGAATGTGTGTGTTAGTTACCGTGTATGTGCATACTAAGTTGCTTCAGTCATGTCAGACCCTGGGAGCCTATGGACTGTAGCCTGCCAGGCTCCTCTGCTCATGGGATTCTCTAGGCATGAATACTGGAGTGGGCTGACATGCCCTTCTCCAGAGGATCTTCCCAACCCAGCGATCAAACCCACGTGTCTTGTGTCTTTTGCATTGGCAAGCAGGTTCTTTACCACAGGGCACCTGGGAAGCCCTGTGAGTTACTGCTGTGGCCACTAAAACTTGCTTTTCTATCTGTAGCACACAGTCTGTCTCCCTGTCTCATCTCACTCTTCAATGTTGCCCTTAATGAACAGCATGAATCCCAAAGAAACACCATGAATTCCAAAGACAGGTGATTTAAATCAAAGTAATTTAGTTATTTTTCCCATTGTATTTTTGTGTTCATTTATTGATTTACTAACTTATATTTTAAATAAGAAGCCTGAAATGTCCCTTTCATTGTTGAGAATTCAAATCCAATGTATTAATAAATTCCTAGATGTAACTGTATTCCTAGGTCTGGTGAGCCGTCTCTGAACTGCATCTGTTCTTATCTACTCCCCGCTTGTCATCCATACTAAGACAGAAATATGAAAAAGAGGACAGATTGATGTTTTCAGGGATAATCCTCTGATAGCCTTTTTCTCTTTTGCAGAAGGACCATTTTTCTTGCTAGCTATCTTTAATAAAAGCCTTTATTTTATTCAATAGACTGTGTTAATATTACCCTGAGAATAGTTAGTATTTATATAGCAGTTTCCCTAGAAGCTCAAAGCACTATATAAATATTGTCTCATTAAAAACTCATCTATCCCCATGAATTAAGTTAGTAGCTGCTGCTATTTCCCTGATGTGCAGTTGGAGAAACAGAGGGTGAATGACTTTTACAAATTCAGAAAAACTGGGAAGGAAATGCAGAAAAGCAGCACCTTCTCAGATCTGGTGATAACACCTCCTCCAGACAGCTCCCCAGATTTTTACAAACTGAAAGGCATTCAGCACAAGGCCACAGTTTATCTATGCTTTGATGAGTAATTATAACATTGTAAACATCAGGATCCTTGCTTTTCTTTGGGGACTGAGGCTGGTGTCTTAGCTGGTGATGGCTAAACAGCACTTTAACTAGTAGGACTTAACTGTTCTGGCTTATTTTTCCTTTTCCCTTTTTTTTGGTTGGTGGGCTTGCCATGGGTCACTGCTGGCTTATTCATATCACTTTGGATATTCTCTGATTTTTTTCAGTAATCTTTTCATAGCAGTAACTACAACAAGGTCCTAAAAGGTTTTGTTCTGGTCCAGTCAGCAAATCTCCTAATTCAAGGGTATAATTCTATATCTATTTTTCATTCTTTTAATGTGTTCATCTTCCTTTGTCTTTATTTCCACCTCTGCAAATCGAAAGGCATGGGTTAGTTCAGTTCAGTCGCTCTGTCATGTCCACTCTTTGCGACCCCATGAATTGCAGCATGCCAGGCCTCCGTGTCCATCACCAACTCCCGGAGCTCACTCAGACTCACGTCCATCGAATCGGTGATGCCATCCAGCCATCTCATTCTCTATCGTCCCCTTCTCCTCCTGCCCCCAATCCCTCCCAGCATCAGAGTCTTTTCCAGTGAGTCAACTCTTCGCATGAGGCGGCCCAAGTACTGGAGTTTCAGCTTTAGCATCATTCCTTCCAATGAACACCCAGGGCTGATCTCCTTTAGAATGGACTGGTTGGATCTCCTTGCAGTCCAAGGGACTCTCAAGAGTCTTCTCAGTTACATGGCTGCAAAAACTAATAATAAGCTTATCAAGTTCATTGCTAATACATATTACTTAATAAAATCTACATAATTAACAACACAGATACTAGTATGGCTATACAATCAAGCAAGTGAAGACAGAGACCAAACATGAAGGGACTGCTAGCATTAAGGATGCTTCTTCCCCAGAAATGAACTGGTTAATGGAAATTGTAGCAGAAATGGTATGCAAAAATAGTCCCAAGTCTGAGAAGGAAGCCAGAGGGGAACCAAGGCACTGCAGGTGGATTTCCTGCTTCTGGGTCAGGGCTGAATTGAAATTGTGACTGCAAGACTGACAGGTCTTTATTATAATATTCATCTCTCTCTAAAATATGGTGAACAGCTTCCCTACTGACTCAGATAATGCCTATTGCTGAACATCTGCAGCTAGAGAAAGGACTATTACTTTTGGCTGAAAGCCTTCTGATAGAGAATACTTTATTAGAAGCGAAGTAGCAGCCTTCACCTGCAGTGAAATGGAGATATGCCATGGATTTTTAATTCAGCATTTTCATGGCACAGCATATTCAAGCATACCTTGCTTAATTGCTTCTTGAAAGGTTTTGAGATTTGTCCCATGAAAGACAGTATGTCTGAGGTTTTGTTCTTTACAATGTAAAAATAACTCCGCCTTTTGTCTTTCCTTACAAATTAAGAAAGGTTAGTTTTTTTATGCTATTATCAGATTCAGGATTATAAAAAGCATCACTTTCTTTCAGAAAAAAAAATTTAAACACGATTACTAATTCCCTATATCGATGACTGAGAAAACAAAGAACAGAACAAGAGGATTTTATCTTCTAGCAAGTATTACTACACTTTCTTAAGAGACACATGCTATAAAAGAGTTTGTTGAGAGTTTGCAAAGAATATATACATTTAAATTAAGCAAATGCCAGGTTTTCGCATGAGAGTGAAATTACAGCTGCAACTAGCTTTTATTTTTTAAATTTTTTAACTTTACAATATTGTATTGGTTTTGCCATATATCAACTTGAATCCGCCACAGGTATACACCTGTTCCCATCCTGAACCCTCCTCCCTCCTCCCTCCCCATACCATCCCTCTGGGTCATCCCAGTGCACCAGCCCCAAGCATCCAGTATCATGCATCGAACCTGGACTGGCGACTCGTTTCATATATGATGTTATACATATTTCAATGCCATTGAGACAGCAAAAGAGACACTGATGTATAGAACAGTCTTTTGGACTCTGTGGGAGAGGGAGAGGGTGGGATGATTTGGGAGAATGGCATTGTAACTAGCTTTTAAAAAACACGAGCCAGAAACTGTATACTATTACAATTCTAAGAAAATTTTCACAGGAAAAAATAAATACTATTCATAGATTTCAAAATCCATTCTATAGGTTTTATGGTAACAGCATGATTATAGATATTTTCTGAGGTTAAAGTATTTTAAAGTCCTGCATATTCTTTGTTGCACTATTCTCTGGTCCTCACTTACTATGTTCAAAGACACTATTTCCTGAGAGGCAACAACATCTCTTCCCATAAATGATCTTTTTTTCTTTTTTTGCATGAGAAATTGGTACTTTTGTACTGGTGGCAGAAGTAAGGGGGTGACAGACTTGAGAAAAATCCAGAGGCGAGTTCTGGATTTTTACTAGTAACATTTGTCAATGTTACTAGCCATTTGAAAGTGAAAGTGAAGTGAAAGTGAAAGTCGCTCAGTTGTGTCTGACTCTTTGCACCCACATGGACTATACGGTCCATGGAATTCTCCAGGCCAGAACACTGGAGCGGGGAACCTTTCCCTTCTCCAGGGGATCTTCCCAACCCAGGGGTGGAACCCAGGTCTCCCCCATTGCAGGCGAATTCTTTACCAGCTGAGCCACAAGTGAAGGCCATTAGCCACTTGAGGGATCAACAGAAATGGTAAAGCGGGTGGAGCACTTTGATTGGCCCAGCCACAGTGTATGCTCACCTGTGTTCAGCCTTATCTGGCGAGGGTCAGCCAGGCAAATGTGCCAGGCGAGAGGGGCAAGAGAGTCAGGGCTCGGAGTCTTAGGAACCTGAGTAATCACCCCTTACTCTCACAGCCACACTGGCCTTTCTCAGCATTAGAACATTCCTATAACCTGATAGCTCATCAGTTAAAGCGTCTGTCTCCATGTGGGAGACATGGGTTTGATCCTTGGGTCAGGAGGATCCCCTGGAGAAGGAAATGGCAAGCCACTCCAGTATTCTTGCCTGAAGAATCCCATGGACAGAGAAACCTGGTAGGCTACAGTTGCAAAGAGTCGGACATGACTGAGTGACTTCACTTCATCCATTATTGCCCTTTACATATGCTAGATGTGTTCTAAACACTTTATAGCTTTTTTAATTTAATGATGAGAATGGGTCCTTATTTCTTTTCACTCACCCTACATACATACACCTATAAACACATATTTACATAAGTATTATATCAGATCAGATCAGTCGCTCAGTCGTGTCTGACTCTTTGCGACCCCATGAATTGCAGCATTCCAGGCCTCCCTGTCCATCACCAACTCCCGGAGTTCAGTAAGACTCACATCCATCGAGTCAGTGATGCCCTCCAGCCATCTCATCCTCTGTCATCCCCTTCTCCTCTTGCCCCCAATCCCTCCCAGCATCAGAGTCTTTTCCAATGAGTCAACTTTTCACATGAGGTGGCCAAAGTACTGGAGTTTCAGCTTTAGCATCATTCCTTCCAAAGAAATCCCAGGGCTGATCTCCTTCAGAATGGACTGGTCGGATCTCCTTGCAGTCCAAGGGACTCTCAAGAGTCTTCTCCAACACCACAATTCAAAAGCATCAATTCTTCAGCGCTCAGCCTTCTTCACAGTCCAACTCTCACATCCACACATGACCACAGGAAAAACCATAGCCTTGACTAGACAGACCTTTGTTGGCAAAGTAATGTCTCTGCTTTTGAATATGCTATCTTGGTTGGTCATAACTTTCCTTCCAAGGAGTAAGCATCTTTTGATTTCATGGCTGCAGTCACCATCTGCAGTGATTTTGGAGCCCAGAAAAATAAAGTCTGACACAGTTTCCACTGTTTCCCCATCTATTTCCTATGAAGTGATGGGACCGGATGCCATGATCTTCGTTTTCTGAATGTTGAGCTTTAAGCCAACTTTTTCACTCTCCTCTTTCACTTTCATCAAGAGGCTTGTTAGTTCCTCTTCACTTTCTGCCATAAGGGTGGTGTCATCTGCATATCTGAGGTTATTGATATTTCTCCTGGCAGTCTTGATTCCAGCTTGTGTTTCTTCCAGTCCAGCGTTTCTCATGATGTACTCTGCATATAAGTTAAATAAGCAGGGTGACAATATACAGCCTTGACGTACTCCTTTTCTTATTTGGATCCAGTCTATATACATATTAGCTTTTGATTTTAATTAAAATAATATATGTATGTATATATGTATTTATTACTGTCTGGGTATATATTCTCTTATGATTTTTTTTTTTTTTAAATCAAGCACATTTATATCCCATCTCCTTTGACAGCCCTTTGTGAAACCCCACAGTGGTGGCTCCTTCGAGGCCACTGACGGAGGGACTCCCCAGACCACGTCCATTTATAGTTATGTTAGAATTTTGTACTTGTCACCTGGCTGTATTCTAAACTATTTGAAGCTGGGGATAATTTTTGACACATTTTGGTGTGCCAGGTAGCTCACACAGACCTGGCCCAGAGTATATGCTCATTTGTTTGCTAAGGAGTTAGAATATAACCAGAGCTTTGAAGAACGAGTGGAATTGTTGTTGGCAGAGTTCAAGGGAATTATTTATTTCCTAGATTATAATTTATATTTTGCTCTGTCAAAGCAAAATCTCTTCTCAAGACCAAAAGTATAATCACAGCTGAGAATATAAATATGGCTAGAAACTGGAAAATGAGATTATATAGATAATTAGACATTCATTCAGAGAGTAAACAGCTGCACTGGCTTGCACCCATGCAATTGGCTTTATTCATCTTTATGTATAATTTAAACTAACTTATATGCTTTCATAAAAATGTTACTTACTTCCTTTACTTGTAACTATAAAAAGTTTATCCCACTAATTCATGTAATCATAAATGACTCATAGATCAATTGAACAGAAGGAGCTTTGAATATCCTCCATTTTGCAAATGAGGAAACTGAAAGCCAGCTATTTTAAATGGTTGGGCCAAAGTCACACATTAGATTGCCAGCAGAGTCAGGACTCTGACTCACAATATATATTTTATTTGATAAAGAATCAGGCCTAGCAAAGGGCTTCCCTTTTGGCTCAGCTAGTAAAGAATCTGCCAGCAATGCGGGAGACCTGGGTTTGATACCTGGGCTGGGAAGATCCCCTGGAGAAGGGAAAGGCTACCCACTCCAGTATTCTGGCCTGGAGAATTCCATGGACTGTATAGTCCAGGGGGTTGCAAAGAGTCGGACACAACTGAGTGACTTTCACTTTCAGGCCTACCAGTTAACCTTACTCTGGATAACAACTCAATGAATATTTAATGGGTGAATAAATTATTCTTATTAGGCACTTCTTAATCAGAACAGAAAAGTGAAAGTGAAGTCGCTCAGTTGTGTCCGACTCTTTGCGACCCCATGGACTGTCGCCTACCAGGCTCTTCCGTCCATGGGATTTTCCAGGCAAGAGTACTGGTGTGGGTTGACACCTCCTTCTCCAGAGGATCTTCCCAACCCAGGGATCAAACTTGGGTCTCCTGCATTGTAGGCAGATGCTTTACCATTTGAGCCACCAGGGAAGTTCAAGAACAGAACAGAAGCTAGCCTAAATAACTGGCATGGCCACAGTGGGTGCATATGGACTAAATGTCAGCTCTGAGAGCCATGACACTAACCACTGTGTGAATCAAGTAGGCACATGCTTAGGGCTTAGGGTTCATTTAATTCAACCCCTTCTTTTTCTAGATGTGTCCCACACCATGCATTTAAATCAAGAAGTGGAAATCAGGTTGTCAGTTCTTGGTAGCCAGTGCTTTCTGCTACATCATATCTAAATGTGTGGAGAGAAATGAAGTGGGGTTATAGTAGACAGAATAATCTGGTTGATAGTAACCAAATGGCTAAATAATGAGACAGAGCAAGTTTTTCTTACAGGTACAGGAACTAAAAGGGTAACCTAAACCATGGGCAGGGAAAGAGTGAAGATGAAACAATAAGAAAGGAAGAAATCAAGAAGTTATAGAGATCATGGAAGTCTGTAATGAAAATGCATCACTTAAAATTATAGATCATACAATCCTTAAAACATCTCCAGAATGGGTTGCTTGGTGCTCAAACTAGGACAAACAGAAGGAAAGAAATTGTAATAGTCAATATTGTGTTTTCAGCCCATGTCTTCAATCGTATTTTTTGGTTTCAACATCCAAATACCTCTGTAGAATCCCAAATCCTGATGTCTGGAGTAGCAGAGTCCTTGGCAGTGAAATAAAAGACATCCTGTAAAGAAAATTATGCTACTCTTTGAATCTGGTACCTCTAAGCTTTTAAATGTTACCCCACAAAGAGAACTAGAATGATGGTCGAACACACCTACCCAATTATGAAGCTGAGTGGTCCTGCTAGGGAGTCAGTTTTATTCTCATTTATCATAGCACAAAGTCAGTAAGTTATATGTGACAATTAATACACCTGGAAATAATGCTGTAGGATTTTCTTTGAATATTTGTAGATTTCTCAACATTACAACTGAAACAGAAAAAATTACCAGAGTTAGAATTGTTTTTCTTTTGCCAGCAGAAATAGTGGATCGTAAAAGTATGACAATTATTTATTGCTTTTCAAAGGAAGGCTTTCTTTTTTAGTTTTCATGTTTGTTTTGAGCTTTGTGTATACATTACTTTAAAATATTTTTAATATAAAGGAAAGTTATTTATTTATTATGAGGCTGTAGGGCTGTGGGGGGTGCCCTCCATTTGAATGAAATGGTCTTTAAAGGACAGACATGTCAATAGCCCCCAATCTTTTTTTTTTTAATGAATGAAGGTAAACCAATCAAATTAAGATATGTTTGGCTACTTTCCCAATGTCTCCCCTTTCTCTCTAGAGCTGCTCAGTCACTCACCCCTGCAGTAAGAATTTAGCTGAGTACATGTGATGAGTGAAAAATTTGGTAATGCACCCCAGAGCAAAACCCAAATGCCTTTTTAGTCACTGTTTAAACTATGTTACTACTCCCTCAGTTTATATAAATAATGACTTAAGTTACATTTTCAAATGTTTTAATATTATACTAAGTAAATACAGTTATATAATATACATCTGAAAATCCTCTGATTCCCTGAGAAAGAAAAGCTGCTCCTGATACAGCTCTTACCCTTTTTAATCTTGCACATTATTAGGCATTCTGAGTGTATTTGCCAGTGCGTTTGTGTGAGTTGTAAATCATATGAATGTGTATACCCATTGACCACCCAGGACAAAATAATGTTATTGATCATCCACACTTTCACACCTAGGCAATTATCCCTGAAATGATCAGACCTTCTGAAATCTGAGCCATATGCCACCAACTCATAAATCAAAGCTAGAGCTCAGTGAAAGCTTGAGTGGCTCTGTCCACTGAGACTGGCTGTGAGGTTCCTTTTGCCCCATGACTTCTTAGTAACCCTGGGGAGGAATGCCTTTCCTGTGAATTCTCTCATTGGCTTGGTATCCCAGGCAGCGCAGCTATGATTTGACATTCATTCTGTCAGTGGAAGGCTGTGTGATTCAGACAAAGGAGAAGCTGACAGCCTCACTTTGGAGTGTGTATGAATATTTAAAACTTATGTTAACATTGCACATGACTGGTAAATAGTGATTTGCTATGCCTAGACTGAATGGATTTTGCACTTATTTTTGTCTTTGTCTTTTGAATGTCTAAATAAAGAAAAAAAAAAGAGTCCTTTAACCTCATAAGCATGCCATTTTCACTCTAAAACCATCTGTACCTTGCTTCGTTCAGTCAACTGACAAAAACGTATAATTTATACTAAAAAAGGATTGCATGTGAATTCTTAATTTCTAATTTTATATTGTAGTTTCTAGGTGCATGAGTTGGAGTTATAATTACCCAATATTCTATTTCCTAACTGTAGGATCTTTTATCTAATTTATCCATACTGGATCTTTCTTTCCTCGGTTCTATAATAAAGGCTTGGGTTAAAACAGAGGGCATGTGTTATTTGACCAGTGCCTCTTTATCTAGGCAGAACTTAAAAACTTATAATAATTAATTTTTCAATGTTTAAAGAACAGATGATGTTTTTCCTAATAATAATTCATGTTTTTGGTGTCTTTAAAAAAAAAAATTACGAGATCTAGGGACCAAGACCCTGGGACCAACCAACATCTGAAGGCAATAAACTGCTGAACGCTTAGATGGTGCTGTGGTGCTCCAGTGTGCCACTGTTCTTGTGATTCCTCTAACGCTGCGGCTTAATAACAGCTGCTGTTTAGGCAGCCCTTGCAGTAGCATGTTTTCCTACAGCTGCCCTGCTTTGCTCATTTATATTCCCTATCTTGTGAGCATGTGTTTGCAACCTCTGGAGCCTAAACTCTAAAAGTCCTGTGATTTATTTCTTGAGAAGGGTCGGGAATAATTTAGCTTTACAGCAAGACATTTTGTTAAGGCCTAAGCTGTTTTTTAAATTACTAAAAGGCATGTTATGTTTGGTGATTTTTGCAGTAACCATATATGACGGAGGCTGATATTCTGCTGCATGGGCTGGAGTCTGCCCAGGTCCTAGACCCTACCTGTAGTTTCTTGCTCCATGGATTTCAAAATAGCTGCTGAACACACCAAACCAGCAAGAACGCTCTCGCTCTAGTTTGCTCAATGACGTCTTAGAGCATTTAACCTAATCATGGGAAAACATGTATCACCTTTGCATTATCTATTGATTAAAAGCAGGTCTCAGGATCTACTTGCTCTCAAGGGGATGATGCATTAGGAGATGGGAATCACTGAAGTCACACTAGGATATTTCTGCCACATATGAGGAAATATTTTTTACTTCAGTAAACATTTATTCAGCATTTACCACATACAGCCTTCATTCACTAAATGCAAAAGAAAACTATAGTGATAAGTACTTTGAAAAATACAAAGTTGAAAAAGATAAAGCTCCTGCTTTCTAGAAAATTACATTTAATGTGAAAGTCAAATCAATACATTTATAATTCTATTTAGGTCTTCTCTGGATGGCTCAATCTGTAAAGAATCCACCTGTAATGGAGGAGACTGCCTGCAATGCAGGAGACCTGGATTCAATTCCTGGGTCAGGAAGATCCCCTCAAGAAGGAAATAAGCAACCCACTTTAATATTCTCACCTGGGATATCCCATGGATAGAGGAAACGTGCAGGCTATACTCCATGGGGTCATAAGAGTCAGACATGACTTAGTGACTAAACCACAACCATATAATTCTACTTATACCCTAAAAAACACTTAAAATGTGTTCATAACGTGCCTCTGAGAGTCTCTTGGATTAAAATACGTTCATTTTGACTTTTTTTTGGCATTTTCTTTTTTTTTTAAATTTTACTTTATTTTTAAACTTTACATAATTGTATTAGTTTTGACAAATATCAAAATAAATCCGCCACAGGTATACATGTGCTCCCCATCCTGAACCCTCCTCCCTCCTCCCTCCCCATACTATCCCTCTGGGTCATCCCAGTGCACTAGCCCCAAGCATCCAGTATCGTGCATCGAACCTGGACTGGCATCTCGTTTCATACATGATATTTTACATGTTTCAATGCCATTCTCCCAAAACTTCCCACCCTCTCCCTCTCCCACAGAGTCCATAAGACTGTTCTATACATTTTGATGCTTTTGAACTGTGGTGTTGGATAAGACTCTTGAGAGTCTCTTGAACTGCAAGAAGATCCAGCCAGTCCATCCTAAAGGAGATCAGTTCTGAATATACATTGGAAGGACTGATGCTGAAGCTGAAACTCTAATACTTTGGCCATCTGATGTGAAGAACTGACTCATTTGAAAAGACTCCTTTTTTTATTATTATTATTATTTTTTACTTTACAATATTGTATTGGTTTTGCCATACATCAACATGCATCTGCCACGGGTGTACATGTGTTCCCCATCCTGAACCCCCCTCCCACCTCCCTCCCCATACCATCCCTCTGGGTCGTCCTAGTGCACCAGCCCCAAGCTTCCTGTATCCTGCATCGAACCTGGACTGGTGATTCGTTTCTTATATGATATTATATATGTTTTAATGCCATTCTCCCAAATCATCCCCCCCCCCTCCCACAGAGTCCAAAAGACTGTTCTATACATCTGTGTCTCTTTTGCTGTCTCGCATACAGGGTTGTCGTTACCATCTTTCTAAATTCCATATATATGCGTTAGTTTACTGTATTGGTGAAAAGACTCCTATGCTGGGAAAGATTGAAGGAGGGAGGAGAAGGGGATGACAGGAGATGAGATGGTTGGATGGCATCACCGACTCAATGGACATGAGTTTGAGTAATCTCCGGGAGTTGGTGATGGACAGGAAGGCCTGGCGTGCTGCAGTCCTTGGGGGTAGCAAAAAGTCATACACAACTGAGCAACTGAACTGAACTGACTGAGAGTGTATTTATTTCTGATAGTGGACTAAAAGTTTCAACAAAGTGTTCAAATATATTTGGTTCTTTTGCTTAGCTCTCAGTTTACCAGCGAAATGAATTTGATGATTGTTGTACAACAAAGACAAAGATAATGCCTTTCATTCTCTACTTCACTTAAGTATAAGTATGATATAAAATCAAAAAGAAAACAATCAATGCCAGGCACAGAATAGGTTATCAACATCTTATGGACAGAGGAGCCTGAGGGGCTATAGTCCATGAGGTTGCAAAGAGTTGGGCACCACTGAGCAGCTAACACATCATAGGTTATTAAAATCTTTGTTTATTTTCTCCTTCAGGAACAGGAAGACCATTAATGGAGAAAACATGTTGAAGATTCTTCATAGTTATTTGTGAATGCTTTAGTATCACACTGAGTTTTTCACGGTGGATTGTCTATAGAAAATGTATTATACCATGTATCAAAAATGGGATGTCTTGCTTCCTTATTTTAGCACACCTCTGCCTAACACATCTTATCCTTGTTCTCATCCCCGACACCTTAAGGAAAAAAAGAAATCACATTCCAAGTGCTAACGCAAATTTCTACAAAGCAGATTGCAGACAAAGACTTTAATTGCAACAGCTCTAAAAGATGCAAACACACGAAGCACATGGGACCGTCCACAGTCTCTGCTTAAAGTGATTGATAGCAAAACCTCATCAGGCGCTAATGAGACCTGTGATCCCTGCAGAGACAGCGTGTGCTCCCTAATTAGGAGGGAAAAGTGCTCTTCACTGCTCCATTATGACATTTTTAGCAGGGAGAAAAATGGAACATTGTTCATATTACACTCAAAATTATCTACTTAAATGTGTCCTGTAGATTCCTCTGGCAGAGACAAATTTCTGTATTCTCCAGATTCCCGTCAATATATATGCATGTATAAATAGCAAATTAAGGAAAGTCTTATCTATGGATGATCCACTGTTTCCTTATTTGCTGCAAATAAAGCCATATCATTTGCTCATTTTTTCCCCTATTTCTTAGAGAGCAAAATATGGCCTTGTTTGTCTTTTTTATTCAGATTTTGTAGAGTAGACATTCCAGTTTAAATGATTTGCTTAAATCAACTTTCAACCTAAATTCTTACCAGTCTGTTCTCTTTGGATTTGAGGGTGCTGCTCATTTTTCTCTGAGTCTTGAAGTTAGAAAAGAAAAATACTCAATTTGGCATTTTTTTTCCCTCATTCAGCGATGATCTGCAGAATATTTAGACTTGGTGATGAAATGGATTTTATCCTTATTTTACAGAGAAAAACAAGACTTAGGATGTTGAGAGTCCTGCCCAGTGCCTCCTGGTGACTAGTACTCTGGATGAATAAAAAGAAGCTTGAATATAAATGTGTTGATTATGACAATGAAGGAATCAGGAGTTTTTCTTTTCTTGCATCAGATATTCCATTTGCACACACATGTGGATAGAATAGATGAGTATTATAGATTCATATCTTGCTTTTGCAGCTGGAGCATGCTGTATGTAAATAGGACTGCGTATGTGCAGTCTATTCCCAATCGTCTAGGAGCTGACTGAATTTTCTGTGTTTAGGCTTCTCCTCTAGTCATTTCATCAGATATAGGACTCCATCAGGCAACTGCTTCATCTGCAAATACCTCTTCATTTACAATCCCCTGCTAATCTCTGTTGGACATACACAGTGAAATAATGAGGTGTCAGTTGTCTGCTCCAAAATTACCTCCTGAATATTTTTGCCTCTGTTGGGCACCGGTGTCAAACGTATTAGTGTGTCAGACGGTGTTTTAAGTGAAAATTTCAAGAATACGATGAAAAAGAGGTTTTTGTGCTGAGAGTCATTTTCTTCATACCAAAAGCAGGTCAGTTTCTTGCCTGATTCATTCCCATCATGCTACAGCATCAAGGCGTTTAATGTGTGTTATAAAAAGGAACGTATAGGAATTAGGGAGAGACAACTGAAAGGAAGCATTTGTGAACTTTGTGTGTAAGTGAATGGATGAGCCAGCAGCTTAGAATAGGAAAAGTGTCACGTTGGGTTAGCCTGAGTTACTCTCCAAAGTGAAAGTGCACCCAGGGCATTTCTTTCCACGGGAGATTCGCTTCTGACTGTAATGTCATAAATTGTGCTTCTACAACCCTGCAGTTTATAATCAAGTGCATGAAGCTGAATTTCTTAGTCCTTACTATATGTGACTTATGGGGTAAAATACATAATATTTTACCAGTAACATATAATATTTATATATTCTGAGTAATATATAATATAGTATATTTGTATATTCTGAGTAATACATGATATTTGCTCATGTGAAGTTTACGGCCCAGTGAGGTTTATTTTCAAAAGAGTGAACCAATAAACTTACAATCAAGAGAAACCTGTAAAAGGTGCTAATTGAGCACTAAGTGTGGAATTGTTAGACAAAAAGACCTGTTTTTTGGAAGTCCATTAAGCTGAGGTCTTAGTCTGGCAACAACAACAAAAAAAGGATGTGACATATCAGAGAGCCAGTAGATCAACACAGTAATTATTGTAACTGTCTTGGGTTGGGTTTCTAAGAAGCAGAGCCTGGGCAGGCTGATTTATTGAGAGTGCCCTTGGAAGAAACCTGGAAGGTAGATGAGGGAAGCAGGAAGGGTCAGGGGAAGAAGCCAGGTAAACATGTGGTCTTCCTGCAGAGACCTCTGGGGCATGATTGACACCACTGAGTTATCATGCTTTGGGGTGGGTCAGACTTGTGTATCCCATACCAGTCAAAATTGGCTGCAGGATATAGCATTTCTTGGTGAGTTGGCTCCTGTCCCCTGAAGGCAGTTTTCTGGAGAGGCATAGCTGTGAGCTATTTGCAGCTCACCGTGACAGCCACTCGGGAATGGATGGATGCATGGACCTGGTACAACAATGACTAATGTTTATTGCACGCTTAATGTTTAAGGGCCCAGCACTCTGACAGATGTTTTACATATATAAATTGTATTAATTATATGAGGGAGTTAGCAATATTTCTCCATTTGAAATTAAATAAAACTAAATCACAAACTAAGTGAACAGATCAAGATGACACATCAGAGAAGTGGCAGAGCCACGATTTGGACACATTCAGTCTAATTTGTTTTTTTAAAAATAGACAAGTAAACAACAAAATTGGCCGTGATTTATTTCTCATTTCTCCATAGAAAAAAAATTGTCTAGGTGGTGATTAAATTGCCACTAGTCTATGGAAACTGAAATTTGTACCTTTTAGGAAAACATTTTCCCATATCTCAGTTGCAGTAGCAGCTTCTACGTGTCAACTCCTTTCCCATTTTGGGGATGGGGACGACCACATTGTTCACCCTTCCTGATGTCTGCTTCTCTCTCCAGGCTGGCCATGCTTCCCTTCACTCCCAGTGTTCCGTGTTTGTTTTGTGAGTGCACCACGCTCCCTTCTGCCACAGGATCTTTGCACACACCGGTCCCTCTAGCTGAAATGTGATTCATGCTAACACCTCCTCACCCTCAACTGTGTACTTAGTTACCTCTTCATGATCCTCCTGATCTTATTGATCAGACTTCATTCATTCCATTTCCTATCTTGTTGTCTAGGCCAGGGGTTTTTGTTATAGATTCTCATTTAACTACATCTTTCTCCTTCAGAGGACTTTCCCAGTGGCTCAGGTGGTAAAGAATCTGCCTACAATGAGAGAAACCTGGGTTCAGTCCCTGGGTGGGGCGCATCCCCTGGAGAAGGGAGTGCTACCCACTTCAGTAGTCTTGCCTGGAGAATTCCATGGATGGAGGACCCTAGTGAGCTACGTCCATGGTGTTGCAAAGAGTTGGACATGATTGAGTGGCTAGCAATCTCTCCTTCAGAGTTCCTATCTCATTTCGTGTTTATGTATACTTTGGTGGGATTGTTTAATTAATGCCTGTCTCCTCTTCTGCAGGATTCCCAGGTGACTCAGTGGTAAAGAATCTGCCTGCCAATGCAGGAGATGTAAGAGACACATGTTTGATACCTGGGTTGGGAAGATCCCCTGGAAGAGGAAATGGCTATCCAGAATACTTTTTTGGGAAAATTGCATGGACAGAGGAGCCTGGCGGTTATAGTCTGTGGAGTCACAAATAGTAGGACATGACTGAATGACCAAGCAAGCACACACACTGCTCTTTTGGACTGTAAATTCCGTGATGACTGGAGTTGTGTTTGCTTCACCCACTACTGTACCCAGTACAGTGCCGATATATTGTTGATATTCAATAGGTGCATACATGCTCAGTTGCTTAGTTGTGTCCAACTCTGTGACCCCGTGGCTCCTCTGTCCATGGAATTTTTCAGGCAAGAATACTGGAATGGGTTGCCATTTTCTTCTCTAGGGGATCGTCTTGACCCAGGGATAGAACCTGTATCTCCTGGATTGGCAAGTGGATTCTTTACCACTGAGCCACCTGGGAAGTCCATTCAATAGATACTTATTAATAAATGAATAAACTAGGAAAAGAATGCCAACTGTCTGGTCCTCTGTTTCTTCCTACAGAGAAGAGGCAGGCTTGCCTCTCTGATTCAGTTGCATTTGTGCTCTGAATTTTGGTTCACTTCAAGGACCCATGTCTATCCAGCAGACATGTCTTGCTCCAGGTTTGGAGTCCTTTGAACTGATCCAGCTAGTGCCAAGTAAGTTCTGAGCTGCTCTGGAGACACCTATCCCTCACCCTTTATCAATAGCACCATTCAATTTTGAATTAAACACATTTGGATAATGCAGGCTATCACCATGTTCTGTTACTGTAAGACTCCTGTGTGCACGAATTTAGCTTCACAAACTCTTGTATGTTTCAAGGTCACTCTTTGATGATATCCAGATCCACTAAAAGCACACTCATTTTAGGAGTATGAATATTTACACTGATGTTTTAGTAAAATACTTAAAAATAAAAAAGACAGATGTCTTAAGGCTTTTTAATAATGCATCCCAATTATCTATGAATAATTTGTTCTGTTGATGTGTCTTTTTATTAGCAACAAGCTTAAGAGAAATCTAAAGATAGGATTTTTTAATGGGTGACTTTCTTCAGCAGTTGAAAAAGTAAGCAAAATATGTCTGTACCTGTTTTTCAATTACGGTCTCAAATTGATTTTTCTGTTATAGACACAAGTTTCAAAGTAGAAAAGTTGAGATGGATAATAGCTCATTACTCTACATTTTTCATGTTATTTTGCTGGTATAAAGATGGTGCATCTTATTGATTTGAAATAGTGTTGGGGGTTATTACAAAAAGGAATTGACTCTGTATGTTCATTAGCTTATCCATTCCCTTTTTTCAAGAAATATTTACTATACATCAAATAAAATTTGTTATTATCTATTACTTAATAAGTTGAAAGCTGTGTTCGAATTGCATCCAGATTTTGTTGATGGAAACACTTACTACAGTTCTTAGCAAAGGGTTCATTACTCTTTGGACTTAGTAGCCCAACAGGTCATTTGCATATCTGTCCTGAGCAACTTAACATTGAAAGGGACCAGCTCTGGTAGGAACACCGCAGCTGCTAAAGTGCAAAAGAAAACTCGGTGTAACAGTGGGATAAAAAGTAAAGCAGTTGAGGAGCTACGCATAAGGTACTGCTATGTATGGGAATTTAAATACATAAGACCGAATGTACCATATCTGCTATTTATCCTATTTGATAATTCTTCTCTGAGCTCCCCAAGATATTCCAAAATTCTCACATTTTTATATTTTAATAGATTATCTTTATACCTTCAGTTTCCACAGAAGTCTAAAGAGAAAAAAAATATCCAAATTTGGAAACTTTGAATTGATCGCTCTCATGGTGCATCATACGTTTCACAGTGACCCAGTGTTAGAACCTCCCAAATTCCCTTCATGACAAGTAAGGTAACCATATCATTTGTTAGTCAAATTGGAATAATTTTGAGAAGGCTGATGTTCTGAAAAATTATGCCAGGGCCAAAAACTGGGATCATTTCAAATAAATTTGGTGTATAATCAATCACCCTAAGGATGAATAAATTCAGATCTTTAGTCAGTTGTCCACTTGTCCTTTGTATAACAAATTAAAATTTCCCTCCCCAGTCAGTCTTCCTGTAGCCTCTTCCTATACTTTTAGGACAGTTTGAGGTAGAAAGAGATACCGTGTGACCTGCTCTTCAATATTTTGAGGATGGGATTTCTCACATTATCAAGGTGGATGAGGTGTGTGTGTGTGTGTGTGTGTGTGTGTGTGTGTTTAATATGCTATCTAGGTTGGTCATAGCTTTTCTTCCAAGGAGGAAGTGTCTTTTATTTATTTATTTATTTTTAACTTATTACATTTTTATTAATGACTTCACATTTTTTTAAAATTTTATTTTATTTTTAAACTTTACATAATTGTATTAGTTTTGCCAAATATCAAAATGAATCCGCCACAGGTATACATGTGTTCCCCATCCTGAACCCTCCTCCCTCCTCCCTCCCCATACCATCCCTCTGTGTTTATCTGTGCATGAACATATGCACAAGTATGCAGGAATATGATCATCTAGTTTGACATTGTCCCCACCCATAACTTTTAAAATATTTCATAGAAAAGTAAAGCCAACAGAAATAAAGTGATTAAAAAAGAATCAGTTTACCTAAATGTTGATTTGTCTAGTAACTGGATAGGTTAAAAACTAGAATTAATTAAGTGTAAAATAAAGACAAATCTTTTTTTTAGGAGATTTTTATTAGGGATATAGGCTTACAATTAAATTATAATAATTAATGTCAAATCAAGAAAGATGCCATTATGAATTAGACCCTAAAGAAAGATGCCATTACAAATTAGACCCCAACATTTCTTGAACGCAATAATTATGTTTTGCTCCATTGCCTTATGTTGTTTTAAAGTTCTATTTATTTTCTCTCTCTCAGTGTCTTCCCTGACTTTAAAACACCTTATGTGGAATTCAGCCCAGTACTGAATGATGCACAGAAAAAAAAAAACAAAAAAAAAACCACTTCAGTGACTTCTAACAGATTAAGCTTTGGACAATAGTTTCTAAGCAGAAAGCATGACCCTGTATCTGAAAGGGTAAAGCAAACGGCTGTGAATAATGTGAGTGAATGCAGGAGGAGAGCAGAGAGGCAAAAAAAAGTTTCCAGGCTTATTTCTGGTTCAGTTCCACAACTATCTTTTTATATATTTGCCGTGAATACAAGATTTTATCACTGGCTAGCCTAAAGTGCCACGAAGTTCTGACTTTCATGTTCTTTCTTCCCATGGAGTATTTCATTGCATTCCTCTCTTCCCTGGGATAATAAAATTCTTTATTTCCTAATTGCTCAATGGAGGATCCACATGGCTAGGGTAATAAGGAGCTGGCATAAAGCCTCTGTTTCTGAGAGGCTCTGTGGATTCAGAGAAGTCACAAGGTTTGCTAAAGTGAATTCCTTTTTGCTTGCAATTGGTCCCCCAGGTAATGTAGACCAAAGAAGAAAGAGGGGACTTCAGGCATTAATGGGAAGACCTGATCTGGAGAGAACTTTGCTCAAGCAAGGGCTTGTCAGTCACAGAGCTTTTAAAAAATGCATCTCAAAGTTCATACATTTTAGCTACTGAAATAACTTGACATGAGCTGATTGTATAACATAAAATCCCCTTTCATTGACTCTAAGTGAAACTATTCACATTAGAGACTCAGCCGAAAACCTGTCTAGTGTTTGAGGGATTATTTCTACAAATCCAAGATAGATGGTGTGAATACTAATTGTTTGACTAATGAGAGGTAGCTGAACGACAATGAAGGTCGCTGTTGATATCCAGAGAGCAGCACTCAACATAGTTTGGGGCTGGTGGCTCCAGTCCTCGGTTCAGGGTTGGCATTTTGAAGATCATTTTTCCCTGAGATGTGAGTGATGGACTCCTTTCTCACTCTCTCTCTCTTTGCTTTTTATTTATTTATTACAAGTGATTTTTATTGAAGCATAGTTCCTTTACAATGTTGTGTTAGTTTCTATGTCAGCAAAGTGAATCAGTGATTCGTATATAGACACCCCCTCTTTTTTTGGATTTCCTTTGAAGTTAAATCACCACAGAGCTCTGAGTAGAGGGAACAGACTCCCTTCTTTTGATTCCTCCCCACACTGTGAACCATGAAATACTCTTTAGGGCATAGCTGCAATATTTATCCTCAATCATATTACTATTATTTTTAAAATTGAGGGATATTTTATTGGAAAAGCACCAGGCTCCCTGAATTCGTTACGTGCAGAGGAGTTAAAAGATCAAGGCTAATTATCAAGTTAGTATTCTGTTGTGCATTTTAAGGATTATCATAATGTTATACTGAAATGCTAAGGAGGAGCTTAGATACATTGCCTTTACTGGTATTATTTTCATCTCCAGAAAACAGGTAACAGGAAAACATGGTCTTTGGAGTTTTGATGTTGATAAATTTTTAAAGTTAAGAAAAGTGGATCAGTACTTTAGGTAAAGGGTTGTCTCACATAGTCTTGTATTGCACATCCACTAACACATTTTTCAGTAACACTGTGATTTTTTTAAACCATAATTTACCATACTAGATTATTAGACATGTTTTTATCTATGATTCTATTCCAAGAACTGGCTCAATTATTTATCTACTTACTTTAAATGGGTGTCTTTACTGCAGTAACAGAAGCATGGGCTTTGAACAACAGAGAGACTAGTTGTTCTTATTCCCTTTCTCTGGCATGTGCTCTCAGTGACCCTCTACTTTTTATTGGCTAAAACACATGTCACAAGAAAAATGACAACAACAACAAAAAAGACAGTGGGAATATTCAGTTGGATGAACAGAAGACTTAGAAGGAATGCGTAAATTGTCCTCAAATATTTTCAAGCTTCTTGGACTTATTGAATGGATGTATAGAGGGATAAACGAGTGAATGAATGAATGAATGAGGTACTAAGTGGAAGGCTCAGGGAAAGCTCAGGGAAGGCTCAGGAACAGTGACTAGAATGACACGCATGTTCTTCACCCTTAGAAAGCTCACCTTCGCAGACGAAGAGGAAATTACTTTCTGGAGCAGTAATTAAAAGGTGAATAAATTGATTTTGAATAGCTCCATAGGGTAGAACCAAAGCAAGTGTCAGTGTTTATCAAAAGTTTTTTTTTTTATGTACTATATATCAAATAGTTTCCAAAGTCTAATTATAAACTTAATTAAATTTAACATGTGTTTATTGAAGACCTATTATGTGCAATCTATGCAGAGCAACATGGAGCATGCATCCAGGTGGTCATATTAGAAGGAGTTAGCATACAGGAGACAAAATGCTATTAGGCACTTGTAATCCAGAAAGTAGTTAGAATCCACATTTGCAAATGAATTTAGAAATATCTCAGTGTGGCAAAGTCCAGGTGTTAGGCCAGAATATGCAATTCATTCAGCTCAGTTCAGTTCAGTCACACAGTGTGTCCAACACTTTGAAACCCCACAGACTGCAGCACGCCAGGCCTACCTGTCCATCACCAACCCCTGGAGCTTGCTCAAACTCATGGCCATTGAGTTGGTGATGCCATCCAGCCATCTCGTCCTCTGTTGTCCCCTTCTCTTCCTGCCCCCAATCTTTCGCAGCATCAGGGTCTTTTCCAATGAGTCAACACTTCGCATCAGGTGGCCAAAGTACTGGAGTTTCAGCTTCAACATCAGTCCTTCCAATGAGCACCTAGGACTGATCTTTAGGATGGACTGGTTGGATCTCCTTGCAGTCCAAGGGACTCTCAAGAGTCTTCTCCAACACTACAGTTCAAAAGCATCAATTCTTCGGCACTCAGCTTTCTTTATAGTCCAACTCTCACATCCATACATGACTACTGGAAAAACCATAGCTTTGACTAGACGGACCTTTGTTGGTAAAGTAATGTTTCTGCTTTTTAATATGCTGTTGAGGTTGGTCATAGCTTTTCTTCCAAGAAGCAAGCGTCTTTTAATTTCTTAGCTGCAGTCACCATCTGCAGTGATTTTGGAACCCAGGAAAATAGTCTCTCACTGTTTCCATTGTTTCCCCGTCTTTGCCATGAAGTGATGGGACTGGATGCCATGATCTTAGTTTTTTCAATGTTGAGCTTTAAGCCAACTCTTTCACTCTCCTCTTTCACTTTCATCAAAAGGCTCTTTAGTTCCTCTTCACTTTCTGCCATAAGGGTGCTGTCATCTGCATATCTGAGTTTATGGATATTTCTCCCAGTAATCTTGATTCCAGCTTGTGCTTAATACAGCCCAGCATTTCACATGATGTACTCTGCTTATAAGTTAAATAAGTAGGATGACAATATACATTCATTCAACTAGAATAAGTTAGATATTTTTTTCTTATCTAGTTTGTGATAATTTTGATTTATGCACATCCTCTTTACTATACATTAACTTTTCTGTTTTTTAAATTATTTAAATTGAATGATAATTCCTTCATAATATTGTGATGGTTTTCGCCATTTACCAACATGGATTGGCTAAATATATACATGTGTCCCCCTATCCTGAACCTCTTCACACCTCCCTCCCACCCCATCCCTCTGGGTTGTCCCAGAGCACTGGCTTTGGGTGCCCTACTTCAAGCATCAAACTTGCACTGGTCATCTATTTCACATATGGTAATGTACATGTTTCAGTGCTATTCTCTCAAATCAGCCCACTCTCTCCTTCTCCCACTGAGTACAAAAGTCTGTTCTTTACATCTGTGTCTCCTCTGCGGCCCTGCATGTAGGATCACTGGTACCATCTTTCTAAGTTCCATATATATATGTGCTAATATGCAGTATTTGTCTTTTTCTTCCTGACATTTTCCTCTGTGTAATAGGCTCCAGATTGATCCACCTCGTTAGAACTGACTCAAATCACTCCTTTCTATAACTGAGTAATTAGGTGCCACAGCTTCCTTATTCATTCATCTGCTGATGGACATCTAGTTTGCTTCCATCTCCTAGCTATTGTAAACAGTGCTGCAATGAACATTGGGGTTCATGTGTCTCTTTCAATTCTGGTTTCCTCTGGGTGTATGCCCCAGCAGTGAGATTGCTGGGTCCTAGGGCAGTTCTATTCCCAGTTCTATTCCTACACTGTTCTCCATAGTGGCTGTGCTAGTTTGCATTCCCACCAACAGTGTCAGAGGGTTCCCTTTTCTCCACACCCTCTCCAGCATTTATTGTTTGTGGACTTTTTGATGGTGCTTTTCTGAGCAGCATGAGATGATACCTCATTGTAGCTTTGATTCGCATTTCTGTAATAATGAATGACGCTGAGCATCTTTTCATGTTTTTATTAGCCATCTGTATATCTTCTTTGGAGAACTGTCTGTTAGGTCTTTTGCCCGCTTTTTGATTGAGTTGTTTGTTTTATATACATTAACTTTTAATGAGAGTAAAGGGCTTTGTGAGATGTAAACTGCTGTTTATTTTTAACCAAAGAAAGAGGAAACACATGTCATATATATGTGTGTTTATATATATGTGTGTGTATGCTGTTTGTCTTATTCCTTTCTTTAAGGACATATAAAAACAAGTCTTTTTCTTCTACTTCTTCAAAGAATCAAACATCTTATTAGATTTTTTATGAATGGTTTATTTTCTTTTTTATTTAAATAGAGAAATCCATAGTTCAGGAGTTAGGTATGAGATCAACATTTGTAATAATTTTGTAACTAGTCTTTCAAACCCAAACTATATATATCCTGTTTTCCCAATTCCCCTCACATCCTTTATACAGATTTTCTACTATGAATTTACTGTCCAACATTGAGAGCCATCCTTGAAAATGTCTTTTCATAGAGATTCTGGAAAAATACTGTTATGCAGTAATGAAACTTAATGACCTGTTCTGTGAGCCTTGACCTTGATTCCTTTGAGAAGTTACAGACGAAGTAGCTGTCCAAAGGAAAATGCCAGAATTAGAATGGCTATTGAAATTATTGGCTAGAAGCCATCAGTATTTAAGAGTTGATAATACTATCTTTAGCAGGGAAGTAAACTGTCCATCTTACTCACAGATAGAAACTCATTCTCTGACAATGTTGGGCTTTTGATGGAGGGTATCGTCAAGGACGTTACTTGGTTCTTCTGGTTCTACATGCCGTTCAGTTCAGTTCAATCTCTCAGTCGTGTCCGACTCTTTGCGACCCCATGGACTGCAGCACACCAGGCCTCCATGTCCGTCACCAACTCCTGGAGTTTCCTCAAACTCATGTCCATTGAGTCGGTGATGCCATCCAACCACCTCATCCTCTGTCGTCCCCTTCTTCTCTCGCCTTCAATCTTTCCCAGCATCAGGGTCTTTTCAAATGAGTCAGCTCTTCGCATCAGGTGGCCAAAGTATTGGAGTTTCAGCTTCAACATTAGTCTTTCCAATGAATATTCAAGAGTGATTTCCTTTAGGATAGACTTGTTAGATCTCCTTGCAGTCCAAGGGACTCTCAAGAGTCTTCTCCAATACCACAGTTCAAAAGCATCAATTCTTCTGCGCTCAGCTTTCTTTATAGTCCAACTCTCACATTCATGCATGACCACTGGAAAAACCATAGCCTTAACTAGATGGACCTTTGTTGGCAAAGTAATGTCTCTGCTTTTTAATATGCTGTCTATGTTGGTCATAACTTTTCTTCCAAGGAGTAGGAGTCTTTTAATTTCATGGCTGCAGTCACCATCTGCAGTGATTTTGGAGCCCCCAAAAATAAAGTCTGCCACTGTTTCCCCATCTATTTGCCATGAAGTGATGGGACCAGATGTCATAATCTTTGTTTTCTGAATGTTGAGTTTTAAGGCAACTTTTTCACTCTCCTTTTGCAGTTCATTAGCATGTAAACATCCGCTGGATCATGGAAAAAGCATGAGAGTTCAAGAAGAACATCTATTTCTGCTTTATTGACTATGCCAAAGCCTTTGACTGTGTGGATCACAATCAACTGTGGAAAATTCTGAAAGAGATGGGAATACCAGAACACCTGATCTGCCTCTTGAGAAATTTGTATGCAGGTCAGGAAGCAACAGTTAGAACTGGACAGGGAACAACAGACTGGTTCCAAATAGGAAAAGGAGTTCGTCAAGGCTGTATATTGTCACCTTGTTTATTTAACTTATATGCAGAGTACATCATGAGAAACGCTGGACTGGAAGAAACACAGCTGGAATCAAGATTGCCGGGAGAAATATCAATAACCTCAGATATGCAGATGACATTAACCTTATGGCAGAAAGTGAAGAGGAACTCAAAAGCCTCTTAATGCAAGTGAAAGAGGAGAGTGAAAAAGTTGGCTTAAAGCTCAACATTCAGAAAACAAAGATCATGGCATCCGGTCCCATCACTTCATGGGAAATAGATGGGGAAACAGTGGAAACAGTGTCAGACTTTATTTTTCTGGGCTCCAAAATCACTGCAGATGGTGACTGCAGCCATGAAATTAAAAGATGCTTACTCCTTGGAAGGAAAGTTATGACCAACCTAGATAGCATATTCAAAAGCAGAGACATTATTTTGCCATCAAAGTTTCGTCTAGTCAAGGCTATGGTTTTTCCAGTGGTCATGTATGGATGTGAGAGTTGGACTGTGAAGAAGGCTGAGCGCCAAAGAATTGATGCTTTTGTACTGTGGTGTTGGATAAGACTCTTGAGAGTCCCTTGGACTGCAGGGAGATCCAACCAGTCCATTCTGAAGGAGATCAGCCCTGGGATTTCTTTGGAAGGAATGATGCTAAAGCTGAAACTGCAGTACTTTGGCCACCTGATGCGAAAAGTTGACTCATTGGAAAATACCCTGATGCTGTGAGGGATTGGGGGCAGGAGGAGAGGGTGACGACAGAGGATGAGATGGCTGGATGGCATCACTGACTCGATGGACGTGAGTCTGAGTGAACTCAGGGAGTTGGTGATGGACAGGGAGGCCTGGCGTGCTGCGATTCATGGGGTCGCAAGGAGTCGGACACGACTGAGCAACTGATCTGATCTGATCTGATCTGAGCATGTAAATGGTTCTTTCATTTACTGATTTGAAACTGAGTGGAGGTCAACTCATACCATAACTACTTCGCTTTTTATAATACAATTACAATTTCTGTAAAATAAGAAAGGTTTAATGAAATGAAATTTGTTTAATAGCAGAATAACACATGGGGAAGGTGAATATCTGTTTTTAACATTCAATAATTTTATTACAATGAAACGAATTCAAAATGCTAAGGGGTGAACATTCCAGTTCAGTAACACATGGATAATACTGAAATCCCTCAAAGTATGAAAACATTAAGTTGAACTTGATGTAGACAAATAAGGTAACAGAGAGAAATGATTGAGTTTTGTCTGTGAAATAGCATTCATTTAGATCATGACTCTGTTATTTGTAGGTTGTCTGAAGTTCGGAAAAATCTAATCTGTCTATTGTTTCTCACTGCATATTAGGAATAAATAATAGAATCTATCACATCATCATTTTGAGAGTTAATGTAAAGTGTTTAGAATAGCTCCTAGTAGGTAGTGGTGTGCTGAGAAATGTTAACAACTGGCTCTGCAAAAAGAAGTTCTGATGTAGTGTTTGCCAATTTCTATAATGTAAATATTTCCATCATGGAGTAAATGCCCTCAAGATGACATCACTAGATGCTCAGTTGGAAAGAGACATGCACAATTGGTGTTCACTCACCTATGTGACCCAGCTCCAGCACGCTACAGATAGTAAGCATTAAATAAATCTTAATTGTTGTTGTTTACATATTAAAATAATGAAAGACACTTAAGAACTTTTAGCTCATGAATCAGATGTGCCATGTATTGTGATCATCTAGTTTGATGGCCTATTTAGCTTATGATTTATGACATAAAAGTCTAATACGCAATATACATTTGCTTTCGTTTCCGTGGTGGAATTAAGTTCTGCATTTTATATTTATCAGTTTGCAAAACACTCTTTAATTTACATTATGGTTGTACATTACATTTGCCTTTCCCAGGTTCATTGTGTTTACATTTTTTATTGTGATGTTGTTTCCCTACAGAGTTTGACTTTTTATTTATGTTCTCATTGTCAGGCATAATGAATTGTGAAAAGGAAAAAAGAAAAAGGTAAATTAAAGGAGCAACTTGTTAAGGTAATGCCTTCCAGATGAGGCAGCAACTGCTCACTTACTGAGGTTGTTAAGTTATCTATAGGCTTCCCATGTTGACTCTCTTTGCAAGCGTCTCTCTACCCATCTTCGGAGAAGGCAATGGCACCCCACTCCAGTACTCTTGCCTGGAAAATCCCATGGACGGAGGAGCCTGGTGGGCTGCAGTCCATGGGGTCGCTAGAGTCGGACACGACTGAGCAACTTCACTTTCACTTTTCACTTTCATGCATTGGAGAAGGAAATGGCAACCCACTCCAGTGTTCTTGCCTGGAGAATCCCAGGGACGGGGGAGCCTGGTGGGCTGCCGTCTATGGGGACGCACAGAGTCGGACACGACCGAAGCGACTTGGCAGCAGCAGCAGCAGCAGCAGCAGCAGCTCTACCTATCTTAGGCAACACACAGTTCAGGCCTTCTTCCTCCTAGGATGACCTTTTAAGAGTGCAATATCAGGATGTGTGACAAGTAATAGAGAAGGAGGCCAAAAGCCTTGTCTTGCAGAGTGGCAGTAATCGTTTTAAGCCTAAAAATCCACCCCAATTATTATATTTGGCTGAATAGGTATTTACATAAAGAGGGTTCAAAATGTGCATAGAAAAAAAAATAGCTTAGATGTTGACAAGAAATTATGCTGAGATTTAAAAACTTATCATATAAATTAATAACAAGGCCCCTCGTGCTAGAACAGTACCAATTTTTCTTCAGAACAGTTAGAACAAATAATTTATCTCGACATTAAAATTGTCACTACAAAAGTATATATAACTAACACTTCTTCAGAATTTAGATATACACAGCTGGCTATGATGTTATTATATTGGCTTGCCTCATAGCTGGAACCAGGAGCTGTATATCATTCTGGTTGACCTTTAGAAATTTGTAGTACACTTAAGTAAAAAGAGCTTCATTAGTATATTTTGGAGGATGGTTTTGAAGAGTTTTGGAGAAGGAGACCACTTTGCTTTCAAGAGTCACTTGCAATTAATCCTCAGAAGCCTAGAGAGGGTTGCTTTGGAGATGTCTTTACACAGCTAGAGTGGCAGAGGCCACGTTTTACTTTTCAGATGTTGCTAATAGTATTAGTAGCAGTTTTGGAGACTATGTGCAATGTGTGTGTGTGCTCAGTTGTTCAGTTGTGTCTGACTCTTTGCAAACCAATGGACTGTAACCTGCCAGGCTCCTCTGTCCATGGAATATTCCAGGCAAGAATTCTGGATTGGTTTGCCATTTCCTACTCCAGGGGAACTTGCTGATCCAGGGATCAAAAACACTAGCCAAAATTACTCATCCCTGAGACAATCCTCTCAGGTAGATTATTTTTATTCCAAATTTACAAGGGAGAAGATTGAGGTTAAATAGGTTTGTTAATTTGCCAAAGGTTATGGTTACCAGTGAAGAAACCTACTTTTCAAAATTTTATCTACGCTTCCACAGCCCCCTTCCTTTCTCTATATCACACTGCCTCTAATAAGACATTGAAAATCAAGACTTCTGTTAGATCTTATTTTTCCATATTTTTATGTTGTGAATTTTTCTTCTCAAAAAATTGTATTAGCTTATTTAGGAAGCAATGTCCATTATTCATATTTTGCCCTTGTTCTCTATCACTGTACCTAAAAAGATTCTCTTGAAGATTGAAAATGACATATTTGGAGTCATAAAGAGAGAAAAGATACACATTTAGAAATATGAAATACGTAAAAATGCCTATATTAGAGAGGCACTCAAAGCCTCACTCTGCTACTCTGATATTCCATGAAAGAGCAATTGCTTTCCATGGACACTTGGATTCCAAAAAACACAAATGAAAGATATTTCACTTTATTCAAATTAGTTATAAATTTAAGGGTATATAAAAAAAATCTACAGGCACACCTCATTATGTTGCACTTTACTTTATTTTGCTTCAAAGGTACCAGTTTTTTTTTGTCCCAAATTGATTTCTGGCAACCCTGAGTTGAGCACGTCTCTTGGCACCATTTTTTCCCCAAAGCATTTGTTCACTTTATGTCTCTGTGTTACATTTTGATAATTCTCACAATATTTCAAATGTTTTCATTATTATTATATTTGTTATAGTTATCTATGATCATGAATCTTTCATGTTAATAATTCAAAAAGATTAAGACTTGCTGAAGGCTCAGAGAGTGGTTAGCATTTTTTTAGCAATAAAATATTTTTAAAGTATGTACATTTTTTTTTTAGGCAGTGTTATTACACATTTAATAGACTATACTAGAGTGTAAATATAACTTTTATATGCACTGGGAAGCCAAACAACTCAGGTGACTCCCTTTATTGCAGTGGTCAGAACAGAACCTGCAGTATCTCTGAGGTGTGCTTGTAGTTGGTAAGTGTTAGGGCTGTTTTCAGGATTGTCTCAATATTATTTGGAAAAACAAAATATCTTGAAAAGCAATCAGTCACTAATAAGAATCAGCTTTAAAAGAGGAAAGCTGATTCTTTTTTAAAAATTTATTTATTTATTATTTTTTTCTGCACAAATATTCATTGGTTTTATTTTTTAATATAAATTTATTTTAATTGGAGGCTAATTACTTTACAATAATTGAAGGATATTTGCTTTACAGAATTTTGTTGTTTTCTGTTAAACCTCATGGATCAGCCACAGGTATACATATATCCCCTCCCTCTTGAACCTCCCTCCCTTCTCCCTCCCCATCCCACCCCTCTAGGTTGATTCAGAGACCCTGTTTGTGTTTCCTGAGACATACAGCAAATTCACCTTGGTTATCTATTTTACATATGGTAATGTAGGTTTCCATATTACTCTCTCCATACATCTCACTCTCTCCTCCCCTCTCCCCGTGTCCAAAAATTGATTCTTTTTTTTATTTTGGAAAAAGATAACTGAACTTATATTGCTACAGCACACAATGATTCTATTGTGTACTTCTGGGGACAGAAGCTCAAACTGCAGACCCAAGGTAGCTACCATTTTTCATAGACTCTGAGAAAGTAAAGCAGACACAGAATACTTGACACACCTTGATTATTTAGCTTTTATTTTTTTCTGTTGTTAAAAATTGATGGTTCATATCTTTTCCAGAACTGTTTTAAATGTAAACAGGAAAAGCTAGTGTAGTCTGAAGTCAGGGAAGCTGATTCCTGTAGTTTCATTTTCTTTGCTCAAGATCAATTTGGCTATTTGATGTCTTTTGTGTTTCTATACAAATTTTAAGTCTTTGTCCTTGTACGGTGAAAAATGCTGTTGGTAATTTGATGAAGATTGCATTGAATCTGTGAATTGCCTTGGGTATTGATGGTTGATTCTCCCAATCCTAACACATGCTATATCTTTCCAACCTGTTTATGTTACTTTCAGTTTCTTTCATCAGCATTTTATAGTTTTCAGAGTACAAGTCTTTTCCTTCTTAGGTAGGCTTATTCCAAGTATTTTATTCTTTTTGATGCAATAACAAATGCGACTGTTCCTTAACTTCTCTTTCTGATTTTTTGCTGTTAGTGTGTAGAAATGCAAGAGATTTCTATTTATTAATTTTTTAATATAAAAATCCATTGATAAGCTCTAGTATTTTTAGGGTAGCATCTTTAGGACTTTCTATGTATTGCTATACCTGCCATCTACAAGTCTGTGATGGCCTATGTTGCATAATCAACCACGAGCAAGTGAATTTCCTCCATGGAGGTCAGCAAGATAGGAGGGTGAACAGAAAATCCTGAGAAGGGTATCCAGAAGAAATAAGCAAGCAAATATCTTAGCAAGACTGTTCAGAGCTGTCAGGAACCAATGGGGAAATGAGTGGTGGCATAGGTGTTAGCATTAAGCAAACATCAAAAGGCCACTTGACACTGACACCTCTTTCATGGGTTATCTTCAGATGATTATTTAAACTGTTCAGTGCTCTGCTGCCTAGAAGTACCTTTTTTAAGTCTATGATATAGTTCTCTATAGTTCCCTAAGTCTGACTTTAGGAAGTAAATTCAAAACATTTTTGCATGAGATAGGACAGGCTATGTATAGTGAGTACTTTGAAGATGAAAATGGAGAACAGATCACTAGGGATTTTTCTTGTTTTGATGAGCCATGCCAACCTTGTGCTTGAGAGAAAGGGTTTGTCAGCTTCTATACAAAAGTCCCTGGCAGCAATACTTCCCTTGAGATATAGCTTTAAATACTCTTCTTAAAAGTAGTGATTTTTATCAAAGACCAGCAGTTTAAAAATTCATATGATCTTGGACCCTTTTAAAAAAAATGCTTTTTTCAAACCCAAAATATTTAACTAAAAATTTCCTTGCAAATTAACAAGGACTCTGATAGCAGGCTCAATGAATATATCTTCAGATTTCCTTTTACTTCTTCTTTAAAAATATATCTTATTCTCCTTACTTGCTAATGGTTATCTCTCATGTTTAGGGCCCTGGACTAGCTAATTTGCAAGGATGAATTACAAATTTTTGAAAAGTTGGTAGGAATTTCCCGAGTTTAAATGTTAAAATTTCTATCTTTTCCTAACAACTTCAAAGTCAATTTTAAATTTTTTGCATGCTTCTTTTTTGGGCCCATAGAATAAATATAGACTTTTAAATATTTATGTTATTGCAAAATATCAAGAAATAGATATATAGAATAAAATGTAATTCTGCATATCAAGCTAACTATTAAAGTACCAAATTTCTTGTCCAAAGATAATAGGGTTATTCGCTCTTAATTTATTTAGATAGAATTTATTAAATAAATGTGTATCCCCAGTGGAGTCTAAAAGACTTGAGCTTAATTTAAGCCTATCCATCTAGGACTTCATTAGATAATGTCCAGTATTACTCTCAATTTATTCAATTCAAATCTTGTCTTCCCAGGAAAATAATGGGCTTCTTGAAGTTAAGAATTCGGTCGTACTTTACTGTTATACCTTTGTAACACCTAACAATGAATCTTGGATATAGAATATACTTTATAGGTGTTTGGAACTTAGTATAATTAAATCTCAAGTTCCACACTGTGTATTCTGTACAGTGAGTTGTATTTTGTGTATTTTGAATATGATACATCTTCTATATTAAGAATCTGCTAGCTGTATCCCAAATCCTGGTCATCCTCATTTTTGTAAACAAAGTTTGATTGGAGCACAGGCACACCCATTTATTTGCATATTATCTGTGGCTGCTTTTGTATTCCTATGGCAGAGCTTAGTAGCTGGGACTGAAACCCTGCAGCCCAGCAAACCAAAGTCTCTGGCACTTAAAGGATTCTAAGATTGCTGCCCTCCTTTCTTGATAGTACTTATCTTTGATAGAAAATGTAAGTTCTTAGGGACTGAATTATTTGATATTTTACCATCCTTATAAAGAAAGCTGAAGAACTGATGCTTTTGAACTGTGGTGTTGAAGACTCTTGAGAGTCCCTTGGACTACAAGGAGATCCAACCCGTCCATCCTAAAGGAGATCAGTCCTGAATATTCACTGGAAGGACCGATGTTGAAGCTGAAGCTCCAATACTTTGGACACCTGATGCGAAGAACTGACTCATTTGAAAAGACCCTGATGCTGGGAAGCATTGGGAGCAGAAGGAGAAGGGGATGACAGAGGATGAGATGGTTGGATGGCATCACTGACTTGATAGACATGAGTTTGAGTAAACTCCAGGAGTTGGTGATGGACAGGGAAGCCTGGCATGCTGCAGTCCATGGGGTCACAGAGTCGGACACTACTGAGCGACTGAACTGAACTGAGAAGTAAATTAGATTATAATACTTCCTGATGCTGAATATTTTAACTAAGATTTTCCAGTAAGAGAAAGTATCAAAAAGATTTAAAAAAAAATGGAGGTTGTACCATTTTTCTTGCCATAGCAACTATATTTCTGATTAAAGATAGAGGATAGATACATTAAAACACATCTTAAAAATGCAATTTGGTTTCCTGCCAGTATAAACCTTCATTAAAGCCAAGATTCAGAATAAATTAAAAGGTTGAAACAGCCCACTTTGTATTAGAGAAAATACACAGCTGCCTTAAAAAAGGAATTGAATTGGCTGGTTGTCATAAACTGCTCTTTGAGGCTGCCAGTTTACCTAAAGTGTATTCATAAAATACACTTAGCATTGGTTGAAATAATGGTTTACTTAGTGATCTTAAAGATGCAATTATTTCATTGCTATGTTGATTTTATAAGACAATGTTTATGTTGAAAAGGTGAAGAGCAACCCTTTACAGTCTTTGCTACTTTAAGATAGTATTTCATGCTATAGAAAGTTAATAATTGTCTTCTTTATTATTGTTTCAGATGGAAATAATGAACAACTTCTATTTAATGCTATCTTAAAACCCAAGAAAAATACTATGGAAAGCACTTAAGAACTTATATTATTTGAACATTTTAAAAGCAGTTGATGAGTTTTGACATATCAATTGTGTCTCATGTTTCCTTGATTTTTAGACTATTTGTGTGTGTGTGTGTGTGGTTGCTCTATTCCATACTATATGTCAGTAGATCTCCAGTAGCATATTGGGTACCTACTGACCTGGGGAGTTCCTCTTTCAGTATCCTATCATTTTGCCTTTTCATACTGTTCATGGGGTTCTCAAGGCAAGAATACTGAAGTGGTTTGCCATTCCCTTCTCCAGTGGACCACATTCTGTCAGATCTCTCCACCATGACCCGCCCGTCTTGGGTTGCCCCACGGGCATGGCTTAGTTTCATTGAGTTAGACAAGGCTGTGGTCCTAGTGTGATTAGATTGACTAGTTTCCTGTGAGTATGGTTTCAGTGTGTCTGCCCTCTGATCCCCTTTTGCAACACCTACTGTCTTACTTGGGTTTCTCTTACCTTGGACGTGGGGTATCTCTTCACAGCTGCTCCAGCAAAGTGCAGTAGCTGCTCCCTACCTTGGACGAGGGGTATCTCCTCACCGCCACCCCTTCTGACCTTAAACATGGAATAGTTCCTCTAGGCTCTTCTGTGCCCGCGCAGCCACTGCTCCTTGGGGGTGGGGTTGCTCCTCCCGGCCGCCGCCCCTCCCTACCAGCTGCAGCCCCTGGCCTCGGGCGTGGGGTAGCTCCTCTTGGCCACCGCCCCTGACCTCGGATGTCGGGGAGCTCCTCTCAGCAGTTTCTGTGCCGTCACAGCCTGGCACTCTCGGCTGCTTGCCCCTGACCTCAGAAGTGGGGTAACTCCTCTTGGCCGCCTCCTCTCCGGCATGGGGTCCTCCGGCTTCTGCCCCTGACCTCAGACATGGGGTAGCTGCCCGCGCTAAATGCGTGGTCACAGCCACCGTGCTATACCGGTGACTGGTGATAGAAGCAAGGTCCGATGCTGTAAAGAGCAATATTGCATAGGAACCTGGAATGTCAGGTCCATGAATCAAGGCAAATTGGAAGTGGTCAAACAAGAGATGGCAAGAGTGAATGTCGACATTCTAGGAATCAGCGAACTCAAATGGACTGGAATGGGTGAATTTAACTCAGATGACCATTATATCTACTATTGCGGGCAGGAATCCCTCAGAAGAAATGGAGTAGCCATCATGGTCAACAAAAGAGTCTGAAATGCAGTACTTGGATGCAATCTCAAAAACGACAGAATGATCTCTGTTCGTTTCCAAGGCAAACCATTCAATATAACAGTAATCCAAGTCTATGCCCCAACCAGTAACGCTGAAGAAGCTGAAGTTGAACAGTTCTATGAAGACCTACAAGACCTTTTAGAACTAACACCCAAAAAAGATGTTCTTTTCATTATAGGGGACTGGAATGCAAAAGTAGGAAGTCAAGAAACAGCTGGAGTAACCAGCAAATTTGGCCTTGGAATAAGGAATGAAGCAGGGCAAAGACTAATAGACTTTTGCCAAGAAAATGCACTGGTCATAGCAAACACCCTCTTCCAATAACACAAGAGAAGACTCTACACATGGACACCACCAGATGGTCAACACCGAAATCAGATTGATTATATTCTTTGCAGCCAAAGATGGAGAAGCTCTATACAGTCAACAAAAAAGAGACCAGGGGCTGACTGTGGCTCAGATCATGAACTCCTTATTGCCAAATTCAGACTTAAATTGAAGAAAGTAGGGAAAACCACTAGATCTTCAGATATGACCTAAATCAAATCCCTTATGATTACACAGTGGAAATGAGAAATAGATTCAAGGGACTAGATCTGATAGATAGAGTGCCTGATGAACTATGGAATGAGGTTCTTGACATTGTACAGGAGACAGGGATCAAGACCATCCCCATGGAAAGGAAATGCAAAAAAGCAAAATGGCTGTCTGGGGAGGCCTTACAAATAGCTATGAAAAGAAGAGAAGCAAAAAGCAAAGGAGAAAAGGAAAGATATAAGCATCTGAATGCAGAGTTCCAAAGCATAGCAAGGAGAGACAAGAAAGCCTTCTTCAGCGATCAATGCAAAGAAATAGGGGAAAACAACAGAATGGAAAAGACTAGAGATCTCTTCAAGAAAATTAGAGATACCAAGGGAACATTTCATGCAAAGATGGGCTCGATAAAGGACAGAAATGGTATGGACCTAACAGAAGCAGAAGATATTAAGAAGAGGTAGCAAGAATACACAGAAGAACTATACAAAAAACATCTTTGTGACCCAGATACTCACGATGGTGTGATCACTGACCTAGAACCAGACATCCTAGAATGTGAAGTCAAGTGGGCCTTAGAAAGCATCACTACGAACAAAGCTAGTGGAGGTGATGGAATTCCAGTTGAGCTCTTTGAAATCCTGAAAGATGATGCTGTGAAAGTGCTGCACTCAATATGCCAGCAAATTTGGAAAACTCAGCAGTGGCCACAGGACTGGAAAAGGTCAGTTTTCATTCCAATCCCAAAGAAAGGCAATTCCAAAGACTGCTCAAACTACCGCACAATTGCACTCATCTCACACGCTAGTAAAGTAATGCTCAAAATTCTCCAAGCCAGGTTTCAGCAATACATGAATTGTGAACTTCCAGATATTCCAGCTGGTTTTAGAAAAGGCAGAGGAACCAGAGACCAAATTGCCAACATCTGCTGGATCATCAAAAAAGCAAGAGAGTTCCAGAAAAACATCTATTTCTGCTTTGTTGACTATGCCAAAGCCTTTGACTGTGTGGATCAAAATCAACTGTGGATAATTCTGAAAGAGATGGGAATACTAGACCACCTGACCTGCCTCTTGAGAAATTTCTATGCAGGTCAGGAAGCAACAGTTAGAACTGGACAGGGAACAACAGACTGGTTCCAAATAGGGAAAGGAGTACGTCAAGGCTGCATATTGTCATCCTGCTTATTTAACTTATATGCAGAGTACATCATGAGAAACGCTGGGCTGGAAGAAGCACAAGCTGGAATCAAGATTGCTGGGAGAAATATCAATAACCTCAGATATACAGATGACACCACCCTTATGGCAGAAAGTGAAGAGGAACTAAAAAGCCTCTTGATGAAAGTGAAAGAGGAGAGTGAAAAAGTTGGCTTAAAGCTCAACATTCAGAAAACGATCATGGCATCCGGTCCCATCACTTCATGGGAAATAGATGGGGAAACAGTGGAAACAATGTCAGATTTTATTTATTTATTTATTTTTTGGCTCCAAAATCACTGCAGATGGTGACTGTGGCCATGAAATTAAAAGAGGCTTACTCCTTGGAAGGAAAGTTATGACCAACCTAGATAGCATATTGAAAAGCAGAGACATTATTTTGCCATCAAAGTTTCGTCTAGTCAAGGCTATGGTTTTTCCAGTGGTCATGTATGGATGTGAGTATTGGACTGTGAAGAAGGCTGAGCGCTGAAGAATTGATGCTTTTGAACTGTGGTGTTGGAGAAGACTCTTGAGAGTCCCTTGGACTGCAAGGAGATCCAACCAGTCCATTCTGAAGGAGATCAGACCTGGGTGTTCTTTGGAGGGAATGATGCTAAAGCTGAAACTCCAGTACTTTGGCCACCTCATGTGAAGAGTTGACTCATTGGAAAAGACTCTGATGCTGGGAGGGATTGGAGGCAGGAGGAGAAGGGGACGACAGAGGATGAGATGGCTGGATGGCATCACTCACTCGATGAACATGAGTCTGAGTGAACTCAGGGAGTTGGTGATGGACAGCGAGGCCTGGAGTGCTGCATTTCATGGGGTCGCAAAGAGTCGGACACGACTGAGCAACTGAACTGAACTGAACTGTCATTAGATGTTTAGATTGGGGAATATATTCCCCCATATGATTGAGTATATATAAAATACTATATTTATTATGATACCTAGAAAATTTAGAAACAGTATCACTAATATCAGAGAATTAATAGACCCACATTCATAATACTCGTGAAGAAATAACTGTCCATATGGTGCATTTTCTATAGGTTAGTGTTGTACTATTTATAGGTTGTTTCTGGTATACTCGTGAATACAGGTAATTGTATTCCTATTTTGCTGATAAGTTTCAAAAATGCTATGTAATTTGCTCAAATTCAGGACCAGACCAAATCCATCTGGCCAGGTAGTGTTAGGGATTTATTTCCATGGTTTCCTGCAAGGGTAGAGTACAAAAGGGCCCTCTGCTATTTTCAAGAAACATCACAATTCTGGTAGAAAGTAGCCGCATAATGATACTCAGAGGAGAGTTTATGGGGGCAAGTAGTTGTTGGTCTTAGAGTTCTCAGCCTGGTAGCTAATTTTTATTGAGAATCTTCTATTTTCTGCATATTTAGTGCTTTACATTTATTTTATTATAGAATTTTAAAATGATTTGGATGGTGTTTGTACAAGATCAAGCCATTATTATATTTGGTACAGACAACATTAACACCTACATCTCTCTGTTGCCAATGTTTTAATTTGTAGCCACAAAGTTCTGTGACTTCTGGTACTTCAATAATATGAAGTGGAAAACCATAAAACCCCACAATGATTTAATTGAGTGAGATTTCAAATAATCTCAACAGCCTGCAGAATCTGAATATTCATTCTTAGATGAACATAGGAGGAGAGTTAGCTAAATGCTTCTTTTCTCCTTTTGTGTATATGGCAGTGATAGATAAAGACCATAAATTTTAAAGAACTTTTTATTTTATATTAGAGTATAGCCAATTAACAATGTTGTGATAGTTTTAGGTAGACAGCAAAGGGACTCAGCCAAACATATACATGTATCCATTCTCTCCCAAACTCCCCTCACATCTAGGCTGTCCCATAACATTGAGCAGAGTTCCCAGTGCTATACAGTAGGATCTTACTGGTTATCCATTTCAAACATAGCAGAGTGTATGTACAAGGATCGTGATATTTTTGAAAAATATTTACATTGAAACTTCGTTTGGTGGCGTGGCCCATCTTCAGATGCTGGCTTCTTAAAGAGTTTTGAATATCACTCAAAAGCCAGCTTCTCAGCCTTAAACCCAGGTTCTCAGCTTACTACAAAGAGAAAAAAGAGTATTTTATCTATATCCTCTCCTATAGGAGATGAAGGAATCAGCTATAGTAAAAAGCAGAGAATTAAGATAGCATTGCTTCCCTGAGCAGAGACCTAGCAACTTGTCCACCCACAGCTGAGTACTATGGGGAAGGTGCTCTGCGTGGTAGCAGAGAGGGGAGATACGATAGCAGAGAAACAATTATCTAGCTTTTTATGAAACTAGTGGAACCTGCAAGTTTTGTGCACCATCTTTGCGTCCAGCATGGTAACTAGTATCAGTGACTGAATGAGGTGTCTTGTCAGTGGCTTGAGAGCTACTTCAAGAGCCCTCTACCCTTCCACCCACCCAAATATGGGAGGAAATCAAATGTATCATGTGTTCCCAAGAGGCATGTGAAAGTGACCAGGATTCCACAGTCCTGGAAGATCTCATGATAAGAATGAGGAAGGGGCAGGCCTGTATGGACCTGGTGCCTGGAAGGCAGAGAGAATGATGAGGCAGGACGATGTGTGGGAGAGTGAAGGCTGGTGTGGGCTGTGCGCATCAGTAGAAGCCAGCATAGACAGATGCTTATCCTGATGGTACACACAACTCCCTCTAGTCTGAGGATGGCAAAGAAACTCTCTGAGAGCTTAGATCACCCACAGCAGAATGGAAGGTAAAGACGGAGTGGTAGGCAGGAGATGGGAAGTAGGAATTTTTGATTGCTGAAGTAATTGAATATATTAGGTTCAGTTCAGTCGCTCAGTTGTGTCTGACTCTTTGTGACCCCATAAATCACAGCACCCCAGGCCTCCCTGTCCATCACCAACTCCCTGAGTTCACTGAGACTCACATCCATCGAGTCAGTGATGCCATCCAGCCATCTCATCCTCTGTCATCCCCTTCTCCTCCTGCTCCCAATCCCTCCCAGCATCATGGTCTTTTCCAATGAGAACTCTTCGCATGAGGTGGCCAAGTATTGGAGTTTCAGCCTCAGCATCACTCCTTCCAATGAACACCCAGGACTGATCTCCTTTAGGATGGACTTGTTGGATCTCCTTGCAGTCCAAGGGACTCTCAAGAGTCTTCTCCAACACCACAGTTCAAAGGCATCAATTCTTCGGCACTCAGCTTTCTTCACAGTCCAACTCTCACATCCATACATGGCCACTGGAAAAACCATAGCCTTGACTAGACAGACCTTTGCTGGCGAAGTAATATCTTTGCTTTTTAATATGCTGTCTAGGTTGGTCATAACTTTCCTTCCAAGGAGTAAGCATCTTTTAATTTCATGGATGCAGTCACCATCTGCAGTGATTTGTGGGCCCCCCCAAAATAAAGTCTGACACTTTCCACTGTTTCCCCTTCTATTTCCCAAGAAGTGATGGGACCAGAAGCCATGATCTTCGTTTTCTGAATGTTCAGCTTTAAACCAACTTTTTCACTCTCCTTTTCACCTTCATCAAGTGGCTTTTTAGTTCCTCTTCATTTTCTGCCATAAGAGTGGTATCATCTGCATATCTGAGGTTATTGATATTTCTCCTGGCAATCTTGGTTCCAGCTTGTGCTTCTTCCAGCCCAGTGTTTCTCATGATGTACTCTGCATATAAGTTAAATAAGCAGGGTGACAATATACAGCCTTGACGTACTCCTTTTCCTATTTGGAACCTGTCTGTTGTTCCATGTCCAGTTCTAACTGTTGCTTCCTGACCTGCATATAGGTTTCTCAAGAGGCAGGTCAGGTGGTCTGGTATTTCCATCTCTTGAAGAATTTTCCACAGTTGATTGTGATCCACACAAAGGCTTTGGCATAGTCAACAAAGCAGAAATAGATGTTTTTCTGGAACTCTCTTGCTTTTTCCATGATCATCCAGCAGATGTTGGCAATTTGATCTCTGGTTCCTCTGCCTTTTCTAAAACCAGCTTGAATATCTGGAAGTTCATAGTTCATGTATTGCTGAAGCCTGGCTTGGAGAATTTTGAGCATTACTTTACTAGCGTGTGAGATGAGTGCAATTGTGCGGTAGTTTGAGCATTCTTTGGCATTGCCTTTCTTTGGGATTAGAATGAAAACTGACCTTTTCTAGTCCTGTGGCCCCTGCTGAGTTTTCCAAATTTGCTGGCATATCGAGTGCAGAACTTTCACAGCATAATCTTTCAGGATTTGCAATAGCTCAACTGGAATTCCATCACCTCCACTAGCTTTGTTCATTGTACCCCTCCCCAAATAAATTTTAAATGGAAAATAACTGAGTTTAACGTGAATTGGCAAATTTAAGTTTTATACTACTGAGGGGAAATGGGGCTTTGAAAACTCAGAAATAATGAAAAAAAAACATGATATACTTATATAGCTTATGCTTTGACTGTGAAGTTTGTTTATGCTGATATGTTGTTTTCTAATTTTTTCCTACTCAATCATATGTAGTAGCAATTTCTTCATGTCAGGCCACATAGGTAATCAACATCCTTTTCAATGAACGTATAGTGTCCACTGTATATTTGTCTAACCATTTGCCAGTGTTGGACATTTAATCTGTTTCCATGTCATGTTTTCTTTTATACAATTCTGGGCAGGATTCTTTCTGTGCCATTACAAACCAAATATGGCTTTGTAATCATCTGGCTGTAATTTTCTACATTTGCTTAACCTTAAATGAGCTATATTTGTATATTTTGAGAGGTGTTTTACAGATTGGAAACTGTGACAAGAACTTTCCTTATTGTATAGTCATAATATCTAAAGCTTTGGATATATTTCATTGTAGTGGATCTTCATTTGACCTCTGGTAGTCTATGGGGTTGCAAAGAGTTGGACATGAGTAAGCGACACACACACACACACACAGACACGATCATCTATGTTATTTGTTCTGCAGTTCTATATTTCTTAATATAAATCATATTGAGACATGGAATTCTACTGTATAACTATTATAAATTCTCAAAGAAAATATTGTCCACATAATTTATACTTTTTTTTTTTTTTGGTATTGCATTCTATTAGTGTACACAGATTAATTTGACCAAAATTTAAACATAAGGAAATTGAACAATGTTTTAATACTGTGGTATTGACAGAGTATATTTGTGCTACTTTAGGGGAAATAAACAGAGAAGGTAATGGCAACCCACTCTGGTATTCTTGCCTGGAAAATCCCATGGACGGAGGAGCCTGGTGGGCTGCAGCCCATGGGATAGCTAAGAGTCGGACACGACTGAGCGACTTCACTTTCACTTTTCACTTTCATGCATTGGAGAAGGAAATGGCAACCCACTCCAGTGTTCTGGCCTGGAGAATCCCAGGGATGGGGGAGCCTGGTGGGCTGCCATCTATGGGGTCGCACAGAGTCGTACATGACTGAAGCGACTTAGTAGCAACAGCAGCAGGGGAAATAAAAGGCTTCAATGTTTATATTAACAAGTCACATACTTATGTCTTGTGATTTCATAAAAGAGAATATGATTATTTAATATGAATCTCACTTATTTTAAAATGCCTATTTTCTGTGTTTTTTCTTCAAGTAAAGAGTTGTTATTCAATTGGTTAAGAAATAATCTGGCATGGTCTTTCAACCTTTGGAAAAAGTTGCTTTTAAAATTATTTTTTTAATTTTTGGATAAAAACTTTTGATCGAATATTTTAAGACATTTGGGGGATTTGGGGGATTTTGGAACAGAGGGAGGAAACAATTAGATGTTCATAGCAAATGTGAATGTTTATTCAATACCCAGATGATGAAGCTCATGGTGCATCAAAGAGAAAAAGGCCTCAATAATTAATTACTGATAGAATAGGTGGTTGAGTTCATGATTGAAAGACTCAATGGCCAACAAATCATCTGTCAAGGAGACAGTAGATGACAGTGTTATAAATGACTGCTATCTAATAGTAATAGAGCTTCTGATCCCTGAATTATTTTCTTTCAGTAGCTACTGAGTTTGTTTCTGTGTTTCAGCCACTAAAATATAAACAGGACCAGATTGATCTCCTACCTGTGCAGAGCTACATATCATGCTAAGGAAGCTTCTAGTTACCAAAGTATAAAGGATAGGTATTTGGCCACCTGATGCGAAGAACTGACTCATTAGAAAAGACCCTGATGCTGGGAAAGATTGAAGGCAGGAGGAGAAGGGGACGACAGAGGATGAGATGGTTGGATGGCATCACCGACGCGATGGACATGAGTTTGAGTGAACTCAGGGAATTGGTGATGGACAGGGAGGCCTGGCATGCTGCAGTCCATGGGGTAGCAAAGAGTCAGACACAACTGAGTGACTCAACAGAACTGAACTGAACTGAAGGAATAGGTAAGAATGACAGTTTGCAGGAAACATAGAGGAATATAGAAACTTGAGGGGCTATTTATAAGAACATGAATTTCATATTACTTAACAGAAATACATATTTTGGAAAGGAATATTTTGGAAGCAGAGAGACCATGAAATATGAGTAAGACTTTGAAAGGCAGAGAAGAGGAATGGAATTCTACGTATATAGAGTGGTACCAACAAAGACAAAAAGTGAGAATGATCGGGAAGTGTTGATGGCAGAACTCTAAGTGAAGTGTTGGATGTTTGGGTAGGAACAGGTACTAAAACTAAAAAGATAGGCTGCTTTGAATGAGCCTCAAGAAGAGAATAACCTTTAATCACAGTTTAATGAGTCTACAACTGTGCTGTCCAATATGATAGCCACTAGTCACAATAAGATATGCTCTAAGCATAAAATGCACGTCAGATTTTGAAGACTTAATATGAACAAAACAATGTAAAGCATCTTGTTAATAATTTTATAGTGATGACATATTAAAATAACAATAATGCTTTTGATACAGTTAAAAAAGATGTATTATTAATATATATTATTACACATATATTACAAAAATTAATTTCACTTATTTATTTTTACTTCAATGTGTATATATTCAACATAATATTTAAAATTACATACTTGACTCACATATGTGGGTTGTATTCACGACCCTCATATTTCTGTTGAATGTTGAAGTCTAGAATTTTACATGGAAGCAATGACTATTTGGGGGTGTTGAGGGGATAGTGCTGAGGGTTTAGATTGTTCTGTTTGGGGTGATATTGGCTTTGCTACCTGGTGGAATAATGAGTAGAAAATACTGAATTGGAGTTGGTAGAACAGAAACAAGACATCTCACAGAGCCTTTCACACAGCAGTGTTTGTGAGGCTAAGTTGTGAAGACAAGAATGTGAGTGACATCTAGGGAGGAAGTGTCTGCTGAGGACAGCTAGGAGCAGAGGACCAGCCTGAGTTATGCCAGGTTGAGCATGACTTTTATCTTTGCATTTTAAAGACCTTGAGATACAATTCTAGAGAAGGTATTAGCAGAAACAACACCAAGTCAAACCACCACAACAGCTCATGGCTTTGTTTAATGAATGCTGTATTGTTAAAGACCCAATTTCAGAAGATGAATTCAAAGACTAAGTGATTTTCTCCCCTCATACGTATACAAGGTAAAGAATTTAATCTACAGTTAATCAATGAAAAGTATCGTGAGAGATGGAAGAGTGGAGACAAGAAATGTACAGTAAGTCAATTAGAAAGTTTAAAACTGAAAGGACTCTCCGTGGCCTGCCATGCCTCACTGTGCTTATCCTAGTAGAAAGAGATATTTTTTAAAAACGAATTAATTGCACTCATAATTGTTCCTTTCCTCAGAAAGGAGGCAAATGAAATCTTGGCAAGCTGGGAAATGTTCACCTCAAGGGATGATTTGCTAGGCCTGGCGTTTTCAAGAACTGCTGATGAGTTCTGCCCACTACTTGCCATGATGGAAGGATGAACAGTTTAGCTTCATTTCCTGTGAGTGATTGAGACCTCGAAACTTTCCATGGTTTTGCTAGTGTTGTATTGATGGAAGGGCTTGCATCACAAGCAGCCTGTGCCCAGGCTGACTCCAGACAAAGCCAGAACTCTCCCCAGAGCCAGGGCACACCGTTCTCTGAAAAAGGAGGCCCACTCTGCTAGTGCAAGGAATCCCACTGCTAAGGCTGGCTCTGTAATGGAGACAAACTGAGAAAAACGTGGACATTTTATATTTGAAATTCTAAGAGAAGGAAAAGCAAACCCTGCAATCCTAGCTTAGCTTTATCCTTTTCATAAACTCTGGAAGAGAAAGAGCATTTTGTAATTTAATCAAGTGAGGAATGCAATACACACATTTTTTAGAGATTAATCTAGATGTGAAAACAGTTAAACCTACCCATAAAAGTAATGGTGCTTTTAGGATTCATAAATTTCATCAGATTAAGTCAGGCATTCAACTTTATTTTTCTCTCCAGTGTCTGAGGGAAACACTGTCTCATCCTTTGGACAAGGGACACAAGCCTGTCTGTGATTTTGGCCACGGGCTTTCAAAGTGGGATATATTTAAGTATCATTTAGAGAATTCACTAACATACAGATTCCTGGGTCTTTGTATAGTCAGTAGATCTTTAATGAGAACCATAAATATGCTTTTTAAACAATCACCTTGACGCAGAAGGTCTTGAACTATAGCTTTAAGTAACAATTTTTTAGAATAAAACATCTGCTTGATAGCTTAAAATAGAATGTTAATTTGGATGAGGCACTGGCTTTTTAGGACTAACTGATGCTGATTGGGAATACATAGACCAAGTATCTCTTGTTGCTTTTGGAAACTACAGTAAACCAACTGATAATTAAATGTTTGAAGTTACAAATACTGTTATCCATGGAAGTCAAGATGTGAACATATAAAATCAGTTCAGTTCAGTTGCTCAGTCATGTCCGACTCTTTGTGACCCCATGGACTGCAGCACGCCAGGCCTCCCTGTCCATTGCCACCTCCTGGAGTTTATTCAAACTCATGCCCATTGAGTCAGTGATGCCATCCAACCATCTCATCCTCTGTCATCCCCTTCTCCTCCTGCCTTCAATCTTTCCCAGCATCAGGGTCTTTTCAAATGAGTTACTTCTTCACATCGGGTGGCCAAAGTATTGGAGTTTCAGCTTCAACATCAGTCCTTCCAATAAATATTCAGGACTGACTTCCTTCAGGATGGACTGGTTGGATCTCCTTGCAGTCCAAGGGACTCTCCAGAGTCTTCTCCAACACCATAGTTCAAAAGCTTCAATTCTTTGGCTCTCAGCTTTCTTTATAGTCCAAATATATGAAATATCTACATGAAAATTTTAGTCTTGCTTTCTGAGGTTGTTAATTAGACAACCTTATAACTTATAACTCTCCATGGTTTTACTTGTTCTCAAGCAGCTCAAAATCCAAAAATATTTAGCACCCCATTTCCTGTCTTTCCAAGAACTAAGAAGGCATGGATTTGCCTTAAATAAGTAGAAAATGATACAGAAATGCAGTTGTGGATTGTAACAAGCATATACAGTCCCTGTCACTGATACCTGTCTTGTGTGAGTTTATTCACTAAGTTACCCAGTGTGAAGAGATGCTGTTGTGAGTTATCAGCCAATTTGCACTCTCCTTTCCTCCTCTGTGGCCACATTCATCGTAGTCAGTGGGAGCTGTCCTCATTTGGCTACCTGACACAAAGCCTCGTTACTGCCAGGAACTGCCATCACAGCACAACCAGAAGGCATAAATTTTGGTCATAAATCAGAAAAGTTCAGAAGAATTTTTGAGGACTCATTGTCCTACTGTTTCTGCTGTAACAAATTACTACAAACTTGGTGACTTAGAACAAAACAAATTCACTGTCTTAAAATAAAGGGTGGAAGTCCAAAATGGGTTGGCAGGGCTGCATTTCATTTGGAATCTCTAGGGGAGGATCTTTCCTTGCCATTTCAAGTATCTAGAGCCTATTCCTCTCGCTCATGGTCTCTTCCTCTGTCTTCAAAACCTGCAGCAGAATAGCATCTTTAAATCTGTCTCTGATTCTTATCTTCCTCTTATAAGGACCCTTGTGATCACATTGGCCCATCCAGAAATCCTGGATAATCTTTTCATCTCAAGGTTCTTAACTTAAACACATTTGAAAAATCCCCTTTGCCTTGTAAGGTAACATATTCATAGGTTCCATGGTCTTCCCTGGTGGCTCAGAGGTTAAAGCATCTGCCTGCAATGTGGGAGACCTGGGTTCCATCCCTGGATCGGGAAGATCCCCTGGAGAAGGAAATGGCAACCCACTCCCATATTCTTGCCTGGAGAATCCCATGGACAGAGGAGCCTGGTGGGCTACAGTCCCCGGGGTCGCAAAGAGTTGGGCACGACTGAGCGACCTTACTTTTACTTTACTGTGGTCTAATATATTGACATATTTGGGGAGCCATTATTTTGTTTACCTCATCTACCATAGATAAAATTTTTGGGCTGGTAAAGAAAGGAGAGTCTACGGGAGCTTAAGAGTTTTTGGCATTGGGGTAAGTCTCCAATAAAACTCTCTACTCTCTTCCCACTTCAAATTAGTTATGAGAATGTCCTAGGAAACCTTGGCAATCTGAGAAAAGAGGACATTTTTTTCACATTTTTAGAGAGGAGTCCATGGAAGCAAACAAGACTTCCTGCACTAGCTTGATGTAGCACTAGAAGATTTATAGGGAGGACTTTGTATTTTAGGTGTAGTTATATACGCAGCATGAGCACTCTTGATTCTCCAGTATCCATAGGGTAGCAGAGGAAAGCATCTCTGAATTCTCTGTGACACAGGAATGGTTAGAGAGGGCAGAGAAAGGATACAGTAAGTGGATCTCATGATTAGAGCATATAGAACAGAGTACTATGGCCAGGGATCTGAGACCTGTGTGCCAGTTGGGAGGTATGACCGTTGTGAAGACAGATAGGCTGGTTGGTGTTTGTCAAGTGGCTGTCAGCATGGACAAATGATGATGATCAGGCACCAAATGCCTTCCATCAATGCTGAGAAGCTATGTAAGCTCTCCAGAATCTTAATGCCCCTCTGGAGGGAATGGGAAGGAAAAACTTTGAGTTGACTCACTCAGTAGCTTCCTGCAATGGCTAACTTTATTTAGAATTAAGTTTTCTGCCATGAGGCAGAATGGGGGCTCAGAATAAACTATATTACTTTATAAAGTTAATTTTTGTTGCTCACACAATTAAGTATAATGACTTAACCATTTTATACCTTTACATTTTCAAGAAATCTTCAGAGTTTAAGATGTAACCTCATAGGGGTACTAGGTAACATTAGGACATCAGAAAAGCTTCTTTAGCTCTCATTCATTCTCTCCATATTTTGTTTACTTTTTGTTCCTTTTTTAAAGCCTTTGTCTAGATATCTCAGTGACTTCTGCTTATCAAAAATTTAGTGCTCTAAAACTTGAATCAAGCAGTAAGAGATTTCTTCACTTATATAGCTAGAAAATTCTGTGCAAATGTGAGCTTTAGGGTGAGTTTAACCCAGTTATTAATACATCATGTCACTGAGGTGCCTGTCCTGTCCCTGTGGTCTCTCATTGCATGCCTTTGCAAATTCAGATTGTCCTTAGGCTGGTTTATCCCATGATTGCATCAAGGCTGCCAGCTATGGTATATATGACCCCCAGATTTTGCATAAGTCTGGGGGAAGGCAGGAATTTTCTTCTCCTAGCCATGAAATAAATATCCCGAGCCTTACTTTTGCAAGAGTAATTTGGTTCCATGCTCACTCCTAAACTGTAAACTATATGAGTAGAATCCCATGTTCTCTTTAGCTTAGGTTTTAGTTATACTATCATACTTGAATCAAAAAATGACCTAAATGGCTTAGATCCCTCAGAGTTCACTTGGGCTTGAAGTGGGGTCAGTTTTTCTCAATCACCTAGCTTCTTTTTAAGAAGAATATTTATTTATTTTTATTTGGCTGCACCAGATTTTAGTCATGGCACATGGAAGTTTTAGTTGCAGCAGGTGGGATCTGGTTCCCTGACCAGGGATCAAACCTGGGTCCCCTGAAATCTTAGCCACTGGACCATCACAGAACTCCCACCTAGCTCCTGTATAAAAGGGGAGGGATGAAAAAGATGATCTTCTAACAGTTGCCTTTGCCACTGAAAATCGTTTGTGTTTCTCTCATTATCATATTCTTTTGTATAATCCCCTCAAGATTTCTAAAGTAACAATTTTGTTAACATGATAAACTAAGGTGTTTCACTGAGGGCGTTCACAAGAAAATATATGGCCCTTTGGGGTTAACAGGCTGCTTTTATTGTACTAGAAAATTAGAGCAATTCAGACATAGTAAATAAAGCCAACTCCATGGAATATTATCAGGGAGCATCTTTGGGCTGCCACAAATTACACAATTCGTGACAAATGACTGAACGTTAAAAAAGAAGTTTTGCATTTTCAAAGACTGGAGGGAGAGTGGTTGTATCAATCAATGAGGGATTCGTCCTGGCTCTGATTCAGGCACTTTTGGATAAGATGAGTCACTGACAAACTAGAATAAAATGACTCATATCTTAGAGTTTTGGAAGACTCTTAACTTGAGCACTACCAATCCTGGGGGAGTGATTTCACTCTACATTTGAAAGTCAAATTGGGGGGCCTCTTTTTTGCCAGTCTTTTTGACACAATAAACTATAATGTGTCTTTTAGCTTCTTTGGAGCCAAGCCACTCATAAAATTATTCACTGTAATGGCTTCTTTGGAGCAGTGACAGGACTTGATATAAAGGTTTGTTAGGTACAGCCAGCTTTGCCGATTACATCTCCAAAGATGGCAAATAGGAACTTTAGGGATGGGAAGGATTTTGGAGATAAGGCCGTGTTTTATTGGATGACAAGACTAAAAGTCAGGAAAGAACCAATGAGAGTTATTGAGAAAACATGCGATTCATAGAGCCTGAAGAATTGTATAATATGGATTTTGGGGACACAATGTGTTTTACACAGATTGAAATGTATAATAATATTGACAATAAATTGCACAAAGTTGTATGTTATGAATATTTTATATACAAAGCATACAAACACCAAATAAATATATGTTGGATGGATAAAGTAGATAACACCATTTTACTTGCTAATTTTTCAAAATCTTGTAACAATTAATCAGTGATTCTGAAATATCTTCTAATTTCTTCATAGAAGACATGGAGGAACAGTTTACCAACTTCTGTTTCTTTGATAATTTAGCCAGTTTGTATTAACTTCTTTTCTGAGTAATGAAGAGAGATAAACTTTTTCAAGAGGGTGCAGTTTGCATTTCAGAACATAATAAAATGTACTGACTTGTTTGGCACCTCATATGCCTGGAATGAGCATCATTAAGAATATTTAAACTCAAGATCCAGTATCACTTTCAGGATCAAGCTATATAACAATACTACAGCATGTTTCCAGAGCTAACCGCCATCTGCTTACTCCAGTGAAAAGCTGGATGAATCAAAATCATCTACAGATGAAACTCTGATCTTTTATCATTAATTTTTAGTTTGTGAAGGAATAGACAGGCACACAGCTAAAAGTACTAAAAGTCAATTAACAGCAGACATACACAACTTTTGCTCTTCATAGGATGTTACTAGTATTAATCAAAGTAATTTTCTTATCATACATAAGAAAACTAAATGCAGGATAGGGAATTCATTCTTGGGCTCACAGCTGCTAAATAGCAAAATTTATCTTTTTGGCAATTGGAACCAGTTTGACATCTTCTCTGCAGTTAGAAATAGTATTGGGATTTGGTATTTGTAGTCCTCTAGCCCAGTACTGTTAAATTGAGATGAATTTGCATTTTATTCTAAGTGCAATGGGAAATCTTTGGAGGATTTTTAAATAAAAGAGTGATATGGTTTAATTTACAATTTTAGAAGTTCCTCAGTGACTCAACAGTAAAGAATCTGCCTGCAATGCAGGAGACGCAAGAGATGTGGGTTTGATGCCTGGGTCAGGAAGATTCCCTGGAGAAGGAAATGGCCAGCCACTCTAGTATGCTTGCCTGGGAAATCCTATGGACAGAGGAGCCTGATGTGTTATAGTTCATGGGGTCTCAGAAGATGTGGACACAACTTAGCAACTAAACAACAACAACAAGAAACCATTCTTGTTACTGAATGAGCAGAAGATGGGCTGGACAGAAGCGGGAGTGGAAGTAGGGTAACAAATTAGAATGCTATAATATGCAAATGAGTGAAAGTGAAAGTCTCTCAGTTGTGTCTAACTCTTTGTGACTCCATGGACTATCCAGGTCATGGAATTCTCCAAGCCAGAATACTGGAGTGAGTAGCCTTTCCCTTCTCTGGGAGATCTTCCCCACCCAGAGATCAAACCCAGGTCTCCTGCATTGCAGGTAGATTCTTTACCAGCTGAGCCACCTGGGAAGCCCAAGAATACTGGAGTGGGTAGCCTATTCCTTCTCCAGGGGATCTTCCAATCCAGGAATCGAACCAGGGTCTCAACATTGCAGACTGATTCTTTACTAACTGAGCTATGAGGGAAGCCCCATGCAAATGAGAGATACAGAGTTTTAGAATGGAAATGGTGGCCATGGGACAGAAAAACAGACACATTGATAATATGTAAAAATAGATTAATAAAATGACTTTTATGAAACAGGGAAAATTAAAAATAATTCTTATATTTATGGGTTTGATAATGGAATTGAAGGTGGGATGGTGGTGCTGTTTACATGTGTGAGGAAGTCTAGGTAAGGTAGTAAGTTTTATATGTATTTTTGGTGCATAATTAATATCCACATCTACACCATACCTGGTGGCTCAGACGATAAAATGTCTGCCTACGATGCGGGAGACCAGGGTTTGGTTCCTGGATTGGGAAGATCCCCTGGAGAAGGAAATGGCAACCCACTCCAGTAGTCTTGCCTGGAAAATTCCATGAATGGAGGGGGATGGAGGAGCCACGAGGTTGCAAAGAGTCAAGACAGGACTGAGAGACTTCACTTTCTTTCTTTCTTTTACACCATACTACCAGGTTTGATTTAAACGCCCTTCCTTCATGACATGATGGTAGGCATAGTTTTTGTTTATATTATAAAATAAGTTTCTAATTGCCACCCAGCGATAATTATCTTTTCCCCCCTCTTTACAACAGAATTTTAGCAACAACATGTTCTGATAAAATTTTATTTCCCTGTCTTCCATGAAGTAGAGGTGACCATGATAGAGTTAACAAATCTGGTCAATGAGATAAGAGTACTATTAGGTGGACTTTCTAAGGAAGCTTAACGTGGACATAGATTCAGATGGAACATGTTGCATTTTCCTTTTAATTTCTCCCTCCTTTCTGCCTGAAATGTGGATCCAGTCACTGGAAATGTAGCCAAAAACGAACGGCCATGAAAGACTGAAAACAAGACCATAGACCTCTATCTTGACATTGTTGAGTTACACCAGTAACCTTGGATTGATTTCATCCCATTTCTTATTATGTTAGAAGAAAATGAAGCTTATTTTGTTAAGCCACTGTTATCTCTGTTTTATATTGTACACAGTCTAAACTAAATTCTAACTGATAGCATTCATCATACTCTGTGTTATAAATTGTGGTGGTTTCCTGTCTTCCTCACTAGTTAAGTTCCTTGACTTCAGAGTCCTGCTTTATCTGTCTTTGTATTCATGACACTCAGCACAGGATTAACACATGATATGCACCATAAACACCCTTCTCCAACAACCCAAGAGAAGACTGCACATGAACATCACCGAATGGTCAAGACTGAAATCAGATTGATGATATTCTTTGCAGCCAAAGATGGAGAAGCCCTATACAGTCAGCAAAAACAAGACTGGGAGCTGACTGTGGCTCACATCATGAACTCTTTATTGCAAATTCAGACTTAAATTGAAGAAAGGAGGGAAAACCACTAGACCACTGAGGTATGACCTAAATAAAATCCCTACAATTTTACAGTGGAAGTGACAAATGGATTCAAGGGATTAGGTCTGATAAAGCGCCTAAAGAACTATGGACAGAGGTTTATGACATTGTACAGAAAGCAGTGACCAAGACCATCCCCAGAAAAAGAAATGCAAAAAGGCAAAATGCTTGTCTATGGAGGCCTTACAAATAGCTGAGAAAAGAAGAGAAGCAGAAGGCAAAGGAAAAAAGGAAAGATATACCCATTTGAATGCAGAGTTCCAAAGAATAGCAAGGAAAGATAAAAAAGCCTTCCTTAGTGATCAATGCAAAGAACTAGAGGAAAACAATAGAATGGAAAAGACTAGAGATCTCTTCAAGAAAATTAGAGATACCAAGGGAACATTTCATGCAATGATGGGCACAATAAAGGACAGAAATGGTATGGAGCTAACAGAAGCAGAAGATATTAAGAAGAGGTGACAAAAATACACAGAATGAAATGAAAGTGGCTCAGTCTTTGCAAACCCATGGACTATACAGTCTATGGAATTCTCTAGGCTAGAATACTGGAGTGGGTAGCCCTTCCCTTCTCCAGGGGATCTTTTCAAACCGGAGATTGAACCCAGGTCTCCCACACTGCAGGCAGATTCTTCACCAGTTGAGCCACAAGGGAAGTCCAAGAATACTGGAGTGGGCAGTCTGTTCCTTCTCCAGGGGATCTTCCCGACTCAGGAATTGAACTGGGGTTCCTGTGCTGCAGGTGGATTGTTTACCCACTGAGATATCAAGGAAGCCCTAAAATACACAGAAGAACTATACAAAAAAAGATCTTCATGACCCAGATAACCATGATGGTGTGATCACTCACCTAGAGTCAGACATCCTGGAATGTGAACTCAAGTGGGCCTTAGGAAGCATCACTATGAACAAAGCTAGTGGAGGTGATGGGATTCCAGTTGAGCTATTTCAAATCCTGAAAGAGGATGCTGTGAAAGTGCTGCACTCAATATGCCAGCAAATTTGGAAAACTCAACAGTGGCCACAGGACTGGAAAAAGTCAGTTTTCATTCCAATCCCAAAGAAAGGAAATGCCAAAGGACATTCAAACTACCACACAATTGCACTCACCTCACACAGTAGCAAAATAATGTTCAAAACTCTCCAAGCCAGACTTCAACAGAATGTGAACCATGAACTTTCAGATGTTCAAGCTGGATTTAGAAAGGGCAGAGGAACCAGAGATCAAATTGCCAACATCTGTTGGATCATTGAAAAAGCAAGAGAGTTCCAGAGATATATTTACTTCTGCTTTATTGACTAGGCCAAAGCCTTTGACTGTGTGATCACAAAAAAACTGTGGAAAGTTCTGAAAGAGATGGGAATACCAGGCCACCTGACCTGCCTCCTGAGAAATCTGTATGCAGGTCAAGAAGCAACAATTAGAACCAGACATGGAACAACAGACTGGTTCCAAATCAGGAAAGGAGTACGTCAAGGCTGCATATTGTCACCGTCCTTATTTAACTTACATGCAGTGTACATCATGTGAGATGCCAGGCTGGATGAAGCTCAAGCTAGAATCAAGATTGCTGGGAGAAATATCAATAACCTCAGATATGGAGATGACACTGCCCTCATGGCAGAAAGTGAAGAATTAAAGAGCCTCTTGATGAAAGTGAAAGAGGAGAGTGAAAAAGTTGGCTTGAAGCTCAGCATTCAGAAAACTAAGATCGTGGCATCTGGTCCCATCACTTCATGGCAAATAGATGGGGAAACAGTGAAAGACTTGATTTTGGGGGGCTCCAAAATCACTGGAGATGGTGACTTCAGCCTTGAAATTAGAAGATGGTTGTTCCTTGGAAGAAAAGTTAGGACCAAAGTAGACAGCTTATTAAAAAGCAGAGACATTAGTTTGCCAACAAAGATCTGTCTAGTCAAAGCTATGGTTTTTCCAGCAGGCATGTATGGATGTGAGAGTTGGACTATAAAGAAAGCTGAGTGCTGAAGAACTGATGCTTTTGAACTATGGTGTTGGAGAAGATTCTTGAAAGTCCTTTGAACAGAAGGGAGACCCAAGCAGTTAATCCTAAAGGAAATCAGTTCTGAATATTCATTGAAAGGACTGATGCTGAAGCTGAAACTCCAATACCTTGGCCACTTGATGTGAAGAACTGACTCCTTTGAAAAGACCCCGATGCTGGGAAAGATTGAAGGCGGGAGGATAAGGGAAAGACAGAGGATGAGATGGTTGGATAGCATCGCTGACTTGATGGATGTGAATTTGAGCAAGCTCCAACTCAGGTGATGGACAGGGGGGCCTGGCATACTGAAGTTCATGAGGTTGCAGAGTCAAGACATGGCTGAGTGACTGAACTGAACCGAACTGGTACTTTCTGAGAACCCCGTTTCTCCACACTGCCATTGTTTTATCTTGTATTTTATTTCTGAATCAGTAATTCTTAAATTTTAATTTTATATTGGAGCAGAGATGATTAACAATACTGTCTTAATTTCAGGTGTACAGCAAAGTCATTCAGTTATCATATACATGTATCTGTTCTGAAAATTCCAGAAAACGTGGTTTTAAAGATGAAGTAGTCTTTTTATCTTTTTTTTAAGATAAAACCTGTACTGGAGAACATGGGATTTAGATTCTTTAGAGATTTATTCCATACTATTAAATAGAGTGTCTATAGAATACTCATGAGTCTTCCTCCAGATGGAAAGATATTACCTTCTTTGTTCATTGTCCTTTTCACAATGTTCACATAGGCAAAGCTAATAGGAAAGAAACAAACAGCAGCAAACTTTATGGCACACTTTTTCTTTAAAACAGGAGACTTATAATTAGTACCAAATGGTGTTTTCCTGTGTTCCAGTAAGAGTAAAATTCACAGAACTAATAGAACAATTGTAAGAGCAGCAAAGACCTTAGGACATCTACACTGAAGAGAAAATGTTGCATAAATCTTCTCAAAGCAACCCAGTCTTTCCAAAGGCAAATAAATTGCTTAGGGCATGACCTTTATTTCTATCGAAAACCCCTAAAGGGTCTTGGATATGAAGACACTGAAGCCATGTTTAATACCAGCATCCAGAGTTAAATGTATCCTTCTATAATCAGTAGGCGTTCTACCCCTTGCCAAGTAACTTGTTGATGTGAGTGAATCTGTGGTACTTGCCTGGTAACTGTGTAAGGTGCAAAATGGAGAGGTGTACTTTGAGAGGGTTTTCTGAGCTAAGGCTTATTTTTCCTGCATCGCTCACTTTTCCACAATGAAGATCCTGATTGCCTTCAAACGTCCTCATCTTACTGTCCTGCCATGGTATAAAGTACAGTGTACTTAAAAGTAAACTCAAAAAATAAAATAAAAGTAAACTCATCTTGTTTACATAAACACACACACACACACACACCCTCATGACTTACAGGCAAAGAGGCCAACACTGGAAAACAGAAAACACTTAAAATCTTTGGGTTGTATACTGCTCATTCTTTTGAGACTCTAAAAGATTGTCAAAAAGTTCTAAAATAAGGGTGGCTAATATTTTGGAAGTTTCAGGGGTAAGTAGAAATATTTATAAGTGCCGTTTATAAATATCAAAAATGGAAATAAACTTAAGAATCTCAAGAGAGAGGAGAGGAGTACTGGGGAGAAAACTTTTTAAACTTAGATTCCCTACTTTATTAAACAGGAGAATGTTAATGAGAAAGTAAGCATAGTTTTCAAACAACTAAAATGTTAATGGCCAAAACATATTTTAGAAGTAACAATGTGGGAATAGTTTTCTAGTCTTCCATTTCTCTTGTTCATATGACACTTTTGAGTGAATGAAGTGCATTTATACACATTATATTATTCTTGGAAACAACCTCACAATTTAGTGATTTTTATTGTGTTGAATTTGCAATTGGGCAAATTTAGGCTCAGAGAGCTAAAGTGACTTGCCCACCATCACAGAATCATGGAGACATTGGTGGGGATCTTTCGTGTTAATAGTCTCCATGCAGTGGAGATACAGACTTGACTTACACACAGGATGTTCCCCACGTAAACCTCACTCCCAACTTGAATTCTCTTGTGGTATAATGGCAGGAATACAAATGCATATGTATGAGAAATCTGAGATAAGAACAAAATTTTGCAATTGCAAGAAGAAGATAGGCACTAATTGTCTGAGGCAAACAGGGAAGACTCCAGGAGAAGCAGGAATTTTGCAGTGGAGCAGGGATAACTGCAAATCAAAGCCGAGGAATTCACACTTGCAAAAGACTCTGATCAATGAGAGAGGACCAAGGGTTTGCCAGGCTGGAACAAATGGTCCAAGGAGATGAGAAGGAGGTTAGGAGGGACAGAGGTTACCAGAGGCTGGATCGGGAAAGGGAGATAGGGGCTAGCAACTGAGGATTCTTACAGGCTAAGCTTCTTCTTTTTATTTATTTATTTATTTTTTTAAAATTTTTAATTTCAGGTATACACGTGCTCCCCATCCTGAACCCTCCTCCCTCCCCCCTCCCCATACCATCCCCCTGGGCCGTCCCAGCGCACCAGCCCCAAGCATCCAGCATCGTGCACTGAACCTGGACTGGCATCTCGTTTCATACATGACATTTCCCATGTTTCAATGCCATTCTCCCAAATCTTCCCACCCTCTCCCTCTCCCACAGAGTCCATAAGACTGTTCTATACATCAGTGTCTCTTTTGCTGTCTCGCATACAGGGTTATCGTTACCATCTTTCTAAATTCCATATATATGCGTTAGTATACTGTATTGGTGTTTTTCTTTCTGGCTTACTTCATTCTGTATAATAGGCTCCAGTTTCATCCACCTCATCAGAACTGATTCAAATGTATTCTTTTTAATGGCTGAGTAATACTCCATTGTGTATATGTACCACAGCTTTCTTATCCATTCATCTGCTGATGGACATCTAGGTTGCTTCCATGTCCTGGCTATTATAAACAGTGCTGCGATGAACATTGGGGTACATGTGTCTCTTTCCCTTCTGGTTTCCTTTTTTAACCTGACTCACAAAGATGTTGGGAGAACAGGTGAAGATCAATACAAACATAATTCTTGGAAAGTCCACACTTAGAATCCACATTTTGACTCGTGGGCTCTGGAAAAACTAATTGTATTTAATAGAAACTCCTTCACTTTTGATGTTGCCTTTGACTTCCAGCTTCAGAGAGAAATCATTACATTCAATCTAAATCTTTGAACTAAAAGATGAGTTTGTCAGTCTCTAAGAGTCATATGCTTATTTGATTGGAAGATTTTTACACTTTATTTTACTCAACATCAGGAATTCTCTATGGAAATATTCACTTATGTTTGATCAAAAGTGAGGGAAATGACATAAAGCAATTCAATTACAAAAATGTGCATTTTGGAGTGCTCTTTATAATCCTGTTAAGGCAATCTCTGAACACCATGTCAGGCAAGAGTCTGCAACGATCATTCGTCTAGCAGGTATCTGAACAGCAGTGAGCTGGCTGCTGTCACATTATCCATGTTCCAACTCTCTTTCTTTCCAGAAGTTGTCTCTTAGCCTTAGTTTTATAGGAACAATGAGTGTCAGAAGAAAAAAGAAAAAGTGAACAATCCAAGCAATTGCTTTTTCTTATTAAGTTAATTCCACCACCCTGTTGCTATTGGTTATATCTCTCTCAGCCCCTTTGTACTTCCATGCCCCTTGTAGTACTGCCTTTCTTCCCTTCCTATTAATAAATCCCCAAATCACAATGAGAAAACACAGATTTCATTTTACTTTAGTTGAGAGATCCCAAATCCCATATTGGAGGTGTGTATAATAACAGGTTACTAAGTCTCCAAGCTAGCTCTGGCCTTTGTTTCTTTGGAGACTGAGACCAAAGATTACCATCCAGAAAATGCGCATCTATTGTGATGTGAGATGTTCAGCAGGGAGACAACCCAGCATCCACTTTCTCTCTATTGAAATACATTTGAGAAAACACAGTTCTGGGGCTTTGTTCCAGAAGTAGATTAAGAATTTAATGCAGTTTCCTAAGTGAGAAGTCCTCAGATGCCATCCCAGTGGCCTTTTGTCTTTCTGGTTTAAATTGAACAGAATGTATATTCTTGAGTGAAAAAAAACTGAAAATGGCCTGCAAAATGAATCAATCATGGGAGTACAAAAGTCAAGCAAAAACAATAGCAATGAATTTGTTCAGGTACATGCTGAGGGAAAGCCTACTGCTTAACCGACACTCAGCTTGCCTTTTCAAGGTTGATGGACGTCAGAGCATGTATCAACAAGGTAATTTATTTGCAGTGTTGAAAAATAACCCTTCCTCACTCTTTAAAGTCTGGTTTAACGCATTCCAAAATTTTCAGTTCATGAACTATACCTGTTTTATTTGCCGCCTCCACTTTCTGGCAAGGCAGATGGATTTCATCCTTGTCCTAACTAGAAATGCCAGATCATAGTGCTATAGCAACCAATGCTGTCGCTTCGGATCCTTCCGAGGATGCCACCCCCACACATTCCTTTGACTCATGACTATTTCTCATAATTTCCTGATCCTCTAAATGGCAGGGCAGATGGCCCAGGCCCTAGAGCAAACCACGCTGACAGTTGCTCCAGGTCTGATGCTGTCGCAGGAACCACTCTAGTCGCCTATGGGCATTTTGGATTCAGGTGCTAATGCACTCTGCACTGAAAATTGGAAGTTTGTAAACTTGTGCTTTTTTTTTTTTTTTTCCGTCAGTCACTCTTATACTTCTTACAAGTGATATTTATGAAAAACATGTCTAAAGTGATGCATTACTAGCACTGCCACTTAAATATAAACTCTGCTTTCTCTGATTCCTTGAGGTACACATTTCTTAGGATTAATTGATCTCAAGTTCTTTGTTTTTTGACAGCAAAATTAAACACACACACATACACACAAACATACATGATGCACACACACCCTAAAATAAGAACTAAGAAGGAAGAGGTTTCTTTATGAATACATCTGAGACTTTCCAACACGTTGCAACTGGAATTCCAGGTGACTTCTGCTTTATTCCCATTTAGAAACTCCAGTGATTTTTTTAGAGATGAAAAGGCGATTCATTCTTTTGTCTTGTTTAAAATTGGATTCTTAGAGTTCTACCAGTCATGACTTTGTCGTTCATTGGTTTGGGTATGAGACAAGTATACATCAAACGCCTGTCTGCCAAATACCTTCCAGGTGCTGAAGGTGCAGCCATAAACAATACCAACAAAAGTTTTTTCTCTCATGCACTTACATTTTGTAGAGAAGCTGCAGAGAAGTCTAAAAGCTTGTTTACAGTTAGTGATCAGGAGAATTGAGTTTCAGTGTTGATACTTACAGAGTTGTTGTGCGGCTTTGACCTAATCTCAGGCGTCTATGGACTTCATTTCTTGTTTGTAATATGAAAGAGGCAGGCAAAATGATGATTTCTGTAGGCTGATTGAGAGTATCTTTTTTTTTTTTTTTTTTTTTGACATTGGTGTCCTGATAATACATCTGGTAGTGTGATGCTTAGCGAGTGCTTAGCACTAGTCCTTACCTTAAAGGAATACACGGGATTTGTGAATCCAGTACTTTTTTTGTCTGTGGTCGTTTATTCATCCATACATTTAATAAATGTGGAATGCGTATCTTCTATGTGTGTAGAAACTGTGCTTAGTAAGTCAGGGATATAGAGCTGAATGAGATAAGTCTCTCTTCGTGGTCTGGCTGAGGAGACACTGTTAAAGTAACTAGAAGAATTCCAGTGGGATAAGTGTTATACTCACTAGCAGTCTGAGGAAGGTGCAGAGAGAGAAAGGCCAGGGTACAATTGAGTCTGCCCATAAGATTTAATTAAGGCTTGCAGTGGAGGAGACATTTGTCTGGGGTCACCAGGGGTTAGAGAGGCAGAACAGAGAAGGACTTTGAAGAGAAAGCAGTGAGTGCAGGGATATGGAGATGAGGAAGAGCATTGTGCTGCGAAGGGCAAAAGAAATAAAGAGTTCTTCTAAGATCAAACTTATAGGGTCAGTGTCCAAGGTGAGTGAGAGGAGATCAGAAAGGAGAGCAAATGGATTAGCTAGATCCTTGTATGGTTCATTAGTAAGTTCTAGCTTTGATCATTAACACAAGGAGCTTGAATTGAAGGTTTTCTGGGTCTAGGTCAATGGTATTAATTTGTTTGATGAGTCTGTTTTCAAAGCTGGCTCTATTGAGGAAAACTTAGGAGCATTCTAAATAGGCTGCAGTTTTTTTGTTCATACAAAATATGTCATGAAATACCAGAGGGACAGGCAAGTTTGCCTATTTATATGCATCAATTAACTAATGGGATATAAGCAGTGAATGTATTTTTCTTCAGTCTTTCAACTTTTAAAAATATATATATTTAAAAAATACCCCATTCCCTTTTCTTGCAAACTTGGGATTCATGCTGATGTCAAAACTTTCAGCCATGTTCAACTATAAGGACAGCCTCATTTTGATCATTAAGGCCACTTTTAAAGTAATAAAAGTCTATTTCAATCTTAACTAAAACTTCAATTCCAATATCAACTTTAAAACATCTTCCCTGACCGCCATTAAGCCTGACCCATGAATTGGGAAACTTGCTTGGGGACAGAGGTGTGTTTGGTTCTTTCACTCTGTTTTTCTATGTTTTGGATTCTTCAGGATTTTAGCGTTGGGAGGAGGAATTCCGCCTTCAATGCAGGAGACATCGGTTAGATTCCTCAGTCGGGATGATCCGCTGGAGAAGGGATAGGCTACCCACTGCAGTATCCTTGGGTTTAACTTGTGGTTCAGCTGGTAAAGAATCCACCTGCAATGCAGGAGACCTGGGTTTGATCCCTGAGTTGGGAAGATCCCCTGGAGAAGGGAAAGGCTACCCACTCCGGTATTCTGGCCTGGAGAATTCCATGGGCTGTGTAGTCCATGGGGTCACAAAGAGTCCGACACAACCGAGTCACTTTCACTTTTCACAGTAGTCATTCACTAAGCTACTCTTTTAATTTTCTATTTGCTCAGTGTCTTCTGTGAGGCTAATGATGTATCTCTGGATATCCTGTGGACCCAGATGTGCATTCAGCAGAGCCCCTGCACAGACTGCCCCTCTACAGCCTCATAACATGGGTGAATGTGGGTGATGTGCTCTTTTAGGAACGTTTTGTTCCCACCCAGTCTCCCACTCTTGGCTATCTTAACTTAGCAGATTTCCTTCTTGTGTGGGATACCTTCAGAATAGCTCAAATCTGTTACTTTTTTGTGGCATCCTTTTTGTCATCAGGAAACTTGTGCACCTTTACCATACAAGGAGACTCGTCTTACTCTTCCCCTTTCTCCCTGCTCTGCAATCATGGGGCAGCCAGGTATTCTCTGGCATTCGGAATTATTCATGTCAGAAATACAACCTGGCCTCTTGTTTCAAATATACTCCCAAACTCTGGAGGAAATGCGACAATTTCTCCTACCTGCTCTCCAGGAGGCACCAGGATGAACCTGGCGAGTGAGCGTCATGGTTGAGCAAATGTCCACCAAGTCACCACTCTTCTTTCGGCAAGTCCGAAGCCTGTAGTGTTTTTTTCTTAGAGGCTCTCCTTTTATCTGGTGGAGTTATGGGTGTGGGAAGAAACAGATCCATAGCAAGCTGAGGGAGAACAGCATAGCACTGCTTTTAAAAGAATCCCCTGAGTGGAAGTGAGGGTAGAAGGACTAATTCTACTACCTCATGGCAATTGATTGAAGAGATAGGAAGTGTCTGGCAGCTTTCTAGAATATTCTTTCAGCAAATAGAAGCATCATTTATTGCTCTCAATGTTGAAGTTTTGGTTAAATTTGTGAGAACAAATTTGCATTTCCATTGCAAATGCTTTTTGTATTTTTCTAGTGTATTTTTTGTCTTAATGTTATATGATATTCACCTTAACAGTTCTAGCCTATCTTCCTGAGATTATGGGAGCTAATAAAAGGCTAGATTTTTTTAAAAAGTGGAGTATCATCTTGCGGGGAGCCAACCGTGATAAAGGCAATATTAATTAACATGAAACCTCAAAAGAAATGGGGTGCTCTGGGATGTTAGACTGGGCTACATTTGTAACCACCTTTCCCCATTTAGAGAGTTAGAGTTCTTCCCCAGAGCTTTTTTACTGAAGAACTGGACCGTATTTTGTCAAAAGATATCCTCACCTGGAAAACGCTCCTTTATAATGCCAATCAAGTGATTTCCATACTATATGCTTTGAAACCATTTTTACTGTAATAAAAGCCAGATCTGTCAACTGGAATTCTAGGGTTCTTATGGAGTGCAACTATTGAAAAACCATCTTTATTATACTATTTCATAAGTTAATAACTCCTAATACGACTTTTCACATTCTGGTATCAATTAAGGCAAACATTGGCAGTTGACCCCTTAGCAATCTGTAAATTTGCTTGTGGCAAAGGTGTGATTAACAGCAATGTTGTGTGCGTCAATCGACAATTCTGATTCAGATAGTTCTGTTCTGTTGTCTTCCTGATGTTTTTATTGAGCTCCTGATGAGACTGTCTCTTTAGCTAGTTTCTGAATTCTGTGAAGTAAACGAGGGTCCATGGGCTTGTGATAAGGACAGCAGAAAAGCATAAAGAAGACAAGCAGAGGGCTGAGAGTAGGCATGGTAGAATATAACACTTCAAATGGAATTTTAATTTGATGAATGAATTCTGCAAACTATTTGACGTCTTATGTGTGAAATTCACACACACACAAATATGGATGAGTTTGGGGTTGAGCTCCTGCTGTAGTCAAACTTCATTCAGAGAGCCAGGTTGGGAAGTTCTTCCTTTGAAGGCTTCAGTACCATAATAGAAAGCTATCACATTTATATGGGAAAGTAGAGAAGAGGCATAGTGTACAATGCAGGGCCCGATGTGAATAGAAATCATTTTATTTATACCAGTAGCTAAGCATGGAAACGCCAGGAAAGCTGTCTATATTTGTTTTGTCCTTGATGTTATTAAGGTTCTGGTTCAAACTTTGTTATGGATAATAGTCATCTTATAGCATTTACCCAAACGGAAGGCTTGTTTCAGTATAATTCCTTAATTCATAAGCAAAACGTACCAGATGTGTCTTAATTCCAATAGAGTGAATTAAGCATGTTATCTTGGTTAGAAATCTATTATCTCTTCTTTCTTTGTTAGTCCCTAGGCAGCTGTGTGCTCAAAAGAGTAGGAATTTGGAAGACACGTAGGGCGGGGTTATAATTCTGACTCTTCCATTTTATTTTTGTCATACTGAGTAAGTTACTGGACCTCTCTGAGTCCCAGGATCCTCATTAGAATAGCAAACATTAATTTAGTTTTCATGGACTATAAACACATATATCATTTAAGCCTCACAGAATTGTTGAAGTCAGTGTTATTATTATCTTCACTTTAGAGGAGAAAGCAGAGGCTAATGATTTTTAAGTAACTTGTTATGCAGCTTGTAAATGGAAGAACTAGTTTGAATTCATGTCTGTCTCTCTCCAAAGCCCTTGTCTCAACTCTGCTTTACAGCATGAATACCTCTTTTTAAGAAAAACAATTTTGATATATACATCCTTGATGAAATTATTTGAGAAGATATTCTAGTTAGAGGCTACCCTGGTGGTGCAGTGGTTAAGAATCCACCTGCCAATGCAGAAGACACAGGAGATGTGGGTTCATCTCTAGGTTGGGTAAATCCTCTAGAGAAGGAAATGACAACCTACTCCAGTATTCTTGCCTGGAAAATTCCATGGACAGAGGAGCCTGGCAGGCAACATCCCATGGGATCGCAAAGAGTCGGACGTGTGAAATGAAAATATTTCCTGCCATAGCAATGGGCAAGAACTATCACAGCCGTCAGTGATTTCTGGCCTTCAAGGGTGAATAAGGGCTTCCAAAATGAAACACAATGCCTGTGACCCAGTAGATGCCACCACCTTCCATGAGGAGCTGGCAGGGGTTGGGGTGGGGGATGCAGGAGGCAGCCATCTGCCGCTCCTTAAGATGAACAAGGAACAGGATTTGACCCCAGGGCATCAGGGGATGAGATGGTTGGATGGCATTACCAGTGCAATGAACACAGACTTAGGCAAACTCCAGGAGATGGTGAGAGACAGGGAGGCCTTGTGTGCTGCAGCCCATGGGGGTCCCAAAGAGTTGGACACGACTGGGCAATTGAACATGGAGAGGGCAATGGCACCCCACTCCAGTTCTCTTGCCTGGAAAATCCCATGGACGGAGGAGCCTGGTAGGCTGCATTCCATGGGGTCGCTAGGAGTTGTTTACTAAGGTTTTACCAAGTGAAAGTGTGAAAGTGAAAGTCACTCAGGTGTGTGCAGCTCTTTGCGATCCCATGGACTATACAGTCCATGGAATTCTCCAGGCCAGAATCCTGGAGTGGGTAACCGTTCCCTTCTCCAGAGAATCTTCCCAACCCAGGGATTGAACCCAGGTCTCCTGCATTGCATTGTAGGCAGATTCTTTACCAGCTGAGCCACACCAAGGGTGGGCCATTTGCTTACTGTGGCCAGGAATATGGATTCTACTTCTAGAAGGAGGGAGGAAAAGCAGCACTGAATAATCAGATAGTGACAACCACAAAAATACTTCAATATGCTATGTTGATATGGTGCATAGTTACAGATGGTTTAACTAAACTTTTACTTTTTTTTCTAAAATCTAAAGAATTTTCTAGATTTTTCTTTTTTATTCTTAAGTGTAATTTTAATATCAGTAAATTACAGAGGAAAATAATTCTCTTATTTTGTAACTAATGATCAAAAACATTTTATTCACCTTGGTTGAACAATGCATCTGTTAATTTGTGTAACTGGAAATGCCTCAAGTAATGTCTTTTCTGATTTGGCCAGAGTGGAAAGAGAACTTAACACATATGTTACAGTCATTCTGAATTTCCAAAACAGAAGGACATTACGGGGGCTGGTGCTGTGTGCTTCCTGTTGTAACGTCATATATTTAATGGGCAAAGAGTGGGAGAAGCTGGCAAGTCATTCAAACAGTCTCATTGTGTGGTACCTAGGAGAGTTAATCAGAAGTCATATAATTTATTGAAGCAGACATACTTCCAACAGTGCAAAGTACATCTAACAGCAAATGACTCTGGTATCCTGAGTAATAAGGTGAACAAGAATCAATATTTAAAATGAGAAAGTGCAAACATTCTATCTTCAAATTAACAGTCTTGAAGAAGAAACAGCTGTTACATTAGTTATCACTTTCTGGATTCAACACAGTACTGTCATTTAATTTCTTGGACCCGTATTTGCTTGGCTGCAGCATCCCACATGATTTAAACCCTGCAAAGTTTGGCTTTACCTCTCATTCCAGGTGCAAAATTTTACACTAAGCCTCTATTCACTTTTGAATTGAGATTCTTCCCAAACAAAGGTTATTTTCAGGCAATTTAAAACTTTCAGACACAGACTTTCTTAGTGAATTCCACTTGTTGTTTTTTGGACTTCCAAGTGTGGGGGTTGGAAATGTATTGAGTTTCCTGGACCAAGATGTTAGCATATGTCCAGAGTTTTCATTTTCATTATTATTCCATGTTATCTTTTAATAATATGTTTGCTTGCTTTCAAACTCCTAACAGTCTAGTACCATGGAACCAGGATGATTTTCAGTTGCATAGTCACCAATAAGATATTAGGAAATTTATCAAAGTAGACAAAGCATGTGGACACATGCTTGTGTACACACATGTATGCACACACAGACATACCTTGCATGCTGTTCTTTGACAGTAAAAACCTGTCTAAAAAACTTTCCATTGTATTCGTGCCACACACCTTTAGTTTTGGTTAAGCTCTTGTATTACTAACTGTCTGACACTAGAGTCTAATGGAGAACTCATCAACACCCCTTCCTACACCGATCCCCATCACTATGAACAATATTAGCAACTGCATAATCCAAGGTGCCCCTTCTTTCACATGCTCTGTTTTTAAAAATCAACACTTACCTGCCATCCTTTTTATTAATACTAAAACTTTTATACAAGAAAGTAAAAGACATTCCTTAAAATACTCTCCAAAAGTTAAGAATTTATTCAATCATTCAAAATTATGTATCGAATATTTGTATTGCTCATACAGCTGTGAAAAAGACAAATGAAGTTTCTGAACTCATGAAACTTAAATTTTAGTGAGGAGAGTCAGAAACAAGTTAAGAAAAAATAAGTAAGTATGTGAATAAATAAATATTTTTGAGTTGTAAGTGCAATGAAAAATAATTGCTCTATTTTACAACTCTGGAGAGTGTCTGCATCTTAAAAGTCACTTGCTAAATTAATTGATTCTGAAGTACTTGGAATTTGTGTTGGAATAGATGCCTGTCACCCACTTCTGTAAGTTTCTCTGCTTGCCATTACATTTTGTTTTCATCATTCAGAATTTTTTTAGGCTAGTTTATAAAAGGAAGGCTGTGGGACAGCCATTTGTCTAAAGTGCCAGATAGGAACAGAGTCATGTGGTAAAAACAGAGCCAACAACTTGTGGGCGTCTAATGTGTTTTATAGCACACATGTGTTTTATAGAAAAGACATAGAGACAGCAGGGAACAGTGTGTATCAAAGAAAACATTGAAGAGAGTTTCAAGAAAGATGTGATTGATCAATAGTGTTAAACACATCTACAAGAGCCAGAAAGAAAGCATTTATTTGGCTACATGAAGTTACCAGTGACTTAGGCAAGAGAAATTCCAGTAGAATAATGGTAGCAGAATCTGGATTCCTGTGTTTTAGTGGTCCCTGAGTAAGTAGAGTCAGAATCTGTGAAGTTCGGGTCCTTAAAAAGGAGAGAGGTAGATAGTACTAAGAGAATCTCGTTCTGGCTTCAAGGAGGTTTGGACATATTTTTAGGCTGAAGGGAAAGAGCAATGAAGAGAAAACTTCAGAGATAAAAGATCATTTGGCAAAAATTAAATAAAAGGCAAGAGGTCTGTAGTTCAAGGCACAGGTAAAGGGTTGACCTTAAACAGAAGGAGGAAAATCTTTTTGAGGTTACAGAGAAGCTGATATAATGGCTGTGACTATGGACATAATAGGTACCAGTAAGAGTAACTTAACAGAGATCTAATCAGAGGGCTTTAATATGATGCAATGTTGTATTTAGACAGTGTGTGGAGCAAGGGTTCACTTGGAGCTGAATGTGAATGGAAGGAGTGTGAGATAAAGACCGACGATGTTAGAGGAGGGGAGTTGAGGCTGGAGAATGTGTAGCGGCACGGATCTGCACTCGTGGATGATTTTCTCCTTAAGTGTTCAGCCTTTACGTTACAAAAGGAGAGAGTACTATTTATAACATTGATCCAGAAGCAAGGTTTCACCAGGTAGAGAAATGAAAGGAAAAGGAAAAGGATGGATTTAATGAGATTATAAACAGTGTGGAGTGGCTCAGATGACTTACCTCAGTGTCCATGTTGGATAGAAAAGGATAGGAAAGAAAATATCCCAGAGTTTGAAGGTTTTGATAAAATATTGAGTTGAAATGTATTATGACATAATCCTTGGTGTAGTTCTGGGAGTGGGTAGCTGAAGTGAATTTTAGGAGGTCAAGAATTTGTGAGCAAGAATGTGTATAGGAAGAAGATCAAATAAATATAGAAGGTAGAAAAAGCATTTAGATAATAGGACTGTAGCAGTAGGAGAAATCCCACAGATGCAGTGAAAAGAGTTGAAAGTAGGATCAATAGTTCTAGAAGAAGCGAGCGAAGTCAGGGTGGACTTTACACTGAAGAGTAGAAGTAGGAATGAGCTCTTGTTTACTGCTAACCTTAAATATTGTAATTCTATTGTTGTTGTTATTCAGTCACTCAGCTGTGTCCAACTCTAGCACAAAATAATTCTGAGACTTTGCAAGGTCCAGGGGAATATTGTACTGTTCTCCAAGAATTAGTTAGGGCTCTGTTCTTGGTATCAAGTGATGAGCATTTATTCCTATATAGCTTTTCAGCATTATACAGGTCGGCTCTTTATATCCAGAGCTAGGATTCCTGACTCTCAGGAAACTATATTTGAGTCCTGGACTTAAACCATTTAAAACTGATGTCAACCTATTCATTTTCTTTGAGTATAATTTTGGAAGAAAGGAAACACCTATCTTCTATTTCCTGTTGTTTCTTGATTCTGTTTATCCTTGAGCAGGGACTTGTTGGCTATGTGAATTAATTTTCAAATTCTTCTTCCTACTGGTGTACATTTACATGGAAGAAGACAAATCACAGCTGAAAAATAGAATTTTTAAAAGATTTTGACAGAGATTGCCAACTGGTATTAGATATCTCTCTTATGAAGAAGTTGCTTGCTGTTGTTCCATTTATAAACCATGTCATGGTTAATATGGAAGTGATTTTATTTCTGATCTGATACCTACAGAGAAGCACTCATGTTAGTACCCTGAAGTTTACATGCCCCTTTTAGTCTTCTGCTCTGACCTGGAGGAAATCACTTAATCATTATTTATTTCAATTTTGCCAGCTACAAATATGAGGTTGCATTGCTTAGCAAATAGAAGACCAAAAGAGAATGAAGAGAATTGTTTGAATGCTAGCCTACCATTGACATTAATGACTTTGGGAAAGTCAATTGCAGTCACAAAGAGCCAGTTTCTTGCCTAAAATAGCATCTACTCTCACTTCTATGAGAAAAGGGCAGTTTTAGGTACATAAGAATATCTGTAAGGCATTTGAGCTGTGGTCTACATGTTGGTTACACATATTTCCAAGGAGTAAGTTGATGAATTTAATAATAAATAAAAAGTGTCAATGTGGAAATTAAATCCTTCAGTCTCCCTTGTAATTTTACTATTCTATTATATTCTTATTTTACGCATTTGATTATGCAAGTATAACATAACAAAAATCTAGAGGCAGGGTAAATTAGTTGTAAACAAATAGCATTTGTTTCCATTTACACACACACTTTCAGAGGATTTGCTTGTGTTAAAGACTTTGTCTCATCAAGAATTATATATTTCCCTAATATCTACTGAGCATAACCCATGTACCCGAGAGTGTTGTAGGCCCTTAAGAATCAAAGATAATAGAATGATATGGCTTCTGATCTCTGTAAATTCATTTTCTAATGGTATCAGTTAATGAGTCCATGTATTTTGATATGAATATTAAATGTTCTTGAAATACATCTTATATGTTCTAACAAGGCATAGACTTTTATTTGGACTTTAAAAAAATAGACTTTATTTTATAGGGTGATTTTAGGTTCAGAGCAAAACTGACTGGAAAGCATATAGTTCTTATACACAATGCATCCACTCATGCATGACTTCCTCCACCATCAATATCCTAAAAATCTCCTGTGGTCCAACTATTTATTCTTCTTTCTCTCCAAACTCTGGGCTACCACTGATCTTTTTACTCTGTGCATAGTTTTGTTTTTTCTAGAATGTCATGTAGTTGGAATCATACAGCATGTAGACTTTTCAGTTTGGCTTCTTTTTCTTAGTAATATGCATTTAAGTTTCCTCTGTGTGTTTTAATGTCCTCTTGTTGTTCAGTTGCTAAGTCCTGTCCAATTTTTTGCACCCCCATGGACTGCAGCACACCAGGCCCCTCTGTCCTCCTCTATCTCCCAGAGTTTGCTCAAATTTATGGCCACTGAGTCGGTGATGCTATCCAACCATCTCATCCTCTGCCACTCCCCCCTCTCCTTTTTCCTTCAATCTTTCCCAACATCAGGGTATTTTCCAATGAATCAGCTCTTAGCACCAGGTGGCCAAAGTATTGGATCTCAGCTTCAGTCTTTCCAATGAATATTCAGGGTTGATTTCATGTCTTGAGAGCTCATTTATTTTTATTGCTGAATAAAATGTTCTTATCTGGAAGTACTACAATTTAGCCATTCACCTACTACAAGATAGCTTAGTTGTTTCCAAGTTTTGGCAATTATGCATGAAGATGTGATAAATACCCATGTGTAGGTTTTATGTGGATGTAAGATTTCCACTCCTTTGGGTAAGTAACAAGGAGCATGATTGTTCAGCTGTATGGTAAAAGAATGCTTTGTTTTGTAAGAACAGAAGCTATCTTCCAATGACTGCACCATTTTACATTCCCGCCCACAATGAACGTTCCACATTTGTTGCTTCACATCTGTGCCAACATTTGCTGTTTTAGTGTTTCGGATTTTAGCCATTCAAACAGATTTGTAGTAGCATCTCGTTGTTTTAATTCTTTCGGACTTTTTGATTGATATCTCATTAAATATTATGGGGTGATGTATTATAGTAAAGGCATACTTTTAAGGATTAGCAGGAATTTGTCAGATGAACAAAAGCCCAGAGGCATTCCAGGCAAAGAAAAGTTTCATAAGTGAAAGAGAATATGATACAGAGTAAGTCATTGGAAATGTGGTATAGAACATACAAGGAAGAGTAATAGGCAGTCAGGACATATATTTAGATAAAGGCTAAACTTTGAGAACATTTATGATTTACGTTGGATTTTATTTTTATAAAAGCTGGCAGGATTTTAGTAATTTTGGTGATCAGATAGTTTCAACTAGATAAACTTCATTATTCACATTTGTACATTTTGTAAAATCACATTTCAAAAACAAACATATGAAGAAATATTCTTATATTTTTTAAAGGTACATTTTGGAGTACTTTGGCACTAGATTAAGACTATTTCAACAAAAATAAGACTTTTTTTTTAAAGAATAAAGGCTATATAGAAGAAATGTGGCAAAGTGTTGGTAATTGTAGTGCTATCATGGGCATATGAGGACTTGTCACATTTGTCTTTACTTCTGTGTATTCTTGAGAATTCTTAAACTAGTTATTTTTAAAAATCGCAAATAGTAGAGTGTCTGGCATTGGCAACATTTAAGCAATGAAGTAGTGTAATTAGATTTACATATAAGTAAGGTCATTTATGGAGAAGGCAATGGCACCCCACTCCAGTACTCTTGCCTGGAGAATCCCATGGACAGAGGAGCCTGGTAGGCTGCAGTCCATGGGGTCGTGAAGAGTCGGACACGACTGAACGACTTCACTTTCACTTTCATGCATTGGAGAAGGAAATGGCACGCACTCCAGTGTTCTTGCCTGGAGAATCCCATGGACAGAGGAGCCTGGTAGGCTGCTGTCTATGGGGTCGCTCAGAGTCAGACACGACTGAAGCGACTTAGCAGCAGCAGCAACAGCAAGGTCATTTATGAAGCACAGTTGGCAGTGAGTAGGATGGTAGCCATGACTAGTTAGAAACATGTTGCAATGTTACAGGTAAGAAATGATGTGGACCTTCATTGATGAATCATAAATATAGGGACGATATATAAAACTATGCCATTTATGACATCTCATAAGGTGACTGGGTGGAATAAACTAAAAGACAATCAAGGACCAAACTCTAGAAAACAACATTTGAGTGTTAAAGAGCCCAGAGAAGCCATTGAAAACTTGAGGTGTAATGGCTAAATAAATGAGAGGTTAAGGAGGAAGCACCAAGGCTGTTAATGAAAGAAAATACATATTGCATTTGTATGACTGAATGTCACAAACTAGGTACCACCTGGCTCTAGGCTATAGGTGTTTGCTACAGGTTGTCTACATAGTTCTCTATTTGAATAATTTTTTCATAGTTAATAGTTCTTTTCTCTTCAGGATTATTTTCTGGCAGTCATAGCCATGTTAGTTTTCAAAATAAAGGTTGGTTCCTAATGTATTTATTTGTAGAATGAGCTTTTGGAGGCTGAAACTTAATAAGGAAAATAAACCTCAGATCAAAATTCAAAGCTCTAGCCTTCATGTCACATTCAGAAAGAACCCTCATAAATAATGTTATAGATAACTCATAGTTGAAATATGTTTTTTAATCAAAACTAATTAAATCAGGTCAATATGATTATTTAAAACTTTATCAGATCTGTCAGGGAAAGATTAAGGGCAGAAGGAAAAGAGGGCATCAGAGGATGAGATGGCTGGATGGCATCACCAATGCAATGGACATAAACTTGGGCAAGTTTTGGGAGATGGTAAGGGGCAGGGAGACCTGGCATGCTGCAGTCCAGGGTGTTGCAAAGAGCTGGACACGAGTAGGGGACTGAACAACAACAGATCAATCACATTTGCTTTCCCGTTGTTGATAACACAATATAGTTTGGTTGGAAACTAGAAAACTAATAACCTGGCATGCTACAGTTAATCTCAGATTGAAGTACCTTTTAATAATAATAACAACAGGTAATGTTTATAAACACAAGCTGGGTATTTGTTGCTATGCCATGCGCCATTCATCTCTTCAATCCTAAGTATTCTATGAGGTTTGTAATATTTATGCAAAACTTTTTTGATAGATGGTAACTTAATAGATGAAGATGTTGACTGAAATTAACCAAGATTCAGTAACTTGCCTAGTTACACGGATAGAAAGTGACAGAGCAGGAATTTGGTCCCATCAGGAATGACTATGAATCTTGGGTTCTTTACATTAAAGGTGGTACATTTGTATTACATGCATTACTTTGTCTCTTTGGGCCAAGCATTCAGAACATCCCATCACAAGGACCTATGTCTGATCGTAAGATAATCATACATCAAACAACAGGGAACATGAGAATAGATAGACTTGCCAAGGGCTATAAACATTGTACTTATTCTCATAGCCTCTGGATATTGATACCATAGCTAAGGTTTCAGCACTTAAAATAAATATCTCACAAATACTTTTTGGGTTTTAGTGCAAATTTCATAATTTATGGAAAAATAAGAATAATTATGGGCATATTATAAAGTGATCTTTTTGAAGATAGAAGTCAGAATAACTGGTATTAGAGGCTCTACCTTTTTAATAGCATAGAAACAATGAGTTGGATGTTCATAAATCTTTTTGACAAGCTGGCATTCTCCCAAGAGTTAAAGGAATCCAAGGATGAAATTATAGAAATAATAGTTAAAATGTATAACAACAGTTCACTCTACCTGAATATTGGCAAGCTATTAACATAATTTTTTTTTTATATATAGCAATAGCTAGAAGAGTGTCCCTGGAAGCCTGGACACACAACATCAAATCTCGTTTCTATGATGATGAGGTGGTGCGTCAGACCGAGGGCTTGTCAGGTTGACAGCTCCCTTCTGGGAAGTCTCGGAATGCCTGTAAGGCTCACGCCCACCTCAGAGAGGTCTCTAAGGCACAGGTCATTGTACTCTGTGTCAGATGACCCTGCTAGATTAGTCATGGCCGACTGGTTCATGTATAGGTCCTGAGGAAACACGCCAGGAGCAAGCTCAATCCACAGGAAAGAGAAAGGAAGATTAGTGAGCAGTAGCCCTGCTATTCAATCTAAGTGAAAGTGAAAAGTGTTTCTCATTCCTGTCTGACTCTTTGTGACCCCATGGACTGTAGCCCTGCCAGGCTCCTCTGTCTGTGAAATTCTCCAAGGCAAGAATACTGGAGTGGGTAGCCATTCCCTTCTCCAGGGGATCTTCCCGACGCAGGGATCTAACCTGGGTCTTCTGTATTGTAGGCAGATTCTTTATCGTCTTAAGCCACCAACACCGCCCCCCTGCCACCGCCTCCAATTTCTTCCTCCCAAAGTATCTGGATTCATACATTTTCTACACAAGTTATACATAATCACTTACAATTCTTTCCTTCAATATGAATGAGAAAGAGGGAGCAAGGTTTGTCTTATAAGCCCCTTCTAAATGTAAAGGTTGGCTTTCATCTTTTTTCCAAGTGCCCCTTATTTTTTAGAACCAACTAAGTTTCATTTGTCTAAGAAGTGTGCCACAATGACTGATTTTTCAGTTCAGTTCAGTTCAGTTCTGTTCAGTCGCTCAGTTGTGTCCGACTTTTTGCGACCCCGTGAATTGCAGCACGCCAGGCCTCCCTGTCCATCACCAACTCCCAGAGTTTACCCAAACTCATGTGCATCGAGTTGGTGATGCCATCCAGCCATCTCATCCTCTGTCATCCCCTTCTCCTCACGCCTTCAATCTTTCCCAGCATCAAGGTCTTTTCCAATGAGTCAACTCTTCGTGTGAGGTGGCCAAAGTACTGGTTTCAGCTTCAGCATCAGTCCTTCCTGACTTTTAGATGTATAAAAGTCCTTTGGACGTTGATATGTCCCAAACCATCTCCTAGTCTCCTCCCTGCCAATAAAATATTCTTCTCATAGCCCACTTATCTAGGTTGATGACAATGGCAGTCTTCTGTTTTCCTGGGTCCGAACCTAGAGCCTCAGCCTTGATGGCACTTTTTATCTTACATTTTGTATTCATTCAACTATCAGCTCTCTGAAATATGTCCAGGATACAGCTACTTCCCAGCACCGCCACTGCCATCACTCTGGTGGGAGCCTCCGTCGTCTCTCACCTGGATTACTGCAATAGCTTCCTAACTGGCATCCCTGTTTGTCCTTACCCCATTCAGCAGCCAGTGAAAACTAACACTCCTCTGTTAGTTTCCTAATCAGAGTACAAGTTGCCATCCTTACAATCCTCTATAAGGCCCTATGCAATTGATTCCCTGCTCCTACCTCTTAAAGCAAAGTTGCTCAGTCTTGTCTGACACTTTGTGACCCCATGGACTATAGCCTATCAGGCTCCTCCATCCATGGAATTTTGCAGGCAAGAGTACTAGAGTGGGTTGCTGTTTCCTCCTCCAGGGGATTTTCCCAACCCAGGAATTGAACCTGGGTCTCCAGCATTGCAAGCAGATGATTTTACTGTTTGAACCACCAGGAAAGCCCCTACCTCTTAACTTCTATTAATACTCAATTAAACCAGTAACACTAGTTTCTTTGCTAGTTTGTGAATGGTCCTGGCATGTTGACTCTGCCTGGAACTTTTCTTTGGGAAGAAGAGGAGTCTGGGTCATCTCCCAGGTCCCTCCCTAGTGAGAACTTTCCCAGCTGAAAATGCAACATACCCCTACGCTGCCTCTCCTCCTATCTTGCATTATTTTTCTCCTTAGCACTTAGACTGTTTACTGTAGAGTACTTGTAGTAGTGCAAGTAGTAGTCTACCTAAGTAGTGGAATCATAGGTGGTATAAATTTTTTGTAAGTTCTACATTTCTGAGTTTTAAACAGTAAGCATATCAGAGGCAGGAGGCCTCATTATGGGCTGAGAGACTCAGGAATGTCCTTGTGGAAGAGGAAAGGCTGAAGCTGCCTTCTGTAAGCTTGGTAGGCCGTGCTTGAAGACAAAGAGAGAACACCCTAGGTCGTGATAAAACATGCATGAAAGGTGGAGGGTACTTCATGATGACATATTTTAGAGTCAGTGTGGAGAGCAGCCAGGTCAGCCTCCTCATTTATCTCCAAAATGTTGAGTGCACAACTGGGAACAGATTGCATAGAACCCAAAAGTGATTTTAGTCCCTTGTGCTTCTGAAGGGAAGAATGCTGTGATGAAAGCAGCTTCAGAATTACTCTCCTAAATTCTCCTAGTCTTTTCCTTCCTTTCTGATATCCCCACATACTCCATGATGATCTTAGAAGCAATTTATGTACATGTTCCAGTATTTTAATGCTGTTAAATAATTAATCTTATGCTTTAGCAGAAAAAATTGTTTCACTGAAGTAACATAATTTTCTATCAAGATCTAATTTTCAAGCCATTTCCAGTGGGATTTTTTCTTTAAATATTTTAAATGGAAAGGGAAAAAATTAATTAAAAATTATCAAGCTAGAAATAAAACTGCAGATTTAGAAACACAAAGAATATTAACATTTTTGCTCTGTCTTGTTTGAAGAAACGCCAAAGGATTTCTATTATAAATGATTGTTTTATATTGATTTTTCTGTCTCATTTATATCACTTGTGGAACTGTGAGTGGAAGATACCACCTTAAAAATATATTTCTCATGTTCCATAAATGTGTTTTTCCTACATGTGGAACATGGCTCTGATTTCAACACATGGTCACATCAGTGCCTTTATGTTGAAATTAGGAAGGGTGAGACAAAAATACTCCCATGCTATTCAAATGTGCCCGCTGTGAACTGAGACCTTCCCAGGGAACAGGCGCCAGGCATGAAGACTGGTTAACAGAGGATGAGTTTTTATTAAGGGACAAATGATACAGTTGAGGAAAAGACCATCTCAAACACTACGTGTGTGTGTTCTCAGTCATGTCCAACTCTTTGCCACGCCCTGAACTGTATCCCACTGGGCTCCTCTGTTCACGGGATTTTCCAGGCAAGAATACTGGAATGGGTTGCTATTTCCATGAAAGAATGTATAAAACATCTTTGAAGTCAGATGTGAAGATTTTTTTGCAGGGGCAGAGAATCAGTATTTAGAGTTAAGGACATAGATAGGATACTATAATAAATCCCAATGATTCAGAATATCACTGTGGGGGTAGAGTTTGGAGTCTTTTTTTCTCTTACGGAAAGCTCATTCTATCTATAATGCTTTTAATGATTTTCTGCCAGTGCCTTAATTCAGAGAGCTCAGTAATTTCTAATATAAGATGTTATATTCTAACATAAGATGTTCTGCCCTTTGGATTTACAAAATGGAATAACAATCAAAAGTGATTTTAATGGATTAATTTGCATTTCTGGGAGATTCTTTGTAATAGAACAGCTGCTGCTAAGTCGCTCCAGTCGTGTCCAACTCTGTGCCACCCCATAGACGGCAGCCCACCAGGCTCCCCCATCCTTGGGATTCTCCAGGCAAGAACACTGGAGTGGGTTGCCATTTCCTTCTCCAATGCATGAAAGTGAAAAGTGAAAGTGAAGTCGCTCAGTCGTGTCCGACTGTTCGAGACCCCATGGACTGCAGCCCACCAGGCTCCTCCGTTCATGGGACTTTCCAGGCAAGAGTACTGGAGTGGGTTGCCATTGCCTTCTCCATTGTAATAGAACAGAGGATGCAGTATAAAGAGCCAAGGGCTTTAATGTGAGGTGATGGATTCTCAAAAGTAAAACACTCAGTGGAAATACACAAAATAAAAGAAAAAGAGCTGTACACCTGAAACTAACACTGAACTAACACTGAAACTAAAACCAGCATTGTAAATCAACTATACTTCAATAATAAAAACTGCATACATTTTTTCTAAAAGAACACTATAATGCAAGTTACAGTGAGCTAATACTACTATGAAATGGGATAGTTATAAAATAACAGTAGACTCATATAAAGTACTTATCACAAAAAAATGAAAAGAAAGATAAAAGCAGCTTACAGGAAGGATTACTTTATAACTTTTATTTTTCAGTCATATGGAACTGTGACAGATTGTGCATGGAGCGAGTGGGTGGTAATGAAGAGTCAGCGTGGAGCTTACATTAGAATCAGGGTCCAGGAGATCAGACCATAGACCAGATGCAATCAGATGCTTTCAGTGTCCTATCTTTGTGCCTTTTCATACTGTTCATGGGGTTCTCAAGGCAAGAATACTGAAGTAGTTTGTCATTGCCTTCTCCAGTGAACCATGTTTTGTCAGAAGCATCAATAACCTCAGATATGCAGATGACACCACCCTTATGGCAGAAAGTGAAGAGGAACTAAAGAACCTCTTGATGAAGGTGAAAGAGGAGAGTGAAAAAACTGGCTTACAATTCAACATTCAAAAAACTAAGATCATGGCATCTGGTCCCATCACTTCACGGCAAATAAATGGGGAAACAATGGAAACAGTGACAGACTTTATTTTCTTGGGCTCCAAAATCACAGCGGATGGTGACTGCAGCCGTGAAATTAAAAGACACTTGCTCCTTGGAAGAAAAGCTATGACTAACCTAGACAACATGTTAAAAATCCGAGACATTACTTTGCCAACAAAGATCCATTTAGTCAAAGCTATGGTTTTTCCAGTAGTCATGTATGGATGTGAGAGTTGGACTATAAAGAAAGCTGAGCGCCAAAGAATTGATGCTTTTGAACTGTGGTGTTGGAGAAGACTCTTGAGAGTCCCTTGGACTGCAAGGAGATCCAACCAGTCCATCTAAAGGAAATCAGGCCTGAATATTCATTGAAAGGACCGATGCTGAAGCTGAAACTTCAATACTTTGGCTGCTGCTGCTGCTAAGTCACTTCAGTCATGTCCGACTCTGTGCGACCCCATAGACGGCAGCCCACCAGGCTCCCCCGTCCCTGGAATTCTCCAGGCAAGAATACTGGAGTGGGTTGCCATTTCCTTCTCCAATGCATAAAAGTGAAAAAGTGAAAGTGAAGTCGCTCATTCGTGTCCGACTCTTTGCGACCTCATGGACTGCAGCCTACCAGGCTCCTCCGTCCATGGGATTTTCCAGGCAAGAGTACTGGAGTGGGGTGCCATTGCCTTCTCCATACCTTGGCTACCTGATGCAAAGAACTGACTCATTTGAAAAGACCCTGATGCTGGGAAAGATTGAAGACAGGAGGAAAAGGGGATGACAGAGGATGAGAAAGTTGGATGGCATCACCGACTTGATGGACATGAGTTTGAGTAAACTCTGGGAGTTGGTGATGGACAGGGAGGCCTGGCGTGCTGCAATCCATGGGGTTGCAAAGACTCGGACATGATTGAGCAACTGAACTGAATCAGATACTTAAAATTTCTCCAAATTATTCTCTAACTACAGGAGAAACTTCCACTGAAAGTGGCAAGTCATCAGTAAAATCTATTTCTTTCGATTTATGAATTTCCACTTTAGTAATATAAGCAGGAGAATTTTTGTCACCAGAATGCTTTTCTTTCCCCATTTTACTCTCCAGCTCCTCCTTCTTCACTCAACCACCTTTTGAATTTTATTTCCATCCTTTCGAATTTGATCTTCTGTCTCCCTCTCCCCTATTCTGTATTTTTGTATTTGTACTCTCTTGACCTTAAGTTCTAATGTTAATTCAGCAACTGGAAACCTAAAAACATGAAGATAGCTTAAGGAGCTTCTGGGACAACATCAGGTATACTAATATTTATATTATAAGAGTCCCAGAAGGAGAAGCAAGGGATAAAGGGTCAGAAAACTTATTTGAAGAAATAATAGTTGAAAACTTTCCTAATCTGGGGAAGGAAGTACAGAGAGTCCCAGACAAGATGAGCTCAAAGAATTCCACACTGAGTCAGGTTGTAATTAAAATAGCAAAAGGTAAAGATGGAAAAGGAGAACTTTAAGGGCAGCAGGAGAAAAACAAATGGTAGGATGCAAGGAAACTCTCATAAGACCATCAGCTTGTTTTTCAGTTAATACTTTGAGGACAGAAGGGAATGGCATAATATACTTAAAGTGCTATTTGCAAGCATTAGGCAAACTATGTAAATGCAGTTAAGATAAACATTTCCTTTTCAGATACTCTTTCTTTCCTTTACAGAAATGAATTTGCTTCTTTTTTTTTCTTTTTTAATCCAGTGTCATGAAAGACTGACAACATGTTAGATTTAGAGATTTAGAAAGAATATCCAAATTCAGCTGGTTCTATTCACCTCATATGTGCTGCTGCTGCATCGCTTTAGTCGTGTCCAACTCTGTGCGACCCCATAGACGGCAGCCCACCAGGCTCCCCCGTCCCTGGGATTCTCTAGGCAAGAACACTGGAGTGGGTTGCCATTTCCTTCTCCAATGCATGAAAGTGAAAAGTGAAAGTGAAGTCGCTCAGTCGTGTCTGACTCTTCTCGACCCCTGCAGCCTACCAGGCTCCTCCGTCCATGGGATTTTCCAGGCAAGAGTACTGGAGTGGGGTGCCATTGCCTTCTCCGACCTCATATGTAAATCCCCCTTAAATCAATCTCCAGGACAGTGGGAAGGATTTGGAATTTTGACCCTGCTATTTAGTGGCCATAGTAGTTGGCCCATGTGGCTTTTGGAAATGTAGTTTTCTTACCTATGGCATGTGGGTAGTAACAATAACCTCACACAGTTGATGTGATGCTGGTATTTACTTTTGTTTATATATAATTAGCAATACTTTGGAGGAGTTAATGCTTAGAAATTCTATATATGTATGTATTTATTGCACTATGGATTTGTTTATTTATTATTATGAAGATAATTCCCCCAGCTTTATTGAGGAATAATTGGCAAATATAATTGTATATATTTAAGGTATATGTATATATGTATACACTTTGTGGAAAGATTATCAAAATAAGATAATTAACATATCCATCACTTCACATGGTTAAATGTAAGGACAGAAACTATACTTACTCTCAGATAGCAAAAAGCTCCCTCAGTCAGTTAAAATTGCAAATAAGAGGCTCCCCTCATTAATAAACATGTCCAGTATAGGGTAATAATAAAAAATTTTAAATTTGTTTGTCAGCTAAATCCATGCTAAGCCAAGTTCCTGTGTAAGTAAATATAGTTCATCCCTGCCCACTTCTTTAAATGAGCAGTACTCATTTGATAACTAGTTACTCTGATTCCAGCCCTGAGAAGAGTCATTGCAAGCTCAATTTTATAAACACTTTAGAATTCCTTCCACATAGCATAATATCGCAATGCTAATTAAGGCCATAGTAGTGTTTGTAAAGGCAGCATAGAATGGTAGAAAGAAGATATTTTCTGTCTCCAGGTTCTGCCACTTATTGGCTGGTTGATCCTGAGACTGTGGCTTAATACTATTGGTTTCAGCCTTCTAATCCCTATAAATGTGATAATACTGTCTTTCTTGATCAGAATATGTGGTAATTATGAGATAATATGGGGTGTAATTTGGAATTTGCAGGCTGTCATGATCTTAAAAGATCAGATATGTTGCCTTATCAATTGCCTGTCGGCAGTGAGAGAGAGTCGGAAGTGGAGGGCTACCGTCAGTAGGGTCGCTAAGAGTGCAACACAGCTGAGCACGCACGCACACAATCTCATTTTATCTATTTCTGACTTGTTGACCGTGCTCATGTTATTTTTTTCTCAAATGAGATTTCATATGTCAAAATATTTCCTTTTTCTGAGTGCACAGTTGCACTCAGCAAGTACTTGTTCTTGTTTTCATCTCTCTCCTCAGTTCTCCAGATGTGTACTATTTGGGAATATCTGGTTATGCAATACATCAGGGCTCTTTCTTTCCAAGGAGGCAGCAAAGGGTACATATATTCAGGATATGTGCTGCTTAGCACATATAATAAACCTCATATTTATTGCATTCTGTTTTGTTTGCACAGAAGCATTTTCTTTGTAACCTTACTTAGTGAAAATGCTGTCAACTGATTGACTGGATCTATCTGTAATTAGTCTTCAGATCAAATAAATTATATATCTTGACTTATTTCCACATTTAATTTAATTTTATTGATATAAAAACAATAGGAATAACAAAATGCTTCCAGTGTCAGTGGTAATTAAAAAACAAGCAGAAAAGTAATAAAGTGCATGATTACATTGGATATACCCATCCCTATTCATACTTGGGGAAAAAATCCAATCTTGAGAGAAAATGTAGAATGTGATTTTGTGCCAGCAGTAATTAGCAGGAACAGCTTGATGAGAAACAGTGATGGAAGAATCAATGGCAAACATCAATAAAGTAAAGCCCAGATGAGGCTTCTGTTTTTCATATCAGGCCTTTCTTTATACATCAGCTTAACCAAATGATTGAGAAATGATATTCTTAACCCCAAACAGTGTACCATAAATAGACTGTAAACTATTTTGACCTTTTAAAACTATGTCAAGCTTTTCCAGTTTCTCTAGAGTATGCTACAAAGTTTTGTAACCATTTATGTCTTCCCAGTTGTTTCAACAAGCAGAATTTCAAATGAATTTTTTTTTGCAATAAAAGTTGCAGAAAACCAGGAAACAAGTGAAATATTAAAACTCTATTAGTATTTCATCCTCAGGTCTTGGTTTTGGGGAGAATCATGAGAAAGGTGATACATTTTCATTGTTTGTTTGAAGTTACCAAACTTTCACTTGGCTTAATCTGAGTTTCTTCTCTTCCATCTTTCAACACCATAAAGAAAAAAGTTTGCTGGTGTTTTATATATTGTTCAAAACAAACCCTTCTAGGCAAAACATGGGGGCCTCACAGTCCATGCTTCACCCATGGTTCCTCAACTTTGTCACGTGTGGTATTTTGGACTGGGCAATACCTTGTTGTGGAATATCGTAGAGTGTTAGAAGCACTCTTGGCCTGCTCCCTCTAGATGCCAGTAGCATTGCAAGTTGCAATTATCAAAAATATCTCGACATTATTGCCAAGTGTCTTCAGAGGGGAGGGTTGACAAGGTGAGAAATCACCCCTCTTTGAGAGCCAATGCCTTAGCTTGAGATTTAGTGTGCATTTTAGGCGATACAAATAGAACTAATTTGACACACTAATAACCAAAAAGGAAAACGTAGAAGAGTTAAGAAATCATATCCTACCCAGACTATAGTGATTCTCAATCATGACTATGCATTCAACACATCAGGGATATTTAATAACTCCTGATACCCAGGCCCGCCCCAGAGAAGCTGAATAAAGATCCATGGGTGAGCCACTGCTAAAATTGGTGAAGTAGGTTGCCCTGTAAATTTGACATATTGCCTTTGGGGACAAGGATACAAGGTGTCCTTTTTATAGCATTCTCTTTTAATTTATCTCTTTTAAAGTTCAGAGCTGCTTCTGTGAGATGTGTTCAGATAATCAACACTTCAACTGAGCCTCTGAAAAAACGTTTGGGGCAAGTTAGTAAGAAAAGCTGCTTTTTAAGTTTTTAGGATTCTGTGTTATTTTCTTTGTTTTGGACTGCCTTTTTCTTAATTGTCTTGTTAGATGCTTTAAGTCTGACAGCTATATTAAGTCAACCAGAGGAACTAAACTGGGAAAATAATCATACTTCTTTAATAAACTATTTTTGAAAACTGGAGATGAGTAATGAACATGGATTGGTTTGAGGTTAAAAGAAATCTTACGCTTCTCCCCTCCCCCATTTTTTAAAGTTGCTCAGTCGTCGTGTCCAGTTCTTTGGGACCCCATGGACTATACAGTCCATAGAATTCTCCAGGCCAGAATGCTGGAGTGGTTAGCCTTTCCCTTCTCCAGGAAATCTTTCCAACCCAGGGATTGAACCCAGGTATCCCACATTGCAGGCAGATTCTTTACCAAATGAGCTATCAGGGAAGCCCGTATGGAGTAGGTAGCCTTTCCCTTCTCCAGCTGATCTTCCCAACCCAGGGATTGAACCCAGGTCTCCCATACTGCAGGTGGATCTTTTACCAGCTGAGCCACAAGGAAAGCCCAAGAATACTGGAGTGGGTAGCCTATACCTTCTCCAGCGGATCTTCTGGACCCAGGAATCGAACTGGGGTCTCTTGTGTTGCAGGCAGATTCTTTACCAAGTGAGCTGTCAGGGAAGCCCTCTTACCCCCCAAATGATGATGATGTGTAGAATTATGAGCTGAGTGTTTGTGTACATGTGTGTGGTGTGCTGTGTGTTGTCAGTCATTTCTAACTCTTTGCAACCCCATGTACTGTAGCCCACTAGGCTCCTCTGTCCATGGAATTTCCCAGGCAATAATACTAGAGTGGGTTACCATTTCCTACTCCAGGGCATATTCCCCACCCAGGGATTGAACCTGTGTCTCTTGTGTTTCCTGCCTTGGCAGGAGGATTCTTTACCACTGTACCACGTGGGAAGTCCTGTATTCATGTTGTCTATACATATATAGACACGTTGGGGCTGCATTATTTTCTGCCAGTAAATTTTATGGCTTTCATATCAAACCACTCCATTTTACTAATATGACTCCTGCAGTTGATAATATAACCCTTATGGGCTAGACTAACCACATGGCTTCCCAACTGTGCCATAAAAGAATCAGCAGCTAGTTTAGAGTTCCTGAGGGCTACATTTGGAAGATTTAACTTGTCCAGTTTGGGCCACTTATATTACTTATACATTTTTAAGTTCCTTGGGGTCTCTTCCTTAACCTTGGTGCTTGAGAAAGCTTTGGTAGAAGGCTTTGTACAGATAACTCATTTGGCTCTGACAGGTCAAAAAGTTCAGTCTGGAACCAAGATAAACCCAGGGATCATTTTTGCATACATTTTTTTAAACATGATGAATATGATTATTCTTTAGAGACTATGGGAAAAGCAGTTTCAGATAATAGATGTGAACTCACATTCCAACGCAGGTCTGCATTCACTTGTATTTTCTTTAATTTCTTTGTAAGAGCTTAGAAAGCAGCTGGGTACAAATGCTGTCTTTTTTGGATCTCTGAGTTCACCTTTAACGAGAGAGCAGTTTTCCTGCCAAGGGAGAAGAGTGAGGAAACAAAGCCACAAGATTCCATAGTATTGACTTTCTATTAAACTAGAAGCAAATTGGCAAGCAGGAAATGCAGGAGGTCACGTATAGCTTAGGGAGACATCTGTTGAAGGCTATATGTGGAACCTATTTTGCTCTGAACATATCTAAATAGGTGCTACAAGGAAAATAAATATTATAAAGAATCCTGGTATCTTGGGCTCCTTCTGTAGAATTACATATAGAAATTAATCCATTTGCAATAGATGTTGGTTTTTGGAGAGCTACAGAGATGACAAAAGGTAACGTGGGTAGTCTTACCTTGTTAATACAGAATAATAAAAACAAATCTTCTCTTGAACTTTACATACCACAGAGACATTAATTCAGTTCAGAATTAAAACCTGGAGAATTCAAGCAGGTTTCAGTTCAGTTCAGTCGCTCAGTCGTGTCCGACTCTTTTCGACCCCATGAATCGCAGCACGCCAGGCCTCCCTGTCTATCACCAGCTCCCGGAGTTCACTGAGACTCACGTTCATCGAGTCAGTGATGCCATCCAGCCATCTCACCCTCTGTCGTCCCCTTCTCCTCCTGCCCCTAATCCCTCTCAGTACCAGAGTCTTTTCCAATGAGTCAACTCTTCTCATGAGTATTGCAGTTTCAGCCTCAGCATCAGTCCTTCCAACGAACACCCAGGACTGGTTTCCTTTAGGATGGACTGGTTGGATCTCCTTGCAGTCCAAGGGACCCTCAAGAGTCTTCTCCAATATCACAGTTCAAAAGCATAAATTCTTCAGTGATCAGCTTTCTTCACAGTCCAACTCTCACATCCATACATGACCACTGGAAAAACCATAGCCTTGACTAGATGGACCTTTGTTGGCAAAGTAATATCTCTGCTTTTTAATATGCTATCTAGGTTGGTCATAACTTTCCTTCCAAGGAGTAGTGTCTTTTAATTTCATGGCTGCAATCACCATCTGCAGTGATTTTGGAGCCCCCCAAAATAAAGTCTGTCACTGTTTCCATTGTTTCCCCATCATATTAGTAGGTGGCTAAACGTGTCAGAAATTGTCCTCTATCCTGGGGATATGGAGATTAGTGAGATATGGGCAACTTTCTCAAGGAAAGCACAGTCTTTTGTTGGTGATCTAAGACTACATTATGACTAGATTAATCATCATTTAGCTTACATTTTCTTGAATTTCAGAGCTGAGGACTATAAAATTTTGATGGCAACTTTTATGTGTCAACGCAATTCAGATCTGGGGTGCCCCAAATTTGGTTATAGATTATTCTGGATGTGTCCATGAAGGTGTTTCTGGATGAGATTAACATTTCAATCAATAGAGTGAATAAAACCGATTATCCTGCCCCATGTGAGTGAGGCTTATCCAAGGCCTGAATAAAGCAAAAAAAAAAAAAAGAAAAGGGTAACAGGGAATTTGTTTTCCCTGTTTTCAAGCTGGGACATTATTTTCTCCTGCACTTGGACTGGAACTTACACCGTCAGTCTTCCTTGTTCGCAGGCTTTCAGACTCAAAACTGGAGCTGCAACACCGGCTCTCCTAGGTCTTTAATTTATGGGAAAGTGACATAAAAAAATAATTTCATAGGGGATTTGCCCATTTTACGGTGGGAAAGGAACAAGGTTTGGTATCTAAGTAACACAAAATGTAACTGGAAAACCCATAACTTCTCTTAGCTTCTGAGATAAATTTTTAAGCTTTTTGTACACCTGACTACAGTAAGCCAGGGTTGGTGAAAGGTCACTGATAAAGCAGATGCTTGGGTTTTCATTTCATGACACAAAAGTAGCTGCTTGATTAAATTTCACGTAATATATAGCCATCCTACAAGACAAAACTCATAAAAAGATCAAGTTAAAAAAAAAAAAACAACCCAAAAAGCACCAGTTTTTGTGGTCTTAAACTCAATAGTCGATAACAGCTCACCACAGGTGCACTCAATTGCTCTGCTTTTGTGAGCGCTCACTTTGTTTTGGGACGTTTTATGTTCTTAAATTCTGAAAGAAGATGTGGAAAGGAAATAACGTTGTGGAGGCATTCATACCCACGGTCCCAGGGTGTACTCGTGGTGTACTAGGCAATCACTGGCAGTGGAAGCTGACCAGTGTTTGTCCACAGTGATTTTTAATCAGCACAAAAGCACCACAACACGTTCTAGAAGATTTGGGGGTGAGACGTGTTTAAGGTCATATTTTTTTCCACTCATTGAAAGTTGTGAGTTTTCTGTTCTATGTGTGAATTACATCTCCCACTTTAGGTTCATGTATGAATCTGTTTTTCTTACCACTAGAAATAGAGCATGGGATCACAACTACCACAAACTTTTATCCACAAGCTATTCAGAAAAGAAAAAGACAAAGTCTAACATTAAAGGGCTAGGATCACTTTCTCATACTTTCTTTGAATAACTTTTTGTGTATACAAATGTCCCAACCCATTCCTCTGCTTGACTTGTGGATAAATGTTTACTATCACTGACCACTTGGTAGAGTTTCTTATGAGCAACAGATCTAAGTAGTCACACGTCTCTGGTCTGAATCTTTTTCTAATGTTATGTTAACTCCGAGATGGTTTAACCTCTGCATGTCTTAATTGCAACTGCAATGTGGTAATAAGGCCTTCTCGGTGTCATTGAACTGAATTGAAATAGTACAGTAAATATATCTGAATATTATGTCTGGCATGTAGGAAATACGCAATCCCTAAAAGTAGTTTTTTAATTTATTCTATAAATATTTTCATACACCCTCTATATATGTGACATTGGTTTAATTGCAGGGAAAACAGAGGTGAAGAGGACAGATATGATTTTCTGCCAAGGTTAAATGATATCTGCAATAATTTATTAATTTATTCTGAAAATATTTATTGACTTCCAATTCCACATGAGGCAATAGTGAAGAAATAAGGTGATATATAGGCTGAGCTAATGTTCACTAGGACTCATCCATTCAGAGGTACCAACTGTTTGTGGCTAGTATTTGTTCTCAGTTTAGTTCAGTTCAGTTGCTCAGTCATGTCCGACTCTTTGTGACCCCATGGACTGCAGCATGCCAGGCCTCTCTGTCCCATCACCAACTCCTGGAGTTTACTCAAGCTCATATTCACTGAGACAGTGATGCCATCCAACCATCTCATCCTCTGTCATCCCCTTCGCCTCCTGCCTTCAATCTTCCCAGCATCAGGGTCTTTTCCAATGAGTCAGTTCTTTGCATCAGATAGCCAAAGTATTGGAGTTTCAGCTTCAGCATCAGTCCTTCCAATGAATAGTCAGGACTGATTTCCTTTAGAATGAACTGGTTGGATCTCCTTGAAGTCCAAGGGACTCTCCAGAGTCTTCTCCAACACCACAGTTCAAAAGCATCAATTCTCCAGCACTCTGGAAAAGCCATAGCTTTGACTAGATGGACCTTTGTTGGCAAAGTAAAGTCTCTGCTTTTTAGTAACTTGTCTAGTTTGGTCATAAGTTTTCTTCCAAGGAGCAAGCATCTTTTAATTTAATGGCTGCAGTCACCACCTGCAGTGATTTTGGAGTCCCCTCAAAAAAATAAAAATAAGAAATAAAAATAGTATTTGTTCTAATTAATCAGCAAATACTTGGTGAGGTGGGGTACATGGGGGAATTTCCATGGGAGAAGTCCCAACTTCTCCTGAACAAAATGCCCAGTCAAAAGGGGTGATTTCAAGAGAGGGTTATGAAAGGATTATTTTACATAGTTGTGAGCAAGGTTAGGGGCTTCCCTGGTAGCTCAGACTGTAAAGAATCTCCCTGCAATATGGGAGATCTGGGTTCAATCTCTGGTTTGGGAAGATCCCCTAGAGAAGGGCATGGCTATGCATTCCAGTATTCTTGCCTGGAGAAGTCCATGGATAGAGGAGCTTGGCCGGCTACAGTCCATGGGCTTACGAAGAGTTGGACTGTTCATGGGATCCCAAAGAGTTGGGAAAATTGAGAAGGAATGATGAAGTGCTCCTGAATAAGGGAGCTTAAAGCTGTAAGTGGAACAAATGATTACTGGGATCTGTCACTGAAGCTATATACCTTAAAGAGGTTCACCCCTTTCCAAGGGGTGTGTAAGAGCTATGCCACATAGAAGAATGTATTTTCTCTTAACAGAAAATACCAGAGGAAGGTAGCCAGGGGAGTAAATACTCCAATTTCTGTCTTTCCCCCATTCTTGATTCTTTTGTTTATACCCCCATTTGGCTCAATCCAAGCAGAAACTAGGGTGCGAGAGAGCTGGACTGATGCAGTAGGTAGAGTCTGATGCAATATGTTTTGATTGACAGTTTCCTAATAACCAACGTTTTTGAGCATCTTTTCTGTACTTAATAGCCATGCATATAATTATGCATATAATATTACTCTCTATTCAAATACTTTGCCCATTTTTAAATTGGGCTGTCTTTTATTATTAAATTGTAAGAGTTTTATATATTATGGGAAAGTACCTATAAGATATATGATTTGAAAATATTTTCTCCAATTTGTCTCTTTTCTTTCTTGATGATACATTTGATGTACTTAAGTTTTAATTTTGATGAGACACAACTTTTCCATCTTCTCTCTTATCACGTAATTTTCATCTCATGTTGAAGTACTTTTTGACTAGCCTAAGTCTCAGTGATCTACTCTTGTGTTTTCTCTGAAAACCTTTATAGTTTTAGCTCTTACATTTAAATCTATGATATAGTTTGAATAATTTTTTTGTATAATATGAATAGTGACCTTTAGTCATAGTTTTGCGTGTGATTATCCAATTACCTCAGTACTAATTATTTAAAGAACTTCCCTGTTAGCTCAGATGATAAAGAATCCATCTGTAATGCAGGAGACCCCAGTTCAATTCCTGGGTTGAGAAGATCTGCTGGAGAAGCGATAGGCTACCCACTCCAGTATTCTTGGGCTTCCCTGGTGACTCAGCTGGTAAAGAATATGCCTGCAATGTGGGAGACCTAGGTTTGATTCCCAGGTTGGGAAGATCCCTTGGAGAAGGGAAAGGCAACCTATTCCAGTGTTCTGACTGGAGAATTTCATGAACTGTATAGTCCATGGGGTACTTAAGCTTTGATTTTGATGAAATGCAACTTTCCCATCTTCTCTTTTATCACATATGCTTTTTAGGTCATCTCAAAGTATTCTTTGACTAGCCTAGGTCTCAGTAATCTATGCTTATGTAGACTTTTATTCATAGTTTTGCATGTGATTATTCAATTACCTCAGTACTAATTATTCTTTCCCCCTCTGGATTGCCTTGACTTCTTCATCAAAGATCAATTGACTATAAATGTGAGAATTTCATTCAGAACTCTCAAGGCTAATACGTTGATCTATGTCTGTCTTTAGGCTAGTATCACACTGTCTTGATTACTGTGCCATTGTAGACATTTTTGAAATCAGAAAGTGTATGTGCTCCAACTTTGTTCATTTTAGTATCGTTTTGGCTATTCTGGGTCTCTTACATTTCTGTATAAACTTCAGTAACAGCTTGCCAATTTCTGCATGAAAGCTACTTGACTTTTGATAGAGATTATTTTGAAGCTGTAAATCAATTCAGAGAATATTGCATTTTAACAACAGTAATTCTTTCAATTCGTGACCATGGGCTGTTTTGCCAATTGTTTAGATCTTTCATTTTCTCAACAATGATTTATAATTTTCAGTGGAAACATCTTATGCTTATTTTGTTAAGCTTATTCCTAAGTTTTAATCTTTTTGGCACTATTGCAAGTGAAATTACATTTTAGTTTTGGTTGTTTATACTATTATTTAGAAAATCAACTTGATTTTTGTATATTGAGCTTATATCTTGAAACTTTGCTTGAATTCATCTTTTAGTTCTAATGGTTTTGTTGTTGTTGCAGTCTTCAGAATTTTCTTTATTCCAGGTCATGTTATCTTCCAATAGAGGTATTTTTACTTCTTTGTTTCTAATCCAGATACTTTTTATTATTTCTTTATTACTTAATTTTGCTGTATAGATTCTCTAGTGCAATGTTGACTATAACTGTCAAGAGAAGATATCTTTGTCATCCCTCCAGACTTAGAAGGAAAGCGTTTAATGTTTTGCCATTGATTATGATGCTAGCTCTAGGTTTGTTTTTTGTGGATGTCTTTTATCAGCTCGAGGAAGTTCCATTCTAGTCCTAGTTTGTTGAGTGTTTTTATTTTTTTCTTTCATAAAAGAATGCTGTTGTTGTGTTGTGTTTTGTTAGTCACTCAGTCATATCCGACTCTTTGTGGCCCCACGGACTGTAGTCCACCAGGCTTCTCAGTCCTTGGGATTTTCCAGGAAAGAATATTGGAGTGGATTGCCATTCCCTTCTCCAAGGGATCTTCCTGACCTAGGGACTGAACCCAGATCTCTCGCATTGCAGGCAGATTCTTACCATCTGAGGCAACAGGGAAAGAATGCTGGATTTTGTGAAATGCTTCTTCTACATCTATTGAAATGACCATATAATTTGTGTCATTTTCATCATTAATATACTTCCCTGGTGGCTCAGATGGTAAAGCGTCTGCCTACAACTCAGGAGACCTGGGTTTGATCCCTGGGTTGGGAAGATCCCCTGGAGAAGGAAATGGCAACCCATTCCAGTACTCTTGTCTTGAAAATCCCATGGACAGAGGAGCCTGGTAGGCTACAGTCCATGGGGTCGCAAAGAATCGGACACGACTGAGCGACTTCACTTTCACTTTCTTTCATCAGCATTAAACAGCTTGATTTTTATTTTTAAATTTTTTAAACTTTTTATTTTGTATTGGAGTATAGCCAATTAACAATGTTATGATAATTTCAGTTGAAGAGTGAAGGGTATCAGCCATAAATATGTATGTATTCATTTTCCCAAAAACTACCATTCCATGCAGGCTGCCAAATAACACTGAGCAGAGTCCCATGTTCTATATAGTAGGTCCTTGTTGGTTATCCATTTTAAATACAATAGTGTGTACATGTCCATGGTGTGATTCTTATATGGTAACACAACCTTGCATTTGTTGGATAAATCCCAGTTGATCATAGTGTATGATCTGTTTTATATGTTGTTGGATTTGCTTTGCTAGTATTTCATTGAAGATTTTCGCATCTATATTTATAAGGGATATTGGCCTTTAGTTTTCTTTTCATGTGTTATCTTTGTCTCATTTTAGTATCAGGGAATATCGGTCTCATAGATGGAGTTGAGAAGTGTTCATTTCCTCTTTCATCTTCTAAAATGGTTTGTCAAGAATTAGTGTTGATTTTTCCTTTAAATGTTTGGTGGAATTCACCAATGAAGCCATCTTGACCTGGAGTTTTCTCTGTGAGAAGTTTCTAAATTACTGATTCAGTCTCTCTACTTTAGATCTATTTAGATTTTTCTATTTCTTATAGAGACAGTTTCAGTAATTTTTATTTTTCTGAGAATCTTTCCATTTTGCATGGTATTCTAATTTGCTCCTTCTTTAAAAGCACAATACATATCTTCTCTGTGTTTTGGAGGACACTGAACTCAAGAACCTACAGTCTTATAATGGAGAAAGTTATGAGCACAAGTAATTATTGTACAATAAAAGTTGTGCTTAAAAAGAACAACGCATGGAAAATATCATAAACATTCAAAAGAGAAATGTATTGCTTACAAGCATAACTGGTTTATGTTTGGAAGATGGGAGATCATGACACTAAGTAAAATGTGTTTTATTTTATTTTTTTCTATCTGGAGGATGTTCAGAACTAGTACTGTTGGGAAGCCATTTCTATGTCTCTTGCATGCCTACTGTCAGCTAGGGCACTAGCTACCATTTCTCAAGACTGCCTTTTCAAGGAGATTTGTATAGCAAACAGCTTTGGAAGATAGAAATACGTCTCTCTGTCAAGCAAAAACGCAAAACGGTGTTCAATATAAAAGATCCAATTTCCCCAAACACAGAGTTCTCTTCTGTATGCAGCCTATTGTGTGTGCATATATTACTGGGCCCTTTTCATATTGGCCTGTGGAAATTTTGTGTCAGAAATGGTTCAATAGGTAGGATAAAGGCTGTTACACATGGAAAAATAACATTGGCAAAGATGTGTCTGGGAAAAATAATAGAATAGTACATAATGTTTTTGTGGGGGCATGGTGTTCATGGATAGCAAAATGCAAGCTTGGAAAAGGAACACAGGGTAGTAGAGTTTGATATGCCATGATAATATTATTTAAGCCTATTTTGTAGGAAAGGTCTGTGTTCATTTCCAGGGCAAAAAACAGAGATCATTCTGTCGTTTTGGAGATTGCATCCCAGTACTGCATTTCAGACTCTTTTGTTGACCATGATGGCTACTCCATTTCTTCTAAGGGATTCTTGCCCTCAGTAGTAGATATAATAGTCATCTGAGTTAAATTCACCCATTCCAGTCCACTTTAGTTTGCTGATTCCTAAAATGTTAATGCTCACTCTTGCCATCTCCTGTTTGACCACTTCCAATTTGCCTTGATTCATGGACCTAACATTCCAGGTTCCTATGCAATATTGCTCTTTACAGCATTGGACCTTGCTTCCATCACCAGTCACATCCACAACTGGGTGTTGTTTTTGATTTGGCTCCGTCTCTTCATTCTTTCTGGAGTTAGTTCTCCACTGATCTCTAGTAGCATATTGGGCACCTACTGACCTGGGGAGTTCATCTTTCAGTGTCCTATCCTTTTGCCTTTTCATACTGTTCATGGGGTTCTCAAGGCAAGAATACTGAAGTGGTTTGCCATTCCCTTCTCCAGTGGACCACATTTTGTCAAAACTCTCCACCATGATCTGTCCATTTTGGGTGATCCTACACGGCATGGCTCATAGTTTTATTGAGTTAGACAAGGCTGTGGTCCACGTGATCAGATTGGTTTATTTTCTGTGATTGTGGTTTTCAGTCTGTCTGCCCTCTGATGGATAAGGATAAGAGGCTTATGGAAGCTTCCTGCTGGGAGAGACTGACTCATTTTAAAGGCAAATCATTCAATATCACAATAATCCAAGTCTATGCCCTGACCAGCAATGCTGAAGAAGCTGAAGTTGAATGGTTTTATGAAGACCTACAAGATCTTCTAGAACTAACACCCAAAAAAAGATGTCCTTTTCATTATAGGGGACTGGAATGCAAAAGTAGAAAGTCAATAAATACCTGGAGTAAGAGGCAAATTTGGCCTTGGAGTACAGAATGAAATCTGGCAAAGGCTAGCAGAGTTTTGCCAAGAGAAGGCAATGGTCATAGCAAACACCCTCTTCCAAGAATATAAGAGAACACTCTACACATGGACATCACCATATGGTCAATATCAAAATCATATTGATTATATTCTTTGCAGCCAAAGATGGAGAAGCTCTATATAGTCAGCAAAAACAAGACCAGTAGCTGACTGTGGCTCAGATCATGAACTCCTTATTGCCAAATTCAGACTTAAATTGAAGAAAGAAGGGAAAACCACTAGACCATTCAGGCATGACATAAACCAAATCCCTTATGATTATACAGTGGAAGTGAGAAATAGATTCAAGGGATTAGATCTGATAGAGTGCCTGAAGAACTATGGATGGAGGTTCATGACATTGTACAGGAAGCAAGGATCGAGACCATCTCCAAGAAAAAGAAATGCAAAAAGGCAAAATGGTTGTCTGAGGAGGCCTTACAAATACCTATGAAAAGAGAAGTGAAAGGCAAAGGAGAAAAGGAAAGATATAAGCATCTGAATGCAGAGTTCCAAAGAATAGCAAGGAGAGATAAGAAAGCCTTTCTCAGTGATCAATGCAAAGAAATAGAGGAAAACAGTAGAATGGGAAAGACTAGAGATCTCTTCAAGAAAATTAGAGATACCAAGGGAACATTTCATGCAAAGATGGGCTCAATAAAGGACAGAAATGGTATGGACCTAACAGAAGCAGAGGATATTAAGAAAAGGTGGCAAGAAGACACAGAAGAACTGTACAAAAAGGATATTCATGACCCAGATAATCATGGTGTGATCACACACCGAGAGCCAGACATCCTGGAATGTGAAGTCAAGTGGGCCTTAGGAAGCATCACAATGAACAAAGCTAGTGGAGATGATGGAATTCCAGCTGAGCTGTTTCAAATCCTAAAAGAGGATGCTGTGAAAGCGCTGCACTCAATATGCCAGCCAATTTGGAAAACAGCAGTGGCCACAGGACTGGAAAAGGTCAGTTTTCATTCCAATTGCAAAGAAAGGGAATGCCAAAGAAGGTTCAAACTACTACACAATTGCACCCATCTCACTGGCTAGCAAAGTAATGCTCAAAATTCTCCGAGCCAGGCTTCATCAGTACATGAACTGTGAACTTCCAGATTTTCAAGCTGGATTTAGAAAAGGCAGAGGAACCAGAGATGAAATTGCTAACATCTGGTGCATTATCAAAGGAGCAAGAAAGTTCCAGAAAAACATCTATTTCTGCTTTATTGACTATGCCAAAGACTTTGACTATATGGATCATAATAAACTTGAAAAATTCTGAAAGAGATGGGAATACCAGACCACCTGACCTGCCTCTTGAGAAATCTGTAGGCAGGTCAGGAAGCAACAGTTAGAACTGGACATGGAACAACAGACTGGTTCTGAATAGCAAAAGAGTATGTCAAGGCTGTATATTGTCACCCTGCTTATTTAACTTCTATGCAGAGTACATATTGAGAAATGTTGGGCTGGATGAATTACAAGCCGGAATCAAGATTGCTGGGAGAAATATCAATAACCTCAGATATGCAGATGGCACCACCTTTATGGCAGAAAGTGAAGAAGAACTAAAGAGCCTCTTGATGAAACTGATAGAGGAGAGTGAAAAAGTTGGCTTAAAGCTCAACATTCAGAAAACTAAGATTATAGCACCTGGTCCCATCACTTCATGGGAAATAGATGGGGAAACAGTGGAAACAGTGGCTGGGTTCTTTTTTGGGGGCTCCAAAATCACTGCAGATGGTGACTGCAGCCATGAAATTAAAAGATGCTTACTCCTTGGAAGGAAAGTTATGACCCACCTAGACAGCATAGTAAAAAGCAGAGACATACTTTGCCAACAAAGGTCCATCTAGTCAAGGCTATAGTTTTTCCAGTAGTCATGTATGGATGTGAGAGTTGGACTCTAAAGAAAGCTGAGCACTGGAGAATTGATGCTTTTGAACTGTGGTGTTGGAGAAGACCCTTGAGAGTCCCTTTGACTGCAGAGATCCAACCAGTCCCTCCTAAAGGAGATGAGTCCTGGGTGCTCATTATAAGGACTGATGTTGAAGCTCCAATACTTTGGCCACCTGATGAGAAGAGCTGACTCATTTGAAAAGACCTTGATGCTGGAAAAGATTGAGGGCAGGAGGAGAAGGAGACGACAGAAGATGAGATGGTTGGATGGCATACTGACTCAATGGACATTAGTTTGGGTAAACTCTGGGAGCTGGTGATGGACAGGGAGGCCTGGCGTGCTACAGTCCATGGGATTGCAAAGAGTTGGACACAACTGAATTGAACTGAACTGATCTTAAGTTGGAGTAACCAAGAGATCAGTGGTGTAAAAAGTAATATGGGAAATACTAGTTTAATGACAGACTTGAAGAGCACAAAATGAGTTTATTCCTTAACACATTGATGTTTTCATGGAACAACTCAAATGATTCTGAATACAGACTGTTAGGAATGGGAGTCATGAGTCTGAGAAAGTTCTTAAACTGATATCCACCAGAGTAACAGTGATCACTGAAGAGGAAACAAAGTGGAGGGGGAAAAAAAAAAAAAGAAAGGAGAGAGAGAGAGAAGAGAAAAAAAGGGCCGGGGTAGGAAAGGAACCTTGAACAATACCCAGTCCATGTCCAAGGAAGGAAGTTACAGAAGATAAGAGAGTAGTCAGATAAAACAAGATGCATTTATTTCAGAGTTCAGATGCTTAGAAGGTGGAGTGTTTCAGAAAGAAAATTATGGTAACATTCACTGAATTTTCAGCAGAGCTTAGAAGAAGGGGTATAGAAAATGGTCATTTGTAGAGCAATACTTTTTTAAGAGCATGAATCTATGAATCTATGAATCTATAGATGAAAAGTAGAACACAGCCTCTTAGAGGTGGGGAATGTGAAGATTTTTCCAAAAGATTCAACACAAATTATATCTTTGGTTGACTGAGTACTTGTTTCTGGATGGAACTGTAATGTATGTAGTGAGGCTGCATTTGTTTACTCAGGCCAAAATTCATGAATTTTTATCAATTTAATCTAAGTGATAGTCTACGGACAAGGCTATCATTGTAAATGGTGGATCAGAACCATACAAAATTGCCTGGAGACTGTGGTCAGGTTATCCAAACACAAACTACAAAACTATTTAATTCTAAAACTACTGCTTGGCCAGAAGGTCTGAGAAAGGGAAACATACTCTTCTGCACTGAAACAAAATGAATGCATGTTCTTCTTTTGTTAGTATCTTTCCACATAGATTTGATATCAGTTAATATTTTGTTCAATGCAAAAGTCTGGTGTTAGTTTAGGAATCTTGAAGCTAATAAATAGACAGGACTGGGATGAGATCACTCATCCAGGACAAAGCCCTCTTCTTAGAGAATATCAGTTCGGTTCAGTTCAATCGTTCAGTCGTGTTCGACTCTTTGAGACCCCATGAATCGCAGCAGCCAGGCGTCCCTGTCCATCACCAACTCCCGGAGTTCACCCAGACTCACGTCCGTTGAGTCAGTGATGCCATCCAGCCATCTCATCCTCTGTCGTCCCCTTCTCCTCCTGCCCCCAATCCCTCCCAGCATCAGAGTCTTTTCCAATGAGTCAACTCTTCGCATGAGGTGGCCAAAGTACTGGAGTTTCCGCTTTAGCATCAGTCCTTCCAAAGAAACCCCAGGGCTGATCTCACAAGCCAGTGTTGGCACTTTTGCCCCAGACAAGAGTACTAGGTGCCATGCGCAAGCCAGTTTGTTGCTACATAATCATTTATGGCACTTGCTGTGGTGCCATGTGTATACATGAAATGTGTACATAGAACTGATCCTGAAATGAGAGAAATGCTGAGGCAGATGGATGCTGTTTCAGGAAAAATTATTCTTGTCAGGATTTAGTGAAGTGTTACCTGATGAAGACAGTGTAGGTTTATTTTTAAGACATTTAATTAAAAAATGTTTTTAGAAAAGGAAAAAGATAAAAGATAAATCAGAAACTTCAGCTTAAAAATAAGATAGAATCCTTAATCTGAGTTTTAGCATGGATAGCATTCAAATACTCAACTAAGACAAGTTGCTTCTGCTGGTGGGAGCTGTGTCTATACATGAAATCTAGCTGAGGAATTGCAATGAGGTGATATGAGCTAAAGGCTAAATGGATGCTTTTCTGGGAAGCTTAGGCACAACAAGGAAAGAAAACCGAGATTTAAGAGCTGGTTGGACCCTTGTTTCATAAACTACTAAACCTCCACTCATCTAATTCAGGTTGTCTTTCTGGGTAGCTAAAAAGTTAAACAGCTTTTTGTCTTCTTGCCAGACTTTAATGAAATCCACCGATCCTGTGGCTAGGTGTCAATGTGTCACGTGTGTTTGGCATGGGGGTGGGGGTTACTTGTGGACATGAAGACTATAGGGAACCCTACCTGTAGGTCTATATGGGGTCTACCAGATGATCCCCAAACTACAAGAAGCAGCTAAGCATAGTAAAAAGCTATTAGCAGCTCCATTTGGCAGACATAAAGAAGAAAATCTAACTTGTTTTTTTTTTTTTTAATACTGTGAGGTATCAGGTTTCTTTCCTAGCCTGAGCAAGGTCAGCTTTTTTCAGCATGTGACCTTGAAGGAGTTGTATGGGGATGTATTGCTGGGCCATTTATTTAGAAGGTAGGGTTACAATTTCAGTTGAAGACTAATTTTCTGGTTTTATTAGCAGGACAGTGGGGACTTAAGGACTCAGAAGTGTATCTCTGACAATCTGTATATCTAAATAGCCATTCAGCAGGCCAATTCCAAGTCCCTTCAATTACTCTGGTGCTAGGGAACCAAACTAACAATTGATACCATCAGAGGAAAGAAGAAATATAGGAATTGAGACACCAAAATATTGGATCAGTGACAACTTGGAATTTGGTCTGAAAAATTGTATAACTATTGATAAGTAAGAAGAAAAAGCAAGACAAAATTAAACAACTGTTTATCAGAGAGAGGTAATTGAAGCAAATTTACAGATTATGGCAGAGACTAGAGTCAGTGTAGCATCTGAGAGACAAAATGTGGCTCGATTCTGTTTCACAGCTTCCTCTTAAATTACCAAACACAGTAACACCTGCATGACAACCATATTTTTTGTACTTGAGCAAGTTAGGGTGAGATTTCCTTTAGCTTTTTAGTGTATCTCCTTCCCTACCCATCAACTGCTTAATTTAAGATTCTCGTGGTGCTAACAGGATTGCATGATGAATAGGTTTAAGGCCTCTGAGCCTTTAACTATTTTATCCCCTTGCTTTCATGTCTCAACTTATGCATTTAAAAAGTAAGGAAATAGCATGACCTTTCCATTATCATAGATTTCAGAACTCCAGGTTGAGGTAATCAGTTTCTTGGCTTCTTGGAAATCTTTATTTCCATTTACAAAGAAGTTATAAGACTGACTAAAACAGATTCACCCAGCTTTTAGAAGGCTTGTGAAAGGACAAGAGGAAGTATTGTTTTAAGTTGATGTGTTATTCAAAACACATCATGTTGGTACCGATCATATTTTCCTATGGAGTGCTGCTCTGGTTGTTGAATGGACCATGAGAAGTGACTGTTCCATTTGACAGTAAGAGGAAAAAGCATGAGCACCACTCACATTTAATGTTCAAACTCCAGTCTTTTCAGAACAAATAGGTTCCTACAATTCTTACAAGACCCTGAAGCTAGTAAATGGAACTGAAAGCATCTTAGAGCTCCTTGTTGACACCACATGGTCATAAACCCTTCAGACTCTGCAAAGAGGTCGTAAAGCAAATTGCTCCTTCACAAGTAAACTGATTAAAGGGAGACAGAGCTTAGACATCTTGGAGCCTAATGAGGGTGTTTCAGGGAAATGATGCTCCTTTTCTAGAACAAATGATAAATTTTTGTTATGTGTGAGAAACAGAATTGCTCATAGTAATAAAGTCAAGCGACAGGGAAGGCAGTGTATTCTATTTTCATTAATACTGGGATGGGAACCAGGAGACTTGGAACTCCTAATCTGACATTTAAACTGGATGACCTTAGAGAAGCAGCTAAGCACTCTGCTTGTCTCATTTGTAAATGAGAATGTCCATCTATTCAACTGACATATCTTGAGTAAATATTATTAGCCAATTGTTTTCACAGTTGTAATCTCACTTTACCCTCACAAGAATCCCATGAGGAAGCTATTCTTATTCATTCATATTAATAAGGAATCTGATACTCAGAGTGTTTAAGTGACTTGTCTGAGTCGTAGTTAATAAGTGTTAAAAGTTATAGTTGGTAAATGGTTGAGGCAGGATTCAACCCCTGCTTTCCAAATGCAGTGTTATTACCACTACAGGAAGCTATTCTCCTTATGGCTCAATGTTATTTATTAACATCTATAATTATATTTATTAATGTTTGCTATCTCATAGGAGTTATTATCTAATTTCCTGTATATATGATTGTTTTTCCAATGAAATCATAAGCTCTGCAGAGGCAAAGATCCAAATGTTACTTGTTTCCTCACTTCCCACAGTGTAGAATACTTACCTTCACTCATTTTTTCATTCAGTCATCATTTAACAAAATGGAATACATTTCTGCACAAAATAGATGATATCCCCAACATATTTACTTATATTCAAGTAGGAGGAGAAGGAAATAAACAAATGACTCAAGTCATGGATGTATGTTGGTGGGGGGAGAAGGGCAATAAAAGAAGTAGAACATATTAAGAGGAATTGGGAATGTGGCAGAAAGAGTAAATTTGCAGTTTTAGATAAGGCTATTAGTGTAGGCTAATGAATGAATCTGAGAAAACTCTGGGAGATGGTGAAGGACAGAGGAGCCTAGTGTGCTGCGGTCCATGGGGTTGCAAAGAGTTGGAGATGACTTAGCGACTGAACATTAGGGTAGGTTTCACTGACAGCTGTGTATTTGTTACCTGAATTCACTTGGGAGTGTCCTTTGACAACTTCAAGCCTCAGCTTTACTTATGTATAAGAAATAAAGGGCATCAGACTTTGTCCTTAACCCAAAATTCACCAACACACATTCATTTCCCAGCAGAGGGCTTTAGATCAATATCTTCCATATTCATCTACAGAACCACCGTGGGTAAAAGGTAGAAATAGCCAAGGCATAGCTTGAGTTTGTGCCATGCCCTTTAAAACAGACAGCTCGGTATCAGGGCATAGGTCTTAGAGTAACGCTGACCTTAGCTAGAAAAAGTATGGATCTATGAGTCTCACAGATGTGTAATCAATAGTAAGGTAACTGGCTACAAGGGATTTTACACATCTGTCAGCTAAATCAGAACCCTAAACAGCAAATGCTGTTCTAAAGAACATTAGCCAGATTTGTGGTGCTGACTCAAGGAGTTTGGGTCCATAAACCAATGCATGCATTACAAGGAGACATCAGTATGACAGTTTTTCATTGGTGACAGTCATAATCTTGTTTCAGTCTGGTTCTTTAGTTGATATTCATGGAAAAATGTTGGATTGGCTGGACTGTCATCAGAGATCATTTTCTTTTTATTCTATGCTTTCTTTTTATTTTTTTTCCAGTTCAGGTTATAATACTTTGTTCTTAGTCCCTATCTTTTCTCTATTTTCTGCTTGTTCTATTCTTATCTTTGCCTTCCTTTTAAAAGTTATCTACTTTCTTTCTGACTGTAATTTTCCTTAGTTTTCATCATTGTTCTTCCTCTCTTCCTACTTTATTTCCTTCAGTATTTATTGCACATCTACCATGTACTGAGCTGGGCATTGTCCTGTGTGCTTTGAAAAAAGAGGAAGAATTCATAAAGGAGAATGATGGGGAAAGGCGGGGTGGCTGTGTTATCCCAAGTGGTAGAGAAATCCTCCCTGACAGAGATGTTATGCTGAGACTGGAAGGAAGGGAAGGATCTATCCAGGCAATGGCAAGTGGGAATCCGAGAGAGAGAGAGAGAGAGAGAGAGAGAGAGAGAGAGAGAGAGAGGAGTGGAAAGAAAAACCGGAGGGATGACTAGAGCTTGATACATGAGAAACCGTCTAAAGGACACGGTGGCTGGATCACAGTATGGGAGCAGAACGTGGACAAGGGAGATGGGGGATTGCAGGGGTCTTTCTGCTTGTTCCTTCTCCATTCTTTATAACCATTTAGGTTGGACGTGAACAAAGTATTTGTCTCATATCCATTGATTTTCCCCCCCCCCCGGGCAAAATGAGTACCAAACAGAATATTTTGAATTTTTTTTTAAAGTAAAGCAAGAAGCTTTTGATAAAGGAATTGAGTTCAAATGGGCATTGAGCAACCCAAAGTGGATCCCATGTCTTTCTGAGGTACATGAATCAGGCCGGTTGCTAAGGTACACAGTGTGCCCCTGATACACAGTTATAAGGATTAAAGTTTGGAACAGGATTTTGCATGCTTGTGTAGTCTGTTTATGTGTCTGCCAGGGCACGTTTATGCTGCAAGGCAGTAGTTATGCATAATTCATAATCAAATCTTTTACCATGTTTCAATATATATCTCAGGTTTTCTTATTTCATTACTCTAAGGTATTTTGTGAACTAAATGTCTTTGTCATGCTCTATCTTTGAAAATGTTTTCATCTTTTCAAGAACTAGGAGAAAATTTAATACATATATGCACATATATATGTTTATATATTTATTTATAGATGAGACAACTGGATTATGTTTTAGTGGTACCATTCTGACTGGCTCATTATAGATGAGCGATCGAGTACCAAACACAATAAAGTAGTTCTGAGAAATAAAAATATCATATGTCATGAATTATAATAGAATTCTCTGTGGGTAACAGCAGCAAACAGGTATGCAACCTCAAAAATAAATATGCATTCTTTCCAGGTACAACACTTTAGTTAAATGCTTTTGCACAACCTATCAAGACATTTTATCTGCATTTTTTAAGCAGAATAATTTAGGAAATGACTTCACACTACATTCTTTCCTAGAAATTGACTTTAGTTTACTGAAATTTAAAAGAAAAGAAATAATTTTCTATTTATTCACTTTCTTAAGAAAATGTTAAAAATAAATAATCTCAATTAAATCTTTTCTAATATAGCATATGTGATATAAGCTATGAGACAAAGTAGTTAGATTTGATATTTTGACACCAATGATATGCTACATTTATGTTTTCTAGCACAGAGGAGTTATAAAAAAGCTTAGGTGCTTTAAGGACAGTAGTATGGGTTTGAAGGTCACCTGTGCTTATTATAACTGAATGTTATCTCTTAAGAGATATTGCAGATCAGAACCAAGGGGTTTACACTAGGAATGGGGAAAATATTAAGGAAGGAATATTAAAGAAAATATTAAGGAAAATATTAAATAATTTCTTAATATTAAGAAAATATTAAGGCTCAGTGACTGATTAGATATGGTAAATTAAGCAGAGGAAAAAATTAACAATAATATTTATGGCTCTGTTTGACATGATCCATTGTAAAACAGGCAAGAGAAGTTCAAGTTTATTGGGAAGACTGAGTTATGTGGTGAACTTGATGGACTTAATCTGTCTACAGGATATCTAGAGAGAGACCTGCAGCTGAGAGTTAAACTTACAGTCCTGATGACTGAAGAAAATGTCCAGGCTTACATAAGAGATGTGAAAACCATTGGCAAATAAGTAGGTGTACCACTGCAGAATCCTAAATGTGCCATTTGGTGTAATGAAAAAAGCAATGGGCAAAAAATTATAGTGCAAACTGATCACATCAGTTAGTAATTATACTGTTTAGATATGTCACCTAGCCCAGCTTCTTTTAAATTACTCTCAGAGTAACACTCCTATTTTCCTTAAAAATGTTGTAAGATTAAAATGTTGGTAGAAGTGAAATATCTTTGAAAGTCTTATGTGTAAGGTAGGTTCTTCCCTCCCTCTCCCCTTTCGTTTCCCTTTCTTCTTTCCTTTCTTTCTCTCTCCCTCCCTCCCTTCCTTGCTTCCTTTCTTCTGTCGCCTGTCTCTCCAGTATTCACAGTAACCAAGAGATCATTAAGACTGAGAGCAGGGGATGGGATTTGCCTAAAGATGTCCTTGGAAATGTCCATAGGGCTGGGTTCCTAGATTTATCTTGAGAGCCTAGGAGTTTCTCTTTTACATAATTTAGTGTCATCTGAGAAATGAATTGTGGAGAAGGTCTAGGGTATAACTGAAGACCTTTAATGGTTTCCTAAATATCTCCCATATTCCCAACCAGTATAGACTTAATTATTTAGCTCCCCACCTCTGAACTTTTAGAATCTTCCTTTCAATTTATTACAACATCTCCAACTGGTACTTGATGATCACTCATTTCTGATCTACTTTCTTATACCTATCCACACTTTTACTAAACAGAAATCATTACAGTTAGGACATCATGCCTTGGTTTCGATTTCTTTTTTTTTTTTTTTTAACCCCTGAAATGTCTTTCCTTCCAGTTTTATCTGTTAAATACAGCCTGGTTTTTAGAAACCATCTTAAATATTATATTTTCCATGAATTTTAAGTTATCTATTCACCCACTCTGTTCCTATGAGCATCATTCCATATCTGTCTTACGGCACATTATATTCCATCTTATTTGCATACTTGTCTTGCTGCTGCTGCTAAGTCACTTCAGTTATGTCTGACTCTGTGCGACCCCATAGACGGAAGCCCACCAGGCTCCCCCGTCTCTGGGATTCTCCAGGCAAGAACACTGGAGTGGGTTGCCATTTCCTTCTCCAATGCATGAAAGTGAAAAGTGAAAGGGAAGTCGCTCAGTCGTGTCTGACTCTTAGTGACCCTATGGACTACAGCCCACCAGGCTCCTCCATCCATGGGATTTTCCAGGCCAGAGTACTGGAGTGGGGTGCCATTGCCTTCTTACTCCCTCACTATCTTGTGAGTTCCTTGAAGGTGTGGACTCTATTCTCTAGCTGTTCTGTGACTTCTAGCCTAGAAAATTTTCATGGTATGTCAAGGAATATTTGCTCACTTGATTAGCCAAAACAAATGTCACAAAGGTGACAAATTATCATCTTATCAGAAGCACATCCTGCAACTGTGGGCTTATATGCTAATCAAGTTTGTTTTACAAAAAGGCTAAACTTTTTAAAATTTAACTTTAAAACAAGAAAGAAAGAAAACCTTCAGAGGAATTTGCAATGGAATACCCCCTTGACTGTACAGAATACTAAAAGAGTGCAGGTAATCATTTGAGAGTTACTAAAAGTTCTATTTTCTTCTCAAAGCTCTCTGACAAGATTTACAATGAAAAGCAATAAGAATGCAGGTAGTCCTGGAGGATTTCACTTGTAACAATTTCTTCTTTCAAATTGGATTCTGAATCACTCCTGCCTACAGTCCTAAATATTTTATTCTATGTACAGTGATATGTTGAAGTGTGTTGAAGAACTCAAACTACATTTGGGTTTAGGGTATTTATTTTTCTTTGGTCTTTTTTCTCTAAAGGATTTTTGTTGTTTCCCGTTAGTACTTATAAATACACATGCAAGATCTAGCAAAGATTGGTTGTTGCTGACAAGTGTAGCATTTTCAATTTAGATTGATAATATTTTATACTGGAATGGCCATGTAAACCAGCAGCACTAGTTTTGACCTAATGAATCATAATTGGATGCACTTGGGTAGGCACTTACAGCCTATATTTGCTTGCTGCGTATACTATCATCTTTTCTTGAAATTTCCAGAGCCCTTGAGTTCACTCTGCAATATTTATTGAGTAGCTTCTGGGTACAGAATATGAGACACAGTAGCTGGAGCTATGAAGAATGTTCAGAGAACAATGGACTGTGCATACATCATGTATTACAAATTATAAATGAAACAAAAGTTGTAAATCTCAATGGTTAGAATAGTCAAGACAGGAAGGGACTTGCCCATTCCAAAGTCCTCTCCTGGAAAGCCTCAAAATGCCTATTTCATACATAGGTGCTCTATGATTCCTAATGAAAGGGTTGATATAATCTGCATATCACATCTCCACCACCTTGGACCCAGGGTAGACCAGACTTAAATCCAACCATCTGTTGGCTGATTAATGACATACTGTTGCTCAGCATGACCTAAGGATGAACATCAGTGTCCTGTACTACAGGTCAGCTAGTCAAATCAGACTCTCTAACTCAGGAACTTTAAACAGGCAATGTGACAGGAAGAATAGGAGTAAAAGATGGAGAGATGGGTACTAGCTAAGTCACCAAGCTAGGGCATGAGCAGAGAGCAGTCAATGTCTACTGTGAAAATGTGATCAGCTCTTTGAGTTTCTGTTTAGACAGCATAACTCAATCAGTTCAGCTCAGTTGCTCCGTTGTGTCTGACTCTTTGTGACCCCATGAACTGCAGCATGCCAGGCTTCTGTGTTAGTAGACTACAGGAGACATATCTTTATGCAGAAATCTGAAGAGCAATTTCCTTGGTCTCACAAAGGATGCTTGAGATGCAGCTAGAACAGGATCAAACTCATTGAGGCATTTTTATTGTGTCCTTCTTCCTTGTTTACTTTCTCACTCTCTAATATTGCTTGCTGAGATCAGTCCTCCAAATATACTACCAATCTTAGTGTCTACTTTGTGAGGAGTTTAAACCACTGTACTGTTGACTGTAAAAAAGGTGCAACTTAAAGGGTGAGAATTATGTTTTATTTGGTGGACTTTCTGAGAATTTAAGCCTGGGAGGCAACCTTTAAGATATCTCTGAGGAACTTACTGTATATTGTTACCCTGCTTATTTAACTTATATGCAGAGTACATCATACGAAATGCCAGGCTAGCTGAAGCACAAGCTGGAATCAAGATTTCCGGGAGAAATATATGTATCTCAGATATGCATATGACAACACCCTTATGGCAGAAAGTGAAGAAGAACTAAAGAGCCTACTGATGAAAGTGAAAGAGGAGAGTGAAAAAGTTGGCTTTAAACTCAACATTCAGAAAACTAATATAATGGCATCTGGTCCCATCACTTCATGGCAAATGGATGGGGAAACAATAGAAACAGTGAAAGACTTTATTTTGGGGGGCTCCAAAATCAATGAAGATGGTGACTGCAGCCATGAAATTAAAAGATGCTTGCTCCTTGGAAGAAAAGCTATGACCCACCTAGACAGCATATTAAAAAGCAAGACATTACTTTACCAACAAAGGTCCGTCTAGTTAAAGCTATGGTCTTTCCAGGAGTCATGTATGGATGTTGAGAATTGGACCATAAAGAAAGCTGAGTGCAGAAGAGTTTATGCTTTTGAGCTGTGGTGTTGGAGAAGACTCTTGAGAGTCCCTTCGAGTGCAAGGAGATCCAACCAGTCAATCCTGAAGGAAATCAGCCCTGAATGTTCATTGTAAAGACTGATGCTAAAGCTGAAACTCCAATACTTTGGCTACCTGATACGAAGAACTGATTCATTGGAAAAGACCCTGATGCTGGGAAAGGTTGAAGGCAGGAGGAGAGGGGACGACAGAGGATGAGATGGTTGGATGGCATCACCAGTGCAATGGACATGATTTTGAGTAGGCTTCGGGAGTTGGTGATGTATAGGGAAGCCTGGTGTGCTGCAGTCCATGGGGGTCGCAGAGTCAGACACAATTGAGCGACTGAACTGAACTGAACTGATGCATTCAGAGGTGGCTGTGATAGCTGATGGCCTGATGGCCACAACATCTTTTGTTTACTGATATGGCAAGCAATGTTTTTGTTAATAGTACTCTTCTTTTGAAATTTGCTATACCTCTTTGAGGTAGTAATTCAGAGATTAATATAGAACATGGACATTGAAATCAACATTAGTCCTATCACCTTAAAGCAATGCCATCTTAACAGAAACTTCTTAGACAGAAAACTGAAGACTTGAAAGCACTTCTAGAGGTGACTGTCTTGGCTTAACACCCAGATCAGACCTCTTGAATCAGCCAAGAGAATTATCTTGTGTTAAAATGTTATTTAGCCTTTTTAAATTAGTGATCTAACACTAAGATTAGTTAGTTAATTTATGATTTTTGTTAAAATGGATTGGTTCTATGCATGAAATACATGAAGAATACTTGGATTTCTTTTCTGGATTCCACTGTTGACTAGCTTTGCAATTCAATCTATTTTCTTTAGAAAAACCTTCAGTTCTAGAATTTAATAAAGCATTTCAAGTGAGTTATGATAATTTTTTCTCAAAATAATAAAATCAATAAAATATGGATGTTAATTAGCAAGCTTTTTTTTTTTTTATTAATCACATAACCTGAAGGCAAAACCATGACAATTGAATTTACAACCCTGCACATTTGCATGAGGAATAGCTCCTACAATCTACAGTAAAGAGGAGAACTCAGAATGCCTTGGTAAGTAAATGAACAAAGGACCCCAGGAAATGGGCATTTATGGTAGGCTGGAGAAGTTCTGCAGAGCAAGTTAAGTGGGAAAGTCAAATCTCCTTTCTGCATGGAAAATTGTATAATACTCTGGACATTTTTTTCCCAGATAGCATAGTTCTCTATGAGGCAGACCTGTCATTCAGAACTATACACAGTCTTGTCTGAAACTGCATAATATGAAAAAAGAAGTATAAAATGAAAACATTCTCAATAATCAAGATGTAGATATAGTGGCAAATCAAGTTTCATTTGCAGGCTTCCAAAGAAAAGTTGATTTCTCATTTTGCTTAATTATAGCTAAAGGCTAGAATCTTACTTTTGCTTTTTTTCACCATTGATAGGTAAATGGATCTTTGATCAAGTTCAAGATTTTGTATGTTAATATATAGAGGCCCATTAGAATTCTTATGTACTTTTTTTGTGAAATTAAAGTAGATTGATCTTTTCATTCAGGTCCCAGAGCTGCTTGTGTGTGGGAAGTGTGTTCTGCCTGTCTCTCCAAATCTTTTTATTCTGTCTTCTGTCTTGGCTCCTGTTGCTTCCATTGTCCTCAGCTTAGTGAGGTGTCAGCACTTTCTCTTTGAAAGGGAATATATGGTGTTTTCCCCAAGCGCCCTTTTGCTAACATAGCCAACTACTAGCATCTACTGGCTTTCACGGGGAATATGTGTCTTTATTCATTTGTGGAGTCACAGAATCTGTATAATGAAAGCTCTGGCATTATGGCTGAGGTAGGTCTCACTGTTCTCACACAATTTTAATGTTATCAGCTTAATTGATCCTGCTTTTGTCAGAAGGCAGTTTATGTCAGCTCAGCACAAAGGGAGACAACCAATAAAAGGCTTCATTCTTTAGGGCCACGTTATGTACTTTTAGGAGCTGCTGTCACATGGATTTATATCCTTGAGCCTTATGCAGGGAGTGGCAAAAAAAGATAAGGCCTAAGAGAACTGTTTTCTCAGTGTACTGGTTAGATGAAGGGGTTGGATGTCAAAAGTGAACAAGTTGAATCTCTCAGGTATGGACTACCTAAAATGCAATTTAACACCTATAGCACATAGTATTATCATTAATTCACAAGTAATAATCAAGGGACGTGAGTCTGGGTGAACTCCGGGAGTTGGTGATGGACAGGGAGGCCTGACGTGCTGTGATTCATGGGGTCGCAAAGAGTCGGACACAACTGAGCGATTGAACTGAACTGAACTGAATAATCAAGGGAAATTGATTTGATGGTTAGAAAGGATAATGTAGTATTACAGAGATGGAGTAAAAATGTTTCAAATGTGCATACTGAGCCTAACATATCATCATCTTTGATGGGGAAGAGAAAAAAGATTGTGATTAATTTTTGTTTTATGTGCAAAATGAGGACTGAATTTTTCTTAAAGAAAAATGAGACTTGGAATACTTAAACTATTTTTTTTTTTTTTTTACTTAAACTATTTTTGTCCATGGTTTCTAAAGTAATATATATGAATCATAATGTTGCATTTCTTAGATGATTAACATTTTTGCATTGAATAAAAGTGAGAGACAGACAAGAGAACACACAAACAAACCACTAAATGACCTGGTGGACCAGAGTTGAGTAGGAGAGAGGTTTGGAGAACTCCTGGAGCTATAACAACTTGATATGCGCTTGTATAACACACACAGATAGACATGCTCATGCCAGTAACAGCCATTGAAAGCTTTGATGTTATAAAACAATAGATTTCCATGATGCAAAGCTCATATGTAAGAATATAAACACTTTGATGAAAAAATTATTGCCTTGTATTTTTTGAATATTAATTTCATAAGAAGGAAACCAGGGGTTCCCTGGTCAGAAGATGATTGCTTCTTGGCAGAAATGCTATTACAAACTTAGACACTGTGTTGAAAAGCAGAGATGTTACTCTGGCAACAAAGGTCTATATGGTCTTCCCAGTGGTCAAGTATGGTTGTGAGAGTTGGACCATTAAGAAGGCAGAACACCAAAGAATTTATGCCTTTGAACTGTGGTGCTGGAGAAGACTCCTTGCAGTCCATTGCAAGGAGATTAAACCAGTCAATCTTAAGGGAAATCAACCCTGAGTACTCAATGAAAGGATTGATGCTGAAGCTGAAGCTCCAGTATTTTGGTCATCTGATGCGAACAGATGACCCACTGGAAAAGTCCCTGATGCTGGGAAAGACTGAGGGCAGAAGGAGAAGAGGGCATCAGAGGGTGAGATGGCTGAGTGGCATCACCAATGCAATGGACATGAACTTGGGCAAACTTCAGGAGATGGTGAGGGACAGGGAGGCCTGGTGTGCTGCAGTCCTTGGGGTTACAAAGAGTCGGACACAGGTGCGCAACTGAACAACAAAAAAAACTCATCTTAGAACTAGAGTAGTATAGGATCTTATATCCATCTAAAAAGTGTTTTTAATTACTTCTCTTGGAAGTTGCTAATTAATTTCAAGCAACACACTGATCCTCATTCTTCGTTTTCTTTTCTGAACTTTTTATTGTCCCATTATATATATATATATATATATATATATATGTGTATATATATATATATATATGGGTTGAGCACTCACAGTGGATACCTTTTGAAGGAATAGGTAAAAATATAAATTATAGTGTCTGACCATGAATAATTTAAAATCACTCATTTGTTAAGTGATAACTAGGTATTTCTCTTATCAGTTACATACTTTGAGCTATTTCTTCTTGGAAGGAATGTGTATGTCAGTCAAGAACTAGAAATAAAATTGGAGATAGGTAACTCCTGTGACTTTTAGTGAAGAAAGGTTGCTTTCTAAGAGTAATGTTTAAATTTAAAGTATTTATTAATAGAAATGTACCATAAATATTTCCCAATACTTGATTCTTCATCCATTTAAGAATTTTTATAATACACAGAACATCTAGAAATTGTTCTTTCATATTTATCAAGATAATATTATCAGACAAATAGATTACACATAAGCTAACATCTTAATTTCAGTTTATATCTTTTAGTGTTGAGAAGGTGGTCAGTTCTGTTTTACCCAGCATATCTGTGTTAAATAAGCTGGCCAGAATGGAAAAATAATCTGTACCAGAAATAGATGCAATCTGTGAAAATTTTCTACCCTGATATTTCCTCTCAGTTTTATAACCTTTCCAGGAGTATCAGTTATGTTTTCAGTAAGAACCAAAAGTATAAAAGCACAGAAGACATTTCCCATGGTATACACACAGGCATTTGGTAGAATGATATTTGCGATATTAACTTATGTATTCCTCCCCCTCTACTGATGTTTTTAAAATTGTCCTTGACCTCCCTTCTTTGCAGCAGTCAATGAGGAATCCAATGTGTCAAGATAGTCTTGTTACAGCAGAAAGCAGAGAGTTTGAGTCAAGTTTTTAATTTTTGAATTAAAACATCATATATTAACAGAAGCAGAAGATATTAAGAAGAGATGGCAAGACTACACAGAAGAACTGTACAAAAAAGATCTTCACGACCCAGATAATCACTATGGTGTGATCCCTGACTTAGAGCCAGACATCCTGGAATGTGAAGTCAAGTGGGCCTTAGAAAGCATCACTACGAACAAAGCTAGTGGAGGTGATAGAATTCCAGTTGAGCTATTCCAAATCCTGAAAGATGATGCTGGGAAAGTGCTGCACTCAATATGCCAGGAAATTTGGAAAACTCAGCAGTGGCCACAGGACTGGAAAAGGTCAGTTTTCATTCCAATCCCAAAGAAAGGCAATGCCAAAGAATGCTCAAACTACCGCACAATTGCACTCATCTCACACGCTAGTAAAGTAATGCTCAAAATTCTCCAAGCCAGGCTTCAGCAATATGTGAACCGTGAACTTCCTGATGTTCAAGCTGGTTTTAGAAAAGGCAGAGGAACCAGAGATCAAATTGCCAACATCCGCTGGATCATGGAAAAAGCAGGAGAGTTCCAGAAAAACATCTGTTTCTGCTTTCTTGACTATGCCAAAGCCTTTGACTGTGTGGATCACAATAAACTGTGGAAAATTCTGAAAGAGATGGGAATACCAGACCACCTAATCTGCCTCTTGAGAAACCTGTATGCAGGTCAGGAAGCAACAGTTACAACTGGACATGGAACAACAGACTGGTTCCAAATAGGAAAAGGAGTACCTCAAGGGTGTATATTGTCACCCTGTTTATTTAACTTCTATGCAGAGTACATCATGAGAAATGCTGGACTGGAAGAAACACAAGCTGGAATCAAGATTGCCGGGAGAAATATCAATAAGCTCAGATATGCAGATGACACCACCCTTATGGCAGAAAGTGAAGAGGAACTCAAAAGCCTCTTGATGAAAGTGAAAGTGGAGAGTGAAAAAGTTGGCTTAAAGCTCAACATTCAGAAAATGAAGATCATGGCATCCAGTCCCACCACTTCATGGGAAATAGGTGGGGAAACAGTGGAAACAGTGTCAGACTTTATTTTTTTGGGCTCCAAAATCACTGCAGATGGTGACTGCAGCCATGAAATTAAAAGATGCTTACTCCTTGGAAGGAAAGTTATGACCAACCTAGATAGCATATTCAAAAGCAGAGACATTACTTTGCCAACAAAGGTTTGTCTAGTCAAGGCTATGGTTTTTCCTGTGGTCATGTATGGATGTGAGAGTTGGACTGTGAAGAAGGCTGAGCGCCGAAGAATTGATGCTTTTGAACTGTGATGTTGGAGAAGACTCTTGAGAGTCCCTTGGACTGCAAGGAGATCCAACCAGTCCATTCTGAAGGAGATCAGCCCTGGGATTTCTTTGCAAGGAATGATGCTAAAGCTGAAACTCCAGTACTTTGGCCACCTCATGCGAAGAGTTGACTCATTGGAAAAGACTCTGATGCTGGGAGGGATTGGGGGCAAGAGGAGAAGGGGATGACAGAGGATGGGATGGCTGGATGGCATCACTGACTCGATGGATGTGAGTCTGGGTGAACTCCGGGAGTTGGTGATGGACTCAGGGAGGCCTGGCATGCTGCGATTCATGGGGTCGCAAAGAGTCGGACACAACTGAGCGACTGATCTGATCTGCTCTGATATAATAGATAAAATTTGGAAAGATACAAGATAATTAAGAGCCAGATTTTTTCTGTGTTCTACTAGCCATATAAAGAATATCTATCCTGGGGAATGGTAGGGAGAAAAAAGAGAGGGAAAAGAGCTTTTAGCTTTTGGTAGATTCTTGAAAAGGAGCCAGATATATTTCTTTTCCATTTTCTACCCTTAGTTGCCAAATCCAGGGAGGGGAAACATCTCCTACCCCTAAGTGGTCTTGGCGAACTTTGAGAGTGGATTGACCCTGTGCTTTTTTTTTTTCAGGTAGATCCTAGGGAATAAAAGGTTCCATAGTTTCTTTGTACCCCCAGCATGGTACAAAAATATCTGTGTAGGCATCTAGGCAAAATGGGCTTGAAGCAGCCCACTAGAATATCCTTGTGCTCCTGTAGATTTCATGGAGCAACAGATATATTTTTCTGAAAGCAATAAGCAGTAAGACCATGATGCAGAGTGCCAGTGAAACTGCAAATACCTTGTTTTCAAGACAAGGAGACTGTGACAGTGATATGCATAAACTAAAGACAACTGACTGCTTGTAACACAAACGTCTAGCTGATTGCAAGTTATTATATGTGTAGACGATGATAGAAAATGCCCAGATTTCTACCCACATAACCTGTCACTATACAATTCCTAAGGAATTCAGCAGCTAATTCAGAGAAAAAATAGAAGAAACACTGAAATGACTAAGCACCACTCAATGATTTAGATGCTTGGAGTACAGATTAAATTTAGTTATAGCAAAGGACTCTTTCTGCAGTGCAGGATACCTGGGTTTGATCCCTGGATCAGGAAGATCCCCCAGAGAAGGAAATGGCATCTCACTCCAGTGTTCTTTCCTGGGGAATTCCATGGACAGAGGGGTCTGGTTGGCTACAGTCCAGGGGATGGCAAATAGTAGGACACCACTGAGCAACTAACACTTTCGCTTTCTTTCACATAGCAAAGGGAGTTATATTTCTTGAATATGTTATTTGGTAGAAAGACATAGATAGTCACCATGTGTATTTTTAATATAACTTTTGAATATGTCATTGATGTTATTAGCCCTTGTAATAAATAGTTCTAAATATTTAAAATACCTAAATAGTTCTAAGCTTTATATTATCAAATATGCAGACAACTCATATTGCCCCTTTTCATTATGAAAAGTGGTGATGATAGTCATTTAATGAAAGATGTCTCTCCAAATTTCTGGCAGCCATTGTAATTTGAACATTTCCCTGTATTTAATACCTAGCAGAACTGCAGATATCACAAACTACTATACATAATTAATAAGGTACAGCACAATGAACTTTTCTCAATACTCTGTAGTGACCTATATGGGAAAAGAACCTAAAAAAAGAACGGATATATGTATATGTACAGTGGATTCACTTAACTGTACAGCTGAAACTAACATATTATTCCAAAGCAACTATATTCCAATAAAAATTTCAAAAAATCGCAGATGTCAAAACTTCAAGTGTTGTAGGATTGTAACTGAAACTCTGAGTGATATTTTCAACCATTTTAATACTCACAATTATCTTGCACTCTAATCAAAGTTTGTCAAGTGTTTAAATTTATTTTTATTCCTATTAAGAGACAAATAAACAAGTATTTCCATGAAGCCAGAAAAGTACAATGGATATCTTATTTATTCTTTCTCTTGATATGATTTCAAAAGCCTCCAGAATGTGGGAAACAAAGCACAGTTTATTATATCCCATTTATATGAATTGCAAAATTACACCAGAAAAACAATATTAATATCCTCTCATCTTGTCAGTCTTGCAAAAACATGTCACCTTTCTTTAGGGACCACTCTATGGTGGACTGATGATCTTAGAAATTCTAAGAATGATGGTGAAGGATATAGAAGGGAGAAAGCCTACTCCCTGTTAATTATCTCCCTCATGCACGTTGGCAGTGCCCTCTTTCCCTTGATCATTCCATCATCATGAAACCTAGTTTCCTCTTACAATTTTATGTATTTATTAATATTTTTTTTTCAGAAAGAAACAACTACTGTGTTGAAGGCAAATTAAGTTGATTCTTAGAAGTTTGATGAAGCTGCCCTTTACTCACATTATAAATTTCAAATTGAATCAAAATTAGGTGAAATGAATTCTGTTTCCCTGGATATTCTTAGGCTTAATAAAATGAAGTATAACTAATTTTAGAGTGATAATCTAATTTGACAAGTGAGTAATGAATAACTTTCTGCCACTCTAAATTATAAAATGTATCAGTTACCTATTAGTACAGAAAGAAATATATTTTGGCAACATCTAAGTGATGTTATTGAAAATAATGATGGTTAATATGATTGCAAATAATTAAAATATATTTATTTATTCAAGCTCTTAGAGGAGACTTGTTTGACCTGCTTCTTAATTATTTGATCAGATTATTTTTGTTACTTTAGTTGAAGTAAATAAAAGGTGCAAAATAAATTTTTGTGGCTAATATAGCGTGTTTCATTAGCCAATGGAGTTCAGACTGTTCAAATGATGATTTCTGGGCTCTGCTCTCTAGAGTTCCTATTTCAGTAGGACCAGGCAAAGAGTGCTCTGGGAACTTGGTTTATTGGGCTCCTTGGATAGATTCTCCTATAGGTATTTCTAGGACAACATTATATTCATGTAGAGTCTGATTTATGTAGAGAATAGTTATTGCTTCTTCTGCTTGTCATTTAAGAGCTCAACCAAAAGTGTAATATATTTATGGTTAACTAACTTATTTTTTAAAGCTTTGTATTTTAGAGCAATTTTAGATTTCCAGAAAAATTGAGCAAATATTTCCTATAAACCTAGTAGTTGGCTTCCCTTACTGTTAACCTTTTACATTAACATGGTACCTTTGTTATAACTAATGGGCCAATGAGAATATATTGTTATTAAATGAAGTCGTATTTTTTTCTATTTTTAAAATCCTTTCCCTAAGACCGAGTTTCTGCTCCGGGATCGCACTCAGGATGCTACGCTGTGTTTAGTTGTCCCGTCTCCCCAGGCTCCTCTTGGCTGTGACACTTTTTTCAGACTTTCTTTGTTTCCTTAGTTTCCTTGTTGATGCAGTATTGGTCAGGTTTCTTAGTTGTAAAGTTACTCTTTTCCCCCTCTTTTCATATTCTTTGAAAGCAAGTTTACATTTAAGGTGTGAGGGGTTATGTTCCAACTCCTTAAGAGAGACGAGTATCGCCTAAATTATTTGAATTCTTCTGCAGAATATTTATCCTTTTTCCTTCATTTGTCTATTTAGTCTAGTATTTATTCATCAGTGTGGATTCACAGAGTATTTATTTTACACTTTGGATTATAATTCAGTCGGAGAAGGCAATGGCACCCCACTCCAGTACTCTTGCCTGGAAAATCCCATGGACGGAGGAGCCTGGTGGGCTGCAGTCCATGGGGTCCTAAGAATCAGACACGACTGAGTGACTTCACTTTAACTTCGTTGTTGTTCGATCACTCAGTCATGCCTGATTCTTTGTGACCCCATAGACTGCAGCATGTAGGGCTTCCCTGTCCTTTATTATCTCCCAGAGTTTGCTCAAACCCATGTCCATTGAGTCAGTGATGCCATCCAACCATCTCATCCTCTGTTGTCCCCTTCTCCTCCTGCTCTCAATCTTTCCCAGCATCAGGGTCTTTTCAAATGAGTCAGCTCTCTGCATCAGCTGGCCAAAGTATTGGAGTTTCAGTTTTAGCACAAGTCCTTCCAATGAATATTCAGGGTTGATTTCCTTCAGGATTGACTGGTTTGGTTTTCTCACTGTCCAAAGGACTCTTTGGAATCTTCTCTAGCACTACAGTTCAAACGTATAAATCTAGTACTGCTTTATTTTGTTGCTCAAAGTTTTCCAGCTTTTGCCATCAAAAATCCTTTCGGTGTGCTCCAGTACTGTTTTTATGTATGCTCATTCTTTTGTTTGTTTGTCTTAGTTTATTTGATTTAGCACTTCTTTACTTTTCAGTACTGAAAGATGGTTCTGGATTATCTAATTTATCTCCTACTCAAATTATAGAATTTACCATCTCTTCAACAAATCCTGACTCCTTTAATTGGAAGGTAGTATTAACAACTAAGGTATGGGTGCTCGGTGCACAAGTATTTTTTTAAGAAAGAATACTAATACATGATACAAAATGGTAACGAGATTAATTGATGACATTTACAAATAGCCTTAAACAGCCAATCTCAAACCTTTTATCGCAGGATGCATTAAAATTATTGAGGACCTCAAAAAGCTCTTATTCTCCAGGCAAGAATATTGGAATAGGTTGCCATTCCCATCTCTAAGACGATCTTCCAAATCCAGGGATTGAACCCACATCTCCCACATTGCAGGCATATTCTTTACTATCTGAGCCACCAGGGAAGCCCTGGTATTTATGTAGATTATATCTATTTATATGTACTGAATTAAAAAGACAAATGGCAACATTTAAAAATATCCTTTTAACAGTCCTTTTAAATGAAACTGAAAGCCCAATATTTAACTAGTATTTTTATGAAAATTATGTTTTAAAAACAAAAAATCAAGAACATATAGTAGCTTTACATTTTATATGTCTTTCTAGTGTCCAGCTTAATAGGAAAAATACTTGATTATCAGATGTGCTTCTTTATTCAGCATTCAGCCTGTTGCAATTTGTTGTTTTGGTTAAAGTCTGAAGAAAAGTATGAAGAAAATTCAGTCTCACATAGATATATAATTGGAAATAGAATGGCAATATGTTAATAACCTTTTAAGATAATTTTGGAAATCTCACATAGGTTCTGAAAAAAACCTACCATCTCTTAATGATGAGATAGATAAATAGTACCTTAGTATCATTATGAGTATCCTTTTGACCTTGTATACTCCCTGAAAGGTCTCAGGAGCTCACAAGGGCTTCATACCACACTTTGAGAACTATTGGTCTTAAATATACTGTTTCAAGTAGGAAAAGAAAAGTCTGCAGTCTAAGTTGTGTACTAGTACTTATTCAGTGTCCATTTATTAAAACAGTGATCGATTTCACAGGATGATTTTTAAATTTACTTTATTGATAGAGAAGGGGCTGGAATAAACCCTGCACAGTAAATGGTCAAATGTTGGGCTCATTGTCAATGTAAAGATAGGCAAAGCAAGTAAAATTAAATAACTCATGGTTGGACAATTTATCTTCACTTGGTGTAATTTGCTCTCATATGCCTTCTCATTTGCTTTCTTCCTATTTGCACAAAATAACTTGTCTCACTGTCACATTCTCAGTTTGGTTTGGGCAGCTGTGTGACATGTCTGATGAGGGGTCACTTGGAGGCATTTTTCATGCTTTGCATTGATCATCCATCAGCCATGATGAACGCCCATGTGAGCAATTTCCACCATGGAAACACCTTGCACAGCACTTGAGAATGAAAGGGGAGGGCTTTGGCAAGAATAAGGAGACAGGAAAGTGAGCCCAAGACCAATTTTCTAAATCTGCGGCTCTGCTGGAACGATTGTGAGAGATGATGGATGACTGATATCACTCTCAAGTGTCTTTTATCCCTTAGGATAATTTTGCCAATTTTCCGGTGAACTTAAATGGCCACAGATGTTTGAGATGAAACCTGCTGATTTGTAACTCAAAGGCTTTAACTGCCAAATTGCTGGAGAATGTCAGTGGAAACTGGCAACTTGACCACAGAGTCAGCAAAAGACCACTGAGCGTCCTGAAGACACTCTTGTCATTTGTCACTGGCACAGATGTCAAGTCTAATGGTTTTTTTTTTTTTTTAGTAGATTAGGAGAAAGAATGGAATGCTAAATGTTGCTAGTCTGGTCTCACAGTTGGTAAATATATACTACTCCTCTTGTCTATTGCTATTGATATTCTTCAAGGGGAAAATGCTAACCAAGAAATTAGTTTAAAATTTTGTCATGTTTTACATCTATTAAAATAACTATGAAATCTGAATTTCATAGTGAATTATTTTTTAATACTATTGTTTTCAAAAGATCCATGTCAATTTATTCTTCATCTATCTTTTTTGTCCTTTTAACATGCTAGTAACCGTATTTATCCACAATCTTAGCCAGAATTTCTTAATTTGGTTGCATATTAGAACACATAGAAACAAAAAAATTGTATAGATACCTGGGTCCTAAATTATGTTAATAAGACAAAATTACTCAGAATCCCTCAAAGAAACAGGATGTTGATATTCTTTAGAAATTCTCCAAGTGACTCTAATGCATACCTATAGTTGAGGATCACTGGTCTAGGATATGGATGACAAATAAGTTTTCACCAAGCAGTTGTTAACAGCTGTCTACAGAGCTACGTAAAGAATGATTCCAAGGTCATGTCTGAGTTCATGTTAAGATGATACACTCATGATGTCTGCCAGGGACTCTAGAGAGGAGAGTAGTAGTCACATGACAAGTCCTTGTCATCCCTCACTATGGCCTTCTGACTTGACATTTCTTCCTTCATGAGTATTGAGTTTATTCCCTGTTTCTCTGCTCTGTACTCATGTTATGAGATCCAAGACACATATCCCATACTATTGATACTGAGAATCTTTATATTACATAAATTTTTTTCAGTAGTTTCGCTATCAAAAAGAATGGATTCTAAGAATAAGTACTGTACACACACACACACACACTTCATATATTGCCAGACTGAGCATTTATTATGGCCATAGTGAAAAATACAATGACCCTTTTTTGCCATGACTATTGCCAGTATATATTAATAATTAAATATTATGAACTCACAGAAGGGGAAAAGATCTTTATATTCCTAGTTGTATTAACTTGCTCTGTGACTTGTGCTTGCTATTTAAACTGCCTAAGCATCAGTCTTATTTATATATTAAACAGAGTGGACATTATTATGTACTTTATAGTAAACATCTTGTGAGAATCATGACTTGTATAATTGAAAATTCTTTATACAGAATAAATCCCCAGGAAACATCAGCCATTTTAGTTATTATTGGCATATGGATCATCTGATTATCCATAAAAATTTGTCATTTCAGTTAAACTAGGTGCTATGGTCCCAAGCTACCTCTAAGCAATCATCTGATGCACAGGGTATAAAACACTGAGGGGAGATCAATATGCTGTCGAAACTCCCAGCCACCACTGCAACTAAAATTACTGAATAATTTATTCAAGGTCATACAGCAAGTGGAAAAAAAATCAAGATTCAGTCCCAGATTGACCTAGATACACTTTAAGCTAGCTGATAGATCATATTTCACAATTTACAAAGCCTACTGTTTTACATTATCTCATGTGCCAGTCTGTGGGGTAGGTTTTGTTGAGCTGATTTAAAAGATGAATAAACAGAGGCTCAGAAAATTAGAATAATCTGTTTTAGGTGGCTCAGCTAGTTTTTAAATTAAACTTATAATTGCTACAATTGTAGCTGTAGTGTCACAGATTTATTTTTTTAAATTTCCACAGCTAAATATTTTTCTTAGGTGGTATTCAGATAATGTATATTTTTACTTTATTTAAAAACATTTTAAATTATTATGCAAATTTTAAAAGTTGCTTTCTAGTTATAATTATTGCAAGACATTGCCTATATTCCTTGTGTTGTAAAATATGTCCTTGAGCCTATGTTATACCCAATAGTTTGTACCTTCTCCTTCCCAACTCCTATATTGCCCTTTCTTTCCCCTCCACTAATAACCACTAGTTTGTTCCCTGTATCTGTGAGTCTGCTTATTTTTGGTTGTATTCACCAGTTTGTTGTAATTTTCAGCTTTTACATAAAAGTGATATCACACAATATTTTCTTCACTTAAGCATACTTTTATGTATATGTTTAGATTATCACAATCAGTGCCAAACATAGAACTGATAGAATTTATTTTATTTTTGTTGCTATCTTGAAATATTATATGTTGCTTTTTATAGTTCATTTTGTGAAAGTTGCAGGATGATGGACATTTTATTTCTGATGATTTTACTCAACTATTTTGTCTACTTTGAAAAGTAATATTGAAACGGACAAATACTTCTATTCCAAATTCAGCTAGCTGAGATTACCTCTTGTGTATAAAGAATGAGATTTCTTTCCTTTTTCCACAGGATGACCATCCTACCTATATTTACAATGAAGATTTTTTAGTTTTCTGAGGTGTTATTATATCCTGGATACTACAGGTGTTAAACATTTAAAGGTCAACATTTCAAAGAAATGTCTAAATTTCTGTGCCCAATAGTGTTTGCATATGTTTTCTCATGCCCTTGAATTAGACATGCATGCAGAAAATGCATGTGCAAACCATATGGCAAGAGATCTATGTGTCACTTCCAAAAATCTCTTGCTGCAAGAATCAGGGTGGCAAACAAGCAAAATCACAGTTGAAACCTACAAGGAATTGGTTTCTCAAATGTTTGATCAAGACCAAGCATGGAATTTATTTTAGAATAAAGGAGTGGACTCTAAGAATACCTAAGTGACTCTTTTAATTAGACATTAAGCACAGAAGCTGAAATGTTAACTCTGAGGAACTACTATTAAATTATGTCTAAATGCCTCCCCCCAAAAAACCCCATTCATCTTAGGAAATAATAAAACTGCAACAAATATAAAAATAGTAGGTTGGTTAAAATTTTTTTAATGGAACTAAGTGAAAAATCATATCCCATGGAGAAATATAGCTTAGGGGTAATATATTTGATTTTCTCTAGTGGTCATGGCTTCCCTAGTGGCTCAGCTGGTAAAGAATCCACCTGCAATGCAGGAGTTCAGTTCAGTTCAGTTCAGTCGCTCAGTCGTGTCCAACTCTTTGCCACCCCATGAATCGCAGCCCGCCAGGCCTCCCTGTCCATCACCAACTCCCGGAGTTCACCCAGACTCATATCCATCGAGTCAGTGATGCCATCCAGCCATCTCATCCTCTGTCATCCCCTTCTCCTCCTGCTCCCAATCCCTCCCAGCATCAGAGTCTTTTCCAATGAGTCAACTCTTCGCATGAGGTGGCCAAAGTACTGGAGTTTCAGCTTTAGCATCATTCCTTCCAAAGAAATCCCAGGGCTGATCTCCTTCAGGATGGACTGGTTGGATCTCCTTGCAGTCCAAGGGACTCTGAAGAGTCTTCTCCAACACCACAGTTCAAAAGCATCAATTCTTCCGTGCTCAGCCTTCTTCACAGTCCAACTCTCACGTCCATACATGACCACAGGAAAAACCATAGCCTTGACTAGGCGAAACTTTGATGGCAAAGTAACGTCTCTGCTTTTGAATATGCTATCTAGGTTGGTCATAACTTTCCTTCCAAGGAGTAAGCGTTTTTTAATTTCATGGCTGTAGTCACCATCTGCAGTGATTTTGAAGCCCCCCAAAATAAATAAAGTCTGGCACTGTTTCCACTGTTTCCCCATCTATTTCCCATGAAGTGATGGGACCGGATGCCATGATCTTCGTTTTCTGAACATTGAGCTTTAAGCCAACTTTTTCAGTCTCCACTTTCACTTTCATCAAGAGGCTTTTGAGTTCCTCTTCACTTTCTGCCATAAGGGTGGTGTCATCTGCATATCTGAGGTTATTGATATTTCTCCCGGCAATCTTGATTCCAGCTTGTGTTTCTTCCAGTCCAGCATTTCTCATGATGTACTCTGCATATAAGTGAAATAAGCAGGGTGACAACATACAGTCTTGACGTACTCCTTTTCCTATTTGGAACCAGTCTGTTGTTCCATGTCCAGTTCTAACTGTTGCTTCCTAATCTGCATACAAATTTCTCAAGAGGCAGATCAGGTGGTCTGGTATTCCCATCTCTTTCAGAGTTTTCCACAGTTGATTGTGATCCACACAGTCCAAGGCTTTGGCATAGTCAATAAAGCAGAAATAGATGTTTTTCTGGAACTCTCTTGCTTTTTCCATGATCCTGGTACAATTCCTGGGGTGAGAAGATCCCCTGGAGAAAGGATAGGCCACCCACTCCTGTATTTTTAGGTGTCCCTTGTGGCTCAGCTGGTAAAGGATCTGTCCGCAATGTGGAAGACCTGGGTTCAATTCCTGGGTTGGGAAGATACCCTGGAGAAGGGAAAGGCTACCCACTCGAGTATTCTGGCCTGGAGAATTCCATGGGGTCGCGAAGAGTCGGGTAGGAGTGAGTGACTTTCGCTTTTCACTGGTCATATAATTTTTGCTTGCCATGGGCCTCACCAATTCCTGTGTGTTAAACCCTGCCCAGTAGATCACCAGCCTGACTTCTACCAACATCTGAGTTTGTAGCTCCTTTGGGTTATCAGACTTATAGTCCTCTACAATCCCCTCTCTACTCTGCCCCTTATGCATTTTAAAACTAAATTAGTTTGGCTCAAGTTTCTGTACCCAGGATTAGTTAATCATGCTTTTTGTCATAGTGAAGCAACAGTACTGCAGGAAGACGAGACTGGAGATATTGTCAATAAGCCATTATTGATGAGATGATGGTAGCTCACACCAGGGATTATTAAGTATTAGTAAGTATAAGTATTAGTAAGATGTTGAGAAGTGATCAGATATCTAAGATTTTGGAAACTAGAGTCAGTAAGTTGATGATACATTAGATTTAAGATATGAAAATAATTAGAAATCAAGCTTACAGCAAGGTAATTAGCCTAAGTAACTGGAAAGATGGAATTGACATCATGGAAATGGGAAAGGTATAGTGAATAGAACAGCTGTTGGTAGAAGAATCAGGAGCTCAGCTCTAGACTCTTGGGGTTTGGAAAGGTCATTAGATACCCAAAGTTGAATAGGCAATTTAATTTACTGGTTTGGAGTTTGGGAGAGAAGTATGGGATGGTGATGTATATTTTTCATGGTGCTTTACCACATTTCTTTAATTTTATATGTCTATGTATGGATGATATCCTAAAATATCTATTTCAGTTAATTAATATCCTTTCAGTAAAATCCCATCTATAAACCATGTAACATTTAAAAATTTTTATTACTCAACTTTATGGATTTTTTGGATGCTCTTCAAATCTGGCTCCTCTTGTTTCATAATTTTCCATCATTGTTTTACTGACTTAATGACTTTGTATATCTTCTCAAACATTAAATGCACATATTTCAACATCCTCTTAGATTGCTGGATTTGCTCTAGTGCTTTTGATGCAGGTTTTTCATTTTATGTTTGGCATTGGGCTTTATCATGCATTTCATAATTATCATTGGACCCATCTTCCCTGGAAGTTTTCTTCCTTTAAGAACCTCTGAGTGCTGTGGATAATAGCACTTACCAATTGAGTTAGTACTGGATGTAATTCTAATTGAGCCTCAGCATTGTTGCCTATTGTAGCCCAATTTTTATGTCAGCTTCTTAATCCAGCTTTTTCATAATGCACATAGCATGAATTTAGACTTGCTCCCATAAGCTGAGATTTTGATTGTTGAAGGGAATTTTCCTTACATATCTTTGAATCTAGTTCCTAAGATATCCCTGAGTCATAAGCAGATTGTTCCTTGTCTGTCTTACTTTTGGTGCAACATTTTCCTTAGTCAAGATCCTGTAAGTGAGCTCACTTGCATGGAACTCAACATCTATCCCAGATCCCTCACAGAAGTTAAAAGTTCCCTGGTGAATAATGTGACAGGACATAGCATACCTCTTGTTGCTAAGACTCTGGATATAGAACATATCATTCATGCATACTATTTGAGGAAAATATTTGGGAAAAATTATATAAGAAAGCAAATGAAGTAGAACAGTGTCCTAAAATTAGAGGAAGATGAAAAGTAAAGGAAGTGGTGGTGAATAATAATATACATTGTAATATAGATAGATTTTATAAACTAATAATGATAGACCAGCTAAAAACTAGTAAAAAGAAATAGTAAATAAGGACTCAAAATAGAAGAAATGAGGGAGAAAGATTTTCAGAATGACTGAATAAGAAACTGAGCCAATCCTCTTCACAAAAAGCAATGATAAAATTGGAGAAAATTGTCAAAAATAATTTCAGGACTCTGGAACTGAATAAGGAATATAATAAATTTAAAAGAATTTATTCAAGAAAAACTACAGAAACTTGGTTATAGTAGTAGGATTCTATGGCATTTTAACATACGGCTTCTTTCATCCATTTTTGTCCTTCCAGCTCAAGCAAAGCATTATTTAGGTCAAATCCAGACTTCTAAGTTAAACTTCAATATAAATATACATGGATCAGTGATCTTAGATTTTATTTAAATGGTTAAAGTCAACAAATTTCCTTTATTTCTACATCACAGCATGTTTTTTGAAATGGAAAGTGAAATAGCCAAAGTTAAATGTCTATTTCAGTGGTAGCAAAGAGTCAAGGATAATCAACAAAACTCCTATCTTTTAAATACCTTTAAATATGCTATGTATTTATAGATGTATAAATTATTAAAAGCTAAGCATCCCTGGAAGAAAACGATTGATATGGAAAGGTTAATCAATTATCCAGTGCTAATTAAATGTCTACCATTTCTCAGTATTAGTAATGATAAGGACTACAGAAAAAATTAATACTGGTCTAGTCTCAAAGTCAGTTCCACAATTTTTAGATTTGTGTTATAGCAGTCATTCAATTCTGGTACAAATTTTCAAATCAACTGTGTATTGCTGACTTAAAGCAATGAAAAATATTATTTCTTAAATATTCATGGCTTGCTCAATGGTCCTCTGTAGTTCTTTCTTGGTCTCACTCATGCTGATTCATTCTTCTAGAGTCTGTAGGGAACTCAGCTTGGTTGGGACATTTGTAATGGTTGCTTACCTCTCCATGTGGTATTTGATACTCCAGAAGTCTAGAATGGGCTTCCTCATCTGGTGACAGCAATATTTCATGAGAAACAGTGATTTCACATGAAATCAAGCCCCAGTGATTCACTGGACTCCATTAGAATAGAAGTGACCCATCGTCTTTTTTGTTATTGTTGTTAATTTCATAGCTACATTGGGCTATGTAATCACATAGCAATATTATAACAGCTGATAAAATATTAAAATTAAATTTTCTCAATGTTTACTGTGTTTTAATATTACTTACTCTTACAAAGAAGTACTTCCTTCTGTCCAACTCAGCATATATCCCTATCATAAAGTTTGGCAAATTCTGGTTCGTGATGCTAATCCTTGCTTAACATAGACTACTTCCCATAGAATACCTTAAAAAGGAAAACAAATTTCAAGTTATTTTTTTGGTTGTTTCTTCTATTTCTAAATTTTCTCTTCTAATATTGGTATTTACAAGCTCAGTTAAATTAAGAATGTTTAACAGCACTCAAGTGACCAGTGCATTTTAACTTTGTTCTCAGACTGTAAGAAAAATGGCAGTTCTTATGATGATTCTCTTATTAATATATTTAAATCTAATTAGTAGATAAATAAATATTTGTTGGATTGATTTGTTGAATTGATTTCCCCCCCAGAATTCCTTGTGAGGAATCAATAGATATCAGACATGTTTGTTTTGTAAATCTTTATAAAAATAATACAATAATAGTCTTCAGAGCTACTGAAGAAATAGTGTATGGGTGATAATTTTTTTTTCCTTTTAAACAAGGCAGTTACAATTAGGAGTAAGTAAAGTGTCTTCATTAATGCCAATGTTCTCATTTGTGACAATTTTTATTGCTGACATGGAATAAAAAGTTAACATGGATAGCTGTGATTAGTATAGTAGCAAGCTCCCGTACATATGCTTGGAGTTAGTGTGTCAGTGTTAAACACCCATAGGTTGCATGACAAAGAACTGGGATCTGAAACTCTTAAACATTCTCTTTGTAGACAGATAGAATTTTCATTATGTATATCCACGTTCTTGTTAATATCCTAACTGCAACTAATACGCAACCCTAAAATTTCTAAGGAAATCTGCTTCTCTGAAATAACTTCAGATGTTGTGAAGGTTGTTAGTAGATAACAAAAACATGTTTTCTATCCCTTTTATTACTTTACTTTAGTTGTCTAGTAACCTCTGATGAATTTAATCAGAAGAAAAGATTTCTGAAGATCACTTATATTTTGCAGATAGAACTCAATTTTGACCATGCCTGTCTCTTAGTTTAATTAACACAGAATATTAAGTTAATGAGGCTAAGCCCATGGGTTTAATTGCCAAATATTCTGTGCTAAGCTCCAAATACAGAAAAAAATCAGTGCCTTAAGATGAGTAGAAAAATCACTAGTAAGAGAAAGATAACACTTAAGTTTGAATTTTATTTCTTCCACTAACTTACTGTGTATTCTTGGGCAAGTTAATTAACCCTCTTGGGTTCAAGAGTGAAAAAGAAATAGTGTTAAATGCATCTGAATTAATTTTTAGAGATATTGGAAAGATCTAATGTAATAATATGTGTGAAATTAATTTTTAAATATAAAATATAATGGCCACATTTATTATCATTATTGGGACATGGATGGACAAGTTGGATAGATTATCATGAAGTCTGTCACTTTTATTAAAAAAGCAGTTAATCATAAAATCTCTGTATGGTATCATCTACCTATCAATTATCTGTGAATGAGAGCACATTCCTAATACTTTAGTTTAAAATTTATTGAGAAGTTCTAGAATTTTGAGTGAGACATATTTGTAAATATACTGCTCTCTCTATATATCATTTTATTATTTGTGATCACATGTGACTATTAGAGAAGTTTAAGCCCTGCTCTTGAAGCTTGGCTTAGGGAAATAGGTGGCCTGTGGGCTTTCTAGCATATAGCTTTGGGCTTTGAGGAAAACATATATGCCATCTTCTGGATTTACTACCACATTTTATTGTATTTTTGGAGAAAATTTAATGCAATAAAAAAGTACTAACCATAGTATGATATGAACGTATGTCCCAGCTGTCTATACACAGCAGCAGTTTTGCAGTTGTAAGTCAGGCACCACCAAGGCCAAGCAATAGAACTTAGTCACCTCAGAAATAAACCCCCTAAGAGTCCGCATTCCAGTCATGTTACCCTCTCTTCTGCCACTGCTGATCACTATCCTGACGTTTAAAGTGATCACATCTTTGTGATTTTCCTTTTATAGTTTTATCATTCAAATATGCCACTGGAGAATGTCATACGGTCTGTCCCACGATTATAATATCATGGAGATAATTTGGATGTTGGTGGTTTATCCCCACTCTCTTGCGTTTGTTGCAGGAGAGGGTGTCATGGAGATATTCAATCACCTAATTTGTTGGAAATGGTTTCTATTGGTTTTTTTGTTTTTTTGTTTTTTTAATCCAGTTGCTCTGTCTGCTTTTATGTAGGGATTTAGAAAGGATGAAAAGCATTTCTGTCACTGCTGCTACCATTTTTCCAGACAAAATTTTCGTTTTGTCATCTTTACCACAAGTCTTTTTTTTTTTATCTGCTCAAGATGGAGTGTTACAGACTTAGCCAAAGTCTTAACCTTTAATCAGTATTAAGTGTCTGTACACATATAGGCCTGGTCAGAATTCTACATTTGGTTCCATTGATTCTGTGATCTGTTCTTTGACCATGTTGCTTTTATACATTTGCTTCAGAGTTTGTTCAGTGTCCGGTCCGTTTTATACATTTTTGTTTCAGAATATATACTTAAATGCTTATGGATTTTTATTTTTTTCACAGAAATTTCAGAATATATGTTGAACTCCTTTAAAAAGCCAATTAGAATTATGATTGGAGTAAAATTAGTAATTAGGAGATAATTCTGTTTTCATGGTAGTAAGTACTCCAGTTCAACACTATAGAATCTCTCCAGTGTTCTTCCTTCATATCCTTTTGAACAGCCCTAGTATTTTTGATAAGATGATTGCTACTTTTAATTTTTGTTAATATTATAATTCTTTTTGTCACTACTAATGAAACACCACTATTTGTATTTCTTATTGTATTTTATCTTTGATTATGTCATATAGAGAAATTTAATCCATTTTAATGTTTATCTTGATTTTAACAATTATGCTAAAATTTCATTTTGATATTAATGATCTTTCTATTCATTTTACAGACTTTTCTGTATAGATGAACTCTCCCTTAATGCTCCTCATACCTTTTATTAATTACATTGTGATTATTATATTGGCCGTTCTCTGTTAGAATACTGGTGATAGTAGACACCTTTTTAATTCCTGATCTTAAAGGGCTTTTATATACATTTTTTTTACCATTAAATTTGATTTTTTGTTGTACTTTTCTAAATTATGGCCTTTCTGAATTAAGGAAATTCCCTTGCATTCCTAGCTTAAAAAGAATATTTTCCTAAGTGCTGAATTTTGACAATTGTTTTTTTGTGTCTATTGAGGTAATTGCATAATTTTTATCCTTAGTTGGTTAATGTGGTGTCATTGGTAAATTTCCTGATGTTAATAAACTAAGCAGGATTTATTATTTATGAATATATTTATTTTAGGGTTCTTCCTCCTATGTTCATAAGTGAAATGAATTTCTGATTGCTTTTGTATTTTGTCCTTATCTAATTTTGGATAATATCATTACTTTCATTAAATCATATGAACATTGTTTATTTTTTTTCCATATTCTGGAACAGCTTTTATTAGATGGAAATTAACTGTTCAATAAAAGATTCATAACATGAATAATAATAGCAGAAAATATTCATATATTTGAACCTATTTTTCTAATTGATTTAAATTTATTAACCTGTTTTTCAACAATATATCACAATAGTACTATTATTCCCTTTTTATAGATAAGGAAATATAGTGCAAAGAGTTGAGCAATTTGCCTTTTAGCCTGAGGTTTAAAGATTCCTAATCTGAGGTTTATGAATCAAGGGTAACATGGATGGAACTTAGGGTATCCAAAAATTTGGATGGGGAGAAATGTACGTGTTTCTTTTCACTAACCTAAAGCTGAATTTTAATGCTTTCTCCAAATATGAATATAGGCAAAATAATTCAATAACACAATATTAAGAGTATCTGTTCCTTCACCAATGACAGTATTTAGATATAGTTTTATATCACTTTTCAATTGTTGCAGATATCTCAAAATAATGTTAATGTTCATCACCTTTTTCAAACTATGGTGGATAAAATAATCACTTTTAATACTTATTCATTGCTTTACTGCATTAATCAAGAAGCAAGATATGCATTTATTACTGAATATTTAATAATTATATTCAGTATTTTTTTTTGTAATTTTGTATACAGACAGTCCTTGTTTTGCATAGTTTTGTGGCAACTAACATAGACTCTGTGTTACCATATTGTATGTACTGTGCAAACCAAGGACTACTTGTATTTATTT